>NC_064621.1:245979378-247229378 GCF_023898315.1 Schistocerca nitens
GTAACAGTTGACGGGCATTAGCTAAGTTGTTAAGGAGTGTGTTGTAAATCCTCTTACATTCCATCTACGTCCTTAGAAGCTTGAGCTCGAGAAGGTTCGTGTCGTCACTGTGAAAATTTCAGTCGCCTCGAAAGCAAACAAAATGTTTAGGCAAAGACATTTGTGATAGCCGGACAGATTTGATCTAGCAACACTTTTCTCTTGGAGCGTTAGTGGTGCATTTGCTTGCATATTAATTTTATAAATGCTGCATTAAAAATGTCTGTGCTCTTAATGAATCCCAGATATTTACACTGGCGGCATTATTCTATATCCTGAATTAGCCAAGAGTGCGTCAGCGATTTACGCAGAGCTTCATTTTGTCATTCTTATCTCTTATTTTCCGAAATGCTCAGTTGAAATCTCCGTCCGTATATCGAGACTGAGATTTTTCGCTATTACCGAAAATCACTCAAGTCAGTTGTTGGTATGGTTCCTTTGAAAAGAAACCAGTCCTCCAATGTGTCCTTCAGTTCGACGTCCGAATGCAAGCGCTTCCCTTAGAGATGTTTTTTTAGTGGACCAAACACACGGACGTCGAATTTTTTGGAGGGCGGTGACGACATTTCATTCGTGTTCCTAGCGATCTCACTAAGTTATCACGTAGTGACAAATGCAGATTTCAACCGCTCTGGTTGTTGCGACGTTTCGTACCTTTCCTTTTGAACACTCCTCACCTACGCTATAAGAACATAGGCCTCTGTCAATGGACAATATGACTTGACATACTGGTTCGAGAAAAAGATAGCAATTTTGAATATAGATAATCAGATAATTTCTAGCAAAGTGGCTATCAAGATAAGTTGTTTTCTTTTACCTTTTAATGGGTACCAGTATCTTGTTTTATATCTGCTGGCAGATTACTGAACGCTTTCCACCAAAGAATGAAAGCCCCTTATCAACTCTAATCATTGAAACTGTGGCTCCATGAAATTATTTGATGTCTTTTACTGTTGTTGCGTAAATCGAAGTTCATCGAACACTAATGTTTATTAGTCACAAGTACTATTAAGCTACAAACGTAAAGGGAAGTTAGTCTAAAGTACCAAAATCTTTGAAAAGGGCTCCACAACACGTTTGAAGTCCCATAGCTGGTTGCTTTTTCTGAATGAATGCTTCATTTATTTTACCTACATCACACCAGGATAAAATTTCATATCCAGCCGGAGTTACAGAACCTAAAACATGAATTGCGTAACTGCTGTAAATGTTCACTTCAGCTTAGCTCGTTATTCACCCGAACCGAATGGAGTTTTAAATACAGAGTTTCATTTACTGTGTAATCAATAATGCCGTTAAATTATTTTCATTGTTTTGAAAATGATCTCAAATGGAATGATCAGATTACACAAGTAACGGGTAAGGCGAACTCTAGATTGCCATTTATTGGTAGAATCCTGAAGCGATGCAGTCCTTCAACAAAGGAAATAGCTTACAATACGTTAGTTCGTCCTGTCTTAGAATATTGTTCGTCTGTATGGGACCCTTACTAGTTGGGTCTGATTCAAGAGATTGAGGAGGTCCAAAGAAGAGCGGCAAGATTCGTGACTGGTACATTTAGCCACCGCGAGAGCGTTACAAATCTCATAGAATGTTTGAAGTGGGACACACTTGCAGATAGACGACGCGCTAAACAGAAGGGGCTGCTCACTAAATTCCTAAATCCAATCTTCTCCGAGGATGTAGAGCATATATTATTACCACCAACTTTCAAATCGGGTAATGATCATCATTCAAAGATAAGGGAAATAAGAGCTCGTACTGAGGCGTTCAGTCGTTTCTCCCTCGCGCGATCCGCTAGTGGAACAGAGGGGGGGGGGGGGGGGGGGGGAATATGACTTTGGCGCGAATTGTGCCCTTCGCCACACACCGCTTGGTGGCTAGCGGAGTATGTATGTAGATATAGATGTAGAAAATCCAAATTATGCATCTTCGAGGCATTAACACTCGATCTGTTTGCTATGAAATAATCATATCCTGTCTGATCTTGCTCAGTCCACCCCTTCATTAATATATGTGATTACAAAAAATTATAGCTTTTCGATAATGCTTTTAAGTCATTGAAAGGTAATTTATGTAGACTCAGAAAATGTGTAGAACCATTACATTGTATGTTTCCGTATTACAAATTTACTTTTATCGGTAAGGTGCATTTTGACAATTTGTTCGTCTACATCTACGTGACGACTTTGCAGTTCACTGTTATGAGCCTTCCAAAGGATCCATCGCACCAACTTCAGACTATTTCTGCACCAGTCCACTCCCGAACAGAGCGCGGGAAAAATGAACACAAATCTTTCCATGTGAGCTCTGATTTCTTGAATTTCATTACGATGATCATATATCCCTATTCGCTGCAACAAAGAACACGTTTCTGTTTTAATGACTGCGACCCCAACTTGCATATTACATCTGTGATACTCTCCCACTTCCATTTTCGCGATTATACAAAACGAGCTGTCCTTCTTTGAACTTTTTCGATGTCATCCGTCAGTCGTATCTGGTACGAATCCCACACCGCGCAACGGTACTCCAGAAGAGGATTGACAAGCATAGTGTAGGCAGTCTCTTTGCTAAAACTGTTGCATCCTGTAAGTGTTCTGCGAATAAAGCGCAGGTTTCAGTTCACCTTCCCCACAACATTATCTATGTGATCCTCCTAGTTTAATTTATTCGTAATTGTGATCCCACGTATTTAGTTGAACAGACAGCCGCCGGCCGTATTGGCCGAACGGTTCTAGGCGCTACAGTCTGGAAACGCACGACCGCTACGGTCGCAGGTTCGAATCCTGCCTCGGACATGGATGTATGTGATGTCCTTAGGTTAGTTAGGTTTAAGTAGTCTTAAGTTCTAGGGGACTGATGACCTCCGAAGTTGAGTCCCATAGTGCTTAGAGCCATTTTTTTTTTGAACAGACGGCATTTAAGTTGGTGTGTGTTATCGTTAACCGAAATTTAACGGACTCGTTTCAGTAGTTATGAAGATGACCTCACACTTTTCATTATATAAGATTCAATGCCACTTGTCGCACCATATAGATATATTGTTTACCAGTGCTATTGCTCATTGAATGTATTGATTTTGTCTTGCCGCTGGTGTATTTTACATGTCTGTTATGAAAATATTTTCATTGCCGATGTGGATTTTTTCATCTCTAAAATCAGTGACCTTGCAGGGTCACAGGAAATACGAACAAGATAAATTTTGTTGATTCGTCTTTCCAGAGCACTATTTTTGACATTATACATATTCTGCATCTTTTTCGCAGTACGGAGTCCGCTTTCACAAGATTTGGCAAATTTTAATTGTTTAATTTTGTGGCCCGGTGCTCGTCCTGAGACCACATTCGCCAAAGTAAGCTGAGGATCTCGTATGCGCAATCTGTATGCAAATCATGGAACCTGTTTTCTGTATTATGGTATTTTAATACAGTAATATCCCGACTTACCGCTACCCCGTTTTATCAAGCCCAGAATTATACGACTCGTGTGTCTGAATGCTGCGCACCGCTATTCCCTCCACTCCGCCCACACAGTGTTCGGATTACGACAGGATCTGATCTGTTTCCTGCGGAATCGTTTCATCCACGGAGCTGGCTTGATTGACAGATAATAACTACAGCATCCAAACAAGAGAAGAAAACTATTACCTTTGCAGGGTAAAATCAACATTATCAGAGACTTCGATGCAAAAATTAAATTTTGTGAGTTGGTACACCGGAATCAACGGTCAGAATAGTTATAAAAGATTAAAAAAATTCTCAAAGCTGTGAAAAATGCTCATCCTTGAAGGCAAGAATCATTATAAACATCATGGTATCATCGCCCTGATGGAAACAATCTTACAATTAGGGTGTCATAATCCAGTAAGAGTGAAAAATTGTCGTGTCGATCAGAACAGTGTGTGACCTCAAGCTAAGCTGATTTTAGAGAGACTGAAAGAAGAAGCAGTGAAGGCGGCGAAAGGTGAAATGTTTAAAGGTAGTATCGGTTGGTTTAGCCGATTCAAAAATCGTTGTAATTGGCAAAGCATCGCAGGATCTGGAGGGGCCGCAAGCGCTGATAAAAACTACATCGCTCTACCCAGAGAAACTCAAGGCAATGATACGAGTAGAAGGAGGTAGATTCAACCTAGATGAAACTGGCCTGCTCTGGAAGAAGATGCCTAAAAGAACTTTTATTGTGCGTGAAGAGGAAATGTTTCCAGGATGCACATCCGCCAAAAATCAGTTGACATTGATGGTTGGCGCGAATGCAGCTGACAGGCTGGGTACCCGTGATATGTAAGTCGAATTCTAAAGGTTGGGTGACGGCTTCCGTTTTCGAGGACTTGTTTGCGCCTCACTTCATACCTGAAGTCGAACGACGTTATTACCAATTAAAACGAATGCCACTTAAAGTGATACTATTAATCTTCTTCCTCTAATAATTAATTTCGATCTACGTGCCACCGAATACAAGCAGCTTGCTTCAACCGATGGACCAGGAAGTCATGAAAACATATAGCGCATATTACACGAGACGATTGTTTGCGCATCTACACGAAACTATGGTACAAAATAACGACCTCTCTGTTAAAAGACTTTTGGAAGCAATTCAACGTTTTAGATGCCGAGAAAATTATTCAACAATCTTGGAATGAAATTTTACAAAAAAAAATTTGAATGGCGTCTGTATCCATCTTTTTCACCACCGAAACCCAGCTCCTGATCAAATTGATAATGTTATTAAAAAAGTCGTCAATCTCGCCAGACAAATTTCGGTGTGGATGGTGTTGACGTTCAAGAACTGCTGGATTTACAGAGTCAGAAGCTGACAATTGATGAGCTTGTACACTGAAACGTCAAACAAACACCTGCCGGAGTGGCCGAGCGGTTCCAGGCGCTACAGTCTGGAACCGCGCGACCGCTACGGTCGCAGGTTCGAATCCTGCCTCGGGCATGGATGTGTGTGATGTCCTTAGGTTAGTTAGGTTTAAATAGTTCTAAGTTCTAGGGGACTGATGACCTCAGAAGTTAAGTCCAATAGTGCTCAGAGCCACTTGAACCATTTTTTGAGCCAAACAAACTGGTATAGGGATGGGTATTCAAATACAGAGATATGTAAACAGGAAGAATACCCCGCTGCGGTCGGCAACGCCTACATAAGACAAGTGTCTGGCGCAGTTATAGATCGGTTACTGCTGCTACAATGGCAGGTTATCAATATTGAAATGAGTTTGAACGTGATGTTATAGAAGGCGCACAAGCGATGGGACACAGCGACTCCGAGGTAGCGATGAAGAGGGGACTTTCCCGTAAGACATTTTACGAGTGTACTATGAATATCGGGAATCCGGTAAAACATCAAAGCTCCGACATCGCTGCAGCCGGAAAAAGACCCTGTGAGAACGGGACCAACGACGACTGAAGAGAATGGTGACAGAAGTGCAATCATTCCGCAAATTGCTGCAGATTTCAGTGCTGGGCCATCAACAAGTGTCAGCGTGTGAACCATTCAACGAAACATCACCGATCTGGGCTTTTGGAGCTGAAGGCCCATTCGTGTACCCTTGATGGTTGCACGACACAAAGCTTTACGCATCGCCTAGGACCGCCGACAGCAACATTGGATTGCTGATGACTGGAAATATGTTGCCTGGTCGGACAAGTCTCGTTTCAAATTGTATCGACCGGATGGACGAGTACGGGTATGGAGACAATCTCATGAATCCATGGACCCTGCATGTCAGCAGGGGACTCTTCAAGCTGTTGGAGGTTCTGTAATGATGTGTGCAGTTGGAGTGATATGCGACCCCTGATACGTCTAGATACATCAGACAGGTGGCACGCACGTAAGCATCCTGTCTGATCACCTGCATCCATTCATGTCCATTGTGCCTTCCGACGGACTTGGGCAATTCCAGCAAGACAGTGCGCCACCCAACACGTCCAGAATTGCTACAGAGTGGCTCCAGGAAAACTCTTCTAAGTTTAAACACTTCCGCTGGCCACCAAACTCACCAGACATTAATATTATTGAACATATCTGGGATGCCTTGAAACGTGCTGTTCAGAAGAGATCTCCACCCGCCCATACTCTTACGGATTTATGGACGGCCCTGCAGGATTCATGGTGTCAATTCCCTCCAGCACTACTTCAGACATTAGTCGAGTCCATGCCATGTCCTGTTGCGGCACTCTGTGTGCTAGCGGGGACCCTACCCGATATTAGGCAGGAGTACCAGCTTCTTTGGCTCTTCAGTATAGAAATGCGTGCGCAAGAGCTAAACATTGAACAACCTGATTCTTTAGACCCAGTTCAATCACAAGATCAAATGAAACCTTCTGCGTGACAATAACTTCGGTTTACATTGTTGCAATACAAAATACTTTAATGTAATATAAGTAGTTCTATTGTTGAACATTTTATGAAACATTTTTCTTCTAAATTACATTGTTTTTTTTTAGTCTCTGGTACCAATCGAACATAATTTGTATATATTTATATACAAAATTTTACTTACATGGTTATCACTCGGTCCCACCTATAGCGTAAATCTGGGTATTAGTATAGTTAGTAAGATACGGATTTTGATGCTCACCCCTCACGTACTCTCACTCCAGTGAAGTGTGGCATCGCTTATAAGCGAACTGGAGCATAACAGCTACCCCGGGGCGGCTCTGGCGAGTGTAACCCGTGCCGCCGAGCTCTGTGATCCATCACAAGCCGTCCGCTGGTCACGTCAACCCTCGTCTCTTCCACAACGATTTTTTGTTCCTTGGAGAGTCTCAGATATTCCCATGGGGGTAACTGGAAGGTATCACAGACAGACGTTAAATACTGCCGGGTCTCGTGACGATTTATCCTTTCTCTTTCACCGGTTAAGGGGAGTTGGAATGCCGGAAAATGGAAAAAATTCACATTTTCAGTTTTTAACCTTATAACTTAATTTGAAATTTTCTGCTTAAAATGGTGCAAAATTTGTTAAGAAATTCCAATTGGAAGTATTTTTATTTAATTTTTCAAAATTACATGTGCGCCCAGCAAAGTTACCCATCTTGTGATTTGTACACATTTAAATCTTCGCATTTCCGAAAACAGTACATATAGAAGGCTGTGGATTTCACTCTTCAGTTGTAGAATCTTTGATCCTTCCATAGGTACCATTGTTTTTACGACTAGCTGGGTTTATTGTTCAGTTTTTGATCTGTGAGTGTTTGTTTTGAGCCTCGAGTTTAGTTTGTCGCTCATTTGGAGTTTGTTATCTGTCTTGTTTTGACTTTCAGTGGTGAGTGCGTAGTTTCTACGATGCCTAGGAGTGCATCATTATTTAAAAAGCGAAAGTTTCGCGGTAATAGATTTACAAATAACGTTTGTTCAAGTGATTCTGCTTCAGCACCTGTTGATGCTGGTGAAAGTTCTGACGTTTGTACAGCTGAGATGTGTGAAGGAGACACGCCCACCAGTGCATCAAAAAAGAAGTTATCAAACTGTGCAAGTGAAATTACAGATGAAGCTTCTAATGAACAATATGTTTTAGTCGACTTTCCTGTTTTTACTGAGTTTATGAAGAAATGTTTGTGTTGTAATCTTTGTGGAGGTTCTTTTGATATGAACATAACAAACTCTATAGGACTTTCCTGCAAAATTGCTATAGTTTGTGCCAGTTGTGAAAATGAGACCTGTTTTTGGAGCTCTAAAACATGCAGTAGCAATTTGTTTGAGAGTAATATCAGGCTAATGTATGCAATGAGAGCAATTGGTAAAGGACATACTGCTGCTCAAACATTTTGTGCCATAATGAATCTTCCACCTCCACCTGCTAAAATTGACAATTACACTGAAGTGATAGGAGATGCTGTTCAGTCTGTAGCAGATTTATCAATGAAAGCTGCTGCCAGTGAAGCAAAATATATAAATGAAGGAAACCCAGATATCCCTGTTGCTTTTGATGGAACCTGGCAGAAAAGGGGTCACACATCCAAAAATGCTGTTGCTACTGTTACTAGTGTGGACAGCGGTAAAGTTTTGGACTATGAAGTGCTCACTAAACATTGTTACCATTGTGCATCTGGTAAGAAAGAAGCAGCTCACATATGTAGCAAGAATTATGAAGGTACGAGTGGAGGCATGGAGGCTGCCGCTGCTGTGAAAATGTTTAGCAGATCAGAAAAAGAACGGGGAGTATTTTACACAAAATTCCTTGGAGATGGGGACTCCAAGGCATACAAAAGTGTTACAGAATCCATGCCATATGTCAATAAGACAATAACTAAACTAGAATGTGTCGGTCATGTTCAGAAACGAATGGGCACTCGTCTAAGGAAACTGAAACAGAATCTGAAGGACAAAATTTTGTCAGATGGTAAAACCATTAGAGGTCGCCTGTCAGATAAAATTATAAATGAATTACAACAATACTATGGTATGGCAATAAGAAATAATGCAAATAATTTGCAGGAAATGAGACAAGCTGTATGGGCCACATATTTACATCGATCATCAACTGATGATAATCCTCAACATTTTGCTTGTCCAGATGGTCCTCAGTCATGGTGCAATTATAGAAAATCTCAAGCTACTGGGGATCCTTATCACCATAAAAATTATATTCCATTGGCTGTTATGGAAGTAATTAAACCAATATATAGAGACTTGGGGCATCCTGATCTTCTGCGAAAATGTCTTCATGGTTGTACCCAGAATCAAAACGAGTCGTTCAACAACCTCATTTGGACTCGTGTACCTAAGAATGTATTTGTTGGGATAAAAACATTGAAATGGGGAGTCAGTGATGCTGTTATTTCATTCAATGATGGTCATATGGGTAGGCTAAAGGTCATGGCAAGGCTCGGCATTGCTCCTGGTATCAACACCATCAGAGGTCTTCAGCTTCTGGACAGCGTGCGAGTAAGGAAGGCTCAGTATGCAGCTGAATTTAATACAAAAAAAGCAAGGGCAGCAAGGAGAAGAAAGCTTCTAGGTGAAGAAGAAGAACTAGAAGATGACCCTGATTACTCTGCTGGACACTTTTGATAATAGAATAAAAGGTATTTGTGAATTTTCATAATAAATTACTTTAATCGCATTTTCTGGCATTTGACATTTTTAGTGTTACATGTACCTTTATCTCATAAACCACTCAACCAACAACATTCAAATTTTCAGAAATGCTGCAAAACAGTTCAAAGAGGCCACTGAACTAGAATCATGACAAGAACTGGCTTATTCTCTGAACTAGGGAAGTTTATGTTATACTTTTTCCAATAAAAAATGGCTTAATGGTAAAAAATTCATAAATACTATACCAACAAAAAGAAAACATTGGTTCTAGTTCAGTGGGCTCACAATATATGCTGAAAACCTCTGCCAGAATTTCAAAGTTCTGAAGATAATAGTTCCAAAGAAAAAGGTACACAAAGTTAGCAAATTTAACATTGGCGAGATAGGGCATTCCAACTCCCCTTAAGAAGGGGAGAGACGGATACCGGAAGGGGTTTCGGGTTGAGAGCAAAGCAGATTATTCGCGTCAGGGGCGCCCTGCAAGCTATTCAAGTTCACCTGAGCTGCCTGCTGCTTGTATACCGGCACTATACCTGCTTTCCAACAGACCAGATGTAATTTTATGCAGTCCAGTACAATAGCGCCCTCCTTTAACCGCTGTGGACGAGACGTTCCCCACTTTTACTAAAGCTGTTTTTAATGCGCAATGCTTGACAGAGTAACACCCGTTCTGTAGTACGTAACTCATTCTTCATAGGATATTAATCACCAACTCTTTTGTGCTGGGGCACTAAAGACCGCTACGTCGAGCGGTCCAAACCCATCACCAGCATCTTCACCTTGCGTAGTAAGTATGTACATAAAACGTATAGAGGTTCGACAAAAGAACTGCACCCTCGAGAAAACACTGTCTTTTGCAGCTTGTTTTCTCTCTTAACTGTCTTAGCTACAATTTCGCTATTGCCTCGCACTGTCAAAGAAGAATTATGAAACCCCACTACCATTTTCTTGGTTGTAATATCGTGTTCATCTACCGCCGTGCAGCGTCTTAACGATTTGTAACAAGAGAAAATTGTCGAATGCCCGCTTAACAGATATTTGCGCGTAAACAACTGAAAACCAACTAGTTGTCACTACAGCTATTGTATCCAGCGTTATTACATCATTAAGAGGTTGTGGAAAAACTTGGTCTACAAAGTGCATTAGTGGAAGAAGAAATTATAGTCAGAAACAGGAGGGTACTGACAGCAACCTGGCATATAATTAGATGACCGCAGCCACAAAATTAACTGCTGAATTTCGTCCATATAATACAATGCCCACAAAGCCTCTGCGGCAGGATCTGCAAAAGAAACAGTCACGGTAAAGTTGTTAGCGCAAAAAGTCTTGTAATTCTGGCGAATGCACGGAAGAGCCAGAGTGGTATAAACAGCACAAAACAAGTAGATACCACTAGACAATGGAATCAATTGACTTTTTCTGGAGAGTCTGCTCTTAGATAGTTCCCTGCGCGTGAAGTGATTGCGTTGGGAAAGCACCAGCGGGAATGGTCTTCTTCCAGCGGTGAAGCGTAGAGGAGGTTCTGTAAAGGTTTAGCAGATAAATTTCGGTGTATTCTGTGACCAAGCTGAAATAAAAAGTTAGTGGTAACATCTATGAAACGAATTACGAATATATTGATACAAGTGCACTCGAATTGCTCCTTACAACTGATTCTGTTTCCTAGACGATAATGACCCTGCTCACACAGTTGTCTTCGAAACTATTGAGATGATAGTGAAGTAATGCATCTTCCTTGGCGTCGAGCCGGCCGCGGTGGTCTCGCGGTTCTAGGCGCTCAGTACGGAACCGCGCGACTGCTACGGTCGCAGGTTCGAATCCTGCCTCGGGCATGGATGTGTGTGATGTCCTTAGGTTAGTTAGGTTTAATTAGTTCTAAGTTCTAGGGGACTGATGACCGCAGATGTTAAGTCCCATAGTGCTCAGAGCCCTTGGCGTCGACCTTAGCTCTCTCTAGTACCATGAAAGCTTTTCTTTGGTCTCTAAAGCCATGGCACTTGTCAGAGTTCCACAGATGATTATTTCTTGCCATTTCTGCGGAGAACCTCGACATTTTTTTATCTTATCAGTGCACCTAATTTTCGACATTTCAATATAACACCACATCTCAAACGCTTCGATTCTCTTTTGGTCTTGTTTTCCAACTGCTCATGATCCACTACTATGCAATGCTGTGCTCTAAATCTACATTCTCAGAAAATTATTCCTCAAATTAAGGCCTACGTTGGATACTGGTAGACTTGTCTTGGCTAGGAATGCTCTCTTTGCCTTTGATAGTCTACTGGATATGTCCCCCTTGCTTCGTCCATTATGGGTTATTTTGCTTCAAAGGTAGCGAAATTCCTTAACTTCGTTTACTTCGTGATCACAGGATCGTTTAGCTGGCGAGAGAGCGTCACGGAGATGCTTAACAAACGCCACCGGCAGACGTTCGTGCATCACTGACAGATTTGCTATTGAAATTTCGGTACAACACTTTTCAGGAGGAGTCGGACAACATATGGTTTCCCCCTACATACATCTCGCTTATTGACCACGAGGAAAAACTTCGAGAAATTAGAGTCAATACAGAGGCTTACCGACAATCATTCTTCCTACACACTATTCGCGAGTGCAACAGGGCTGGAGGGCTCAGATAGTGCTACCGAAAGTACCCTCGACCACACACATTAAGTGGCTTGCGGAGTATGATGTAGATGTCACCAATTGTGGCGTAAAGTTTATTGCAAGTCTCATTTCTGCTGCTCCTGATTACTTTCGTTTTTCCTCGATTTATCCTCGATCTGTATTCTGTACTCCTTAGCCTGTTTATTCAATTCATCAAGTGCTGTAATTCCTCTTCACTATTACCGAGAATAACAATGTCGTACGAGAATCTTATTGACATCTTTCCTCCCTCCAGTTTAATCCCACTCTTGAATTTTTCTTTGATTTTCGTCATTGTATCATCGATGTGCAGATTAAACAGTAGGGACGAAAGAGTAGATCGATGTCTTGTACCCTTTGTAACCCAAATATTTTTTTCTTGTTCTTCGTTTCTTATTGTTCCGTCTTGGCTCTTGTACACGTTGTGTATTACTCGGCCGGCCAGAGTGGCCGAGCGGTTCTAGGCGCTACAGTCTGGAACCGCGCGACCGCTACGGTCGCAGGTTCGAATCCTGCCTCGGGCATGGATGTGTGTGATGTCCTTAGGTTAGTTAGGTTCAAGTAGTTGTAAGTTCTAGGGGACTGATGACCATAGATGTTAAGTCCCATAGTGCTCAGAGCCATTTGAACCTTTTTTTTTTTTTGAAAACGGTGCTGTCACGGATTAATAACAAGTTACGAATAATCTTTGAATAAAATAGCCCTGAGCTGAGCTCTTGTTGTTGTTGTTGTTGAGCCCAGGCAGACGTCACGGACTGTCAGTCGTGTCAGCTGTGCAGTATGGAGTATGGAGATTGGAGAGAATATCGCCTCGTATTATGTGTAATTGCAATTGTGCGTTCTATTCTGAAGTTAATGTTAAAAGTGTGTACTTCCATGAAGTGAAATAATGAGTTACAAAAGAGAAAAATAAGTATCAGAAATTATTTCAAGTTGTGTCCCAAAAGAGCCTTACAGAAAAAGAATTCTGCAGCAAGAGAATGAAGTCCTTATAACTGCACGGTGACCGAACTTCTACACAGCATGCGACGAACAGTTCATACGTCATAGGCTCTTACTCCGCCCCCGGTAGCTGAATGGTCAGCGCGACAGAATGTCAATCCTAAGGGCCCGGGTCCGATTCCCGGCAGGGTCGAGATTTTCTCCGCTCAGGGACTAGGTGTTGTGTTGTCATAATCATCATCATTTCATCCGCATCGACGCGCAAGTCGCCGAAGTGGCGTCAAATCGAAAGACTTGCACTCAGCGAACGGTCTACCCGACGGGAGGCCCTAGTAACACGACATTTACATTTATTTATCGCCTCTTAACCAAAATAAGAGAAGTTACTGTTGTAACTGATTATCAAATCTTATAACAATAGAGAACAGTTCCGTATGTTAAAAAAAATACCCTGTAGGGAGTCAGTTTAATTAGCTGCGATTTGGAACTAAACAATGGTATTGCAGGTTGTATCCACAGGTATTACAATTTCCAATACAATACATTTAAATATATAACCTCATTTATACAACCAAATAACATCTGTTCATTACTCATTTTTTGTAATGTAATTACATTTTTTTAGATCCTGCTACATTTGCTTACAGCTTAATCCTATTTTTATGAGTTACGAACATCTACCTCCATTTTACATTGTCGGACACTTTTTCTATGTCGACAAATCCTACGAATTGATATTTCTTAAGTCGGGCTTTCATTATCAAGCGCAACGTCAGACCTTCCTCTCTGGTATTTTTAACTTTTCTAAAGCCTTCTGAGCACCATTTAAAGAATCCTTACTTTCTTTTCCGTTCTTCTGTATATTATATTTGTTAGCAGCTTGGCTACATGAGGTTTTGAATTGATTCTGCGATAGTTCTCGCACTTACCTGCCTTGCTATCTTAATAATTGTGTGAATGACACTTTTCCGAAAGCTTGGTGGTGCACTTGCTAGATTCCACATACCAACTTGAATAGTCTTTTGATTGCCACTTCCTGTAATGATTTTAGAAATTCGGAAAGGATGTTATCTGTCCCCTCTGCCTTATTTGATCTTACCTATGTCTACCATATCCACTCCCATTTCTTCTTCGATCATGTCATCAGAAAATTCCTCTCTTCAGTGTACTCTTTCAACCTACCTGCTCTGCGTATAACAGCGTAATTCCCATCACACTCTTAATGTTGACGTCCTCGCTTTCAGTTGTTTTGACTTTTCTATGTCCTGAATCAGTCATTCCGATGATCATTTCGTTTTAGATTTCTTCACATTTATCCCACAGCCTTGGGTTATCTGCACTTCCTATTTATTTCATTCATAAGTGAGTTATGTCGCTATATTTCTCTGCATCCCTCAACATTTTTGTACTTCCTTCTCTCGTCTAAGTAGTCTTCTGTTACCCAACGTTCCTTCGCAATTACTCTCCTTGAACTTATGGTTGTCCGTCCAACTTCTGTGATTGCCCCATAGATAGGTGCCCATTCCTCTTCAAGTGAACTCCCTACGATGGTATTAATTATCGTTGTGTCTGCTGCTTTAGAGAACTTCAAACGTATCTCATCATTGATCGGTACTGCAGTAACCCCTTTCTTTCCATATTCGTTCTTGCGTACGATTCTCTTCAACTTCAATCTACTGTTCATAATTACTAAGAGTGTGCGGGTGATGTATATCTGTTCCTGCGGATGCCAATATCTGATTTCAGAATCTCTACCTGACAATGATGTAATTCAGTTGAAATATTCCTGTGTTCCTGGGACAGTGATGTATACAACTCCCCAAATTTCAAGATTCATAAGCGCCATTCTTCAAGAGGACACTGTTTTGAACATCAAACGTTGTTTTAAATTGTGCTGATTGAGTGCCCATTTTATTCCGCAGGATTCACAGTTGCTTTAAATAAAAGGAGACCAGAAAGGTCAAGTATTGTTTTCCAACAGAAAAAAATTAATTAAAAAATCAGTATTTAGCATACTAAACCTGTATAAATCTGTTTTATTCTGTCGATATCTGCCGTGAAAATAATATATTGTTTACGGAATATTTAGGTTCCGCGAAACTCATCTGCTCATCTGCTGATGCTTCAGCAATGCATATTAATGATATTCGATAATTTCTCTGCAACTCAGCTCCCCAAACACATAGTTCTGTTTTTGTGTCCTTTTTTGTGTCGACTGTATTCGACAATTCGGTAACTCGCGTTCTTTCTTCAGAAGCAAAAGGATAAAAGTTCCTCCTTGTGCCTGCAGCACTCAGTCCATCTGTGAGCCTCCGCACTTGCTAGCTTTAGAAAATTATCTGTCGGCGTCGGCCGTTGTGATCTTAAACACGGATTATATTCTTCTACTAAGCTGGCAGGGTGGATTCTTAAGACGCACCACACGCTGCTTAGCATGTTTAAACCCACCATTGCCCTGTGAGTCAAAAGCGTCTTGCGAGTAATTGATAATTTTTTATTCTTGTGGGGCCACAGTCATATAAAACTTACGGAAATATATAACCACCATTTGACTGTGTGATATGCGTATCATAGTGTCAAATGGCGGTTATATCTTTCCGTAAATCTTGCGAGTGGTTTCGTCGCGTACCAAAATTTATTGTCAAGCTGCATTGGAATTCTTTCA
Source organism: Schistocerca nitens (assembly GCF_023898315.1). Taxonomy (NCBI): domain Eukaryota; kingdom Metazoa; phylum Arthropoda; class Insecta; order Orthoptera; family Acrididae; genus Schistocerca; species Schistocerca nitens. Next base: position 245,994,716 of record NC_064621.1, read on the forward strand.
GAATGGCAGTAATTATGATATGGAGAAAAGTGACAAAATCAACTTAATGATACACAGTGAACATTACAAAGACATGGAGAGATTATGGAACAGTAGCTACTCGGAGTCTAAGAACAGGAAATCGCAGGACATGGGGATGCATTACATGATAGAAAAACAGGGAATTCCGTATTCTGACGAACAAGAACGGAAAACTGAATTTTTTAAAAAGTACGTACTGTTAGGATATAGCAAAAGTGAAAGCTTTACTCTTATTAAAGTATTTATGAAGATCGGTGTAATACAAATATGATGAAAAGACTTAATATTTCGAAAGACTAGTGTATTGCAGTGCTAATTCAGATTGTAAAATTACCTCAAACACTAAATTTAAGTATGTGTGTGAGGATACTTCTCATTGAGTAGAAGAAGTTGTCCAGCAGAAAATTCTTTAATTCCACATGATTATCAATGTGCTGTGACAAGTTGTTGAAACATCTGTGCCTATTTGGCTGACTCCTTTCCGTACCAATAGGAATGTTAGCAAATGGCTTGGGTTAGTTATATGTTTTATGAACAAACATTTCTTATTTATTTTAAAGAAGTTATTATTATTTTCAGTCAATAACAGCTTACAGTTTATATCTTTGAAATGTTGCAATGTATGGATGTTAATTCTACTGTTATGGGATTTCTCCACAATCATATAAAGTAGAGTTTGTTGTTGGTCTCTTGTAACTCTAACGGTCTGGTGAACTTTTGTGTAGCGATGGTATCAGATTGCGGTCCATTAAGTATCGCCTTCCTTCCTTCGTGACCCACAATTTTCTGTATTAACGGCGTATAATGGTTCAGTTTACTACTTTTTAGACAGCTGTAGACAGCAAGTCTAAGTTAAGACTCCAAGTTAAGTTTTTCGTGGAACAAATGTATATCTCTCTTATAAACGCGGAAATGTGTAACCCATGTGGCAGATATGTAGGTCACGAGCTTCTCTCGTTAGAGTATGTAAACAATAGCTGAAAAACTTATAAACGATTGGCATAAGGTATCATTATGTTGTCGTTTAAAGAAAAATCACCGTCTCTCAGGAAAAAAGAAAAAAACCAACAGAAAATCGGGACGGAAATTTTACTCATAGACTTCCTGTTAACTAGCTTAAATCTGTCTAAATAGGGTTTATTCCTTAATTGCTGCTTACTCCCTTCGTTCTTTACCATAATCCGTTTTCATTTGCATTTCTGTTCAGGTTCCTCAGCATTTGTTTGAATTCTTCAGCTACAGTAAGCGCTTATGTAAGGCCTACGGCGTCCGTGTTTCACACATAGTAACGGTATGGAACAGGCAGGTCGTGTGAACAGGCCCGTCGTTCGAATTCTCGGTGCCTGTGGATTATCCTCACAGTTGTGCTACTAGATTCGGTGTTCCTGACAGAGAGCCTACAGTTCGGAGTAACTCGCGGGAAGTCATCGAATGAAACGGAGGTGATATCTGGGGTTCCCGAAGAAAGCACTGTAGGTCCTCTGCAGTTCCTATTCTATATAAACGATTTAGAAGGGAATATGAGGGGATCTCGCAGATTGTTTGCACTTGTTGACGTCGTTTACCGTCCAACAAAGTCATAAAAATATCAAAATGAATTGTAAAATCATTCAGACAAGATATCTGCATGGTGCGAAAAGTGGCGTTTGAAATAAACAATAAAATTGTGAGGTCCTCCACAGGAGTAACAAAAAAATCTGTTAAACTTCTGTAACACGAAAAACCAGCAACCACCACATGGAAAATGTTGTGGGAAGGGCGAAGCAAAGAGTATTTCTTATTGGCTAAACAGTTAGATGCAACAAATATGCTAAAGAGGTTACCTACATTATGCTTGTTCGTCCTCTTCGGGAATACGGCTGCGCGGTGACAGACAGGAAGACAACGAAAAAAAAAAAAAAAGGAACAGGTCGTTTCGTATTATCAGAAAATACGAGTAGGAGAAGAATGTCACGGATGTGATGCGTGAACTGGTGTGGCAGTAATAAAGACAAAGGTGGTTTCCTCGCCGCGAGATCTTTTAACGAAATTTCAGTTATCAAATTTCTTCTCCGAATATGATCATATTTTTAACTCATTCCTACATACGGAGAAATGACAATAGTAATAAAAGAAGAGAAATCTTACCTCACACGGAAAGATTTAGGTGTTCGTTTCTCTGTTGTGCTATCCGGGTGTGTAAGCCCCTTCCGCCGGCTGAGGTGGCCGAACGGTTCTAAGCGCTACGGTCGCAGGTTCGAATCCTGCCTCGGGCATGGATGTGTGTGATGTCCTTAGGTTAGTTAGGTTTAAGTAGTTCTAAGTTCTATGGGACTGATGACCTCAGAAGTTAAGTCCCATAGTGCTCAGAGCCATTTGAACCAAGCCAAGCCCCTTCCAACCACGTAAGTATGAATGGCAGAGTAGTCATGTAGATTCGTGTACTCAGCCGAAGCCACTTCAGTGGTAGAGTGGTAGCGTGTGTGCAGGACCTATCGGCTGGAAGGCGAGTGTTTCTCGCCAGCGCGCCTGGACGCGCCTCGCAAGCAGATGAAGATGGAAAGCGAATCCGCGCGCGAGCACGCCGACCGGTACTTATGCAATTTCTGTAATCGTCTTAAATCATCCTCTTCCGGTCTCGCCAATTGTGTACGCCGTATTCCGAGAGACAGACAAAACAAGTTAGGACGGCTTCGGCTGCCACCCGGGAAGTATGCCTTTCACCGCCTTAGCCGCGCTGTCCCTTCCTGCACGCTGGTTAGTGCAGACTGTTCTGCTCACACACCTACACACTGATGGATAAAGAGAAGCCAGCCGACGTGATGGTGCAGCGCTCAATCCATTTAACCTACGCTCAGCAGATGGCGCTTAGAATCTGACAGTACTGATCTTGGTGCACTGCACTTTTCAAGAATTCTTCACGCTAATGAAAGCATTTCTCCGTTAGTAGACCCACTGGAAGCTCACTGCAGCAGTAGCTGAAATGTTGTTTCAGTCTATCGGATACTTGGCTATACACACACAAAAATGTTCATGTTAATGTTTCCTGATAGTTCCACGCTAACTACACTATTGGCCATTAAAATTGCTACACCAAGAAGAAATGCAGATGATAAACGGGTATTCATTGGACAGATATTTTATACTAGAACTGACATGTGATTACATTTTCACGCAATTTGGGTGCATAGATCCTGAGAAATCAGTACCCAAAACAACCACCTCTGGCCGTAATAACGGCCTTGATACGCCTGGGCATTGAGTCAAACAGAGCTTGGATGGCGTGTACAGTTACAGCTGCCCATGCAGCTTCAACACGATACCACAGTTCATGAAGAGTAGTGATTGGCGTATTGTGACGAGCCAGTTGCTCGGCCACCAGTGACCAGACGTTTTCAATTGGTGAGAGATCTGGAGAATGTGCTGGCCACGGCAGCAGTCGAATATTTTCTGCATCCAGAAAGGCCCGTACAGGACCTGCAACATGCGGTCGTGCATTATCCTGCTGAAATGTAGGGTTTCGCAGGGGTCGTAACACATCTGAAATGTAACGTCCACTGTTCAAAGCGCCGTCAATGCGAACAAGAGGTGACCTAGACGTGTAACCAATGGCACCCCATACCATCACGCCGGGTGATACGCCAGTATGGCGATGACGAATACACGCCTCCAATGTGCGTTTACCGCGATGTCGCCAAATATGGATGCGACCATCATGAAGCTGTAAACAGAACCTGGATTCATCCGAAAAAATGACGTTTTGCCATTCGTACACCCAGGTTCATCGTTGAGTACACCATCGCAGGCGCTTCTGTCTGTGATGCAGCGTCAAGGGTAACCGCAGCCATGGTCTCCGAGCTGATAGTCCATGCTGCTGCAAACGTCGTCGAACTGTTCGTGCAGATGGTTGTTGTCTTGCAAACGTCCCCATACGATAAACCGCAATCGCGATAGGCTACAATCCGACCTTTATCGAAGTCGGAAACGTGATGGTACGCATTCCTCCTCCTTACCTGAGGCAACACAAGAACGTTTCAACAGACAACGCCGGTCAACTGCTGTTTCAGTATGAGAAATCGGTGGGAAACTTTCCTCATATCAGCACGTTGTAGGTGTCGCCACCGGCGCCAACCTCATGTGAATGCTCTGAAAAGCTAATCATTTGCATATCACAGCATCTTCTTCCTGTCGGTTAAATTTCGCGTCTGTAGCACGTCATCTTCGTGGTGTAGCAATTTTAATGGCCAGTAATGTACTTTGAGAATCGTAAGGCCAGTTCCTTCCCCAGATCCGGCATAAGCTGCTTAAATATTTCGTCCCCAGTGGCCTTTGTGTTGATAAATCTTGCTCGGTATCGTTACTCTTCTCACCTTCGTACAATGATGGATTTCACGGCCGATTGTCTTATTTTCTGCTTTATCTTTATAACACATCCTGTTTCAAACGCCCCCAAAATCGCCACGTGCAGTGACGATCGCTTGGGCGGCCGCGTAAGGCCGGACACAAAGGATGAGTCGAGAAGTCGTTGATGAATATGACATCAGGTGACACATTCGGAATCTTTTGATGAGGAACAGGCAGCTGCTCTGTCTACAATTTCCATATCGATTTTATTTCGAAGTACCTAAAGATTCATCCGCAAACTAAAGCACCTAAATAATTACAAAAACGAAAGAAATCTTGTAATAGTATTTCCCTATATACAGATGGATCTAAATCTGTGAGCAGATTTCTACTGCTGTTATTCTGAGAGGAGTTAATAAATTGTTCAATATGGCGACGGCTGTTAAAAAGATTCAAGTTGAAACATAGCGTATTCTTGGTCTTGAGGCGCACGAAGAGGCTGCGCCAGATTAGGAAATCTCTGGTGCGGCAAGTCCTATGGTCAAGCAGGCGACACATAGCCGCTTGGCCAATCAGCAAGAGTTGGCACCAGAACTACTTTTTTCAACCATAGGCATACTAGTGTGAGGTTCTGACCACCTAAGGAAACCCGTGAGCACTGTTGCTATGGTCTTTTCTGCAACACCTGCCTGGAAGATTTACCACCTGCCGCCACGCCCACGATCATCTCTCGTTCATTGGTACGCTCCGCCGTGCCACTGTAAAGTTTAACTGTCGTCACTTAGTGATGCTCGGATTCGATCGCCGTTTCGCTCGTTTGGCCACCGTGAGTATTTCGGACACTACGTGAGACCTGCAGCATCCACCATATTCTGCCAGCCATCTCCCCCACCCCCTCTCCCCGCTTTCCTAGTTCTCTTGGTTTAGGGATTCACTCTCTGAAATGTTCTCATATGAACTCATGTAGTTACAGGTTAATTCTGTTTCTATATCTCGTCGTGCGAATGGTCTAAAACACTGGAGGCTTCCTTTGGTTGAGTACGTCGTTCTATGCTCGTTTTAGAATACAGGGTGTTTATAAATAAATATCGGGGTTTTAACGCTTTATAATATTTATTACATTAAACTTACAGTTATAAATGATATGTCAAATGAAAGAGCAACTCAAACAGTTTTACCAAAAACCTTGTAAATGTTCGGGCAACGGCATTGCTGCAGTGGATACACCGGTTCCCGTGAGATTACGGAAGTTAAGCGCTGTCGGACTTGGCCGACACTTGGATGGGTGACCATCCAGGCCGCCATGCGCTGTTGCCATTTTTCTGGGTGCCCTCAGCCTCGTGATGTCAACTGAGGAGCTACTCTACCGAATAGTAGCGGCTCTGGTCACAGAAAACCATCATAACGACCGGGAGAACGGTGTGCTGACCACACGCCCCACCTATCCGCATCCTCAACTGAGGATGACACGGAGGTCGGATGGTCCCGATGGGCCACTTGTGGCCTGACGACAGAGTGCTATTTACAAATGTTCAATGTGAGCACCATTTGTCACACGGCACACATCAAGTCTATAGCCGAGTTCTTCCCAAATATTGATAAGTGTGTCTCCAGTGATTGTAGTAACATCTGCTTCAGTCCGGTTTCTTAATTCATGGAGGTCTGCTAGTAGCGGAGGCACGTTCACTCGATCCTTGATGAAGCCCCAAAGGAAAAAATTGCATGGCGTTAGATCGGGTGAACGTGGAGGCCATGCAAAGCAAGCCCTGTCATTGGGTCCCTTGCGGCCTACTGAGCTCTTGGGTTATAGACTTCATGTGTGCCGTGTGACAAATGGTGCTCACATTGAACATTTATAAGGTTCTTGGTGAAACTGTTTGAGTTGCTCTTTCATTTGAGATATCATTTATAACTGTAAGTTTAATGTAATAAATATTATAAAGGGTAAAAACCCCGATATTCATTTAGAAACATCCTGTATATTTCTTTATGTTAGTTTCTAAATCTTTTGATTTTGTCGCGATTTCTACCACCTACCACCCTGTGTCCATTCAAATCAGTGGCTCCCTGCATGTAGGATCGTATTCCATGTCTTCCCACTGTCTAATATTGGTCAGAATAATAACATTAGATCCCAATAGCCTATTGATGCTTGTCTCGCCGGCTAATTGGGACAAGCTCTTTTCATTCAAGCCACCTAGTATACAAAAATTATGGTACCCAATTTATGTGTGGAGCGCATCTTCTGGGTCATATGGTCATTATCGATGAAAGTATTTCGTTCCTGACATTTCGTCCATAGCTACGGTGGGCAGCTTCAGAGCTTACAGCTAATCGGCAGAGATAATCCTTGTCAAAGCTAATGTAAACTTCTACGACGTCCCCTTTTCACAGTATTTATGTCGCCCTCCGACATCCGAAAAGCCAGTCCGGAAGGCTCAGAGGAACCAGGAGGCCGCCTGGTCCAAAAATGGTTCAAATGCCTCAAAGCACTATGAGACTTAACATCTGAGGTCATCAGTCCCCTAGACTTAGAAATACGTAAACCTAACTAACCTAAGGACATGACACACATCCATGCCCGAGGCAGGATTCGAACTTTCGACCGTAGCAGCAGCGCGGTTCCGGACTGAAGCACCTAGAACCGCTCGGCCATAGCGGCCGGCCGAGGCCACCTGATAATGGCCAGCATAGCTCTGGACGAAATGCCAAAAAAGAAAAAGGTTCACCAGCAGATAATTTCTCACCGAGTCAGTAACAACATAAAGAGTCTTGACAAGTCTATGTCCATTAGTTCTTCTTTATAGTTATGGTGAAGCCATTACCATCCAAATGTAAGATGTATCATCGTAAACGACTAACGCGATCCATTGTCCCAGTTGCAAGCTGCCTACCTCACTGTTTCTATGGGCAACAACAATTTGAGTTTTCAGCATTTTTCTTGCTAACCCCTCCCCCTCCCCTCCCCTCCCCGCCGAACGTCCCAACAAAATAATGAAAGGAAAGAAGTTTATCGCTTACTACATTTTCGCTGTTTATGAATTAAAACTTCAACATCAGCCATGGCCTTTTGATTTATTACTTCTTTAGTACTACCTTCATCCGCAACACTTTTGCTGATAGTATCCACGTATGCCACTGAATGTATCTGCAAAACAATGTCATTGAGCGATATATGACGTCATAATCGTTGAGCTGAAATCAGATATTGGATTTTAAAACCTACCCAAGAGCGCGTATACACATTGATCATAGTTCAGTAATGATGAAAAGCAGACGGAAGTATACTGAACTTCTGAGGAAGGATGACTTGCGTTTGAAATTCGCTGAAGATGTGGATGCTGCGATACTGAATACTACAATAGGCAGTTCAGTTGAAGAGGAGAGGACATTTCTAAAAAGAGATGTCAGATGTCACATATGTTGGACAAACGTAAATACAAGGAAGGTAACTGGGAAAAAACCCTGGATTACAGAAGAAATGCTTCATTTGCCGACGAAAGAAGGAAGTGCAAAAATACTCAGGGACAGAGAGATATGCAGAAAAATAAATCACTTAGGAATCAAATAAATAGAAAGTGCCGGAAAACCAAGGCGAAATGGCTAAGGTAAAATGGGAAACAATAGAAAAGGTAACAATCGGCGGAAGGACTGAGTCGGCATATAGAAGAGTCCAAACAGTCTTTGGTGAAATTAAAAGCAAGGACGACAATATTAAGGGTGCCACCGGAATTCGTTAAACGCAGCAGAGAGAGCGGATACATGGAAAGAGTGCAATGAAGAGGAATTGTCGATAATGTGATAGAAGAAGAATTAAGACAGCGACAACTGAGATGTGCGAGGACTATCGCAGACTAATACACAGAAGAAAGGAAAAGAAAATTAAGGGTGTGTCAGATGACTTCGACTTTAGGAAAGGTAAAGGCACCAGAGTGGCAGTGCTGACGTTGTGCCTGATCGTGGAAGCTAGACTGAAGAAAAATGAAGACACGTTCATAGGACTTGTCACCTGGGAAAACCGTTCGACAGTAAAAATTTTTGCAAGAAGATCCAAATTCTGAGAAAAATAGATGCAAGCATTAGGGAAAGACGGCTAATATACAATATGTATGAAAACCAAAAGGGAGCAATAAGACTGGAAGACCAAGAACGATGTACTGGGATCAAAAAGAGTGTAAGACAGGGATGCGGTCTTTCGCCTCTACTGTTCAGTCTATACATCAAAAAGGCAATAACGGAAATGAAAGAAAACTTCAAGAGTGGGATTAAAAAGTTATGAACGATAATATTCGCTGATGATATTGCTAACGACAGTGAAGGCGAAGAAGAATTACAGAATCTATAGAATGGAATGAACAGTCTAATGAGTGCAGAATATGGACTGAGAGTAAATCGAAGAAAGACCGAGGTAATGAGATGTAGTAGAAATGTCAAAAGCGAGAAACTTTACATCGAAATTGGTCATAACGAGGTAAACTAAGCCAAGGAATTCTGCTACCTTGCAAGGAAAATAACTTATGACGGACGAAGCAAGGTGGACATAAAGACAGACTAGTGCAGGCAAAAATGTCATTCCCCGAAAAGAGAAGTCTTATTAACATCAAACATAGGCGTTAATATGAGGAAGAAATTTCTGAGAACGTACGTTTGGAACACAGCACTGTATGGTAGTGAAACGTGGACAGTGGGAAAATCAGAACAGAAGAGAATCGAAGCATTTGAGATGTGATACTACAGAAGAATGTTGAAAATTGGGTGGACTGGTAAGATACGGAATGAGGAAGTAGGACGTACTCTGAGACGAAGGTGTAGGCACAGGAGAGGAACTTGCGGCGGGCTGCAAAAGATCAGTCAGAAAACTGAAAAAAATTAAAAAATTGAGATTCTTGTACGTGAAAGCCCAGGTTTTGCTTAAAGCGGAGCCCAAATTTCGATTCTTTAAAGAAGAGGTGGCAGGGGCTTTCAGGCATCTACTGAATTTATTTCTGTATACATTTGTTAGTCAACGTGTAAATCCAAATAGTTTATCAAGAATGATATCGTCATATTGTCTCAATACTCTCGATAAGATTTTCTACCAATCTCATTTTTATGTCGGTAGAATTACAGAACACAGGCGTCTGTGCAAGGATATTTGTTCCACTGCGTTCCTTGGAGCGTTCAGCGACAGACAACTTTGGTTCCACCAATCGTATGTGTTATTTGACCTCCAGGGATCAGAAACCACTCTGTTGTTTGGGAACATAGAATGTTGTAAATTCTCGACTGGGCCAAGCCGAAATTATCGTTAGCCCAGTAGAGATGATGCTTGCTTTTTATTTTGTTTTACTTTTTTTTAGTCACCTTTGCACATTAGACATTGTTTTATTTTATATCGCGTTATATGCATCTGAAAGGTACACTCCAGAAAACGGCACATTAGAAACCAGCAAACACATCTCCTAGACGGGGCGCGAACCTGCTACGACCATCGCTTTACGAAAGAGCGAGTTTAACACAAATTCCTGTTCGCTTGTCTTATTTGGTGGTCACATCATTTACCTGATGCCACATTTCTTAAGGATTCATCTATTTCTATCAGAAATCATAACTGATTAAGCGAGGTATGCCTCTGTCTTCAGTTTTCCCAGTCGTTTTTCTTTTGTTTTGTTACATTTTGTCTTTACTGCCTACCTGTACGGAACTTAAGTGCTGAAGAATATTCGCGGATTCTTCCTTGAAAACCGGTTCTGCAAAACATATAAGTAGCCTTATGGTGGATTAATAATCACCTTTCTTCTAGTTCTTTCCGCCTGAAATTTTCAACATTAGTTTTACTTTCTCTCGACTCGTAAACAGTCATTTGCACATTTGCTATCACTTGCTTGTATATGTTCGTCATCTGTTAGTGCAAGCTGATATCGATCGCATGTATCTGAACAGTGCACTGAGGTGACATAAGTCATGGGACAGCGATATGCGCAGATACGCGGCAGCATAGCGTACACGTCATAAAAGGCCAGCGTATTGGCGGAGCTATCAATTGTACTCAGGTGATTCGTGTGAAACCGTTTCCGAAGTGATTATTGCCTCACTACAGGAATTAACAGACTTTGAACACGGAATGGTAGATGGATCTAGACGCATGGGAAATTGTATTTCGGAAATCAGTATTTCGAAATCCATAGTGTCGAGAATGTGACGAGAATACCAAATTTCAGGCATTACCTCTCACCACGGATGATGCAATGGCCGACGTCCTTCACTTAACGGCAGAGAGCAGCTACGGTGTTTGCGTAGACTTGTCAATGCTAACAGGCAAAAAACGCTGTATGAAATAACCGCAGAAATCAATGTGGCTTGCGGCGAAATTTGGTGTCAGTCGGCTATGGCAACAGGAGACCGTCGCGAATGCCTTTGCTAAGAGCACGACATTGTCTGCAACGCCTCCGCTGGACTCGTGACCGTATGTGTTGGACCATAGACGACTGGGAATCCGTGGCCTGTTCAGATGAGTCCGATTTCTGTTGGTAAGTGCTGATGGTAGGTTTAGAATGTGGCGCATACCCCAGGAAGGTGTGGACCCAAGTTGCCAGCAAGGTGCTGTGCGGGCTGGTGATGGCTGCGTAATAGTGTGGGCTGTGTTTTCATGGAATGGACTGGGTCTTCTAGTCCAAGCGAACCGATCATTGACTGCAAACGGTTATGTTCGGCTACTCGGAGACGATTTGTAGCCATTCATGGACTTCATGGTCCCAAACAACGATGGCATTTTTATGGATGACAATGTGCTATGTCACCGGGGCACTGTTGTTCGTGACTGGTTTGAATAACATTCTGGACAATTCGTGCCTAATGATTTGACTACTCAGATCGCTCGACATGAATCCCACAGAACATTTGTGGGACATAATCTAGAGGTCAGTTCGTGAACAAAAGTCTGCACGGGCAACACTTTCGCAATTACAGACGGCTATAGAGGCAGCATGGTTGAATATTTCTGCAGAGGACTTCCAGCGTCTTGTTCAGTCCCCGTCGAGATGTTGCACTACACCGGGCAAAAGGAGGTATCCCATTACTTTCGTTATCTCAATGTATTCCAATATGGATTATACACGTGTTTTGTGAGCAGTCGATTTCGTGACACCGCTGTGGACAGAACGATAAGCGCTTTCATCCCTCTACCATTCCATCAGTGCTGTCCGTCGTCAGATGTGGTACACAGCTACATAGACAGAGGGCGCCACACAGCAGGGCCAGTCTCCAGCATGGCGCTACATAGTTACGGTCAGTCGCCACAAAGAGCTATCATAACAGGGACCTCGTTATGTGTCCGCCATACCATATTAAATAGTCCTATCAATTCGCAATTGTTATGCTCTGCCATCAAAGAGGACGCTCAAGATAACGTCAACAACCTGCTCCCACTTGATGTCAGCCAAATAGTTCGCGAACGAATATTAATCCGCCAACTAAATGCTCCACTCGGCCAGTTAGCAAGGTGCCGACATCTGGACCTCTCGTTCTCGCTACATATCATCTCAGACCAACTTCCCGTCATCTACGACATGGACATTGATGGGAAGCCTAAAAAGCACAGTGGACAGCTGACCCGCAACAACAACGGTGAGCATTGTGGGACACAGCTGAAGGAAGCTCTTCACCATTCCTCTGCAGCAGACGATGTAGGCGGCGACGAGAGCGTACGCTACATCACTAAGAGTGTGCTCCAAGAGGTGCAACTTGCCACCCCAAAACATATGAAATGTCTACCTGATTGGTCCAGGCAGCTTCCTCAACATCGCAAAAATTCGCCTTTGCCAGGAACTGCAGATGACGAGAAATGCTATCATGGGGATGTTCAACAGCATGCAGAGGTACGTCAAAGCCGCTACTGATGCTTATAGCCATCAGGACTGGGCAACACTGTAGCTACACATTGAGTGGATGAGGGTTCCACCTAAAAAGCAATGCAGGCCTCCCTAAAAAAAGCGCTAGAGGATTTCGCCCCTTCAGATCGGCCACTCTACGGTCAATGGACCTGAGGACAGAGTAAACGCCATAGAGTACAATTTCACACAGACTGCAGACATCATGGGCCCAGAGCACATCTGCCTGTTAGAGAAATGCCTACCAGCATTCTGACGAAGGTGATGACCATATCGAACAAGTGGATGTCGAGCAGGCTGCTGGACAACTTCGTCGCCTCAACCCTTGGAATTCTGGTGGTCCCGAACAGCTCACAAATGATGCCTTGCTCCAAATGCCACCAGCAGCGACGGATCATCTTGTGCGGACCTCCAACATCATCCTCCGCTCTGGAAGGTACTCAACCGAGTGGAAGCACGCCGAGGTCATCTCCAATCTGCTAGCGAGTTATCGACCTCTTAGTTTTCTTCCAATATTAAGCAAGGTCTTTGACTTGATTTATCTGTTGGCTTCTGAAACATACCCAAGCTGAACACTTGCTCCGATATGAACAATGCTGAATCCGCAAGGGACATGCCACGATGCACCACATTCTCCGTCTTGTTGAAGAAGCACTAGATGCCCTTTAACATAGGGAGTACTTTCTCTCGAGGGGATTCGACTCTGTATGCCACGAGGGACTTTTCTATAAACTCTTGGACATGGGGGTACACCTGCATCATGTATGGCTCCTGAAGTCTTGCTTGGAAGGTCGGAGCTTCCTTGTCCACACGGAGGGACTGTCTTCCATTCGTTGTATGCTATAGGAATGTCCCAAGGCTATGTCCTGGCTCTGTCCTCGACTCACTGAAGTAAACCCCTTACACAGTGAACACGCCGCACATGGAACGGGTGCACTTAACCCTCTATCCCGATGACACAGTGCTCTTTTTCAGGAGCATGAACGCCGTCCATCTCGACCATCGACTTCAGGCAGCATCAGATGTCCTCACTCAGAAGGGAACGAAGTGGAGACGTAGCTTCAAGATAAAAACAATCATGATAGCCAGATGACCTGTTACAACAGATCTGCCACAGACACTTACAATGGAGCTGCTGTTCAGTGGGGCAGCGCTGCCCGATACGTGGGAGTTGTCCTAGATAGGAGGTACCTGGAAACAGCTCGAGGATGCCGTCGTCAGGGAAACCAGAATTTACCTGACACTACTCTACCCACTCAAAAATGGTTCAAATGGCTCTGAGCACTATGGGACTCAACTGCTGAGGTCATTAGTCCCCTAGAACTTAGAACTACTTAAACCTAACTAACCTAAGGACATCACAAACATCCATGCCCGAGGCAGGATTCGAACCTGCGACCGTAGCGGTCTTGTGGTTCCAGACTGCAGCGCCTTTAACCGCACGGCCACTTCGGCCGGCCCTACCCACTCCTAAACCCAACGTTGAACTTGTCGCTGCACCTTGGGGTAGCTCAATACCTCAGTCAGCTCTTTGGGAAAGCAGCGGAGATGCATATCAAATGTCTGTAGCAACTCCAAAACAGCGCTCTTCATCTCGCGTTTCATCTCCCACAAGACTTTCCATAGACCTCTCAGACGTGCCTCTTCTTTGTGAAAGCTTTCTCCAGGTTGTGCAGCCGTTGCGCAACAGACACATCCGTGCTCTAGGACAGAGGGTGCAGCGGCTGAACACTACACGATGGCCACACCTGCTACGTGTCGCGCGAGTTGCCAGCTAGCCAGGGATGTGGGCTAATTACACAAGCGAGGAATCCCGTACTTCAGATTGTCTAAGTACTTCAAACACTTGAGACTGGAGGCATGACCGTCGTGTTTGAACTCCTCCGTCAGACGAGGATGAAGCTATCGCCATCATCTGCAGCAGCAGTAGCACCAGCAACCGGCCAATTCTCGCAGTTGGCAGTTCTCTCAGATGCCGCATTCACAGCACATTTTACAATAGGCGTCGAGTGTCACAATGTATATTAGTAACAAAGAAAGACTTACTGTCACCGACTGTAGAGTCAGGCTGCAACTACTATTATAAACAGTTTCTGAGGTTGCTGAGCAACAGTCAAACGATATTTTTTTATAGGAACACACCGCCATTCGACTGTTTTATTGGTTATTTAAGTAAAACCCAGACTTAGGCCTTTTATGCCATTTTCAAGTATTTGATTTTATTGGCATAAAAGGCCGAAACCTGGGTTGTACTTAAATAAACAAAGTCAAATGGCTGTGTGTTCCTTTTAGGAAACTGTTAGATAATTTAGTCATCGTTCAGTGAGTTAGAACTTCAGTGACACGTCTTTCCAACACCACTCAAAAGCTTTTATAAATTATTGATAATTGTTACTCATTGTGTTCTCATTGTGCTGCCGACATTGGTTTTGTTTTAGTGCTAGTCGCCCTATGATGTTGCAGCTGCTGTGTGCAAGCATGCCATCTTTATACAGCATTCCCATTCTGTGGTAGGGGTTCGCTTCCTGCTACCTTTATGTTGGACATCAAACTTGTTTGGTGAACACAACAGACAGAAAACTGGTTTCCCACTGTTCTGGCAATGGATCGTAGCCTGCCATTCGTTTCATTCATAATGTACATGATGATTTCCTTTATATCTGCACTTATGATTACTCGCAGGTATTTGCTCAACTGTGACTGATCAGTCGTACACTGAAACGACACTCACGTTTCGAGAATTACGCATCTGTTCATTCCTCTTAATTAAGAACTATAATGCAATCTTCATCTCCAGCTGATATGTGGACGACCGTGGGTGCTAATGACGTCACTGCCGTGCTTCGAAATATAAACAAAAACCAAATGCCCTTCCTATGCGCGTATCGTAGCCGAACACAGCACTGGCTCTTAAGCTCATTCTTCTAATGCCGCTGGAACTGGTGCATGGAACTGTGTTTTCATCAGTGGTGGCCCGTCTCAGCGGTGATGTAATGCTTGACTGCCCCATAATAGAGGAGCGACCTCATAATACTCCGCCACAAAACGAACGGAGTGGCTTCTATCTAGTATACCCACGTCCGTAGTCGCAGCCGCCAACGTGTGGTGATGCGGACTGATGGCCTCGAAAGTAGCCACTTCTAATCCTATAGATCGACAAAGTTGTCGTTTATTGAAACAGTAGGCATCAACGTTTACGACTGGTGCAGGAAGCGTGGGAGGGGGGACCGCGAGCATGTGGTGATCGGACTGATGTCCTCGAAAGTGGCCTGTTCTAATCTTATTGATCAGTAAATTTGCCGTTTACTACACCAGTAATAGGCATCAATGTTTGCGATTGGTGCAGGAGAAGGCGGGGGGGGGGGTGGAGGAAGTTAAGGTGGTACACAGAGTATTCACCACTGCACAGCGTAAAACTCTTTGCAGAGTGTAGATGTAAATGTAGATGCCACAAACTTCTGGCACACCACTGGATCGAAGATAAAAAAAATGGTTCAAATGGCTCTGAGCACTATGGGACTTAACATCTATGGTCATCATTCCCCTACAACTTAGAACTACTTACACCTAACTAACCTAAGGACATCACACAACACCCAGTCATCACGAGGCAGAGAAAATCCCTGACCCCACCGGGAATCGAACGGATCGAAGATAATGGCAAACCACTTTCAATAGGATTTTCCTAAGTGAGAGGTGTATCACGTTGTCACCACGCTTAAACGAGAGAAAGAGTATAGACAATCTTAACCTACTGTTTAGTTTATGCTACTTTTGCCGTAATAGTAATTGGCACCTTTGCGGACATAAAGACCGGTACTAAAATATTTTTCTTATTCTCATTCACTGTCATCTTACGATCGTACAATTTTGCGGTGGCTCCTCAGTTTTACAACAATTACTCAACAGCAAATGATTCGAGTTATGTCCGTCTTTAATCACCAATGAAATTCTTTCTCACGAATGTCATTAAGTTAAAGAGCAGTAAAGATGTTGCAACTTTAGTACTAAAAGAAAAATTGGTCTACAGTACATTTTAGTGAATCAGAATTCAGCACAAAAAAGAGTACACATCGACAAATCTCTCTGGTAATAAACAGTGGGATGTAGCACACCTGTCAGAGAACGACCTATTCACAACTGCTACTCCTGGGTATTTCGCACAATGTCAAGGAGGATTTCTAGAATAGATTAAGTAGTAAATGCCAAACCCATGATCGACCTCGGTGTACCTACGTAAATCTATTGTGAGATTCAGAAGGATGTAGGTTGCTGTAGTTACTCGGAGGCGTAGGGTTTGCACAGGATAGAGTAGGATACAGTAGCATGGAGAGCAGCATCCATCCAGCCTTTGGACTGAAGACCAAAACAACAACAACATTGTGTAATGGGAAAGAAAATTGAGGCTCTCTTACGTGAAGAGCAGCTTGGCTTTAGGAAAAGTAAAGGCACAAGAGTGGCAGTTTTTGCGTCCTAATTGATAAAGAAAGCATGATTTAAGAAAAATTGAGAGACCTACATAGAATTTTTCGACTTTCAGAAAGCGTTTGACAATGTAAATTGGTGCAAATATGTTCGAAATTCTCAGAAAAGTACATGTAAGCTATAGGGAAAGACGAACAGTACAGTATACAATGTGTGTAAGAGCAAAGAAGAAACAATAAGAATCAAAAACCAAGGACGAAGAGCTCGGTTTTGTAAAGGGTGTCAGAGATGCAGACTTTCTCCTCTGCTGTTCAGTCCATACATCGAAGAAACAATGACGAAAATGAGACAGGTCGGGGGGGTTAAAAGTCAAGGTGGAAGAGTATCCAGGATGATTCGCGCTAATGACATCGGTACCTTCAGTGAAAGTAAGAAATAATGAAATGAACAATTTACTGAGCACAGAATATGGATTGAAAGTACGCCGAAGAAAGGCGGAATCAGTGAGGAGTAGGACGAATGAGACTGGTGAGAAACTTAGTATCAAAATTGTGGAGCACAAAGTGGATGAAGTTGGGTAGCAAAGTAACGCCTGATGTGCGATGTAAGCGAGATAGAAATTAGTACTGCACAGCTGAATAGGGGATTCCTGGTCAAAAGAAGTCTACTACTGTCTTATTTTGAAGAAAAGGTTCCTGAAGATGTGCGTCTAGAGTACAGTGTTTATGGATGCGCAGTCGTGGACTACAGGTAAATCAGGAAAGATGGAATTAGAGCTTGTGAGATGTGGTGCCATAGACAGATGTTGAAATTAGAGGGACTGATAAGATAAGAAATGAGGTTCTCTGCAGAATCAACGGGGAAAGGAATTTGTGGAAAACTCTGGCAAGAAGGGACAGGGTGGTAGGAAATGCGTTAAGACTGCAGATACTAACTTCCATGATGTTAGAGAGAGCTGCAGAGGGTAAAATCTGCAGAGGAAGACAGAGGCTGTAATATATCCAACAAGTTACTGAGGGCGTGCTACTCTAAGATGAAAAGGTTGGCGAATGATAGGAAACCGTGGCGAGTCAGGGCTGGTATAAAAAATAAAAATAAAGATGTATAGTGGACAAATGACTCTAACTCTGACTCTGACTAACTGTACAATAACGATACAGTTGCCATCTGGAATTATTTGCGCACTATGTGAGCTCCTGACCCAGTTTTAATCTGGAAATGTTAACTGTAGGTTGTGCGAGTTGTAGCTTTTGGCAACGAGTGCCAGATGCGTTTATCTTTGCTATATTCAGTTACATTAGTATTTATTTGGATTCTTCATGGTACATCACTGCAATGATATAAGTAATTATTATAAAAATGGATACATGTATGTATGTTCCACAACTCCTCCTAAACCACTGGACCGATTTCAACCAAACTTGGTACGCATATCCCTTACAGTCAGGCAACAGTCGATACGGGGTAAAAGCAACCTACCTACCATAGTTCAGGACATATGACCTCATAAACACTGAGCTGCGTGAAAAATTGCCGCATCATACATGATGTTTAAATTTATAACTTTTTTTGCTTCTGGACATGTAACTAGAAATATTGTTTATAATCAAGAATTTGTGCTCGTATTTGCATATTATGTTTCTTAATTTGGATACTTTACTTGTGCATTTATACATTATCCATATTTCATTGTACGACTATTTCATAATTTCAAAGACTTTTCACGAATACATGGAAATAATTTTTTTTCGATATTACACTATAAACACAGCTCACTTTTTGGTCTTCGTTTCTAAGAGAAAACTGGCATAATGAATACCACGGCGGTGCCGGGTTCGCCAGCTAGTGTTGTTGTAAACAAAGGCCTCGTTGCTATCAGAACTAACGCAGAAGGAATTTCAAACCTAAACAGAAATATCCTATCATAAATGCATTCACTTATGAGCACTGTATCACCGTTTGATAGCTGTACACACACAACCAAATGGGCGACATTGAAGTCAGCATGATGGTGTTAAGGAGTCAAAAAGACAGCAGCTCTTGAGGAAAGTCGTTTTAGATATCGCACTGAATACTCTGCAGAATTAACCTCTTCCCTGACCCACAACAATCGCAAAGTCCTCAATGCAGCGTGACAGGAAAAGAGCATACGTCACTACGGTTCATAAGAAACTAAAAGAACGGAGGCACAGATTTACAGAAAAATATTCTTAACGTTTGTCTGTTGAAGGTCCATACTTCGTATTATAACCTCGAAAATTATGGAGTTACACAAGGAAGAGAAGTTTCTCAGAAAGAATCAGTAGGGGGTCAAGGAATTAAATTCGTATGAAACTCACATTACGCCTCACCCGTCTCACGCGTTATACTACGAATACTAAACGTAAGTGAACAACTAGATTCCGGTTCCTACACACCTGGAAGCATCATAGTGTATGACACTATTAACGTAGATACGATCATACGTACTTTCTTCTCAAATGTATAATTTGCTAGAAGGATTGGCGACGCGTAAAAGCCAGTAGTAAGAAATGAGAGTGACATCGGATGTACCCCAAGGAAGCGTAATAGAACTGATACGTTTTCGGGTGCTCTTCCTAGTTGCTGGTTCCATTTATACACAGACATATCCGTCTTCTTCAGGCGCTGCGAGATCTTCTGCTGTGAGTTCCGCTGCCTGGACTACAATCATTGTCGTTGGAATGCAGGCACAATACCGTACCGATCCCCATGATGAGATATGCCTGCGCCAATGACGCGGCACAGTGGGGGAGCAAAATATTACCAAAAAAGAAAAAAAAAGCAAGAAAGACGATTTATGAATTTACCAGGAGATATAAGTGAGATGTCATGTCCGTCGTATTTCTACGAGGGGCGTCCAGTAAGAAACACTTTTTTTCTGAAAGCTAGTTGGTTTTATACAGGATTCCAATACACCATATTTTTCCCCATTTTTTTTCCTACAGAACACCATTTTTTCAACGTAATCTCCATTCAATACCACTGCCTTACGCCACCTTACTGAGAGGACCCGCATGCCCGCCTGATACCACTCTACTGGTTGACGTCGAAGCCAATGTGTTGTTGCATCAATGATCCGCGTAGCACCTCCTGCAGAATACATCCTTCAGTGGGCCAAGCAGGTGGGAGTCGGATAGTGGGAGAGCAGAGCTGTAGGGTGGATGAGGAAGAACAACCCAATGAAGTTTTGTGACCTCCTCCCGGGTGCACAGGCCTGTGAGAGGCTTTCCGTTGTCATGGTGAAGGAGACGTTTCTTCGATTTCTTGAGGTTAACATAATTCACTGCAGAGTTTATCGTTGCATCATGAGGAAGGCATCAAATAGCACAGCCTCTTCAGAGTCCCAGGAGACCACCGTCATGACTTTATCTGCTGAGAGTGCCGTTTTGTACCTTTTCTTCGGAGGAGAAGTGGTCTGGTGTCACTCGATGGATTGCCGTTTTGTTACCGGTTGTCACAGAGTGATGTACTTCTCGCAAGTGAGAGACTGTTTGTTTAGTCTTAGGACAATGTATCTTTGACTTGTTATATTGTATGTTCTGTGACTATGGAATAAAGTGTTGTTACGACTGCTAATCGCTGCTCTCCTGTGATTCACGACATAAAAATTTTGGTGCCGAAACCCGGGAGATAGACTTTGCCTGAGACAATTCCACGATTGTGGTAGTGAACCGAATTCTGGACGCACGTCTCGCGTCAATACTACGACGGGGTTTACTGCAGCGATTTGTTACACCACGCAACAAGCTCTTCGACGACAACCGCCATCATACACAGCTAGGTTCAATTGAATTATCACGCAACATGTTTTGTAGTGCCATTTGTAAAGGCAACTGATTACATTATTGCCGCTGTGTACTGCTATTGTAGCTGTTCGATTAGCGCTTTAACGAATTATCAGATCCTACGCTACGCCTGTAGATTGTTTATGACTAATGCTGCGATCTAGCGACCATCAATTGAACTACTTCGACTAGCGATCCAAAGATAACGCCTTACTAGGACCAGCTGATCGCTAGCCGACACTGCTTTAAACTTTCGAGTAATCGGACGGAATGGACGTGCCAGACCACAAACCAGAAGCGCAATTACACTCTCTAAAGAGAAAACGTATGAGAGAAAGAGCAAAAAAAAAAAAAAAACATACAATATAACAAGTCAAAGATACATTGTCCTAAGAGTAAACAAACAGTCTCTCACTTGCGAGAAGTACATCACTCTGTGACACCGGTTTCGAAGTGATGGACCCTTGTTGCATCGCCTGTGACGACGTTCGACAAAAAATTGTCACGATCAGCTTCGTAAAGCGCGAGCAGTTCCGCACGTATGGTCCTTCTTGCTGTTTATGGTCTTCTGTTAGGCCGTGAGGAACCCAGCAGGTACACACATCTGAGTCCGCCAACTGGTGGATGAGTGTGTTGCTACTACCAACACAGATGTCCGCCCCGATAGCTGAGTGGTGCCGGCACGGTAGCTCAGCGTGGTCGGTGAGAAAGCTGGCTGGACTCTCTAATAAAAAAAAAAAAAACTGAGTGAAAAGATCAACAACGAACTTAAACGGATGTCATGTGACTTCCGCTACGACGAAATACAACGAACTATAACGAAAAAAAAGTGGTCAGAGTGACGGATTGCTGTCCTACGGACCCGGGTTCGATTCCCGGCTGGGTCGGGGATTTTCTCCGCTCAGGAATTGGGTGTTGTCTTCATCATCATTTCGTCCCCATCCGGCGCGCAGGTCGCTCAAAGTGGCGTCGAATGTAATAAGACCTGCACCAAGGCGGCAGGACCTGCCCCGTAAGGGGCCTTCCGGCCAATGACGCCAAACGCTCATTTCCATTTTTTACCGACACAGATGCTCAGTTATGCAGCGAGGTGTTTGATTGTGATCCGTCGATCACATGAAATAAGTGTGTCCGCACGTTCCAACACTGCAGGAGTCACAGCTGAGTGCGGCCAGCCGGCACGTTGGAAATCTGGCAGGTTTGTGTGTCCTTGTTGCCATGATAACAGACACCTCGCCTAACGATTCTCCGTGCTTTTGTTCTATTCCAGGTCTCCATAGACATTCTACAAGCACCTATGGATATCTGGTTTTCCTCCAAGGAAACTCAATGACAGCTCTCTGCTTGAAACGCTTGTCCGTTACAGACGCCGTTTTAAAGGCTGCATGTGGCACCGCACCTATCGGAACCTCATGAAACTATTCGGGCTGTAGCGGGAATATTCCACGATGTTCCATAACAAATTACACATTTTTTAAACCGACATTGGCAGAGGAAAAATCTGTATTGCATTACTTATTGAGCACCCCTTGTATGTAATCGCACTGGACAAAAAATTGGTCACTTCATGGAGACGTAAAGGTAACGCCGTCCCTTACCTTGATAATGGCATCAGCTCTCTGAGGAAGAGCATCCACACGTTTCTTTTTCAGGTATACAAATTCAACTAAAACCATCCAGGGATGATTGGATCTTGCAGAGCTCCCAAAATGCGAGGATGTTAATTTGCAACGTTCCTCCCGCTGTTCCAAGTAGTGATGGACATTTTCTGTGAGATTAAGGTCAGACAACATATTGGGCCAGTGGAGGAGCGATAGAATGAGTGTTCGTCAAACAAGAAGGTATGCGTACAGCTTTGTGAAACGTGGCACTTATATCGGAAGACAGGAATGTCACAGCATTGTCATCATGAAGAACGTGCAGATGGCGACAAGCAAGAGTTAGCAGACATTCGTGTGTCTGTAGAAAAGATCGTTGCTAGAAGCATACAACAACTTTCACCATCATACCTTAGCCAAAAATCTTGTCGAGAACTTGAGAAAATTCTGCTCATACGTAAAATCGGTAAGCAGCTCGAAGGCCTCTATCCAGTCTCGCATTGGCCGTCTGCTGTAGTAATAGTAGACAGCGAAAGGAAAGCTAAAGTTTTAAATTTCGCGTTGAAGAAATCATTCACGCAGGAGGATCGTAGAAACATTCCGTCGTTTCACCGTCGCACACATGCCAGTGTGGAGGACGTACTAACAGGCATCACTGACGTAGAGAAACAACTGAAAGAGCTGAAAATAGATAAGTCGTCAGGTCCGGATGGAATGTCAGTTCGGTGTTACAGGGGGTACTCAATGACACTGACCCCTTACTTAGGTTGTATATATCGCGAATTTCTCTCCCAGCCCAAAGTCTCCATCGACTGGAAAAAAGGGCAGATGATTCCTGCATATAGGAAGGGTAAAAGAACAGACCAGCAAAATTACAGACCAATATCCTCAATATTGATTTGCTGCAGAATTCTTAGACACATTCTCAGTTAGAACATAATACATTTCCTTAAGACTGAAAAGTTTCTGTCCACAAATCGGGACTAATTTAGAAAACATCCCTCGTGCGGAACTCGCATGATATCCTGCGAACTGTGGATGAAGGGAAACAGGCAGATTCCATATTCGTAGATTTCCGGAAAGGTTTGATGCGGTGACCCACTGGAAACCATTAACGAAGATCCGTGCATGCGGACTGGGTTCCCAGGTATGTGAGTGGGTCGAAGACTTCTTGAGTGGTTGAACCCAGTACGTTGTCCTCGGCGGCGGGTGTTCATCAGAGACAAGAGTATCATCAGGAGTGCCCCAGGGAAGTCTGATGGGGCGCTAGATTGTCTATACACAAAAATGGTCGGACGCAGAGTATGAGCAGCAATCTTGCAGCTGTTTGCTGATGACGCTGTGTTGCACTGAATGTGTCATCCTTGAGTGACTGTAGGGGATTACAATATGACTTAGAAAAAAAATTCTAATTGGTGTGTTGAATGGCAGATTACTCTAAACGTATAAAAATGTAGGTTAATGCAGAAAAAACAGTATCGTAATGTTCGAATACAGCATTGGTTGTGTGCTGCTTGACACAGTCCCATGGGTTAAATACCTAGACATAACATTGCAAAGAGAACTGAAATGAAACGAGCACGTAAGAGCGGTAGTAGAGAGGCGAATGGTCGGTTTCAATATGTTTGGAAAATTTTACGAAAACTTACCTTATCGAGGAAACCGCATATAGAATACTAGGGCGACCGTTACTTGAGTACTGCTCGAGTGTTTTGGATCCACAGCCAGTCGTATTAAAGGAACCAGTTAAGAGACGAGCCGCGAGATTTATTACCGGTAGGTTTGATCAAAACGCGATTATTAGGTGGTCGGTGGAGCATAGATGACGTTCTTTTCGTGAAACACCATTGCGCAAATTTAGAGAATGGCTTTTGATGCCGACTGAAGAACGATTCTGCTGCCGCTAACGTACATTTCGAGTGAAAATCACGAAATTAATAGAAACTAGGGCTTGTACGGAGGCATACAGACAGTCGTTGTTCCCTCGCTCTGCTTGCGAGTGGGAAAGGAAAGGAAAATGTTTGTAGTTCATGGTATCCTCTATTACGCATCATATGTTGGTTGGCGGTCTATGTGTGTACAGAGGTTATTCGTTTATTAATTTCCGATAGGTCTCTAAACAAAACAACGGTGAAAATAAAAAACTGTTTTATTCGCAACAGCTACACCTTCCAGCTTCTCCTCTACATAGTCTCCGCTCAGAGTTAAACTTTCGTCACAGCATTGTACCAAGTTTCCCATGCCCTCGTCATACACTGAAGAGCCAGAGAAACTGGTACATCTGCCTAATATCGTGTAGGGCCTGCGCCAGCACGCAGAAGTGCTGCAATACGAAGTGGCATGAACTCGACTTATGTCTGGAGTAGTGTTGGAAGGAACTGACACCACGAATCCTGCAGTCTTGTCCATAAATCCATAAGAGTGCGAGGGGGTGGAGATCTCTTCTGAACAGCACGTTTCAAGGCATCCCAGATATGCTCAGTAATACTCATGTCTGGAGAGTCTGGTGGCCAGCGCAAGTGTTTAAACTCGGATGAGTGTTCCTGGAGCCACTCTGTAGCTATTACGGACGTGTGGGGTGTCGCATTGTCCTGCTGAAATTGCCCAAGTCCGCCAGAATGCACGATAGACATGAATGGATGAAGGTGATCAGACAGGATGCTTACGTACGTGTCATCTGTCAGAGTCATATCTGGACGTATCAGGGGTTTGTGTCGTGCAGTCATCAAGGGCACACGTGAAAGCCTTCGGTTTCGAAAGCCCGCATCGACGATGTTTCGTTGAATGGTTCGCACGCTGAGACTTGTTGATGGCCCGGCATTGAAATCTGCAGCAATTTGCAGAAGGATTGCATTTCTGTCATGTTGAACGATTATCTTCAGTCGTAGTTCATCCAGTTCTTGCAGCGATGTCGGAGTTTGGTGTTTCACCGAATTCCTGATATTCACGGTACACTAGTGAAATGGTCGCACGGGAAAATCCCCACTTCATCGCTACCTCGGAGATGCTGTGTCCTGTCTCTCGTGCGCCGACTATAAAACCACGTTGAAACTCACTTAAATCTTGACAACCTGCCATTGTAGCAACAGTAACCGATCTAACAACTTGTTGTCTTCCATAGACGTTGCCGACCACAGCGCCGTATTCTGCCTGTTTACATGTCTCTGTCTTTGAATACTCATGCCTATACCAGTTTCTTTGACGCTTCACTGTAGAAGCCAGAGGCCTGTGGTTTTCGCCAATTCTCTACACTGGTCTGAGATCGTTATCTGCATCAAAACGTTGTCTTCTTAGCCAGCGGTAAAAATGAACAGAGACGAAACTCAGAGGGAGCCAAGTCCGGTCTGTATGAGCGGTGGTCAGACAGTTCCTCGCTAGAACGCTTCAAGATCCGTGCAACTAGCGGCGGAGAACTGTTATGAGAAGTAAATGCGTGACAGCTACGTCATGGTGGGATACGTGAAATCAGGCGAAATCTGTCAGCAGGCACTCATACTTGGCGGAAGACACTGTTTTCTAGGCGCCTTTATGTGCTCACTGTGCGCTCAGAATTGAAAAGAGCCACACTACAGACACTATTCATCTGAGCAAAACATCATCGGATTTTCGCTGTACTTTTCATTTCACGACGGATCGTACCTGAATAAACTATTCGCACTAGTAGATGTAGAAGAGGCAACACAATTTTTTTCTGAAAGCAGGTTGGTTTTACTCAGGATTTCAATAAACCATATCGTTCTCCACTCTTTTGGCTACAAAACCCTAGTTTTCAACATTATCTCCTTTCAATGAGACGGCCTTACACAACCTTACTGGGAAAGCCTGTATGCCCACATGTTACCACCCTACGATTGACGTCGGAGCCAGCGTCTTGCTGCATCAATAACCTCTTCATCGTCCACGTTCTGCTTCCCGTGGAGTGTATCTTTCATTGGGCCAAACAGATGGAAGCCGGAAGGTGCAGTATCTGGACAATTATCATGACTACGTGCCGATAAGCGTAGAGATTATCATATCCTGTGTTTGCTTATCGTCTTCTCAATCATTGTACTACATCCTGTTTATCTTGGACCCTTACACTACCGGTACTATCCGAACAACACTGCAGGAACAGCTCATTCTCAACAAATCACTACACAACACTAGCATACTCTCTAATTCGTATTTTTTTTTATCAGGAATCTGACTTCGGAACAATCTCTGGAAAATGAAAATACTTTCAATATCCGAAAGACAGCTAATGGCTATCTCTTCTGTAGCTCACTCTCATAAGCCCTTCCTGACTCATCTGCTTTCCGTTCCCTTACCTACAGTTCTCTGCCGAAATTCTCTACTTTCCTATAAGCTATTGTCACATTTCAATCCTCTACTCTTGCAGCATCCCTTCGACTTCTTCTAACTGTAAACAAAGCTTCAAAACTGCTAAACTAATCAATATCATTCTTAAGGCCTCTGTTATTTTATTATTATTATAAGTGTTATTATTATCGTAAATTAATGCTTATTATTAATAATGCAAATTATTATTATTGAGTTTTCTATCTAATAACTAATCAATGTCATTCTTAATTCCTCAATTATTTTATAGTCATTATTTGTATTATTATTATTTTTATTCTTACTGTCGATTTTTATTTTTATTAATAATGCAAATTATTATTATTGTTATATTTATGTAATATTTTGTATGTGTTTTTCCTGGCCAGGTGTAAGAGAGGGCCTAACCTAGTAAGATTAAGTAAGCAATAAATAAATGTAGTAGTTGGTTGTTAAAGCCACTGATGAAGTATGTTCCACTTATGACAAGAAACGATCGATCATGCATGATCAACTCGCACTGAGAGTCCCTTAGCAGGAAATGAACAGTAATTGCTTATCCTGTGAAGATTTGCAGTTCCCTGCCGCAAAGGGTTATTCTACGACACCGCCCTCTCTTCTCGGAACACGCAAGACAGTGAACCCATACCTTCAGCTTTGGTACTTTTAAAGAAGCGCTTTCGATAATATCGCCCGTAACTTTCATCAGGCATAAAATAGGTCGAGCGGAAGAATATTTACAACACGTACAGACTGCAAATCCAAGAGTCAAAGAACATGAAACATGGTAAACATGGTAAACAAGTAACAAAGATTTGTAAGCCTATTCCCCACGTTATTCAATCTGTACACTGAACTAGTAAAGGAAAACAAGGAGAAATTTGGGAAAGGATTTAAAGCTCGAGAAAGAAATACAGCTTCATGTTTTGCCACGAACATTGTAATTCTGCCAGTGAGGAAAAATGTATGTAAAATCAATTGAACGGAATTTAATTGTAGGCCTATATCATTGACACCAATCTGCTGTAGAATTATGGAACATGTTCTGTGCTCAAGAACTACGACGTTCCTGGAGAACGAAAATCGGCTCTATTAAGATCAATATGGATTCTGCAAACAGAGACCTTGCGAAACTCAGCTCGCTCTGTTTCTCCATGAGATCCATTGCGCTGTAGACAACAACGCTCAGGTTCATGCCGTGTTGCTTGACTTTAGGAGAGCATTTTAACCGTCCCGCAGTATCAGTTAGTGAAACCAAATACGAGATTATCCGGTATTGGATCAAATCTGCCATTGTATTCAAGATTTCCTTGAAGACAGAACTTAACGTGTCGCTCTCAATGGAAGAAAATCGACAGATGCAAAGGTAATTTCCAGAGTACCCCGAGGAAGCTCAAAGACTCGTTACGGTTGACAATGTATATTGATTTAGTAGATAGCGTCGGAAGCTGTTTAAGATGGTTCGCAGATGATGCGGTTATCTGTGAGACAGCAGCCGTGGATTGATGAATGGTACAGGCAGTGGTGGTTGACCCTGAACGTAAATAAATGTAACATATTGCGCGTACATAAGAAAAGAAATCCACTAGTGTACAGCTACACTATTGATGACTAACTGTTGAAAACGGCATCCAGAGTCAAATATCTAGGAGTGATTACTCAGAGTGGCCTTAAATGAAATGGCCAATGGCCTTAAGCGCTGTCGGGCTGGGCAAGCACTTGGAAGGGTGACCACCCGGTCTGCCGAGCGCTGTTGGCAAGTGGGGTGCACTTAGCGTCTGTGAGGCAAACTGAGGAGCTATTTGATTGAGAAGTAGCGGCTGCGGTCTCTGACTCTGACAAACGGCCGGGAGAGCGGTGTGCTGACCACATGCTCCTTCGTATCCGCATCCAGTGACGGCTGTGGGCTGAGGATGACACGGTGGCCGGTCGGTACCGTTGGGCCTTCATGGCCTGTTCGGGAGGAGTTTAGTTCTTAAATGGAATGACCACATACAGTAGAACCAATAGCAGGAAAATCAGATGCCAGATTGAGATTCATGTGCGCTTGATCGACGGATTCTTGAGCATTGTTCATCAAAAGTGACCTCTACCAGGTAGGATTGATAGAAGAGAGAGTTCCCCTTCGTCATGGGATCTTTAGTCGGTGCGAGAGCGGTACAGAGATACTTAACAAACTCCAGCAGCAGACGTTACAGGAGAGACTCTGTGCATCACGGGAAAGTTTACTATTGAAAACTTCGAGAGAGCACTTGAAAATACGAGAAATTAGAGAGCTAGTGCAAAGGTTTACTGAAAATCATTCTTCCCACGCTTCATTCACGAGTAGAACAAGGTAGGGGGATAAGTTAGCGATATCAGAAATACCCTCCGATGCAGTCCGTTAGATGGCTTTTGCGTATGATGTACATGTAGATGGATCGTTACTACCTTGGAAAGCTGTTACAGAGCGAACATGAGTAAATATAACATCGATTGTAGGTGAATTAAGCCAGACAACGATGAGAATACTGGAACTGAAAATGAGATGCTCGAAGTAATACACTAATTTTGCCATTAGGACAGCAAAAAACTGCAGAAGTAAAGAGGATCCTACATGTGGACTTGCAGTAGCAACAAAAGTGGTTCTGAAAAAAAACGTTTAGGTGTTACCAAGGGCGCGTCATTTCAAACTTTTTCTGCGTAATATGGTCTCGGGTATTCAGCAGAGTGGCATCATCCAAATGGTGCGATATTTCGGCAAACTGACTTGTTGCCACCCACGGGCGGTTCTGAAGACGACCTTTCCCAGTGCAACCCTTCCCTCCCACTGTCGATCTAGAAAGAATTTGGGAGTAGCTTTGTAGGGCACTGAAATATAGACTGAAATGTGTACATTAACAGTATATACAAGAAGAGAATACGAGATTTTAGAACTCACAAATCGGCGCACTGACATCATTGTCCGACACGCGGCGTGGATGACTGCTAATTTACACGCAAGAACATACCGCGCAACCCAAGTAGTCGATTTCGGCCAGAGAGTCACTCGTGTAAAACAGGCTATAGGGAACTGATAGCTAGCTATTGGTCTTCAATCCTATGGAAACAGTCGATGAGCTCCAGTCCGTAAAAAAGCCATCTTCGCACAAGACGTGTCTCTCTTCGTGAAGAGAAGACGTGGTGTTCGTCGTGGTTGCTGCGGTTTGAAACGACCTGCTGGACCATACGGGACGTGCTCTTCATCGTAATTTGCGAACGCAGCACTCTTCGACGGCAGTTCCCCGCAGCATATGGCGCGCAGAACACACAGTCCCATTACGAAAATGGACGCACGTGAAATAGCTGCGTTACCTCTGTTAGCCGCTGTCGAAGAAGAGTGGAGAAAATCATGAAGAAGATTGTAGACTGTTCGATGGCTTGAACAGCGAGTTGCTGCTATAGGAACACCACGTAGTGATGTACAACGATCCGAAGTAGTTGTCCGTAGAACTTATTGGTTGACTCAATTGAATCTCCATGTCATTTTCTTTTTTAAATTGAATAAAGTTAAAGTATAGTGGTTAATGTGTCTGAGCATATCTAATATCTCTAATCTCGATACTGTATTGACTACCGTCAGTCTGAAGTTACATACTTCGTCACATAGGTTTCAAGAATGGGAGTCGTTTCGTAATTTCATTCAAATGGAACGGGATATTTTTTGCGAAGCTGCTTACTATCATTGAAAAAGATTTTTAGCGGCAAAATGCAAACATGACGTAGTCCATAAAATCAAGATATGGATATATATATCTTACGCAAAGTTTTAAAATAGCAAAAACTTCAAGTGTGTGAGATGTACACTCCTGGAAATTGAAATAAGAACACCGTGAATTCATTGTCCCAGGAAGGGGAAACTTTATTGACACATTGGTTCAAAAATGGTTCAAATGGCTCTGAGCACTATGGGACTCAACTTCTGAGGTCATTAGTCCCCTAGAACTTAGAACTAGTTAAACCTAACTAACCTAAGGACATCACAAACATCCATGAACGAGGCAGGATTCGAACCTGCGACCGTAGCGGTCCCGCGGTTCCAGACTGCAGCGCCTTTAACCGCACGGCCACTTCGGCCGGCATTGACACATTCCTGGGGTCAGATACATCACATGATCACACTGACAGAACCACAGGCACATAGACACAGGCAACAGAGCATGCACAATGTCGGCACTAGTACAGTGTATATCCACCTTTCGCAGCAATGCAGGCTGCTATTCTCCCATGGAGACGATCGTAGAGATGCTGGATGTAGTCCTGTGGAACGGCTTGCTATGCCATTTCCACCTGGCGCCTCAGTTGGACCAGCGTTCGTGCTGGACGTGCAGACCGCGTGAGACGACGCTTCATCCATTCCCAAACATGCTCAATGGGGGACAGATCCGGAGATCTTGCTGGCCAGGGTAGTTGACTTACACCTTCTAGAGCACGTTGGGTGGCACGGGATACATGCGGACGTGCATTGTCCTGTTGGAACAGCAAGTTCCCTTGCCGGTCTAGGAATGGTAGAACGATGGGTTCGATGACAGTTTGGATGTACCGTGCACTATTGAGTGTCCCCTCGACGATCACCAGAGTGGTGTACGGCCAGTGTAGGAGATCGCTCCCCACACCATGATGCCGGGTGTTGGCCCTGTGTGCCTCGGTCGTATGCAGTCCTGATTGTGGCGCTCACCTGCACGGCGCCAAACACGCATACGACCATCATTGGCACCAAGGCAGAAGCGACTCTCATCGCTGAAGACGACACGTCTCCATTCGTCCCTCCATTCACGCCTGTCGCGACACCACTGGAGGCGGGCTGCACGATGTTGGGGCGTGAGCGGAAGACGGCCTAACGGTGTGCGGGACCGTAGCCCAGCTTCATGGAGACGGTTGCGAATGGTCCTCGCCGATACCCCAGCAGCAACAGTGTCCCTAATGTGCTGGGAAGTGGCGGTGCGGTCCCCTACGGCACTGCGTAGGATCCTACGGTCTTGGCGTGCATCCGTGCGTCGCTGCGGTCCGGTCCCAGGTCGACGGGCACGTGCACCTTCCGCCGACCACTGGCGACAACATCGATGTACTGTGGAGACCTCACGCCCCACGTGTTGAGCAATTCGGCGGTACGTCCACCCGGCCTCCCGCATGCCCACTATACGCCCTCGCTCAAAGTCCGTCAACTGCACATACGGTTCACGTCCACGCTGTCGCGGCATGCTACCAGTGTTAAAGACTGCGATGGAGCTCCGTATGTCACGGCAAACTGGCTGACACTGACGGCGGCGGTGCACAAATGCTGCGCAGCTAGCGCCATTCGACGGCCAACACCGCGGTTCCTGGTGTGTCCGCTGTGCCGTGCGTGTGATCATTGCTTGTACAGCCCTCTCGCAGTGTCCGGAGCAAGTATGGTGGGTCTGACACACCGGTGTCAATGTGTTCTTTTTTCCATTTCCAGGAGTGTATTTACTTTCTGACCTAAACTGGAGTTTACAATAGGGTTTCTGGCCACTGGGGAAGTGTTCCAGTCATCGGCATATCTAACAAGAATTGCAGCAATTACATTAATGAAAGATACCCAAAATCTTTTTTTTTTTTTTAAAAAAAAAGGAAATTTGGAGGTAGCTAGACACGAACCCACTACGTTTCTGTTTACACTGAGGTAACAAAAGTCATGGCATACCTCCTAATATCGTGTCGGATCTCCTTTTTCTCGGCGTTGTGCAGCAACTCGACGCGTCATAGACTCCAGAAGTCGCTGGAAGTCTACTGCAGAAATCTCAAGCCATGCTGCCTCTACAGCCGACCATAACTCCGAAAGTGTTGCCGGTGCAGGATTTTGTGCACCAACTGATATCTCAAGTATGTCTCATAAATGTTCGATGGGCGATCTGAGTGGCCGTATCA
Organism: Schistocerca nitens; assembly: GCF_023898315.1. Taxonomy (NCBI): domain Eukaryota; kingdom Metazoa; phylum Arthropoda; class Insecta; order Orthoptera; family Acrididae; genus Schistocerca; species Schistocerca nitens. The sequence goes on from NC_064621.1 coordinate 246,026,981, forward strand.
TTCGGTCGAATTGTCCAGAATATTCTTCAAATTAATCGCTTACAATTATGGCCTGGTGACATGGTACATTACTACCCATAGAAATTCCATCGTTGTTTGTGAACATGAATTCCATGAATGGCTGCTGATTGCCTCCAAGTATTTATTGCATTATTTATTTTTATTGTATTTATTGCATTAATGTGGTATTTACAGGTAATCACGCTGTAACAGCATGCATTCTCAGAAATGATAAGTTCACAAAGGTACATGTATCACATTGGAACAATCGAAATAAAACGTGTAAACGTACCTACGTTCTGTACTTTTAATATAAAAACCTACTTGTTACCAACTGTTCATCTAAAATTGTGAGCCACATGTTTGTGATTATTATAGCGCCATCTATCACAAAGCGAAAAAAGTGGTCCAACTAAAACATTCATATTTCTTTACGTACTACACGAAAATGTAATAAAAAGTAGGGGTTCCTATTTTAAAAAACGCAGTTGATATCCGTTTGACCTATGGCAGCGCCATCTAGCGGGCCAACCATAGCGCCATCTCGTTTCCCCCTCGAAGCTAGACGAGTTTCGTTCTTCGTAGTTTTTGCGTTTGATTCATATTTCGTGAGATGTTTGGCCCGATCACTATCAATGGACCACTCTGTATTAATACAAAGTACTTACAATTAAAAAAAAGTACAGAGTTAAACTCCATACAATATGGCTTCTCCTAAATTCTGCTTGTGACTTAAAACCGAAACAGCACCTCATTGGCGACTTTCCTCTCCCGGAGACAAAACTCTGACATGCCAGAATCTTCATTCCCGCCGCCTTCCATCCTCTTTTTTCCCCACCTCCCCTCTCTCTGCCCCCTTCTCTCCCCCAGTCCTTTTGAATTTCCCTCCTCTGCCTTTTCTCATTCCCTCTCGCGCCTGCCCTGCCCCTCTCCCCCCTTATGAGTCCTCTCCCTCCTTGGCTCCCCCCCCCTTTTTCGTTTTTTCCTCTCCTCCCTCCTTGTTTTTCTCCCTCCACCAGGTTCCCCCCCACCCGCCCCCCCCCATCTGCCATTGGCTCGGGGGTGTCATCTTTGTGCCTCAATTCTCGTGCAATGTTTTACAGTGAGTGTTTTCCAGTGAGTGTTCCGTGTTGTGTGTCTTTTGGGAAGTGTTGCGAACGGCCATCTTACTGTCGCTGGGTGTGATCTTTTTATCTCTTGCGAACAGAAACCAGACTGTCGCCATGTTTTTTTCAATTGTGTGTCTACTATGTTACTTGTCTGATTCCTGTGTATTTTATTAACATTGCCAACCCCTTTGCTTTCTGTTTTAACTTTCCGCATTTTTCCGCCATTTTACGCTTTAAGTCACCGTTTTATCGTCTGTTTTTCTTGTTTCTTTTCTTCTTCCGTTTTTAAAAAAGTGTGTAGGCTGTTGAGTAGCGTACTAAGCTGCTGCCAGCCCGCCCCCTTTGGGGGGAATTGAAAATCAATAAAGGAAAAAAAAAACCATTTCACGCATTGTAACGTAGCTGTGTCGTCACCAGCACCTCGTCTACGTGGGTGTTCACGTCCTGTGACAGGACGGGTTCAGGCGCCTCCGTCAGTCTGCAGAAGTGACGGTAGGTGGGGGGAGTTGCGGCCTACCGGCGTGGTGGAAGCGGCTGTGGCGGCCGCTTCCTGGTGCTGCCCGCCTCATTGAGCGGCAAGTGGCTGCCACTTGAGGGGGAGCGAACGCAGGGGGCGAGGCCGGGCCGGCGCCTTTTGGGGCAGTGGCCGGCGCGCGGCGTGCCCGTGCCCGCGTAATGTCAAGGCTGGCCGCATTATTGCGCGGCGCGGCGGTCTGCCGGCGGCGCGGGCGCCCGCGGGCGGCGCGGCGAGTCACGTGGTCGCGGTTCATCGAGGTCAGTGCCGAGCTCGGCGGCGCCGCCTCCGCCAGTTCCCACCGCCGTCGCCCCTGCGCTGGCCACCTTCTGCCCGCTTCAGGAACTACTGTACCGGCATGGAAACACTGCTGAATGTCTTGCAGGGAGATACTGCAGTTCTGGGCGTCGTCGCTTCTGCAGATGATCTCGTAATTCTGGTAGACGCCGACACTCGTAATGTGATTGCGGATCGCTCGCGGCTGGCTATTGGTCTGTTAACAGATCGGTGTCAGAAGACTAGAATGTCTACTGCGCCACAGAAATCACTATACAGGGTGCTGCAAAAAGGTACGGCCAAACTTTCAGGAAACATTCCTCACACACAAAGAAAGAAAATATGTTATGTGGACATGTGTCCGGAAACGCTTACTTTCCATGTTAGAGCTCATTTTATTACTTCTCTTCAAATCACATTAATCATGGAATGGAAACACACAGCAACAGAACGTACCAGCGTGACTTCAAACACTTTGTTACAGGAAATGTTCAAAATGTCCTCCGTTAGCGAGGATACATGCATCTACCCTCCGTCGCATGGAATCCCTGATGCGCTGATGCAGCCCTGGAGAATGGCGTATTGTATCGCAGCCGTCCACAATATGAGCACGAAGAGTCTCTACATTTGGTACCGGGGCTGCGTAGACAAGAGCTTCCAAATGCCCCCATAAATGAAAGTCAAGAGGGTTGAAGTCAGGAGAGCGTGGAGGCCGTGGAATTGGTCCGCCTCTACCAATCCATCGGTCACCGAATCTGTTGTTGAGAAGCGTACGAACACTTCGACTGAAATGTGCAGGAGCTCCATCGTGCAGGAACCACATGTTGTGCCGTACTTGTAAAGGCACATGTTCTAGCAGCACAGGTAGAGTATCGCGTATGAAATCATGATAACGTGCTCCATTGAGCGTAGGTGGAAGAACATGGGGTCTAATCGAGACATCACCAACAACGCCTGCCCAAACGTTCACAGAAAATCTGTGTTGATGACGTGATTGCACAATTGCGTGCGGATTTTAGTCAGCCCACACATGTTGATTGTGAAAATTTACAATTTGATCACGTTGGAATGAAGCCTCATCCGTAAAGAGAACATTTGCACTGAAATGAGGATTGACACATTGTTGAATGAACTATTCGCAGAAGTGTACCCGTGGAGGCCAATCAGCTGCTGATAGTGCCTGCACACGGTTACATGGTACGGAAACAACTGGTTCTCCCGTAGAACTCTCCATTCAGTGACTTGGTCAACGTTACCTTGTACAGCAGCAACTTCTCTGACGCTGACATTAGGGTTATCGTCAACTGCACGAAGAATTGCCTCGTCCATTGCAGGTGTCCTCGTCGTTCTAGGTCTTCCCCAGTCGCGAGTCATAGGCTGGAATGTTCCGTGCTCCCTAAGACGCCGATCAATTGCTTCGAACGTATTCGTGTCGGGACACCATCGTTCTGGAAATCTGTCTCGATACAAACGTACCGAGCCACGGCTATTGCCCCGTGTTAATTTATACATCAAATGGGGATCTGCCAACTCCGCATTAAACATTGCACTGACTGCAAAACCACGTTCGTGATGAACACTAACCTGTTGATGCCACGTACCGATGTGCTTGTAGAGCAATCAGTCGCATGTCAACACAAGCACCGAAGTTAACATTACCTTCCTTCAATTGGGCCAACTGGCGGTGAATCGAGGAAGTACAGTACATACTGACGAAACTAAAATGAGATCTGACATGGAAATTAAGCGTTTCCGGACACATGTCCACATGACATCCTTTCTTTATTTGTGTGTGACGAATGTTTCCTGAAAGTTTGCCCATACCTTTTTGTAACACCCTGTATATGCTCTTGAAAAGCAAGTTAAATAGGGATCCAATAGTCAGAATTAATGGCCAGATAGTATCGCGACAGAGATATGACCGTTACTTAGGGGTATATCTAGATGAGACAGCAAATGACGACTAAGCCCTTAGCTATTTTCAACAAATTAATATCAATCGGACAAAGAAGATTCCATTTGCCGTCAAAGGCAATCAGTATTTATCGTAACTGTATATTGGCTCCAATAGTAGGGCACGCATCCAGCTTGTGGGCCCACAGGTTAGCTCTGGTGCACCCTGCCACTGCTGTAAGGGGAATACAGAGGAATGTTTTGATGAGATGTGTTGGGGCATTCAACACTAGTCCCACTGACGCACTATTGGTAATCATGGGTTTATGTCCACTAGACTTGATAATAAGGCAGCAAGCAGCCTTCTATTGGCTGCATAAACAGAACATTGACAAAGTGCAAAATATTATGGGCACTCCTCTGATAAGTGTTAAGGCTATTAAATAAAAAATGCTTGACATTTGGCAGTAAGAATGGGATAGGTCTAATACGGGCCGTAGGGCCCATAGGTTTCTACCTACGGCAAGGGAAAGACTAAAGAACAAGGTAATGAAGCCCTCGCAGGGCCTAGTTCACTTCCTTACAGGTCATGGGCCCTATCCCACGTACCTACATCGAATAGGGAAAAGGCCGACACCAGTGTGTGACTGTGGCACCCACGAGGGATCACCTGAACATACAGCGTTCAACTGTCCAATATACGAACAGACTGTCTCATTTGAGAGGCAGCTTCTACAAACGAGGAATGTTGATGAAATATTGACGAATGGCGAATTGTTCAACAATTTCGCAAAATTGATAAACAAAATCTCAAGGGAGGCTAAGCGAGCTATCTTCCAAGAGAGGTTAAAAGCGTATGAACACTCAAGATCTACTGAGCAAATGTAAATATGTAAATAAATTGTTTGTTTAAGTTTCTGACTTGTAGTAGCTTGTAGTTGTACTTATTTCAATATGGTGGTGGAGGGAATAAAAGAATGTTATAATTATAGTGGCTTTTTTCTAGTAGTAGAGGCCCGCCTCCCCGTGGCTAGGGACGGGCAACTCTCTGGGAGGATTCCAGAGAGGCTAAGAGGCAGTTCATTGATACATACTGTAATTTTGTTTATTTGCTTGGAAGTGTGGTCATATTAATAAACCACTTTTGTAAAACTAATAGCAAAGTTTCGTGTTAATACACCCACTCAAAAGTGTTTGGAAGTGGCTATATGTATGTATCAATAAAGTGAAAATGTACCACACTAATGTGACAAAGGTCGTGGGATAGCGATACGCAGATATACAGATGGCGGCAATATTGAGAACGCCCGCCACGAAAGGGCAGTGCGGTGGCAGAGCAGTCATATGCGCTCAAGTGATTCGAGCAAAAAGCTTCCCCACATAATTAACACCGGACAAAGGGAATAAATGGACTTTGAACGCGAAATGGTAGTTGGAGCTTGACAAATAGCACATTCGTTTTCGGAAATTGAATATTCCGAGATCCACAGAGTCAAGAGTGTGCCAAGAATACTAAATTTCAGACATTACCTCTCACCGCGGACAATACAGAGGCCAACGGCCCTCACTTAAAGACTGAGGACAGCGGGATTTGGGTACAGTTGTCAGAGCTAACAGGTAAGCAATACTGCGTGAAATATCTGCAGAAATCAGTATGAGATGTATGCCGAACATATCCGTTATCACAGAGCGACGAATGGCAGCATACGATCGCCGCGAGTGGCTTTGCTAACAGCCCGACGTTTCCGCAGCGCCTCTCCTGGGCTCGTGACCCCATCGATTGGACCCTAAACGACAGGAGGACCGTAGCCTGGTCAGATGAGTTCCGATTTCAGAGTGTAAGAGCTGATGGTAGGGTTCGAGTGTGACGCAGACCACACGAAGCCATGGACCCAACTTGTCTACAAGGCACTGTGCAAGATGGCGGTGGCTCCGTACTGAAGTCGGCTGTGTTTACATGGAAAAGTTAGGTCCTCTGGTCCAACCGAACCGATCGTTGACTTGAAATGGTTATGTTCAGCTACTTGGAGATCATTTGCAGTCATTCGTGGACTTCATATTTCCAAGAAATTATAGAGTTTTTAACGGACGGCAATGCGTCATATCACTGGACCACAATTGTTCGTTATTGGTTTGAAGAACGGTGTGGACATTTCGAGCTAATGATTCGGCAACGCAGATCGTCCGATATGGATCTCATCGAACGCTTGTGGGACATAATCGACACAAATTCTGCACCGGCAACACTTCCACGACTATTGACGGCTATAGTCTCAGCATGACTTAATATTTCTGCAAGGGCTTCCAAGGATCTTTCGAGTCCATGCCACATCGAGATGCTGCATTACGTCGACAAAGGGAGGTCCGACACAATATTAGAAAGTATCCCATCACTTTTGGTACCTCGGTGTACATCCTGCATTACACTTCCCGAGTACTGTGTCGAGGGAGTCGCCTACGTCCTCGGCCTAGTAACTTTAGAAGAGAGAAAGGTTATTACATGCGAAAGGGGAAGCGCGCGGGCATTGTTTTTAGGGTTCCGTACCTTAACCTTTAAAAACGGTGCCCTTACAGGTTAACTTCGTCGTCCATCCGCCTGTCCGCCTGTAAAGACCCCTTTTTCTGAGAAAGGGGTGCACGTATGAAGTTGAAATTTATACCTAATACCAAGGTCTATTGCCACTTGGCGGAGTAAAAATTAAAGCTTCTAAGTTTAAAAAAAATGGTTCAAATGGCTCTGAGCACTGTGGGACTCAAGATCTGAGGGCATCAGTCCCCTAGAACTTAAAACTACTTAAACCTAACTAAGGATATCACACACATCCATGTCCGAGGCAGGATTCGAACCTGCGACCGTAGCGGTCGCGCGGTTCCAGACTGAAGCGCCATAACCGCTCGGTCACTCCGGCCGACGCTTCTAAGTTAGAAACCATTTATGTCACATACGAGGTGGTTCTTATAAATGTTTAAAAAAACCCGAAGCGACGTAGATGACGGTGAGACAAGTAATTTTATGTACGACACCTGGGGCCGCAAATGTCGTGAAGTACCCAAAAAGTGGACGACAAATGTTGAAAAGATGTCGTACGTCGGCGCTCGTGCTGCGGTTGAGCTGCCGGTAGGGAGTAGTGCTACACATCGTTCCGCTAAACTACTGTGTTTGCGGACCCCTGTTGTAAATGTGATCTCTTGCTAACGTAAAAATTACAAAATTATTGTTCTCGCTATAACCAAGCAAAAGGTTTTCTTATTTTGTGTTTCTTTCCTATTGTCCCTTCTTTTTTTGTTTACAGATTTTATGTAGTAAAGAAGAAGTAGGTCATTTAATGGTAGCGATGCAGTTCGGCAGCTTATACATAATTACTTTTCACGTAATATGGAAAGTTTTTGTTGTATTGTAATTTTCAATCAAGCAGCGTAGATCGCGATACCGGTAAATACTTCAATTTAAACACATAATTGTCTGACCTAATGCAACAAAGCACTGCCTGCTAGAGGAAGACCCGATCCCTGGGCATCAACCGCTAAATTGCCGCACTTAGGCCCAGAGCCACACCGGCTCTAATGCTTGTTTTGGGTTGGAATGACGAGGTGCGATAGACCAGTAGGCTCAACGTTTGTACGTGCGGCGGGGTACGTCATGTGGTGAAGAAACATGCTTAATATTAGTCATCCACTTTGGAATATCTCAGGACATTTTCACTCTTTGTGACGTATAGTAAATCATTTGTTTCAGCGTCATGTACAAACCTTCGGGTGTTTTTAAATCTCCCTGCATTTCGACACTCGCAAACTCACTCAGCAAAATCTATACGGCACTTCCCGTTGACATAGAACCATGGAATTGGGTAAGAAACAAGATTCCATAATTCAAGTAAAGGAAAAAGAGTCCGAAAATTGTTAATTTGCAACTTATGTCGCATAAAAAATATTTCTTTCCCCATTTGTTGTCCGTCGGTGGTGATCCCTTTTTCTCAGGAACGAGGAGTGGTATCAGATTACCAGATATAGACTGGATAGTCGTGCTATCAAAATTGGTATCATAGTCAGAGACTTGAGTGACATTATTTTGAATTTCTTCTCCGAAAATTACTTCGAGCAGGCAGCTGGAGAACCAACTTGTGAAGGCAACGTCTTAGACATCCTAGCAACAAGTATATCTGAACTTCTCGAATCATTTAGAGGAGTTAAGACTGTAATAGCATCTATGACTATAGTTATTACAGGTAATGTTAAGAAAGGTAGGAAAATATTTTTGCTTAACAAATGACCCGAGAACCAAACTCAGATTGTCAGCAGGTCTCCCTGCGTTGAGATACCACATGCTTGGGCTGCGACTCTTAGAAATTCTTACATGTTAAACACTAAAAAGAAAAGAAAAAAGAGAGACTACGCACCTATCCAGATGGGACGAAAATCAGTAGATTTGTTGTACATTTGCAGACAAACAAATGATTATAATTTCAGAAAAATGGATTCATTCAAGAGAAAGAGCTTCACAAATTGAGAAAGTCAATAACGCTTTGATCCACCTCTGGTCCTTATGCAAGCAGTTATTCGGTTTGGCATTGATTGACAGAGTTGCTGGATATCCTCCTGAGGAATATGTCCGAAACTCTGTCCAATTGGCACTTTAGGTCGACAAAATTCCGAGCTGTTTGGAAGGTCCTACCCGTAATGCTCCAAACGTTCTCAGTGGGTGAGAGATCCGGCGATCTTGCTGGCTAAGGTAAGGTTTAGCAAGCACAAAGACAAGCAATTGAAACTCTCGCCGTGTGCAGGCGGGGATTATCCTTCTGAGATCGAAGCCCAGGCTTCCTTGCCATGAAGTGTAACAAAAGAATTTTGTCGACATATCTCTGTGCTTCAAGGGCGCCGCGGATGACAGCCATAGGGGTCCTGCCATAAAATGAAACGGCACCCCAGACCGTCAGTCTTGGCTGTCGGCTCTTATGGCGGGCAATTGTCACAATGGTATCCCACCTCTGCCCAGGGCGTCTCCAGACTCGCCTTCACTGCCCATTGGGGCTCAGATTCGAAGCGGGACACATATCTGAAGACAATTCCATTCAATAAGATGTCAGGACGAATGTGCCCGAAACCACTGCAACCGGGCTTCTTGGTGCACAGAGTCAACGGTAGTCAGCGCTAGGGGCTCCATCAACGCAGCCCCCTTTCTGTGAGCCGCTTATTAATGGGCCTTGTGGTAACTGAAGCACCAGTTCCACAGCTGATCGGTGATAATGATGAGTCCGGGCGCTTGATCGGTTTTCACTTTCTGTCGCCTCTCTAGGTCTCCCGCTTCTTTCTTGACGCTGTGTTCGGCCATCCTTCACCCCTTCCTGCCTACATCGTTGAATAGTGTCATGGCTCCTATTCTAATGTTGGGCGATTCGCCGATTTTTCCAACCGGCTTCTTTGGACGCAACTGCTCTCTCAAATGCTAGTATCTACGTATACTGTTCACGTGCCTATCCGGAAGTGCACGGAATGAAATTCGCGGAGAGTTTATGTCCTGGTATCGACATGTGCCCTGTTTACTATCATTGCCAGTATCCCGCTGCAGCGTCTCATATTCATCCATCGGCCGCCAGAGTTTATAATTTTGCATTATGTGTCGATAACTGTAGGAATATCAATTGGTGACTGGTTTGCATATTTTCTTCGTGCTACTTCGATTTTTTTTTTTCTTGGTCGACATAGGAGTTCTTTATCGTGCTTCAATTCGAAGCTTTCACCTATCAGTAATCACCTTCATCTCAGCTTCACTGCAGCGTGTTACATACAGGGTGTCCCATTTATCTTGACCACCCTAAATAATTATTTGTCCAGATGAAAATTACAAAACGTTTCAAGCAAATGTTCTTTAGCCGTCAGGGGGACATCAATCAGCATGATTGCCTTCGTTGTAGCTTTGGTTTTTACAAAGACATGAACAGCGGTATGACTTTTTTAAATGGTACCCTGTATTTTTTATTCCTGTAATTCATTTCCTCTCCTAAAGACCTATTCCAAAATGTATCACAATATACCATTCACTGAAACACGACGTTATTAATTACATACCACAACATTGACTTTGAACTGGAGATCACAAACTCGTCCACTGTCTGGAGTTATCAGAAAGCAAATGAAAACCAAATAAAAACATAACACAAAATTGACTTTGACTCTCCTGTACCACTGCCCAGGAAGAGAGCAATCAAAGGTGCTCAAAGTGGTGACCCTGGACTGCGATACACTGGTGCACTTGTTGAATGAAAGAATTATTTACTGCTTCCAGGGACGCTTGCTTAAGAGAATTACAAGCAAGCACGATATGTTCCAGCATGTCCTCTGGACTTGTTGGAATATCGCGATAGAAAACGTATTTAATGTATCCCCAAAGAAAAAAGTCCAGAGGATTTAAATCAGGAAACCTAGCAGGCCAAGTAACTGTTCCTCCTCGAGCAATCCATCTGGTAGGATACCTTCGGTTCAGAACAAGATGTGCACGCATCCATCGTGTGGTATCACATAAGCATTCTGGTTCTTAGCGGCACTTCATCCAGAAGAGGAGGAAGAATTCGTCTGAGGAAGTACACGATTCTGGAAATCATTCCCATGCAATTCTTGATGTATGTAGGTGTACACGGTAAAGATGGAACCTGTGACGTGTGGGAATACGATGTACACTGGTTTTAGGAACGCCAGTCTCGTGTTCAAGTTGTCGTGTGTCCACATGTGGATTCATAGCAACGGAAGCGAAACAGCAACTTCAGCAGCTGCGTCTGTGCGAGTACTAAGACAATTAATTGTGATGTCGTGGGCTGAAACTTCCCGTTTCTTGATGCTTCGCAACAAGACGAGAAAACATCCGTCGGGAAGGTGGATTCTTGTCAAGATATCGCTCTCTGTACCGTTCCGCTGCCTGTGCAGCATTTCGCCTACTTTCAACAACAACAACAACAACAACAATAAAAGAAACGTTATGTCGATGCAGTTTGTAGGAAGGACAGCCTTTTACTGTATTCCTACTCAACACAACAGTATTTAAAAGGACTAAATTACTGTACTAAATGTACCCGTACATAAGAAAACAGTATTGCAATTACTGCTCTGCTAACTTACATCCCCACCCATTCTACTTATGTTTACATTTGTCCTCTGTCAACGTCAGCACGTGGATGTTTTCCAGTACCCCGAGTACCTACACTAAGCGCTGGGAGCGTCAACGTCAATGTTGTGTTATGTAATTAATAACGTTGTGTTTCAGTGAATGGTACACTGCGATATATTTTTGAATAGGGCTTTAGGAGAGGAAATGAACTACCGAATAAAAAATACAGGGTGCCATTTAAAAAAAAGTCATGCCGCTCTTCATATAACGAAGGAAATCAAGCTGATTATGTCACCCTAACGACTAAAGTATATTTGCTTGAAAAATTTTATAATTTGCATCTGGATAAATAGCGTGGTCAAGATAAATTGGACACCTTGTATACAACAATCCGTCATAGAAACATTTCTTGACTTACACTTCTGATTCTTGTCTTCCACCAACACTTCACCAAAAGTCTTTACGAATTACTCATCTCGTAATACGTAACGAATCATTTTGTCTGAAAGGTCTCACGCTCGAGTTCCGGTCTGGCACTCAGTTTTCATCTGCCGGAAGTTTCAAAGCAGAACAAACGCCACTGCAAAAAAAATGGTTCAAATGGCTCTGAGCACTATGGGACTCAACTGCTGTGGTCATAAGTCCCCTAGAACTTAGAACTACTTAAACCTAACTAACCTAAGGACATCACACACATCCATGCCCGAGGCAGGATTCGAACCTGCGACCGTAGCAGTTGCACGGTTCCGGACTGCGCGCCTAGAACCGCGAGACCACCGCAAACGCCACTGCAGAGTAAATATTCATTCTAGAAACATTTTATCTCTTCGACTCATTATCTCCCATATTTGGCATTATTTCTCTTTGAATAATGGCAGGGTGTTTTCATTTCTTGCTCGAGGAATCCGTATGATATTCAAATGTCCCCTATAACATTACATTTCAAACAGGCTTGATAGTTACTGCTCTGTCTTCCTCATTGTCCATGTCTCGCACCCACATTCCTAGGAGTGTGCAACACTCTCGAGCTACACATGAGGGAGGGAGCGAGGTGGCGCAGTCGTTAGCACGCTAGACTCGCATTCGGGAGTATGCCGGTTCAAATCCACGTCCGGCCATATTCAGGTTTTCCGCGATTTCCCAAAATCGCTTCAGGCAAATGCTGGTATGGCTCCTTTGAAAGGGCACGGCCGATTTCCTTTCCTAATCCGATGACCTCGCCGTTTGGACTGCTCCCCCATATCAACCAACCAACATCTGAGGGATCCAAGCAACTATAAGTCAAAGTAACAGAGGCGGAATTTATTACATAGATTCACAAGAATTTTCCACTCATTTGCACACACGACGCATCTTTAAAACTAACGTTACACCATTAACACAAATCATCTAATTCTTCCACACTTTCAAGAGGTCACTGTAGTAATACAAGCTGTTAACAGATTTGGTAGCTAATTTTTCATTTCTTCTTAAGAGGAACTCAAGGTTTTCTTTCAATATTTTTCATTGAGACAGCAACAACTACTCGTAAATCTCACATTTCAATTAGAAATTAAAGTTCTCCGTGATGTCATTTCTCTAGCCGTCGATGTAAGGGAAATGAAGCCGTTCGTAAGAGTCCTGTTATACAGTGAAATATTCCACTGTTCTTAGCTTGCTTCACCCACATGTTACGCAAAAAATGATTTTTAAAAGAAGTGGTATATATCTTTCTTTATCGGTTCCGTCTCTGAGACGCTTCAGTGAACGCCCTGTAAACCAGGCCTTGTCTTTCTGTCGGCCACATGACCGTCTGTCGATTATGGTTTCTCAGCTCACAGTCTTGTTGCGTAAGCTGTACATCATTATATGCGCTCAAAACTTCCTCGAGCTACTCTTTTTAAGACAAGCGTAAGAGTCTCTTTAATAGAGTACGATGGAAGTACCTGTGGAACGCCGAGACAGGAGGAGGTGTGTTTGAAATATATCACTTACAATTATTACTCGGATAAAGTGTAACAACAGCTTTTTCGGACAGCACTTATACTGAACTGGTATACAAGACATCCACAATGTGACTGTGGAGATAGAGTGCATTATTGGTGTTAGGTGTCCACAAGAGGAAACGTCGCTCGCTCCTTTTTAAGTTAAAGAAGATTTAAAAATCTTCAAGGTAATCGTAAAATTTCAAAGATATGTGGGTGTTTCAGTATAAGTCCAGACGGACGAGCGTCGTGAGAAACCCCTGTTGAAGAAAAGTTGTACAAAGGGGCCTACATCCGGCCGGTGTGGCCGAGCGGTTCTGGGCGCTTCAGTCTGGAACCGCGCGACCGTTCTGTCGCAGGTTCGAATCCTGCCTAGGGCATGGATGTGTGTGATGTCCTTAGGTCAGTTAGGTTTAAGTAGTTCTAAGTTCTAGGGGTCTGATGACCTCAGATGTTATGTCCCATACTGCTCAGTGCCATTTGAACCATTTGAGGGGCCTACAGGATTAAACGGAAGCCATAGCGGCTTCCTGTAGACGAGAACCAGAGAATCTTGTTTATGGAACATGCAAAATCAGTGGTTCGCTACATCATAGCTGTCAAAGAAATTCTCGATGTTATGTTATTTATTTTGAAGTTCGCTCAACCAGCTGCATTTTCACAGCGTGTGACCAACTTTTCTTTTTTTTCCCCCTTTGATTCTAACCGAAATATGTCTGTCCTACAAGTTATCAGTACGCCTCGCATAACATGGGACTTTTCGGGGTTTGTACATCGGATCCTATTGGTGATAGAATGGTGGGGTCAAGTGTTTTGGATAGCTCTCGGGTTAGGGATCATCTGTCATTTGTATACCCAACAGAAGGATCGCCTTACTGGAACTATCTTACAGTACAGGGTCAAAGTCTGAATATTACACACTTCCTCCAGCTTAGGCAAATGGAGCAAACCGGTTGGTCCTTTCTGTGGTGTCACCACCAGACACCACACTTGCTAGGTGGTAGCCTTTAAATCGGCCGCGGTCCGTTAGTATACGTCAGACGCGCCTGTCGCCACTATCAGTGATTGCAGACCGAGCGCCGCCACACGGCAGGTCTAGTCTAGAGAGACTCCCTAGCACTCGCCCCAGTTGTACAGCCGACTTTGCTAGCGATGGTTCACTGTCTACATACGCTCTCATTTTTAGAGACGACAGTTTAGCATAGCCTTCAGCTACGTCATTTGCTACGACCTAGTAAGGCGCCATATTCAGTTACTATAATTACTTCAAGAATATATTCTGAACAGATAATATTATGAATCATGTACCGTCAAGAGCGACGTTCATCATTAATGGATTAAAGCTAAGTATCAAAATAATTATGTCCGCTTTCTGAATTCTCATTCCTTGTCATGTTCCAGACCTCACGTCAGTATAGTTCTTCCCTCCTCACGCCAGCCTGCGTGAGTTAAAACGCGTGCATTCCGGCCTCCACTCGTAACACGGTGTTGGCTCTTCTGCTAACACAAAACTTTCTACGTTATATTTTATCTGCGGTGCACCTTAAGGGGCTTATGGAGGCATCATTTAGTTTTGTATCCCGCCTGGAAGGCGGCGCGTGGGTCTGCTCCGAAAACTGATTAGGTTGGCCGAATGACGGAAGCGAGTAGGTGCAGGAGAGGAAAAACACTTCGGTACTGCGTGTAAAATAAGAGATGTTTACTATAGACAAAAACCAAGTTAATAAATAGTTACATATCTTTGCAATGATGAGCACGTAGGTGCGAAGTCTTAGACCCGTCGTAAGTAGTGCAAAGTCTCTATATGAAACGAAGCTGAAGCGAAGTGTCCCGGCCGTCTGCTCTTGATCAAATGGCCTGAATCTGGAGCGGAACTCGTAGAGATCCACAGCGCCGGTTAGAGGGCGCTGTCGTCGATGTCTGTCGTAGTGCCAACTTAAGATGTTCAAATGTTTGTGAAATCTTATGGGACTTAACTGCTAAGGTCAGCAGTCCCTAAGCTTACACAGTACTTAACCTAAGGACAAACACACACACACCCATGCCGGAGGGAGGACTCGAACCTCCGCCGGGACCAGCCGCACAGTCCATTACTGCAGCACCTTAGACCGCTCGGCCAATCCCGCGCGGCGCCAACTTAAGAACTTGCACCTACGCCGTGGCATCGTAGCTATCGATACCACATTTACTTCACGGTGGCTCCTGAGAAAACCCGAAAAACTTGTTTCTTGGGTACCAAAACTGAGCCGTGGATTCCAAGAGCGTTATAAGCAGAAAATGGCTGTAACTTTTGCGAAGTATTCCTAAGATCACGATCTCGAACAACATTGAAAAAATTCTTGGTATGTTTATCCGTTTCTGAGACATAGAGATCCAAAGTTACCATACTTGTATATAAAAAATAGGAACGTAACATCCGCTGCGAGGCGAAAATGCAGTTTATAAAGTGACGCAGCACGGAGAAATATGCTGTACTGAAGCACATGCAAAATTATTGTGCACGTAAAATTCGGTCTAAGGTGTAAAATTAGTTTTGCGCTATTTCAGTGTCACATACGAGGGTTACCCAGAAATCAGTGCACCAAAATTATTTTTAACATTTCCTTGTTGAACATAATGGGAATTGCACACAGGAAAGAATGGTGTTTTATCTACACATCCTATTTTTCCACGTTATCTCCATCTCGATCTATGGCATTCCTCGCCGGCCGGAGTGGCCGTGCGGTTCTAGGCGCTACAGTCTGGAGCCGAGCGACCGCTACGGTCGCAGGTTCGAATCCTGCCTCTGGCATGGGTGTGTGTGATCTCCTTACGTTAGTTAGGTTTAATTAGTTCTAAGCTCTAGGCGACTGATGACCTTAGAAGTTAAGTCGCATAGTGCTCAGAGCCATTTGAACAATTTTAAGGCCTTTCTCCAGCGCGAAACGAGGATGTGTGTGCCCTGTCGGTACCAATCTTTGTTGCGATGGCGGAGACAGTTCTTCACTGTGTGTATCACCTCTTCATCGTCCTCAAAATGTCTTCCATAAGTGGCATCCTTTAATGGCCCCAAAAACTGGAAGTCCGAGGGGGCTAGCTCAGGGCTGTCAGCTGTGGCAGCCGTAGATGGTCTGCCCGATCGCTCCGCCGAACCACATTCTGATGACTTCACCCCCATGCACAGCGACTAACTGTACTTCTGTCGACAGCAGATGCTCCATAGATTTTGCACAAGCGTTTGTGAATATTCCCCACGGTTTCTTTCTCTTCAGGAATTCAATGACGGCACTTAGCTTGTAACGTACATCACGTACGGACGCCATTTTGAAACTGTCCAGCAGCTACGGAAGTGACGGAAACTTTGCGTGCTCACTCAGGAGACATCAAATAATACATCCGCAACGTTTCGCATTCGTAGCATTGTTTTCGGCTGAGAAAAAAATGTGATGCATTACTTTATGGGCAATGGTCGTACGTAAACCATCATAATTTTACTGACAAATAAAGTTATTTTCGTACGAGTGACATGACCTCCTGCAGGAAATAAAATTAGGGAACCAGCTGAAAAGCTCTGAGTGAAAAGTGTCGTGCCAGCTGTCTCGTCCTGCCTTAATCAGAAAATTTAAACAGTAATTTTGGTTCAAATGGCTCTGAGCACTATGGGACTTAACGTCTGAGGTCATCAGTCCCGTAGAACTTAGAACTACTTAAACCTAACTAAGCTAAGGACATCACACACATCCATGCCCGAGACAGGTTTCGAACCTGCGACCGCGTCGCGCGGTTCCAGACTGAAGCGCCTCGAACCGCTCGGCCACAGTGGCCTGATAGTAATTTTGGCATACGAACATACTCGCGCATTTTGTTCTGAAAGAGGAGACAATGGCAGTGGGAAAGGGGAAAGTAATAAGGTCTACAAGATAGTATACAGTGGTTGTGGCATAGAGAGAGAGACGGAAACTATGGCAGTAGGAGAAAAAGATAGGGACAGAGTGGCAGTGGAACATAGTTGACAGTGACAGAACAGTGCCAGGGAAAAGGTGAAGGAGACAGTGCCAGGGGGAGAATAAAGAGAACGAGAAAGTGGAAGGGGCTGAGAGGAAGTGATAACGAGAGACAGATTATATGACAGTGACGACGAGGAAGAGAGAGAATGACAGAAGAGAGAGAAGCAGTGAGAATGAATGAATGAGGTAGAAGCAGAGACAATGACAGTGAGAAGAGACGGTAGTAGGTCAGACCGGAGGAGACTGTGTCTGTGAGACAGCAGACAGTGACAGTTAGAAACACCAAGAGATAATGACAATGAGTTGGGCTGAATGAGTGAGTGGGAATGGGCAAGCGGGAGTGGGTGACTATGAGCCATGTTCAGCGATGGACTGAGTGGTGTGAGCGAGTTACAGTTAGGGGAGTTTATGGAGTGAGATGTGAGTTGTTTGATAAAAAGAGCGCGAATATGTTGTCAAGCCAAAATTAATGGGAAAATTTTTAAAGGTGCTGATGAAGGTAAACTGAGGCAGCTGGTACCCCACTTTTCAGTCAGTCTTTTAATAAGCGGGAACATATTCGCCTTTTTTGTGCTATGCTAGGGTCGTTTTTCTGCTAGTACTGTATACTTGTAAATGGCGACACAGTTGAAACGTGCAGCAGTGAAAATATGAAATTGTTGTCATTAAAAACGTCATAAGGATTCTTGTATTTTAAAGAGTAATATAGCTGTCCTCTAAAGTGCTTGAATGTACATAGAAACACTAGCGACCCACCTAGCCTTCTCACGGGTAGCACAAAGTATCTATAGTGTTGCGTAGTTGTACTAAATTATATACACAAACCATCCTCGTGCATCAGTGTATCTATTGATGGAAACCGTTTCAAAATTCCTGCAGTATTTCCTGAGATTGGACTTCATAAATAGGCAGACGAACGAGGCAGGCGTATAAATAAGATATGTATAGATTCTGGTCAAACTTCGCTGATCTCTCTGGAGGTGTGGTAGCTGTTAATTTACTGCTTGTCTCACCAGATACTGCCTCCTCTGTAGCTGACCAGCTTGTAGATTTTCACGAGATGTCACTACTAACGCCAATTAAATGTGGAACAGATTACAATAGCCTCTCATTATTACTATAATTATAAACTATACACAGAAACCTTCCATGTGAATCAGTCTGTTAGCGAAAGCCATATGAAAATCTCAATAGTCGTTCCTGAGATTTGCCTTGACAGACAGGAAAACGCGATTGGTTCAAATGGTTCAAATGGCTCTAAGCACTATGGGACTTAACATCTGAGGTCATCAGTCCCCTAGACTTAGAACTACTCAAACCTAACTAACCTAAGGACATCAGACACATCCACGCCAGAGGCAGGATTCGAACCTTCGACCGTAGCAGCAGCGCGGTTCCGGACTGAAGCGCCTAGAACCTCTCGGCCACGGCAGCCGGCAACGCGGCTGGGGGGATTCCATTTATAAAATGTGTCGACATCAAATGTAGGAAATTTTATGACTCTGAAAATATTGCGAATCTGCTCCTTTACCTAGAAAAGGGATGGCTATATAATTTAAAATCGAATGTGCTGTAAATAGAATAAGATCACGAAACAAGTAAGTTTCAAAGACCTTCGCACGTGTCTCCTTTTCACAGCACCAGAGACCTGTTCAAGACATTTCTGCGAAGAGAAGACGCGTGACACATCCAGCCTAGCTACATCATAGGAAATAAACGAGGGTCAAAAAGTCACAAAGCAGCCACCGTGGCGCGACCCTGGCCTTGCCGCCGCTTAAGATTCCCTGCTGGAGCGCTGCCCGGCTGATTAAGCCGCTTGGTTCAGCAGCATCGCTCCAATTCTCCCACGTTGCGCCTTGTCTGGCATACAGCGCAGAACACCATTGTTAAATGTTAACTACTTAGCGACTGCTGGAACTGAACGCAAAGTCGTCCATTAACACTGTTCCGCAGTTGCCATCGTGAAGGACGTCTTTCTGGCATGTATAAGGCACAAGGTGTAGGTTTATGGCTATGAGTACTATGGGACTTAACATATGAGATCATCAGTCCCCTAGAACTTAGAACTACTTAAACCATCACAATTTTACTGACAAACAAAGTTCTTTTCGTATGAGTGACATGGCCTGCTGCAGGAAGTAAAAGTAGGTAACCAGCGGAAAAGCTCAGAATGAATGAAAAGTGTCGTGCCAGCTGTCTCATTCTGCCTTAATCAGCAAATTTAAACAGTAATTTTGGTTCAAATGGCTCTGAGAACTATGGGACTTAACATCTGAGGTCATCAGTCCCGTATACCTTAGAACTACTTAAACCTAACTCATCTAAGGACATCACACACATCCATGCCCGAGGCAGGATTCGAACCTGCGACCGTAGCGGTCGCGCGGTTCCACACTGTAGCGCCTAGAACCGCTCGGACACGCCGGCCGGCGATGTGATGTACATGTACAAACAAACAAATGATTGCAATTTCAGAAAACTGAATGATTTATACATGAGAAAGAGCTTCACTAACTGAGCTTCGGTCCACCTCTCGCCCTTATACAACCAGTTATTCGCTTTGGCTTTGATTGATAGACGTGATTTTCTCCTGAGGGATATCGTGCCAAATCCTGCCCAACTGGCGCGTTAGATCGTCGAAGTCTCGAGCTGGCTGGAGGGCCCTACCAATAATGCTCCACACATTCTCAGCTGGCGACCTTCCTGGCCAAGGTAGAGCTTGGCAAGCACGTAGACAAACACTAGAAACTCACGATTTGTGCAGGCGGGTATGAGCCGTTCGCGGCTCGCGGTCATGCCATTTATTGATCGTCGTGTTGTTTTTATGGTTGTGTCACCTCGTTTTATTTTAATTCGATTTACTGGTGCCACTATGTTGCTGGTTTGCTTGCTCGTGAGTGGCAGCAGCAGCGCTTATCTATAAGTGCACTGTCGTACTTCCTCTGGAGCGACCGCTAGTATTTCCGGGTCGTCGTGTGTCTGGAGTTCAGTCGGGGATGGAGCGCCAATGAGGCGCGGACAGCCAGTACTTGCCGACCGCTGGCCACACACGTGAACTGTCCGACGGAAGGAGATTGGAGTGCGGACGACCGCCGTTTGGTCGTTCGGTTGGTCGTCTCATTGGCGACGTGTATTTCGTCTTGCCGGACGTGGGTCGGTTCCTTCCTCGTTCAGAAATGTCGTCGCCGATGGACAAGAGTTACCTCTGCAAAGCCGGCCGGAGTGGACGAGTGGTTCTAGGCGCTACAGTCTGGAACCGCGCGACCGCTACGGTCGCAGGTTCGAATCCTGCCTCGGGCATGGATGTGTGTGATGTCCTTAGGTTAGTTAGGTTTAAGTAGTTTTAAGTTCTAGGGGACTGATGACCTGAGCAGTTAAGTCCAATAGTGCTCAGAGCCATTTGAACCATTTTTTACCTCTGCAATGGCGGGTTCGAGCCAGTGTGCCCGGGTCGCCGTGTCTCCGAGTTCCGAACGGACATGTAGCTGAGTCGGGTTGGAGCTGCACTGAACTACGGACAACCAAGACTCGCCCGACCGTTGCCGACACTCATAACTTGGCTCGGCACGACCTTGGTTGGTCCTTCGGTCGGTCGTCTCTTCGGACGACGTGTATTTGGTCGCCGACCGCTTATGGAAACTCTGTGTGTGTGTGACTTGTCATTCCTGCTTGTTGTTCCACGATGATTGGTTTTACTATTGTCGGAGTTCTTGGTGAAAGTGTTTACGTGGAACGGTGTGAAGCTTCTGCGATTTCCACTGAGCAGACGAATGTTGTCTGTGTACTGGAGTAGCCACTCGGTCGCTTGCGACAGAGCAGCGAGTGTGTGTTTCGTCGCCGTGTTGATGCTGTCCGGCACGGCGTGTAGTTCCAAAGCCTTTGTGTTTGTTCATATTTTTCAGTGGTTATTGTGCCTTGGCTGTACTTAGACGCCAATAGTTGAAGACGTAGTGCTCCCCGTATCTTCGCCGTCGCAGACATTTTGGGTTGTCGTGCCGTTAGTCGGCGGAAGGGAATTGAGTAGGTTGTTGGTCGGTCCTTCAGCCGTCCCTGGGTCGAGTTGCCATCCGATTATTTAATATTACGCTTGGCTGCCTGTCTGACCTAAACTGTTGTCAGAGTTTCCTCCCTAGGCCGACCCTGTGAAGTATTTTAAGATTAGGCCTTCAGCCGTGTTTTGTTTAAAATTCTTTTTTGCTCTGTATATAGGCCTTCAGCCGCGTTTGTTTTAAAATCTGTAGCTTTCAGTCCGTAATGTGTAAATTCCTGCCTGTAAGGTTTCTCTTTAATTATCTTGAAATCTTAAAATGGCCTTCAGCCATACTGTGTAAATGCTTAAGGTTTGTCTTTAATTATTTTGAATAATTGTTTGGGCCTTCAGCCGTCAAGATATTTCAAGTTTTCTTCAGATGGTTTTCTGTTGCACTATGTAAATGCCTGTCTTTAAAGGTTCCCTTTTATTATGTTGAAATATTATTGGGCTTTCAGCCGAGGGATTAATTTAAGTTTTCCTTATATGGCTTTTAGCCGAAATTTGTAAATGTTTGCCTTTTAAGAATTACCTTTGCTGATCTGAAATATTATTTGGGCCTTAAGCCGAGAACATATTTTAATCTTACTTAAGTAAGGTTCAAAAAATGGTTCAAATGGCTCTGAGCACTATGCGACTTAACTTCAGAGGTCATCAGTCGCCTAGAACTTAGAACTACTTAAACCTAACTAACCTAAGGACATCACACACTTCCATGCCCGAGGCAGAATTCGAACCTGCGACCGTAGCGGTCATGCGGTTCCAGACTGAAGCGCTTAGAACCACTCGTCCACTCCGGCCGGCTTACTTAAGTAAGGCCTTCAGCTGTTTCTCTAAATCCTTGTGTTTTAAAAGGAATTATTTAAACAATATTACTGAGAAGTTACTTGGGCCCTCAGCCGTGAATTGATCCTTGTTGTTTTAAAGAGAAAACTGTGCATTGGTTTTCGAGGAATAAAGTTGTGTGTTCTTGTGTAACTAACAGTAACTGATCTTGGCCCCCTTTCAACAACCTGATCCGCTCTGTACTGAGAAACCAGATTTAACTTCCTGAAATGTAACCTCAGGATGGCTTGCCGTGAAGGACAACGGAAAGGGATATTGAATGTCGCACATGTACCTCTATGCTGTAAGGGTGCCGCTGATGAAAACCAAAGAGATTCTGCTATGAAAAGAAATGGCACCCCAGACCATCACTACTAGTTGTCGGGCGGTAAGGCGGTCGACAGTCAGGCTGGTATCCACTTCTCCAGACTATCTTCGTCCTGCTATCTCACTGACTGGAGTAGAATTGTTTTTAGTGATGAGTCCCGCTTCGAACTGAGCCACAGTGAGCAGCAGTTTTCGCATCTAAGACATTCTTGTACCGATAAAGTGTCAGTGCTGATTATGAGCAGCGATTAAGCAGTCAAGGCGGAAAGTGAGACGCCACTCGCAGAAAAAGATCTCTGTCCTTTTCATGGAGAGAGAAAATGTTGATAATTCAAAATTAATGCACTGAATGCGATTACCTTGACGTCAGCTGTATCTACAACCAAATAGTGACACATGTTAATTTGTGCGTGGTTGGGGCTGGAACAGATTTCCCAATTACATATGTTGTCGCTTTAGCCACTTCAGCTATCCGTGCAGAGCTCCTGGTCCGACCCAAATCCCTTCATGCGCACTAACGTTTTAATCAAATGTTCACCTGAAGACGTGGCTTTTAGTGCCACGAAACCGGGTGTGATCCAGTAATAAAGGACTAAATACGCCGAAGCGATTATTAATACCCAAGATGAATACCCTTAGATGTGATTGCCCCACGTACAAGGTTGTCTGCAAATTCGAAATATTTCGCACAACTGTGGATCGTCAACAGAGTCTGTACTTTCACACATGCATGCAAGAAATGGCTGAGATTGTTTTAGAATTTCTTTTCTCCCTTTGTGGAAATGAGGTGCTGCCATTTGACCTCCTTCTCCAAGCAGGGTGAACGGCCTCTCATGTTGTAAGTAGGCTGTTTAGGTTTGTATGTCGGTAAACGCCACGTAGCGCTCTGTATGAAAATCACTGGCTGTGCAGTGTGCAGTCTGTGGCTGGTTGGCATTGTTGGAATATTCGCTATTGTAGTGTTGGGCAGTTGGATGTGAACAGCGCGTACGGAGACAGAGATGATTAGAGTTTTGAGAGCATATATATATATATATATATATATATATATATATATATATATATATATATATATGTTCTCCATCAAAATCTTCCATTTGCTAACCATGCCTATCAGTAGTTAGTGCCTTCCGTAGTTAGAATCTTTTATTTAGGTGGCAGTATTGGTGCTCGCTGTATTGCAGTAGTTCGAGTAACGAAGATTTTTGTGAGGTAAGTGATTCATGAAAGGTATAGGTTGTTGTTAGTCAGAGCCATTCTTTTGTAGGGATTATTGAAAGTCAGATAGCATTGCGCTAAAAAAAAATGTTGTGTGTCAGTTTACTGTTGATCAGAATAAGTAAGAGAGAAATGTCTGAGTACGTTCAGTTCTGCTCAGCTGTTTGAAAATCAAATAACGTAAGAGGTTTACCAGCACTGCCATTCTTAATTTTTCTAAGGGGATAATCAAAATATCCACGGGTGTGCCGCCGGTCTATAGTGTCCAACGGGCACAATATTTCGGCGATCATACATGTATGATCGCCGAAATATTGTGCCCGTTGGACACTATAGACCGGCAGCACACCCGTGGATATTTTGATTATCAAATACGCCGAGAGAAACTCAAGAATCTTTCTAAGGGGATGTTTCAATGTCGTAGAAAACTCGGGAAGGAACTCTACTGGAATGGGAGATGGCAGGCCGCTTTCTAAGATTTACGGACACCGGAGAGCCATGGATTGGGAGAAATGAAAATATCTTTGAAAAGGGGGAATTTTGCGCTAAACTTTTACGTTCAGGGTCAACTGCGACTCGCTGCACCATCCATCAGTCCTCCGTAGGGCCTTCTGCAAACACGAGCAGCTACTGTCTTCTTGTAAATGCCGTGTGACTAGGGCCTCCCGTCGGGTAGACCGTTCACCTGGTACAAGTCTTTCGAGTTGACGCCACTTCAGCGACTTGCGTGTCGATGGGGATGAAATGATGATGATAAGGACAACACTACACCCAGTCCCTGAGCGGAGAAAATCTCCGAACCAGCCGGGAATCGAACCCGGGCGGTTAGGTATGACATTCCGTCGCGCTGACCACTCAGCTACCAGGGGCGGACACTGTCTTCTTATAGAAACCACTTCACCTGTGAACAAGGAATCTCCAAAGGAATTCAAAAGTAGTTTTACTCACTTATTTAATTTGCAAACGGCACTCCATCTCCTTTCTCCAACAGTTTTATTTACACGTCTGTGAGCTCTTCAGTTAAAATCTGCACAACTAAATTTACGCCTGCACGACTTATTTCAGCTGGCGGAGTCTTGAATAAAGTGCTAGTAAAAAACACAGTTTGCGCATGTGGGAGCACTGTATTCCCAGGGCGACAATGGTGAGGATACACGTTCAAGCATTCGCTGCTTGCAGAAACGTGGCTTTGATTGGTCGACATTGCCCTCCCGTTGGCAGCAACACGCTCCTGCGGGCGGGCGGGGGACCCGGAAACGCCGAGCTTGCGGCCAGCGGGAGGCGCTGATGGCGGTGTGGGAACCCGGAGCCCGCTGCGGGCAGCGCCGGGGGGCAAATGGATGTTTGACCCTCCGCGGGGTTAGCGGAGGGCGGAACAGCGCACGTGCGCCCTGTCCTGCCCGCTCGCGTGTCGGTACCTCCGAGCCGAGGCGGAAGCTGAGGGCTCCACTTCCGCACATCTACAGCCGCTTGTTGCCCAGCAGAAGAAAGCCGTGCTCTTCACCTCAAAAAAATGGTTCAAACGGCTCTGAGCACTATGGGTCTTCTGAGGTCATCAGTCCCCTAGAACGTAGAACTACTTAAACCTAACTAACCTAAGGACATCACACACATCCATGCCAGAGGCAAGATTCAAAACTGCGACCGTAGCGGTCGCACGGTTCCAGACTGTAGCGCCTAGAACCGCTCGGCCACTTCGGCCAGCTCTTCACCTCAAATCTGTCCTTGCAGGGACGTGTTTCTCACCTCGAAGCATATCAAACATGGTTTCCGTCGTCGTTAGTGCGCGCTCAGAAACGAGCTACAGCATCACGCGGAACGTGCTCATCGAGTTTCCCGACCGTGGCGCCCTCCAGCGCCAGTTCTCTGCTATAAAGTTTCTTTACGAAAACGGACGCGCCTAAAATTGTTACGTTAGCTCTATTGAAGCCCACATTTTCTCCCTTGTCCCTTGCTGTTCTGTATGTAGTATACATCTACAAGAACTTTAATATCAACAAAAATGATATAAGACCAAAAGAAAAGTTTCATATCCAGTCAGTAAGATATCAGATTGCAGAATTTCCATTACAGACAGTGGACACAAATTTAAAATATTTTTTTCGTAAGTGTGTGTGTGCGTGTGTGTGTACACACATTCACATACAAATTTATTACCGAATGGAACATTTTTGAATGAATAAATAAGTGCCGGCCGCAGTGGCCGAGCGGTTCTAGGCGCTTCAGTCCGGAACCACGCGACGGCTACTGTCGCAGGTTCGAATGCTGCCTCGGGCATGGATGTGCGTGATGTCCTTAGGTTAGTTAGGTTTAGGTAGTTCTGAGTTCTAGGGGACTGATGACCTCAGATATTAAGTCCCATAGTGCTCAGAGCCATTTGAGCTATTTCAATAAACAGGTAAATGAATATTGAATTGTGAGAGAATCAGGGGATGACGTAGACAACAATCCTGCAGTTCTTTGGTCCGTTCTCTGACATTTTCGCAATATCGAACAAACTCATTCCTGGACGGAGAGTTCTCTTATATGTACGTGGCACTGATGGCCGCGAGGTCCCATCCGGGAAAGTTAGGCTCCTGAGTTGCACCTACCGCCTCAAGTGATGCCACATTGGGCGACTTATGTGTCAGTGATGATGAAATGATGATGAGGACAACACAACACCCATTCCACAAGCGGAGAAAATCTCCAACCCGGCCGGAATCGAACCTTGGCCCGCTGCATTTTTTAAGTAGAAAAATAGATGTACACTAAGCAGTTTGCGAACCGGCAAAGTTAATAGACTTCAGTTCTGCCTCTATCCACTGCATTACAGTTGCCAGTCCGAGTCTATGTTTTTTATCTTATGCTTTCCTGAACGCATCGTTATGTTATTAACTGGCAGTTAATTACAATAAATTCTACGTCGAGTTACAATGCGCCGGTGACTTGAAACGTCATATTTTCATAGCACGTAAGTTACAATAGGAAAAGTCTTTAAAGCGATATACCGTCCCCTGCCATGTTCTTACAAAAAAGGGAATAAAAAATCTCGCGTTTTCGGAACGGCGCTTTAAAATATCTGACGGTATATTCATAATACGTAAGTTATAAAATAAAGACCACCAAATGCGGGTTACAGCTGAAACAACGTAATCCAATATATCTCGAACACGTGAGCCCTCCATCCTCCGAGCGGTGTGCGTGAAGCCTACAACAGTTTCGAAAGTCAGATCCTGGTGAAAACTCTATCAGAAAATTCTAAAAGATATGGTGATATGTACAGTCGAGCAACGGATCCAGATCATCCATCCAATGTCTTATGGGTCAAGTGTGTGAACTGAAGGGAAAAAAGTCGAAAAATCAAACTCTACATTAAAAGATTTTTTTCATGATGACGCTACAATGATTCGATGTTTGACCACTATACATACAACGAGATGTTGAAACAAGCACCTCCCAGTACTGGAAAAGAATTAAATCTACTTTGAAATAAGAGGGCATCATGCTCCGACGGAATTCCCGTCAGATTTTACATTGAATGTGCCACGTTTCGCTCAAATTTAACTAGAGTACGTCGAGCAGCGAAAGAATAAGCAGAAAATAGGGAATATCACTTCTGTTTACGGATGTATCTATATTGCTGTTGTTAGTGTGTTTCAGAATCCTATATACAGAGTGATTCTGTGATGATGGTACAAACATTCAGGGATTATGGCGAAAGGTAAATATATCAACTTGAAGTGAGGGACCCTGGTCCGAAAACAACCGATCGAAAGTGATAGTGAAATTCTTTCGGATACCTCTGACAGTGGACCTGCAAGCTCTTTGCTTTCCATATTTTGGGAAGAGGCAGTATGGACAAAATTTTAAAAACAGGAGCTGTAAAATGCGTACCTTAAGAGCTACGAGTATTTGCGCAGTGGAAGAGATGTGGTTCACCGTAGGAAAGACGAAAATGTGCTCATAGCTCTTAATGTATGCGCTTTACAGCCTGTGTTTATTGGATATTTTTTCTGGTTTTGGGCCATACAACTGCCTTCCAAACTACGGAAAGCAAAGAGCTTGCAGAGGTATCATAAAGATTTTCGGTTATAACCTTCGGTTCGGACCAGAGTACCTTACTTCAAACTGATACAATTATCCTACACTATCAATCTGAAAGTTTGTAACATCATGCAGTCACCTTGTATATATACGATGAACCCGAAGTCGACCGACTAAGTCTGAAAGATTGTTCAGGGATATTTTTTGAGCATTTTGTTGCAAATGGCCGCAGTCGTTATACAGAATGATCATGTGGGCTATGTTCATATTTTCACATCTATTATGCCTGCCAAAAAATAAAAAAAGAAGCACCCAGGAGACATGGTTGAATATCAGTGTAGTTTCGTACACGCACTCAACATCACAACATCGGTGAGCATGTAAATGATTAGAGCTCCAATTCGCTGTGACGACCACCAGAGTGCACGTGTGTTGTTAGTGTTTAGTGTCATTAGCAGCCCTGGTAGGGTATACAGGGTGAATCACCCAAAACTCGCGGAAGTGGAAAGTGCTATTGATGTCCGATTTTCACAGAGTGAGTTGGTAGTCAGGGGCTCATACTGTTAGCCAACCAACAGATTGTAATAATACTTAGAAAGGGTATTTCCTGTGCAAATATATACTTTTTAAGGGGAGCCGGAGGTGCCTATACTGCCCATGTTAAAATCACTAAGTTTGAGAAACATTTATGAATAAACTACCAAATAGGAAAATTTGAATTTTTTTTACATATAGAGTGGTTTAGTATTGCAGTTATGACAGAGGGATTTTGGAGTATCTTTTCTAGTTTCCTTCCAATTATTTTTTTTATTAATGATCCAAACTTTTTTACAAATAATTGCTTTATAATTAAACTGAAATGAAACTACTGAACATATTGCCAAATGGCTGTGTTACAATGTAAGTTTGACCACTAGGAGTGCTGTATAAAAATTTCATCTCTCTAGCTTGAGTGGATTTTAAGAAAATGTTCCTTATATTCGAAAAATTCTAATTTACGGGAAATGGCTATCAAAGTTTCTCAATACATTCCTGCACTATAGGATGGATTATCAGGGTCTTCTTCTTCATCCTCCAAAAGCTTCCTCTTCTGTCTTCTTTTCTGGCCTGTTGTTCCATCATACTTCATACGCCTTTCTCTTCTTTCTGCTCCTCTTATCCTTTCTCTGTCAATATTTCTTAGTGCTCGTACAGTGTTCACCCCAGTTGTAAATCCTAATGCCTTCAGAAGTTCACACTTCACACTGTTCCCTTGGTTGTAGGTTGCTATTGCATCATAAATGCCAAAGTGCAGTGTTTTTATGCTTACAAACACCCTTTTAGGAATCACTTTCCAAATCAAATTGTTTACGGTCTTATTAGGATTCTGCGTCTTTGCGTGTACACATTTGTGTAACAATTCTGGCTGTGCTAAGTCATGAAAAATTGGTTTTATTGTTTCCTCCTGATTCTTGTACATACTGCATATTATCCGCTTTACGTAAGAACTATAATACTACCAACAACAGGCGCAACACTGAACTAATTCGAAACGGTAAACAGCAAAGAGACGATGTTCCGCGCTCTTATTCATTGTAGTATCGCAACTTGGTATTAGTGTTACTTTTCTTTTCCCTACGTTCTTCCTCTTCTTATATACACGGTTACTAAAACGTGGCATCGTAACCAGAACAAAAGTGTACGACAATATTAAATGGAGCAAGATGTTCGAAATTCTGAGGAAAACAGGAGTAAGCTGTAAGGAAATACGGGTAATATTTGTCACAGAAAACAATAAAGCCAACCCTTGCACACTCGCTGTATGCGTAACATAAGGCGCTGTATGCGTAACAGGCCGAGAAAATCCCAAGCAGTTCGCCAGGAAGTCACGAGAGGGTGTTAGATGCATTCAGCGGCCGCCCATTTTCTCTGCAGGCGTGGGGGAAAATGGTAATAACTCCACTTCTAGGGCGAGTAGAACAATAATTCAAAGTTTACATTAAAGAGGAATGTTCCAATTAATTTTCGGTAGAAAAAAAATATCGTAATTTTTTGGATTTGACCACCACCGGCTCCCCTTAAATGGAAAAATGCCTATTGACATTAAAAAAACTAAAAGTAGGGTAAATTAGAATGTCAGTGCTGTTTGTTGCAGGATGCTAGCGCAGGTCGTTTACGAAGAATCGTATTTTGAACACCCCCACCGACACCAGTAAAATACCCGTAGCAGCATATACTAAAGAACAACATAAGTGCATACACTAGTTATGTGGTTTCTGACAGAGACGAGACAATTCACCATCACAGGCTGAGTTCAAACTGACCGCCGCCAGCGGCAGTACACGCTTCCCGTCGGGAATGAAACGACTGCTGCACACGTACTAACATAGCCGAACAGGCTGCTGTAATATGTCGTTGCATATCATCGGATGTAGTTGGTATGTCCTTTTAGACAGTCTCTTTCAGTTTTCTCCCCAGAAAAAAAAGTCTACAGGGGTCAAACCCGGGGAACGGGCCGGCCAAGGCAAAGGCCCTCCGCGTCCAATCGAACAATTTGGAAACAATTCATGAAGACAGGCTGTAGTGCTTCATGCAGTATAGGTTGGACAGCCATCATGTTGGCACCACAGGTTCCTTCTACGCTGTTGAGGAACGTCTTCTTAGCATCCGTGGGAGATGCGCTACTCGTGCCCGTCAACAAAACACGGGCCTGTGAGCTAGTGGTTCACTATCCCACACCAGGCGTTTACACTCCATGGACGCTGACGTTCCACCTGACGAAACCAACGGGGATTGTCAGCAGACCAATAGTTCATGATTCGGCGACTTACCTGCTTGAGCACTAAACAAGATATATGACACACCTCGAGTACCTTACCTTAATGCATATGTGCTGAAGTTAACAAGATTCTCATAATCGTTTCCATGCAGCTCTTGACGGAGAAAGATATGATAGGGATGGAACCTATGTCGATGGAGAATGCCTAGGACATTTACCTGACTCGTGACAGTTTCTCTTGCGATTACGCGGGTGCTAACGTGCGGTTCAACTCAACAACACCAAGAACTTTAATTTCCTTCTCTTCTGTAATCATTTGTTTCCTTCTGTATGTTGTCTACGTGTTACACTAACACTTTCAAGAAACTGGTTGAAGAGATTAATAAATAACTGCCGAGATGGGTGACATCTATTGGGATATCTTGCCGCACACACTATGCAAGAACGAAGTGCATTCTTCCTAAACACTCCAAACATCATGAGCATGTCGGCTTTTTCTCCGTTGATAAATCCCATCGTCTAGGCACGACCTACTGCTTGTACTGTCGCACACTAACAGACTAGCAAGTCGCAATGCACTCGAGGAAAACACAAGCACACCGTATGCAAACATAACAACATCGTACCCTAGTAACTACGCAGGTTGAGTGATACAAACAGGTGTCGGTATGGGAACTTTTCAAAACACGATATCTCGTAAACGACTCGCACTAGAATCCTGCAAGAAACACCGCTGACATTTTAATTCGCCCTACTTCTAGTCTGTTCGGGTCAACAGGCATTGTCCTATTTGACAAATGTATGTTTACACAAAAATACACCTGTATTGTTGAGAGGTGGCATGAGCCCCCTCTCATATTTCTATCTTACGATTCTCCTCTTTAGTTGCATGCGGTGGAGGGTTGCTTTTCCTTAACACGCGTACTTCCCACGCAGCGTCTCTCGTCACCCGGGTGGGCCGGTGACAGGCGGGCTCGGTGGAACTGGAGAGAGTTAAGCCGACGTGTGTGAGGCAGTCGAGTGAATGCTTTTCAGACGCCGACATTGTCAAGAGACACGCCCGCTGGGGTGTGAAGTAGCGGCTGGGCTAGAGGTTCCGTTACTTCAGAGAAACTTTGCGAAAACACTTTCTGGCGGGCTACCAGCGAGGCGTGGGAATGACTTGTGTACCCACGCAGTTGTGGCGGGAAAATTCCCGCACTTTCTGCAAAATCAGCACAGAAATTGGCGCCAAGAATCTCCATTGGTGGAATGGTAGTGCTCCGGCAATGGAGTGGAATTTCCGCCGGTTTTCGAGTTGCTGATTGGAACGTAACCACGGCCACTGTCGTGGGGGCGGGAATGTTCGGTGTTCGGCCTGTGCGGGTGCTCTGGGTAGTCGGCAGTCGCCTTTCGGTCGAGGACGTCGAAGCAGCCAGCCCTCGCCTGCGGTACGCCAGATCGTGTTCTGGGAGATAAGAAGACTGTTGGTAATGTACGTCCGCAGCACCGGCAGATAGGGATTTTTCCTAGGTGATAATCAGAGCTCAGCAGAGCGCGCCTGTTCATCCTTTTCTAACTGTGTTCAGTTTCGAGTAACAGCAATTACTATTGGGTTAGCTGTGTGTCTCTCTTGAGATTTGAGTGGAAAGGAATTGGCTCCACATACCACTTCGTCTTAAACCTCAGGATCTAAGTTAGGGACAACTTCACCTTTATAGTGTTTGTATGAATCTCCAATTTTAGCCAATTTGATGATTTATAAATTTCCTGTGTTTCTTTTACTATTCTGGGTTTAAGCTTAATAAATCATATTGTTATTTTGAACAGAACTTTCATTCTGTTAATCGATAGAGCAACCCTATCATTCCTCACTATGCTAATGAAACCTTTGTTTATTTAACTTATGTATCAAATTAAATTATTGCAGGTGCCAAACTCTCTTCTACTCCACTAGCAGGGTTGATTAGAGTCAGTTCGCGTATTTTTTTTATCCTTGTGCAACAGCAAAAGTCGGAGTTAGAATAGGGGGGGCTTAGAGCATGATTTACACATGTGGATTCTAGTAGAATTTAGTGATAAATACACTACTAGCCCCAGCACCTCGCATAATATGGCGACCCTTGGCCTCGGATCTTTCCTGTGAATCTCTGATAAACAAACAGGATTCTTAGTAGGAACATTCAATTTTTTTTCTCTCTATTTTTTTTAATGATTAATACCCAAGTTTTTTTTGGTAGTTCCGCGTTTAGTTTTAAGTAGCGGCGCATGACTACAGTTTTTGTTTTCAGTGTATTTATTTTTTGTTCATTGTTTTTTTTGTGTTTCGCTGATGTGGTGTCTGTACCGCATCGCACTTTGTCGGATTTGTGTGCGGTTTCTGTACCACATCAAATTGTGTTTGTGATTACAGCGTTGGAACAGCGTTGTTGAAATTTTATGTTTATGTGTAAAAAATATATGGAGTAGATTAATTTTATTGTGCATTTTAGATGAATTTGTTTTTATGAATGATAACGAGAAGTAAGGCACGACTATTATCGGGCGAAGCTAAAACAAAAGAGGATAGCATAATGGATAAGGGGCAGTTTACTGACGGGAATAGGTTCGGAGATGAGATGGGCACATTTTTAGCAGGACAGGACGCCAGGGGCATTGATGAGGAAGGTGATTTGGACGCGATCTCAGAGCAGCGTTGCGGCCGTGATTATGATAGTGAAGTAGAGGATGAAACAGAGACAGGCACACAGGTCGAGACGGTAGCAGAAGTTTATAGTCAAACGAACGAGTGCAGACAGAGGCCAGCTCGGTCACGTCAGAGCTCTAGCGCCCAGGTGTCCAGAGTTACATCGCCCATGTTTGAAGAGGATCAAGAAGATGACGTAAACCCAATACTGAGCTTCCTACGATCAATGAAAGAAGAAGCTGACGAACAGCGTAAGAAGGAGAAGGAAGAAGCTGACGAACAGCGTAAGAGGGACACTGAGGCAATAATCTCGCATATAGGGGCAATTCGTGGGGAATTATTAACAATAAAGAAAGAATGTGGAGAAGCAAAACAAATGTCAATGGTAGCACAAAAAGTAGCAGGCCTAGCCAAAACTGCAGCAACAGGGGCAATGAAAATCGCAAGAGTAACTTCTAAACTCGCAGGGCGCTTGCGACGTGCGACACAAGTCCACTCGAAATCCCTAGCGGCCTTAAAGACTCAAGGTAATATTGCGGTTACGAACATCACGAAACGAATGAAAGAAGTAGAGAGTCGGATAGCAAAACTAGAGCGAAATGGGCACACGAGCACTGCGCGTTCGGATACCAATGATGGAGCACACAGGATTGTGTCTCCGAGGAAAAGCCCGCCGTGCTCTAGCCCAGTGACAGCGTGCGGAGCAAACAATGCACACGCAGAAACAGCGAGTAATAGCCCCAATAATTGCAGCCCACTTAGAAGAGTGAATGCTGAATGCCACTTCCACTGTGATACAGACGTAGCACATCACAGTTATCAGCAAGATAGATCAGGACACTCCGCAGACGTGCAAGTATCGGAAACGTCTGACAACACCAGTGCGAGGATCGGACAGAATTTTGATCACAATCACTTCCTGTCGATACTCAAATTCCAGAAGTTCAAAGATAATGGAGGGTCGATGCATCCGAAGAGCTGGGTGATGCAATTTACTAATTCATTACCGTCGTCATGGCCAACCCAGGCCAAATTAGAATTCATGTGTGGACACATCGAAGGCCAAGCCGCGGAAAAGATGCGGGGCGTGGCAGCGACGTGTCGGACTTATCAGGAATTTGTTGGTGCATTCCTGCGGACCTACTGGTCAAAGGAAACGCAAGACAGGATTAAAGAGGAAATAATATTTTGTCCTGAACTGGAAGTGTCCGGGCATAAGAGCGCAACCAAATTTTTTGATGACTTACTCAAGAAGAATCAGTTTTTAGATAGTCCATACAGCAACGGAGAAATTATTAAATTTTGCTTTTCGAAATTGCCAGTTAGGTATCAACAGACACTTGTCGGGAAGTGTGGATCTGACATAGATGCATTCAAGAGTCTACTGCGTGAACTCGAAGTAGTCTTCGATAAACAAGACGCAAAGGACAGGAAGAAGGCGCAAAATAACAAATACCACGGGCCAGCAAGGGAAGACGACAACAGATCGCATAATCGCACTGGTCAGTTAGGAAACCAGGGTTACCGAGATCAAGGTTACGCTATTCAAGGTTATGGAAACCAGAGACACGGAAACCAGAACGTCAGGGAACAGGGTCAATCCAGACAAGCAATCTGGGACAGGAGGAATGACGAACGGCAAAGCGACCGTAATTGGAGGGAGCGAAATCAAGGACAACAGGAGAACCAGGAGATTGAAATTAGACCTCCAAATCCTAATGCACGTCAGAGGAGGGGGAGTCTAAGAAGGGATTGACGCTAGTCCATAGGACTCCACCACTTCTCTCACATAAAGGAGTTCGTAGAATAGTAGTAGTGTAAGAAATGTACATAGTAGAATAGGCAAAGATATGAACCTTTGTTCGGGGAACAATAATCGTTACATTAATAGATTAAGATTGCTAAAGTATTAACACGCTGCGTTGTCTTGCATAAGAATTTACTGCTGCTATCCTCTTTTTGTTTATGTTTGCGATCTCCAATGTCGATGGAGTAGGAGACACTACCTTTTCATGAGCAATGTTTTTGTCCTTTCCTATCTGGTGTCCATGTTGAGGGATAAGGATGAGTGACGAGACGTCGCACAAACGGGCGCATACAAGAACGTGCTCTTAGAAGCGTTCTGAGAGGTCGTGATACGCTCCATAGCGGCCACAACCAGTTCGTGAGACGTTCATACCAATGCTTGCAGGCACGCGTCAGTGCACTGCACGATTGTGGTATATTGCGCGATTTCGAGGGTGAATATGGGCAGTATAGTTTTTGCAGAGCTGCGCCGGTATCGTTGTCTTGCAAGTCGGGGTGAACCTGTGAGCATTTGACTCTAATGGTGCCCTAGACGAGAGAAATGAGGGCATAAAAGCCTACCATGCTAATGTGCTGGTTGGGGATTTAGCGTGCTGCTCGTTTTTGTCACAGATGAATCACCAAGGAATTGTACTTGGATATTCGTGACATACTGTGTAGCTGGCGTGTGTTGGGTGTCTGAATCCTCAACAGGAACCAGTCCTGGCTTGGTCATATTACATTGCTTCTGGAAAGGTGTACTTCGATCGCGAAAACCGCTTCACATAGAGAAGGAAGTTGCAACTATAAATTTATTGTCGTGTATAGCCATGGCTAACCCAGTCTCTGGAGTTTCAGTGAGGCGTAATGAAAACTCGGAGGTCATGTCGTACGGCGCGCACATCACTGTCGTCAATAGCGGCGAGCAGCAAGACATCTCAGCGTAACAGGAACTATGTAAGGGTATTGTATAAGGTAAATAAAAAAATAAATAAATAAATAAATAAATAAATAAATAAAATAAAATAAATAAATAAATAAATAAAAGGGAAAGTACGATACTAGGATAAGTTAAACTGTAGGATTTAACAATAACTAGATTAATATTGTGGGGGTTTTCTACCACAAGTGTGGCGCGCGCCTGTTGAGTTGCTATTTTTCAGGTCACCAAACCACAGACCCGAGATGGAGGGACGACGGGCGAGCGAAAGTAGCGTAGTTGCATGTTCTTTATAGCACAGTAAAACTTAGACCTGCATAACAACATAATTTAATTAAAAGACGTAGAATGTAGATCGTTGGGATATGGTAGTTAATTCTTGAAGCATGTCTACTGTCGATCTATATAATTAATAGTAATATTAGTGCGGGCCCGCACATTTAGTTGTTCATCCATTACAAAGCATCAGTTATCACACACCATGTACATACTGAGATCGGTCTCTACACATATATCAAAATAAATTATTTCCATGTCTAGATTAGATGTTATAATGATTGCCATAGATTAATAACTATAAAAGTAAAATAAGAGTGTCTGAAATGACAGACCATCAATGTTTCATTATGTAAATTTATTATAACATAGAAGGTCATGGGAAAAAGTTAGGCATAAGACTTTTGTAAGAATTGTACAGATGACGAGGAACGTGGCAATGCAGAGGCCAGCCAGCGCAAAAACAAGAGGTCTTCGGCTACCTGCTAGAGGGCGAGCGTCCCGTCCTACACGCTGACAGTCACCCGGCTGCCTACCTGAGGGATTACACGGGACCCTCGCCCCGCCACAAGCGAAAGTGGGGCTGGCCGTTGACCCTGACACGCGACAGCCTGCTAGCTCTCCGGACGCGGCAGCCGCTTGGAGGGATTCCCTGCGGCAG
The DNA here is from genome assembly GCF_023898315.1 of Schistocerca nitens. Taxonomy (NCBI): domain Eukaryota; kingdom Metazoa; phylum Arthropoda; class Insecta; order Orthoptera; family Acrididae; genus Schistocerca; species Schistocerca nitens. The sequence continues at coordinate 246,063,333 of NC_064621.1, forward strand.
ACCACGTTGTCGTGAGTACACGAAGAACATCACATATCGTGTCAGAACCTGCGCCTCATGTGCCTCAGGACAGAAAGGGACGCTCTATACTCACCTGTTTGGGTTTTTACAACTCACTAGCATTGGCCGATCTGCATACACAAAGCAGTATCGTGCCACACTAACAAATGTATGGTCTCATGTCTTACTTCTCCTCTCTATTAGAGAGCAGTTTTTAACAATAGTCGCTCCTAGTTCGATCCTGTATGGATGACCTCACACACTTGTGGAGTCACTCCACGTGCCATCATCCCTCGTCGAACTGCAATATTGGGAAACGTAAAGTTCTGTCCAGCGAGAGAAGAGACCTAGACTAGTGATGTATCCCAACCAGGAGATCTCAGAGACAATTAATCGACGTGAGGAGAACCTATCACTGTGTCTTCCTACCGTACTGCCGTGATCATATGCGTGGGTCTGACTACAATCTCAACAGCGTACTGCAGACACTCCAGAACTCCCTATTGCTGTTGCCACAACGTAGCTACTACAACCGACGTTTAGCCTTATGTGATGTCAGTACAGTGGAATCAGTGAAGTGCCACGGATATTTCTAACAATGTGATTTAGTGCCTCATTCTCAGCACAGTCGTGAACTTTGTGCAATGTGCACGCACAATTTGATGCCCCATGAACCTTGTTTTTTTTGTTTTTCTTAAATTTCTTTCTCTTATGTTGTTTCTGTAATGTATGTTATACCTTGTATGCGTTTGTGTTTTACACTGTAATTCTTATTACAGATTACTGTATTGTTCTCCACATCATGTTTTTTTTGTATTTTGTGTTTATTGTTGTGTGTATGCTAACAGTGTGCCTGAAGTCCCCATAAACTGAAGCAGATACCACCACTGTCATTGTGAATGGACCATCAGTTCAGGGAACATTTTGTAAAGGTTATTCTTGCTGCAGGGAGACAGAATGAATCGGAGGTTGTAACTAGATTCTGAAAACTCACAAAGAGATTGTTAACTTAAATATTATCATGTGTGAGTGAGGTCAGGTTAGTTTAATGATTAAAATTGTTGTAACATCTTGGGCATTTAATTGCGGAGCACTCCAACTCTGATTGTAAAGAATAAACTGCTCCATATTTGGCTCAGATGCCCGGGCCATATTTAGAGAGTGAATGTCTGCGTGAATCGGTGTTTGGAAGGGGCTCCCTGGGTATGGATGTGTGATGTGAGTGTTAGTGTTCCATATTAAGAAGGTGAAGTTGGCTACATCATAAATAATCCTCCCTCTATGAGTTGCATTTTTCAGTTGCAATGATCTTTTTTATAGAGTGCGGTATGTGGAGTCACTTTGTAAGATTGTTCTTGGGCGATTGACTCACTACCTTGCTCCTAAGTGAGCCAACCGCTCACCAATTACAATCTAAAATGGCGTAGGGGCAATGAGAGGTGGCATGAGCCCCCTCTCATATTTCTATCTTACGATTCTCCTCTTTAGTTGCATGCGGTGGAGGGTTGCTTTTCCTTAACACGCGTACTTCCCACGCAGCGTCTCTCGTCACCCGGGTGGGCCGGTGACAGGCGGGCTCGGTGGAACTGGAGAGAGTTAAGCCGACGTGTGTGAGGCAGTCGAGTGAATGCTTTTCAGACGCCGACATTGTCAAGAGACACGCCCGCTGGGGTGTGAAGTAGCGGCTGGGCTAGAGGTTCCGTTACTTCAGAGAAACTTTGCGAAAACACTTTCTGGCGGGCTACCAGCGAGGCGTGGGAATGACTTGTGTACCCACGCAGTTGTGGCGGGAAAATTCCCGCACTTTCTGCAAAATCAGCACAGAAATTGGCGCCAAGAATCTCCATTGGTGGAATGGTAGTGCTCCGGCAATGGAGTGGAATTTCCGCCGGTTTTCGAGTTGCTGATTGGAACGTAACCACGGCCACTGTCGTGGGGGCGGGAATGTTCGGTGTTCGGCCTGTGCGGGTGCTCTGGGTAGTCGGCAGTCGCCTTTCGGTCGAGGACGTCGAAGCAGCCAGCCCTCGCCTGCGGTACGCCAGATCGTGTTCTGGGAGATAAGAAGACTGTTGGTAATGTACGTCCGCAGCACCGGCAGATAGGGATTTTTCCTAGGTGATAATCAGAGCTCAGCAGAGCGCGCCTGTTCATCCTTTTCTAACTGTGTTCAGTTTCGAGTAACAGCAATTACTATTGGGTTAGCTGTGTGTCTCTCTTGAGATTTGAGTGGAAAGGAATTGGCTCCACATACCACTTCGTCTTAAACCTCAGGATCTAAGTTAGGGACAACTTCACCTTTATAGTGTTTGTATGAATCTCCAATTTTAGCCAATTTGATGATTTATAAATTTCCTGTGTTTCTTTTACTATTCTGGGTTTAAGCTTAATAAATCATATTGTTATTTTGAACAGAACTTTCATTCTGTTAATCGATAGAGCAACCCTATCATTCCTCACTATGCTAATGAAACCTTTGTTTATTTAACTTATGTATCAAATTAAATTATTGCAGGTGCCAAACTCTCTTCTACTCCACTAGCAGGGTTGATTAGAGTCAGTTCGCGTATTTTTTTTATCCTTGTGCAACAGCAAAAGTCGGAGTTAGAATAGGGGGGGCTTAGAGCATGATTTACACATGTGGATTCTAGTAGAATTTAGTGATAAATACACTACTAGCCCCAGCACCTCGCATTGTATGTGAACCGGAGGCCTAGAAACGACGGAGAGGCTCCGTCCCTGCCGCAGCCGCAGTGGTCCACAACCCCACGACGACTACTGCAGTCCACTTCACCCCTCCGCCGCCCCACACCGAACCACTCTTTCAGGGTTATTGTGCGGTTCGGCCCCCGGTGGACCGCCCCCCCAGGGAACGTCTCACTCCAGACGAGTGTAACCCCTATGTTTGCGTGGTAGAGTAATGGTGGTATACACGTACGTGGAGAACTTGTTTGCGCACCAATCGCCGACATAGTGTAGCTAAGGCGGAATAAGGGGAACCAGCCCGCATTCGCCGAGGCAGATGGAAAACTGCATAAAAACAATACACAGACTGGCCGGCTCACCGAACCTCGACACAAGTCTGCCGGGAGGATTCGTGCCGGGGACCAGGCGCTCCTTCCCAATCCGGAAAGCCGTGCATTAGACCGCACGGCAAACCGGGCGGGCTAAAATACACTTTCTAAGTATTATTACAATCTTTTGACTGGCTAACAATACGGGCCCCTGACTACCATTCATTCTGTGAAAACCCTAATCAATAGCACTTTCGATTTCCGCAACATCTGTGGAGCAAGTTTTAGGTGGTTCACCCCGTATAAAGAGCAACAAGTGGTGAATAATCATTGTGATGTTGCGTATTCGTGAGAGACACCATTATCATTAATGACAGAGTTGGAGAGGGGCTTCATTGTGGGTCTCCATACGGCCGGCTGGTCGAGTGGTGTAATATCCAGATTTGTGGTGCAATCGGATGTCACAATGGCTCGATGTTGGACTGCTCGGAAACGTGATGGCAGACATATTCATCCTCAAAATTTCAGCTGACCACGTCGACCACCACAGGGGAGAGTCACGGTATTATGCAGCAAGCACATAGTAACCCCTGCGTATCTGTGCATACCATTTGAGAACAAGTAATGGACTCCTGGCAAGATTGTATGTCATCCTACACCATTGGTTGAAGACCAGCAGTAGCTGGACTAGGAAACTAGGCTGCGTAGGCTGCCGTTAACACCACAACACAAATGATTGAATTTGGAGTTTTGCTGTGACAAGAAGGCGTGGACTGCTGATGGTTGCCGTCGCATAGTTTTCAACGATAATTCGCGGTTCTGTACTACCGCGGATAACCATCGTCGTCGAATATAGCGGCGTTCTGGAAAGAGGTGCCATTCTTCCAATGTTTTAGAGAGGCACAAATGCATTATTGTCGGTATCATAGTGTAGAGAACCGTTGGGTATGACATCAGGCCACTGCTGGTAATGATTGAGGGAACTCCGACAGCTCAACAATATGTCATGGACATCATCATTTGTCACCTCTCATGCGTTAGCATCGTTATTCTAGTTTTCCACAGATGCCACTTGTCTCTGTGAAACTGTGTGCGTGATGTTGAGGTACTCTTGCGGTCAGCTAGGGCCCCAGATATCCCCCCCAATAGGCCGTGTGTGGAACCAGCACTAACGTCAAGTCCGTCATAGTGCCAGGATGCAGGATTTCAGTGATCGGTTACAAAAGTTATAGGCCAACTTCCGTCAGGGCAGAATACCATGGCTTTATGACAGTCTTCCCAAACAAGTCAGTGCATGCACCCAGGCAAGAGAGAGGGGAGGGTGTGGTACAATGTCATAGTAAGAGAGTAGAGGTCTCATACTGCCAAGTTGTTTCTAAATTTGACTCGATATTGCAATCACTGAAATAATCATCTCAATCCGTGAAGTTTCATTTAGTTCGCCCCTCCCCTTCTGGGTACTACACCCAGGCAGTGTATATCGCCATCGTTCACGTGTTGCAGGATCCTGTGTGAAGGCGATGAGCTGAACGCCACTGACGAAGTTTCGGAGATTGGCTCAAATGGCTCTGAGCACTATGCGACTTAACTTCCGAGGTCATCAGTCGCCTAGAACTTAGAACTAATTAAACCTAACTAACCTAAGGACATCACACACATCCATGCCCGAGGCAGGATTCGAACCTGCGACCGTAGCGGTCGCTCGGTTCCAGACTGTAGCGCCTAGAACCGCAAGGCCACTCAGACCGGTAGTTTCGGAGATTGTTCAGGAATAGTTTCTGAGCATTTTGTTGCAAATGTTGTCGATTGTTACATAGAACGATCACTTGGACCTGGTACATATTTTCATACGTATACCCATTAAACGCTTAGATGTTTATAGGGATAGAAGCTCAAGAACTTGTATTCCATGAGACTCCCTTACCATTTTAGAAGACTGCACTATTTGTGGAAAGAAAGCTGGGTTTTCTGGAAAGCCTTCTAAGAACCGTAGTAAAACATTACGATAACCACAAGTGAACTGTGTCAACAACGAACAAAACTATGCGTGTTTCTGTATGTAAATGTGCTATCAATCAAACAGTATTACCTTTGAATGAAAAAAAGCTCTCAACGTTTACGTGTTTTGAAGACAAAAATATTAACAATAAACATATTTCTGTGTAACAGATACCAAGAATAAAAATGAACCGAGCGTATCATGCCATGAAATTTCTATTCAATCGTGTGATAAAGGCTTGGATGAATAAAATAATCACTCTAGTGTCAGAATGAGATTTTCACTTTGCTGCGGAGTATGCGCTGATATGAAACTTCCTGACAGATTGAAACTGTGTGCCGGAGCGCGATTCGAACTCGAGACCTTTGCCTTTCTCGGGCAAGTGCACTACCGATTGACCTACCCAAGCATGACTGACGACGCATCCTCACAGCTCTAATTCTCCCAGTACCTCGTCTCCGCTGCAGAATGAAAATCTCATTCTGAAAACATCCCTCAGGCTGTGGGTAAGCCATGTCTCCGCAATATCGTTTCTTCCAGGAGTGCTAGTTCTGTTAGGTTGGCAGGAGAGCTTCTGTGAAGTTTGGAGGGTAGGAGACGAGATAGTGGCAGAGGTACAGCTGTGAGAAAGGGGTCTGAGTCGTGCTTGCATAGCTCAGATGGTACAACGTGGGATATACCTTGGTCACTGCGAGAAGTCGTAGCTGGATGATACAGCAGATGGAGTCTTTCGTCGCGACTCCTCGCACTGTATAGCAGCCTTTTCCCCCTTTTTTTGTCCTCAGTGCGAAAGCTCCTTCGCAGTTCTCTTGTTTCCCCTCCGATGTAAGATGTAGTACCGGTTAGTGATGTTATGGATTCCACCCTTAGGTTATATTTAATGGCTTTCTTAGTCTCACACTTTGCGCTAACTTTTTACCCTTTGCTGCAACAACACTACTGGCCATTAAAAATGCTACACCACGAAGATAACGTGCTACAGACGCGACGGCAGGAAGAAGATGCTGTGATATGCAAATGATTAGCTTTTCACAGCATTCACACAAGCTTGGCGCCGGTGGCGACACCTACAACGTGCTGACATGAGAAAAGTTTCCAACCAATTTCTCATACACAAACAGCAGTTGACCGGCGTTGCCTGGTGAAACGTTGTTGTGATGCCTCGTGTAAGGAGGAGAAATGCGTACCATCACGTTTCCCACTTTGATAAAGGTCGGACTGTAGCCTATCGCGATTGCGGTTTATCGTATCGCGACATTGCTGCTCGCGTTGGTCGAGATCCAATGTCTGTTAGTAGAATATGGAATCGGTGGGTTCAGGACGGTAATACGGAACGCCGTGCCGAATCCCAACGGCCTCGTATCACTAGCAGTCGAGATGACAGGGATCTTTTCCGTATGGCTGTAACGGATCATGCAGCCACGTCTCGATCCTTGAGTCAACAGACAACAACCATCTGCACGAACAGTTCGACGACGTTTGCAGCAGTATGGACTATCAGCTCGAAGACCATGGCTGCGGTTACCCTTGACGCTGCATCACAGACAGAAGCGTCTGCGATGGTGTACTCAACGACGAACCTGGGTGCACAAATGGCAAAACGTCATTTTTTCGGATGAATCCAGGTTCTGTTTACAGCATCATAATGGTCGCATCCGTATTTGGCGACATCGCGGTGAACACACATTGGAAGCGTGTATTCGTCATCGCCATACTGGCGTATCACCGGCGTGATGGTATGGGGTGCAATTGGTTACACGTCTCGATCACCTCTTGTTCGCATTGACGGCACTTTGAACAGTGGATGTTACATTTCAGATGTGTTACGACCCGTGGCTCTATCCTTCATTCGATCCCTGCGGAACCCTACATTTCAGCAGGATAATGCACAACCGCATGTTGCAGGTCCTGTACGAGCCTTTCTGGATACAGAAAATGTTCGACTGCTGCCCTGGGCAGCACATTCTCCAGATCTCTCACCAACTGAAAACGTCTGGTCAATGGTGGCCGAGCAACTGGCTCGTCACAATAAGCCAGTCACTACTCTTGATGAACTGTGGTATCGTCTTAAAGCTGCATGGGCAGCTGTACCTGTACACGCCATCCAAGCTCTATTTGACTCAATGCCCAGGCGTATCAAGGGCGTTATTACGGCCAGAGGTGGTTGTTCTGGGTACTGATTTCTCAGGATCTATGCACCCAAATTGCGTGAAAATGTAATCACATGTCAGTTCTAGTATAAAATATTTGTCCAATGAATACTCGTTTATCATCTGCATTTCTTCTTGGTGTAGCAATTTTAAGGGCCAGTAGTGTTTTCAGTTATGTGCGTCCCCAATTCGACGCGACGAGTGTACTTAATAGTTTCGGTTACTTACTGCTTAAAAAAATTAAATAAATAAAATAACAACAAAAAACAAGTAACCAAATAAAAATAAATGGAAATAAACATTCAAAACAATAACACCATTGCATCCGTTGAACCACATCCGCAGGATTGGGAGGGACGAGACATAGTGGCCAGGCCTCGGGTTTCGACCCCTGCCCACCTTGCCTCCGCCACCCCACGACCTGATCCATTTTCCATAAAAAAATGGTCAGAGCAAAAAAAAAAAAAAAGAAAATAATGGTAGCGCACTTGCCCGCGGAAGGCCAAGTCCGAGTTCGAGACTCCGTCCAGCACACAGTTTAAATCTGCCAGGAAGTTTCACTCTGCTGTCAGCTCTCGAACCTACTGCACCCTTTCGTACGAGGTTGCTTTTGAACGCACGATTTTGTTAATTGAAGTAAGATTTTTTTCAGAATATGAGAATAAAAAGTATTTCTCGCTGTAATCTCATTTCATAAATCTCCCTCCATGTGAATGTAATTAGATGGAAGTAATTAATTATACGAGGCTCAGGCTTGCTTATGAGTAAATCACTGCCCGGTAAAAACCTTGCTTTCGCTGTCGTAGATATTATTCAGATCACAATTAACATTATAAAAGGTCAGTGTTTAACAAAGAATTTATGTAGCATTGAGAATAATAGCGGGGCTGCATAGGTGATTACGTTGTGTCTTTCTCTACAACAATATTTATTTATGGCCATTAAATACTACAGTTTTAAACAAACCACGCGTATTTTTGAGCTAGCCGTGTGTGTTGACAACATAAGTAAATTGTTACAACCCAACCTCGAACGTTTACTAAGAATTATTTGCTTATGTAGCAAAATTGATGACTGTTACTGCATATTATAGCCGCTACTACGAGCATGCGAAATATACGCGACGTCACGACTTATAAAGATTTTCATCCGCGATTCCAAACGTAACAAGTTCATACTTCTAAAAAACAAAAGGCAGAGAGAGAGAGAGAGACACGATGTAGTCAGTACTCTTCCATGAGAGGAAGAGAGGCGGATTTATGTTTAAGGCGGAGCATAGGCTCGCTGTGAGGAAGGATGGGAAATGAAACCTACCGTGTCCCTTCAAAGGAAGGGAAATTACGGAAAGCTTGATGGCTGGATGGTAATTTGAACCGCCGCATCACAAGTACCAGTAAAGTGTCTCAAGGTTACACAACTTCGGTCAGCTCTTGTAGGAGGCAGGAGACGTTGGTTAAACGGGATTTTTCAAAACATTTGGTGAAGTTACCCCTCCCACCACTCTCTTTCTACGGCTAGGCGGTGCCGTATGACGTAATGGTAAGATTCATCACTGATAAATTTAAGTTCTACCAAGCTCGCATGATGTTCTCCACTACTAGAGAAAGCGAATCTGGATAAGCTGTTAGTAGACGACGCACCGAGCCGCAACTGAAGCTTCACAAAAAACTTCAGCGCTCAATTTGCAGCTAGTATGCGGCATTTATAGGTGATCTATATACATCACGTGTAGCACACAAGTGGTTGCGTGGATGGCCAAGCTAAACATCTACGTGATTACTCTTCTATTCACAATAAAGTGCGTAGCAGAGGGTTCAATGAACCACCTTCATATTGTCTCTCTACCGTTCCACTCTCGAACGGCAAGCGGGTAAACCGAGCATTTAAATTTTTGTGTGCGAGCTCTGATTTCTCTTATTTTATCGTGATGATCATTTCTCCCTATGTAGGCGGGTGCCAACAGAATGTTTTCGCAATCAGAGGAGAAAACTGGTGATTGAAATTTCATGAGAAGATACCGTCGCAAAGAAAAACGCCTTTGTTTTAATGATTGCCACTCCAATTCACGTATCATGTCTGTGACACTATCTCCCCTATTTCGCGATAATACAAAACGAGCTGCCCTTCTTTTTACTTTTTCGATGCCATCCGTCAGTCCCTCGTGATGCAGATCCCACACCGCACAGCAATACTCCGGAATAGAGCGGACAAGCGTAGTGTAAGCAATCTCTTTGGTAGACCTGTTGCACCTTCTAAGTGATCTGCCAATGAATCGCAGTCTTTGGTTTGCTCTACCCACAATATTATCTATGTGATCGTTCCAATTTAGGTTATTTGTAATTGTAATCCCTAAGTATTTAGTTGAATTTACAGCCCTCAGATTTGTGTGACTTATCGCGTAATCAAAATTTAGCTGATTTATTTTAGTACTCTTGTGAATAACTTCACACTTTTCCTTATTCAGGGTCAATTGCCACTTTTCGCACCATACAGATATCTTATCTAAATCATTTTGCAAGTCGTTTTGATCATCTGATGACTTTACAAGACGGAAAATGACAGCATCATCTGCAAACAATCTAAGACGGCTACTCAGATTGTCTGCTATGTCGTTAATATAGATCAGGGACAATAGAGGGCCTATAACACTTCCTTGGGGAACGCCGGATATTACTTCTGGTTTAGTCTATGACTTTCCGTCTATTAATACTAACTGTGACCTTTCTGACAGGAAATCACAAATCCAGTCGCACAACTGAGGCGATACTCCGTAGACACGCAGTTTGGTTAGAAGACGCTTGTGAGGAACAGTGTCGAAAGCCTTCTGGAAATCTAAAAATTTGGAATCTATTTGACATCCCCTGTCGATAGCACTTATTACTTCATGAGTATAAAGAGCTAGTTGTGTTTCACAAGAACGATATTTTCTGAATCCGTGCTGACTGTACGTCAATAAATCGTTTTCTTCGAGGTACTTCATAATTTTCAAATACAGTATATGTTCTAAAACCCTACTGCAAATCGACGTTAGTGATATAGGCCTGTCATTCAGCGGATTACTCCTACTTCCGTTTTTGGGTATTGGTGTAACTTGAGCAAATTTTCCAGTCTTTAGGTACAGATATTTCTGTGAGCGAGTGGTTGTATATAATTGCTAACTATGGAGCTATTTTATCAGCATACTCTGAGAGAAACCTGACTGATATACAATCTGGACCGGAGGCCTTGGCTTTATTAAGTGATTTAAGCTGCTTTGCTACACCGAGGATATCTACCTCTGTTTCTCATCTTGTCAGTTGTTCTTGATTGGAATTCAGGAATATTTACTTCGTCTTCTTCGGTGAAGGAGATTCGAAAAACCGTGTTTAATAACTCTGCTTTAGTGGCACTGTCATCAGTTACTTTACCGTTCTTATAGCGCAGTGAAGGTATTGCGTGCGTCCTGCCATGCAGTTAAAGGTGTACTGGTATAATAATTTATTACGTCACGGTCGCTTAGGTATGTAAAAATATTCGTATTACAGGTAGTGAAGGGAGACGAAAATTTAATAGTCATGGGTGACTGGAATTCGTCAGTAGGAAAAGGGAGAGAAGGAAACATAGTAGGTGAATATGGATTGGGGGGAAGAAATGAAAGAGGAAGCCACCTTGTAGAATATTGCACAGAGCATAACTTAATCATAGCTAACACTTGGTTCAAGAATCATAAACGAAGGTTGTGTACCTGGAAGAATCCTGGAGATACTAAAAGGTATCAGATAGATTATATAATGGTAAGACAGAGATTTAGGAACCAGGTTTTAAATTGTAAGACATTTCCAGGGGCGGATGTGGATTCTGACCACAATCTATTGGTTATGAACTGCAGATTGAAACTGAAGAAACTGCAAAAAGGTGGGAATTTAAGGAGATGGGACCTGGATAAACTGAAAAAACCAGAGGTTGTAGAGAGTTTCAGGGAGAGCATAAGGGAACAATTGACAGGAATGGGGGAAGAAATACAGTAGAAGAAGAATGGGTAGCTCTGAGGGATGAAGTAGTGAAGGCAGCAGAGGATCAAGTAGGTAAAAAGACGAGGGCTAATAGAAATCCTTGGGTAACAGAAGAAATATTGAATTTAATTGATGAAAGGAGAAAATATAAAAATGCAGTAAATGAAGCAGGCAAAAAGGAATACAAACGTCTCAAAAATGAGATCGACAGGAAGTGCAAAATGGCTAAGCAGGGATGGCTAGAGGACAAATGTAAGGATGTAGAGGCTTGTCTCACTAGAGGTAAGATAGATACTGCCTACAGGAAAATTAAAGAGACCTTTGGAGAGAAGAGAACCACTTGTATGAATATCAAGAGCTCAGATGGCAACCCAGTTCTAAGCAAAGAAGGGAAGGCAGAAAGGTGGAAGGAGTATATAGAGGGTTTATACAAGGGCGATGTACTTGAGGACAATATTATGGAAATGGAAGAGGATGTAGATGAAGATGAAATGGGAGATGCGATACTGCGTGAAGAGTTTGACAGAGCGCTGAAAGACCTGAGTCGAAACAAGGCCCCGGGAGTAGACAACATTCCATTAGAACTACTGATGGCCTTGCGAGAGCCAGTCATGACAAAACTCTACCATCTGGTGAGCAAGATGTATGAGACAGGCGAAATAGCCACAGACTTCAAGAAGAATATAATAATTCCAATCCCAAAGAAAGCAGGTGTTGACAGATGTGAAAATTACCGAACTATCAGTTTAATAAGTCACAGCTGCAAAATACTAACACGAATTCTTTACAGACGAATGGAAAAACTGGTAGAAGCGGACCTCGGGGAAGATCGGTTTGGATTCTGTAGAAATGTTGGAACACGTGAGGCAATACTAACCTTACGACTTATCTTAGAAGAAAGATTAAGAAAAGGCAAACCTACGTTTCTAGCATTTGTAGACTTAGAGAAAGCTTTTGACAACGTTAACTGGAATACCCTCTTTCAAATTCTGAAGGTGGCAGGGATAAAATACAAGGAGCGAAAGGCTATTTACAATTTGTACAGAAACCAGATGGCAGTTATAAGAGTCGAGGGGCATGAAAGGGAAGCAGTGTTTGGGAAAGGAGTGAGACAGGGTTGTAGCCTCTCCCCGATGTTATTCAATCTGTATATTGAGCAAGCAGTAAAGGAAACAAAAGAAAAATTCGGAGTAGGTATTAAAATTCATGGAGAAGAAGTAAAAACTTTGAGGTTCGCCGATGACATTGTAATTCTGTCAGAGACAGCAAAGGACTTGGAAGAGCAGTTGAACGGAATGGACAGTGTCTTGAAAGGAGGATATAAGATGAACATCAACAAAAGCAAAACGAGGATAAGGGAATGTAGTCAAATTAAATCGGGTGATGCTGAGGGGATTAGATTAGGAAATGAGACACTTAAAGTAGTAAAGGAGTTTTGCTATTTAGGGAGTAAAATAACTGATGATGGTCGAAGTAGAGAGGATATAAAATGTAGACTGGCAATGGCAAGGAAATCGTTTCTGAAGAAGAGAAATTTGTTAACATCTAGTATAGATTTAAGGGTCAGGAAGTCGTTTCTGAAAATATTTGTATGGAGTGTAGCCATGTATGGAAGTGAAACATGGACGATAACCAGTTTGGACAAGAAGAGAATAGAAGCTTTCCAAATGTGGTGCTACAGAAGAATGCTGAAGATAAGGTGGGTAGATCACGTAACTAATGAGGAGGTATTGAATAGGATTGGGGAGAAGAGAAGTTTGTAGCACAACTTGACTAGAAGGAGGGATCGGTTGGTAGGACATGTTTTGAGGCATCAAGGGATCACAAATTTAGCATTGGAGGGCAGCGTGGAGGGTAAAAATCGTAGAGGGAGACGAAGAGATCAATACACTAAGCAGATTCAGAAGGATGTAGGTTGCAGTAGGTACTGGGAGATGAAGCAGCTTGCACAGGATAGAGTAGCATGGAGAGCTGCATCAAACCAGTCTCAGGACTGAAGACCACAACAACAACACAGGTTTCGGCCGCTTCAGATACTTTTAATCAAGTGAAGAACTTCATACAGATACATAAACGAAAACAGTTAGGCACTTTGAACGTGATGAAGCCATTTAACATATTTCTTAAACAGAAGCTTGGCACTCGTTTTAATTCTTCCTAAGGGAGTGAATGACACCAGCCGCTTAAGGCACTTGTCAACGAAGAACAATGTGATGCATCAAGTTTGCAAAAGACCGTTACAAGGATATCATTTGGTGCTTAGTAAAATTTGTCAGCATTTTGGATAAATTTACTAGAGTTATAAAACAGTTCCCCCACGCCAATAATCCCAAGCTCTTGTAATGTGTTTCCGTTGCTGCTCAGAAAATCTGAGTAACGACGATTGTTTCGACGCAGATATAAACCATTTTATTACTATTAGACCACTACTTGTTCGAACTGGGAACCTTTTACGACTGACTACCAGCTGACTAATACCAAGCAGTTTGCTTCCTACTACGTATAAGCAAAAAGTGGATGACGATGTTGCTGATTCTTCATTTAGGCTAATCCTAAGGTTACGTCACAACACAGCGAACAGCGTTTGAGGCAACTGTCTGCAGAATGCACGTAGTGTACAAAACACACACAAACACACAGTTTTGAATGTAAGCACGCGGAAGCCGTGAACTAGCATCTGTCTGCAGTCGCAGTTACTTAATGATTTTTTAGTCCTTGACTGATGGTAACGAACCATGAATACAAGTTTCTAGCCGACACCGTTTGAAGTTACCGATATTACTCACTGGGATGGAGTGAATGATAACCCCATGTGCAGCTGAACAGAAATCGTTTCTGCGCAGAAGCATTTGGCGTGCGTCCAACGTTTGTTTATGTGACGTAACGACAGATGAACGCCACTGTGTCTAGACTTCACTATTAACGCTCTTAAGTTATCTGGCGACTTCCTGCCACTTGCTGGAATCGGAGGTGATTCAGGAAAATGAACAGTACGTTCTTTGAAATTTCTCACAATTCTCAGCCAATATTTCTCACCATTCGCTTCAAGACAACATGCTTAACGCTTTGAGTCATTGCTTTGTTGAGTATACTTCCAAGCCTTGTCGGTCTTCGTTATTTCTGCTCCTTTACCTAAGAGAGCCTTTTTGGATTATTAACAGTTTTATAATTTAACACATGAAGCATATCGGACGCATCCGTCCGAGAAAATATTTCGACATACCGAATACATTATTTGTTGTGGATTCTGACTTTTGATTACAGGAACACAGCAATTCGCGTGTGCTTCGGTTTCGTTTCGCAAACGTACACAAACGACAGTCCCATTTGGAGAGCCCCTGTCTCTGCGTTATTTATTTTGCAAGAAGCGCGAGCTTCTTGTTTACAAACAATGACTATTAGTGCTAGACAGCTTTCAGCAGCCTTCCTTTCTGTTGTCAGAATCTCTATAGGGGTTCGGTTGCAGGTAAGTGGCATTGTCTAGCGCCTTTCAACTGGCCCCATTAGCGGCTTCGCCTGCTGCAGCTTCACGGCGTAAACTTGTTTTCGTCCTCGCATGCACCTGTAAAGGCTGATTCTGTGCGCCCTTACAGCGCCGTCGTTCGTGTTTGTCACATGTTGCACGCTTACCAACTGCGAAAGACTTATAATTTTGTTGTGAAGTTCTGGAGCGTCCCATACCTAATTTTTCCCCTTTTCTGAATTTCTGTTATCGGTGCCCGTGCCCGCTGCGCATCTGATGTGTTTAGTTCCAAATATTTATCCTCACATGTATTCGTACTACATCGTTCAAAACTCTTTGGGCTAACTGTTCTTCAGCTTCTCGTGTACCCACCTAGGCATGTAGCCATCCACACTGCATTTACATGATGCTACAAAGGGCGTTGTACAGTGCGTAGCGCAATATAATTCCTGTTTATTGCTCTCTTCCGTATCTCGGTAATGAATGAATTCATCCCTGACCTGACCCTTTCGTGTTCTTATCTTCAGTCCTTGAGATTTAACGTACACGTAGAAGAATCGTTTTACACTCTATCCCGAAACCTGAATTCTTTATCCTATAATTCTGATAGCACCAAACACACGACCAGTATTCAAGAGTAAATTGCAGAAGAGACTCTTACAAGATATCCTTTGTAAATGCCCCGGACATACTCAGAACTCTTCAGATAAATTCGCGTCATTTATTTCTATTATATGTAATACTACCACCAATGTAACAATTGGGTCGGATATATAGCATAATCTATATAAACACAGCTATATAAAGAAGAGTCATTAAGCTGTTACTAAATATATAGAAAAGTTCTTGAGCGATTTGTTTCAAATTATTACACATTACACACACACACTCACTCACTCACACACACACACACACACACACACACACACACACACAGCAACACGGTGTTACAAAAAGGTACGGCCAAACTTTCAGGAAACATTTCTCACACACAAATAAAGAAAAGATATGTGAACATGTGTCCGGAAACGCTTAATTTCCATGTTAGAGCTCATTTTGTTTCGTCAGTATTTGCTTCCACCTACGCTCAATGGAACACGTTATCATGATTTCATACGGGATACTCTACCTGTGCTGCTAGAACATGTGCCTTTACAAGTACGGCACAACATGTGGTTCATGCGCGATGGAGCTCCTGCACATTTCAGTCGAAGTGTTCGTACGCTTCTCATCAACAGATTCGGTGACCGATGGATTGACAGAGGCGGACCAATTACATGGCCTCCACGCTCTCCTGACCTCAACCCTCTTGACTTTCATTTATGGGGGCATTTGAAAGCTCTTGTCTACGCAACCCCAGTACCAAATAGAGACTCTTCGTGCTCGTATTGTGGACGGCTGTGATACAATACGCCATTCTCCAGGGCTGCATCAGCGCATCAGGGATTCCATGCGACGGAGGGTGGATGCATGTATCCTCGCTAACGGAGGACATTTTGAACATTTCCTGTAACAAAGTGTTTGAAGTCACGCTCGTACGTTCTGTTGCTGTGTGTTTCCATTCCATGATTAACGTGATTTGAAGAGAAGTAATAAAATGAGCTCTAACATGGAAAGTAAGCGTTTCCGGACACAGGTCCACATAACATATTTTCTTTCTTTGTGTGTGAGGAATGTTTCCTGAAAGTTTGGCCGTACCTTTTTGTAACACCCTATATATATATCCCTCCGAACGTTTATCAGAATAATGTGTAATAATTTGAAATATATATATATATATGATTTATTTCGAATATTTATATTTTTACACGATGCTGTAATAGATGTTTGAACGGACATAAGCTATACATTTTTAATACATGTGGTACACAAATATGTATGTAATATAAAAATTTGTATGTAAAGGGAAATGTTAGCAAAAATCTCGAAAAGTTCTTGGCCGACTTACTTCAAATATTTACATGATACTCTAATAGTCATTCAGACGAACATAGGATACTGTATATTTTTTAAACAACAATGTACAGGTTTTCTTTTAAAACGAGCCGGCCGGAGTGGCCGAGCGGTTCTAGGCGCTACAGTCTGTAGCCACGCGACCGCTACGGTCGCAGGTTCGAACCCTGCCTCGGGCATGGATGTGTGTGATGTCCTTAGGTTAGTTATGTTTAAGTAGTTCTAAGTTCTAGGGGATTGATGACCTTAGAAGTTCCATAGTGCTCAGAGACATATGAACCATTTTAAAACGAACTGCGAGAAAGACAGTGCTGTACTGTGAAAACATGCAATTTCGTTTTCTTTCTCGCTGTCAGTTTTAACGATAGTAGTCGGACATTTAAACCATCAGAAAACGTTTCTCACATATACAGAAGGATACACGATGATAAGCAAATATTTTAATATGTTATTATACAAGTAAAACTAAAGAAAAAAGTTCACGGAAACATAGGTCCACAAATGTTTAGTTACGGAGTTACGGCTAATAAAAGATTTTGCCTGAAATTTAGCAACTTCGCTAATACGAAGCAATCGCTAAACTGTACGAGGTTAAAGTAAAGCACGATTTCCATTTATTTTGTTGTTATGTGTCTGGTGAATCTACTAAAACATGTCCAAGACGTGTATCTGCAGCAGTTTTCCAGAAATCCAGAGATACAAAGATTTAGTATACAAGTAAATTTCCATTAAGAATGTAGAAACGTTTATGTCATTGTTGGAAAACGTTATTGAGTTGTTTCAGTCGTTTCCGAACCTTCAAACGAGTTAGTTTTCTGCATTGTTCAGTGAAAGAGCTTTGTTTTTTTCCGGTTTAACGTGAATTCACGTGTGCTGTGGTATTAATAAAAGCAGATTATCTGACACATTCATACAGTTTCAGTTAACGTTATTACCATTATTTTTCCAAAATGAAATTCTCTAGAACTTCTGTTGAAAACTTTGTGCAATTGTCTGGAATTTAAAAAACAAATTGGACCAAGTAGTTAATAAATTAAAATTTTTACGAAATTACTTGTTTGATTATCTGGACGTTCTAGAAAACTAGTGCAGATATACGTCTGGGACATGTTTTATTAGATTCACCAGATCAGTAACAACAAAATTAATGGAAATCGTGCTTTACTTTAACCTTGTACAGTTTTGCGATGGCTTCATATTATCGAAGTTGCTAAATTTCAGGCAAAACCTTTTATTAGCCTAACTCCGTAAATAAACATCTGCGGACCTATGTTTATATGAACTTTTTTCTTTAGTTTTACTTGTAGAACAACATACTCGTATTAAAATATTTGCATAGATTCGTGAATCACCCTGTGTATTCGTTCCCCTTCTGTATTATTATAAGCAAAAGTTGTGTACACCACAATGTGCTGTTTTCTTTTCTTCCTCGCAGTCTGTTTTAACAGAAAACAGGAAAATTTCATTTATGGCTTATTGGCTTGTGAGTAGAATACTGCTGCGGAGTCTGAATCGTCCTGAACTGTATAATCCTAAACGCCTGCAGATTAAAACTTTGTGGAGCACAGTCAGCTACAATCCTCACAGATCCTAAAGCAGGAATGGTCACTCGTACCCTGAATACTAATGATTCCAACCGATTTACCCTTTCATGTTAAGCAACTTCAGATTCCAATCAATGGTTCGTTGGCAACAACAATAATCAAGGTTCAAAGTCAGATAGAGGGGAAACAGGGAATTGACAGAGAAAGGAGGGGGGGGAGGGAGGAAATGGACAAGGAGAGGGGGAGAGAGGAGGTGGAAAGAGAGAGTGGAGACGAAGAGATTAGGGCGTATATCCAGTTTCCATACATATTTAGCAGTTGCGAAGCACTACCAGGTTCACTAGCTACTTACTACATGCACTCTGTTCTTATCAGTGGGATGCTTTTTGAGGATCAAAGGAACAAAACATGTACTGCACCAAGTGATTTCATCTACAGATCGGGTCTGCATATCAGGAAAATCATTAGTACCTGTTTCGCTAATAATTCTATACTTAATCATCGACCTAAAGCCATTTTATTCACCATGGAAAGACAAACAAATAACTTACCATTTTCTATCAGGAAATAAAACTAAATAATAATGTTCTCACGGATATGGTAAAGATTGCTAAAATAATCTATTTCAAAAGACAACTCAGACATACAGCGTAAGTAATGCATAACACGAAATTAAAGATTACTGTTTGGACTCGGAGCAGGATTTAGGAACGAAAGGGGCCAAGTACAGTACCCTGTAACATACATCATTACAATACATCACCATACTACGATGCTTATACTAACGAATGTACCAAGATCTATAATGCATGATAGTAACGTCATTCTTCTGAGCTCAATGTCTCACTCGGCAGGGTGTTGCTGACTCAGTTTTCCAGATGACTTGAAGGGAGCACATGGAGACGTACTTGTTCGTGGTCCTGGAGTCGCGAGCGGATGTTCGCAAGGTGTTCAATTGTCCAGTGCAAAACTGTGCCTTATATTGTAAGTTATCTGGTGAAAATTGCGTGTGATGTAAAGAACATTGTACTGTACTATAGGAACCAACCGAATGAGGCAACGCAGTTTTAAGAAACTGACTTCTTAATCAGAAATTCTGATTTACCTTTTTCCATGGTTTTCCTAAATAATTTCAGGTACGTGGTTTTGTTACTGCAAAACGGTCTGCATGCTCTGCCCAACTGTTGTAACGTTCCTTGACGGTCGGAAAACCCAGGGTAAAATATTTTTGGTCGTAAACAGCATTTTGACCTCGAGGGTCAACACACGGTCAGTAAGCATACGACACCAGGTGCGATTGGCTGTGGGGTTCTACCGATATAACTAAGAATTGATTTCTATGTGAAGCGGCAGTTTTATTACATTTCCCTGAGACGCATTCGAAGGTCTTTAATCTTTGGAAAGAACATTATGAACAACCTCCTGCAAATCTTAGTTCGCTACCGAAATGATGAATGTCGAAATAGTTGACGTCAATGGTGACATGGATTCTACGAGTCCTTGATGCACAACTAGAAAAACGTGACATCGAATATTCAAGTGCATGTCACTCAGATTAAGAAACTCAGATATTCTTAGTGTGTGAGGTAAATTTTATATCGAACATTTTTAGTAAGATCTTTCATCAATTATGACACGTTACCCTGCTCCGTAAATATGACAATTATATTCCATACTATAGCGCGAATGTTATGTCCGGATAGTATACATAATCACTTCACCAAGACCAAAAAGAAATTATGCAGTTATAAGCAAATGACATGTCTAAGCTACGGAAGACACCATCTTTTGGAGCTCAGAATACTGCTGCGCTAGACTGTATTTTGTTATTATACAAGGGGCGACAGAAAAGCTTCCGTTCGAAAGCCATAGTGACCAACTGCTTTTATCCCGGTGCTTATATACGGTGGTCACGTATAGTCTGAAAATCTTGTAAGGATGTTGCTGGCCAGGTTGTGCTGACAAATAATTATTAATAAAAATATTCGGTCTGTTGCGCCGTTTCCGAATAAATTAGCATTGAAATTAATCAGTCAGACAGCTGCGTGAGAAAATTTAAGTGGACTGCCAGAGACGGGGCCACCAAACGTGATCTTCGTTTGGTTTCCAGAACCCGAACGACACAGCGATAGAAAAATTGAACGTGGGACGCAGTAAGGATCGAATCCGATCCAAAGGCTGAGCAGTCTCGTGTGCTATCAACTACGCTACGAGAACAATTAACACTAAATACATCTGGTGCGCCTCTTGAATTGGCGCTCGCAAATGCCTGATTGGAAACTTCAACTCGGAAACGGCGGAAATCGAATTTTTTCCTAACAAATATTTCTCAGTGCAACCCACCTGGCAACACCCTTACAATATTTTCAGACTGTTTCTAACCATCCTTATGTCAAAGTGAATTTCCCTGGGTGAACAAGTAAATAATAAGTTCTTCGATGATAATCTCTGTCACTACGAAGTTATTATCAGGCATATGATTCCTCTCCGGAAATTGTTTAGTAATTGACTTTATTTCCTTTATTACTGTAATGTCGCGGTTTTGAACAACGTATACAACAAAATATCTCTACTGCATTATTTTTCACTTTAATAACCGGAAACGAAGACCTGTAAGCTCCTGAAAAGAAGATAATTACACTACCTGACAAAGAGGTGAAACAGCCACAATACATAATCGAGTGTCATTGTAACATCGACCACGTACGTAACATCGGCGAGTAAGTAAATGGAGCGCGAACAACGTCAGATGTTAAGTGATCGTGGATGATGGACACGGAGATGTCGCATTTTCATGTGAGACAGCGTCATCGTATGGCAGAGTTTGGATCTCCATTTGGCCGACCGGCCGAATCGTTTAGTTTGCAGCTTTGTGGAACATACTGAGGTGACACTGGACAAAAGATGTTGCCTGGGAACGCAGCGGCAGGTACCAGTATACTCGTCGTCAAGATTCCGGACGACCATGTCTGATCAGCACAAGGGGGATGGCCGTACCCTGCACAAAGCGTCTCGTACACCCTTCACTTCCGCCTCCGCCACCTGAGACCAAGTAATGAACTTCTCGCAACGTTCTGTGTCTTCTGCACCCTGCTTAGAGACTAACAGCAATCAGACTAGCGGTCGAGCTAGGTGGCGCAGTTGTTAGCACACTGAACTCGCATTCGGGAGGACGACGGTTCAGACCCGCGTCCGGCCATCCTGAGTTGGATTTTCCGTGGTTTCCCTAAATATATTCTGGCAAATGCCGGGAGGGTTCTTTAGAAAGGACACGGCCGACTTCCATCCCTATCCTTCCCTAATCTGATGGGACTGATGACCACCTTGTTTGGTCCCCTCCTCAAAGCCAACCAACCAACCAGACTAACGATTTCCAATCCCATGCGTAGGCTGCTAGTAGCACTAAAATGCAAACGATTGCGTTGGGAGAGGCATCTCCTTAAGTGATCCCTAAACGATACTTCCGCTCGCCGGCCGTTGTGGCCGAGCGGCTCTAGGCCCTTCAGTCCGGAACGGCGCTGCTGCTACGGTCGCAGGTTCGAATCCTGCCTCGGGCATGGATATGTGTCATGTCCATAGGTTAGTAAGGTTTAAGTAGTTCTAAGTATAGGGGACTGATGACCTCAGATGTTAAGTCCCATAGTGCTCAGAGGCATTTGAACCATTTTACTTCCACTCATCTGTCATTCGACAGTGGTCCACTGCACACCAAATCCTTCCTGTGAACTTACACTGAAGAGTGAAAAAATTGGTACACCTGCCTAATATCGTGTAGGGCCTCTCCGAGCACACAGAAGTGCCGCAAAGCGACGTGACATAGACTCCACTAATGTCTGAAATAGTGCTGGAGGGAACTGACACCATGAGTCCTGCAGGGCTGTCCACATATCTGTAAGAGTAACAGGAAGTGGAGCTCTCTTTTGAACAGCATGTCGCAAGGCGTCCCAGACGTGCTCAATAATGTTCAAGTCTGGGTAGTTTGGTGGCCATCGGAAGTGTTTAAGCTCAAAACAGTATTCCTGGAGGCACTCTGAAGCAATCCTGAGCATGTGGGGTGACGCACTGCGCTTCTGGAATTGCCCAAGTCCGTCGGAATGCACAATGGGCATGAATGGATGCAGGTGGTCAGACAGGATGCTTACATACGTGTTGTAAGGTGTCAGGGAAATCCAACACCTTCCATGACAACCCTGACATGATAAGCAAATCCAGTAGGATGTCACATAGCTCCGAATAAATCGTGACATTAAATTAACCAAAGTAATACGAGTAACGAGTGAGCAAATCGAATACCACAGACTAACACAAGAATGCCTAAATGCATGTCATACCTTCCCACCGTGAGACAGACGCAGTTCCGAGGGGAGAAACGAGAACAGAAGCCGAGAGCAGAACCGTGTTAAGCTAGAAGGCCCTACGATAAGGGACGGACACTCACGTCGCCAGCTAACCGCTAGGACCATCCCCCAGTCCATGTTAAAAGCTAAAGCCCTCCAGAAGAACAGTATAGATCTTACGATAACACTAAAAGGGCCACCCCAGCCGCAAGTTTTAGCGTGAGACTTTTTCGCGTCTCTGTTACGTCAGGACCACCCCCCAGCCCATGTTAAAAGATAGAGCCTTCCAGAAGAACAGTATAGATCTTACGATAACACTAAAAGGACCACACCAGCTGCAAGTTTTAGCGTGAGACTTTTTCGCGTCTCTGTTACGTTGCAAACTTTAAAAACATTGCCCCACCACGAAAAGTATAACGTTTCTCATTGGATTGACAGAATTTTTGTAGGCGGAGCTTAAGGTTAACATTGAGACCCTGATTGGTCAGATGAAAACACAGCCAGATAGTTTTTTTAAACCAACTTCGGTAAATTGTAGTAAGGAGAAGTTAGGAGAGAGTTCCTTCCGAGACGGCGAGATGTGAGGAGCTGCGCCGCCCTGACGCTGCCTAAACACCGACAAGGTAATGAACGCACGCGATGCCGCATTTTTGAGCGCATAAGGCTTCACTGAGAACTGCAGAAGTCTCATCTGTTACATCCCCGTTTTGCGTAATACTAGTGTCGATCGTCAATTAAAGCTCATGGTATTCACGTTTGCTACGTAAGTTAAAATCTGAAACGCGATGATTTTTCTGTTATATTATTATTGAGAAGCCACATCAGCCACTGTAATTTACGACAAGTTAGATAAGTAATTAAAGATGATTGAGGGTCACTGTAGACCATTTTGATAGTTTTCTCTTTTGTGAAACTTAATTTAAACCTAGATTATAGATGTGATATGGCATAGGTCATCCTTCGATCCATTGTAGAACTTGGAAACCCATTCAGGGAATATTCTTTCACATTTTTGTTGAACGCAGTTGCTTTTTACCATCCTGTATTAAAACATTTCCTTTTATCAATAGTGCAATTTATAAACAATGTTTTGTGAGTAGAATAAAATTTCCAATGGTAAACTTAACTGCTTTTTCGACGTTATTTTACCAGCTAACTAAAAATAGGAAAGCCTTGAACCCCTTCCACTAAATTTAGTTATTTTACAGGGAGTGCAGTGGAGCTGACGCTGAAATCATTAAGTATTTGGTTATATCATCGCTAGTCTCACTGAACTCTTCTGAACTCTACATGTCATGTGTGGTCTGACGTCTCCTTACCAGCAACAGGTCCCAGGTACAAACTAGTCAATTCCCTAAAAAACACGCTCAGAGCGTCGTTGCGCGAAAGTGGTAGGGAGAAACGATATAGAACAACAGAAACCACGCTGAATGTTAAGAGTGTCACCTGTCAGATTCGTATGTAGGCGTATCAGGGGTCCCATTCACTCCAGCTGCACATGCCCCACACCATTGTATATTCTCCACCAGCTTGAATAGTCCTCTGTTGACATGCAGGGTCCATGAATTCGTCGGCCGCGTGGGCTAACCGCGCGGTCTTGGGCGTCTTGTCACGGTCCGCGCGGCTCACCCCATCGGAAGTTCGAGTTCTCCCTTGGGCATGGGTATGTGTGTCGTTCTTAGCGTAAGTTACTTTAAGTTAGATTAAGTAGTGTGTAAGCTTAGGGACCGATTACCTCAGCACTTTGGTCACATAAGACCTTACCACAAATTTCCATGGATTCATGAGGTTGTTCCCATACCATACACGGCCATCCACTCAATACAATCTGAAGCGAGACTCGTCCGAACAGGCAACATGTTTCCAGTCATCAACAGTCCATTGTCGGTGTTGAGGGCCCAGGCAGGATTTTAAGCTTTGTATCGTGCAGTCATCAAGGGTACGCGAGTGGCCCTTCGGCTCCGAAAGCGTACATAGATGATGTTCCGTTGAATGGTTCGCACGCTGACACTTGCCGATGGGCCAGCATTGAAATATGAAGCAATTTGCGGAAGGGTTGCACTTCTGTCACGTTAAACGATTCTCTTCCGTCGTCGTTGGTGCCGTTCTTGCAGGATCTTTTTCCGGCAGCAGCGATGTCGGAGATGTGATGTTTTGCTGGATTCCTGCCTGTTTACATGTCTCTGTATTTGAATAAGCATGCCTATGCCAGTTGCTTTGGTGCTTCAGTGTAGGTACAACCAGTATTGCCGATTCTTTAATGAATCGGATTCCCTTGATAAAACAGCGTCAGATGTCTAATTATTTTACAAATAAGCTAACATTCTAAACGTTTTCCTTTATGCAAGGAAGTGAGAAAAAGTTTGGGTAAGATCTGTAATTATGCTAAAGTTTGTTGGAAGTGGTCTCATTATCAGACACTGGATGAATGCGGTCTGGGAACTTGTACATTTAAAGCAAAAGCTAGTGTCTCTCGCATCTCCGTGTTTACGACTCATATTTTATTAACTATGTCTCGTAGACTGATGTAACTTTGCAGTTGCATTCAGTGATAGATGTAGATACTGTTTGCAAAATGTGCTGCGAGTACAAGCGGTAGTAAAGAAATAGTAATTTAAAACATCATCCCTGATGTAGAACTTTTATTACGCGTCAACTTAAGCTAAACCATTTTTCAAAAACGGTTCAAATGGCTCTAAGCACTATGGGATTTAGCATCTGAGGTCATCAGTCCCCTAGAACTTAGAACTAGTTAAACCCAACTAACCTAAGGACATCACATACATCCATGCCCGAGGCAGGATTCGAACCTGCGACCGTAGGAGCAGTGCGGTTCCCGACTGAAGCGCCTAGAACCGCTCGGCCACACGGCCGGCGAAACCATTTTTTGACGCATCTAAATTATTATGACGTCATTTCTCCTGACCTATGTGTCGCATAATTGTGCAGGTACATTCTGTGGTATATGTGGATACAGTCTGAAAATTTCTTTGCGAGTAGTTAGCAGTAAAGCTGTAATAAAATTAAAACGTCATACCTGTTACTGAAGTCTGACTGATTTAAAGGGAAAATGTAATAAGCGATCAACTTTTTTCTGTCATCATTTTGTGACGGGTGCTATAGTGAAAATGTTTAGTAAAGGTTTGAAATTGGGTGTAATGTTATTTGGATGTTGGCATGCCGTCAGTTTTGCTGCCTACAGTTCCTAACTGTACAGCCTTTCAGTATTAACAGTTTAACATTAGATTATATCTGTTAATGAATAGATTATGAAAGTATTTAAAACTTTTGGATGCGGTCGATGATATTGAGTCGAATTTTTGTTGCCCTACGCTGAAACTGGTACCGAATTGCAGGTACTGTATCGGGACAGCGTTTTAGTAATATAGATACGTCCCCTACTACTTCAGCTTCCTCACGGAGGAAACCAAAGGAAGCCATAATCGGATTTATGTTCATGAATCGTAGTCGATAACGATATATTATATTTAGCTATGTTTTAATTATATTACGCAGATTTTCCTTCTCCATTCATTTTGCTGTAGTCATACGCTTACGTACAGTTGTGATATCGATATCTTCACTAATTTCAGCAAGGGTTACGTAACTGTAGAAAAACTTAGTGATATTTTTATCTTGTCTGAGAGTCAATAGCCTGCTTTTCCTTTAAATACCTCAGACAAGTACGTTTTTCTAGTATACGAAGTTCACAGGAATTTATATTGTGCTGAAGAGCTCCGGGACTGATTTTCTCTGAGGTGTATAAGCGATGTCAGCGCAGTTAACTGTGGCGACAGTTTGAACTAAAAGCTGTAAACAACAGATGTGCATTCCACCAGCCAGTTGTGAACACGACGGAGTGGACGTGCGACTGCAGTATGTCAGCGTTGTTATGACACAAATCGCAATGGAGCAACGTCTTTAAATCAAGTGTTCAAGACATTCTCCTGAGTGCTTTGAAGAAGAGAAAATTATGCGCTGAGTTTACCCCGCACAACTTGACGCCCGACCAAAACCAACGACACTTGGACGCCTGCCGCGACCTGGCTGAAATACAAAATGCGGTCATTTTTTTCCTGAAAAAAAAAATCAAGCGTGACGAGAATTGTTGTCATCAATACGAACCTATCACGAAACGACAACATGCAAAAAAATCACGTGAAGGGCAACGTTTTGACGACGTAGTCGACATCCAAGCCAATGAGACGCGCGAGTTGAACAACATCCCAAAGAAGGAATATCACGGATTACGATGAAATTTTGTGTAAATATTCGCCCATGTCCCCAATGAACATTGGTTAAGTTTAACGTTCGTTGAAGCAATACTGGCCGAGACATCGTCGCTTGTTTGACTCCATGCGCGACTTTGCGCAGAGCGAGCTTGAATTTCTAGCGACTTCGAGCTGTCACACCTCGGAGAATATTTGGTTGAAGGAAATGAAATTTGTCCACCTTGTGCAACTCGTTGCGTTCTCTTAAGAATAATTGTCATAAGGATTTTACGAGCCATATCCAGCGAGAAAATATTAGACAACGACGTTCGTAAAAATTGGCGCCCGAAAAAATTTCAGAATTTGGCTTCTTATATTTCGGGGTCTAAATGCTTGACGAACGTGAAAGTTGGCGTGTAGTAACCTAACAACCTACAGTTCTCACACACTAAATTTCATTTCCGTACCCCTTCCAATACCGAAAAAAAGACGTGCAAATTTGAAGATTTTGTAAAACGATAAGAAATACGATGTTTTCCACCTGATTTTGAAAAAATAACTGTGTTCTATAAAACAATCCAAACAGGGGTCATTGGCCATACCAAGATTTTAACCACTAAAAAGTGTACTCGATTATCCAACGCGTACTAACAATGGTAGATAATATGAATCAAATTTGAGCTCGAAAATAGCTGCACGAAAAAATGTGAACTTCAGTTTTCCAGTACTCTACAAATCTGTTGAAGAAATGACTATTTTTGTGAGGAAGTTGGCAGTAAGGTATATTGGACACTTCTTTTGCAACTGTCGTTGTCTATTAAAGTTTCAAACAAGCGTCATTCGAAATTAGAAATTTGTGGTAAGGTCTTATGGGACCAAACTGCTGAGGCCATCGGTCCCTGAGCTTACACACTACTTAATCTAACTTAAAATAACTTACGCTAAGGACGACACACACCCCCATGCCCGAGGGAGGATTCGAACCTCCGACGGGGAAAGCGCGCAGACCGTGACAAGGCGCCTCTGACTGCGCGGTTACCCGGCGCGCCGACGAATCCATGGACCCTGCATGTTAGCAGGGGACCATTGAAGCTGGGGGAGGCTCTACAATGGTGTGGGGAATGTGCAGCTGGAGTGATATGGGATGGATGGATGGTTCAAATGGCTTGAGCACTATGGGATTTAACATCTGAGTCATCAGTCCCCTAGAACTTAGAACTACTTATACCTAACTAACCTAAGGACATCACACACATCCATGCCCGAGGCAGGATTCGAACCTGCGACCGTAGCCTAGAACCACTCGGCACCGCGGCCGGCTGTATGGATGGAGAAGATTTTTGGAGGAATATTTGAAGGTAACCAGTGCTCGCGCTAGAATGAAATATTTGCTTGTCAGAACTATTAATTGAAGGAAACTTTAGCCCTTAGATAACTAATAATATTCATGATTAGTGTTAATTTGATCTCTTTGCCTGCATTATGTTGCAAATAATGCAACTTATTTAAACGTCTGTAATTTTTGTAATGAGGAAATGTTGTAATTTTTAGCCTTCATAAGAAGGCACAGTCTTGTTTGACAATAATCAGAGTTTAATTTTTCAAGAACGCATTTTTTCAAAGTGTAAGCTCAGGGACCGATGGCCTCAGCAGTTTGGTCCCATAAGACCTTACCACAAATTTCTAATTTCGAATGACACTTGTTTGAAACTTTAATAGACAACGACAGTTGCAAAAGAAGTGTCCAATATACCTTTTTAGTAAAATTTTAAATACTTTCTAGTGTGTGCGTAGCACCTTAGGCCACACTCAGCCACAGATTGTTTCTGACAAGCAGAAAAAAACTTAGTAGTGAATAGTTTTTGAAACAAGAGTACTCAGTGTTTCATATATACACTGCCGGCCATCCAAAATGCAACATAAAGAAGGACCAGAAATATCACTTCCAAAATGAGTTGGCAGGTAGAACGTTGTACAAAGATCATGTGATTGAAAATTCAGCCGTCTGTGGTGTGAGAAAGATGATGAAACCAGTATTCAGTATAGCCAGCCTTCTTTGCTGATTATAACAGCTGCTCCACGCCTCGGCGTTGAATGAAAGGGGCTCTGGATGTGTTGTTGGGGTATAAAAATCCACGCTGCTTGCACATATTGCCAAAAGCCCTCTTGTGTACCATGGGCCAGTCGTTCTGCAAACATCGACCAGACGTTTTCAATAGGCGAGAGATCGGGAGAACAGGGAGGCGAAGTCAGCAATGTAATCCGATGGGCGACGAAGAAGTTTTGAACATTGCGTGCCACGTGTGATCGCGTAGTATCTTGCTGCAACGCGGTCGTAGGCAAGCTCTGAGGATATGGGGAGACAACAGGCTCCAACAGTTCAGAGACGTAACGCTGGCTGGTTAGTGTACCGGCAGGGGGTGCGGGGTGGAATCCAATATCTCCCAAAACCATAATACCACGTACAGTCAACAGTTCAACAGTCTCTCACACACGGTATCTCCAGACTCGACTTCGACCATCGTGATGGTACGGGCAAAATCGGGATTCCTTGGTAAAAACAATGTTGACCATGTCCGTTGTGCGCCACCATAGCCGACGCTAAGGCCTGCTGCTTTGACTCAGTGGCAAACGCAGCAACAAATGCTTTGCGAACAGTCTACTCTGCTGCACACGACATCGAATGGCACGTGCTGACACAGCTTGTTGCGCAACAGACCGAATTTGTTGCGATATGGTCCGTGATGTGGCAGGGCGATCCATCACTGCCACGCGCACAATACGTCTGTCATCACGCGTAATGGTACAGCGAGGTGGACAATCGGTCCCGTCGGTTCGTCGTTTCCTTCTGCATCCAGCTCTGACAGGGATCACAGTTGCTTCGTTCCGTTCGATACGATCACCATTTTTCAACATTTTTTTGGCCTTTGACATTAACCATTTAGCCAGAGAAGTATGTAACTACAGATTTGGTACAGAATACAATATATACAGAATATATATATAGAAATTTCAAGTAAACTTAATGGAACACTTGGTACCTCCACACACCCAACAGTATATATCACGACTTTTTACGCTGGACTCTTTGTGTTTGACTAATAACTGGATATTTAATTTTGCAGGGATCGGGATATACTGACATAGACAGTTGCAGTCAGCTGTCGAAACAGTTCCGTCACAGATGTAGGTTAATTAAGGCCTTGTGAAACTTGCGCAGTTGTCTCTCGTAGCGTGAACATTCTAATATAACGTGGCTGAGGTCTGCAATCTCATCTGGGTGAACTTCGCAGTATGGAGATGGCTGAGCTTCCATCATATAAAGCTGGGAAGGATAACAGCTGTGACCCAGCTGGAGTGGTATGAGGTCTAGGTTCAAATGGCTCTAAGCACTATGGGACTTAGCCGCGAGGGATTAGCCGAGCGGTCTAAGGCGCTGCAGTCATGGACTGTGCTGCTGGTCCCGGCGGAGGTTGGAGTCCTCCCTTGGGCTTGGGTGTGTGTGTTTGTCCTTCGGATAATTTATGTTAAGTAGTGTATAAGTTTAGGGACTGATGACCTTAGCAGTTAAGTCCCATAAGATTTCATACACATCTGAACATTTGAACTATGGGACTTAACAGCAGTGGTCATCAGTCCCCTAGAACTTAGAACTACTTAAACCTAACTAATCTAAGGACATCACACACATCCATGCCCGAGGCAGGATTCGAACCTGCGAGCGTAGCAGTCGCGCGGTTCCGGACTGAGCGCTCCGCTGTAGAATGAAAATTTCATTCTAGAAACATCGCCCAGGCTGTGGCTAAGCCATGTCTCCGCAATTTCCTTTCTTCCAGAAGTGCTAGTTCTGCTAGGTTCGCAGGAGAGCTTCTGTGAAGTTTGGAAGGTAGGAAACGAGGTACTGGCGGAATTAAAGCTGTGAGGACGGGTGCGAGTCGTGCTTGGGTAGCTCAGTTGGTAGAGCACTTTCCCGCGAAAGGCAAAGGTCCCGAGTTCGAGTCTCGGTCCGGCACACAGTTAATCTGCCAGGAAGTTACGTACAACCAGTTGTTTCAGCAATAAATGCCGTCCCTAATGGTGAGCCATTCAAGTGGTAACCAAGCCCAACAACGCATATATTCGGTGATCTGAGGGGAACAGGTGTTGCCACTGCGGCAAGGCCGTGTGCGAACACTCTTCAGACTGAAAACTGAGGAGAGGTGTATGCAGCAGTGTCATGGAAAACCACGGTGACCGCGCGCGGCTCGGTGTATGTGGGTTAGCGCCCCCGCTCCCGCCGCCCGCCGCTGCGCTCACCCCGCGCTGTTGCGCCAGCCACGGGCCGCCTGCCGCGCCGCGCGCCTTCTGCGGCGCCGCCGTATCTGTGGCCGGCGACCCCTGCTGCCCCCGCGCTATTTCTGGCCTCCCGCCGAGCCGCGTCCTCCGCCTCCGCCGCCCCCAGCAGGGGCCGGTCCACGGTCAGCCCCCGTGACCCCGCGGCCGGCGCGCACCACACTTCTCCGCCGCCGTCTGCCCGCGGCCACTCCAGCACCACTCCAGCTGACTCATTATGGGAACTTCCATTAATTGCGCGAGCTCAAAGTCAACGAGCCAGGGGGTGGAGAGGGGGTGGGGGGTGGGAGGAGGGAGGGGTCTGACAAAATCTCACCAAATCTCATTTAGAAGGGGCAATAAAAATCTCACATCAAGTTTTTAATGCAGATACTTTATTAAGTAAGCTTTCTATATAATTTATCTACAACTGCTGGCAACCCAAAATGCACACCCTGAAAGAAGCATCCAAATGAGATAAAATTTCCAGCATACGTGTGGTGTGCGTACTGTAAGAGCTTCGGTACACACACCAACAGATCATTTGACTTGTCCATCTAACGAAGTAGGCGAGTGTCAGCAATATGTCTCGTGGTCTTATCGTGGCGTGTTTATCTTCTGCAGTTAGGTCAGACGACAGAAACGCCACTGGCACGCTTAGAGTAGCAGACTGACGGTGACCAACTTCAAACAGAACGTGATTAATTTTCACACACATTTATTAAAATAATAATAAGCATAAAAATAACTTAACTTGATTCTGGATGCTATTTACAATTGACAATCTGAAGTTCCTTTGGTCTTGGTATGTTAATCTTATTCTCACATATCTCTGATACTCGACAAAGTGTCTATACATTTATCTTCATGGCTATGTACAGGAATATGATAATCTTATTAGGCGCAGACTGAAACTTGACTACAGACTGGTACAGACTGGTGCAGACTAATGCAGACTGACCCATCGGAGGTCTGTACACTCGTTATAATACCTCGCGCGTTCAGGTATCACTGCGCGAGTGTGATCCGCGACGAGAAAAGGTTCTACGTTAGCAGCAATCTCATTGGCTGCGTTACATATTAATACGCGGATCGGCGGAAGCAGAATTTGGTCCGTCTCTAAGGCACCGCCATCTCGTAGTGCGGAGACGGACGAGCGCTGCGCCTGCGCTGTTGTGCTTAGCGGGGCGCGCTCTACTGGGAAAGTTGTGTACACGCTGACTACGCGGAACTATGTACACAACAATACGTTTACAGCGACGAGAGACGCATGTGATAAGCATTTCAGCACAGGTGTACATCACTGACGCTAATAATACCACCTGGAAGCGCTACTTATATAAAGGGGGAAAAGATGGTCGTCTGGACGTACTGGTATTATTCTTTGGTGATGTTGTTTCGCGTAAGCAGCTTCAGTATGCCTCGCAGAGGACAACGAGCGTCTTTCGAGCTCGTTTGGGAGTTCGGCCGAGGAAGAATACTTGCCTACAGGGATTGCGAATTATCCTTTAGAGGAACCGGTGATCTCAGAATATGAAGAACTGAACTACTGAGTAACACTCTTCTATCAGCCCAGAGAATGGTATAAAAATTTCACAATGTCTACTGACGTTTCCTATTTGATTGCATCAACGTGGTTCTCATCGGTCAAAATATTCACTGATGGCTCCAAAACTAGAAAGGTCACTGGCTGTGTTTACTTCTGCGGAGATCCACTATCTTGGGCTGTTTAAGCTAGCGACAGAAGCCAGCGTCTTCACTGCCAAGTTCTTCCAATTAAGGGATCCCTTCAAAATGCAGTAAACCGTTTCCACAACATCGTTATTGTCACTGGTTCGCAGAGTACACTGGAAAACTTGGAAAAGCAGCAGTGGGGCTCCAACACTAACCGCTATGTACTCGATGTAATTAAGTTAATCTGTCAGTGTGAAACTCAACATAAACTTGTCCAGTTATTATGGATCAAGGGACACTCTGGTAACTCATGAAATGGCGGACCGCCTGTCTAAACAAAGTGGGATTGATAGCCAACCTTATTACTCTTGCCTTCCACATACAGATTTTGCTGCTGGCGTAAAGAAAAAGGTCCATCAAGAACGGTAACAGACAAGGGAGATCTCCCAACAGTCCAAGGGAAGACATTATGCCACAATACAGCCCCGTATTTCCCGACAAACCTGTTTCCCTCAAAGCAAGCTACCTAGACGTCATAGCCGGCCGTGGTGGCCGAGCGGTTCTTGGCGCTCAGTCCGGAACCGCGCGACTGCTACGCTCGCAGGTTCTAATCCTCCCTCGGGCATGGATGTGTGTGATGTCCTTAGGTTAGTTAGGTTTAAGTAGTTCTAAGTTCTAGGGGACTGATGACCTCAGAAGTTAAGTCCCATAGTGCTCAGAGCCATTTGGAGAAAAGAGAAAGGAAATTATGGTAACAGTAATATGCTATAAACTTAACAACTCATTCCACGTATACAATAAAAACAGAAAGTAGGTGATCTGCTACCTGACTGTATATAATATGCCTTGAAAAAGGGCAAATTAATCCCTACAAACAGACTTCTTCAATCTCAGTTTTCACCCTTTAGCACTGACTGTTCGTAATGCTCATTAATGATATTATCCCTGATTATCATAGTATTTTTGAGCAGAATTTCAAAAAATTGGAATCAATAAGAGAATACTGGTTATTTTTTGTAGTATTCAGCCACGTGTCACTTTTAGAGAAAAGCAGCGAATGGTGGTTCAAATAGTTCAAATGGCTCTGAGTACTATGGGACGTAACATCTGAGGTCATCAGTACCCTAGAAGTTAGAACTACTTAAACCTAACTAATCTAAGGACATCACACACATCCATTCCCGAGGAAGGATTCGAACCTGCTACCGTAGCTGTCGCGCGGTTCCAGACTAAAGCGCCTAGAACCGCTCGGTCACAGCTGCCGGCCGAATGGCGGACGGACAAGGTTTTCTTTTATATGCCTGTTTAATTTAATATTTTGAGTCTATCTTCAAAATGGTTCAAATGGCTCTGAGCACTATGGGACTTAACATCTTAGGTCATCAGTCCCCTAGAACTTAGAACTACTTGAACCTAACTAACCTAAAACATCACACACATCCATACCCGAGGCAGGATTCGAACCTGCGACCGTAGCAGTCGCGCGGTTCCGGACTGCGTGCCTAGAATCGCGAGACCACCGCGGCCGGCCTTGAGTCTATCTGTCTCCAAGCTGAGAGACAAATTTTTTTCAGTTTTTGTTGCATCTCTACGCCTATTAGAGGAAATAACAGGAATAAAAAACCGAAAAGCGATTATTTCGGAGGCAGTCATGTTAAGCAAGTGTGGCCATAACCTATAACCAGTTCCTAGGATGAAATTTTCACTCTACAGCGGAGTGTGCGCTCATGTGAAACTTCCTGGCAGATTAAAACTGTGTGCCGGACCGAGACTCGAACTCGGGTCCTTTGCCTTCCGCGGGCAAGTGCTCTACCAACTGAGCTACCCAAACACGACTCACGTCCCGTCCTCACTGCTTTAATTCCGCCAGTACCTCGTCTCCTACCTACCAAACTTCACAGATGCTCTCCTGCGAACCTTGCAGAACTAGCACTCCTTCTCCTACCTTCCAAACTTCACAGACGCTCTCCTGCAAACCTAAGGACATCACACACATCCATGCCCGAGGCAGGATTCGAACCTGCGACCGTAGCGGTCGCGCGGTTCCAGACGGTAGCGCCTAGAACCTCTCGGCCATTTCTCTTTTATTGTTTCATAGAAATGGCGGATGAATCTTTAATGTTGAAAAGCAAATGAAACATTTCATTTCATTGCTGTGTCACTTCGTAAAAATATTTCCCGACTGGGTTTGATGCCATTCTGCAACACAACGGATGGCCGACAACGACAGCGAGAAACTACTGTATAGACCAGGCGGGGGCAACTTTTGCACGTTGCGCCTACACGCGTACTTTAAGCCACTAGACGCGGCAACAGCAATGCAGTACCAGTTCTTGTGGCATGTGTTTGTTGCTTGTTCCTGTCCGCAATGTAATTAAAATAGCACTGATCGCTTTTCCCATTTTATGTAGTAGCACAATATTTCAAACTAATACAGATTTTACGAATAAATGCTACTCCTTTTTTTAAAATATTTATTTAAAAACGAAAAATTTTAGCATTTTTGCTATGGCTGCTTGATATTTCCTTTCTTTTACTCGGTTATTAGTAAAAAAAAAATACGTGTTATTACCGAGAACAAACAAATACCGACAAATACCGCTTCTTCAGAACTAAAATACCGG
The DNA here is from genome assembly GCF_023898315.1 of Schistocerca nitens. NCBI lineage: Eukaryota > Metazoa > Arthropoda > Insecta > Orthoptera > Acrididae > Schistocerca > Schistocerca nitens. Next base: position 246,098,602 of record NC_064621.1, read on the forward strand.
CCAGTTTTTCCGATTCCTAGTCACCATCCGGGTATGACGAGCGTTGTTGGCAAGCAGGGTGTACTCAGCTCTTGTGAGGTCAATTGAGGAGTTACTTGATTGAGAAGTAGCGACTCTGGTCACGAAAACTGACAGTGACCGAGAGACCTGTGTGCTGACTACAAACCCCTCCGCCGGCCGAAGTGGCCGAGCGGTTCTAGGCGCTACAGTCTGGAGCAGCGCGCCTGCTACGGTCGCAGTTTCGAATCCTGCCTCGGGCATGGATGTGTGTGATGTCCTTAGGTTAGTTAGGTTTAAGTAGTTCTAAGTTCTAGGGGACTGATGACCTCAGCTGTTAAGTCCCATTGTGTTCAGAGCCATTTGAACAAGCCCCTCCACATCCGTATCCAGTGACTACTAGTGGCACAGGATGACACGGCGGCCGATCGGTGCCTGGGGTCTTTCGGAGAAGAGTGCTCAGTAGCAGTCCCTCCCCCCTGTTAGTGTATTCGTTTCCCCGTACGAGTCTGTTTCCAGATCATCTCTGATCTACCTAGAACGGTGTTTCCCAACATGCGGATGAATAACACCTGAGAAATGACATTTATGAGAGATGAAAACGAAAGGGTTTGATTGTTTTTCGGTCACGAAACTAAATTATTTGTAAAGGATTGCTATTTCGTAATACTGTAAAACTGATTACACAAGTTACCAACAGTTACTCGTTTTTTCACATCTACGTCACATGAGCACTGCGCAATTCACGCTTAACTGCCTGCCACAGGGTTCATCGAACTACTTTCGGACTGTTTCTCTACCGTTTCACTCACGAAAAGCGAGCGAGAAGAACGAACACGTATATTTTTCCGTGGAAGTTCTGGTTTCTCTTATTCATTACGGTGATCATTTCTCCTGTGTAGGTGTGCGCCAACAAAATACTTTCGCATTCATATGAGAAAGTTGGTGACTGAAATTTCGTGAACAGATCCTGCCGCAACGAAAAACGCATTTGTTTTAATATTGCCACCCCACTTCGCGTATGATACCCCTGGAAATCTTCCCATATCTCGCGATAGTACACACATCAAAAAAAGTTTTGCATCACCTCGGTTCCGAAAGTTCCGGAACCTGTACAGAAAATTGGAATAGAGATCCACATAAACATCATTCCGCCCTTTTTATTGCTCATGAAAACGACACATAGCATGTTTTACCACCATACAGCGAGACCTTCAGAGGCGGTGGGCCAGGTTGCTGTACGCACCAGTAGCTCTAATACCCAGTAGCTCGTCCTCTTGCATGCCTGTGTTCGTCGTGGTATACTATCCACAAGTTCATAAAGATCTTGTTGGTCCAGATTGCCCACTCCTCAACGGCGATTCGGCGTAGATCGTTCAGAGTGGTTGGTGGGTCACGTCGTGAGTCACATAGTCTACGTGATCGCTCGAATTTAAGTTACTCGTAATTGTAATCTCTCGGTATTGATTGAAATGGATTTGCGTCAGTATCATTAACCGAAATTTAACGGATTCCTTTTAGTACTTAAGTGAATGACAACACACACACACTTTTCATTATTTAGGATAAATTGCCACTTTTCGCGCCACACAGGTACCTCGTCCAAATCATTTTATAGTTTGTAAACGACAACATCCTATGACCATCCACTGCTAATGCTGCCACCTGCCCTGTTTGAGTGGTTATTGCACACTGACGTCGAACATATGTCCTCAAGGAGACTGCGATCAACTGAAGAGACTGGAGACTAATTCTGAACTTGTACCTGGGACAAGGAGTAAAGGTGCGACTGAACTATTGAGAAACAAGACAGCTTGGAAACGGGAAGACGAGTCAGGCGAGGATTCTGTCTGTCGCCGAATAATTGGGGAATGGCTGGTGAGAGAAGCTTTGAAAGGATGCGGAAATTTCAGCATACGAGGACGATTTATCAACACCATCAAGCAGATGATCTGGTAGTGGTCACCAAAAATCAAAGATAACTGGAACACACGATAAATTGCTTGGTGGAAACTGGAAGGAAATACGGCGTGGGAATCAACATTGAGAAATCAAAGGTGCTGCGGATATTGAAACGGAAGATAACTTTGAGGATAACTGTCGACAATCGAGAAGTATAGAATTTGATGCAGTTCAAGTACTTGGGAAGATTGCTGAAAAGAGATGCTCACTGCACAAACAAATTCGAGCAAGAATCGCCATGACCAAAGCTGCATTCAACAAGAAGAGGACTCTGCTGAGTAGGAAGTTGAGCTTGGAACGAAGGAAGAAACTGGTGAAGTGCTACATCTGGAGCATTGCACCATAAGGAGCAGAGACGTGGACTGTGAGGAAAATGGAGAAAAAAAATACCTGGAAAGTTTTAAAATGTGGTGCTGTAGAAGAATAGACAAGATCAAGTGCACAGATGGGGATGGTGATGTACTGAGAAGAGTAGGAGAGAAGAAAACTGTTCTGAATACGGTTCTCCAGAGAAAGAACACCAGGATCGGACACATAGGCATGAAGCGCTCATATAAGATGTCATCGAAGGAAAGATTAAAGGAACGACAGGTCGATGAAGAAGAATTCAGCATCTGGATGATGTGAAAGATGGAAGAAGAAAGGAAGAAAGGGACGACAGTGAAAATTGGCGTCAGAAATTCTCTGTACGAAGACACGGACGTGCCACTAGACAGAACAGTGCACAATAATAATATTAATAATAGATGATGGTCACTTTAATGTGACTGTGTAGAGAGCTACGGGCGGTAGTCGTAACTAAACCACCTCGTAAAAAAACAAACTCTGAGCATGAAACTTGGTGCCAGACCTGCTCTCTTTATTCACCTCTTAATGCAACACATTTTTCATAACGAAGAATGGCTCTGCTATTCAGGGAAAGTCCAATCTCGGTAATTATCTCGCCCCCGTTCTCAAAATGGCTGCTACACGATGGTATCTTCATCTGAGTGAAGAGGAATAAGGTAATGGGTGTCACGTTAGAAGAATAAGAGGTAAGGCGAAACCTGGTAGACCAAAGAAGCTGCATGTCCTCTGCTGAATGGGTTGGGTAGTTGTGGCGGACAGTTTTTCAAGACGCTTCGTTGTCACAGGCAGTCCTAACTCGTAGGAGATTTGCCCGTTGCCAGCAAAATATGTTATGCTCATACAACGACAGTCCTGACAAACACTCAGAATAACCTTGTCCGATACCTGTTTTGGTGGTGGAAGTTCCACATTATTACACTGCTTGCTCTGCTCTTGTCTGTAGAGCAAAATGATGACATCCAGGACTCGACTATCGTGACTGGGCGAGAAAAGAAGTCATCTGGAATGGCCCGCCCAATTTCCGCTGCTGTCTCGCTTCGGCACGGTTTTTGAATTGGCGTAGCAGTCGTATCCAGTTTGCAGCGACTTTCGTCGTATTCAAAATATCGAACAAGGTGTTGCAAACTGATCCACGACAAATGGTTCAAATGGCTCTGAGCACTATGGGACTTAACTTCTGAGGTTATCAGTCCCCTAGAACTTAGAACTACTTAAACCTAACTAACCTAAGGACATCACACACATCCATGCCCGAGGCAGGATTTGAATCTGCGACCGTAGCAGTCGCGCGGCTCCGGTCTGAAGCGCCTAGAAACGCTCGGCCACCGCGGCCGGCCTTGACTTCCTATTCACAATGAGTGCTACGCCAGTTATGCCATATTACTCTATACTCATCGGACCAGAAATTCTTGTCTTCTTTCCATTTCATTTCAGACCCCTTCTGTAGTTATAATGAGCCTTTGTATTTCCCTTTTCAAATTTTCTGGCTTGCCTACCACGTTTAAGCTTCTGACATTCCACGCCCCGGCTCGTAGAACGTTATACTTTCATTGGTTATTCATGTTTCTTCTCGTGGTCACTTCCATCTTGGCAGTCACCTCTCAGAGATCCGAATGGGGGACTATTCCGGAATCTTTTGTCAGTGGACAGATCACCATGGCACTTTTTCAGTTACAGGCCACGTGTTCTTTGGGTAAACGTTACGTGTCTTTAACGCAGTTGTTTCCATTGCCTTCTGCATCCTCATGCCGTTGATCAGTGCTGATTCTTCCGCCTTTAGGGGCAGTTTCCCACCCCAAGGAGAAGAGAGTTCCCTGAACCTCTGTCCGCTCATCCGCCCGCTCCTCCGCCCTTTTTGACAAGGCCAATGGCAGAACGAGGCCATTTTTCTTACGTTAGCATAAAGCCATTGTGCCATTTCTCTGGCGCGTTGCGTATCCGGCACTATCGATAGCGACTTGTATTTCTGTTTCCGTCTGGTTCGGCCTGCGCAGGCGCTGAGGCGGCTGCTGCCCTCTTGAGCGTTTTTTCGCGGGGGGCCGCGCGCGCTCGGCTCGGCAGTTAGATTCGTACCGAGCTGGTGGTATTTTGCCTTCCGGGGGGTTGTTTGGGGGAAGAGACCAAACTTCGAGGTCATCGGTCTCGGGAAGGACGGGGAAGGAAGTCGGCCGTGCCCTTTCAAAGGAACCATCCCGGCATTTGCCTGGAGCGATTTAGGGAAATCACGGAATACCTAAATCAGGATGGCCGGACGTGGGATTGAACCATCGTCCTCCCGAATGCGAGTCCAGTGTGTAACCACTGCGCCACCTCGCTCGGTATTTTGCCTTCCGCCCCGGCACGAAGGTGTGGTCTCGTTGTTGGCGGGCCTCGTTGATTTGGCCGTTGGGCGGTGTGGCGTGTTGGTGATGTGCTGTAGTGGACAACTGATGGATCCCCGCACGCGATCGCTCGAGGTTCTCCGCCTCTGAAAAGGGTGCCACGAATCTCTTGGGTTTCCGCACCCAGGAGCTGTAAGGACTGCAGAGCAGGCTTTCTGTGTGTTTGCTCTGTCCGGTCTGCGTGGCGGGGTTCGTTTCACCTTACTTCAGCTGTTGTTTATATTTTCTGCGTGATTCCGTTTTGGCCGAAGTCTAGGTGTCGAGTTTTCTGATGGTGTGTGAGGTGTTGGCAGAAGTGCCAACACCGTGTTGCTAGAGGAGGCCGAAATGCACGCGTTTGATTACACGCAGACTGGCGTGAGGTCTGGAACAGGACAATGTCTTGAGAATTGCAATAAAGTACGAAAATCTTGTAATACTTAACTTGAATCCATAATCGCTGTACATCGCTCTTGTACAGATATAATCTCCATTTTACTATACACTGGTAATGGCGCCTTGCTAGGTCGTAGCCAATGACTTAGCTGAAGGCTATGCTAACTATCGTCTCGGCAAATGAGAGCGTATTGGTCAGTGTAGCTTCGCTAGCAAAGTCGGCTGTACAACTGAGGCGAGTGCTAGTACGTCTGTCTAGACCTGCCGTGTGGTGGCGCTCGGTCTGCTATCACTGACAGTGGCGACACGCGGGTCCGACGTATACTAATGGACCGCGGCCGATTTAAAGGCTACCACCTAGTAAGTGTGGTGTCTGGCGGTGACACCACAGTGTCTACCCGGTCGTCGCCCCCGTTTTCCCGCCCGGGGGCCAGCCGTATCTGTTGGTGGGAAATATTTGGCAGTGTGTGTTTTGCGTGGACCCGGTGTGCTCACGCGCCCTGATTCTGAGTTGAAATTACGGTGGTCAGGCTGGCTCGGTTGCTGGAGTGTGTGTTATTGGTTTTCTGGCTTGCTGGGGACTGCGCGCGCGCCTGTTCCGTTTTTGTGATGTGTCAGCAGTCTGATATTTTTATGTGTGCTTGTTAAGTTGATAGCAATTGCTTTTATCCTAGTGTTTAGTTATTTTTATTTAAATTGCTGGGCATTGTCATTTGCCTGTTCTTTTACCTTTATTTATTTGTAGTGTCAATTAAGTCTAAGACGATGTCCAAGGTGCTAGCAATTTTTTTTTTTTTTCCCCAAGTTTATGACCCATCCATAACCCACTTTCTAATACTTTTGAGTGGGCGTATTACGACTAACTATCACTGCTATTAGCACCACAGAAGTGGTTTATTAGTGACTGAATACTATCTATTTATTATGCAGCTTTACTATTTGTTAATTATCGGCCTCTTAGCCTCTCTGGAGTCCTGCCAGAGAGTTGCCCGTCCCTAGCCACGTGGAGGCGGGCCGCTACTACTAGAGAAACCACTCCATTTATGCCACTCTTTTATTCTCCCCACCACCATGCAGATCTAACTACAACTACTAGCTACTCTAAATCAATATTTAAACAAACATATTATTTACATATGTACAATTGCGCAATTGACCTGAAGCGCGTTTACTCTCTCCCAAGGTAGGCTCGCTGGGCCTCCCTTGAGATTTTGTTAACCAATTTTGCGAAATTGCTGAACAATTCGCTTTCTGACAATATTTCGTTAATGTTTCTTGTACGCAGGAGCTGCCTCTCCACTGAGACAGCCTGTTCATATATTGGGCACTCGAACACAGTATGTTCTGGCGATCCTTCGTGGGCGCCACAGTCACACTCCGGCGTTGGCCTTCTTCCTATTCTATGCAGGTACGTGGGATAGGGACCATGTCCTGTAAGGAAGTGAACTAGGCCCTGTGAGGGCTTAATTATCTTGTTCTTTAGTCTTTGCTAGCAATTGATTTTAGCCTCGTGTGTACTTAATCCTATTTAAATTCTTGGGCATTGCCATTTGCTTGTTCTTTTACTCTTATTTATTTGCCGTGCCAGTTAGCCCCAACATGATGTCAGACCTTGGTATCTGTCAACCTTATTTTGGCTACTAGCGCTCAGGTGCAATATTGCCGGGCCTATCCCGGATTTTGCCATTAATTGAGATCCTTTTATACTGTATTTTTAGAAGTAGGTTTGGCAAGTGCACTTGCGTATGGTATTTATTAGGTCCCCTCCCCCCCCCCCCTCTTCCTCCTTCGTGTAAGCTGATTTTGGTAAGATTGCTAGGTGACCTGTGTTGTTTTATTACCTATGTAAGTTTCCCCGCTGCCCAGTCGTAACATGTTTTGACCGGCAAGCTGCCCATGTTGGCTAGAGTTTGAATGTGGTCTGCGCTGTTGAAATCAGCAAACTTTCTGTAAGGAAGCAAATGTTGGGCTTTGCCGTACATATATTTATTATTTGAGCTAGTCATGTACGTGTTGTTGTGTTAAGGGTTTTAGGGCATTTTTAATTGAAATACCTTTTGGAAATTTTATCACTTTTTTAAAGAAGGTATAGGAAGGAGTAACTTCGACTGAAAATTTAATTGTAAATTATACGTTTGTGTTTCACATTATAAAATTTAACTGTATTAGGTGAATGTATGTAGTTTAATGCACAATGATTATTTGTTAATGTATCAAATTGTAAACAGTTTTATTTGGCAGTGATTCAAACGACACAAATAAGTTTCTCAGTTTACCTGTGGCATATAACATTTTTATTACCTCATATTGTAAGCAGCTTGATTTGTTTGTGTCACTGTAATTTGTAAGCCACAGTGCCATTTATTACAATTAATTAATTGTTTTGGGGAAATAAACCTTGAATTGCATGTCCCCTTTTCATTGGCCGAATCCCATCCAAATCGTCCGCTCAGTCATCATTTCTTGTTACCAGTGACAGTAAAGCACAGAAATGGTCAGTGTTGTTTACGAGATTTTGACGACGAGCGAGCAGAGATGTACATGCGGCTACCATGTGATTTTCACTCAGAGCATGCAGTATCCACCCACCCGATTTTTGAATCTTCCCTGTTGCAGGCAGATGTCTCACGATGGTGTGATGATCACAGTTCATCACATCTGCCAGTTCTCGAGTACTCTGACGTGGATCGTTGTGGATTAATACGTTTAAACGTTCTTAATCAAACCTCGGTCTTCTAGAACGTGGACTGTAACTAACGTCAAAACGATCCTCCTTAAAACGAGACATCCATTTTCTTGCTGTTTTGTGTCCGATGGTATTATCTCCATACACGGCGCAAACGTTTCTGGCTGCCTGTGCTTCTGTCGCACGGCTATTGAACTCAAACGTAAGAATACGCCTGAAATATTTGTATTTCTTCAATTGGCACTCCGTTTTCTAGAGCCACAGCTCCACTCAGTATCTCCAAATGACAAAATGACAATATGTGAACTTAATTAGTTACAGCGAACTACAAATAAAAAATGACAATCGATAAACAAAGCCATAGCAACCAGGATACCCACATGCAAAACAAGGACGTTACGGGCTTATGCACCAAACCATTAACAACACAAACAATTTCGCAGCCGAGACTGTTTCAATTCTGAAATATTCATAACCTTCTGCTTTATCAGCTAGCCAAAATGGAGTGGAACAAGTATATTTTTCTTGTTTTGTTCGATGCTATTAGCTCTGTAAGTACGATATTGAAGTACCTGTGTTGTTGAGAATTACGATGCAGTGTTCCGCGACCGATCGCGATGAGCAGGAAACTCGAGTTTGAGTCCCGGTTCGGCAAAGATTTTCATTGTCGTCATTCCATTATACGGGTGATGGTTGTGCCTTACATGTACGTCTATAATTTGCGTACCTTATAATTTTAGCAACGACAGTGCCGGTATATGTATCCCAGTGTCAGACGTAGCAGAACGATTTTCGCTTATAACTTGCGACTCGGTCGTTTCCGGTACAGGGACCCTTAATTCCAAACTGATACATTTACCTTTCCCCATCATACCTGGAAGGCCGTAACATCTTTACGGAATCACTCTGAATATTTTATGAGAAGTGTGAACCATTTTGTTTTGACTGATTCAGCGGTGTGTTGCGGTACTGCGGTGCTGGGATTTCACTGTGTACTAGGACTGCAAACCTGTGCCTGCAAGCAATCAAAATATTAACTAAGTAACTTTAATTTCCGAGGCGATAGTTCTAATTTTATAACTGTACTTCACATTGCGTCGAAAGAGAGGATCGATTAATGAGCGTAAGAGAGCAGTGAAAGAAGCGTTCAGTGATTTTGAAAGTAAAAACCCTAAGAGATTTTGGTCGTATGTAATTGAATTCGGTCTTCCGAAGTCGTTTCATCACCGAGGAAGATCTTAACACTGTCGCTCCTTTCAATCGCTGTACGAATATCGAAACGGCAGATGTTGAGATAACCGATCGCGGAACTGAAAAGAGCTGCAATCGTTTAGTAGTGGAAAGGCTTCAGCACCAGATGATATACCTATAAGATTGTATAAAGATTATGTGAAAGAACTTGCTTCCCTTGTATCAGTAATTTATCGTAGATCGCTTGAGCAACGAAAACTACCTAACGACTGGAAAAAAGCGCAGTTCATTCCCGTTTTTAAGAAAGGCCGTAAGACAGATCCACACAATTGTAGACGTCAATCTGTTGTAGAATTCTGGAACATGTTTTATGCTTAAGAATTATGACGTTCTTGGCAAATGAAGATCTCTACAAAAATCAACATGGATTCCGCAAACAGCGATCCTGCGAAACTCAGCTCGCTCTGTTCCTCCATGAGATCCACAGCGCAGTGGACAACGGTGCTCAGGTTGATGCCGTGTTCCTTGATTTCAGTAAGGCATTTGATACCGTCCCGCATTGCCGTTTAGTGAAAAAAATACGAGCTTACGGACTATCGGAGCAGAGCTCAGATTGAATTCAAGGCTTTGTTGCGGATAGAACTCAACACGTCGCTCTTAACGGAATTAAATCGACAGAGGTAAAGGTAATATCCGGAGTACCACAGAGAAGTATGACAGGACCATTCCTGTTTACAATATGTATAGTCCGCCCCGAGATAGCTGAGTGGTCAGCGTGACGGATTGCCGTCATACGGGCCCGGGTGCGATTCCCGGCTGGGTCGGAGTTTTTCTCCGCTCAGGGACTGGGTGTTGTGTTCTCTTCATCATCATTTCATCCCCATCCGGCGCGCAGGTCGCCCAATGTGGCGTCGAATGTAATAAGACCTGCACCAAGGTGGCCGGAGGGGCCTCCCGGCTAATGACGCCAAACACTCATTTCCCTTTTCACAATATATATAAATGATCTGGTAGAAAGCGTCGGATGCTCTTTAAGGCTGTTCGCAGATGATGCAATTGTGTATACCAAAGTGGCAACGGCAGAAGATAGTAATAATTTGCAGAACGACCTGCATAGAATTGTTATCAATGGAGAGACGTCTACAGACGTTAAAGTAACCTCTGGCGTGCCACAGTGGAGTGTTGTGGGACCATTGCTTTTCACAATATATATAAATGACCTAGTAGATAGTGTTGGAAGTTCCATGCGGCTTTTCGTGGATGATGCTGTAGTATACAGAGAAGTTGCAGCATTAGAAAATTGTAGCGAAATGCAGGAAGATCTGCAGCGGATAGGCACTTGGTGCAGGGAATGGCAACTGTCCCTTAACATAGACAAATGTAATGTATTGCGAATACATAGAAAGAAGGATCCTTTATTGTATGATTATATGATAGCGGAACAAACACTGGTAGCAGTTACTTCTGTAAAATATCTGGGAGTATGCGTGTGGAACGATTTGAAGTGGAATGATCATATAAAATTAATTGTTGGTAAGGCGGGTACCAGGTTGAGATTCATTGGGAGAGTGCTTAGAAAATGTAGTCCATCAACAAAGGAGGTGGCTTACAAAACACTCGTTCGACCTATACTTGAGTATTGCTCATCAGTGTGGAATCCGTACCAGATCGGGTTGACGGAGGAGGTAGAGAAGATCCAAAGAAGAGTGGCGCGTTTCGTCACAGGGTTATTTGGTAACCGTGATAGCGTTACGGAGATGTTTAATAAACTCAAGTGGCAGACTCTGCAAGAGAGGCGCTCTGCATCGCGGTGTAGCTTGCTCGCCAGGTTTCGAGAGGGTGCGTTTCTGGATGAGGTATCGAATATATTGCTTCCCCCTACTTATACCTCCCGAGGAGATCACGAATGTAAAATTAGAGAGAGGAGGCTTTCAGACAGTCGTTCTTCCCGCGAACCATACGCGACTGGAACAGGAAAGGGAGGTAATGACAGTGGCACGTAAAGTGCCCTCCGCCACACACCGTTGGGTGGCTTGCGGAGTATAAATATTGATGTTGATGTAGATGTAGAGGAATGGTGCAAACTCTGGCAGTTGATCCTGAACGTAAATAAATGTAAGATATTGCGCATACATAGGAAAAGAAACCCAGTACAGCTACACTATTGATGACACACAGCTGGAGACAGCGTCTGCCGTAAAATATCTAGGCGTAACTATACAGAGCGACCTTAAGTGGAGCGACCATATAAAACAGTGGGAAAAGCAGACACCAGACTCAGATTCATCGGAAGAATCTTAAGGAAATGTAACTCATCCACGAAAGAAGTGGCTTATAAGGCGCTTGTTCGACCAGTTCTTGAGTATTATTCATCTATCTGGGATCCATGTCAGGTAGGACTGATAGAGGAGACAGAGAAGGTCCAACGAAGAGCGGCGCGTGTCGTCACGGGATCATTTTTCTGGTGAGAGAGCGTTAGGGAGATGCTAAACAAACACCACTGGCAGACATTACAAGAGAGGCGTTGTGCATCACGGAGAGATCTACTATTGAAATTCCGGGAGAGCACTGTTCAGGAGGAGTCAGACAACATATTACTCGCCCCCCCCCCCCCCCCTCACATACATCTCGCGTATTGACCACGAGGAGAAAATTCTAGAAATTAGAACTAATATAGAGGCCTACCGACAATCATTCTTCCCAGCACTATTCGCGAGTGGAACTGGGTTGGAGGGATGCGATAGTGCTACCGAAAGTACCCTTCGCTACACACTATTAGGTGGATTGCGGAGTACGATGTAGATGTAGATATCTTCTCTTCCATACTATTGGTCGTAGAAATTTTTTTTCGCCCATTCTTCCAATAATCTCTTCTAGATCTTTTCCAACCTCCTCCAGTACAAAATTTCAAGTATCTGCAGACATCTATTGTCGCACGCACCGGCTGTCCACATTTCCGAAACACAAAAGGCCACACTCCACGCAAAGCTCATAGTAAACCCGCCTTGGTTTCCAGCACTTAGATTTCTTTACGTAAACAGCACCCTTTTTTATCTGTATGAGGCTGCTCTTGCCTGCTCATTGCCGGCCGCGGTGGTATAGCGGTTCTAGGCGCTCAGTCCGGAACCGCGCGACCGCTACGGTCGCAGGTTCGAATCCTGCCTCGGGCATGGATGTGTGTGATGGCCTTAGGTTAGTTAGGTTTAAGTGGTTCTAAGTTCTAGGGGACTTATGACCACAGATGTTGAGTCCCATAGTGCTCAGAGCCATTTGAACCATTTTTTGCCTGCTCATTTCTGCTCATTTTGTCGGCCGTGCCTTTACCATCTGAGATAATTTTACTCGTTCTTCTCGAACACTTAAAGGTATTTGCTTGTCTAAGTAGCATATCATTAACTCTAATGTATACTGTGATACATTAGTGGTCGCATACCATAATTTAAGTCTCCTTTGCACTGATTTTCATGTTAGGCTTCTGTTTATAGATCTTGTTTTCCGCAGTTTTTCGTCTCTTTGATACCAGCGATGTCGAGAACAAATCTCAACATACGGTCAGAAAAGAGAAATTCCCATCTCTGCCGCATTCGGACGATGAAAGAATTCATGGGGACAAGTGAAAATTTTTACCGGACTCAGGCCTCCTGCTTACTAGATAGATGTGTTAACCATGAACACCACCTTGGCACAGTGATTAGACGCTACTGCACGGATACCCAAGGACGCCTACCCTATTAATCCAAATTTCCATTTGCTGCACACTACCAAAGTAGCGTCCCTTAGTCCTTTTTCCTCTGTTTGCTCGTCGCATCACGCAAAGCTCCGCACGAGGGCGCTCTGCGGCCGAACGTAGAATATGTTCAGGAAGGAGAAATTCCGACCTCTGCTGTATTCGAGGATTGAAAGAATGCATTGGTGAGAAAAGGAAATCTGTACCCAGGACGGGATTCGAACCGTGATTTCCTACTCTGTAGGCACATGCGCTAACCACTACGCTACCATGATACAGTGGCTTTGCACATTTTTATGGACTACCTTAGCACACCCCTCTCCTCAGTCCAAATTTCCATTCACAGCTCAGGCACCAATCAATTCTTTCACTGCCCGAATACGGCAGAGATCGGAATTTCTGCTTTCTGAACATATTCTGCGTCCGGCCGTGCGATCAAACACGGAAATGGTGTCTGTTCTTTCGGATATGTCCAAAAGAACAGACACTACTAATAGAAATCTCACCATTTTGATTTTCACTCCATTCTCTTCCGTAGCCTCTTTGTATTCCCAATGCTGTCATCAACGTAACAATATTGTTGACAATTTACATCCATTTTTGTCTGTAAGCCTCTTCACCTTATGTAGATGACGCCTCTTTGGTTTTTATACAGTTCATATACTATTCGTTTGTCTCTGAAACTAAAGCCAATAATAGTCGCAATATTCATTAATGTGTTCCAGTTGCACCGATTGTTACGGAGACGAGTGGTACTACGCGTTTGCTTGTCGCAATGGAAATCATTCTAAACAGGTTATTCCTGAACAGCTGCTTCAACACTGACTTGGAATATTGAATCTCTAAACCAAACTAACAACGTCTCTTCAGCACAGTGGTGCCCTTTTGCTCACAAATCTCACACAAGTTTCTTGTACATCTCCGAGACGTTATCGTACCGGTGACATTGAGCCGTTCCAACCCGAGCAGGATGTCTCTGAAGCTACACTGTCGCTTATTCCAGGCCTGTTTCATGAGTACGCCACGCCACGCTAAAGAAAACAGAAAGAATACATTTACTTTATTTTCGTCAATGATCACAGAACTTTTGGTTCATACGCTACCGGTTTCTGTCAGATCTATGTCGTATATGTTGCAAAACATATCTGAAGATCATCATTACTGACCGAAACCGGTAGTCTTAGGACCAAACGTTCAGTGACCATTGACGGAAATAAAATAGATTTATTCTACATTTCCTCGATCACTGTTTTAATCCATGACTATGTTGTAGCTTGTGAAATATAGAAAGACTTGGGTAAAATTACCGTGTAATGAATGGCTACTCGGAAACCTCGTGACGGAGTTAAACGTAACTTCACTTTTCACGGGAAACGCTCTTACCGACTACATTATGTAAATGATGTAAGAACAGCTGCTGTTTCGCCAGTGCTTTCAGAACTTGGCTGGAGTAGCACACCTGGGAGAAAGCATATTCCGGAGAAATGGCTGTCAGAGCCTATGTGTTGTTTCTAGAAAGAATATTCCGGTCTTCAGCGGAGTGTGGGGTGTTTTCAGACTTCCTGACAGATTTGAAATGTGTGGCGGAAAGGCCCTGTTGGAACTGTGATTGATACCTGATATCCTCAGTCGGGAAGAGCTTTGCCACGAAAGGCGACGTTATGGATTCTGATCCCGGAACTGGAAGCAGCCTGAATGTAGTAGAAAGGTACAAAAGGAAGCGCACTAAACTGTAGCGTGTAAGATTCATTCTGGAATGTCAGATCTATTTAAATGTCAACAAAAAAAAAGAAATAAGCCGATAGTATTCGATTAAAAGTAGACTGGTGGACACCTAGAGCGCCTCAAATCTTTTTAAATACACTGCTCTGCAATAACTATGGACGGTGCAGATAAAGTAACATAACGTACACTACTGGCCATTAAAATTGCTACACCAAGAAGAAATGCAGATGATAAACGGGTATTCATTGGACAAATATATTATATTAGAACTGACACGTGATTACATTTTCACGCAATTTGGATGCATCGATCCTGAGAAATCAGTACCCAGAACAACCACCTCTGGCCGTAATAACGGCCTTGATACGGCGCCTGGGCATTGAGTCAAACAGAGCTTGGATGGCGTGTACAGGTACAGCTGCCTATGAAGCTTCGACACGATACCACAGTTCATCAAGAGTAGTGACTGGCGTATTGTGACTAGCCAGTTGCTCGGCGACCTTTGACCACACGTTTTCAATTGGTGGGAGATCTGGAGAATGTGCTGGTCAGGGCAAGAGTCGAACATTTTCTGTATCCAGAAAGGCCCGTACAGGACCTGCAAAATGCGGTTGTGCATTATCCTGCTGAAATGTAGGGTTTCGCAGGGATCGAATGAAGGGTAGAGCCACGGGTCGTAACAAATCTGAAATTTAACGTCCACTGTTCAAAGTGCCGTCAATGCGAACAAGAGGTGACCGAGACGTGTAACCAATGGGACCCCATACCATCACACCGGGTGATACGCCAGTAGGGCGATGACGAATACACGCTTCCAATGTGCGTTCACCGCGATGTCGCCGAACACGGATGCGACCATCATGATGCTGTAAACAGAACCTGGATTCATCCGAAAAAATGACGTTTTGCCAATCGTTCACCCAAGTTCGTCGTTGAGTACACCATCGCAGGCGCTCCCGTCTGTGATGCAGCGTTAAGGGTAACCGCAACCATGATCTCCGAGCTGATAGTCCATGCTGCTGCAAATGTCGTCGAACTGTTCGTGCAGATGGTTGTTGTCTTGCAAACGTCCCCATCTGTTGACTCAGGGATCGAGACGTGGCTGCACGATCCGTTACAGCCATGCGGATAAGATGCCTGTCATCTCGACTCTAGTGATACGAGGCCGTTGGGATCCAGCACGGCGTTCGGTATTACCCTCCTGAACCCACCGATTTCATATTCTGCTAACAGTCATTGGATCTCGACCAACACGAGCAGCAATGTCGCGATACGATAAACCGCAATCGTGATAGGCTTCAATCCGATCTTTATCAAAGTCGGAAACGTGATGGTACACATTTCTCCTCCTTACACGAGGCATCATAATAACGTTTCAAAAGGCAACGCGGGTTTGTGTATGAGAAATCGGTTGGAAACTTTCCTCATGTCAGAACGTCGTAGGTGTCGCCACAGGCGCCAACCTTGTGTGAATGCTCTGGAAAGCTAATCATTTGCATATCACAGCATCTTCTTCCTGTCGGTTAAATTTCGCGTCTGTAGCACGTCATCTTCGCGGTGTAGCAATTTTAATCGCCGGTAGTGTATTAACAACTCGGTGGAAATGAATTAAAGTGCGGAAGCATGTTGTGAGAGCTCTCCCACAGAAAGGCGGACACGCAGGGCGTGAGGGCAGCGTTAGTAGAGGGCTCAATGGGGCTGAGTCCGTAACACGAGACAGTCGGAGGAATGAGAAAACGTGTCAATTTCGGTGTACTGTGGTGGTGGTCTTCATTACAACATGGCCTGGAGATGACATTTGGACGACTTCATACAGGGAACAAACATCGGGAAACAGGAAGAAGGATGAAGTGTGACGAGTTGGTACTATTCACAGCATTGTTTCATATAGATGGAGAGCGTTCCGAAGCACAGGCATTGCGGCCCGAAGGATGGGATGTGATCGACCACGTTCAACTACTGCAGCAAATCACCGCGACATTGTGTAACATGCAGGAAGGGATCCGCGTCAAACAGAGAGCGCAATTTCAAGCACGTTTTAACAGGACTGCAAGGAAAGAAATCTCGCTCTCCACAGAGGTAAGGCGACTGCATGGAGGCGGTCTTTTTGCCCGACGACCAGTAAATTATGTTCTGTTGACATCTGCACATCGACGGTATCGTTAGTGATTATGCCAGGGGGGTGGGGACTGGAACAACGGGGAGTTGGGTCACTTGCTCTTCTCGTACGACAGCAGATTCAGTCTGAGTAGCGATTCTGGACGTACTCTTATATGGTAAGAGGTGGAAACACACGCACACAGGAAAAGTGCCGAACATGATCGTTTGGCGTGCTAGCCTCAAAAACTTTGAACACGGTACACTCACAGGTCAATGTTATTATGGCACAGCACCCATTTCCCATGTACCCGGACTTCATTTTTATGGATGCCAATGCGCGGCCCCATCGAAAAGCGCAGAAGGAGAGGATATAAACTGGCCTGCCCGTGTTTTGTGGAGATCGTGCAGCCACAAGCAGGCAAACTACGGACAAGAAACGTAGAACATCGTAAAGAATCAGTAAGAAGTCCTAGGATTCTGGAATTAGGTTTATCTGATAATGGGGGAACGATTTCAAGGAACGCGTACAACATTATAAGCGTGGTGGTTGAAGTTGACTGAAATAGCTTTTAAAATTTGATATAATCAAATGGCTCTGAGCACCATGGGACTTAACATCTATGGTCATCAGTCCCCCAGAACTTAGAACTACTTAAACCTAACTAACCTAAGGACAGCACACAACAACCAGCCATCACGAGGCAGAGAAAATCCCCGACCCCGCCGGGAATCGAACCCGGGAACCCGGGCGTGGGAAGCGAGAACGCTACCGCACGACCACGAGATGCGGGCTTGATATAATCACAACATCTTATGACATAAATTGGATAAAAATTTAAACCCAGTACTTGTAGGTTAAGAAACAAGAAAATCTCATAATGAGCTCTGCAGCGGAGTGTGCGCTGATATGAAACTTCCTGGCAGATTAAAACTGTGTTCCGGACCGAGACTCGAACTCGGAACCTTTGCCTTTCGCGGGCAAATGCTCTACCAACTGAGCTACCCAACACAGCTTTACTTCTGCCAGTACCTCGTCTCCTACCTTCCAAACTTTACAGAAGCTCTCCTGCGAACCTTGCAGAACTAGCACTCCTGAAAGAAAGGATGTTGCGGAGACATGGCTTAGCCACAGCCTTGGGGATGTTTACAGAATGAGATTTTCACTCTGCAGCGAAGTGTGCGCTGATATGAAACTTCCTGGCAGATTAAAACTGTGTGCCCGACCGAGACTCGAACCCGGGACCTTTGCCTTTCGCGGGCATGTGCTCTACCAACTGAGCTACCCAAGCACGACTCACGCCCCGTCCTCACAGCTTTACATCTGGCAGCATATCGTCTCCTACCTTCCAAACTTTACAGATGCTCTCCTGGGAACCTTGCAGAACTAGCACTCCTGAAAATCTCATTCTGGAAACATCCCCAAGGCTGTGGCGAAGCCATGTCTCCGCTATATCCTTTCTTTCAGGAGTGCTAGTTCTGCAAGGTTCGCAGGAGAGCGTCTGTAAAGTTTGCTAGGTAGGAGACGAGGTACTGGCAGAAGCAAAGCTGTGAGAACGGGGCGTGAGTCGTGCTTGGGTAGCTCAGTTTGTAGAGCACTTGCCCGCGAAAGGCAAAGGTCCCGAGTTTGAGTCTTGGTCCGGCACACAGTTTAAATCTGCTAGGAAGTTTCAAGAAAGTCTCATATGTGAGGAACTATTTCGAAACCCAGTTCATGAACTGCATATCGCATCAATGAAGATATGAGCTGGCCCATTGTCTCTCTTCCTTCTTCCTCCCATCCCCCACCCCCGCCCCGCCCACCCATCTTACTCTAAACAAACACACACTTATACTCTCTCTCTCGTGCGCGCACGCGCGCGTACACACACACACACACACACACACACACACACACACACACACACATATATATATATATATATATATATATATATATATATATATATATATATATATATATATATATATACTGCTGGCCACCGTAAATGCAACACCCTGAAGGAAGCATCCGAATCAAGTGAAATTTACACCATGGGTTTGCAGCGATGAGATATGCAACTGATTAGAATTTCAGCGCAGACGCACATCACGCGCGCCTGTGGCGCCACCTCATAGCGCCATTTAAGGCTTGGCGATTTCGACGAGTGTACGTTCGGCACGTGTGTTTACCTTTTGGTTGTTTCACAAGACGATCAGTTATGCCTCGTAGACAGCAGCGAACATCTTTTGATCAAGTATCCGAGTTCGACAGAGGAAGGATAGTGGCTTACCGAGATTGTGGATTATCATACAGAGAAATCGCTAGTCGTGTTGGACGAAACCAAACAACTGTAATGCGGATATGTGACCGTTGGATGCAGGAGGGTACGACGGACCGACGTGGTCGATCGCATTCACCTCGGTGCACCACTGCACGTGCTGATAGGCAAATTGTGCGCATGGCAGTGACGGATCACTCAGTGACATCCCGAACCATAGCACAGCACATTGCGTCTGTAACGCATCATCCAGTGTCTGCGCGTACCATTCGACGCCGTTTACAGCAGAGTGGTCTGTCCGCAAGACGTCCATTGCTTCGTCTACCATTGACACAGAACCACAGACGTCTCCGTCGCCAATGGTGTGATGACAGACGGATGTGGACGGCAGAATGGAATGACGTTGTCTTTACTGACGAGGCACGCTTCTGTCTGCAGCACCACGATGGTCGGATTCGAGTGTGGAGACACCGTGGAGAGAGGATGCTGGACAGCTGCATTATGCACCGCCACACTGGTCTTGCACCGGGTATTATGGTATGGGGCCGTATTGGATATTACTCTCGCACGCCTCTAGTACGCATTGCCGGTACTTTAAATAGCCGGCGCTACATCCCCGAGGTGCTGGAGCCAGTTGTCCTTCCTTACCTTCAGGGCTCGGCCACAGCCATATTTCAACAGGATAATGCGCGACCACACGTGGCACGCATTGTCCAAAGGTTCTTCGTCAATAACCAGATTGAATTGCTTCCCTGGCCGGCTCGCTCTCCGGATCTTTCGCCGATAGAAAACATGTGGTCCACGGTTGCTCAACGAGTGACCCAGATTACATCCCCAGCTGCCACACCAGATGATCTTTGGCAACGTGTGGAAGCTGCTTGGGCTGCTGTACCCCAGGAACACATCCAACGTCTCTTTGACTCAATGCCGAGACGTGTGGCAGCGGTGATCTCCAACAATGGCGGCTACTCTGGCTACTGATTCTGGCAGGAACCACATGTCACAGACGTCTGTAAACGTAATCATTTGATACTTGGTCAACATGTTATCTACAAAACAAATCTTGTTGTGCTACCTCTTGTCTTTCTTGGTGTTGCATTTACGGTGGCCAGCAGTGTATATATATATATATATATATATATATATATATATATATATATATATATATAAAATTCCGCAATCAAATTTTCTGTCGACAAAATAGTTTTCGCGTTGTACGATTCATTACCACATTCCTTACAACTTTGCCTCTGGTGTGTATCGGTGGATCGACGCTTAATTTACACTCCCATAACGTCTCCCTAGTTCTAATGTAACCACCATTTTGAAATTTACAACCACCGGCGTTTCTCGCATGGGCCAATTGCGTAACCGATCGGGAGGCTTTCTTCATCCTATGCAGGAGTTCATTCAGGATGTTACGCACCAATTCATATGAGGTGCTTAACACCTCTAGGGTTACAACATGATGGCCTTCTATCCGGGTATTATGAATTTTGTCAGCAACCGGTAACATGGAGCGCGGCATATCTGCAGTTCTCGTAGAACCACCTATAAATTCATCTGTTCCAGAACACACGGGTTGAGCAGAGGACGACTGTCCTCTTGAACTCCCAACAACTCAATTTGTGTATGAGCCTTAGTCGACTCTTTTAAATAAGTATATTTAGTCACTGCACAGTACACGTCTTCATCTGTTCTTGCGGGGCGTGAGACACCGATGAATTCAAACAGCTGCTACCAATAAACCACGCATTTACAGCTATATAGTGGCTTGTTACTAACTGGAATAAGCTTAACAACACTCTTGCAGGCTAATAAACATTTCGTATACAGCTGGAGAAATTTACTAGACTCAACATCCCGTCGTAGAAGAAGAGAAAGTGAGTCGCGATAAGCAGAAACGGGGACGGATTTTAGCGCCATAGCTGGGAAGAAAATAGATCGTGGGTTCAACGGTTGATGACGTCACGTCTGTACTATGAAGGTCTGCGGTTAGGGCTCTAGCACACTCGATGCAGGTCGGAGATAAGGAAACGGGGACGTAGCCCCAGACACATACACGGCTAAAATCTTCCCTTCACAGCTGGGCAGCTGACACAGAAAATCAGCAATGGATCTACAAATACGTCTGCAGAGAGGAAATACGCAATAGAGTGAACGTAACTCTTTGCTTTGCAACAAGGCTCATGGGACAACGAGAAGCTGCCAATCGACACTAGTTTAGTGCATAGTATATGAAGGGAAAACGACAGGGAAAAGAGCCCTTGAGCGGCCACAGTGCAACCGAAAGAGATACATAACATGCACCTTTGACTTATTAATTGACGATAATCCGTCTGACGCTGCATGTATAATCCTCAGAATAACGTAGAGGAAATAAAATAAATTGCCTAACAACAAAAGTTTAACACCGAGAAGGGAAGGTCGGATGTTAGTATAACTTCGTACTCGTAAACAGCATTAGCGGACTCGTGAATGATTAGGTAGTCTACGATGGAACACTGGCGGCACAGCAGTATGTCACGGACACCCTACTTGCTCGTGTGTTACCTCTCACGTGACAGTATCTTGGGGCCTTTTTCAACAGAACAATGCCCGTCAATAAATGAAACGTGTCTCTATGAAGTGTCTGCTGACGTTGAGGTACTCTTGTGGCCATCAAGACACCCAGGCCTCTCTCCCCTGTAGACAGTCCCGGATCCACGATATTTCCAAACCGGGGATAAAACTTGATAGTGCCCCCCACCCCCCTCCCTCGAGGGTTTGAGATAGGACATCAAAAATTTAAAAAAATCGATTATTCAAAAATATGTTCATTTTGTAGCGCACAGCTTTCTGAATACTTTGATGTATAAAACGTATATGTTCGAGGATATGTAAGACGCGTTATATGGTTTAAGTGTGGCAAAGTGGAGTGTCGCGCCTCTTCGCGCAGCATTCTTTTTATCGCACAACATTGTGTTTCGCTCCTTGGAATTCAAACGTGTGTATTTTGTAAAGGAAGCCATCAAACCTATAATCAGGACAGTGGAAAATAAAATGTCCTGTGATGCCTCTCCTGCTCGCAGCCTGCCGACTTTCATTCCACCGGATTATTTGTAGCTGGGAGAATGAGAACTCTTCAGAAAACTTGTACTCTTTATTGCCTATTAGCTAATAACTCTTTTGTGTGACATAACATTAAGTATAGGAAACATAAAACCAGCAAAGACCAGAGACAAGCGAGACAGTACACATTTCTTCAATTCTTAGGTCCCAACATTTTTTCCTCTCTCTAGTCTTGCTACACCTTTATACGGCGTGCTTTCCTGTTTGCGAAAGAATCTGTTACCTCATCGAAGTTCGTCAAACGTTTTGCTACATGAAAAATCAAAATGTCGTTGCCTAATACTTAAAAAGCTGTTAATACGAATAGTATCCAAGACTGGTGTGGTTTCTCCATTTGATTACATCGATTTTGTCGCTGTCTGCTAGATAAAACGAAATAAGCCTTTCCAATATTGCAGTAGTTGTAACACAGGCCAAATAACCGAGACTGTTTTGGCACAAATTGTCATTTCTATGTACCTTGTAAGTAAGCTGTTTTGGTTTTTATGTTGGTAACGCCACGTAGCGCTCAGTATGAAAATGACTGACTGTTCTACGTGCAATCTGTGGCTGGTTGGCATTGTTGGAATATTTGCTATTGTAGTGTTGGGCAGTTGGATGTGAACAGCGCGTAGTGTTGCGCAGTTGGAGGTGAGCCGCCAGCAGTGGTGGATGTGGGGAGAGAGATGGCGGAGTTTTGAGAGCGGACGATCTGGACGTGTGTCCATTAGAAAAAGGAAATTTGTAAGACTGGATGTCATGAACTGATATACATATATGAACACTATTAAGGTAAATACATTGTTTGTTCTCTACCAAAATCTTTCATTTGCTAACTATGCCTATCAGTAGTTAGTGCCTTCAGTAGTTAGAATCTTTTTTTAGCTGGCAGTATTGGCGCTCGCTGTGTTGCAGTAGTTCGAGTAACGAAGATTTTTGTGAGGTAAGTGATTCATGAAAGGTATAGGTTATTGTTAGTCAGGGCCATTCTTTTGTGGGGATAGTTGAAAGTCAGATTGCGTTGCGCAAAAAATATTGTGTGTCAGTTTAGTGTTGATCAGAATAAGTAAAGAGAGAAATGTCTGAGTACGTTCAGTATTGCTCAGCTGTTTGAAAATCAAATAACGTAAGAGGTTTACCAGCACAGTAATTCATAAATTTTTCTAAGTGGATGTTTCAACCTCATTTACATAAATAAAACGACAATATAATTCACGAAGTACCATTATCAAATGCCTACTATGCACGCATTCAAAAAGCAACATATGATTCGTACAGAAATCAGCTTAGAATGTGTTCAAAAATATCCAAAAACCGACAGGGATGCGTTTCAAAATCATATGAATAATTGATAGACCAACGTGCGCTGGATGCTACGCGCTTTGCGAAACAAGGTTTTTTTTTTCCTCCAGAAACATGATTTTGCCCCCCCCCCCCGCCCTGAAATTGCCGCCCGGGACAGATACCCCGGTTTGCTTCGCCCCCCCCCTCCCCCCCCCCCTCTATATCAGGGCCTGCCTATAGAACGTGTGTGTTGGACCAGCTCGGATGTCAACTCCATCCAGGAGAGCAAGTATCAGGTAGAGCAGTTGAGGGCCGACTTGCCTCAGGAGAGGATACAACGACTTATGACGCACTTCGCAGCCGAATCAGTGCAAACATCCAGGCCGAAGAGGGAGTAACGCTATACTGATAAGTGGGCTTGTGTTGCCAAGTTATTTGCGAATATGAGTTGACTGTGTGATCACTGTAATAATATCACACACCTCTTAACCCGTGAAGTTTCATTTCGTTTGCTCATTCCCTTCGGGTGCGTCACTTTTTTCGTCAACCAACTGTGGTTACAATTGACAGTCATAACACTCACGTCCAAGTCTAACCTTAATGTTAGAACTTAATGTTACACCTGTTTTTAAATATGGCGCAAAGTTCTGGACATACAACCCTAAAACGATTTTTTTTCTGGCAGTTATCAAATAACAAATGAGGATATCAGAGCCAAGGGACAATTTATCCAGCAAAATATTGGTTTGCAGTTATAGTCTTCTGCGGCCATTGTCAGTCAATAAAATACTTCAGGGCATGCGACCGCATTATCAGTGTGTAAAATTCTCAGACGTTTCGGCCACTGTCGTAAATGGCCTTCCTCAGGTATTTTTGCTAAACACCCTGAGAAAGGCTATTTGCAATGGTGATCGAAAAGTCGAAAAATTTTACGTATTGACAATGCGGTCACGTACCCTGAAGAATTTTGTAGGCTGTAATTATTTATTTACTAGCGAGTAACCCAGGGTTCGTCAAATATTTTGTAGGTGCATTCGGCAGCATATGTGGATACTGTCTGCCAAAATGCGGTGCGAATGGAATTAATAGCAACGAAGTAATAAATTTAAACGTCATTCATGATTCCGCAGTTTTTTACGCTTGTCACTCTCCATGACGTCATATTTCCTGAACTATGTGTCATACAATGATATAATTTTGCACTTACATTTAGTGGTGTATGTGGAGACTGTAAAATGTGTCACGTATACAGTTAGTAGTAAAGAAGGAATCAATTATAAAGTCATGCTTGATGTGGTACTTCTACTACATGAACAGCGAAAAAGTAGTAAACGACAAACATTTTTTCTTTTATTACTTCTTTGGGGTTGTCAGAGAGAAAAAAATTTCAATAGGGTTTGAAATTATGTGCTCCCATTCTCAAATGCTGGATGAATAAAGTCTGGGAATTCACACGTCGAGGGCTACGCTTCTTTTACACCCCCACCTCCATCCCTTTGGTAAGTAGGTGGTTATACTCCCCCAGCGATAGTTCGCTTGACAGAAAAGTGTATGTGCACCTAGTTTGGTTAAAATCAGTCCAGTGGTCTAGGAGGGGATGTGGAAAACACACACACAAACACACCCACACACATCCATTTTTATAAAATGTATGGATTTATTTATTTCTCAAAGGCCACTTTCTTGATGATGATGGACCATTACACATAGCATCACATGTATGTGAATTTTCACAGTAATCTATATATTTTTTATCTTAATTTTAATTTCTGTTCTGATCATTGAAATAAAGTTTGAGTGTCAACAATACTTTTTTCCCTTATATTTACTTCTTTCTGCTACTATCAATCTAACATTTAGATGGCTACCTATACGCTACTGTACGTGAACATCACCTATGACATCTCCTCCCGCTATCAGTCGGGTCTTCCTTTACTTTGGCAGAAAAAAAGTCATAGCTTTTCGTTAGAGCAAATTATCTCTACTACTACTTATCTACCGCTATTAGTACAGTTACAACAGCACCTATTACAATTAAAAGTCCCTAATACTTCTACTACTACCAACTTGATTTTTCTTCAACAACTACTACCACTAATGCACATTAAGTCTCTAATAGTAACATCGCTATTAATATTTCTATCACGATTATGTAAATGATAATTTCAGGGTCATTGACCCACGGGAAATAATTAAATAGCAATACTGTTTTGCGTAGCTTTCCTATTTCCCTTTGTTGTAGTCCGAGATGGACAAGCATACACCTTACGATTAACAGTGTGTATCTAGTTTCTCTCTACTTTCCGTACCAGATCTGTCACCCGTTGGGTCCAGGAATACAGGATCATCCGATTTGACGCGGCATACGTCAATGCGGTATTCAAATTGTAAATTCGCTTGCTAAGTCGGGAACTAAGGAAGGGAACAGCGAAAACACACTACGACCTCCACAGCAACAGCCACTACGAAAGGCGCTTGCTAAGTCGGGAAGCAAGGCAGGGAAGAGTTCCCACATTGCAGCAAGCATTTCTTGAGTAATAGCTTCCACAGTTTCTTAACAGTTTTACTAACCCGCACTGCGCGAAACGTAGAACACAAAATGATATCTGTTGTCCCGGCACCAGTTTTACTAGAACTGGAGTGGGCGCACACTGCTACTACCTAGCGGGAACCATGTAAAACTCGAGTGTTTACTCTTTCCAACAGTACGTCGTTCACGCACATATCTCAAACAAGATAATAGTTTTGATTTTTTAAAATCAGATGATTCTTTTTGATACACCCTGTATTTTCCTGCCTCCAGACAGCACTGCGGTGGATCAGAGTGTATCATATTTCACTGATTCTTCGAGTCTTCTTAGGTACGCTTGTGGCCACCTACCTTCACTCTTCCGTTACTGGACCAAGCGATAGTAGTGTTATCGGGATTCCTTCTCGTTTCATAGGGTCATATACAATAAAATATTTAGCGCATATCGACAGGAAGCCGGAATAAGGACTAACAAAACATGCACGATATTGAAGTACTAAACGAAAAAAAAAAGAGACCCCGGAAGATCACGGAGAATTGGATAGACTGAGATCGGATCAGGCTAGAGGCTGATTTCTTGAAGGAAACGAAATGACGAAGATTGACATTACTTTCTCTGTAGTAAACTGACGTAGTAGTTCATATACTTTAAAGCTATTCTTGTCAGCCTCCCTAGTTGAGCGGTCAGCGTGCCTATTTACATTGTGGAGGACCCAATGGTAGGAGGACAGGAATGGGGTGTGCTCAAGGTGCGGGGTGAGGTCAGTGAAGGATATTACTTGAACAAGAAGTAGTGGCTCTCCCGGAAATCTGACAAAGGGCGCGATAGCTGTTTTATGATCCCATCAGCATATATACCACATATGGCAGAGAAATTGTGGCCACTGGGCACCGAGTGTGGTCCTGCAAGCAAGGATCCAGGAGGAAGCACACAATTGTTATGTGGGTTTTGGCAACTGTTAGTGTCAGTCTGTGGATGTCCTTCCTGACGCCACCACTACAGAATTTGTGAAGCCCAGCTGTATGCGTTTGGAACAAATGTCGTATTCAAGTAAGAGCATGTTTTCTAAATGTTTGTATAGCTTGTAACTGAGCTATGTGGATACCAGCCCGGTATTCACCTCGTTGGATGTGAGAAACTGCCTAAAATCTAAATCCAGTGTGGCTGGCTCGCCAGCGTCTGTCATTAATACAAGGGGCGGAAACAATCTGAGGCAGGCTTGCCTCTGGAGCTCCTGGAAGCGGCGCGTTAAAGCGCTCGGCTGCCTGAGCGGGTAAAATGTTTAAATCAAATAATAATAATAAATTGTTTGGTTACTATAAAACGTATAAAACACTTCACTATAACAATAATAGTTGTTCACGGTTACACAGTGAGTTGCTTCAGCATAACTTCCAACAAAATACGGTTCAGAAAAAAATACAGTCTTTGAAAATCGTACGTCCGAAAATTTGAGTAGTCCATCTGTCACGCAGTGAAGGACTTTACAGTCACACTCTCTGATAACTTTAATAACGCCGTAATTTGCACAAAATGTGTACACACGAACGGTGTAGCGTACTGGAATGTTGACGGTCCGGCAGCAAACCCATGTACGTGAGCAGGCCCTCACACAAATAACTCAAAAGTAGTATGTGCTAAAACCAACTCGTTAATCATACAGGGTGGGGCAGAGAAATTTACTTATTTAGAAATTCAGTTAAAGAAAGTAATGCAGATATATACAGGGTGGCGCACGAAATGTGTCGCCATTGTTTCGTACATAAGTTGAATCGCACTAATATCTCATTGAGCATCTCAACAGCTGTGGCAGTAGAGCCTGGAGAAACAAACGAGTTACGAAGTGACGCGTAATTCACAATATCATTGCTACGAAATGGTGTTTACCGCAGAGCCGACAATGGACGACTAACAAAGCAGTTTGTACGGGAAGCATCAGTAGTGGAAGCGACCTCGGCCACTGTTTGTTCGCGGGAGAATGTTGATGTGGTGCAAATTGCTCTACAGAGAAGCCCCCGTCAAATCGTCCAGAAAGGCAGCAGTGTAACTGGGCATATCCAGACGCTCCGTTCGACGTATTCTTAAAAATGACCTCCGGATGTTCCCATACAAGACGACCTCTCCTCAGAAGCTCATGCAGAGCACAAGCCGCAGAGATTACTGTTTGCCCTTCTGGTCTCAGGGTAGGCAACAAACCCGCAACAACGTTCGGTTTTCAGCCGATTACATTTTCATTTGGACGATGTGGCTAACAAACAAAATGTACACTACTGAGCTACTGAAAATCTCCAAGTGCCTCCTGAAAGACAACATCATGCTGCGAGGATTACAGTGTGGGTCGTAATTCCAGTCACGGTCTTATTGGACCTTTCTTCTTCGAAGAAGCTGTGAAAAGTGTGCGTTATTTGAGCATGCTCCGCAATAACTTCCTTCCACAGCTTCTTGCTGCTGCGTTGCTTTTCGCGACGTAGTGGTTCACGCGAAATAGAGAAAGGCCACATATTGCAAACAATGTGTTGGATTTCTTACGTGGGCGTTTCGACATGCGGATCTTTTCAATCACAGTTATATGTCGTTCTCTAGTGACCTCGATGTCGACGGGACGTTAAACCCAATGCAGGTCGTTTCAATGACGGACAAATTTGGCCCCACAATAGTTCAGGGCATCAACCCATGTGGCTTCCTTCTTTGGGGGGTACCGAAAGCAAGCAATTTTCCCGAAATGTCCACATGATTTAATGGAACTCAGACTCCCTATTCTTCAATCTTATAGGCAAATCACGGAAGGCATATCCTGCAGGGCTATTGCTAACATCAGAGTTCGCGTGAAGGACTTTAGGAATCAAAATGCTGGACATATTGGGTATGTATTGCGTTAGAACAATTCTCCATAGAGAGTTTTCCATGGCAGAATATGTTCCTTTGAGTTGTCTTCACAGTAAAAGCTTTATTAAAAAGCAAAATGGTGGCAGATTTCTTACACCGCCCTATATTTATCCCTCTGAACTGCATCAACTAAAAAAATTTATTTTTGTGTTTACACAGTTTTAAAGATGATATAATGCAGATGGTGGCCTTTATTCTCAATACACTGCCCTATTTGCTCCCGGAGGTTTCATTCAACTTCTTCCAGCACATCGAAGGCCATGTTGGCGACGGCTTGACGAATGTTGCTCTTAAAGTGAGTCATGGTCCTAGGACAGTCGTAAACAATTTATTTTAGGTAGCCCCATAACAATTAGTCGCAGTGGGCTAAATCAAGCGATCGTGCTGGCAGTGCAGATCACCCCTAAAGGAGATGAGTCTTCCTGGGAAGTATTGTCACAAAACAGTCATTGACACACTCTCGCTGTGTGTGCCGTCGCACAGTTTTTCTGAAACCATACGTCTCCCACATCCATGTGGTTGATTGTTTTCAGGGAAAACTACTATATCATTTGGATATAACGGTCAGACACTACCGAACCTGCCCGTTCGTTTTCTTCAAAAAAATCATGAACTAATTTTTCTACAGGCGGCAGAGCACACCAAACAGCTACATGTAGAAAATGTAAAGGACTGATGAAGTTGTTTGCGGTTACCAGGACTCCAATAGCGCATGGTATGCTTATTTACAAATCCCTGAGTGACGGGTGTGAGCCTTTTGGTTGATGAAAACAAATGTGTCGTGAGGCATGCCAAGAAGCGCCCCGCATCCATTTCCTCGAGGAAAAAAAAAATGCGTGGCTTAAGTTCCTGCACCAATTGTAAGGATGAAATCTTCGTTCTTCATTAAGGATTTTTTCAAGAAGGATTCTCCTCACAGTTTGAGCAAACAACCCAACAGCTGCTGCATTCTTATGGGCAGGTCATTGAGGGCACCGCAAAACAGAAAGTCTTACTGGTCACTATTTAGGAGCGACGTAACTGTTCTTGGAAGCCCAGGATTATTTTTTCTCCACTACTTCCCCTCATATTGTTTACCCATGCAACAACCGAATGCTGGCCAGCAATACGGTCATGAGGCGCTATATTTAAATTGGTACGGAATGCACGTTGCGTGGCGATGATTAGGACACCGTTAGAAAATTATGCCTTGTCGCGTCGATAGTGAACGTGTGCTCCACCTTCGCCCACTTCATGATCCTAATTAAATCAAACGGAGCTATAACTTTACACCCCGCCCTCTCGAATGTGCCTACCACTTGCCATTTTCCAGACACTTTAGTCTTCATCCAACTTTATTCCCCAAAGTTAGCGGTGAAGTCTGGAAACTGATATAAGTAGAAATACAAAAGCTTCTAGTACTTTTTTTGAGGATATCATGACTTCAATGCACGCCGACCCAGTTCCTCCCCCCCTCCCCCCCTCTCGCCAATCTCACCTCACCATTACATCCGTACTTGCCGTACTTGTCCTCTGAGGCTGATAGCTCAAATAGTTCAAATGGCTCTGAGCACTGTGAGACTTAACAGCGGAGGTCATCAGTCCCCTAGAACTTAGAATTACTTAACCCTAATTAACCTAAGGCCATCACACACATCCATGCCCTAGGCAGGATTCGAACCTGCGACCGTAGCGGTCGCACGGTTCCAGACTGAAGCGCCTAGAATCGCTCGGTCACTCCGGCCGGCTGGCTGATAGCTGTGCGACTTTTTTTCTTACAGACAATTTCAACATTGATCGTAAATAAAAGTCTCGGCGGTGGTTTCGTATCGTCAGCGAACAATGCAAATGTCAAATAGCGTAAGTGCCAAATCTTACATTTGCCAATAGAATCAAGAAACAGTGTACCTATTACGGATGTGGAACGCAGCCACTGTAATGAGTAAACGTTTCGAGAAATAACTGCAACCAGTCGCCATTTGTGATGCTTCAGTTTTTACTGGAATAATGGGTGCATATTACTCTGTTAATAATGAGCGTAATGTAAATACATATATATTGTCACCAACGTCAAATTTTCGATTGCAATAATGAGTATATGTTATTCTTGTAAAAATCAATGTAATATTACCACGAGGTGTTTTGTGACGGTACCCACTGGTATGCCATACCGGTACCTCTGACTCGAAAAAAATCAAGAGTGCAGATTTTGAGATGTGGTACGATACCACTTTTGCTGCAATTGAAGTGATATGAAGAAAATGTTATATTCACACTTTTAAAATGTTCAGGAAAGCTTTAAAGTAACATTTTAAGAAATCTACATTTCAAAAACAGACACGGAACAACGTTTTTTTTACAAACCAAGCAAAAATGACACATCTATCGACTATGTACATTATCTTCATTAATTTCTGTATCACTCCAAACTTGTAAAGCTCTGATTCAAGTGCATCAGTACCCCATTCCGCCCTCAGGACCGCCATTGTAGTGCACAGTTAAAATGGCAAATTTCACTGGTGAGTAGCGTGCCCGCTGTGTGTTTCGGTTTCGTGAAATGACTCTGCAACAACTGTTGGGCGTAAATTTCACACCTAAAACGCTAAAGAATCTCCAAGCAGACCTGAAATTTACTCTTGGACACAAGAACTTTGTTGAGAGGAATTGTTCACTGCGACATGTTACATCATCATGTCGTCCTCATGTTGATGATTATG
Source organism: Schistocerca nitens (assembly GCF_023898315.1). Lineage (NCBI taxonomy): Eukaryota > Metazoa > Arthropoda > Insecta > Orthoptera > Acrididae > Schistocerca > Schistocerca nitens. The sequence goes on from NC_064621.1 coordinate 246,129,839, forward strand.
TCGAACAGAGCTTTACCCACAGTCCACAAGAATCAACGCGACGTGCTTCTTGCGAGTACTGCGTGGACGTTTACACTTGAAACCATACAGATTCACAAAGGCCGCAGACAAAGTTGCCCGTGGGAAATACTCATACTGTGCGGAATTATATTTCACAGAGGAATGTGTGCACAAAGAATAAACACGTGGAAGCTGACAGCTGCAAGTTTTACCTTTAAGTCAATCTTACGTTGTAAATAAATCTTACCACATTCAGTATTTATTTGTTTCGTTTTTCTGTTTTCCCACAGTTACACGATTCACACAAAGCTCCAAATATTCATTGAAAGTGTGTACCATTTGATGATGAGTCTCTAGGCAATTCGAAATCGATCATACTACTAAAAATTGCCGCGCGGGATTAGGCGCTGCAGTCATAGACCGTGCGGCTGATCTACATCTACATCTACATCCATACTCCGCAAGACACCTGACGGTGTGTGGCGGAGGGTACCTTGAGTATCTCTATCGGTTCTCCCTTCTATTCCAGTCTCGTATTGTTCGTGGAAAGAAGGATTGTCGGTATGCCTCTGTGTGGGCTCTAATCTCTCTGATTTTATCCTCATGGTCTCTTCGCGAGATATACGTAGGAGGGAGCAATATACTGCTTGACTCCTCGGTGAAGGTATGTTCTCGAAACTTTAACAAAAGCCCGTACCGAGCTACTGCGCGTCTCTCCTGCAGAGTCTTCCACTGGAGTTTATCTATCAGCTCCGTAACGCTTTCGCGATTACTAAATGATCCTGTAACGAAGCGCGCTGATCTCCGTTGGATCTTCTCTATCTCTTCTATCAACCCTATCTGGTACGGATCCCACACTGCTGAGCAGTATTCAAGCAGTGGGCGAACAAGCGTACTGTAACCTACTTCCTTTGTTTTCGGATTGCATTTCCTTAGGATTCTTCCAATGAATCTCAGTCTGGCATCTGCTTTACCGACGATCAACTTTATATCATCATTCCATTTTAAATCACTCCTAATGCGTACTCCCAGATAATTTATGGAATTAACTGCTTCCAGTTGCCGACCTGCTATTTTGTAGCTAAATGATGAGGGATCTATCTTTCTATGTATTCGCAGCACATTACACTTGTCTACATTGAGATTCAATTGCCATTCCCTGCACCATGCGTCAATTCGCTGCAGATCCTCCTGCATTTCAGTACAATTTTCCATTGTTAAAACCTCTCGATACACTACAGCATCATCTGCAAAAAGCCTCAGTGAACTTCCGATGTCATCCACAAGGTCATTTATGTATATTGTGAATAGCAACGGTCCTATGACACTCCCCTGCGGCACACCTGAAATCACTCTTACTTCGGAAGACTTCTCTCCATTGAGAATGACATGCTGCGTTCTGTTATCTAGGAACTCTTCAATCCAATCACACAATTGGTCTGATAGTCCATATGCTCTTACTTTGTTCATTAAACGACTGTGGGGAACTGTATCGAACGCTTTGCGGAAGTCAAGAAACACGGCATCTACCTGTGAACCCGTGTCTATGGCCCTCTGAGTCTCGTGGACGAATAGCGCGAGCTGGGTTTCACACGACCGTCTTTTTCGAAACCCCTGTAGATCCCGGCGGTTCGAGGTTCGAATCCTCCCTCGGGCATGTGTGTGTGTTTGTCCTTAGGATGATTTAGGTTACGTAGTGTGGAGTCGTTAGGGACTGATGACCTTAGCGGTTAAGTCCCATAATAATAAAAAAAAAAAATTGAAGCATCCCAACTGGTTGCAGGTGTTTCTGGAAGCAATGCATCTCTTTTTGTATCTAACTTATTTGTATCCAAAAAACTGAAAAGGTATTCAGATACCATAGCGTTTTGCTGCTAACCTCATCAATGCAAAAAATGAGACAAATTAGAAAATAAATAATTTATTAACAAAGATCTAAGTTCACTATCAAGGGACTGGGCGATTCTAAGAGCCAGTAAGACAGTTTTTGTTTCAAGACATTACGTTTTATTTTTAATAATGCAGGTAGAGAAATACAGCACTAATGTTTCAATTAGAAGAACTGTAGATAAAAATGTCATTTCTCACATATTTCAATATTTATAAGATAATAACAAAGTTAAATTCAAGAAAAAATACCTCTCAGTATTGTATTCTATTTCTTACACAACGCCTGCATTGAGGACAGTATTTCTGCAGCGTCTTTAAAATCAGATATGTCAGTTGCATAGATTGGCATTACATGGGCTGGTTTCATACCATTAGCTGACTCAACGATCTTGCGTAAATCTTACTTTTCTTCTACCATGAACCATCTAATAACGAACGTTTGAAACATTTGCTCAGTGATCTACAACTATATTGTGCAGACCACTATGAAATGCATGGCACATGGTAATGCCTCGCTGTATTTGTTATTAGGGCTTTTTGAAGTTTTATTCACCAACGGAGCGCATGAATAATGATTGTTTAAATGTTTCTTTACATGCTGTAATTAATTTTGTCCTCACTTTCTGCATGCGAACGATGTGTAGGGAGTTGTAGCATAATCCTAGAGTCACCATTTACAGACGGTTCTTGAAATTTGTTTTATTGAAGTTTTATTCACCTACGGAGCGCATGAATAATGATTGTTTAAATGTTTCTTTACATGCTGTAATTAATTTTGTCCTCACTTTCTGCATGCGAACGATGTGTAGGGAGTTGTAGCATAATCCTAGAGTCACCATTTACAGACGGTTCTTGAAATTTTGTTAGCAGACTTTCTTGGGACAGTTTCTATCTATTTGCGAGAGCCTACCAGTTCAGCTGTTTCAGCATCTCTGTGACACTCTCCTGCGGCTCAAGCAAGTCTGTGAGATTTCGCGCTGCCCTCTCTGTATATGGTTACTAGTCGTATTTAGTGCGAGACACGCACGCTGGAGAAATGTTCTAGGATGGGTAGCTCGAGTGATTTGTAACCAGTCTCCTTTGCAGACCGATTGCTTTTCCCTAATAGTCTACCAATAAACTGAAGTTTCTTATCTACTTTACGCACAACTACGTCTATGTGATCATTCCATTTCATGTGTCTACCAAGTGCGACATCTAGATGTTTGTATGAGTTTACCGATCCCAACTGTGACTCACTGATATTGTATTCATAATATGCTAAATATTTTCGTTTGCCGGCCGGTGTGGCCGTGCGGTTCTAGGCGCTTCAGTCTGGAACCGAACGACCGCTACGGTCGCAGGTTAGAATCCTGCCTCGGGCATGGATGTGTGTGCTGTCCTCAGGTTAGTTAGGTTTAAGTAGTTCTACGTTCTAGGGGACTGATGACCTCAGATGTTAAGTCCCATAGTGCTCAGAGCTATTTGACCATTTTTTTTTATTTTCATTTTGTGAAGTGTACAGTTTTACATTTCTGGACGTTTAAAGGAAGTTGCCAGTCTTTCCACCATTTTCAAATCTTATCAAAGTCTGTCTGAATATTTGTGCAGTTTCGTCCGGACTGTACTTCATTGTAGATAACTGCATCATCTGCGAAAAAGTCTGATGTCACTATTGATACTGTCCCAACACACGTCCCTTGGTAGACCCGAAGTTACTTGATGACACTCCATCCAAGATAAAATACTGCATCGTCCTTATCAAGAAATCCTCAATCCATGTCACAAATTTCGCCAGATAGCCAGTACGACCGTATTGTTGACACTAAGCGTAGGTGTGGTACTGAGTCACATACATTTCGGAAATCGAGAAATACTACATCTGCCTAACTGCTTTGGTCCATGGTTTTCAGGATGTCATGTGAGAAAAGTGCGAGTTGGGTTTCACATCATCAAATGTGTGTGAATTCCTAAGGGACAAAACTGCCGAGATCATCGGTCCCTAGACTTTTACACTACTTAAACTAACTTATGGTAAGAACAACATACATACCCTTGTCAGAGGGAGGACTCGAACCTCCGGCGCGGCGGGAGGGGCCGCGCGACCACTCCACGCGGCTCTTCTACGTTTTCGAACCCCATGCCGGTTGGCACGGAGGAGGTGGTTCTGTTCGAGATACCCCACTGAGTTCAGAATATGCTCTAAGCTACCCTTCTCGCAGACAGGTATGACCTGAGCTTTCTACCTGCTGCTGGGCACTGCTTTTTGTGCGATGTATCTATGACAGATTATAGTTAATAGAGGGGCTAACTCAGCCGAAAATTGGGTATTGACTGTATGGATTCCATCAGACGCTGGGGTTTTGTTCAGTTTTAACGCCACTGACGCTAATATCTAGTTCTTCTTGGCAGTAGTACGAGGATTAAATTGGTGCAAGACTCCTTTGTAAAGGACCATTTGAAACCAGAGTTAAGTATTTCTGCTTTTAGTTTGCTACTCTCAGTTTCAATTCTTGCATTGTCAAATGGTTCAAATGGCTCTGAGCACTATGGGACTTAACTTCTGAGGTCATCAGTCCCCTAGAACGTTGTTGTTGTTGTTGTCTTCAGTCCTGAGACTGGTTTGATGCAGCTCTCCATGCTACTCTATCCTGTGCAAGCTTCTTCATCTCCCAGTAACTACTGCAACCTACATCCTTATGAATCTGCTTAGTATATTGATCTCTTGGTCTCCCTCTACGATTTTTACCCTCCACGCTGCCCTCCAATGCTAAATTTGTGATCCCTTTATGCCTCAAAACATGTCCTACCAACCGATCCCTTCTTCTAGTCAAGTTGTGCCACAAACTTCTCTTCTCCCCAATCCTATTCAATACCTCCTCATTAGTTACGTGATCTACCCACCTTATCTTCAGCATTCTTCTGTAGCACCACATTTCAAAAGCTTCTATTCTCTTCTTGTCCAAACTGGTTATCGTCCATGTTTCACTTCCATACATGGCTACACTCCATACAAATACTTTCAGAAACGACTTCCTGACACTTAAATCTATACTCAATGTTAACAAATTTCTCTTCTTTAGAAACGATTTCCTTGCCATTGCCAGTCTACATTTTATATCCTCTCTACTTCGACCATCATCAGTTATTTTGCTCCCTAAATAGCAAAACTCCTTTACTACTTTAAGTGTCTCATTTCCTAATCTAATCCCCTCAATATCACCCGATTTAATTTGACTACATTCCATTATCCTCGTTTTGCTTTTGTTGATGTTCATCTTATATCCTCCTTTCAAGACACAGTCCATTCCGTTCAACTGCTCTTCCAAGTCCTTTGCTGTCTCTGACAGAATTACAATGTCATCGGCGAACCTCAAAGTTTTTACTTCTTCTCCATGAATTTTAATACCTACTCCGAATTTTTCTTTTGTTTCCTTTACTGCTTGCTCAATATACAGATTGAATAACATCGGGGAGAGGCTACAACCCTGTCTCACTCCTTTCCCAAACACTGCTTCCCTTTCATGCCCCTCGACTCTTATAACTGCCATCTGGTTTCTGTACAAATTGTAAATAGCCTTTCGCTCCCTGTATTTTACCCCTGCCACCTTCAGAATTTGAAAGAGAGTATTCCAGTTAACGTTGTCAAAAGCTTTCTCCAAGTCTACAAATGCTAGAAACGTAGGTTTGCCTTTTCTTAATCTTTCTTCTAAGATAAGTCGTAAGGTTAGTATTGCCTCACGTGTTCCCACATTTCTACGGAATCCAAACTGATCTTCCCCGAGGTCGGCTTCTACCAGTTTTTCCATTCGTCTGTAAAGAATTCGCGTTAGTATTTTGCAGCTGTGACTTATTAAACTGATAGTTCGGTAATTTTCACATCTGTCAACACCTGCTTTCTTTGGGATTGGAATTATTATATTCTTCTTGAAGTCTGTGGGTATTTCGCCTGTCTCATACATCTTGCTCACCAGATGGTAGAGTTTTGTCATGACTGGCTCTCCTAAGGCCATCAGTAGTTCTAATGGAATGTTGTCTACTCCCGAGGCCTTGTTTCGACGCAGGTCTTTCAGTGCTCTGTCAAAATCTTCACGCAGTATCTTATCTCCCATTTCATCTTCATCTACATCCTCTTCCATTTCCATAATATTGTCCTCAAGTACTTCGCCCTTGTATAAACCCTCTATATACTCCTTCCACCTTTCTGCCTTCCCCTCTTTGCTTAGAACTGGGTTGCCATCTGAGCTCTTGATATTCATACAAGTGGTTCTCTTCTCTCCAAAGGTCTCTTTAATTTTCCTGTAGGCAGTATCTATCTTACCCCTAGTGAGATAAGCCTCTACATCCTTACATTTGTCCTCTAGCCATCCCTGCTTAGCCATTTTGCACTTCCTGTCGATCTCATTTTTGGGACGTTTGTATTCCTTTTTGCCTGCTTCATTTACTGCATTTTTATATTTTCTCCTTTCATCAATTAAATTCAATATTTCTTCTGTTACCCAAGGATTTCTATTAGCCCTCGTCTTTTTACCTACTTGATCCTCTGCTGCCTTCACTACTTCATCCCTCAGAGCTACCCATTCTTCTTCTACTGTATTTCTTTCCCCCATTCCTGTCAATTGTTCCCTTATGCTCTCCCTGAAACTCTCTACAACCTCTGGTTCTTTCAGTTTATCCAGGTCCCATCTCCTTAAATTCCCACGTTTTTGCAGTTTCTTCAGTTTCAATCTGCAGTTCATAACCAATAGATTGTGGTCAGGATCCACATCTGCCCCTGGAAATGTCTTACAATTTAAAACCTGGTTCCTAAATCTCTGTCTTACCATTATATAATCTATCTGATACCTTTTAGTATCTCCAGGATTCTTCCAGGTAAGAACGTAGAACTACTTAAACCTAACTAACCTAAGGACATCACAAACATCCATGGGCGAGGCAGGATTCGAACCAGCGACCGTAGCGGTCGCGCGGTTCCAGACTAGAGCGTCTAGAACCGCTCGGCCACCCAGGCCGGCTCTTGCATTGTCCATGGACTCTTTTCCCCTCTTCATTTTGTTTCGTTGCGGTTGGTCTGGGCAGACGACACATGACATCCTGTTAAAGTTGATCGTTGATTCCTGTGCTCATTTTTTTATTACAGAGGGCAAGCAGGCGTCTGACCGAACACGCTGAGCTACCCCGCCGGCAGCTTTGGTGCCACTAACAGTCTTGAGTTTTGTGAAAGATCTTTCGACATAGGCTTCAGGCATTGTTCTCTTGACTGCCAACCGCGTTTCATCCATCGTCTATCTATAGCTCTGTGCTTTGCAAAACAGCACTGAAAACGCGTTTTGTGAAAGAATTGCACTTCGACGTTTGACATTTCCACTCTTCGTATATCCTATGCAGTGGCTCAGTTTCACCACGTTTGCCTCGTAAATTCCTGAGCTGTCGTTATCTTTGCAATGTCCCCTTGAGTTATGGTCGCCAGTGTGTTTGCGTCTAGCAGACGGCTGTTGGGAAACGCACAGGGCGGTGCAGCGACAGGCGTGCAGCGGCAGTAAAGCCACGTGGCTGGCCGCCGGCCACGCCGAGGCGCGTGACGCATTGCGTGAGCTGGGTGCAGCGCGATGACGCTGTGTTTAGCGTCGCCGCCGCCGCCGCGCCGGACTTAAATTTAGAACGGCGCAGCTCGCCGTAACAAAACATGTCGGCGGCCTCTGTGTGTGGCTGAGAGGCCTGTGAGCACCGCCGGCCGTGCCCGCTCGTCACTCGCCGCGCTCAAACCTGCCGCCTTCACAGACTCCACCGCCGCGACCGCTCTTATTTGTGCCACGGGTCAAACGGCCTCGCTCTCAAACGACGACGTCTCCCGTAAACGGTCCGAGACGCCGTTAAATGTTTCTGTTCCTGCTTTCTGTTTAGTTCTGCGGAGGCACTGATGTTATAAGAGTGTGTTGTATGATGGCCAGCAATACCCCGGAATACTGCGTTCTAAGCCAACATCTGCGCGTCAAAAATTTAGAAAAAGAGGGGAAATGCAGGATGTGACAGAAAAACGGGCTGTTTTAAGCAGTGTCTAAAAGTGGATTTGATAACACTGAATATGTCTACTACGGGGAGGCTCTACTTAAGGTGCAGTTACTCACAGGTTGTCGTAGATATTCGAACGCGTTAGTGCGACAGAGGTCTAGTGTCGGCTGTAATTATCGTAGATATCGTAATGCGTTAATGCGGAACCGATTTACGCACCAAAAAAAATAATAAAAAATAAAAAATAAATAAAAAAATAAAAAATAAAAAAAGATTAGTTTCAATTTTGGACACTAGGTACAAATCTGGCGCCGTAAAAGAAAGAAAGATATATAATATTGTTTCCACATGTAAAGGATTAGAGACGTGGGCAGAAAAGGTAAAACAAGTGAGAAAGCCATAATGGCCGGCCGCTGTGGCCGAGCTGTTCTAGGAGCTTCAGTACGGAACCGCGCTGCTGCTGCGGTCGCAGCTTCGAATCCTGCTTCGGGCATGGATGTGTGTGATGTCCTTAGATTAGTTACGTTTAAGTAGTTCAAAGTCTAGGGAATTAATGACCTCAGATGTTAAATCCACAGTGGTTAGAGCCATTTGAACCATTTTGAAAGGCACAATGTGAATTTTATTATGTTGTTGTGTGGTCTTCAGTCCAGAGACTGGTTTGATGCAGCTGTCCATGCTACTCTATGCAAGGTTCTTCATCTCTCAGTACCTACTGCAACCTACATCCTTCTGAATCTGTTTAGTGTATTCATCTCTTGGTCTCCCTCTACGATTTTTACCCTCCACGATGCCCTCCAATACTAGATTGGTGATCCCTTGATGCCTCAGAACATGCCCTACCAACCGATCCCTTCTTCTAGCCAAGTTGTGCCACAAATTTCTCTTCTCTCCTCATTAGTTATGAGTTTTATTATAAACCACCGATTACACAGTTCATTCAACGTAAGCACCGGAGACGTCGACGAGATCCTGCATCTGTAGAATGACATGATCAACGGTTGATTGCAGCAGTGGCGGTGAAATCTGAGCAAGGTGATCCTTGTTTACTAGCTTTCAGATCAGATACAGCGAAAGTGTCCCTGGCAAACGCGTTCTTTTATATATCACCAGAGCTGAAAGTCATAAGGATTCAGATCAGGTGATCTTTAAAGCTTTGCGCCTGGAAAACGCTCGTGAAAGGTTACGTTAAGCAGACCTTTCACTGGGCGAACGAAATGAAGTGTTGCCCATCTTGCACCAAAATGGTCGTTTCCACGCAGTTGCGCTCTTCCAAACCAGGAATCACATGCTGTGCAAGGATGTCTCTATGACGTGCGGGCGTCACACTACACCCGGCAGGTTCTCCGGGTGTATTCTCTTCCAACAAGAACGGAAGGTGGTTGTGAATCCACGCCACACACAATCACATAGCAGGGCGCTGTGACCGAGCGGTTCTAGGCTCTTCAGTCCGGAGCCGCGCTGCTGCTAAGGTCGCAGGTTCGAAACCGGCCTCGGGCATGGATGTGTGTGATGTCCTTAGGTTAGTTAGGCTTAAGTGGTTCTAAGTCTAGGGGACTAATGACCTCAGATGTTGAGTCCCATAGCGCTTAGAGCCATTTGAACCATTTCAACAGTCACATACGCGGTTTAACAGTAACCCAAATTCGGCAGTTACGGCTTGTCAAATGATAACGTCATACAAACAGTGCAGCTCCAGATTGACACATGGTGGCCAAAATTGGAATTAATTGTTTTTCAGCGTAAATCGGTTCCGCATTAACAGATTGGCATATCTACCAAGTTTCGCTGCCGTACAATAATTACAGCCCCAATGGACCTCTGTGAATAGCTGCACTTTAATTATAACCACTCGCTATATTTCAAGTACGTTGGCCATTTGCTGAGATGGGGTACTGGAGCAGGGCTGAACGTGCTGTGGTTGTGAAGGCCTCCTATAAAAAAGGTGGCTGTGTTTCTGGCTGCTAGAAGGAAATACCGTTGTCATTTCAACCTGTGACGGAACGTTACTGTACAATCGGCGCATGCAGTCAGATTATGGATGATAAACTTCGAAACAACAGGAACTTTCCTTCAGCTGAAATCGCCAGGAAGGCGCAAAAGCTACCGCTCACAGGAACGAATAGAGGAGTTGCAAAATGTAACCAACAGTCCGAAGCGTTCTCTAAGACATACTGAGGCTATACTGCGAACGCACTGTTGTAGTTTGTCCAGAATTTTATGAAATGATTTAAATTTGCAATCATGCAAGATGCGGGTAGTGCAAGAGTTAAATGAAAAGAGGTCGTGAGAAGCGAATGACTGTCTGTTGAACTGTTTATTGCAGTTTATTTACTATAGGTCAGTGATGAGGGACATTTTCATCTCATTGGTTACGTCAAGAAACAAAGAAAATCCTCACGAACTCCATCAACGCCCCTCACACAGCCGGAAAGTCACAGTGTGGTGTGCAGTCTCTTCAGTGGGAACAATCGGTCCTTTATTTTTTAAGATGAACGTAGACCGAGCAACCGCATAGGCTGCCATGGCTGACACGTTCCTCGCACCTGAACTAGAACGGCTTCCTGCAAATGGGTGTTGATTTCAGCAAGATGGTGCTACGTGTCATTGTGTTCAAATTTCAATGGCAGCGGTGCACAGAGTGTTTGATAACAACGTCATTTCAAGGAGTGGGGACATTTTGTGGCCTCCCAAATTTACCGACTTACCGGTCTGTTATTTCTTCTTTTGGATGTCTACATATAATTTCGGAAACGAAATACACCATTCGTGCAGAAATATTCTTACACGGATGGGTGAACGTGCCACGAGCTATTTACATCGCAGAGTGTTTGCCACCGTAACAATGGCGGCCACCTATAAAACAAGATGGACAGTACGGGAAATGGCACTACGCAAGGATTTCATTGTTGTTATTGAAAATCCTTGGCCTGCTTTTGTATATCCAAAGCGTTCCATTTTTCTGCCACGTCATGTAGCTGTCTTTACCTTTCCGGCGGGAAGCAATAATTTAGAAACCATTGCACGTGCGAAACTCAGCTCGTCTTTTCTCACCTGATATCCTGCGAACCACGGATGAAGGACAACGGGCAGAGTGAATATTCTTAGATTTCCGGAACGCGTTTGACAAAGTGCCACGCTGCAGACTGTCAACAAAAGAGTGAGCTTACACAATAGATTCTCAGATATGTGAGTGGCTCGAAGGCTTTTTAAGTAATGGAACACAGCACTTTGTCCTTGACAGCGAGTGTTCATCGGAGTGTTAAAAAAAAAAAAAATGTTCAGATGTGTGTGAAATCCTATGGGACTTAACTAATAAAGTCATCAGTCCCTAAGCTTACACACTACTTAACCCAAAGTATCCTAAGGACAAACACACACACACACACACACACACACACACACACACACACACACACACACACACACATGCCCGAGGGAGGACTCGAACCTCCGCCGGGACCAGCCGCACAGTCCATGACTGCAGCGCCCCAGACCGCTCGGCTAATCTCGCGCGGCATCTGAGTGTCCGCGCAGGATACAATGACCGGTGCGCATTGACAAATTTTCGTCCAAAGCGCTGGGCGAGTTCACTCGTTTGTTCGGAAGGGGAGATCAAGAGTGACTGTCACTTTTCGGTCGATGACAGAGTCGAGGCGCACGCTCTACAGTCTTCCTCATTCGATTTTACAGAAACTATTAGGAAAAAATTTAATTTTTGTTTTATTTGTAGCTTTATATGCCCATCATTTCTTTAACAGTCATAGTTATTGTGATATTTACCTGGAAATAACTCACTACGCGAAATTCAAAAAAGTTTGCAACGAAAAATAAGGGTCGCTACATTTTTGCGTTTTATGTATATTACATAATATGTTACTGCGTATGACGTTTAGTTAACATACAGAACTTTTCTTTAGTCTTGGGTGGAGGTCTCTATTTGCCACCAATCTCGAGAAAACTAATCTGATGGAGCACACTCATTTGGGATCACGCTGCGTCAGTGATAAAGCCAGACTGAAATATCCACAACATTCCCCATGTTTCAAAAATGGTTTGAGATATCCAAACGAGATTTTGCCAAATGATAGCACGCAAAGAGGAGAGTATTTTGCCACATGGTTATCATGCAATACTTTATTATCTGCAGTGTTATTCCACCAACTACAGACATTTTCGTCCGACCCCGGTAGCTGAGTGCTCAGCGCCACAAAATGTCAATCCTAAGGGCCCGGGTTTGATTCTCGGCTGGGTCGGAGATTTTCTCCGCTAAGGGACTGGGTGTTGTGTTGTCCTAATCATCATCATTTCATCCCCATCGACGCGCAAGTCGCCGACGTGGCGTCAAATCGAAAGACTTGCATCCGGCGAACGGTCTACCCGATGATAGACCCTAGTCACACGGCATTTACATTTACAGACTTTTTCAATGAAAGAATGTAATTTTTAGGAGCGAATGATAGCTGGTGAAACGAGAAATGCTATGGGTTTTGGAACAACATGAGTGAAGTCATTTCATGCTTATTTTGTACCGGCAATATGCTTTTTCAAAAGCTAGTGATCTTACTTTCACTTAGTTCCTCGCTTAATAAACTGAACAAACCACTGTTTCAGAATTCTCTCACAGTTGCGTCTGCACAACATGTTACTAAGGTTACACTGTATAAACTCTTCCGTGCGGTTTGAGGCGCCATGTAACGGATTGCACGGCCCCTTCCGTTGGAGGTTCGAGTCCTCCCTTGGGCATGGGTGAGTGTGTTGTTCTTAGCTTAAGATAGTTTAAGTAGCGTGTAAGCCTAGGGACCGATGAGCTCAGCAGTTTGGTCTCTTAAGAATTAACTCACATTTGAAATTTTTTTTTTAACTCCGCTGTGCTTTGGACAAAGACGTGAACTGAAATATGGCACCGAGAGAAATGTGTAGATTTCACTCAAAATACGCCATTTGTGACGCTTTTCTGAAAGTTACAAATAGTTAACAAGCCAAGCGAAAATAAGTCGCTGCATTTTCAGAGGAATTCTTTTTAGGTACTAACCGAAACAGGGGTGACAGATCTTCTTGAATTGTCAAAAAAAAATGGTTCAAATGGCTCTGAGCACTATGGGACTTAACACCTGAGGTCATTAGTCCCGTATAACTTAGAACTACTTAAACCTAACTAACCTAAGGACATCACACACATCCATGCCGGAGGCAGGATTCGAACCTGCGACCGTAGCGGTCACGCAGTTCCAGACTGAAACGCCTAGAACCGCACGGCCACACCGGCCGGCTTGAATTGCCACTACGCAAGTGAGGGTGCGGAGGGGCTCCACTTAATATTTACAAAAACTTGAGCGTAAACTTCAGTTTAGAACAGTTCTTCCCTTCCACGGCTCGGCATACAGCGTCTGCCCATAGCCCCCACCACTGCCGCACTTCCCACGTTTTCCCTGCCCACTGTGCATATACCGGCCACGGTATTTCGCGGGGACTTCTGTCTTCAGGATTGCCTCGGTGAAGTATGATGGGACCACTCTTGTTCTGATCTTTATAAACATGGTGGGGCAAAGCAACGTCCGTATTTGAATTTGGCGCCCTGGAGCAATGGTTGCTTCGAGGAGGAAGGGGGTATGCACATTCGAGAGAGTGGGGCTTGAAGTTATAAGAACACTTGCTTTAACTAGCATCATGGTGTGGACGCACGTGGAACAACGATTCTCTGTCAAAGCATACTTTTATAACGGTCTATCAATCATCAACACACAAGGTGCATTTCGCACCCACTTCAGTATTGCGTCAAATGTTCGTGTTGGTGGCCGGCAGACGATTTTTTCATAGGTAAACAACTTCAGGGAAACATGAAATGTGAAGGAAAAAAATGCGCGGCCACGAACAGCAAGGTCACCTCTAAATACTGACAACGTAAGGCTTCCTGTTTTGCGATCTCCTCAACGCTCTGCCCGTAAACATGTAGCTTCTGTTCGGTTGTCTGCTCGTTTTGTGAGGCGAATAGTTCATGAAGAACTAAAATTGTACCGCTAGAATTCCTGCAGTTGATGCAGCAACCAGATCCACGCGATTTTGTTCCTCGAGAAGGCACTTCTTGGCTTATTTCTCGACACACTTGTTTTCTTCAGTGAAGAGGCTCATTTTCATCATTCTAGATCTGTAAATAAGCATAACATGCGATATTGGAACCGTAATAGTCCCAAACAATTTCATCAGCGTCCCCTACATTTACAACGAGTATCTGTTTGGTGCCGCTGTCATGAGTTGGAATAACTGATGATGGTTTTTTGAAGAAAACAAAGGGGTAGTTTCATTGACTTCTGACCGTTATGTGCACATGATTCTGTAGTTTTCCTGTCAATACTCAATGAGACGGATCTGCGGTACGTATGGTGCCAGCAGGACGATGCCACGTCACACACAGCGAGTGTGTTAGGGACTGTGTTGCGGCAACGGCTCCCAGGACACCTCATCTGAGAGGCGACCTGCCTTGACCAGCGTGGTCGCCTGATTTAACCCCCTGCGACTATTTTGGCGGGGCTGTCTAAAATCGTTATGACGATCCTCTTAGGACCCTGGCTCACCTGAAAAACAACATTCGTCAAGCTGTCACCAATATACCCGTCGATAAGCTATAAAGAGTTCATGAACATATTCTCAGTTCGAATATAACAAATTTCCTTGAGACAAAAAAGCTTCTGTCCACGAAACAACACTGTTTTAGAAAGCACAGCTCGAGCGAAACTCAACTTGCCCTATTCTGACATGATATCTTGCGAACTATGTGTGAAGGGCAACAGGCAGATTCCTAAATTTCCGGAAAGCATTTGGCATGGTGCCCCACTGCAGACCGAAGGAAAGAGCATACAGAATAGGTTCCCACATATTGAGTGGCTCGAAGACTTCTTAGATAACAGGACTCAGTACCTTGTCTTCGAAGGCAAGTGTTCATCAGAAACAAGGGTACCATCAGGAGTGCCCCAGGGAAGTGTGATAGGACTGTTGTGATTTTCTACATACATAAGTAAATGATATGGTGGACATGAGAGCAGCAATCTGAGGCTGTGTACTGCTGATGCTCTGACATATGGCAAGGCATCGTCGTTGAGTGACTGTTAGAGGATACAAGATGACGTACCTAAAATTTCTGGTTGGTGTGATGAATGGCAGCTAGATCTAAATGTAGGACAATACAAGTTAATGCAGATGAGTAGGAAAAATAAACCTTTAATGTTCGAATACAGGATTAGCAGAGTGCTGCTTGACACAGTAAAGTCGATTAAATATCTAGGCGTAACGTTGAAAAGTTATATATACTGGAACAAGAATGTAAGGATAATAGAAAGCAAGGTGAAAGATCGGCTTCAGTTTATTGGGAGAATGTTAGGAGAGTGTGGATCATCTGTAAAGGAGACTATACATAGGACGCTAGTGCTACCAATTCTTGGATATTGCTCGAGTGTTTGGGATCTGCACCAGGTAAACGAAATTGTTGAGCTTGGCAGCTCCTGAACACACTTCACTCGCGAGTTCAAAACACGCGTCACATGTCATAAGGCATACAGTATAAAAGGCGTGTCTAGGAATGTTCATAATATTGTGACTTGGGAGTGTGTCATAAACTGGATGGTTGGGAAAAATGCACAACAAATTACCTTTGAAATATGTATCATCGTACGAGGTTGCGTGTCTTTAGTTGGACCTTCATCTCTCCAGTGGAACTATAGCTGTACTTGTCTCGGAAGGTTACACCTTCGTTGGTTACGCACGTTCTTATAACGATCTAATATTTTACAGTCTTATCCTGCAAGAGGACGACGCTGTACCACTCATGAAAAATCCCAGAGGGCGGAGGGTCAATTCGATCTCCCAACACAACTCCACAGGCCATACCTACAATCCTCTCGGGAGGGGAGCTCTTACAGTACTGCTGTCCACGCCGTCATGGAGCTTTCAGCTTGCCAAGGGGTTCACAGACACTTGTCATTATAAGCGTCACCTGTGGCTGTATATACTTCCTTGCTGCTTGGGATAATTCCTTACGGTAATGACTTTTTTATGCATTAAACTCACAAAGGCATTTCTAAATTACGAACATGTGTTAATTTTCGACGTAATATGTTTTTTCTGGTGTTCGTTTTTTATTTTTACTGTGTAATGTGTTGTACACTTTGATCAAATCTTATCAAATGCTTTGAATTATTCTTATTTTTGTGTTTTTATTGTTTACGGGAACCAATGTTGGTGACCTTGTTAAGCAATATATTCTATACCATGAAAGACTGCTTAGATACGTTGGAAGTGTGAATATGAGACGATTGACGTTGTGCGAAGTTTGGTGGAATGATTCCCCGGGGACCGCAGCTCGTGGTCGTGCTGTAGCGTTCTCGCTTCCCGCGCCCGGGTTCGATTCCCGGCGGGGTCAGGGATTTTCTCTGCCTCGTGATGACTGGGTGTTGTGTGATGTCCTTAGGTTAGTTAGGTTTAAGTAGTTCTAAGTTCTAGGGGACTGATGACCATAGATGTTAAGTCCCATAGTGCTCAGAGCCATTTGAACCATTTTTTTGATCCCCCGGGAGCTGAGGGCAGACATGCTTTCACAGAACTAGAGGGGATGACAGGGGCAAATGAAGCTGTCTCGCTTGGTATAGGAAAAAATCACTTAACCAAACGGTGAGTTGGTGCAGGGGCTGTTGTGTCGTTTATAGCAAGGATCCACTGCGGAAGGTCGAGATGAAAGCATTCGTTCTGGAGGATGAATTCTGTCGGGGGACGGTAGGTTCAAGGATCACGTTAAGGGAAATACTTCAGCAAATAAACATCTCTCAGCTTTCCAAAAACATGGCAAAACAGCTCTGACCTACTACAAGTTCAGAAGTGGAAGAGAGTCAGCTACTAGCCTTGTTGACAGTTTTTTAACATCTCTCAGCACCTGTCATCCGAGGCTAGCTGGTGGTTTTGGGAGCACCAGTTGTAGTGATTGAGGTGACGTGAGAAGGACAGAACACTTAGCAGGAAGTTTTCTATAGAAAGACTTCGTCTGAATAGTCCTCGGAAGGTCCAACGGTAGTGATGACTGCTGTGTTATCCTCAGCGGAAGCCACCACCAGATGAAGATATAGAGAGGACATGTGGTCAGCACATCGCTCTCCCAGTCGTTGTCAGCTTTCGTGACCGAAGCAGCTACTCTCTTCAGTCAAGTGGCTCCTCAATTGGCCTCATATGGGCTGACTGTACCCCGCTTGCCAAGAGTTCTCAGTATATCCGAATGGTCGCCTATCCAAGTGCTAGCGAAACCCGACAACGCGTTACTTCAGCGACCTGACGAGAACTGGAATTTCCTCTACTACAAAGCCGTTGGCTTTTTTAGCTAAGAGGGGAGGAAATTAAGTTCATTGGCTTCTTGACGTTTTGCCTCTCTTAGCGGGATATTTTAGTAAAGAAACAATCGCGCCATTGTCGCGCTGTATTAACTTTCGAGAGAAATGTTGGTCGCGTTTTTGTTGGCAAGAAGATGGGAGATAGCAGCTTTTTATGGACTTGGAAGGTTTGGAATTCGTCGCGAGGTTTGGAGGTGAACAGATCGACGCTCTGCAGGCTGAACCCTCAGCTGGCAGAGCGGCAGCGAGGCGAGGCGAGGTGCCTCCTCCATTTTGTCCGTATCATGCTGAAGATTATGGTGAACGACAAACGAAAGTCTGTAGTGCAGATTTGTGATAGGCTTCACTGCCACATGTTCGTCAGTGCGTCCTCACACCTTTGGGATTCTTCGCTTCTTCATTGAGATAAGCAGTCATTGTAATCAGCTAAATTTCGATTGCGCGATAAGTGACACAAATCTGAAGGCTGTAAATTCAACTAAATACTTACGGATTACAATTACAAATAACCTAAATTGGAACGATCACATAGATAATATTGTGGGTAGAGCAAACCAAAGACTGCGATTCATTGGCATAACACTTAGAAGGTGCAACAGGTCTACTAAAGAGACTGCTTACACCACGCTTGTCCGCCATATTCTGGAGTATTGCTGTGCGGTGTGGGATCCGCATCAGGTGGGACTGACGGATGACATCGAAAAAGTACAAAGAAGGGCAGCTCATTTTGTATTATCGCGAAATAGAGGAGATAGTGTCACAGACATGATACGTGAACTGGAGTGGCAATCATTAAAACAAAGGCGATTTTCGTTGCGACGGGATCTTCTCATGAAATATCAGTCACCAGTTTTCTCCTACGATTGCGAAAACATTCTGTTGGCACCCACCTACATAGGGAAGGGGTTCGCACAGAAAAATTTAAGTGCTCGTTACTCCCGCTTGCCGTTCGAGAGTGGAACGGTAGAGAGACAGCATGAAGGTGGTTCATTGAACCATCTGCCAGGCACTTGATTGTGAATAGAAGAGTAATCACGTAGATGTAGATGTTATAGTCAGGCTGCGACACATTTCACAGAGTCAGATGGGATGTTAATAAGCAACTCGACCCCATGGAGTAACTTTGTCAACTGATAATCTTAATTTTGTAATTATCATCAGAAAGTATGTCCTTGTGATGCTGATGATTTTATAATTGTTTTGAATGCCTTATGATTCCAAACGCTTTTTTGTAATAAACCACAGCGTGCATTTAAATTCTGACGTGAGTTCCCCACCTTAATAATCACTGCTAGGACCTAAATAATTTATAGCGTTAGTAAATCCGTTGCGTACATCAAATTCAGCACTGAGACTCGAGGGTGTGCCTGATTCACGATTAATTCTGATTCAGTTAAATTCTCTTACACACACGGTTTTGCTACTACTACGTCTACTACTAGTGCTACACGCCATTGCTGCCAAAGTGGGAACGGCTCTGACTGAAGTGAAACTGTGAAACTCGGTACGCATTACGTTCTACAGCGACAACTGTTGCTGTGTGTCTGCCTCAGCAGTACCATGGTCAGCGCGACGGATTGCCAAGCTAGGGACCCCGGGCGCGATTCCTGGCTGTGTCGGGATTTTACTAACTCGAGGCTAGGTTTTGTATTCTTCTTACGTTCGCATCGTCATAATTGACATTCAGTTATTGAGATGACTGAATGGGCACGTTTCGAAAGCCAATAAATTGAAACAAAGGTGTTTAATGGAAAACTGAAAGAGAATTTTGTATGCTATGTCTGCTGACCTCTAGCTAGAGAGAAATAGGGAATGGAAAGAAGGGTGCTATAATGGAGACCAGTCTTGAAGAGAAAGCAGTCTTCTGTTCGACACAGAGTGTGCGATCAAGATAAGCTCCTGAAGCTTAGTGCCTCTGCCATTGTAACTGCATGTGATGATGGGTCGTCCAATGAATACAGGATGCAGCTAGCGTAATTCTAGCCGTGTCTGAGTTTTATCTGTGTGTAATAAAATATCTTCTCCATTTTAAAGAAACTATAATGATGCCGGGTTTGTAGACTCCTCTTGATGTGAAATACTTTTTCTGATGAACCAAAAACCTTTCGCTCAAGTTGTAGGTTTTTATTCCCGGAAATGTGGAATATCTACAGCGAGGATACAACAACGTATGGAAAAACACAATTTTTAATCATTTGTTTAAACAATTAATTATTGTTGCGTCTTAGGTTTCTAATTATTAGCCCGTTGATTAAAATGACAAAGATGTTGTTGGCATAATAGTATGAACATAACAAGCAAAGAGCCTAAAACCATCAAAAAAATTAATTGAAGACCCCAGCTGTTAAAATGGTAAAGGACAGGCGATGAGAGACAGAGGCGTTACATGCAAAACGTGGAAAATGATATTTTACTCATATTAATCGACAGTTCCACAATAAATTGATGTACTGCAGCTGTATCACAAACTAAAGACTATCGCTAATGGCAACATTGTCAGGAAGCGTGCATATAAACAGTGGTATAAGCCAAAAGTAGTAATTCATGATTTTCAAGGACGATCTCTGCGAATAAGATGATGATGTAGATAACTACAATTCAGATACAGATCCTGAATATGTTCGTGAACGCAAATGCGCTTCAAACGTTGTTGCAAATGTGAATACTTATTTAAGATAGTAAACAATGTTAAATTCTGTCCCTTACCATTTTAACGTTTGTTTAAGTTCCAGTGCTGTGTACAAATATTAAGGGTTTATCTTTCACATTGCTTATTTGAATGCTTTCTAAAATTAATTTCATACTGTGCTGAATCATAGATTAATCTTTGACGTTGTTATACTGTATTATCGCAGAAATGGTTAATGCAAATCGTAGCATGGAGCACGTAAATCATTCGGAACTCTTAAATATGTTTTTTTGAGAGGTTTCACAGTAAAGTTTGTTAAGTTACTCACCGACAGGTTAGGTCAATGCTAACCCATATTAGGTGCACCCAATTACAAGTAATCGATGTTAAGTATCCATTGATGAATTGTTAAGAACAAAATTTTGGGCGGAGTTTACTATTTTAAAAATATTTCGTAGTCACATTGGACATGCTTGAAACACGAATTTCTTGTTTGAGACTTCATTGAAACTTTATTGCTTAATTTCACAAAACAATCAACTTCTTGCTGACTATTTTTTTATAACTTAGGTCTTCTATTCATAACTGCATCCTTAGTGTTTATGAGAAAGGATTTTATTATATTTACCTTTTTTAAGTTAAAATCTTTTTTACATTTTTTGGAGGGAACAATATTACATAATTTAAGTGTCTTCTAGTGTGACGGATACAAGTGACGGTACGTGCCGCCTCTAGTCCTAATAACCAGTTAACTGCGAACAATAGTTAACTTATCAGAGAGAAACAGAAGTAAATGTTTATCGCCACACTGCAATATACCACATTTTCTAACTTTCTGTTGGCAACAACGCGTGACATTTCCGTTCATGACTGTTTAGCGTGACTTTAACATGGTTGCTGCATTTTTAGTAGAAGTCACATAGAAACGATACTTGCTTTAATCTATTGTCGAGTTTCTTTTATTTTGCCTACAGCTTGCCAGGTTAGATATCCTCGCGTGCAGTCGTCAGCTCCGTTCCCAAATGGCGTATAATATGCTTGTACGAGGGGCATTCAATATGTAATGTAGCACATTTTTTTCCTAGGTTAATTTCGGTTGAGAAAATGCAGAATCTGTTGTGGGACGTCGTGAAATATTCGCGCTTCAGGCCGTACATTTTGTGAAGTTCCGACGCTACACGTAGCCTTCAAAGGGACGCTGGTAGCGGAGGTGCGCTCCAAGGAGAGAGCTGTCACCGAGTTTATTTTGTCGGAAAACCAGAGCATTTCAGATTTTCATATGGGCTTTTAGAATGAACAAAAGCATGGTGAGTCGTTGGGCGAGGCATCTGTCATCATCTCAACTAGGTCGCGCAAACCTGTCACATATCCCATATGCTGACATGCCGAATACTCGTACAGCTGTGACTACTGCAGTGTTGGAATGTGTGGGCGCACTAATTCGAGATGACAATGGAACACCTCGCTGCTCAACTGGACGGACCTGTTGGTGGTGCTGACACACTAGTCCACCAGTTGCGGTGCTCAAAGGCGTGTGCCCGCTGCGTTCCTCGGCCCTTAACAGAAGACCGTAAAGAGCAACGGAGGACCATCAGAGGGGACATGCTTGTACGTACAAGGCTGATCGTGACAATTTTTGTCGAACAAGGATTCATCACTTCGAACCGGAGGCAACACGGTAATCCATGGAATAGCGCCACAGCACATCCGTAATAAAAGTTCAAGCCACACCATCAGCCAGTAAAGTCATGGCGACAGACTTCTGCGAATCTTGAAACGTCCCCTTAGAAAAATTATAAATGACTGTGCTTAAACTGACACACAATATTTTTTAAGGCAACGCAATCTGACTTTCAAAAATCCCTACGAAATTATGACCCTGACTAACAATAACTTATACCTTTCATGAATCACTTACCTCACAAAAATCTTCGTCACTCAAACTACTGCAGTACAGCGAGAGCCAATACTGCCAGCTGAATAAAAGATTCTAACTACTGAAGGCACTAACTACTGATAGGCGTAGTCAGCAAATGAAAGATTTTGGTAGAGAACAAATAATGTATTTACCTTAATAGTGTTCAAAAGTCATAATACAGGGTGATTCAAAAAGAATACCACAACTTTAGGAATTTAAAACTCTGCAACGACAAAAGGCAGAGCTAAGCACTATCTGTCGGCGAATTAAGGGAGCTATAAAGTTTCATTTAGTTGTACATTTGTTCGCTTGAGGCGCTGTTGACTAGGCGTCAGCGTCAGTTGATGCTAAGATGGCGACCGCTCAACAGAAAGCTTTTTGTGTTATTGAGTACGGCAGAAGCGAATCGACGACAGTTGTTCAGAGTGCATTTCGAACGAAGTATGGTGTTAAATCTCCTGATAGGTGGTGTATTAAACGTTGGTATAAACCTGAACGTCAACTACCCAAGGCGATGGATCGTCAGCCAGGCAGCCCGTGACAGAGCACTTCATCACTGGCCTCCAAGAAGCCCTGTTCTTACCCCCTACGATTTTTTCTTATGGGGGTATGTTAAGGATATGGTGTTTCGGCCACCTCTCCCAGCCACCATTGATGATTTGAAACGAGAAATAACAGCAGCTATCCAAACTGTTACGCCTGATATGCTACAGAGAGTGTGGAACGAGTTGGAGTATCGGGTTGATATTGCTCGAGTGTCTGGAGGGGGCCATATTGAACATCTCTGAACTTGTTTTTGAGTGAAAAAAAAACCTTTTTAAATACTCTTTGTAATGATGTATAACAGAAGGTTATATTATGTTTCTTTCATTAAATACACATTTTTAAAGTTGTGGTATTCTTTTTGAATCACCCTTTATATATAGCAGTTCATGGCATCCAGTCTTACAAATTTACTGTCTCTGATGGACACACGTCCAGATCATTCGCTCTCAAAACTCCGTCATCTCTGTCCCCACATCCACCACTGCTGGCGGCTCACCTCCAACTGCGCAACGCTACGCGCTGTTCACATCCAACTGCCCAATACTACAATAGCAAATTCCAACAAAGCAAACCAGCCACAGACTGCACACAGCACAGTCAGTGATTTTCGTATAGAGCGCTTGTGGTGTCACCGCTAGACACCACACTTGCTAGGTGGTAACTTAAATCGGCCGCGGTCCTGTAGTACATGTCGGACCCGCGTGTCGCCACTGTGTATTCGCAAACCTAGCGCCACCACATGGCAGGTCACAAGACACGGACTTGACCTCGCCCCAGTTGTACGGACGACATAGCTTGCGACCACACGTATCACGTCTTCCTCTCATTTGCCGAGAGACAGATTAAATAGCCTTCAGCTAGTCCATCGCTTCTACCTAGCAAGGCGCCATGTGTATCATTGCTAATTGCTTACTACTATGCAAGAGATGTATTTCAACAAGAACAAGACTACATTAAAGTTAAGTATATTAAAATCTCTCTTCTTTTCTTTATAGTTTTTCATCCAGTCTCCTGTTTCAGAATTTACGCCCGTCTGCGTTAGTTTCGCGTGCACCTAGCCACTCATTGTGTCGAGACCTTAGGGAATCGACACAACAGCGCTACGTGGCGTTACCAACATAAAAACCTAAACAGCCTACTTACACTCTAACCGAGTTATTCTATTTTATGTCCACCCTCACAGTGCAGCGACCAAGTTTGAAGTGTGTCGTGCGACCCTCGGGATATTGAAGAAACGACTTCGTCGTGAAACTTCCTGGCAGATTAAAACTGTATGCCGGACCGAGACTCGAACTCGGGACCTTTGCCTTTCGCGGGCAAGTGCTCCACCAACTGAGCTACCCAAGCACGACTCACGCTCCGTCCTCACAGCTTTACTTCTGCCAGTACCTCGTCTCCTACCTTCCAAACTTTACATTCTGGAAACATCCCCCAGGCTGTGGCTAGGCCATGTCTCCGCAATATCGTTTCTTCCAGGTGTGCTAGTTCTGCAAGGTTCGCAGGAGAGCTTCTGTAAAGTTTGGAAGGTAGGAGACGAGGTACTAGCAGAATTAAAGCTGTGAGGATGGGGCGTGAGTCGTGCTTGGGTAGCTCAGATGGTAGAGCACTTGCCCGCGAACGGCAAAGGTCCCGAGTTCGAGGCTGGGTCCGGCACACAGTTTTAATCTACCAGGAAGTTTCATATCAGCGCACAGTCCGCTGCAGAGTGAAAATCTCATTCTGAACTTCGTCGTGTTCGTCGTCACAAAAATACAAACGAACTGTTCCTTCTCCATGACAACGCGAGTCGTCACAAAAGTCTGCGCACCCGAGGGGAGCTCACAAAACTTTATGAACTACTCTTCCTTATCGACCCCACAAACCGGATGTCGCGCCTGCCGTCTCCCATCTGTTTGGCCCAATGAAGGATGCGACCCGTAGGATGCAGTACGCGGATCGTAGGGAGGTGATTGATGCAGCAAGAGGTTGGCTCCAACGTCTACGAATGGAGTGGTATCACCCAGGCCCTCCCAGTAAGGTGGCGTCAGGCCGTCGCATTTGAACGAAGATTATACTGAAAAATTCGATCTTGTAGTCAAAAGAGTGGGGAATAATATTGTGTACTGGAATCCTAAATAAAACCGTCCTCCTTAACAGCTGCTCGGGAAACGAGCTGCGCCTGCTCGCATGGGGACGGCCTGAAGGTGGTACTCGGTAACGAAATCGGTAGCCAGTAAGCGAAAAAAAAAAAAAAAAACAAAAAAAAAGAAAGAAAGAAAAAGCTGTAGACAAAAGCAAATAATTTCTCTGATTGTTTGACGACTGTTACTATGGACAATATGTCCCAATTTTGTAAAAGCTACAAAATGTATAAGTTTAGCACTTGTGAGGTAACGGGCGAGCTGCGGCGTTCTGGAAATATTCTAAGTTCAGAGTTGGCGGCCACCGCTCTGGCCACGCGGCAGGGCCGGGCCTGTTCGCATCCGCGTGGTTCCTCACAACGGCCGGAGCACGTGGTCCATCGAGCCCGTGGCTGAGAATTCCTTGGTGACACTGTGCACCGGGAGGGCCAAAGATGGCGGACTTTGTAAAACCATAATGGCAGACATTTCACAGTTCGTATAGAAATTAATAGTAGCCAGATGAATCATGATGCCTCAGAAAGAAACATGCACATTACTATTATTTGCACGACGATTCTGATGGTGTAATCAGATTTTCAATATCTTCATTAGTTTAAAGTTTAGTGTCTGACGGTAAATTATACAAGTAACACCCAGCAAAGAATTTCCAAAATTTAAACGCTTCATCCGATTCCGTCGATCGACGTGTCTTTAGAAAGCTATTAGTGTAAACCTAAATTGGTACAAATTACAGTCATTTAACGTGAATAGTACATGAGTTATTGGAGGTCAAAGTGGTCAATTACTATCGATCGCGCCAGGGCACAAGTACTCCACAGTTACAGGAAAAAACAGTAGCAGCATGCGTATAAGTATATTTATTCATCTATGTCTTTGTTTACATCCGATATATACTATTCATGAAGAAATTGGTTAAATATTTACTGTGTTATAGAAAGCACAGAGACATTAGGCTATTGGCCTACCTTTTGTTCTATTCCTTTGATATATGTTTATGTAATTTGTTTATGTATCTAATAATACGTGTTAGAGCGTGTTTATGGTCCATCCGTAGGAATATTTGTATAATTTCAAGTTGTTTAAATGTACACCCAGTACTTCGAAAGTGTTTTATGTTTGTGAGTGTACGTGAGCTTGGAGACGTGGAGGGAGTGCTCTAGCCAATCACAGCGCTCGTTACTAAGAGAGACGTATGGAAGTTGGGGAGGACACGAGGTAGTTCGGAACGGTGCGGCGTGAGCGAGTCGCACAGGACACGGAGGTGTTTGACGCGACAGCGCGACATACAGTCGCGGAAAGACTTGGACAGTGGAGCAGTTTGCGCGTGATCGCAAGAGACAGAAATACTACGGAGTGCCGAATTGTGTAATTGTGAGATTTCCGTGGCTTCTGCAGTGAAGACGTAGTGTGCGTTTAGAAGTAAATATTTCGCGAGCTATGTTGTTGTTCATAACTAATTACGTGCAGTAGCAATCTGTTGTTTCCCTGTTATTCAACTTATATTTTATTTAATTGCTGGACCATAGACACCAATAAGTGTTTTGCAGAAATATACCGCATTCTCAAAAGTACTTCAGCTATCGTACTCATCATTTAAAGTCGTTAAGTTAATACCTGCAGATCTTATTTAACTGCAATCTTTTGTGAGGTGCCAGGACATGGGCACTTACACGTTAGCTTACCAACATTAGTATTAATAATGAAGGGACTGGCAAGGGCATCAGATCATGACTCTATTGAATTATGATAAATATGAGGCACTCTCGAGCAGTACTCCCTGCGTGTTTGCATGATTGAGCCACAAACTTGAAGCGTTGGTGAAAAGCGTCGGAAGTTGAGAATTGTGGAATGTAAAGTCTGCAGCTGGCCGTAGCTCGCCGGGCCGTCGAGGGCGGCAGGTAGCGGTCACCGGAAACGCGGGACAATACGGCGCTTTTGGGGATGGCCCGGCATCCGGAGCCACCTATGCTGGGCAACACATGGCCAAAACGGGAATTTCGTTTGCCTAGGGGCGTTATGGCCTACTCGATCATTGGGTAGATCTCAGAAATGCCGCTGGAGGGATTTGGGCGATGATAGAGCGTTTGACATTGGCCGAAACTGAGTTTTCTTCCGCCGCGTTTTCGTACGTGTGGAGGACAGGAGAATTGTGGAGAGAGAGAGAGGAGAGAGAGAGAGAGAGAGGACTTCGCCTTCAGTCATCGCGCGGTAAGGACTTGGAGACGGCGTCTTAGCCATGGTCTTCGAAGGGAGATATACGGTCTGTATCGCAGCATTGCACCAACGCGTGTTCCGTGCAGAGTTCTGCGATTAGAGCTCTTTGTGTGCTTAGGAGCGAGATTTTCCCCAACGCTCAACCACTTCCAACAACTTACCTAATATTCTTGATCTGGTAGTTATTCTTGCGAGGTGCCGAGTATTTATCAACGTAGCTGCCGGTAATAGGGGCGCGTAATTGCAAATTGTTAATGTGCCATTCTCAGGAGTTTGCAGGTGGACAAAGAGATTAACTTTTTGTTTTGTAAATTTTGTCAGTTGTGGGGAATATCAAATTAAAATGCCAATATTACAATCGAATTATCGACTTCATTGTAGCTAGCATTTACCCTGTCCCAGTAAGCTTTACATGTACTCTAGTCACTGCACAGCTTCCCAGACGGGAAGGAAACAAGGTTTGCAGTCTTCTATGTCAACGACGGACACATTCATTTGTAAATTTATATGTTACATTCATAATTCGCAACGGCCGAGTGATAGCAACCTTCGACCATTCGATTCATGTGTGTGTTATTATCGTATACTGCAGACTCAGCAGTATTTGGACTGTAATGCGGCAACTACGTATCCCAGCCCATAGACAACGAAACCAGCCAAAACTTTTAATATTGCAACTCTGCGTCAGAGAGTGCGTAGTTAATGGAAAGCCCGCACACTATAACCTACTTAAGTATGCTGGTAAGCGTTACTTCGGGATTTTCCAATCGTCGTTCACTGAAACAGCCTTGCCCTAGAGCGTCAGACGTGTGTGTTAATATCTGTTGGTTCAGCCCACGCACGAGACAAGTACAGGTGAGTTGGGCAGCCAGCGAAGAGTTTCTCACCTCTGTCTGCGGCGGTGGGCGGTGACTGGAGAGGATACCTCTGGAGGGGCGCACCGGCGTCTGAGGCGACGGGCGGCGGCGTCGGCCCTTTATACGCGAGGGGCCGGCGCCAGCCCAGCGCACCTGTCACAACACGGCACCTTAGCGCCTGCAGCATCCCCTCCCACGCTCACCTGTCCTCCAGGTAAGTGTGCTGCTAGTGGGACCGCAACGGCCCTGCCACGCCCTCTTTACAGATCGATTGTCGAAGAAGAACATAGACGGTCGTACATTTGGATACATTTTAGCTGCGATCTCCAAACTTAAAAGTTTCTGCACATACGCCTACATCGAAGAGCCGAACCTGAGAGAGAGAAAGAGAGACACAGAGACAGTCAAAGAGAGAGAAAGAGAGAAACGACCCACAATGAAGAAATTGTCCGATTGGGACGGAAATCGGTAGATGTGACATACATGTATAGACAAACAATTCATTACAATTTCAGAAAAATTATTAATTGGTTGCATAGACAGAACTTCACAAACTGAGCAATTCAGTAACGCGTTGGACGCCCCCTGGTCATTATTCAAACAGTTATTCACCTTGGCATTGACAGGTGTGGTTGTTAGATGTCCTATTAAGGGATATCGTGCCAGATTTATGCCAAATGGTGCATTACATCAACATACCGAGATTGTTGGAGGGACCTACCCGTAATGCTCCAAAACTTTCTCAGTTCGGGGAGCTCCGGCGATCTTGCTGGCCAGGGTAGGATTTAGAATGGTTCATATGGCTCTGGGCACTATGGGACTTAACTTCTGAGGTCATCAGTCCCCTAGAACTTAGAACTACTTAAACCTAAGGACATCACACACATCCATGCCAGAGGCAGGATTCTAACCTGCGACCGTAGCGGTCGCGAGGTTCCAGACTGTAACGCCTAGAACCGCTCGGCCACCCCGGCCGGCGGTAGGATTTAGACAAAGCAGTCGGAAACCTTACTGTGTGCAGGCGAACATTATCTTCCTGAAATTTAGGCCCAGGACGGCTTGCCACGAAGAACAACAAAACGTGGCGTAGAATGTCCTCGACGTAACGCTGTGCCGTTAAAGTGTACAGAGGACCACAGCCAAAAGGGAGCTTCTATGAAATGAAATGGCACCCCATACCATCACTCCTGTTTATGGGCCATATGGCGGACGACAAACCAAAGACAGCGATTCATTGGCAGAACACTTAGAAGGTGCAACAGGTCTACTACAGAGACAGCTTACATCACGATTGTCCGCCCTATTCTGGAGTATTGCTGTGCGGTGTGGGATCCGCATCAGGTGGGGCTGACGGATGACAGCTCGTTTTGTATTATCGCGAAATAGGGGAGCTAGTGTGACAGACAACATACTGATTTGGAGTGGCAATCATTAAAACAAAGGCGTTTTTCGTTGCGACGGGATCTTCTCATGAAATTTCAATCACAAGTTTTCTCCTCCGATTGCGGAAACATTCTGTTGGGAACCCACCTAAATAGGGAGAAATGATCGTCACGATAAAATAAGAGAAATCAGGGCTCGCACAGAAAAATTTAAATGCTCGTTTTTCCCGCGTGCCGTTCGAGAGTGGAACGGTAGAGAGACAGCTTGAAGGTGGTTCATTGAACCCTCTGCCAGGCACTTTATTGTGAATAGCACAGTAATCACTTAGATGTAGATGTATACAGTCAGGTTGGTGTCCCACCGCTGTCCGGGGCGTCTCTAGACACAACTTCGTTGGTCATCGGGGTTCGGACACTCATCATTGAAGACTGTTCTACCCACGTCAATGAGATTATAGGCCGAAGAGTGCCTGGAGACGCTCAATACAGCGGTGGTATACCAGTCTGACTTTCGCCCGCCATACGGCCCGACAACCAGGAGTGGTGATCGGGGGTGCCATTTATGTCAGTAGGAGGACCCATTTGGTTGTCATCCGCGGTACCTGCACAGCACAGCTGTACGTCGACGACATTCTACGCCCCGTTTTGTTGCACTTCATGGTAAGCCATCCTGGACTTACATTTCAGCAAGATAATGCCCGCCCACACACAGGAGACTTTCTACTGCTTCTCTTCCTGCTTGCCCAGTCCTACCTTGGCCAGCTCGGTCAGATCTCTCCTCAACTGAGAAAGTTTGGAGCATTATGGGTAGGGCCTTCCAATCATCACAGGATTTTGATGCCACTTGGACGGAATTTGGCACTAGATCCCTCAGTAGGACATCCAACAACTCTATCAATTAATGCGAAACAGAATAACTGCTGGCGTACGGGCCAGAGGTGGACCAACGCGTTATTGACTTGCTCAATTTGTGATGCTCTTTCTCTTGAATAAATCAGCCAGTTTTTCTTAAATATAATAAAAATTTGATTGTCTTACCATGTACATGATATCTACCGATTTCCGTTACATTCGGGTAATTCCTTCGAGGAGCGTCGGCTTTTTTTCTTGTTTTTTTGGTTGACTTTCGGAACACATAACAGCATCGCCTCCCGTGACATGAATTCGACAGGTTATTGGTGGATTCCCGTAGCTAGCCGAGAGCTGCCTGAACTGTACCATTTATCGGATTTTAGTTATTATAGCCTAAACACTAAGTTATAAAATTATTTATAAGTGCATCCCCGACTGCAGAGTTTTGTTGCTGATATATAACTTAAATATTGGAATTTCTGTCAAAAATGAACACGCTACGCTTAATTTCCTAAACATCTGCAAGAGGTAAATATTAGATATTTGGTTCTCTAATTTGTGACAGCGGGTGCATGTGTTGTACCACCCTTATAAACTGTATCCTTGAGCTTAAGGACATATAAACAGTCTAAGTTTAAGCAAAGGTTCAACGTTTTAATTCTTACATTACTATTTGTAGATAATGCAGTTTTTACTTTTTCACTCTTTTCACGCACCCCCGAACCCTTTGCACGAATCCACATTTTGCATTCCGTGATTTTGTTCATTTTTACGGTTCCGTACCTCAGTCGGGAAAAATGGAACCCTTACCGCCATGGAAGTTATTCCGTGATGTCTTAATTTTACCATCTTGTGCCTTCTTCTTGTCAGTATTTTCCATACATTCATTTCCTCGCCGATTCTTCGGAGAACCTCCTCATTCCTTACCTAACTTTCTGCAGCATTATATCTCAAATGCTTCGATTTTCTTCAGTTCCGGTTTTCCCAAAGTCCAAGTTTCACTACCATACAATGCTGTGCTCGAAACGTACTTTCTCTGAATTTTCTCCCTCACGTTAAAGGCCATATTTGATACTAGTAGACTTCTCTCGGCCGGGAACGCCGTTTTTCCCCAGTGTTAATCTTCCTCTGATGTCCTCCTTGTTCTGTCCACCCATAGTGCTCAAAGCCATTTGAACCATTTCAATTGTGATGTTAAGTTTCTCGCTGTTTCTGCTACTTCTCATTACTTTCACCTTTCTTCAATTTACTCTCAGTCCATATTCTATACTCATTAGACGGTTCATTTCGTTCACGAGATCCAATAATTCTGCTTTATTTTCACTGAGAATAGAATGTCATCAGTGAATATTATCATTACGGAGCGAGGTGGTGCAGTGGTTAGCACACTGAACTCGCATTCGGGAGGATGACGATTCAAACCCGTGTCTAGCCATCCTGATTTATGTTTTCCGTGATTTCCGTAAATCGCTTGAGGCAAATACCGGGATGGTTCCTTTGAAAGGGCACGGCTGGCTTCCTTCTCTAATCCAATGGGACCGGTGACCTCGACTGTTTGGTCCTCTCCCCCACATCACCAACCAATCACTGATATTCTTTTACCTTGAATTTTAATACCACTCTTGAACATTTTTTTTATTTACGTCATTGCTTCTTCGATGTATAGATTGAACAGTAGGGGCGAAAAACTATATCCCTGTCTTCCACCGTTTTTAATGCAAGCACTTTGTTCTTTGTCTCTCACTCTTATTGCTCTCTCTGTTGGCTCTTGTGCATATTATATCACCCATCTTTCCCTATAGCTTACCCCCTTTTTTCCGGAATTTCGAACATCCTGCTCCATTTTACACTGTCGAACGCTTTTTCCAGGTTGACAAATCCTTTGAATGTATCTTGATTTTTCTTTAGTGTTGCTTCCATTATCAACTGCAATGTCATAACTGCCTCTCTGATGCCTCTACCTTTTCTAAAGCCAAACTGATCGTCAAACACATCCGCAATTTTCTTTCCCATTCTTCTGTATATGATTCTTGTCAGCAACTTGGATGTACGAGCTGTTAAGATGATTGTACTATAATTCTCGCACTTGTCGGCTCTTGCAATATTCGGAATTGTGTGGATGATGTTTTTCTGTACGTGAGATGGTATATCGCCAGACTCATACAGTCTACACTCCAACGTGAATAGTCATTTTGTTAGGGGGCCTATTCTTCATCATTACTAAACTGTGATTTGAGTCCGTATATACTCTTGGGTACGTCTTACAATCCGGCTTCGGAGTTTCTGCCTGACCATGGTGTAATAGAAATGAAGTTTTTCTGTGTCTTCCGGCCTTTTCCAAGTATACTTCCCTCTCTCGTGATTCTTTAACTGAGTATTCGCTATTACTAGCTGAAAGTTACTGCAGAATTCAATTAGTTTTTCTTCTCTCTCATTTCTAATACCAAGCCCATATGTTCCTGTAACCCTTTCTTCTACTCCTTCCCCTACAACCGCATTTCAATCCCCCATGAGTATTAGATTTTCGTCTCCCTTTACGTACCGGTATTGTATTACTCGTTCAGTATCCTCATATACTTCTTCGTCTTGCAACGTCACCATGTATACCTGAAGTGTTGTCGTTGACGTTGGTTTGCTGTCAATTCTGATGATAATCCTGTCGCTGAACTGTTCACAGTAATTTATTCTTTGCCCTACGTTGCTCTTCATAGCGAATACTACTCTCATTGCACCATTTCCTGCTGCTGTTGGTATTACCCTATATTCGTCTGATCAGAAATCGTTGTCTTCTTCCCATTTCGCTTCACTGACCCTCTCTATAGATTGAGTCTTACCACTTCCCTTTTCAGACTTCCTAACTTTCTTGCCACTTTCAAACTTCTGACTTCCACGCTACGCCCCGTAGAACGTTATCCTTTTGTTGGTTATTCAGTCCTTTCCTCATGGTCACATCCTCCTTGGCTGCCCTCTCCCGGCGATCCCAATGAGGGATTAGTCCGGAATCTTTTGCGAGTGAAGAGATAAAAAAAAAAAAAAATGGTTCAAATGGCTCTGAGCACTATGGGACTCAACTGCTGAGGTCATAAGTCCCCTAGAACTTAGAACTACTTAAACCTAACTAACCTAAGGACATCACACACATCCATGCCCGAGGCAGGATTCGAACCTGCGACCGTAGCAGTCGCGCGGCTCCGGACTGAGCGCCTAGAACCGCTAGACCACCGCGGCCGGCGAAGAGATCACCATGACACCTTTTCAGTTACAGGTCACATGTCCTTTGTATATACATTATGTGTATTCAATTCTGTTGTTTCCATTGCCTTCTGAATCCTCATGCCGTTGATCACTGGTGATTCTTCCGCTTTTATGGGCTCTTTCCCACTCCAAGGACAAGAGAGTGTCCTGAACCTCTGTACGCTCCTCTTCCCTATTTGATAAGGCCTTTGGGCGAGTTAGAGTGATCTCTTACGCCGAAAGTCTTCGGTCGCCTTCTCTGGAGCTTTTTTTTCCAAATTTAAGCTGTGGCGGGGTTTGAACCGGGGACCGTGGACGTTTTAATTACCAGTCGAAGACACTATCCCTAGACCACGGGAATCAATTTAAAATTTGCGTCACATAATAGAGTCTGTAGTCCTTGGAAGTGTCACAAATGTAAGCATCAAACTCAATGGAATCAAAAGATATAGCCACGTATGTCACATATTTTTTGATACTCGCAAACTCACTCATTAAAGCCTAAAGAAAACTTCCCATTGCCTAGAAACGTGAAATTAGGCAAGAAGCAGTAGAAGTAATGGAAAAATGTCCGAAGATTTTTAGTTTGTAGTTATATCGTACGAGCAACTTTTTGTCATTTATTATCTGACTGTCTGTTAAGATGCTTTTTTCTCGGGAACGGGTAGATGTATCAAGGTAAAATTTATGGTACATACTAGGTCTATGGTTCCATGAGCGTGTGAAAAAGTTAAATTGAGTCGACGCCACCTTAAGACACAGCCGTTTATCTCACATTTTTTTTACTCTCGCAAACTCTGTCATTAAAACCTATAGAGTCCTTCCCGTTGAATTAAAGCTGTGAAATCTGGGAAGAAGCTAGGTTTCACAGCACCGATAAATGGAAAAAATGAGAAAATTGTTTATTCGTAATTATATCACACGAAAAAATATTTCTTTTGTCATTTGTTATTCGACTTCAAAATTAAAATAAAAATATTCTCGGGAATCTTGGATATGCCGGTGCCGATATCTTTCCAGTATCAGTGTCGAGAACACACAAAAATCGATGAGATTTTCGATTCCCGGGATGGATGGACTGACTGTATACATAATTAAGTTTGTACGGAACCCTCAGAGCGCGTTAACTACTCGCACCCGGGCATTTTTTTTGCATTCGATCTTCCTCACACAAATAGCAATAGCAATACCATTTCTTCGTTTTACGAGTGAGTTTCTGTGATGGTTCCGCGCAGGGTCTCGAAAACACTTCCTTTACTTCGGTTGGCTTTTGTTTTTAGTATTCACTGCTTCTTAGCTCACTGGATCCTTGGCTAGCCTTTGGACATTGTGTTTCGAGCTTTCATCGTTCCCCTCGGATTCAGCGATATATCTTGGACGGACACCTTCAGCCCACATTTTGCTTACCATGACTTCTAAGTTGAAATTGTGGAGCAATCGTGTATCCTTTTGCGATGTCGAACGCAAGTTCTCTTATTTCCGACACGCTTAAACTGAATACCATATTTTCAAATGTAAGACTATGTTCTTCCAAATCATTTCCAACTTCATTGGAAAACAATTTGCTGTGGCCAAATACCTTTACATCAGTTTCTTGGTTGTTTGGTTGATTTGGTGGGTGGGGACCAAACAGCGAGGTCATCGGTCCCATCGGATTAGGGAAGGATGGGGGAAGGAAGTCGTCCGTGTCCTTCAAAGGGACCATTCCGGCATCTGCCTGAAGCGATTTAGGGAAACCCAGTTTGTATTTTCCATTTTATTTTCAGCATCCCTTTTAATTGTTGGCTGAGGCACATTTTATATGCACGTCCCTTCATTTAATCCATGATCCCCATTTAACTATACTGTTACATCTAAATACAACTCTCTGTGCTCCATTTCCGTAATGCAGTTTTGTTGTTATACTATAATATAACACAATTATTTAATTCATAACTCAGCATAAAGAACACATTAGAAAATTTACCACATCATTTCTAAGCATTATGTTGCCCTAATAGCGCTAAAACGTATTGTTAAAAGCTCACTATACAAGCAAGTTTCTTAAATTGTACCGGTGCAACATCGGCAATTTAGAGCCGTACATTATAGGCAACATCGCCATTCTCTTTTTGTCAGTTTCCTACAAACGAACCACAACGAAAAGAAATTCATGACTGTCTGAAAACTTACATTTTTTTCATTTAGAGGGTGATTATAACTGAACTTCATTGATAACTATCCTGTATATTTACCCACAAACAAATCGTTATGTTGGCACTTACCCTATAACAATGATTTTATTCGCCACTTACACAAAAATTGTGCTGGCTTCAGACGATCTGTTCCTCAACACACAAAGGTCGTAGCTGACAATATGTCTCCAGCACATTGTTCACGATTATTTCACTAAATGTTAGAAGTATTTTATCTTGTCGAGAAATTGAAGTAGATAGTTCCTGTGAGTTAGTATTAACAGAGGTCATTCTTAGCAACCGTAATAAAATAATAATTGGATCTTTTCACCAACCTCCCAATTCAGATGATACGGTTGCTGAATGGAAAAAAAAAAAAAAACCCTTGAGTTTGATTCCAAACACGTACCCGACTCACACAATTATAGTTGGTGGTGACTAATTTACCCTCGATATGTTGGCGAAAATATATGTTGTAAGACGTATGCGTTGCCGGCGATGGGCGAGGCATGGCAGAGTCTCTGACCAGAGTTGTTGCTTGTCGCGAGTCAGAGTCAGTCGGCTTTAGTCTTCTGTCCGTGCTAGTAAGCAGTAGTCTGCGTGAGTCGGAAGTAGTCGGCGCGTGCGTGCGCGTGTCGGCAGTCTGCTCAGGACTCTGGTCAGGACTATGGAGGATGAGTATTGTTGTAGAAGGTAAAGAAGCAGCCTTGCGCATATCTAGTAATGTATATTAATTGTCATTTAATTCCTTTAAAAAAATGCCCCAATAATAATTTTTATAATATAAAGTAACTTTTTTAAAGAAAAGCATTCATTTCAATTTTAAAGAATATTTCCAATGCATGATCATTCCTTCCAAGAATCAGAAAAAAATATACGCCAGCATTGCACGGAGCTGTGCCGAAAATTATTATGTAAGAGCAGATATATTTGCTGTTTTTATTGAGGTAAGAATTTTTGCTTTTTTTATTCAGAATACAGGGCCGAAGGGCAGCGCTGCTGTCCTCATAAAATTTACCAGGTTACTAAATTTTTTTTATTATTTTGGTGTTTAGGAATTTTTTTCTGTTTCGAACTTAACATTAAATGAGAAAAGAATTTTGTGGGAACATTAAATGTGAATGCATTACTGCACACAGATTATAAATGGGAGCCAATTTTGTTCAGAGGTTACAATATTTAAGATTCGTTAAATTATTATTTTTGTGGGGAGTTTACGCATGGCTCAATTATATATAAAAATTTTTGTAGGGACGTTACACTTGGTTCATGGTTTCTAATAAAATATTTTAGTGGGCAGGTTACACTTGGCGACATCCGGCCAGGATCGTATTTATTTGTGAGTCTTCTGATAAGTAGTCATATATCTGCTCTTCTTTACTTAAACGTAGTTTGCATCTGGCGCAACGCATTTACTAATTTGTCACTCTTTCCTTCACAGATCATCGGCAATTTATTGTTCTTTCTTGTAATTGTGTTAGTTGCATTTTTTTACATTGTCATTGTTTAATTTTTGTGAATAATTTTGATTTGTGAAAAATGCCGCGAAAAACTGTTAACAGTACATCGCGATGTGTAATGAGTTAAATAGCCGACTCGAATAATTTGACCGATAGTATTTGCGACACTCAGTGTAATGATGATAATCCCCTAATTGTAGACAATCAGTGCGTACCGACCACTAATATTGACTTTGATCCTAGTGAAGAACAAACAAATTCAATTGTGTCCTCTGTTAATTTAACGACAATGGATGACGCGGCACGTTCTGTTACAATGAACGCTGCCCAGCTTGATACACCCGGTTTGCAAAATTTACGTAATGAACAGACAAATTTTTCTAACGAAAATGAACAGTGTACTCAAAGTACGGCAAATTTATTTGATTCTGATTTAGCGACCAATAGTGCACATCCGATGGGCAAACCTTTTTGTGAATCACAGAATAACCAAATGGTTGCACAAAGCGTGACAAATGCAGATAGACCAACACACAACATAGAAAATAGAGCCGCTACTTTTGGCATGGATCAAGTTATGGCAGTATTGCTACAACTTAATGAAAGTCTTAAACAGTCGAAAAAAGAACAAGACAACAACCACAAACAACTTAGTGAAAATCTCAAACAACACCTTAATGAAAATAATGAAAATCTCAAACAACAACTTAATGAAAAACTAGATAACAATTCCAAACAGCTTAGCGAACAGATTACAGCCGTTGCCGCGCAATGTTATGATACAAAAGAACAATTATGTGAAGAATTTAAGGCTTGTGCTAGGAAAAGTAGTGAAGAAATTAGATCTGTTGCACAAGAATTAAGTAATATACAGGCAGCCACAACAGAATCACTTAGGCACGAAATTAGTGCAGTCGTTAAACAATGCTCTGGAAATACAACACAGTTACGCGAGGAGTTTAAATTAATGTCAGCAGAACTTTCACGCACACTGGATGCAAAAGTAGATGCGAAATTCGACCAACAGAACAGTCAAATTGACGAACGCTTTAATCACCACCTACAAAACAGTGAAACGCGTTACCGTAAATTCATACATGAACAAAATAAAGTAAACCGACAAGTTATGGAAACAATTACCGCACAAAGACAGGAAGATAAACGTAAATTGTTTACGAAAGCAAAAACATACGTAGACAACAATATTGCTACAGTATCAGAAGAAATTAATACTATCAAACAGTTGAACACCGAATTGCGTGATGAAATTTCCGATCTTAAATCAAAAACAGATACACACACAGTAGACTTTCAGACAATGACCGAGAGACTTGAACAATTAGAATTAATACAGGATCCCGATGCCATCAAAGCAGACGTTAAAAAATTGAACGAAACCACACGTAAAATACAAAAACAAATTAATGCTTGTGACACTAAAACGATGATCAGGTAAAAATACTGACTGAAAAATATGATGAATTGGCCAGTCGTATTGACGTTATTGAAAGTAATAATGACAGCAAATCAGACGATACTTCACCGATTTCGTTTAATCAAACACCTGAATTCCAAAATTTACAGCAGACGATCAGTGAAATAGATTCGTCCAATAATACATTACGTAGAAAATTGTCGACTTTACAGCAAGAGGTGACAGAGATGAAAAATATTTCAGTCAATAACACGTCACAGCATCCGGCACATTCCGAACATTTGTCACACTCACACAGCCAGTATAATTTATGTAATTTACAGAGAGTGCGTGACTTAGATTCCGAACAATCACAGACAAATAGATTCTCATACAATCCTGAACCTGTTCAGACGTACAGAGACGATAATTTTCATTACAAACATTTTCTATCAGTGAGAAAATTTAAAGTATTTAAAAATGACAGAACACAGATTCACCCCTTGGATTGGATACAACAATTTAGCTTTGTTTTTCCACCGACTTGGCCTGTAACGCACAAACTTGAATTTATTTGCAGTTTTTTGGAAGGCGAACCGGCAACTCATATGAGACCGATCGCGAGACAATGCTACTCGGTAGAAGAATTTCAGAATGCTTTTCTGTCAGCGTATTGGTCGACGACGACACAGCGCGGAATCAAGGATCAATTAATTAGTTTACCGAATTATGAGAACTCAAATTTTTCCACTGTCACGCAATTTTTTGAACATGGTCCAACAAAACCAGTACTTAAGTGAACCATACAGTGAATCTGCACTTATTCAATTATGTATTTCTAAATTACCACTATCATTAAGAGTGTCACTTTTAACGGGTCAGCAAAAAGAAAATATTTCGGCATTCAGAGATCTGTTACAGCTTTTGGAAGTGCAGCAATCGGATTATTCCTTTATAAAGAAAAATTTTTCATATAATAACCAAGGTCAACAAACATACAGCAATTATGATCAGCCACGCAATTTCAATAGCAAAGCTAATAGACTCTTCAGGAACGACAACCACCAGAACTTTAATAACAGACAAAATTTTAATTATCAGTATCGTCAAAATTATCAGCAACAGGAACCACATTTTGGTAACAATAGAGGTTTTTCTCCGCAACAGCACAAAACCAACCGGTTAGCATACCTAACCAACGATGTAATGTACAAGGTCAACCAAGCTTTAATGTTTCGCCGCGTGCAAGTATAGCATCAGCTCCAACAAATAGTAACGCACAGCAACAAGGGAATCAGTACGTACAGAAGACACACTATTTCAATTCCTATCGCAATGCGCCGTATAGAAATGACTATCATGACTGACGTAAAAATAATGAGCACAATTTTCAGCGTACATTTAATAACAGTCGGTCTTACCAACAGCAAAATCATCCGCAACAACATATTATCATGAATGAACCAGACAGTAGGTATCATCCCGAACGTAATACGTCAGGAAGAAATAACAGAACAGTACAAATAGTTGAAATGCCGCAGCATCCTCCTGAGAACAATAGCACGTCAGATAGAATTTGACTAGATACTGTATAGGTCGCATCTTCCAGCAACGCAAGCACTACTTTTGACACGCAGAATGTTGTTCACGAAAATGTTATTACTTTTGACGACATCCGAGACACTCTTTTGCAGGAAAGACCAGCTATTCAAAAAACCATTTCACACCCTGTCATCGAAGTAAAAATTGGATCATCGATATTTTCAGCAGTAATCGAATCTGGATCTCCTATGTCAGTCATAAATGAGGAAACTTTCAACGAATGTAACAAAGAGAATACCTATCCTACGTTACCATTAGGCAAAACGAAAGTAAAAGGAGCAGTATCTAGTAAAGGAGTAGATGTAAAATTACAGACACATTTATTCAACTCCATCCGAATTGCAGAAAGTACACGGCTTTTCTCTGTTTTGGTGACTGTTATCAATTTTGCAAATTACCGTTCGGTTTAACTATTTCTTCAGCAGCATTTATTCGCGGTTTGAATACAATACTTCCGACTGAACTTAAAGACAGAATCACAACGTATGTAGACGACATTCTTATTGCAGAAGCTAACTGGTCTGAACACAATCTGATTCTTGAACAACTGTTACGAACTTTTCGTGCACAAGGACTCACAGTTAATCTCAGTAAATCGCACTTTGGCAAAACTTCTATAAAATTTCTTGGACATGTAATCTCAGCAGAAGGCATTGCGCCTGACCCGGAAAAACTTCAAGCTTTACGTGACATTACTGTTCCTACGACGAAGAAACAACTACGCAGGTTTTTGGGTTTAATTAACTTTTTTCGTAAATTTATTCATTACTCTGCTTTAGACACCCCTAGATTATGTCAAATGACAGGTAAAAACACTATTTGGTCCTGGGATAAGCAAGCACATTCTGAATTTATGAACCTGAAACATGCTTTGTTGAATGCACCACTTATCACACCCAGATCTTACTAGAAATTTTTTCATTGCCACCGACAGTTCTAACACCGCTTTAGGCGTACACATTTTTCAGGAAATTGAAGAAGATGGCACTACAGTAATTAAAAACATCGCCTTTGCGAGTCGCATTCTGTCACCTGCTGAACGCAATTATTCTGTTACAGAACTTGAAACATTATGTGTCGTTTGGGCATTTACGAGATTTCGGCATTTTCTTTATGGAAGACACACCACCGTTTACACAGACCATAGAGCTATACAGTTTTTATTTTCGGCTAAATTTACACACAACAGATTAAGTAGATGGAAACTTTATTTGCAGGAATTTAATTTTACAATTGTTCACATTCCCGGCACACAAAATATTGTAGCAGACGCACTATCCCGTTCTCTCAGCAACAACCAGCAAGACATCGCAACCAACTTCTGCAAAGAAAATTTCAGCGTCATGTACATTCAACAAGTTGCATTT
The DNA here is from genome assembly GCF_023898315.1 of Schistocerca nitens. Lineage (NCBI taxonomy): Eukaryota > Metazoa > Arthropoda > Insecta > Orthoptera > Acrididae > Schistocerca > Schistocerca nitens. The sequence continues at coordinate 246,170,863 of NC_064621.1, forward strand.
GAAAATTTCATTTCGTCGTCATTACAAGACATAGCACAAGAGCAGAGTAAAGACAACGTGTGGAAAGAAATTAAACACCTTTGGCAAGATAGGAATAATGTTACCATTAGAAATCATTACACTGTACGCAATAACATTCTGTTTCGACGCTCTCATCCTGACAGCAACAATTGGTTATTATGCATTCCTGACGAACTTGTTAACAAATTAATCTGGTATACTCATTTAAGTTACGCACATTACGGAGCCAGAAAATGTTTTCTTATACTGAGACAGAACTGTTATTTTACCAACATGGAGAAACGTATTCGACGAGTTTTAGCGCCATGTAAAATCTGTCAGAAAGCTAAATCAGACACGACTTCACATATTCCTCCATTACATCCCATTGTACCTGTTAAATTGAGACATATGGCCGCTGTAGACATTTTTGGTCCGATTCCCAGAACTAATAGAGGTTTTTGCTACATCTTTGTCGCTGTTGAACTCACTTCAAAATTTGTTACCTTCACTCCGTTACGCAAAGCTACTGGTAAAACTGTTTCGAAAGCATTTGTAAAACATTTTCTATTTCATGTAGGGCATGTATTGAAAGTAATTTCCGACAATGTATCACAGTTTCGATCTGCTATATGGACACGTATGTTACGAGCTAGAAACATTTCTCCGATCTATATATCCAGGTACCATGCTTCTTCGAACCCTTGTGAACGATTAATGAAAGAAATTGGTAAACTGTGTAGAATATACTGCCATAAAAATCATATTGATTGGGACACATACATACTCTCATTCCAGGATGTAATTAATTCCATACCAAATGAATCTACTATGCTATCTCCGTCTGTTATACTGAAAAATGTTGAACCAACTAACAAAATTAAAGAATTAGTAACCTTTCCTACATTTCGTCGACTACGACACCATGAAATAATTGAAATTGCGCTCAACAACATCAAACATGCCGCAGAGCGCCCGAGAAGACAGCAAAAACAGGTTTGTACACACCGTGCCTTTCACATTGGACAGAAGATATTAGTACGTACACACTATTTATCCAACAGAGGAAAGAGTAGATGCAGTAAATTTGAGCTTCTATACGCAGGTCCATATCGAATTCGCAGCATTCCTCACCCCAATGTAGTACACGTCGAAACTTTGAGAACCAGAAAAACCAAAGGGAACCACCATGTCTCCAACATCAAACCCTTTATTGAATCAACGTACTTTATGATTTATCACACTGTAATACCATTTCCTAATTTTTTTTATGACCACTTATGCAATTATATTCACATGAACACTTACTGATGATTATCGTATTTTTTCTTGGCAAGTGCCCGGCAAGGTAAGGTTAGCAGGTCGCTTTTCTTGTCGTTACACATCAGACCGTGCATATTTTTCCAGATGAACTTACACATTTTATGACCACTTATGCAATTATATTTATGTGACTACTTACTGATGATTATCGTATTTTTTTCTTGGCAAGTGCCCGGCAAGGTAAGGTTAGCAGGTCGCTCTTCTTGTCGTTACACATCAGACTGTGCACATTTTTCCAGATAAACTTACGTTTTTTATGAATAATTATGCAATTCTATCTAGTGACATATTAATTTTATTAAATTCTCTCTCCATTAAAGTCTTCAATTCTCGCCTCTATTAACTACACAACATACAAGTTGAACGCAAAGAAGGTCACTTTTCTTGTCGTTATATATCAGACCTGTACATTTTCCATTTTTTATGTATGTATGATTGTTTTACTGTTTTGTTTGTATGCACTATGAAATATTTAAGATATAACAAACACCAGTTGACTTTGACATTTTTGCCTTATGATATCTCAACATCGTGACTATTTTACTTTTTTTTTTTTTTTTGCTGCTACATTGTGATACACTGTGTACATTTTTGCTTCTGAACGCTGTCTATATTTTTGACATATTACGTTTTCTGTCATGCTATGTTGTATGTTCAATTATGTTACTATAAACCAGTTTTTATTTAGTGGGTATATAATTTAAATGCAAGACATTAATCTTTGTTCGTCATCTTCAGAAAGAAATAACGTGTAAAAGAAATAAATTAAACAGAAATGGGAATTTCACCTTCGGAATGAACGAAAGAAGATGCAATACCTCGTCACGAAGAGTAAATGGATCAGAATTAACAAGCATTAACGAGAATATACTATTCATCGTATGATAGCAGTCTTAACTAATTTTTTCTTTCAGAATACGAGGCGATTGATGCAGGCTGTCAGACAGAACTACACATCTTAGTTTTAGTGATGAAATATGCTAGAAATAAGGAATAGTTGTATAATGAACAATGAAGTGACTTTTTTGCAGATTATAATGAATGGTGATGAATAATGATGAAGAATATGCTAATATGGATAATGAAGTTTTTCTTTACAGGTGATGATAATAATGGAGTTATGATGATATGGATAATGAAGTTTTTCTTTGCAGATGAAAATAATGATGAAGTTTATATATTTACTGTTAGTTAAGAGATGCTATGTAGTTATTTAAGTATTTGTTGCAGTTCGTTTTGACAGTATGTCTTATGGCGCATGGTATGATGACTGAAGGTTTTGGAAAGGATAGCTAGAGAACATATATATTTTACACACATTTCACTACCTGTTAATTCGAAGTTCACTACTTTTCAGCATAATATGCGTTTCTTCTTTCAGTTTAATAATCCATTTTGTATTTTTTGCAGGAGAAATTATTCATGAAATTAATGTGCTATAAGCAGTTGGTCATTAAACCTGTGTCATTCATAAATGTGATCACATATACTCTATTTGTTTCATAACCTTGCTACAGCTGACTTATGGCGAATGATGTTTCACATTTTCATTTGCAGCAACAACTCAGAAGCAAATATTGTTATGCCCCAGTAATTAATTATCGATCCCAACGCAATGCATTGCTAGTACAAAAAAATTGAATAATAGTTCCAGTATGTTACATTTTCAATATGTTCTATGTCACTGGATTGATCAGTTCTGAGTAATATGTCATTTGAATGATGAATTCTGAGTAATACTGAATAATGTTTTCTAGTCACAGACGTTGAATAATAGTTACAGTATGTTACATTTTCAATATGTCCTATGTCACTGGCATGATTAGTTCTGAGTTATACTGAATGATACTTTGTAATAATGCATAAATACTATGCCCATAATTTCTATAAATAATATTTTGTTATACTCTATAAATGCTATGCCAATAATTGACTCTCATTTTGAATGATAACTTCTGAATAATACTGAATAAGGTTTTATAAAAATATAAGAATACTTTGTAACTGGCCAATGAGTGCCAATAATTATTTTAAATATGTCGTATGTCACTTGAACGATGAAAAATGTTTTGTACTATTCAGTACTTGCTATATGTTTTGTAACTGGCCAGTGAGTGCCAATGATTACTATAACTAAGTGAATTATATTAATACTATGCCATTCATTAGCTCCTGTTTTGAATGATGACTTCTGATGGTTTATAACTGGTCAATGAGTGCCAATGTTCTCTGTAAACAGATTACTTATGAACATTATTCTGTAATACTTCATACATGGTACAGAAATGTTCAGTAACTGGGCGATGAGTGCCACCAATTACTCAAATCAGTTGTCAGACTAGTGTAATTCTCAATGAAGACTAGTATGTGACTTAATGTCCTTCACCTTCTGACCTAATTACCAGAAATTACTGCAATATCCGTTTGTCCTGTCTATCCTCATGATCATGGAGCGCTATATTTGGTTTTTGCACTAATTATACGTTGGCGTACCTTACAAGAACGTGGTGTTGACACGACATGCTGTCTACCACCTTGAGCGATGGAGATGTTATTATGGTCCCACTGTTTGGTGTACCTAATGTACTACCAAAATGATAACATGGAATATTAATACGACATTTCAGTGTCTTGGCTACACTGATTAATACTTCAGGGAAAAGAACTTCAGATTGTCTCACTTGGTGTTGAGCTTCTGTAGAAAGCAGCTGCGTGCAACTTAATGTGCTACAACCATGATGCAATCCTTCCCATTCCTTTCCTAGTTCTAGTAAAATGCTAAAGACTTCTACAGTGCATGTGCACTTTATTTCACTCCATGATATGTTATGTAAAAATGCTAAAGACTTCTACAGTGCGTGTGCACTTTATTTCACTCCTTGATGTGTTTATTTGTTGTAAAAATGCTAAAGAGTTTTACAGTGCGTGTGCACTTTTGTCATTTTGTTAACATGATTTGTACTCATTACCTATACATTTTGTGATTTCCTGATATGTTCTATACTACAGTGCGTGTGCACTTTATGCCATTTGTTAATACGATTTGTACTCATTACGTATACATTTTGTGATTTGCTGATATGTTCTGAACTACAGTGCGTGTGCACTTTTGTCATTTGTTAATATGATTTGTACTCATTGTGTATACATTTTGTCTTTGCTTGATATGTTCAGTACTCAGTGCATGTGCACTATATTTTATTTCATGTTCTGCACTTATATATATGTATATGTTCTGTGATTGTAAACTTAGTTAATTAAGAAAAATTTGTTGCTCATGGCAAGTCCAATTGACTAACCATCGCTGCCAAATTTTTGCCCCCCCCAGTGGGGGGTTATGTAAGACTATGGAGGATGAGTATTGTTGTAGAAGGTAAAGAAGCAGCCTTGCGCATATCTAGTAATGTATATTAATTGTCATTTAATTTCTTTAAAAAAATGCCCCAATAATAATTTTTATAATATAAAGTAACTTTTTTAAAGAAAAGCATTCATTTCAATTTTAAAGAATATTTCCAATGCATGACCATTCCTTCCAAGAATCAGAAAAAAATATACGCCAGCATTGCACGGAGCTGTGCCGAAAATTATTATGTAAGAGCAGATATATTTGCTGTTTTTATTGAGGTAAGAATTTTTGCTTTTTTTATTCAGAATACAGGGCCGAAGGGCAGCGCTGCTGTCCTCATAAAATTTACCAGGTTACTAAATTTTTTTTATTATTTTGGTGTTTAGGAATTTTTTTCTGTTTCGAACTTAACATTAAATGAGAAAAGAATTTTGTGGGAACATTAAATGTGAATGCATTACTGCACACAGATTATAAATGGGAGCCAATTTTGTTCAGAGGTTACAATATTTAAGATTCGTTAAATTATTATTTTTGTGGGGAGTTTACGCATGGCTCAATTATATATAAAAAATTTTGTGGGGACGTTACACTTGGTTCATGGTTTCTAATAAAATATTTTAGTGGGCAGGTTACAGGTCATTCTTAGCAACCGGAATAAAATAATAATTGGATCTTTTTACCAACCCTCCCAATTCAGATGATACGGTTGCTGAATGGTTCAAAAAAAAAAAAAAACTTGAGTTTGATTCCAAACACGTACCCGACTCACACAATTATAGTTGGTGGTGACTAATTTACCCTCGATATGTTGGCGAAAATATATGTTTAATTCTGGGGTATGACTCACACAATTATAGTTGGTGGTGACTAATTTACCCTCGATATATTGGCGAAAATATATGTTAAAATGTGGGGTATGCATAAAACATCATCCGAAATTGTCCTAAAAGCGTTCTCTGAAAATTATTTCGAGCAGTTTGTTCATGAGCCCACGTGAATAGTAAACGGTTTTGAAAACAACAAATAATCCTGAGTCAATAACGAAAATATATGTTTAATTCTGGGGTATGCATAAAACATCATCCGAAATTGTCCTAAAAGCGTTCTCTGAAAATTATTTCGAGCAGTTTGTTCATGAGCCCACGCGAATAGTAAACGGTTTTGAAAGCAACAAATAATCCTGAGTCAATAACGAGCATCGAAACGGATACACGGATTAGTGAACACGGGATTGTTGTAGCGAGACTGAACACTGTAATACCCAAATCCTCCAAAAATAAGCGAAAAATATACCTTTTTTTAAAAAAAAATCAGATAAAAATTCACTTGACGCCTTCCTGATAGACAATCTCCAGTCTTTCCATATTAACTATGTAAGTGTAGACCAGATGTGGCATGAATTCAAAGAAATAGTACCGGCAGCAGTTGAGAGATTTACGCCAAATAAATTAACAAACGTCGGAGCTGACCCCCATGGTACAGAAAACGGGTCAGAACACTGTTGCAGAAACAACGAAAGAAACATGCCAAATTTAAAAAGACGCAAAATATCCAAGATTGGCGATCTTTTACAGAAGCTCGAAATTTAGCGTGGACTTCAATGCGAGATGGTTATAAAAGTTTCCACAACGAAACTTTGTCTCGGAACCTGGGAGAAAATCCAAAGAGATTTTTGTCGTAAGTGAAGTATGCTAGTGGCAAGATACAACAACGCCTTCTGTGCACGATAGCAATGGAGATACTATCGAAGATAGTACTGCCAAAGCAGAGTTACTGAACACAGCCTTCCGAAATGCCTTCACCAAAGAACACGAAGTAAATATAAACTCGAATCAAGAACAGCTGCCAACACGAGTGACACAGAAGTAGATAACCTCGGAGTATTGAAGCAACTTAAATCACTTAATAAAAGCAAGTCTTCTGGCCCAGACTGTGTACCAATTAGATTCCTTTCAGAGTATGCTGATACAATAGGTCGGTACTTAATGGCTGCAAATAGTCTCAAAAAAAAAGTTCAAATGTGTGTTAAATCTTATGGGGCTTAACTGCTAAGGTCATCAGTCCCTAAGCTTACACACTACTTAACCGAAATTATCCTAAGGCCAAACACACACACCCAAGCCCGAGGGAGGACTCGAACCTCCGCCGAGACCAGCCGCACAGTCCATGAGTGGAGCGCCTTAGACCTTTTTTTTTTTATTCATTTTGTTCGATATTGTTCGTTGCGTTTGGTCTGGGCGGACGTCACAAGACATCCGTTGAAGTTGATCGTTGATTCTTTGACTCAGTTTTTTTTTATTACAGAGAGCACGCAGCCCTCTGACCGAACACACTGAGCTACCGTGCCGGCAAGCTCTTTTTGTTCGATTTTGTTCGTTGCATCTGCTCGGGGCGGTCATCGTAAGACATCCGTTTAAGTTCGTTGTTGATCGATTAACTCAGTTTTTTTTATTACAGAGGGAGATAACCCTCTGACCGAACACGCTGAGCTACCGTGCCGGCATCTCTCGGCTAATCCCGCACGGCCGCAAATAGTCTCCAAGCAGCCGATCATAATCATTTCTAGTCAATAATAGGATCAGCTGGCTCATACTATTATGGAGCCACCAGCAGCTTGCACAGTGTCTTGTTGATTATTTGGGTCCATGGATTCGTGGAGTAAGCACCATACTCGAACCATACCATCACCTCTTACCAAATGAAATCGTGACTCATCTGACCAGGCCGCAGATTTCCAGTCGTAAAGGGTCCAACCGATATAGTCACTATTCCAGGAGGCACGTAGTAGGCGACGTTGTGCTGTTAGCAAAGGCACTCGCGTCGGTCGTCTGCTGCCATAGATCATTAACGCCAAATCTCGCCTCACTGTCCTAACGGATACGTTCGTTATACGTCCCACACTGATTTCTGTGCTTTTTCTCGCAGTGTCGCTTGTTTGTTAGCACTGACAAATCTAAGTAAATGTCGCTGCTCTTGGTCGTTAAGTGAAGGCCGTAGGCCGTCGATGGTGAGAGATGATGCCTGAAATTTGGTATTCTCGGCACACTCTTGACACTGTGGATCTCGGAATACTGAATTCCTTTACGGTTTTCTAAATGGAATGTGCTGCGCGTCTAGCTCCAGCTATCAGCCTGCGTTCAGAGTGTAATTCCCTTCGTGCTGCTATAGTCACGTCTGAAACCTTTTCACATGATTCACCTGAATACAAATGACAGCTCCGACAATGCACTGCCCCTTTATACATTCTGTACGTGATACTAGCGCCATCTGTGTATGTCATATCGCTATCCGATCACTTCTACCTGATGTGTAGTCAAGTCCCTGCGACAATGATATATTTGAGGATGTGATACTGGCTGGCATACTGAAGAGAATTATATTCGAGATAACTCATTATGTTTGAGATTCGATTAAATTTTTATGTTTCAAGGCCCGATGATTGTCAAAAATATTGGAGATAATTTTGTGGATTGAAACTTTCGGGCAGATTAAAACTGTGTGTCGGACCGAGACTCGAACTCGGGACTTTTGCCTTTCGCAGGGTGAAAATTTCATTCGGGAAACATACCCCGGGCTGTGGCTAAGCCATGTCTCCGCAGTATCCTTTATCCCAGGAGAACTAGTTCTGCTAGATTCGCAGGAGAGCTTCTCTGAAGTCTGGAAGGTAGGAGACGAGGTACTGGCGGAATTAAAGATGTGGGGACGGTTCGTGAGTCGTGCTTGGGTAACTCAGATGGTAGAGCACTTGCCCGCGAAAGGCAAATGTCCCAAGGTCGAGTCTCGGTCAGGTACACAGTTTCACTCTGCCAGGAAGTTTCATACCAGCCCACACTACGCTGCCGAGTGAAAATTTCACTATGGGATTTTGTGGGTTATTTCTTGTTGATGGGTATGATGTGCGGGTAATTTTTTTTCAAATATTCTTCAATTTTTTTGCTAGAAGGATCAATAATTATATTACGCTTGAAAGAGGAGCTGACTCAGTCACAAAATCTGTATAAAATATGACAGGAATTCCATCGAGTCTTGAAGTTATATTCAAATTAAGCGATTCCAGCTGTTTCTCAACGCCCCTGATTCATGTTTGGAATAGTACGAGAATTAAACTGGGACAGTGCTTCTGACTTTTCCTTTGCAAAGAAACAGTTGAGAACCGAATTTAGCACTTCTGCATTTGCTTTGATATTATCACTTGCAATTCCTGAGACATACATGGATGACTGCAAACTAATTTTAGTTTCTTCTTATTCTGTTTCTGCAGTTCATATAGTGGCCGCCTGTCTGTTATTCTTTAACTTTAGATCCTTCTTCTACGTAATAGGTTCTCAAACATTTTGGATCTATTCTTCGACCTTATTTTTAATCGGTATTAACTTCAGTTCCTGTTATCGGATTAAAATGATATATCATGTGAAACTGATGAGAAACTTGCAGACAACATAAATCTTAGACTCCTGCTCCAAAATGTCGCGAAGGAACTCCCAAGTTAACCGACAATCGGTATGCATGCATTACGTAATATGTTCCAAAACACCCCTCATTAAAATAGAATTCTTGCTGGTCTTATTCCTCGGATTCTATTGGTGTTAGAAAGGTAGCATCAAGAGTTCAGAACAGCTCTTAGGCTAGGGACATTTTTATACCCAACAGAAGGATCGTCTTAATGTCACAGGATCAAAGTATCAAAACTACACACTCCTCCTGCTTAGGCAAATAGAACAAATCTTTTTTTTTATGTTATCTACAGTGGGCCTTATGGGTCTTATGGAGGCATTATTAGCTGATGGGCAGTTACATAGCAAATGGCTGAAATTCTTACGATATTTTCATAAGATCCTGATCTCGAATAACCTCGAAAATTTTGTTGATATCCATATTCGTTTCCGAGGTACAGAGGTTCAAAGTTAGTGTACCTGCACACAAAAAATACGCAGGTAAAGTCTGGTTTGAGGAGAAGGTGTAGTTTATAAAGTGAAGTAGCACTGAGAAATATGCTGCGAGAAAGAGATTGTGTCAGTGAGAAGAGACTGCAGCAAAGGGAAGGAATGAATGAATGAGATAAGAGCAGTAAGAAAGAACAAGAGACAGATACAGTAAGATGAGACAGTAGGAGAGAACGAAAGAGACTGTGACAGTGAAAGTTAAAAAGACACAAAGGGGTAATGAAAATGAGGTGGTGTGGCGTTTTTGCGTATCATCAACATCGACAAGTGCAATGAATATGGATGATACGATACTCTATGGTATTCTGCGGTTTGAATTCACTCTGTTTCTTTTTAGCAGTTGCATTGATTTGATTTTATAAACGATGCTGACAATATTATACACAAGTATAATGCATTATTCATACTACAACTTCTCCCGGATAATTATTTTGTTCAAATTGCACAAGAATTCCACCTGACGTAGTGTAATAATGTTGACTGTAAGCTGTGTTCATATCACTAAAATTACAGATCGTACATCAGAGCTTTTATAATTTTTGTCTTCGATGGATTTAATTATTCTTAGCAAATTGATCATGAAAGGGAACCACAGAATACCACCCGCACACAACACTGAGGTATGCTACCAGAAATATTTTCTCCGTGATTCGTGCGTAGTTTAATTTTGGCCACATACATCAGCAATGAAATCTTGTTCAACAACAAACACCATCAGCACTGTTCTTAGAAAATGCAGTCTGATTCGATTGATTTTTTCTTTTATAAATAGAGTTCAGTACCACCGGTGCACATTTATTTCTTACACATCGGAATACTGAAAGTTTGCAGTTTCAAGTAATTTAAATTTGCCGCTGTGATAAAAGTTAAGATGGCGGCCAACAAAAGATAGAGGATTTCCTTTTTAATTAAGATTTTCCTTTTCCCAATAAATCATTTAAATTGATGCCACCAATAAAAAAATGATTAAATTGTTTTTCAAATTAGTTTGACACAAACCCATGCTATTTTCAACTAGAAGTACAGACGAAGTTGCTATATAATCGCAACTAACAATGGCTGCGCTTCTTGCAGCTATGATAAAACAATTAATACAAAATTATAATTAAAACAGGAAGTGAATTCTCAATAATTAATCATAAATAGTTTTAACGTATTTGGCTCTATTTGTTTTTATCAGCAAATGAACATAAAAGTACAATAATTTTACATTAAATGTTTTTCATTTAACTGACGTCAAATCGATTCGCGTCTTGCGATGTACATCAGAAGAAGACAACAAAAGGGTACAAAACAAAAGAAAAGAATGACATAGATTAACAAAGAATGTGAGACAAATATTGTCTCTGTTTTACATAATTATCATCTTTTTAAGAAATAATTACATAATTGAATGCATATTATCCACACGTTCATATTCCACTCGTAATAAAAATATATATATATCGTGGATGTTATAGTGGGCTGAATGAGTGAGTGAAAACAGGAAGTAGGAATGGACGGGTATAAGCAGCATTCAGCGATGGGCTAGTGGGTGTGGGCGAGTTATAGTTAGGGGAGCTTGTGGGAGTGAGAGGTGAGCTGCATGTCAAAACGAGCGCGAATATGTTGGCGTGCTAAAATTTTTGGAAAAATTTTACGGGTGCTCGGGTAGATAGAGTGAGGCAGCTAGTACCCCACTTTGCAGTCAGAACCTTTTAGTGAACAGGAGCATGTGCACCAATAAGAGCATTTTTCAACTCGTCGGTGTATTAGTGTTTTCAGAACCGCACATCAGTAGTTTCTGAATATTAAATTTGAAAGTGGGGTTTTATAAAGAGCTAGCTAAGACAAAAAAATAAAAAAGACGCACCACTAAGGCTTTTCCGAATGGGGCGGAAATCGGTAGATGTGATGTACATTTACAGACAAACAAAAGGTTACAGTTTCAGAAAAGCTGAATGATTTATTCAAGAGAAAGAACACAAACGGAGCAAGTCCGTAACGCGTTGATCCAGCCCTGGCTATTATGAAAGCAGTTATTCAGTTTGACATTGACCAACAGAGTTGTTGGCTGTCTTTCTGAAGGATATCGTGCCAAATTCTGTCCAGTTGACACTTTAGGTTGTAAAATCCCGAGATGGTTGGAGGACCTCACCCATAATGCTCCAAATGACCTCGTTTGGGGAGAGTTCCGACGACCTTGCTGGCCAAGGAAGGGTTTGGCAAGCACGAAGACAAGCTACAGAAACTCTTCCCGTACGCGGATCGGCCGTAAAATATCGCCGATGGACAGCTGTGTTGTAAGGGTGCCGCGGAGACAACCAAAGAGATCCTGCTGTGAAACAAGGTGGTATCCCAGCCCATCACTCCTGCTTGTTGGGCCGTATGACGTGCGACAGTCAAACTGGTATCCCACCACTGTTCGTGGCATTCCCAGGCACGCTTTCGCTTGTCAACGGGGCTCAGTTCGAAGCGGGACTCATTACTGAAGACTTCTCCAGTCAATGAGAATCCTGGTCGAAGGAGTGTATGGAGACATCCCAGAGAGTAGTTGGATACCACCCAGACCGCACTCGGCCTTATGTCCCCACCAACATGAGTGATTGTCTGGGATGACATTTCTTTTCATAGAAGAAGCCTTTTGGTTGTCATCCGTGCCACACTCACACCACAGCGGTAAGCCAACGATATTCTACGCCCCGTTTTCTTCCCCTTCATGGCACGCCATCCTGGTCTTATGTTTTAGCAACACACATGACGAGAGTTTCCACCGCTTGTCTTCGTGCTTGCCAAGCCCTGTCTTGGCCAGCGAGATCGTTGGGACTCTCCCCAACTGGGAGCCTTTGGAACATTATGGGCCGGGCCTCGATCCATCTCGGGATTTTGACGATCAAACTCGTTGGAAAGATTGGGCACGGTATCCTCCAGGAGGACAACCAACAACTCCACCAATCAATGCCAACCAGAATAACTGCTTGCATAATGGCCAGATCTGGACCAACGCGTTATTGACTGGCTCAGTTTGTGAAATTCTTTCTTTTGAATAAATCATCCAATTTTTCTGTAACTGTAATGATATCTACCGATTTCCGTCCAATTAGGATAATTCCTTCGTGGTGCATTGTTTGTTTTTTTATTTTAGATTGTAAATGGAAAGCATTACAGCATGAACACCACGACGGAACACTACCAGACTCTTACTCCAACACTTACATGCCTGTGGGATACTGTTGATTAAAATTTTATCCTTAGGCGAGCTGAAATTCAGTATTTTCAGTACAGATGAAGAATGGTCTGAGCAGTGGTGTGAGTGCATGATAACTATTGGATGTATCTAACGTTTCTGTAGCGTTTCAGATACAAATCGGAACGTATCATTAAAGGAAGACACACACGTAAATTGTATCGCGCGTCTTTTCAGTTTTGAAAGAGGTATAATATTTGACATGAGGGACATGGGAGCACCTTACCGACAGATTGCACAGACAGCTGACTGAAGAGCAATGGCTCCAGAAGTCAAGAGTGGTGACAAGATGGGCTCAGGACAACAGAGTAGTAAGGAGGGTAGGTACAGGTCCTTCCAAAAGTACTAAGTCACGGGAAGATCGTACTATTATTCAACTACATAAGACGAATAGGCGGGTGACAATAGTTGAAATTCAGACAAAGATTACAGGGAATGTCACCACGAAACGCCAGGAAAAGATTACTGGAGACTATGCTGAGACCTTGAGTTTCCATGCCTAATTTATCGCTGACACCATAGCACAGTCAACAGACACTTACTCTGATAAGTCGAAAGATCATGAGCACTGCCCACCACGACACTGGATACGGTCGGTGGCGCTGCCGTCACCTGACACGATAACAGAAGTATGTAAGCGGAGGAGAGACAGACGGGGGATCACCTTAGCAAACATATGGGCTGCAAATGGGAAAAATCCTATGAGACAATCGACTATGACAAAGGGGAAATTGTTATTGCACAGAGCTTGTGAACGAGTATCTCGGAAACGGCGAAGCTGGTTGAATGTTTAGATGCTACTGTTGTGAGCATCTACGGAAAGAGGTACAAGGACAGTGAAACTACCACTAGGCACTAAATGGTTGGACGTCCACGATTCTTCACAGAAGGTGGGGTTCGGAGGCTTGTCTGCTCTGTAAAGTAAGACATGTGGTGATCTATGGCATCTCTACCGGAAGAGCACAATGCTGGCGCACGCACAAGTGTTTGGGAGCACACCGTTCATCGTACATTGTTGAACATAGAGCTTTGCAACAGATCACCCTCTGCCTATTCACTTGTGGACTCAACGAAATCGTCAATTACGATTGCAACGGGCACGGGACTATCAGGATTCGATCAATGGAAAACTGCCGGCTCCTCGATTGAACCACATTTTTGCTACATGTGGTCGGTGGTCGTCTCCATAAACACCGTCATCGAGGTGAACGGAAGCTCGAAACTTGCAGCGCACCACGAACGCAGGCTGGTGGGTGCAGTATTATGCTATGGGAGACATTCTCCTACTCTTGGTTTGGATCTGTGACGGTAATCGAAGACTTGTTGCCAGCTGCGAACCACATGCTTGATCTCTTCCCCGATTGCGATGTCATTTTTCAGCAGTATAACTGTCCGTGTCTCGGAACCAGAACCGTGCTGCATATGTTTGAGGAACATGATAGTGAAGCCACGTTGATGTCTGAACTAAAACTAAACTCCGCCCCAACAGGCCATGAGGGCCCAACAGTACCGTCCATTCGCCGTGTCATCCTCAGCCCACAGGCGTCGCTAGATGCGGATATGGAGGGGCATGTAGTCAGCACACCCCTCTCCCGGCCGTATTTCAGTTTACGAGACCGTAGCCGCTACTTCTCATTCAAGTATTTCGTCAGTTTGCCTCACAAGGCCTGAGGGCACCCCGTTTGCCAACAGCGCTCGGCAGACCGGATGGTCACCCGTCCAAGGGCTAGCCCTGCCCAACAGCGCTTAGCTTAGGTGATCTGACGGGAACCGGTCTTACCAATGAGGCAAGGTCGTTGGCCACGTTGATGTATGGGCGACCAAATTCGCCTGATGCAGATCCTATGGAGTCCATTATTTACGCGCCATGTCCAGTGCGTAGACATCTAATTCCACATACCCAGATCACCGAAGTTAAGCGCTGTTTGGCTGGGCTAGCACTTGGACGGGTGACCATCTGGTCTGTCTAGCGCTGTTGGCAAGCGGAGTGCACTCAGCCCTTGTGAGGCAAACTGACGAAATACTTGAATGAGAAGTAGCGGCTCCGGTCTCGTAAACTGAAATACGCAACAAACTGCCGGATCCCTGATACGCGGAATCAGTGATGAATTTCGTTCCAAAGACGGACAAACGACGTATTAAGAAGGTGGTCATACGGTTTTGGCCCATCAGTGTACATGGTGTAGAGCACTAGTCAACTGGGACATTGAGTGGCGGTTTGCCGTGTTCAGTTATGAGTCTCGTTTGTGTTTGTCAGATCTGCGCCAAAGTGTCCATTAAGATGGCCTAGTGAAAGGTCTCAGAAAGCTGCGATTCCTTAGACTTATGTCACTGTACATCTACATACATACTCCGAAAGTCACAATGCGGTACGTGGTGGGGGGCACCTTGTACCAGTACTAGTCATTAGCTTTCCTGTTCCACTCGTAAATAGAGTGAGAGAATAACGAGTATATATATGTCTCCGCATGAGCCTTAATTTCTCGTATCTTATCTTCGTGGTCCTTATGCAAAATGTAATTTGCTGGCATAAAAACGCTCTGCAGTCTACTTCAAGTACCGTTTCACAAATTTTTCTCAATAGTGTTACTAGTGTTACTGTTCGAACATACTGGTAACAAATCTAACAGCTCTCCTCTGAATTGCTTCGACGTTCTCCTTTAATCCGACCTGGTGCGGATCCCAAACACTCAAGAATAGGTCGCACTAGCGTCCTATATGCGGTCTCCTTTACAGATGAACTATACTTCCCTATAATTCGCCCAATAAACCGAAGTCGACGATTCGCCTTCCCTACCGCAGTGCTCAGAGGCTCATTCCATTTCATATCGCTTTGCAGCGTTACGCCTGGATATTTTAACAACGTGATGTGTCCAACAGGACACTACTACTGCAACACTCGAACATAAAGGGACTGCATTTCGTACTCATCAGCATTAACTTACAGTTTTCTACATTTAGAGATAGCTACCATTCGTCATACCAACTAGAAATTTTGTCTTCATCTTGTATCCTCCTACAATCACTCAGCTTGGACGCTTTCCGGTACACCACAGCATCATCAGCAAATAACTGCAGATTGCATCCCACCCTATCCACCAGGTCATTAATTTATATAGAAAATACTAGCGATCGTATCACACTTCCCTTGGGCTCCCGGTGAAACCCTTGTCTCCGATGAACACTTGCCGTCGAGCACAACGTAGCGGGTCCTAAATGCATGGTCTGCGGAGCTATTGGATGTGACAACAGAAATGATTTCGTAATTGTTAGATGGAGGCTGATCGCTCGCCAAAATTAGGCAAGAATAACAAATATTGTCGTCATATCGTTCAAGGCTGGGGTACCAATTGGGGTATTCCAACAGAATATGGACGTCGTTCGGAGATTGTTCGAGTCCATGCAAGAATGAATACAAGAATGTATTCGTGCCTGTGGGGGTCACACATCATACTCTCGCTGGTTATGGACATCAGTTCCGAATGGAATGTAAGTTTAATCAGTTAATATCCTCTGCGTGACGAACTTCCGAAAAAAGAGAAGCATCCCCCAGGCTGTGGCTAAGCCATGTCTCCGCAATATCCTTTCTTTCAGGAGTGCTAGTTCTGCAAGGTTCGCAGGAGGACTTCTGTAAAGTTTGGAAGGTAGGAGACGAGGTTCTGGCAGAAGTAAAGCTGGGAGGACGGGGCGTGAGTCGTGCTTGGGTAGCTCAGTTGGTAGAGCACTTGCCCGCGAAAGGCAAAGGTCCCGAGTTCGAGTCTCGGTCCGGCACACAGTTTTAATCTGCCAGGAAGTTTCAGGTTTCATCCGAAAAAAGGTTGATAAATATCGAACTGATGATACATAGTATACTTTTTAAAAGTATATTCTTTTTTAGGGTTGCATTCCTCAGTCGGTAAAAATGGAGCCCTTAGGATCGTTTTGTTCTGTGTCTGCCTGTCTGCATGTATATCCGTCTGTTAAGACCCCTTTGTCTCAGGAACGGCTAGACGATGGAACCCATAAAGCATTGCCTTGTTGTGCGGCGGTCTGTCTGCCTCACTACCTGTGTATCCGTTTGTTCAGACTCCTTTCTCTCAGGAAGGCTAGCCGCATCAATATCACATACTTAGGTTTACGGTCCCTTGGCTGTGTAAAAAATATACTCGCTAGCTCACTCATTAAAACCTACAGGGTAATTCCCGTTGATATCGAACTAATAAATTTTGCAAGAAGCAATGTTTACAGCGCAAGTAAAGTAAAAAATCCAAAAATTGTTAATCTGTACTTACATCACACGAAAAAAATATCTTTTTCTCATTTATTGTTAGCCTGTCTGTCTGTTAAGAAACAGTTTTATCAGGACCATGTGAACATATCAATTTGAAATTTTTGTCACATGTGTGGTGTAAAAAATTTATACTTCTAAGTGAATGCAATCAAAAGAAACGTTCATTTGCGTCACATATCTTGATACTCGCAAGCTAACTTATCTAAATCGTGTACTTCCCGTTGACATAGAGTCATGAAATGTGGCCAGAAGCAGTGTTTCGCAGTACAAGTAAAGGAGAAAATCCGAAAATTGTTCATTTGTAATTAGTTATATCACAGAACAAATATTTTTTGTCATTTGTTATCGGACTGTCAGTCTCTCCGTATGTTAAGATCCCTTCTTGTCAGGAATGACAATAGCAAATACGAGATTACACGAAAAATTTAAACTTAAAACATTCTCGAAGGCTTTGGAATTACTAGGATCGATATCTTGCCAGTATCGATGTCAATAAAAGGCAAAGTTCTTAAGAGATTCTCGATTATATATATAATTCAGTTCGTACGGAACCTCAGAGTGCGAATCCTATCCGCATTTGGCCAATTTTTTATTTACAAAACATATTCTGGAAGTTCAATGGAAATGAAGAAACGACCGTGATTATGAAGTGCAATAAGTAAGTAGTTTGAACTAATTTATCTAATAACTGAAGTAAAAAAATGAAACTCTATATTAACACAGATAGATGTATAAATAATAGCCAAATGGTTGATGTAAAACCGGTGGTCTACATTAATATGACGATGATATGCTTAGGTGTACACTCAGAAGCAAAAGAAAATAAAACAAAAAAAGGTTTTAAAAATAGCAAAGGCTTTTCCAAATGATTGAGAACTGACGTAAAAATACCACTTACCAAAATTTTGCTTGGAAGATAGCAAGAGCGCAATTGACCAAAATTTCTTCCTTCGCAGGCGTCATTTGGTATCAGTGTGTCTGTAAGCATTGTGTTTTTGTATTTGCTCTCGAGCAGATGATTTGAGGCGTGCCGGTTGGTAGCGTTACGCAGGTCTCTGACGGCGAAAGAAGAGGATGAAACCCAGTGCTGGGGAGATTTGAACTGAAAATCCAGTGCTGTCACGTGGTCCACTGACAGCTCAGTCACTGGAAATCTTTTCTAAACAGTCTATTAGAATTAATTTCAAATTATCTGACAGAATACGTTGAATGTATTGTAATTTCTTCGTGGTCATTTTTATCTTTGTGATGAGAGAGAAATTTACTAGTGTCAGTAAAATCGAATCAGGCGAATGCGAGGGTGTTGCCAGCGCTTTTTCTCAGGTTCTCCTTCATGATGTATTTGCTACACGCTTCTTCTCTCCTGCGAACTGTTGCAGACCGATAGAGTGAAGTGGCGTAGTTGTTAAGGCATCAGCTCGTAGGATGACTGACAGCAAACACTAATTTTATTTTTCGTATTCGCAGGTGAGTGGTTCACATACTTCTCTGCTTTATTTTGAGTTTTCCACGACGTAGAAGTTTTTTGAGGAAAATGGCTGGGTGATTCCTTCGACAATGCCGCGACCGTCTCATATTCGCCTTCGCGTTATTCTCCAAAACAGCATGCAGTGAGTTTCTAATGATTTTCATCCCGTCAAGGAATTAAACTCTGTACCTCCTTTTTTTCCCTCCATAGTTGCAAAGTGAACTACGGAAGGCCTAAATCATCTTCTCGTTTGACCGATTGAGGATGCCCTGCTCTTCTGATGTCTTCGATAACGAAAGCAGATTAGCATTTAACCTCCAGCTGACTTCTAGTTCATTAGAGGCGGATTACACGCTCGGTTTGGACAAGCGTAGGATAGATGTTATTGGTGCGATGTTGTCTTTGAATGAATGGCGGCAATTTTGTAAACTTCCATACTGAACACACACATTTTATCGAAATTTCGTTTTCTTCGTATGTGTTTCACTGATGTAGAAAGAACTTTCTTTCGCAGGGAATGCAGTCACTGACATAGGTCATTCCTGTGTGTGTAGTATCGCGACAAACCACATCAAAACGCTTTTCATTGCTTACTATCCATGTAATAACAAGAGAACCAATGATCACAACGCAGTAAAACATTAATGGAATCAATAAAAGATAAATCTTCGCTTATGAAAACACATGTAGAAGAAGTAAGAAATAATGTCGCAATCTGATTATGATACCAATATAAACAAGCGTCCAGATTCTAGGCAGAGTCACTAAATGAAGAATATCTGTTGAATAGCATGTCACATGGGTTCGACAACAGTGTCTCAAATGGTAATTAGAAAAAATTCTGAAACCAAACATTACATTTAAAAGAAAATCATAAGATCTTAGCTTCAGCAATAAAACATTTAATATTGCCGCAATGAGTGCTGAATGGAGGTGCCGTAGCGGGCAGTGCCGATGGCTGGTGTACGGCGGGTAACCAGTTAAGACTCGACTACAAGTAATTTTTGTTATTTAATGTTTATCATAAGTGGAAAGTTCTTATGTTTGCATATTCTGGAATATTCGATGTTTTTTGCCTCTAAGGATCAGTCAAAACGAAACCCGCGGAAAAAGTAAGTAAACTGTTTAAAATTTCAAAAGTGATCACCGTAACTGTCAATACACTTATCCCACTGTGAGACAAGACGGTCAATGCCTTCACGGAAGAATGTTTTGTGGTTGCCTACGGAAACATGAATGTATCCTGGCGTGCATCTCTTCTTCCGAAGCAAATCGGCCGGCCGGAGTGGCCGAGCGGTTCTAGGCGCTACAGTCTGGAGCCGCGCGACCGCTACGGTCGCAGGTTCGAATCCTGCGTCGGACATGGATGTGTGTGATGTCCTTAGGTTAGTTAGGTTTAAGTAGTTCTAAGTTCTAGGGGACTGATGACCTCAGAAGTTAAGTCCCATAGTGCTCAGAGCCATTCTTTTTAAGCAAATCGACCCCACGAATGTCTTTCATATGGGTTCCAAAAGTACGGAAATCGTATGGGGAGAGATCGGGAGAGTATGGAGGACGTATAAGGACTTCGAAACGAAACTTCGGCAGCGTAGTTGAAACAACATTAGTAACACGTGGACCCGCCGACAACCTTTCTCCTGCAGCCTTCTACAGGAGAGGTTGTGCTCTGTCTTTGATACTCTAGGCATCAACTGTATATTAATTTCTACTATTCCTTCTTTTGGATAGTTTCTATTTCTGAATCTATGTTCAAACTCCTGCAACTATAGAGTTAACGAAGAAGAATACTTCGTGATATTACCTGTCTTCTCTATTTTTCCTGTTTCTCCCTGGATGAGTGGAAAAATTACTCTGTACCTGTCTTAATTCTTCCAAAGATTTTTATGGAAAATACCTGAGCATCTCTCTCACAACTACTGCAATAACGAGCTGAAACGCTACCAAGCCTTTAAATTCTTAATCCAACTTCTTATTCATATAAAAGATTCGATTGTTGCCGACTGTATTTTACTCCAACGTTTCTGCATTTACGTTGACGTTTTGCATACTTCTCCAAATAAACTGATTAATTTTCCCATCCTACAACTAATTTACGTTTCCTTATCACTTAATATCGCTCCAAGCATTACGCTTGGACACACGTCCTCATACAGAAAAATGTATTAAAATTATTACCGATGTATTAAATTCTGGTTTCATTGAACACTTAGGAGGATTTGAATTTGATTCACAAGTTTCGCACAAAATTTGCTTCTGACTTAGTGCATGATATGATCTCTCCTCTCCTTGTTGCCCAAATTCTGAGGATAAAATTTTTCTACATCTACATTGATGCTCTGCAAATCACATTTAAGTGCCTGGCAGAGGGTTCATCGAACCAACTTCACAATTCTCTATTATTCCAATCTCGTATAGCGCGCGAAAAGAATGAGCACCTATATCTTTCCGTACGAGCTCTGATTTGCCTTATTTTATCGTGGTGATCGTTCCTCCCTATGTAGGTCGGTGTCAACAAAATATTTTCGCATTCGGAGGAGAAAGTTGGTGATTGGAATTTCGTGAGAAGATGCTGTCGCAACGAAAAACGCCTTCTTTTAATGATTTCCAGCCCAAATCCTGTATCATTTCTGTGACACTCTCTCCCATATTTCGCGATAATACAAAACGTGCTACCTTTCTTTTGCGATGTACTCCGTCAGTCCTATCTGGTAAGGATCCCACACCGCGCAGCACTATTCTAAAAGCTTTCAAATTAGCTACCTACAAGCCGAGGTCCACCACATTGCTGAGATTTAACGACCTCTGGCACCGAGGCGTATTTTAAATTATGGCCAATTTAAAATACATCTAACTTCGTCACGTGGCCACCTTGGCCGTGACATCCGTGCTCTGGGAGAAGAATGATGGTGGCTGGATATGCGCCAAGAAATATCAGCAGTATTCTAATAGCGGGACAGCAAAGAATGCGAAGGGCAATTTGACGGCATCATGTTTAAAAATGGAGGAATATTTTTAAAGAATTTAAAATTAGGTTAATGGCTTTACGATTGTGTACAGAGAATGAAATATAAGAGTTTTTATCTGAAATATTTCTGACACGCTGAAAATGATGTTATGTTCTTCTCTGCGAAGACTGTTTTGATGCAGCTCCACGATTGTCTACCCTCTGCAAGCCTCTGCATCTCTATGTAGCTACTGCAGCCTACAACATTTCAACCTGCACTCTTACCCGTATTTTTAAATTGACTGCTCCTTTTGTACTTCATGATATTTTCTATTAGACAAGTTGTGCCATATATTTCTTTCGATTCAGAACCTCTTTATTAGTTATTAGATCTACTGATCTAATCTTCGGCATTCCCCTATAGTACTAAGTTTCAAAAGCTTATATTCTCTTTTTGTCTGTACTGCTTATCGTCCTCGTTTCACTTCCGTACGAGGCTAAAGGATAATAGCTTCATAAAAAACTTCCCAACGTTTAGACTAAATTTGATTTTAACAACTTTCTCTCTTTTAGAAACAATTTTATTGTAATCACCAGTCTGAATTTTATATCCTCTCTACTTTGGTCATCGCCAGTTATTTTAGTACCTAAATGGGAAAACTCAACTACTATTTTTAGATTGTAATTTCCTAATATAGATCCTTCAGCATCGCCTGATTTAATTTGACTGCATTCCTTTAAGATTGTTTTATTTTTGCTGATGTTCATCTTGCAACCTCCTTTCAAGACATTTGAAAGAGGTACATGTTATGAGAAATGGTTATGAAACATGTATACCTCATGAGAAATGACAGTATGTTTGGTGTATTGGATTGTTATATAAATTATATAACATGTAGTAGTCAGCCAACCGGTTGCAAACAAATTTTTTTAGAAACACATTAACCAGGTTTCGATAGTTCTAATACTTCATAAGAATGGTAAAAGTTGCCTAGAAAAATATATAAGATATAAATAAGACGCCGACTGTGTGACAAGTCCAACGGTTCGGTAGAGTTTCATTCAGATATTCACGCATTCGGCGATTCCAGTGAGTGGGTGTACCGCCTTGTTGAAAAAATGTTTTCCTTGTTAACCCTCGGAAACAATCAGTTTTGTAACATAGCAACAGACTGTTGACCGTTAACCACGTTTTCATCAAAGAAGAATCGGCCGTAAACAGATGTGTAGGACATCATACAAAACACATTTACTTTCAGTGAATCTTGTACATGTGTGGGTTCTGTAGGCCCCAATTTTGAACACTGTTTTGTTTACTTTCCTACTAAGTTGGAAAGTCGCTTCATCGCTGAACACGATGCGTTGCGCGGAAGTGTTATCATTACAACATTCTGAAGCTCGTCAGAACATGACATACATTTGCGTTTGTCGTCATGAGGTACAACCCGTCACAGCTGTAACTTGTACCGTTTCATAACCAACAGACGTCTCAATAAACGCCAGATTGTTGCTGTAGGCAGTTGTAACTCCCGACTGATCTTGAAGGACTCTATTGGAAAGCAGTTTGAATTTCTGCTACATTTCCGCCTGAAACACACGGGCGGACAAGACTCTCCTCTATATACACATCCTGTGTCTACAAACTGTCGACACCGTCTGCGAATGTTCCAGCCATTCGAAGGGTCAGTTTGGTACCTCAGACTGAAACGTCTTTACACTGTAACCACGGAATTGCACTTCACAAACTCGAGAGCACAAAATGATTTCTGCTGCGGAGCAGCCATTTTGCAACACGTGATTGTAGCCAAGCAAACAGCTGCAATGAATATACATCACTGAGACGTGGTGCAGTGATCTATTATTTTGACGACATAATACTTTGTATAAGTATCTTATTTTGGAAACACCCTGTAATATTGAGCAGAGCTCGGGTGAGCGAGGGAAGCAGTTGTCGGCCAGAGAGGAAGAAATTGTGTTGTGTGATGGCAGAGTGGTTCAAATGGCTCTGAGCACTATGGGACTCAACTGCTGAGGTTATTAGTCCCCTAGAACTTAGAACTAGTTAAACCTAACTAACCTAAGGACATCACACACATCCATGCCCGAGGCAGGATTCGAACCTGCGACCGTAGCGGTCTCGCGGTTCCAGACTGCAGCGGATGGCAGAGTGAGGGGATTTGAAATTTTGTTTGAGATGCTCCTTGATGTGTAGATGAGGATAGATGATTTTTAAGAGGGTTGGATACAGAGACAGCTCATTTGGAAAAAAGCTAGTTTGCACTGAAACGCTAGTCAAGGTATTATTGTAGCGTGAAGATTTCATTGTGTTTAACAATATCTATGTGATGGTATCCAGGGTTAATCATCAGTCGTGTTCAATATACTAATTAGTTTCCTCCCACAGTTGTTACTTAAAAGTATTTCATTTAAAAGGGCAATGAGTGATTTAACATAATTTAAATGTTGTGTGTTATTTTTGTTTTATTCATAGCTGAAATTTTCAGCAACTGTAGTACTCCTTTTTCAGGAAAAATTTCTGTCATCATCCAGCAGACAGTCAATATCTTCTTCATAGAAGGACAATGCTGTGGTACGTTCAGAAATTTACATATCATATGTGTCATTATTATTATTATTATAAAAAATGAACCTTTTAGAAGAATTTGAAATACCGATATATACCGGTATATAAACATTCTCGGCTGAATTCAAAAGATTTGTTGAATGATTAAGCTGCATTAATTTTGGCTGCCTATCATATATTAGAATTATGTGTCATGGTTTTTCCAAATTTGTTGTATATAACTTCTTTATAGGACTTGGTTATATTTTCGTATATGCTTTAATATAAGTTTCTTGCTGCTAGCACAACAGATACATAGACGTGATTCAGTTAGTGTAAATTGTCAAACAGTGTCTAAAATAATCATGTACAATTTGTAAATTTCTGAACATACCATAGAATTATTCTTCTATGAAAGAAAATATTGACTGTCTGCTAAACAAAGTAAGTTTCTGTAATATATCACGTATTTATACTTCACGTAAATGTATAGTCAAGGTCTAAAGATTTATAATATCCCTAATTTTGAAGACTTCTGAAAGTGACAGATTACTTTGGCAAAACCGGTAAAGATAATAAAACTTATTTGCAACTGATAACTGAAATTTATCTAAAAAAATTGTTTTGGCGTATGACGATTATGAGAGAAAGTTATTCTTCAAGCTAGTTAAAATTTCCTTTATGTTTCATTAAAAGGATTCAATATAACTGCATAATACTTTCCTTTCGTCATTTATAAACATTTAATGAAGCTTATCCTCACACAATAAGTGAAAGATAGATTGGGCTAAACCTGCACAGTTACGCCTTGCACTTCTGCGTGGACAGTGAACCTTATTTTCAGAAAGAGAACAGAAGTTTTATTTACGAAAATAAAATAAAATATTTGAAAAATATGTTACCACCTTCATGCATACACAACTAGTTCCAGTCGTCCGACCATTATCAGGTTGCTATATACCAAATAAAATAGAACATTAGTAACATTACAGGCTTAAACTGTCACGAAACTATTAACTTATGTAAATGTTAACACCAACACACACGTAATGGAATGTCACATACTCACATAAAAGTATTCATGCATCATGCTAAGTGAAATGTAAAATCCTTATCGTCAGGTGATAAAACCGTGAATTATACACTGTGAAAATAAAAATGAGCTTTGGCTGGCTCATGGTGGTGGCGTCCACGCGCGATCGGCGTGTGTGGTGTTGTTCCCATGGCTACGAGGTCCGTAGGTCACCGATTCTGGACAGGAAAGTTGAGTTTTGACTTAATCTACCAGCAAGTCACGACTGTTAGCATTGTGTCGTTTGGATTTTGTTGTCAGCTGTCGGGACATTCCCGCGAGCAACAACGTGTGTTTTCAAGTTGGCAAATTTTAGCCTACTTGTTTATTTTGAATTGGAGTGCATCAGCGGAATCTTCTGCCTTGAGGCCGTTAACGTTCCAGTTACCTGCCCTGGTCGTTGACGTAAATTCAGGCAGTGTATTTTCCTCATCGTGTTGTCGCTGTCCAGCACGGTGTGTAGTTTGACAGCTCAATGTATAATTCTACAACCTTCTAATAACCTTCTACATTGTTCCCTTGAACTCCCTGTTGTGTGCTGGTCGGTTGGAGCGGAAGTTATCTTGTCCGTGGGTCCGTTGACTGTCTGTCGGTTGGGTTGTCGTCGGATCGAGAATGGTTGGGCCGACTGCCTGTCTCACCTAAGCGAGCGTTAGTGTTTGAATTCCAGGCCGACCCTCGGAAACTACTGAGCGCTGTTGGGTGTACTGCCTTTTCTTATTTGTTCTTGTTCTTTGTATTTGTATGGCTTCTAGCCGACATTTAACTTAAGGTTGTTTTGCCCTTAAGGTGTAAGATTGTTTGGGCCTTCAGCCTAATTTAAAGAACTGTTTTAAGTAAGGCCTTTGGGCTTTTAAAAATCTATTTTGGTATGAGTCTTAAGTGATGGGCCTTCATCTGATTTTTAAATTAAAGTTGTTTTGCTCTTAAGGTGTCAGACTGTTTGGGCCTTCGGCCTAATTAAAGAACTGTTTTAAGATAAGTCCTTTGCCTTTTAAAATTTTAATTTTGGTTTGAGTCTTAAGAGATGGGCCTACAGCCATTTTTTTTAAAATTTGTTTTGCTCTTAAGGTGTGAGATTGTTTGGGCCTTCAGCCTAATTGAAATAACTGATTTAAGATAAGCCTTTTACCTTTTAAATTTTTGATTTTGGTTTGATTCTTAAGTTATTGACTTTCAGCCGATCTTAAATTACTGTTCTCGCCCTTAAGGCATGAGATTGTCTGGCGTATTCAGCCGGTTATTAAGTTCCAAAAATTAATGCTGTGTTTTTTTTTAAATTTTGCTTGGCTCTTGTAATGTTTGGTCAAATAAATAAAGTTGTATGTTGGAGTGTAACTGACAGCCGCTTATTATGGCCCCTTTCCACAATTTAAACTACCTGTCCTGTCCTGTGAGTTTGGCAGGGCGTCTCAGAAAGCATACCATAACAAAGTGATGTGACTCTTTACGAAAACCACATACCTGAAAACGTAAATGGTCCACATAGGTACAGAGTTACCTGTCATCATATCGTAATGAATTACGTCGTCAGTCTATTACAACTGTGCCAGGGAGTGTAAACCTTCATGTTAACACTCTAATCGGCGTTAACGCCGTGAACAAATTCATAACAGGTATAGGCGACTGAACAGTTGATCAATGTTTACTGGTAGAGTCAAAGATGGCCAAAGAGGTCTATATACTTCGATAGTGACTAGAATCTTACGACTACTATCTGTGCGTCGTCTGCTGCGGCGATAAGTACATGTAACAGCCATAATAGGTGTTTTATATGTTGCATGCAATAGCAATTTGGGTGTATTACAAAATGGCTCTGAGCACTATGGGACTCAACTGCTGTGGTCATAAGTCCCCTAGAACTTAGAGCTACTTAAACCTAACTAACCTAAGGACAGCACACAACACCCAGCCATCACGAGGCAGAGAAAATCCCTGACCCCGCCGGGAATCGAACCCGGGAACCCGGGCGTGGGAAGCGAGAACGCTACCGCACGACCACGAGATGCGGGCTGGGTGTATTACAACCACAGTTGCGGTGACAGAAAACAAAACGCCAGAAAGTAATGGATTACATGTGTACTCATAGGTACTAGTCTGAAACGAGTACATTAATATGTATACTGTTTCCATCGTAGATTAAGTATTATGGGACAGGTCGTACAAATACACACTATGTAGGCCTATGACTAACCGAATTGTATAAATATATGTTGTGGATTGGCAAGACAGCCAACCCACTAGGAGGAAGCCGAAAGGCACGCGTTTAAGCTCACGCAGGCTGGCGTGAGGTCTGGAACAGGACACGGAAATGAGACTAGTAAAAAAGGTACGTAGCTTCTGGAATACTTAACTTTAATCCATAATTGGTGAACATCGCTCTTGACGGTACATGTTTTACAGCATCAATAGTGACTGGTAATGGCGCCTTGCTAGGTCGTAGCAAATGACGTAGCTGAAGGTTATGCTAACTATCGTCTCGGCAAATGAGAGCGTAATTTGTCAGTGAACCATCGCTAGCAAAGTCGGCTGTACAACTGCGGCGGGTGCTAGGAAGTCTCTCTAGACCTGCCGTGTGGCGGCGCTCGGTCTGCAATCACTGATAGTGGCGACACGCGGGTCCGACGTATACTAACGGACCGCGGCCGATTTAAAGGCTACCACCTAGCAAGTGTGGTGTCTGGCGGTGACACCACAATATATACACAAAGTGTACATTAATAAAACCGACAAATTGCAGGGACGGATTCCTGACTGGAAATGGAGGAAAAATAGCTCCTATGAACATGTGTCTGGAAATGCATCATTGCCACGATGGATGTTGTTGTTGTTGTGGTTTTCAGTCCTGAGACTGGTTTGATGCAGCTCTCCATGCTACTCTATCCTGTGCAAGCTTCTTCATCTCCCAGTACCTACTGCAGCCTACATCCTTCTGAATCTGCTTAGTGTATTCATCTCTTGGTCTTCCTGTACGATTTTTACCCTCCACACTGCCCTCCAATACTAAAATGGTGATCCCTCGATGTCTCAGAACATGTCCTACCAAACGATCCCTTCTTCTAGTCAAGTTGTGCCACAAGCTCATCTTCTCCCCAATTCTATTCAATACCTCCACATTAGTTATGTGATCTACCCATCTAATCTTCAGCATTCTTCTGTAGCACCACATTTCGAAAGCTTCTATTCTCTTCTTGTCTAAACTATTTATCGTCCACGTTTCGCTTCCATACATGGCTACACTCCATACAAATACTATCAGAAACGACTTCCAGACATTTAAATCTACACTCGATGTTAACAAATTTTTCTTCTTCAGAAACGCTTTCCTTGCCATTGCCAGTCTACATTTTATATCCTCTTTACTTCGACCATCATCAGTCATTTTGCTCCCCAAATAGCAAAACTCCTTTACTACTTTAAGTGTCTCATTTCCTAATCTAATTCCCTCAGCATCACCCGACTTAATTCGACTACATTCCATTATCCTCGTTTTGCTTTTGTTGAAGTTCATCTTATACCATCCTTTCAAGACACTGTCCATTCCGTTCAACTGCTCTTCCAAGTCCTTTGCTGTCTCTGACAGAATTACAATGTCATCGGCGAACCTCGAAGTTTTTATTTCTTCTCCATGGTTTTAATACCTACTCCGAACTTTTTTTTTTGTTTCCTTTACTGCTTGCTCAATATACAGGTTGAATAACATCGGGGATAGGCTACAACCCTGTCTCACCCCCTTCCCAACCACTGCTTCCCTTTCATACCCCTCGACTCTTGTAACTGCCATCTGGTTTTTGTACAAATTGTAAATAGCGTTTCGCTCCCTGTATTTTACCCCTGCCACCTTCAGAATTTGAAAGAGAGTATTCCAGTCAACATTGTCAAAAGCTTTCTCTAAGTCTACAAATGCTAGAAACGTAGGTTTGCCTTTCCTTAATCTTTCTTCTAAGATAAGTCGTAGGGTCTGTATTGCCTCACGTGTTCCAATATTTCTGCGGGATCCAAACTGATCTTCGCCGTGGTCGGCTTCTACCAGTTTTTCCATTCGTCTGTAAAGAACTCGCGTTAGTATTTTGCAGCCGTGACTTATTAAACTGATAGTTCGGTGGATAGCGTTGACGAATGACAATTCCTCTGACCACATCCCGTGTGTTCTTAGTGTGTTGCAGATGACATGGATAGTAGCAGTTATCATGCAGGATACACGTAATCGTACTTTGGCGTACACCATGTTGACGGGCCACTTGCCTGCAGTTTATAGTAGGATTCGTCTCCGTTTCCTGTAGAACCCTGTCGTCCGGATCTGGTGTATGCACGGTCCGCTGCCTCCCTGCACGTTCACCTCTCTGAAAGGAGCCATGAGCCAAAAAATGGCTTGAAAAGTTGTGTGAAGTGGTTGGTGTATGTTAGGGCACTTGTTTTTGTATAGTCGTGCTGCCTCTCGACCATTTGCGTCTCCTTGGCCATATACAAACAGCATCTCGGCTTGTTCCCGACATGAATCCTGGACCATTCTGCTGCTTACAGTACGCTGCGACAATCACGCAGCCACAAGGAACACACGGCAAGTGGCCAGAGGAACTGTCAATCGTCAACGTCATCTACTGTGGAAATGATGCGCTTCCGGACCCATGTTCATAGTACATTTTTCTTCCATTTCCAGTCAGGAATTTTTTCCTCAATTTCCAATCAGGAATCCGTCCCTGCAGTTTTTTGGTGATATTAATGCTCAGCATATAGATGTAACACCCTCAATTTCATGGACAAATAATTATATATCTTACATCTGTTATACTGTATATATTTAGACAATTAGTCTACGTGAACAATGGATACATTTGAATATGACTATAGCTCTTTTCGCACTAGTGCCTATGAGCACATGTAACCCATTTGACAACAACCCTAGTGTCAGCGTAAGAGCCGGCCACTGTGGCCGAGCGGTTCTAGGCGCTTCAGTCCGGAACCGTGCTGCTGCTACGGTCGCAGATTCGAATCCTGCCTCGGGCATGGATGTGTGTGATGTCCTTAGGTTAGTTAGGTTTAAGTAGTTCTAAGTCTAGGTGACTGATGACCTCAGATGTAGTGCTTAGAGCCATTTGAACCATTTTCCTCCATGCAGTTTGTTTTCTGTCACCGTAACTGCGAGTGAAACAAGCGCAAATTGCTGTTGGATGTAACACCTATTATGACTATCACATGCATTTATGAGCATCTTTGACTCGACCAGTAAACAGTGATCAGCTGTTCAGTCGCATTTGCATTGTATGAATCCATTCACAGCGTAAACGCCGATTACAGTTTTATGAATATCTACACTCCCTAGCACAGTGTTTGACGATGCGATATGATGACAGGTAACTCTGTACATATATTATCCATTTACGTGTATCTGGTCACATCACTGTGATGTAAACTGAAGAGCCAAAGAAACTGGTACACCTGCCTAATATCGTGTAGGGCCCCCACGAATATGCAGAAGTGCAGCAACAGAACGTGGTATGGACTCGACTAATGTCTGAATTAGAGCTGGATGGAACTGACACCATGAATCCTGCAGGGCTGTCCATACATCCACAAGAGTACGAGGAGATCGAGATGTCTTCTGAACAGCACGTTGCAAGGAATCCCAGATATGCTCAATAATGTTCATATTTGAGGAGTATGGGGGTCAGCGGAAGTTTTTAAATCCAGAAGAATGTTCCTGGAGCCATTCTGTAGCAATTCTGGACGTGTAGTGTGTCACATTGTCCTGCTGGAATTGCCCGTCAGAATGCACAGTGGACATGAACGGATGCAGGCGATTAGACAGGATGCTTACGTACGTGTCACCTGTGAGAGTCGTATCTAGACGTATAAACGTATCAGGTGTCTCATATCACTCCAACTGCACACGCCCCACACCATTACAGAGCCTCCACCAGTTTGAACCGCCCCTGATAATATGCAGGGTCCATGGATTCATGAGGTTGTCTCCATACCAATAAACATCCATCCGCTCGATACAATTTGAAACAAGACTGGTCCTACCAGGTAACATGTTTCCAGTAATCAAGAGTCCAATGTCGATGTCGACAGGCCCAAGTGCGGCGTCATCAAGGGTATACAAGTGGACCTTCGGCTCCGAAAGCCCATTTGGATGATGTTTCGTTGAATGGTTCACACGCTGACACTTGTTGATGGGCCAGCATTGAAATCTGCCACAATTTGCGGAACGGTTGCACTTCTGTCACACTGAACGAGTCTCTTCAGTTGTTGTTGATCCCAATCTTGAAGGATCTCTTCCTGGCTGCAACGATGCCAGAGATTTGATGTTTTATGGGATTCCTGATATTCACGGTACACTCGTGAAAGGATCATATGGGAAGATCCCCATTTCATAGCAGCCTCGCATGTTCTGTGTCCTACCGCTCGTGCGCCGACTGTATCACCACGTCCAAACTCACTTAAATCTTGATAACCTGCCATTGTAACGGAAGTAGCCGATATAACAACTGCGCCATTTTTTCCCTTTATTGTCATTTCATTCCCCTGCCCCACAGGGGCAGGAGTGGGCAGGCAGCGGCAGAATTCACCGCTTTTCAGCCAAGAGATTACATAAAATACTACAGGAGAACATTACACATACAAAATACGTGGACAAAAGATGAAAAGCACTCATGAGAAGGGGGATGCAATTGGAGTAAAAATGTACAAAAAAGAGGCAGTTTGACGAGGCACGTTTTCATAATTCCACATACAGATAAAATGGCACTCGATGAAGATGAAGCACGTTAACAGTGGCGGCACGAACAGCACAACTAAAAATGCCGATTACAGTATGGGACGATGACACTGAACACACACTGCACTGATGTTACATACACAGCGAGCACCAAAACACACCAAAGTCACTGCAGTAACATTCGAAGGGCCTGCTAAGGAAGGGGAGATTGATGAGGAGGGAGAGAGGAACGAGAGATGGAGGTTGACAGAGAAGGGGTCAGGAAAGAAGGGAAGTGGTGGAATCGGTAGCACACCAAGGGGCAGGAGTGGGAAGGGAGTCCAAGGACTGGGAAAGGAGAAGTGAGAAGGACACAGGGGAGGAGGGAGCAAATAGCAGAAGGGGGAGGGGGAGGAGAGGGAGCCCATGGGAGGATGGAGGGGAAGAGGAGTGTCAAAGTTAGAAGGAAGGATAAATATCGGGACAAAGCGCATCATCCTGGATGAGGAGACAGTGGAAGTTCCTTTGGGAGAGGAGGTGGAGGGTGTGGAAATGGAGAGAGGATGGACACATTGGTAAAAGCGTGGCAGCAGGCGGGGAGTGGAGAGGAATGGAAACACCATGGGGTGAGGAGCATTGAGGTGGCGGTTGGTGTAGAGTATACAGATGTGTTCGAGGAAAAGAAGAAATGTGGGAAGGGGCTGAGGTCGTTGGGGATCCTCGTAGGGGACAGGGTACGGGAAGTGAGGCAGAGTGCATGACGTTCAAGAATTTGGTGGGCTTTATTGAACTACGCCGCACACTTGTTGTCTTATACAGGCGTTGCCGACTGCAGCGACTTATTCTGCCTGTTTACATATCTCTGTTTTTGAGTATGCATGCCTATACCAGTTTCTTTGGCGCGCCAGGGTATGAGCTGTGGGGCACAACCCACTGAAAATCAAATAAAATAAGGCAATTTTCAGTGCAACGATTTATTGTATAGGTTCTCCACATCTTTGCCAATGTGTAGACAGAGAAGAGCTGGGTTATCCATTGCAATTTAAGAAATTATTGCAGGGTCTAAGCGAGTCTTGTGAGATGAAAGGAAGAACAGTTTCCATTTGAAAAAATTACATATAAATTCAGTAGATGAGTTTCTCTAATAGGGCGCATTTTTTTAATACCTAACAGTTATCCATTGTGTGTGTTTGTTCCATGAGACAGCCGTTCAGTGCTTTATGGATAACCATAATTTATATTCCCTCTCATTTGCAGATAGTCAGATGCAGTTTAGATTTACTGATATCACGAACATCAAAAGTTATTTGCACAAACATCTTCGTGTTTAAAAGTGGGATAGTGAAAGCTATTCTGGAGCAGAATCTGTAATCGGAATTTAAAAGTTATACAGTTTCCAACCCCCCCCCCCCCCCATGAACCATGGACCTTGCCGTTGGTGGGGAGGCTTGCGTGCCTCAGCGATACAGATAGCCGTACCGTAGGTACAACCACAACGGAGGGGTATCTGTTGAGAGGCCAGACAAACGTGTGGTTCCTGAAGAGGGGCAGCAGCCTTTTCAGTAGTTGCAAGGGCAACAGTCTGGATGATTGACTGATCTGGCCTTGTAACAATAACCAAAACGGCCTTGCTGTGCTGGTACTGCAAACGGCTGAAAGCAAGGGGAAACTACGGCCGTAATTTTTCCCGAGGGCATGCAGCTTTACTGTATGATTAAATGATGATGGCGTCCTCTTGGGTAAAATAGTCCCCCATTCGGATCTCCGGACGGGGACTACTCAAGAGGATGTCGTTATCAGGAGAAAGAAAACTGGCATTCTACGGATCGGAGCGTGGAATGTCAGATCCCTTAATCGGGCAGGTAGGTTAGAAAATTTAAAAAGGGAAATGGATAGGTTAAAGTTAGATATAGTGGGAATTAGTGAAGTTCGGTGGCACGAGGAACAAGACTTCTGGTCAGGTGACTACAGGGTTATCAACACAAAGTCAAATAGGGGTAATGCAGGAGTAGGTTTAATAATGAATAGGAAAATAGGAATGCGGGTAAGCTACTACAAACAGCATAGTGAACGCATTATTGTGGCCAAGATAGATACGAAGCCCACACCTACTACAGTAGTACAAGTTTATATGCCAACTAGCTCTGCAGATGACGAAGAAATCGAAGAAATGTATGATGAAATAAAAGAAATTATTCAGATAGTGAAGGGAGACGAAAATTTAATAGTCATGGGTGACTGGAATTCGAGTGTAGGAAAAGGGAGAGAAGGAAACGTAGTAGGTGAATATGGATTGGGGCTAAGAAATGAAAGAGGAAGCCGTCTGGTAGAATTTTGCACAGAGCACAACTTAATCATAGCTAACACTTGGTTTAAGAATCATGATATAAGGTTGTGTACATGGAAGAACCCTGGAGATACTAAAAGGTATCAGATAGATTATATAATGGTAAGACAGAGATTTAGGAACCAGGTTTTGAATTGTAAGACATTTCCAGGGGCAGATGTGGACTCTGACCACAATCTATTGGTTATGACCTGTAGATTAAAACTGAAGAAACTGCAAAAAGGTGGGAATTTAAGGAGATGGGACCTGGATAAACTAAAAGAACCAGAGGTCGTACAGAGTTTCAGGGAGAGCATAAGGGAACGATTGACAGGAATGGGGGAAAGAAATACAGTAGAAGAGGAATGGGTAGCTTTGAGGGATGAAGTAGTGAAGGCAGCAGAGGATCAAATAGGTAAAAAGACGAGGGCTAGTAGAAATCCTTGGGTAACAGAAGAAATATTGAATTTAATTGATGAAAGGAGAAAATATAAAAATGCAGTAAATGAAGCAGGCAAAAAGGAATACGAACGTCTCAAAAATGAAATCGACAGGAAGTGCAAAATGGCTAAGCAGGGATGGCTAGAGGACAAATGTAAGGATGTAGAGGCTTTTCTCACTAGGGGTAAGATAGATACTGCCTACAGGAAAATTAAAGAGACCTTTGGAGATAAGAGAACCACTTGTATGAACATCAAGAGCTCAGATGTAAACCCAGTTCTAAGCAAAGAAGGGAAAGCAGAAAGGTGGAAGGAGTATATAGAGGGTCTATACTAGGGCGATGTACTTGAGGACAATATTATGGAAATGGAAGAGGATGTAAATGAAGATGAAATGGGAGATACGATACTGCGTGAAGAGTTTGACAGAGCACTGAAAGACCTGAGTCGAAACGGGCCCCCGGAGTAGACAACATTCCATTGGAACTACTGACGGCCTTGGGAGAGCCAGTCTTGACAAATCTCTACCATCTGGTGAGCAAGATGTATGAAACAGGTGAAATGCCCTCAGACTTCAAGACGAATATAATAATTCCAATCCCAAAGAAAGCCGGTGTTGACAGATGTGAAAATTACCGGACAATCAGTTTAATAAGCCACAGCTGTAAAATACTAACACGAATTCTTTACAGACGAATGGAAAAACTAGTAGAAGCCGGCCTCGGGGAATCGGGGAAGATCAATTTGGATTCCGTGGAAATACTGGAACACGTGAGGCAATACTGACCTTACGACTTACCTTAGAAGAAAGATTAAGGAAAGGCAAACCTACGTTTCTAGCATTTGTAGACTTAGAGAAAGCTTTTGACAATGTTGACTGGAATACTCTCTTTAAAATTCTAAAGGTGGCAGGGGTAAAATACAGGGAGCGAAGGGCTATTTACAATTTGTACAGAAACCAGATGGCAGTTATAAGAGTCGAGGGACATGAAAGGGAAGCAGCGGTTGGGAAGGGAGTAAGACAGGGTTGTAGCCTCTCACCGATGTTATTCAATCTGTATATTGAGCAAGCAGTAAAGGAAACAAAAGAAAAATTCGGAGTAGGTATTAAAATCCATGGAGAAGAAATAGAAACTTTGAGGTTCGCCGATGATATTGTAATTCTGTCAGAGACAGCAAAGGACTTGGAAGAGCAGTTGAACGGAACGGATGGTGTCTTGAAGGGAGGATATAAGATGAACATCAACAAAAGCAAAACGAGGATAATGGAATGTAGTCGAATTAAGTCGGGTGATGTTGAGGGTATTAGATTAGGAAATGAGACACTTAAAGTAGTAAAGGAGTTTTGCTATTTGGGGAGCAAAATAACCGATGATGGCCGGAGAGGATATAAAATGTAGACTGGCAATGGCAAGGAAAGCGTTTCTGAAGAAGAGAAATTTGTTAACATCGAGTATAGATTTAAGTGTCAGGAAGTCATTTCTGAAAGTAATTGTATGGAGTGTAGCCATGTATGGAAGTGAAACATGGACGGTAAATAGTCTGGACAAGAAGAGAATAGAAGCTTTCGAAATGTGGTGCTACAGAAGAATGCTGAAGATTAGATGGGTAGATCACATAACTAATGTGGAGGTACTGAATAGGATTGGGGAGAAGAGGAGTTTGTGGCACAACTTGACCAGAAGAAGGGATCGGTTGGTAGGACATGTTCTGAGGCATCAAGGGATCACCATTTTAGTATTGGAGGGCAGTGTGGAGGGTAAAAATCGTAGGGGGAGACCAAGAGATGAATACACTAAGCAGATTCAGAAGGATGTAGGTTGCAGTAGGTACTGGGAGATGAAGAAGCTTGCACAGGATAGAGTAGCAATTCGAGCTGCATCAAACCAGTCTCAGGACTGAATACCACAACAACAATAACAACAGTTTCCAACTAAAACATAATAGTTGCATCACATCCATCCAATTACAATATTAGAATCGTGTTTTGGAAGTTTCACGTTGGCCCTTCTGTTCAACTGTTCTTGCAAGTCATTAGCAGTCTCTGATGTAATTTCACTTGATAGCCAAGCGTGTAAGTTTCTTTTCTTTACTGAATTTTCATTCCCTTATCAAATTTTTCTTTGGTTCCCTCAGGGCTTTCTCAGTGTACAAATTCAATAACATCGAGGATAGGCTGTCTCACGCCCTTTACACATACTGATTACCTTTCGTGTTACTCGACTCTTACAACAGCAGGCATGTTGCTGCACTAGTTGTAATAACCTGTCAATCCATGTATTTTATCCCTGACAGCTTCATAATATCAAAGAGTTTAGTCTATTCAGAATTTTCAGGATAGCATTAATGCATTTTCACACAAATAAAGGAGAAATAATGAATGTTTTAGTAGTGTTGTAACCCAACAAGAATAAGGTGGTCATGCCATTTTCGTTTTTGTATGTTATCGATGTGCATGTCAGAGAGCGAGCAAGTTATGTTAATGTTAAACAATCTTTGGTCTTGTCGTGGCACAGTCTTTGCCTCTGCGCAGTCTGATATATTCTTAGTTGAAGTACGGTAGGTATGGACGTATTCTGTAGCGCTGTATTGACTTGTCATTATATCTTTTAGATGAAGAAGGATTTGCTGTAAAGGACAGCGAGGATGAATATGATGTATAACGTTATTTTTTGGAAGGGAAGAAATTTGAGGTAAGACTGCAGCACTGCGCACCTAGTTTGTAGAAATGAGTATTGGGAGCTAGTCAACTTGGTTCACATGCTCGTAGCTGAGAGAAAGACCGTCCCACTTCCCTGAGTCATGCATTAATATATCGACTGATTAAGCTGTTGATTTTTATGGAAATTCTCTGTTAACATTGTGCCCTCTTGAAATCATTGTTCACTTTGTTAAGCATAGTATTGTTCAGACCTATGTTACGTGTGAAGATCACTCGAAGTTTTACTATGTCTTTTTGAATATATACTTCATTCTAAAATTGTTGCCTTGGAATATCATTTCATAGGAACAGTTACTCTCCCCACCCCACCGGTTGTCATTACGTATTTTCACATGCGGTATGCATTGGAAATTTTATTTAGAAATAAAAATCTATCTTAGCCGCTGCCTGCTTGCTTTTTGCTGTTGTGTTTTAGAGAAATGTGCAACAATGTTGTCAAGACGCGAGGTAAGTGGAAATTTTAATTAGGGCCAGATAATTGTTTTACTTGGATTGTGCATTTAGTATAAAGACAAGTTGCATTCAGATCAGTTACAATTCAGTTCAAATTAGGTTCTGTTTAGTCAAAGGTTAGCATACGAGTTTAAGTTGGATAACAGTTTATGGGTACATCGTTTTATAGAGTGGGAGGTAAGGTTGTGCTAAATTTCGTAGAGAAACAAGTTTGGTGAGAACATTACACAAGATGTAGACATCGATTATGCAGTTTTTAATTGAATTATGGAGTTTTTGTAGTGCCAGAATGACAGATTTCACTGATACAGCTAAACTGTATACAGTGTTCTAACACCTTGAGATATAATTTAAATAATCGATTATCGATTACTGAAGAAAAGTCGATCATATCTAGCAACAGATTGATCCAAACTCAATTTACGTAATGTAAATCCTATTTACGAACTACCAGCAAAATGGAATAATTGGAGATCAGCAACTTTTGTGAATCAGTACAACGAAAAACTAGACAAAGTTGAAAATTTCACTTTTTCTTACTCACTCGATCACTAGTTTCGGGCCAGGATCCATTTTTAGATGATAGTAACAGAGTCAATAACGCTATTTCAGAAAATGGAAAAATCATTGATATCATTTTCGGAAATACAATTTTTGACTATGTAACTATGATTTGAAAATGGGTCGTGGCCAAAAAGTGGTCATATAGTGAATAAAAAAAAGTCAAATTTGCAACTTTGGCTGGTTTTTAGTTGTACTAATTTGTATCTGACTGAGTCAATGGCACTTTTCAATAAGCATATATCTATTACCAGAGATTGAAAATACAGTTGTAAAGTTCTTTTATTATCACACCAGCGGTTTCGGGCTCTTATATGCCCATCTTCAGGTGTCGCAACTTGGTGCTGTGACCCCCGAGCGCCGCGGTGGACGTGTACGAGGCGCGGTGTGCTACCTACGACTCCATATTCAACGGTGTTTTGTAGAAACATGAAATCAGACCGGCCGTTAGACCAACAAAGAAAAGTCAGGTACTCCGACCTGTGAAGCATAAACACCCTCCTCTGTCGACATGTTGTCTATACAAAATTCTGTGTACGTGTGATAAAGTTTATATTGGAACTACCAAGAGGAGCGTACATACGCGGCTAAGAGAGCACAGAAGTCTTTGCCGACTAGGAAAAATAGAGAAATCAGCTGTAGCAGAGTCTGAAAACCATGAAGCGAAGTTTTATGAAACAGAAATTTTACCCACAACGGCAAATTATGATCCACGACAATGTAGAGAAGCTATTGAAATTTATAAGCATTAGGACAATTTTAATAGGAAAGAGGAGGCAATGGACAGTAGCTCTGCAGAATCGCTAGACGGTTTTATCTCTGACAAGACGACAATCGATAGTTAAGTTTTATCTCTGACAAGGTTTATTTATCTCTGCTCATCACGTGTTACTTAGAATACGCCTCCTTTCCTACAGCATTTATGTCGCTCTCGGACGTCCGATCGGTCAGTCGGCAAGACTCAGCGGAGGAGCGCCTCTGAGGATGTCCAGCGCAGTCCTGGACGAAACGTCAGGAACAGAAGAGTTTCTTGGACCACGACCTCATATCCCGAAATATTTACCAGCAGCTATGTCATCCGGTCGTGAAAGCCTTCATTCTATGATATTTACGCAGCCGTTAGGAAGTACTAATGAAAATAATGTGTATAATTTTTAACATTTTTATGCAGCGACAGCAACTGATATTGTTTGTATAAGAATATACAGCCTACAGTTGCAGGTTAACTTTATCGTTTACCTACGCTTCAACGTTAGTAATAACGTCTTCTTCAGAACATAAAATATTATTTAAATGTTTGCCTAAAACAGGTCACTAGTCACTAGTCTCTAGTCACACGACGAGGCCCATACAAATGGCTCTGAGCACTATGTGACTTAACTTCTAAGGTCATCAGTCCCCTAGAACTTAGAACTACTTAAACCTGACTAACCTAAGGACATCACAAACATCCATGCCCGAGGCAGGATTCGAACCTGCGACCGTAGCGAGGCCCATACAACGGGCTTAAAGTGAATTTGCTACATCTTGTTTAATAGAAGTGACAAAACCTTATGGTTATGCATCAAGTTTTATAAAGTTGACTTAAGACATGGCTTGTTTTAGGCAAACATTTAAATAATATTTTATGTTCTGAAGAAGACGTTATTACTAACGTTGAAACCTAGGTAAACGATAAAGTTAACCTGCAACTGTAGGTTGTATATTCTTATATAGAAAATAATGTGAGAATAACATTTGAAACGCAAGAAAAGCTATGTGCAGCCTGGATCACTTCGTGTGTCGTCACGAATGATGCCTCACGAGGTGATCCAGCTAGCAATGAGGGGAATTTTACCGGCAGCCGGTGAAGTTGTGTATTCGCGGACTAAGTGGTAGCCAGTAAAGGTGTATTTCGTGTCGTCAGACTCCAAGCAATTCACACTAAACGTATTTTGGGAAAGGTTTAGAGGTTGTTCATTTTTGTATGAAAAGTGTATTTATTGCAGCGTGGATTATTTTGTGCATAGGTTTGTAGATCGCCTATCTATGTGAACAATCGACTTTGTGACAACTGTGGTTTTCTTATTGGTGACGTAGTGAATGAAACTGTCATCCCTTTTGAAATTTCGACTTCGTCACTTAAGAGTCTGCCTGAGCCTCAGTATCGGAGTCACTATTATTAGGAAGTACTGATCGAAGTATGTGCCCAAGAAATGCTGCACGTATCGATCTGCATACGGTACAATGGTTTGGTAGGTTCCTTCATCCAACAATACATGATCAAGATCTGAAGAATACCTTTCACTGGGCTGGAGTGAACGATGAGCTCAGTACAGTTTCCATAACTGTGAGATCTCTTCAGAGGCGTTAAGACCCAATGCAGTCGCCACTCGGGTTGCATTTTCAGACCAGTACAATGGACACACTGGGCACGTTTGTAGGGGAAAATTATTATGGCCAAATGTCGATAAAACCGACGTACTACGAATGACGCCACAGAAGTTTGTATCTCTTGAAGGCTACCACATGCGCAGCTGGGACTACGGCACGCTGCAGCGGCAGCGGCTGTGATGACGGCGGGTCACATTTGGTCGCGTCCCGAGGTCGGGACCCGGCGCGGCCCGTCTGCGCAGCTGGCGGCTCTTATCGTGGCGTCGCGTCGCCGTTCTGCGCCGCTGCGTCTCCCGTCCGTCCGCGGTGACCTGCAAGCCGGGAGACCAGCTGGCCATTACGTGAGCAGCGGCACACGCCAGTGACCGAACGTAAATATCGGCTCCCACATCGTGAAACCACCAAAAACTGCTGTAATGATTATGTATTCCCAGACAACTATTTCCGGTCAAGCAACAATATGTATCCTCAGACAATTATTTCTGGTCAAGCAACACCTTCAAATTACGGATTAAAACATTTATTATTATTATGTTTTTTTCATCGGTCTTATTACAGATTTTGAGTGGCCCGCTACAACTTTCTCTCCTGTGCCAACCTCTTCATTTCATAGTAGCACCTGCACACTTGCCCACAAATCGTCGAAATTTACTGGGTGTATTCCATTTTCTGTCTTCTCCTACAGGCTTTTCCCTCTGCAAGTCCGTCTAGAATCATGGTAGTTATTCCCTTATGTCCGATCATTCTGCCCCTTCTTCTTGTGAATGTTTTCTAGGCGCTCCTCTCCTCGCTCGTTAAGTAGAGAACCTTCTCATTCCTTATCTTACCAATCAAACTAATTTTCAACACTCTTCTACAACACTTCGATTATGTTCTTTTCCACATTTCCCACATTTCATGACCGAGAACTCAGGAGGATCAGACGAAACAGGAATAACCAATAGTCCGCAGCCCGTGGTCGTGCGGTAGCGTTCTCGCGTCCCGCGCCCGGGTTCCCGGGTTCGATTCCCGGCGGGGTCAGGGATTTTCTGTGCCTCGTGATGACTGGGTGTTGTGTGATGTCCTTAGGTTAGTTAGGTTTAAGTAGTTCTAAGTTCTAGGGGACTGATGACCATAGATGTTAAGTCCCATAGTGCTCAGAGCCATTTGAACCATTTTTGAATAACCAATGAGCGATCAGGTAGAAAGCAGTGATGTTCGACTTGGTAGCTGCGGGATGAGCTCAGTTGAATGCCAACCGAAGGGACTCGGGTTCGATTCCCGGCCGGGCTGGAGATTCCGCTCGGAGCTGTGTGTTGTATGGTGCACATCATCATTGCCTAAATGGCGTCACATAATAAGACTGGCCCCCAGGAGCCAGCCGCCACACTACAGAGAGAGAGAGAGAGAGAGAGAGAGAGAGAGAGAGAGAGAGAGAGAGAGCAGTGATGAGAGATCAGTCACTTTTTTTTGCATTCTGCTGTGGGGCGACCTCATTTGCATCCCTCAATCAATTTTATTTAGCACACAATGGATCTAAACAAAATATTCCCCTACTAATTTTGATAAACTTTGACAAAACCTACATGTTCTGACAATAGGAATTTTCCCACACAAGGAAGACAATAATAGTGACGCAGGTTCAATCACGCCAATTACAAAGCAACGCAAATAGCATTTCGACAGCTGAAACTTGATTGAAATGCTTAATCTCGCCCAACCATGCCGACAAATCATGATCTTGTGGTTAGTGTGTTGACTCTCGATCCCAGGGACCCGGGTTCGATTCTCGCCCGGGTCAGGGGTTTTCTCCTCTCAGGACTGTGTATGTGTAATGTCCTCATCATGATTTCATCATCATCGACGCGAAAGTTGCCGAAGTGACGTCAAATGAAAAGACTTGCAGCAGGCGGCCGAATTCCCCAGAAGGGCATGCCACAAATGCCACACACTCATTTCATTTCATTTCTCCCAACCATGTCAACACAATGATTTACGCATTATTACTATCCATTCACCCAAACGAAGTACAGAGTGTAACAAAGAGGTATGGGCCAACTATCAGGGAATATTTCTGTCTCGTAGAGCAATAAAATGTGTTTTATGAACATGGGTCCAGAAAAGTACCAGCATTGCATAAAACGTTTTCTTACACGTAATGTTCAAAATACTCTCCTGGTTACGTTTCATTGGACTGTAACGAGTGACCACTAGTGGCTGTTGGTCTAATTGATCTATGGTAATGTTAACGTGTGATTCTCTTCGTTGCCTTTGTGGACATGCGACTAACTTCATTGCTCTACTAGCATCAAGCACGTAGCATTAGCTGTTAAGTGTTCATCAAGCACTTGGTTCCGGTATAGTGCACTCAGATGCGAAGTTAGCATATGCTCATTTGCTGTACGAATTAGCAGATACTAATGGCCGTGGTGCTCAACGTTTGTATCTGAAGAGATTTCCAGAAAGCCAGTCTTCCTGCAGTTGACAACAACCCTAGTGTCAGTGTAAGAGCCAGCCGGTGTGGCCGACAGGTTCTAGGCGCTACAGTCTGGAACCGCGCGACCGCTACGGTCGCAGGTTCGAATCCTGCCTCGGGCATGGATGTGTGTGATGTCCTTAGGTTGGTTAGGTATAAGTAGTTCTAAGTTCTAGGGGACTGTTGACCTCAGAAATTAAGTCCCATAGTGCTCAGGGCCATTTAAACCATGATCGTAAGACAGTTACCCGCAAAAGTAATATTGATGACATGACTGAAGAGTGATAAACAAGAACCTTCTGTATCGGTGCCATGTACGGCGTGTGCTGGCATCATCAACAGATGATTTTCTACCCCTGATACACTTCTGGCCGGCCGTTGTGGCCGAGCGGTTCTAGTCGCTTCAGTCCGGAATCGTGCTGCTGCTACGGTCACAGGTTCGAATCCTGCCTCTGGCATGGATGTATGTGCTGTCCTTAGGTTGGTCAGGTTTAAGTAGTTCTAAGTCTAAGGGGACTGATGATTCAAATGGCTCTGAGCACTATGGGACTCAACTGCTGAGGTCATTAGTCCCCTAGAACTTAGAACTAGTTAAACCTAACTAACCTAAGGACATCACAAACATCCATGCCCGAGGCAGGATTCGAACCTGCGACCGTAGCGGTCTTGCGGTTCCAGACTGCAGCGCTTTTAACCGCACGGCCACTTCGGCCGGCCGGGGACTGATGATCTCAGATGTTAAGTTCCATAGTGCTCAGAGCCATTTGAACCATTTTGTACACTTCTGCGAGTGATTCATTCAACTATGTGTCAATAGTTATTTTCGCGAAAAAGTACTGTTCGCGGAGGAGAGTCCATTTCAAAAAGATGATTAATATGTTGAAGAGACGTAGAAACTGAGATATAACGCGGAAATTTCGGGACTCACGTCCATATAACGTATTTTCTTCCTCTACATGCAAGGAATGTTCCCTCGAAGTTTGGTCATAACTTTTGAATTTGTTTGGGTTTTCCATACCAGGAGAATAATTTTTTTTTTTTTTTGTACACTGACGGAGCAGTCAGTCCCAACTTCTAGGAACAACACTGTTAAAATATCACGCCAACCCCACTGGACTCATGATTTATTTTGTGCATACCCGAGGACAGCCAAGTGACGCGTCAGTTTCGTAAGTACAAAGTAGTTCCACGAATCTACTTTACTTCCAAGTTTTCAGCCAATCACACGCGAGAGAAGAACGCAAGCAGTATCACTGGCTTTTCCCGCAATCATTAATAGCACTCCTCTGCAATGTACTGCTTCCTGTCACAGTTTTTCAAAAGTTATTTCCAGCAGGTGCCGGGAAGCTCCGGCCCTGATGGGAAAGTCACTCGCTTTCATGCCAGCGTAGACCCCACCCGTAAGCCAATGTGTATTACAGGTAGTAAAACCCACCATATCTAGACTAGACACAGCCTCCATCCTCTAGATAGTGCAAAACGGCTCTGGTGTTTACAACAGCCAA
The DNA here is from genome assembly GCF_023898315.1 of Schistocerca nitens. Lineage (NCBI taxonomy): Eukaryota > Metazoa > Arthropoda > Insecta > Orthoptera > Acrididae > Schistocerca > Schistocerca nitens. The sequence goes on from NC_064621.1 coordinate 246,215,559, forward strand.
GAGAATGAGCTCACAGGCAATTAATGATGTGCTGAAGTGTTCCAGAAAGTTTCCTTCGTTGCTTCGTTTACAGACACAGGGGAAGCCTGTCATACGGCAGTACAAGAGTGCCCAAGAGTAACCATTCCAAAATAGGATACATACTGGGTCGTAACCGCTCGTCGAAATCAAGTACGAAATGGTTCAAATGGCTCTGAGCACTATGGGACTCAAATGCTGTGGTCATTAGTCCCCTAGAACTTGGAACTACTTAAACCTAACTAACCTAAGGACATCACACACATCCATGCCCGAGGGAGGATTCGAACCTGCGACCGTAGCAGTTGCACGGTTCCGGACTGCGCGCCTAGAACCGCGAGACCACCGCGGCTGGCGAAATCAAGCGTTACGAACACCAGCTTTTCAGAGGACCGTATCAGACTGAGAGTCTCATGATGTTTGTTACGTGATTCAAAAAGGTCAGTTGAACCATCAGCGTTTCAGGCAGTGTACCATGTAATCATCAGAGCCCGACCTTTTTCCTTTTTCCAAGATTGTAAATATTATTGTGTGAGTCAACAATTTACCTCTTAAGGTCTGCGTTAGCTGTGTCGCTTAATGGGTGAAGCTCTCAGAAGCGCGCGACAAGAAAATGCTGGTCGTCCTAAATTCTTAAGATCAAACTATTCAGACGGTAGAGGATTTTCACCTGAATATTTTGAGACAGAGAACAAATTTGATCTCTCAGACTGACCCTGGAGTTTTTGTTTGTTACTGTGCGTGCGCTGCCACACGTGCACAAACCGCAGCCACCAATATAAATTCAACATTTAAGGAGACCTAATAGAGGACGGACGTTGAAGTTGCGAGACATGGTTGTTTAGTTAATTTGACAGAAATATTTTTTGAAGGGTCACTGTGACCCTGGAGTACACATTGTGTAACGGTTCAGAGTGCGAAATACATTTATGTGAAAACGGCACGTTGAATTGACATTTTACTAATGGAAGATGCTATACTGGAAGCATAGCTAGAAGAATTCAGTCGTGAAAGTGACATAAGTGACTTTCCTGATGAAAGTGACTCTGAAGCGGAGGCACCTACAGCAATTATGGGCAACGGCGAAACTGATCAGTCTGCCGAATCTTCAGGCAGCGACGAACAAAATACGGTTGTCCACAGTAAGTGTTGTGAATTGGCCAGAGCGCCAACCCACAATGAGAGGAAGCCGAAAGGCACGCGTTCAAGCTCACGCAGGCTGGCGTGAGGTCTGGAACAGGACAAGGTCTTGAGACTAGCAAAAAAGGTACGTAGCTTCTGGAATACTTAACTTTAATCCATAATTGGTGAACATCGCTCTTGACGGTACATGCATCACAAGATAAATAGCAAATGATAAAGGCGCCTTGCTAGGTCGTAGCAAAGGACGTAGCTGAAGGCTATGCTAACTATCGTCTCGGCAAATGAGAGCGTAATTTGTCAGTGAACCATCTCTAGCAAAGTCGGCTGTACAACTGGGGCGAGTGCTAGGAAGTCTCTCTAGACCTGCCGTGTGGCGGCGCTCGGTCTGCAATCTCTGATAGTGGCGACACGCGGGTCCGACGTATACTACCGGACCGCGGCCGATTTAAAGGCTACCACCTAGCAAGTGTGGTGTCTGGCGGTGACACCACAGTAAGTATGGTCATTGCTGGAAAACAGCTGTCCCTATTAAAAGAGGCGGACCAGTTGCGGATAACAGTTAGTCCTTATTTCAGGAGTGTGGAAAAATGAATGAATGGATTTGTGACCAATTGAGTACATCTCAAAACTTTTGTGTAATATGTGCATTACATTAAATGAATATCATCTTCATCCAATTAAACTGCAAGTTAAGTCTTTAGATCCGATCAGTTTTAAGTTTCATGGCTGAAAAAAGCTTCCATGACAGTTTTTACCTAATCTCGAATTTAGGATGCATCAGAACTAATATTGATTTAAAAAGTAAGTGGTACAGATTAAATAAAACGCCTTTACCATATCAGAGTCCAATTTCATTATAAAATATTCTATATTCAGGCAGCTTTTCTAGAAAATAATTGAGGGTCATTGTGACCGATGTATCAGTTCGTGTGACAATTTCAGAGGTGTACACTACTAGGCATAATGGTGTGGTTTCGGGAGTTCAGCTCAGTTGTTGATTCCATTTTTCTGCACTTTTTTATTTTATTTATTTATTTTGCGACGGACGCATTCATAGTCTTCAGGTGGTCCGAACTGCGTTATCATGCGAGTACACGTCTGAAGCGGACGACTCACTCTGTCGTCAAAATATCGTGCAGCGAAATGGAACCACAAACTAGGCTGAACACCTTAAAGCTCATCATTAAAGACAATTGGTGAGTAATGAACATCTCAAGCTGCTGTACGAGATCTTTCAAGTGGATGTAAGAGATATTTGTAAGCTACTTATATTTCATTACAAGCAACTACGTTAAGATTCCTCCCCCCGTGAACCATGGACCTTGCCGTTGGTGGGGAGACTTGCGTGCCTCAACGATACAGATAGCCGTACCGTAGGTGCAACCACAACGGAGGGGTATCTGTTGAGAGGCCAGACAAACGTGTGGTTCCTGAAGAGTGGCAGCAGCCTTTTCAGTAGTCGCAGGGGCAACAGTCTGGATGATTGACTGATCTGTCCTTTTAACACTAACCAAAATGGCCTTGCTGTTCTGGTACTGCGAACGGCTGAGAGCAAGGGGAAACTACAGCCGTAATTTTTCCCGAGGGCATGCAGCTTTACTGTATGATTAAATGATGATGGCGTCCTCTTGGGTAAAATATTCCGGAGGTAAAATAGTCCCCCATTCGGATCTCCGTGCGGGGACTACTCAAGACGAAGTCGTTATCAGGAGAAAGATAACTGGCGTTCTACGGATCGGAGCGTGGAATGTCAGATCCCTTAATCGGGCAGGTAGGTTAGAAAATTTAAAAAGGAAAATGGATAGGTTAAAGTTAGATATAGTGGGAATTAGTGAAGTTCGGTGGCAGGAGGAACAAGACTTCTGGTCAGGTGAATACAGAGTTATAAATACAAAAACAAATAGGGGTAATGCAGGAGTAGGTTTAATAATGAATAAAAAAATAGGTGTACTAGTAAGCTACTACAAACAGCATAGTGAACGCATTACTGTGGCCATGATAGACACGAAGCTCACGCCTACTACAGTAGTACAAGTTTATATGCCAACTAACTCTGCAGATGACGAAGAAATTGATGAAATGTATGATGAGATTAAAGAAATTATTCAGGTAGTGAAGGGAGACGAAAATTTAATAGTCATGGGGGACTGGAATTCGGTAGTAGGAAAAGGAAAAGAAGGAAACATAGTAGGTGAATATGGATTGGGGCTAAGAAATGAAAGAGGAAGCCGCCTGGTAGAATTCTGCACAGAGCATAACTTAATCGTAGCTAATACTTGGTTTAAGAATCATGAAAGAAGGTTGTATACATGGAAGAACCCTGGAGATACTAGAAGGTTTCAGATAGATTACATAATGGTAAGACAGAGATTTAGGAACCAGGTTTTAAATTGTAAGACGTTTCCAGGGGCAGATGTGGACTCTGATCACAATCTATTAGTTATGAACTGTAGATTAAAACTGAAGAAACTGCAAAAAGGTGGGAATTTAAGGAGATGGGACCTGGATAAACTGAAAGAACCAGAGATTGTACAGAGTTTCAGGGAGAGCATAAGGGAACAATTGACATGAATGGGGGAAAGAAATACAGTAGAAGAAGAATGGGTAGCTTTGAGGGATGAAATAGTGAAGGCAGCAGATGATCAAGTAGGTAAAAAGACGAGGGCTAGTAGAAACCCTTGGGTAACAGAAGAAATATTAAATTTAATTGATGAAAGGAGAAAATATAAAAATGCAGTAAATGAAGCAGGCAGAAAGGAATACAAACGTCTCAAAAATGATATCGACAGGAAGTGCAAAATGGCTAAGTAGGGATGGCTAGAGGACAAATGTAAGGATGTAGAGGCTTATCTCACTAGGGGTAAGATAGATACTGCCTACAGGAAAAGTAAAGAGACCGTTGGAGAAAGGATAACCACTTGCATGAATATCAAGAGCTCAGATGTAAACCCAGTTCTAAGCAAAGAAGGGAAGGCAGAAAGGTGGAAGGAGCATATAGAGGGCCTGTACAAGGGCGATGTACTTGAGGACAGTATTATGGAAATGGAAGAGGATGTAGATGAAGATGAAATGGGAGATATGATATTGCGTGAAGAGTTTGACAGAGCACTGAAAGACCTGAGTCGAAACAAGGCCCTGGGAGTAGACAACATTCCATTAGAAATACTGACAACCTTGGGAGAGCCAGTCCTGAGAAAACTCTACCATCTGGTGAACAAGATGTATGTGACAGGCGAAATACCCTCAGACGTCAAGAAGAATATAATAATCCCATTCCAAAGAAAGCAAGTGTTGACAGATGTGAAAATTACCAATCTATCAGTTTAATAAGTCACAGCTGCAAAATACTAACGCGAATTCTTTACAAAAAAATGGAAAAACTGATAGAAGCCGACCTCGTGGAAGATCAGTTTGGATTCCGTAGAAATGTTGGAACACGTGAAGCAATACTGACCCTACGACTTATCTTAGAAGAAAGATTAAGGAAAGGCAAACCTACGTTTCTAGCATTTGCAGACTTAGAGAAAGCTTTTGACAATGTTGATTGGAATACTCTCTTTCAAATTCTGAATGTGGCAGGGGTAAAATACAGAGATCGAAAGGCTATTTACAATTTGTAAAAGCAGATGGCAGTTATAAGAGTGAGGGGTATGAAAGGGAAGCAGTGGTTGGGAAGGGAGTGAGACAGGGTTGTAGCCTATGCCCGATGTTATTCAATCTGTATATTGAACAAGCAATAAAGGAAACAAAAGAAAAGTTCGGAGTAGGTATTAAAATCCATGGAGAAGAAATAAAAACTTTGAGGTTCGCCGATGACATTGTAATTCTGTCAGAGACAGCACAGGACTTGGAAGAGCAGTTGAATGGAATGGACAGTGTCTTGAAAGGAGGGTATAAGATGAACATCAACATAAGCAAAACGAGGATAATGGAATGTAGTCGAATTAAGTCGGGTGATGCTGAGGGAATTAGATTAGGAAATGAGACACTTAAAGTAGTAAAGGAGTTTTGCTATTTGGGGAGCAAAATAACTGATGATGGTCGAAGTATAGAGGATATAAAATGTAGACTGGCAATGGCACGGAAAGCGTTTCTTAAGAAGAGAAATTTGTTAACATCGAGTATAGATTTAAGTGTCAGGAAGTCGTTTCTCAAAGTATTTGTATGGAGTGTAGCCATGTATGGAAGTGAAACGTGGACAATAAATAGCTTAGACAAGAAGAGAATAGAAGCTTTCGAAATGTGGTGCTACAGAAGAATGCTCTGAATAGAATTGGGGAGAAGAGGAGCTTGTGGCACAACTTGACTAGAAGAAGGGATCGGTTGGTAGGACATGTTCTGAGACGTCGAGGGATCACCAATTTAGTATTGGAGGGCAGCTTGGAGGGTAAAAATCGTAGAGGGAGACCAAGAGATGAATACACTGAGCAGATTCAGAAGGATGTAGGTTGCAGTAGGTACTGGGAGATGAAGAAGCTTGTAGAGGATAGAGTAGCATGGAGAGCTGCATCAAACGAGTCTCAGGACTGAAGACCACAACAACAACAACAACAACAACAACAACGTTAAGATTTTTGATGCGTGGGTCCACGGCCTTGAATGCTAAAACCATTTTAAATGTCCTCCATAGGGTATCTTTTACAAAGATTAACTTTATTGCATCGTGTATTGTATTACCAGCCGTTCCGACCTATGACCTTTGGCAAATGTATTTGCGTCAATGCGAATCGTGTCATATTTAAAAACTACTTACAAGGAAAACTCCGCATCGCCCGCCGGAGTGAATGAGTGGTTCTAGGCGCTCCAGTCTGGAACCGCACGACCGCTACGGTCGCAGGTTCGCATCCTGCCTCGGGCATGGATGTATGTGATGTCCTTAGGTTAGTTAGGTTTAAGTGGTTCTAAGTTCTAGGGGACTGATGACCTCAGATGTTGAGTGCCATAGTGCTCAGAGCCATTTGAACCAGAGTAGTTGTGCTGAATCAACTGTCAGGTCAATTCCTTAGACGTCGCCGTTGCAAATGAATGTTATACTACGACACACACACAAATCTGAATGTAGGGTGGAAAGAAAAAAAAAAGAACTGTATTGTATCGAGGGAGGTTCGAACACAGCAAATCCGCGTGGCAGTCCATTTAACCAAGATGCAGTTTTGCTCTTTGAAGCTGCTCTGTATTGCACTTCTTTTCCTTGGACCATTCAATGTTTCTATTTTGCTTTTTTTCGTAGTTAAGTACACCTTCTTCCTGTTTCATGTTTCATTTGTGTTCGGTTTTTGTCGGACTCTCCCCTGGGCCGTCTTACTACTAAATCTGAGGGGGGCTGCGATGGGTAGTTTCCCTTGTTAGCGCTACGTATGAACAGTTCTCTCTCACACACATCGAAATTCTGCATATATCTTCTTGGCATCACGTACTGCATATACTAGCTCATCAAAAGTAACCGGTCATCCCTATGATTTGCGGAATTGACCACCAGATGTCACGAGAGGCGAGCCACCCACTATAAAAGGAGGCAGGGAGTATTGTAATGTCAGTAGAGAAGCGGTAACAGCACAATCCGTCGGTCAGCAGAACAGTGACTTCGAGCGTGGACTAGTCATTGCATGTCACCGGAACAACAAATCCATCAAGGACATTTCTAGTTTTATAAATGTTTCCAAATCGACTGTTGTTAATGTGACCGTGAACTGTAAACGTGAAGGAATAGCCACAGCTAACCCAACATGAGGAATGTGCTGACAGACAGCGTTGCGGAGGATGATTATACACCCATGCTCATAAATTAAGGATAACTGCAGAATGTGGTGCCACACAACGTGGCACTACACAAAAGTGGCGCTAATAGCATAGGCACATAGGTAACACACACGACACTGATATGTAAGTCTACGGCATTGGTGATAAGTTGAGAAAACCTTCCCCAAACACATGAGCTACAAAACGCCACTGTTTCCTGCGCATGTACCCCGACATCAATATAGGATATGATCACCATGCACATGTTCACAGGCCGCACAACGGGTTGGCATACTCTGGATCAGGTGTTCGAGCAGCTGCTGGGGTATAGCCTCCCATTCCTGCACCTGTGACTGTCGGAGATTCTGAAGTGTCGTAGGTGTCTGAAGACGTGCAGCGATACGTCGACCGAGAGCATCCCAGACGTGCTCGATGGGGTTTAGGTTTGGAGAACAGGCAGGTCACTCCATTCGCCTGATAACTTCTGTTTCAAGGTATTCCTCCACGATGGATGCTAGGTAGTGCGGTGCGTTATCATCCTTCAAGAGGAAGGTGGGACCCACTGTACCCCCGAAAAGGCGGATATACTGGTGCAAAATGACGTCCCGACACACCCGACCTGTTACAGTTCCTCTGTCAAAGACATGCAGGGGTGTACGTGCACCAATCATAATACCACCCCATACTATCAAACCACACCCTCCATACAGGCCCCTTTCAAGGACATTAAGGGGTTGGTATCTGGTTCTTGGTTCATACCAGATGAAAACCCGGCGAGAATCACTGTTCAGACTACACCTGGACCACTGTTACAATGACCGTGTACTGTGTAATTGACACCAGGCTTTACAGGCTCTCCTGTGACCAGGGTTCAGTGGAATGCACCTTGCAGGTCTCCGGGTGAATAAACCATGTCTGTTCAGTCGTCTGTAGAATGTGTGTGTCTGGAGACAACTGTTCCAGTGGCTGCGGTAAGATCCCGAGCAAGGCTACCTGCAGTACTCCGTGGCCGTCTGCGAGAACTGATGGTGAGATTGCGAGGTGCTAGCAGTGTATTTTAACACTAAATTCTAGAATCTACATATGTAAATGATGCTCTAAGCCCTCCCTATTCTAACTCCGACTTTTGCTGTTGCACATGGATTAAAAAATATACGCGAACTGACTGTACTCAACCCTGCTAGTGGAGTAGAAAAGAGTTTGGCACCTGCAATAATTTAATTTGATAAATAAGTTAAATAATGGAAGGTTTCATTAACGTAGTGAGAAATGATGGGTTGCTCTACGGATTAACAGAATGAAAGTTCTGTCCAAAATAACAATATGATTTATTAAGACTAAACACACAATACTAAACCAAAACACATGAAACATTTCCAATACATCAAATTGGCTCAAATTGGATACACATACAAACACTGTAAAGGTGAAGTTGTCCCTAAACTAGATCGTGAGGTTTAAGACGAAGTGGTATGTGGAGCCAATTCCTTGCCACTCAAATCTCAAGAGAGACACACAGCTAACCCAACAGTAATTGCTGCTACTCAAGACAGAACAAAGTTAGAAAAAGACGAACAGGCGCGCTCTGCTGAGCTCTGATTATCACCTAGGAAAATCCCTATCTGCCGGTGCTGCGGACATACATTACCAAACTGTCTTCTTAACTGCCCGAAACACGATCTGGCGTACCGGAGGCGAAGGCTGGTTGCTTCGACGTCCTCGACCGAAAGGGGAGAGCCGACTACTTAGAGCACCCGTACAGGCAGAACATACAACATTCCCGCCCCCACGACAGTGGCCGTGGTTAAACGTTCCAATCAGCAACTCGAAAACCGGCGGAAATTCCACTCCATTGCCGGAGCACTACCATTCCACCAATGGAGATTCTTGGCGCCAATTTCTGTGCTGATTTTGCTACGTCACGGAGCTATGCCCTGAGCAAGCCAATCACAGTTACTATTTTGCAGAAAGCGCGGGAATTTTCCCGCCACAACTGCCTGGGTACAGAAGTCATTCCCACGCCTCGCTGGTAGCCCGCCAGAAAGTGTTTTCGCTAAGATTCTGCGAAGTAACGGAACCTCTAGCCCAGCCGCTACTTCAAACCCCTCCGGGCGTGTCTTTTGACAATGTCGGCGTCTGCAAAGCCTTCACTCGACATCCTCACACCCGTTGGCTTAACCCTCTCCAGTTCAACAGAGCCCGCCTGTCACCGGACCACCCGGGTGACGACAGACGCTGCGTGGGAAGTCTGCGTGTGGAGGAATAGCAACTTTCCACCGCATGTAATTAGAGAGGAGAATCGTAAGATAGAAATATGAGAGGGGGCTCATGCCACCTCTCATTGCCGCTACGCCATTTTAGATTGTAATTGGTGAGCGGTTGGCTCACTTAGGAGCAAGGTAGTGAGTCAATCGCCCAAGAACAATCTTACAAACTGGCCCCACATGCCGCACTCTATAAAAGAATCACTGCAACCGAAAAATGCAGCTCATAGAGGGAGGATTATTTATGATGTAGCCAACTTCACCTTCTTAATATGGAACACTAACACACATCACACATCCATACCCAGGGAGCTCCTTCCAAACACCGATTCACACTGACATTCACGCTCTAAATATGGCCCGGGCATATGAGCCAAACATGGAGCATTTTATTCTTTACAATCAGAGTTGGAGTGCTCCGCAATTAAATGCCCAAGATTTTACAACAATTTGAATCATGAAACTAACCTGAACGCACTCACACATGATACTATTTAAGTTAACAATCTCTTTGTGAGCTTTCAGAATCTAGTTACAACCTCCGATTCATTCTGTCTCCCTGCAGCAAGAATAACCTTTACAAAATGTTCCCTGAACTGATGGTCCATTCACAATGACAGTGGTGGTATCTGCGTCAGTTTATGGGGACTTCAGGCACACTGTTCGCATACACACAACAATAAATACAAAATACAAAAAAAAACATGGTGTGGAGAACAATACAGTAATTTGTAATAAGAATTACAGTGTAAAACACAAACACATACAAGGTATAACATACATTACAAAACCAACACTAGAGAAAGAAATTTAAGAAAGAAAAGAAAAAAAAGGTCCATGGGGCATCAAGTTGTGCGTGCACATTGCACAATGTTCACGACTGTGCTGAGAATGAGGCACTAAATCACATTGTTAGAAATATTCGAAGCACTTCACACATTACACCTTACTGACATCACATAGGGCTAAACGTCGGGTGTTGTTGCTACGTTGTTGCAACGGCAGTAGGGTATGCTGGAGCATCTGCAGTACTCTGTTGAGATTGGACCAAGACCCACGCATATGATGACGGCAGTATGGTAGGAAGACACAGTGACAGGCTCTCCTCACGTCGATTAATTGTCTCTGAGGTCTACTTGTTGGGATACATCACTAGTCTAGGCCTCTTCTCTCGCTGGACAGTACTTTATGTTTCCCAATGTTGCAGTTCGACGAGGGATGTTGGCACGTGGAGTGACTCCACAAGTGTGTGAGGTCATCCATACAGGATCGAACTAGGAGCGACGATTGCTAAAACTGCTCTCTAATAGAGAGGAGAAGTTAGAAATGAGACCATACATTTGTTAGTGTGGCACGATACTGCTTTGTGTATGCAGATCGGCCAATGCTAGTGAGTTGTAAAAACCCAAACAGGTGAGTATATAGCGTCCCTTTCTGTCCTGAGGTTCATGAGGCGCAGGTTCTGACACGATATGTGATCTTCTTCGTGTACTCACGACAACGTGGTCTGCCGCAGGGAATCCCTCCAAATGGCTGCCGCGTCCGGAGAGCTAGCAGGCTGTTGCGTGTGGGTCGCGTGTCAGTGTCAACGGCCAGCCCCACTTTCGCTTGTGGCCCGGCGAGGGCTGTCTGCCGCCTAATCCCTCAGGTACAGGGCCCGGTGCTGTCGGCTTGTAGGACCGGATGCTCTCCCGCCCTTCACGTCAGGTAGCTCGCTGACGCTTTCTTCTTGCAGGTAGCCGATGACCTCCGGCTGGCCCCTGCATTGCCACGATCCCCGTCATCTGCACAATTCTTACAAAAATCTTATGCCTAACTTTTCCCTATGACCTTCTATGTTATAATAAATTTACATCACGATACATTGATGGTCTGTCATTTCAGACACTCTAATTTTAATTTTATAGTTATTTATCTGTAGCTATCATAACAAAAATCATGGAAATAATTTATCTTGATATTTGTGTAGAGACCGATCTCACTATTGTACATGGTGTGTGACGCTATATTGGATGAAGAACTAAATGTGCTGGCCCGCACCAATATTACTATTACTAATATAGATCGACAGTAGACATGCTCAAGAATTAACTACCATATGCCAACGATCTACATTACATGTCTTCTAAATAAATTATGTTATTATGCAAGTCTAAGTTTTACTGAGCTATAAAGAACATGCAACTTCGCTCGCCGGTCGTCCCTCCATCTCGGGTCTGTGATTTGATGACCTGAAAAATAGCATCACAACAGGCGCGTGCCACACTTGTGGTAGAAAACCCCCACAATATTAATCTAGTTATTGTTAAATCCTACAGTTTAACTTATCCTAGTATATCGTAGTTTCCCTTTTATTTATTTATTTATTTTATTTTATTATTATTATTATTTTTTTTTGTTTACCTTATACAATACTCTTACATAATTCCTGTTACGTTGAGATGTCTCGCTGCTCGCCGCTATTGACGACAGTGATGTGCGCGCCGTATGACATGACCTCCGAGTTTTCATTACGCCTCACTGAAACTCCGGAGACTGGGTTAGCCATGGCTATACAAGACAATAAATTTATAATTGCAACTTCTTTTTCTATGTTATGCAGTATTCGCGATCAAAGCACACCTTTCCAGAGGCAATGTAATATGACCAAGCCAGGACTGGTTCCTGTTGAGGATTCCGTCGCCCACCACACATCAGCTACACAGTATGTCACGAATTTCCAAGTATAATTCCTTGGTTATTCATCTGTGACAGTCACAAGCGGTACGCTAAATTCCCAACCAGCACATTGGCATGGTAGGCTTTATGCCCGCACTTCTACCGTCTAGGCCCTAGGGCACCATTGGAGTCAAACGCTCACAGGTTCACCTCGACTTGCAAGACAACGATGCTGGCGCATCACTTTAAAAACTATACTGCACATGTTCATCCTCGAAATCACGCAATATACCACACTCTTGCAGTGCACTGACGCGTGCCTGCAAGCATTGGTATGAACGTCTCACGAACTGGTTGTGGCCGCTATGGAGCGTATCACGACTTCTCAGAACGCTTCTAAGAGCACGTTCTTGTATGCGCCCGTTTGTGCGACATCTCCTCACTCATCATTATCCCTCAACATGGACACCAGACTGGAAAGGACAAAAACATTGCTCATGGAAAGGTAGTGTCTCCTACTCCATCGACATTGGAGATCGCCAACATAAACAAAAAGAGGATAGCAGCAGTAAATTCTTATGCAAGACAACGCAGCGTGTTAATACTTTAGCAATCTTAATCTATTAATGTAACGATTATTGTTCCCCGAAGAAAGGTTCCTATATTTGCCTATTCTACTATGTACACCACTTCCACTACTACTATAGCAAGGTTCATGTATTTGCCCATTCTACTATGTACACCACTTACACTACTACTATTCCACGAACTCCTTTATGTGAGAGATGTGGTGGAGTCCTATGGACTTCTTTCCTTTCAGCGTCTCCAATTCATAAGCATTGTGGTGAGCTGCTCTCCTTATACGGTACGGGCCGTTGTAAACAGAATAGAATTTTTGGCATTTCATTTTTTGTTTGTTCGAAAGTCGGAAAGACTTCACGAGCACCTTTTGTCCAATTTGGAAGTGTCGTAGACGAGCTCCCCTGTCGGCACGTCTCTTCCTGACCTCTGCTGCAGCCCGTATCCTCTTGAGAGCCAAATCCACTATGGCTTGGTGCTGCGTTCGAGCCCTTGGTGGGAAGTTTACGACGTCGGTTATCAAGTACTTAGGAATCCGGTTTTTCAGTACTGTAATGGGTGCCAATTTTGTTATCCCATGGGGTGCCTCATTGATCACCTCCTGGAAGTCTTTAAGGAAAACGTCCCATGTCGTGTGCTGTTTGTTACAGTACAACCGGCACAAGTTTCCGAGTTCCTTAATAACCCGTTCTGCAGCATTCGAGCTCGGATGGTGTGAAGATATAAAAATGGGATCAATTTTACATCCACGCAACGTCTCCTTCCATGTTTTTGACTTAAACTGTGGCCCGTTATCAGAAATAATTTTACTCACATGACCAACCTGTGGTAGGAAATCCCGGATTAGGGCTCGTGATACAGTTCGTCCTGTCGCCCTCTTCAGTGGCGTAAAGGTAACGTATTTGGACGTTAGTTCAACAAACACTAATACGTAAGTATATCCTCTTCTTGTTCTTGGCAAAGGTCCCATCAAATCTGTTGCTGCTAATTGTCTTAATTTGGTCGGTACGATTGGGTATAATGGTGCCTGCATGCTCACAGTGGTGTGCTTAGCCTTTTGGCAATCTTTACACACCGACAGTACCCTCCGAATTCGACGCTCCATGTTTCGAAAGTAACACATGGTCCTTAGCTTGAGATTGCACTTGCGTGGTCCGAAGTGTCCATAGCTGAGGTGAGTATGCCATATAACCTTGTTTATTAGGTGTTCAGGGATGCATACCCCCCATTCAGTGTCATTGGCATAATTTCGGTGGAAAATTATGCCTTTCCGCAAGAGGTAGAACTGCCTGATGGTGGCGTGTCTTCTGTCTATCCATTTCTGTTTCAATAACACTAGGGCAGGGTCCTTGTCTTGCTCCTTCTTGATGTCCTGCATACTACAGGTAATAAAATTTTCAGAGGCTACTTTCTGCATATAGAAAAGGCAGTAGTGATTTTCCTCCAGATCTTCTTCCATGTTGTGCTCAAATCCGATCGGTGACCGTGATAAGGCGTCTGCAATAATGTTCTGACTGCCGGGGATATATTCTATCGAAAAGTTGTACTGCTGCAGATATGATGCCCACCTAATGAGCCGCCTGTGATTAAGCTTTGCAGTCATCAAGAACTCGAGTGCCTTGTGGTCTGTGTAGACCCTCGTCTTGCGACCAAACAGAAGGTATATGAATTTTTCAAACGCCCATATAATAGCCAGCGCCTCTAACTCGGTTACTGAGTAATTCCTCTCACTCTTGGCTAGTACTCTGCTACCAAACGCAATTGTCTTCCACACCCTGTTTCCTTCATGTACATAGTCTTGGAACACCATGACACCCAGACCTGAGTATGAACTGTCCGTTACTATGCAAAGCTCTTCTGCTAAATTTGGGTGTGATAGGATGGGTGCTTGTAATAATGCGAATTTTAATGCTTTCCATTCGGATTCGGCTGCCTCATCCCATTCCCAAGGAATCTTCTTTCCTGTAAGTTGATGCAACGTAGGACTGCTCTGAGTTTTGACATGTATAAAGCGGTTGTAAAAATTTATGATCCCTTTTCAATCGCTTCGATCTTTTCGGGATTTGGCGCAATGCCCTCACCCGTGATGATATGTCCCAGAAATTTGACAGAGGACGTCCCAAAATTCGATTTTTCAATATTGATAGTCACTCCGTAATCCTTGAATGTCGCAAGGAGTTCACCGAGGACCGCATTGTGCTCTCCCCAAGATTTCTCCGCGATCAGCAAATCGTCCACATAGCTGGTGACATGACGTTTCAAATTATCGCTTAGTATGCCGTCCAGCCCCCGAATGAATGCGGCAGATGAAACTTTCAAACCAAATGGTAGACGACGAAACCTGTAACATCTTCCAAATGCTAAAAAGGCTGTGTACTGTCTGCAATTTGGATGGAGCTCGATCTGCCAGAAACTCGATTTTAGATCAACTGATGAGAAGATTGATATTCCATGGAAGTTTTGTAAGAGTTCCTCTAATCGTTCCGGTCTGTCTGTTTCGGGTTCTATTATGGTATTAATTTGTCGCGAGTCCAAGACTAAACGAATACTACCATCTGCCTTCTCGACTACTCTTAACGGGTTATTATAGGCTGAAGCCGTAGGCTCAATTATTCCTTCACTCAGCATTCGCGTAATTTCAGCTGCTACTTTCTGTCGATATGCCAAGGGGATTGGATAGGGTGGCACACGAAACTGGTTGTGTGGACGTACACGAAATTCATATTGGAAGTTCTTTATTGATCCTGTCTTGGGAAGGAAGACCTCTGCATGTTCTACTAGTAATTTATGAAGTTCTTCGCGGTGGTCGCACCTTATATTCTTTATTGCTTCCACTTTTTCTCCTATTTTCTCCTTTATTTCTCCCATTATTCCGACTTCATTCTCATCCGTGTCCTCTCCCCTACCCGCAACGTCGACCTGTTCTTCCCTTCTGTCTTTCAGACACGCACAGTTTATCCGAACACAGTTAGACGGTAGTTGAGCTGGGATCAGCTGGTCGTCGAACTTAATGTGGACGGGATTCCCTTTCCTCAAAACCACTTCACCTCGTCCTAGATCAACTATCGCTTCATGTTCATTTAGGAAGTCCGTTCCTATTATCATGTCGATCCCAGATTTGGCACGATCCAGAAGTTAGACTCTATTTTGTGTCCTTGGCAGGAGAATTCCAGTCTTGTTTGTTGGGTGACCTCCGTACATTTACCCGCTAATGCCCCTTTTATTTTGGTTTTCTTAACCGATAGGACAGGCCAGTCCATCTCCTGAGAGCACCTCTTGTATGCTGCCTCAGATATTGCTGTTATGTAGCTTCCACTATCTATTATCGCATTCATACTCTTTTCAGCTATTGCTACTGTGATAAGAGGCTGCCGATCTTGTCGAGGAGTTGCTTTATGTTCCTCGAGCAGGATTTCTGATAAATCTTCGTAATGTATCATCCGTAGTTGGCCAGGTCCGAGATTACGTGCGAAATTCCGGCGGCCTGTGTTCGCACTAGTCTGGCGTCAATCCCTAGTTAAGCTCCCCCTCCTCTGACGTGCATTAGGATTTGCGGGTCTAGTTTCAATCTCCTGGTTCCACTGCTGTCCTTGGTTTCGCTCTCTCCAATTACGGTCGCTTTGCCGTTCGTTATTCCTCCTATCCCAGATTCCTTGTCTAGTTTGACCCTGCTCCCTGACGTTCTGGTTTCCGTGTCTTTGGTTTCCATAACCTTGAATAGCGTAACCTTGACTTCCGTAACCCTGGTTTCCTAACTGACCAGTGCGATTATGTGATCTGTTGTCGTCTTCCCTTCCTGGCCCGTGGTATTTGTTACTTTGCCCCTTCTTCCTGTCCTTTGCGTCTTGTTTATCAAAGACTACTTCGAGTTCGCGCAATAGACTCTTGAATGCTTCTATGTCAGATCCACACTTCTAGGACAAGTGTCTGTTGGTACCTAACTGGCAATTTGGAAAAGCAAAATTTAATGATTTCTCCGTTGCTATATGGACTATCTAAAAATTGATTCTTCTTGAGTAAATCATCAAGTAATTTGGTTGCGCTCCTATGCCCGGACACTTCCAGTTCAGGACAAAATATTATTTCCTCTTTAATCCTGTCTTGCATTTCCTTTGACCAGTAGGTCCGCAGGAATGCACCAACAAATTCCTGATAAGTCCGACACGTCACTGCCACACCCCGCATCTTTTCCGCGGCTTGGCCTTCGATGTGTCCACACATGAATTCTAATTTTGCCTGGGTTGGCCATGATGCTGGTAATGAATTTGTAAACTGCATCACCCAGCTCTTCGGATGCATCGGCCCTCCATTTTCTTTGAACTTCTGGAATTTTAGTATCGACAGGAAGTGATTGTGATCGAAATCCTGTCTGATCCTCGCACTGGTGTTGTCACTCGTTTCCGATACTTGCACGTCTGCTGAGTGTCCTGCTCTATCTTGCTGATAGCTGTGATGTGCTACCTCTGTATCACAGTGGAAGTGGCACTCAGAATTCACTCTCCTAAGTGGGCTATAATTATTGGAGCTATTACTCGCTGTTTCTGCGGGTGCATTGTTAGTTCCGCACTCGGTCATTGGGCTAGAGCACGGCGGGCTTTTCCTCGGAGACACAATTCTGTGTATTCCATCATTGGTATCCGAACGCGCAGTGCTCGTGTGCCCGTTTTGCTCTAGTTTTGCTATCCGACTCTCTACTTCTTCCATTCGTTTCGTGGTGTTCGCAACCGCGATATTACCTTGAGTTTTTAAGAATGCTAGGGATTTTGAGTGGGATTGTGTTGTACGTCGCAAGCGCCCTGCGAGTTTAGAAGTTGCTTCCGCGACTTTCATTGCCCCTATTGCTGCCGTTTTGGCCAGGCCTGCTACTTTTTGTGCAGCCATTGACATTTGTTTTGCTTCTCCACATTCTTTCTTTATTGTTAGTAATTCCCCACGAATTTCCCCTATATGCGAAATTATAGTCTGAGTGTCCTTCTTACGCTGTTTCTCATGTTCTTCTTTCATGGATCGTAGGAAGCTCAGTATTGGGATTACGTGATCTTTTTGATCCTCTTCAAACGTGGGAGATGTAACTCTGGACACCTGGGCGCTAGAGCTCTGACGTGGCCGAGCTAGCCCCTGTCTGCTCTCGTTCGTTTGATTATAAACTTCTGCTACCGTCTCGACCTGTGTGCCTGTCTCTGTTTCATCCTCTACTTCACTATCAAAATCACGGCCGCAACGCTGCTCTGAGATCGCGTCCAAATCACCTTCCTCATCAATGACCCTGGCGTCCTGTCCTGCTAAAAATGTGCCCATCTCATCTCCGAACCTATTCCCGTCAGTAAGCTGCCCCTTATCCATTATGCTATCCTCTTTTGTTTTAGCTGCGCTCGATAATAGTCGTGCCTTACTTCTCGTTATCATTCATGAAAAACAAATTTATCTAAAATGCACAATAAAATTAATCTACTCCATATATTTTTACACATAAACATAAAATTTCAACAACGCCGCTCCAACGCTGTAATTATACGCACGATTTGTTGTGGTACAGAAACCGCACACAAACCCGACAAAGTGTGAAGTGGTACGGACACCACATCAAAGAAACATATAAAACAATGAACAAACAAACAAATATATACGCTGAAAACAAAAACAGTAAACATGTGCCGCTACTTAAAAACTAAACGCGGAACTACCAGAAAAAACTTGGGTATTAATCAATAAAAAATTAAGCAAAAAAAAATTCTGAGTGTCCCTACTAATATTACTGCTTGCTTATCAGAAGATTCGCAGGAAAGATCCGAGGCTAAGGGTCGCCATTTTATGCGAGGTGCCGGGGCTAGCAGTGTATTTTAACACTAAATTCTAGAATCTACATATGTAAATGATGCTCTAAGCCCCCCCTATTCTAACTCCGACTTTTGCTGTTGCACATGGATTAAAAAATATACGCGAACTGACTGTACTCAACCCTGCTAGTGGAGTAGAAAAGAGTTTGGCACCTGCAATAATTTAATTTGATAAATAAGTTAAATAATGGAAGGTTTCATTAACGTAGTGAGAAATGATGGGTTGCTCTACGGATTAACAGAATGAAAGTTCTGTCCAAAATAACAATATGATTTATTAAGACTAAACACACAATACTAAACCAAAACACATGAAACATTTCCAATACATCAAATTGGCTCAAAATGGATACACATACAAACACTGTAAAGGTGAAGTTGTCCCTAAACTAGATCGTGAGGTTTAAGACGAAGTGGTATGTGGAGCCAATTCCTTGCCACTCAAATCTCAAGAGAGACACACAGCTAACCCAACAGTAATTGCTGCTACTCAAGACAGAACAAAGTTAGAAAAAGACGAACAGGCGCGCTCTGCTGAGCTCTGATTATCACCTAGGAAAATCCCTATCTGCCGGTGCTGCGGACATACATTACCAAACTGTCTTCTTAACTGCCCGAAACACGATCTGGCGTACCGGAGGCGAAGGCTGGTTGCTTCGACGTCCTCGACCGAAAGGGGAGAGCCGACTACTTAGAGCACCCGTACAGGCCGAACATACAACATTCCCGCCCCCACGACAGTGGCCGTGGTTAAACGTTCCAATCAGCAACTCGAAAACTGGCGGAAATTCCACTCCATTGCCGGAGCACTACCATTCCACCAATGGAGATTCTTGGCGCCAATTTCTGTGCTGATTTTGCTACGTCACGGAGCTATGCCCTGAGCAAGCCAATCACAGTTACTATTTTGCAGAAAGCGCGGGAATTTTCCCACCACAACTGCCTGGGTACACAAGTCATTCCCACGCCTCGCTGGTAGCCCGCCAGAAAGTGTTTTCGCTAAGATTCTGCGAAGTAACGGAACCTCTAGCCCAGCCGCTACTTCAAACCCCTTCGGGCGTGTCTTTTGACAATGTCGGCGTCTGCAAAGCCTTCACTCGACATCCTCACACCCGTTGGCTTAACCCTCTCCAGTTCAACAGAGCCCGCCTGTCACCGGACCACCCGGGTGACGACAGACGCTGCGTGGGAAGTCCGCGTGTGGAGGAATAGCAACTTTCCACCGCATGTAATTAGAGAGGAGAATCGTAAGATAGAAATATGAGAGGGGGCTCATGCCACCTCTCAAGATATCGGTCTTCTTGTGGTGTTTTTCACTGTGGACTTCCCGTACTGTAGCGCCTGGAAACGTCTCCTGTCTGCTGGAATTGTTGCCATAATCTTGAGATCACACATTGTTGCACACGGAGGGCCCGTGCTACGACCTGCTGTGTTTGACCAGCCTCCTGTCGCCGTAGTATTCTACCCCTCATAACGTCATCAGTATGTGTTCTTTGAGCCATTTTCAACACACAGTCACCATTAGCACGTCTGAAAACGTCTGCACACTTCCTCGCTGCACCATACTGTGACATGCACCAACACACCTCTGCGTATGTGGACTGCTGCCAGCGCCACCGTGCGACGACCACAGGTCAAATTCACCGCACGATCATACCCCGAGGTGATTTAAACCCGCCAACCGCCCACCAGAGCGTTGTTTCACCATATATCAGCATTATCCTTAATTTATGAGCATGGGTGTAAAAAACAGCATGAAATCAGCGCAAGGAATCACTCATGAGTTCACAAATGCCACCAGAAGCGCAACTAGCGCAGTATCTGTGCGTAGGGAGTGAAAAAGAATCTTCGAACATCTCCTCAAAAGCCACAGTACTAAACAAACCTTGTGGTGATGTAAACAGCGGTGCCGCTGAACAGTTGATAACTGAAAACGAATGATCTGGAGTGAAGAGTCGCTATGCCCTGTGGCAAGCGATGGAAGTGCTTGGCTTTGGCGAATGCCTTGAGGAAGTTACCTGTCGTAATGTATAGTGGCTACAGTGAAAGACGGTATGGAGGCGTTTTTCGTGGTTGGGATGACGTCCCTCACATCGCTTAACAGAAGTATACATACTTAAGATATGTACATATGTTACAGCATTGTGTGATGTGTACAATAGAGGAACAGTTCGAAGACAATGACTAATTGCTTCTATGTGGCAGCGTACTCTGACACAAAACAGCACATGAGGCAATGGTTTGTGGACAACAATATTCCCCAAATTGATTAGCCTGAAACCATTGGAATACCTTCATAAATGCGAAGGTAGGCACACGTCATATTAACGTCCACTAGTAGCTGTCCGGATAATTTTGATCAGAGAGTGTACAGGAACGCATTGTGTAACACGTCATGTAAGTGAACTGCTGGGAACACACTGCCTCCACTTCTTTACTTGGGGTATTTAAGTAAGTTAAGTATTGATGTTAGTGGCGCTTATTGGAATAAATTACACTCATGCTTAGAAGAAACAGAACACCTTGAACGACAACAGATAGGACGTTCATATTCACAGGACATGTACATTAGGATGTTATGCAGAAATGATTAGCGTTTGAAACATGGCGGCCCTTCGATTCGAGGTGAACATCAATATAATGGCGCAACACCACTTAACGGCAAAATGTGTCTGGCTTTCGTTGTCACTATAACCCGAAGGCAATGGATCACTGTGACTTGCGCAAATGCGCAGAATGCCTCGCAGGCCTATACGCGAATCGTACCGCCACAGCAGTGAGTGTGAAAGAGGGCGCATTATTGGTATGAGAGAACGTGATGCATCCATCCGGAAAACTGCTGCTCGTATGGGACGAAGTGTTCCGGCAGTTCAACGGGCGAGTGCAGAATGGTTCACGGAAGTCTTAGAACACGGCGAGATGGGTCATGTCTAACTACCCAGACAAACGTTCCAAAAAGACCGACACCTCATCCGAATGGTATTGAAGGCAGGTTTGTGCCCTCCTCGGCTACGGGGAACAGTGGAACGGTGTAACACATCGTACACTGTCGGGGGTGACAGTCCGTCACCGTTTATTACGGCATTGGTAGCATGCGCACCGTCCACTTCTCCGCCTACCTTTGACGAATGTGCAGAAACATGCTAGACGGCACTGGGGACAGGAATGGCAACAAATAGTGTTTTCGGACGAATCCAGGTTCTGTTTGTTCGAAATGATGGCTGCATTTTGGTTCGCTGCAGACAGAGGAAGAGGTTTCACAATGACTGCTTTCGCAGTAGACATGCAGTGCCAACTCAAGGCCTTTTGGTGTGGAGTACTATTGGGTACAACCACAAATCACAGCTGGTGCATGCCCAGGGCACTGTGACCAGAGTCTCCTACGTGAATGACATCCTGCGATCCGTAGCTGAACCCTTCCTGCACGACACCCCAGACGCCATTTTTCAGCAAGACAATGCACGACATGTTGCTGCACGAACGCGTTCCTTCTTGGAGTCACTGGATGTCAGCCTTTTCTCCTATCCTGCCAGATCACCAGACTTGTCACCAATCGAGAATGTGTGGGCTATGGAAAAACGACAGGTGCAGCGCTGTGACACAGTGCCAACCACTACACACGAAATTGGGAACCAGTTGACTGC
Organism: Schistocerca nitens; assembly: GCF_023898315.1. NCBI lineage: Eukaryota > Metazoa > Arthropoda > Insecta > Orthoptera > Acrididae > Schistocerca > Schistocerca nitens. Next base: position 246,237,441 of record NC_064621.1, read on the forward strand.
AGCATGGATGGCTATACCACAAGACGCAATCCGCGCCTTATACACGTCAATGTGATCACGCATGGAATAAGTTATCAGGGCCCAGGATGTACCCAGTGCCTGTTATGCAACAGGAGACATGCTAAACTGAGGTGACTGAAATAATAACTATTCCTGCAGAGTAAACATATGTGCATGCTCCGTGAATATGAATGTCATACTCTACTCCTTCAAGGTGTTCTGTTTTTTTTTTTTTTCTGAACATGAGTGCATATCTGCGATGTGTCCACAGTGGTGTTTACCACATTTTACAGTTCGTCTAGTGGTTATCAACTTTGGCGCATTACTCAGTACAGCATTTATCAGAGATGCATTTAATGTGTGGTGCAGCAAGATATAGCCCAACCAATGTGCAGAGAAATGTTTCGCAACAGACAACGTTCAAATTGGAAGAAATTTATCGCCTAGACAGAACTTATGAGAAAGTCGCTCGTTCAAACCACAGGGATCTGGCCAAAACGTTCGACAACGAATTCGTATACTACAATCTGAAGGAAATAGTGTTGGATCAAATGAGCTTCCGTCAACATGCACTTGCAATCACGCTTCTCAGAATGCAACGTGGAAAGTACTGTTGAGCAACAATTACACCGTTATCACAAACAACTTGTATAAGACGTGGCGACAAATGAATTTGAACCCAGAGCTAAATTTTGGTAATAGATTCACCAGTGCCGAACAGGCAACAGTTCAAAGATGAAGCCTTTTTCAATCGTGATTATCTTTTCAACTCCCCAATAGCGATTGTCTGCACTGACTTAAATCACCAGCTACAGCTATCTATGAACGTGTGTGCTAGCACCGAGCGAGTTCATTGTTCAGACAATGGTCTCATATGCAGAGTAAGGCTTTTCAAAACCCTGTCCAACCATTCTGGTTTAGGTTTTCCATCGTTAACCCTAACTGATTAAGGGAAACGTCAGAACGGTGCCTGGGAACCGGAAAGGACGACGGTTTATCTCCCATAATTTCCTATGACGAGCTTATGCTCCAACTCCAATAACCTCATCATATACAGAACGATGAATCCTAATTACTTTTAATTCTTTGTGGGTAGAAGATTGATTATTAGATCGATATTTGCTATCACCGAGTTTGTTGCCTGGTGATCATTCCAGCTGGGCTGCACCAGCTTTTGTAGGCTGCAACTCTTGTTTTTTATAACCAAATCAGGTTCAGAGTCATGAGGATTATTGGCACACGCACTCACGAAACTACTTCAGCTTGTTCATTCTGACACACAGTCTACAACAACCAACAACTTTTCTTATCAGCCACCCCCGTCACCAGAGCATATGAAATTGCGGTTTAAAACAATCGAATCACCAAAATACACTCCTGGAAATTGAAATAAGAACACCGTGAATTCATTGTCCCAGGAAGGGGAAACTTTATTGACACATTCCTGGGGTCAGATACATCACATGATCACACTGACAGAACCACAGGCACATAGACACAGGCAACAGAGCATGCACAATGTCGGCACTAGTACAGTGTATATCCACCTTTCGCAGCAATGCAGGCTGCTATTCTACCATGGAGACGATCGTAGAGATGCTGGATGTAGTCCTGTGGAACGGCTTGCCATGCCAATTCCACCTGGCGCCTCAGTTGGACCAGCGTTCGTGCTGGACGTGCAGACCGCGTGAGACGACGCTTCATCCAGTCCCAAACATGCTCAATGGGGGACAGATCCGGAGATCTTGCTGGCCAGGGTAGTTGACTTACACCTTCTAGAGCACGTTGGGTGGCACGGGATACGTGCGGACGTGCATTGTCCTGTTGGAACAGCAAGTTCCCTTGCCGGTCTAGGAATGGTAGAACGATGGGTTCGATGACGGTTTGGATGTACCGTGCACTATTCAGTGTCCCCTCGACGATCACCAGTGGTGTACGGCCAGTGTAGGAGATCGCTCCCCACACCATGATGCCGGGTGTTGGCCCTGTGTGCCTCGGTCGTATGCAGTCCTGATTGTGGCGCTCACCTGCACGGCGCCAAACACGCATACGACCATCATTGGCACCAAGGCAGAAGCGACTCTCATCGCTGAAGACGACACGTCTCCATTCGTCCCTCCATTCACGCCTGTCGCGACACCACTGGAGGCGGGCTGCACGATGTTGGGGCGTGAGCGGAAGACGGCCTAACGGTGTGCGGGACCGTAGCCCAGCTTCATGGAGACGGTTGCGAATGGTCCTCGCCGATACCCCAGGAGCAACAGTGTCCCTAATTTGCTGGGAAGTGGCGGTGCGGTCCCCTACGGCACTGCGTAGGATCCTACGGTCTTGGCGTGCATCCGTGCGTCGCTGCGGTCCGGTCCCAGGTCGACGGGCACGTGCACCTTCCGCCGACCACTGGCGACAACATCGATGTACTGTGGAGACCTCACGCCCCACGTGTTGAGCAATTCGGCGGTACGTCCACCCGGCCTCCCGCATGCCCACTATACGCCCCCGCTCAAAGTCCGTCAACTGCACATACGGTTCACGTCCACGCTGTCGTGGCATGCTACCAGTGTTAAAGACTGCGATGGAGCTCTGTATGCCACGGCAAACTGGCTGACACTGACGGCGGCGGTGCACAAATGCTGCGCAGCTAGCGCCATTCGACGGCCAACACCGCGGTTCCTGGTGTGTCCGCTGTGCCGTGCGTGTGATCATTGCTTGTACAGCCCTCTCGCAGTGTCCGGAGCAAGTATGGTGGGTCTGACACACCAGTGTCAATGTGTTCTTTTTTCCATTTCCTGGAGTGTATTTCAGTACTAATTACTGACATCAGAGGTTTGTGAATGAGGCTAAAAAAGATACATACAGTGAGAAGGCGCATACAAATTATTGCTGTTAAAGAGTGAAAAACTGAAGCTAATGTTGCGTGATATCTGGAGTAAGCCATACAATCTTCTGAGCGGAAGGATAAGAAGAAGAAAAGAAGTTGAAATCACAGTGCGTAACGTGTGCGCAGAACTGATGGTAATTTCGTCCAGAAGACACTGCGGAGTTTCTTCTGTAAAACGTTCAGCCTGATAATTACAAGTCACAGATAATGAGAAAGAAGTGCGCCTTAAATCAGCCGTGAAACTAAAGAACACCGCCGCTTATCCATTTGCGCAAGAGGATGCAACATCGTCAGGGCTAAATTTGACTGGATGCGAGTAGAAGCCCACTGGCCAGAAGTTTTCCGTTTCGAGGTATTACATCTCTGTCTGCACTAGCGTTTATTATATGGTACAGATTTACTGTTCTCAAGATTTGGCTAAAAATGATATGAAATGAAACATTGTGCTCACCTGACTAATAGCTAGTTTGTTCACTTTTGGAATACAATACGGTTACGATTCCTCATGGTATGGTTTCTTGGGTTTCTGGAGGTACATGGCACCAGATGTCTAGGCGTAGGTCAGGCACTTCGAGTAATGTATGGTCAGATGGTTTGTAAACACGCAGTTTAGGCTTGATAGCGTCGCAGATGTGTTCCACTGGGTTCAGATGAGAAGAATGTGCTGGCGAAGACATATATGTGATATCCCCATCATGCTCCTTAAACCACTGCAGAACGAATTTTCGAAAACATTTTGGGAAAACAGCGATCAGTTTCACAACAGTTGCAGTTGACATCGTCTGAAAACTTCTTCAATTTCTGCTCTATTGTAAGGTGGCAGTCCATTTTTTACCACCTTCCATGGACACCTCATCAACGAGACGATTCGAGGGGAGGAGGAGGAGATTAGTGTTTAATGTCCCGTCGACGACGAGTTCATTAGAGACGGAGCACAAGCTCGGATTAGGGAAGGATTGGGAAGGAAATCGGTCGTGCCCTTTCAAAGGAACCAACCCGACATATGCCTGAAGCGATTTAGGGAAATCACGAAAACATCAATCAGGATGGTTAGAGACAGTTTGAACCGTCGTCCTCCCGAATACGAGTTCAGTGTGCTAACCAATGGGCCATCTCGCTCGGTGAGACGTTTGAAATGATATGTCACATGCCATACTTTGGGCGTAACAAACTTAATTTGCTTATCAAATGATAAGGAACATACTTGGCTGATAGGAATACGACACTAAATAATCCCTTTTCCCATTTTCACGTACATATGCTTTGGTAGCAACGCAAACCTGAAACGGAGAGGAGGGGAGTTTGAAAATTTCGATGGAAGAGAGAAAGCAACCTTTACGTCATTTCTTTACGGAGGTGAAATTAGCTGATAGGACGACTGAAAGTAATATTTTAAGAGAGGGAAAAATAATTCCTGCACATAGCAGTTTGGTTGGCAGACTCCAGTATCGGAGGGAGGCAATGTTCTTCACAGAGAGGGGAGAGGCAAATCGATGTATGCAATATGCAGACAAGAAAGAGCTCTCCCTCACGGAATTGTTGTGTTGACAAAGGGAGTGCTTAACGCTCCGTGGAGCATGTAGAGAGATTTGTTCTGTGGCCACCTTGATCACAATGGACTCTAAATAAAATATATTTAAATAAACTTAGTCGGGTATATTCTCCTAGTAGAGAGATCGAGAAGAGTCGTTTTAGTTAATACGTTCTTGTGAGAACTGTGAGGACACCACTGTACATGTCACCTCACCAACCAGGCGAGTATACACAGCCATCATAGATAGACTAGAGGCAAACATTCTTCTGCTTCACAGATGGTTCAAATGGCTGTGAGCACTATGGGACTTAACATCTGAGGTCATCAGTCCCCTAGACTTAGAACTACTTAAACCTAAATAACCTAAGGACATCCACACATCCATGCCCGAGGCAGGATTCGAACCTGCGACCGTAGCAGCAGCGCGGTTGCGGACTGAAGCGCCTAGAACCGCTCGGATAGAACGGCCGGCCTGCTTAACAGAAGAAGTCGGTAAGAGTGTATGACTGACACTTCAGTCAAGAATAAGCAGTTGTATAGGTTGATAGGCAGCGTCCCGTACATCCAATGACACACTGTGCTGCAAAGGTAAATGACACATTGCAATCGCTCAGGGAGTACGTTGCATATGAAATTGTCACAAGCGCGCCTCTTCGTCCAGCTCAAGTATAGTTTGGAGTAATATGAATAGTATACTAAACCCTCCTTCATGTTGTGTTCGGCCAAGAAGGATCGCAATGTTGAACGTCGGTTGTTTTTAAACTACGTTAATTAACTTCGATTGAGTATAGTATATTGCAGAATCCATTTTTGCAGAATCCATTTATGCAGAGTTTACACCTGTACTTTCTTTTAACTTACCGGGTAGCAAAGTATTGTCATCTGTAAGTATGTGATACTTGTATCAAGATTCATGTGCCCTTTTTTAAAAATTTATTTATCAGTGAACCATTTCGATTGTGAATCGTTCTGCAAACAACATGATAATAAAAACAATATAATAGTACAGGGAACGGGTTGTTTGTCCTAAAAATAGGCTACCTACTGTCATTAAATTAAACTGCTTGGTAGAGAAGCTCTTTCAGAAATCCACAAATAACCGTTCCTCTGATGTCTAACCAATTCGGCGATTCATGCTCCCCACCTGGCAGGACCAGAACATAAACACTTCTACAGACACTCAGAGCAATCCTTGTGTGCCACGTTGTGAAGAGCGTGTGTATGAATCGCCTTTACGTTAGACCGTGGATCGCACAGATCAACTTTGGAGTACGATCTGAAGGTGGTCCGCCTTTGGACTGAAACCGATCACTAATAAATCAGATTTGTGCAGTCTAGGCGGTTTTTATAAGTTCGCTGTAGAACAATTCTTGTGGTGTGATATGGACAGTTATCCTGCTGGAAGACTGTCAACAAAGACATCAAGCATGAAGGCATGCAGGTGATGTACTATAATATTGACATGCGCACAGTTGTCATTTTGCCTTTGATTACTACCCCAGGTCTCATGGAAACCAAGGCGAATGCCGCACACCATTCCTAAAACTCTCTCCACCAACCTGTGCCTGTTAGGCGGTATATGTTTTGAGCAGTTGTCCGCCTGTATGACGGTGTATCGGGACACGACTAACCCTGGTGTAACAAGCAATATGGTTCATCTGACCAGGTGCCCATCCCATCTATATACGATCCAGCCTCGATGTCCCATGCCCACTGCAGTTGTAATTTACGGCGTCTTTACGTTTACATTAGAACACGTAGTGGTCGTCTGCTGCAGAGTCCCTTGTTCAGCCGTGTACACTGAATCGTATGGTCCGAAACACTTGTGCCTGCATCGACACTAAACTCTGTCATCAAGTGTGCTATAGATTGCCATCTACTTTGGTTTACAGAATGTGCAAGTCTCCCACCTCCTAGTTATGTGATGAGGTGTCACGGCCAATAACTTGTCGCCTACTAACGGCTTCACCGTCCTTCCATCACTTTCCAAAGATGGTCATGACTGTAGCACATGAACAGCCGACCGGCTTCGCCAACTCAGAGTGCTCGTTCTCAGACACTGGGCGATAACAATCTGTTCTTTGTCAAAATTCCTTGTCAGTGAATTATTCCATTTGCGACCCGTGTCGTCAGTAGAATTGTTTCCCATTCATCTCTGGTCCGCATGCTTGCACTCCTGCACTCATTCAATATAGCTGTGGGTGTGATCTCAATGTTTCGCCTCATCCGTATTTTTATATATTTGTTTGACATAGAGTCAGCTATTGGGGGACCAAAGCCACATAATGACATTATCTCATTTCACAATAAAAGATAACAAGGAACATCAGCATGAGTGCCCTAGGACAGCAGCAGACCATGATTTGTATTTTATATTTGTGTCATTTTATGTTTGCCATGCTGATGTTCTTTGCCACTTTTTTTTGTAAAATGACGCAACATCACTAAGTGGCTTGCACGCTTGTGAAGATCATGAACATATGTTAATATGTTACAAGATCCGTTAATGACAGCACAGATCTATCGAAACCGTTAATTAGTAAAAAGATTTGCAAGTGATCTTGACGAACCTGATTTTTAAGAAGATACTTTTATGTTCACTTCTTGCTTGGATGCTCCTGCCTCCGCCACAGTCTCCACTAAACCTAGGGGAGGAAAGCCACCTGTCTGTGGATTATATAATCTTTACTCTGTGCCAACCGTATTTTGATTGTTTGAGTATTGTATTTTCTGTGGCGGAAATTTGATATTAGCCTAGCATTTACGAAATAGCGCGTCGAAAACCATCTAAAACCCACGCTCTGAGTGGCTGTTGTACTAAACCAACCACCGTTAATTCGTCGTACAGACTCGATCTAAGATTGCCTTACCTCCTGTTTTGCAAGCTGGAAGCTGCACATTAAATTATACGAGTAGGTTGCCGACACATTATTAGGGGGACCAGAAACTAATGTCATTTCCACGTATGTCGATATTCGCTTGTCATTACTCTATTCATTGTGTAGCTTACTTCAAAGTCGCACAAAAGGAATTTTAAGGGTAGAGTAACTTGTTTACTCGTAAAAATAATTAAATGTTAATTTCTTTTTAGTTTATGATGAAATGGCGAGCCAAATATCAGAAGAGTTACATATCCGTCATTGTATGCTTTTTCATTTCGCAAGGGTAGGAACGCAATAGCTGCTACTACAAACATTTGCGATTTTTATCCAAGTGCATTACACGTTCATTGATGCCAAAGACCATGTTCTAAGTTCAAATCGGGTAATTTTGATCTTTACGACTCGTTTCGGTCAAGGAGACCAACAACTTTAGACAATGACATGTTAAGGCCAGATGCGGAGACAAATCCTTGTCAGACACTCGAGGAATTGTCAAACATTCTTAACCAACCGTGATAGGCCATACAAGAACATTTGCAGCAGGTTGGTAAAGACTAAGCTGAGCGATCCACCACATGCAACTTATTACTCCAGGGGCACGATACAGAAGCGTCTTTTGATCTCTTGATCACTGAAGTTGAAAAATAGGCCCTCTACGATAAACCAATACGCAAAAAGCAGACTTTCTCTGCGAATGAATGTTGACGAAGTACAACTAAGCCAGGTTTACACCCCAAAGAGGCGCTTTTCTGTGTTTAATGGAGTAATCGCGGGGTCGTCTATTTTGAAGTGCTGAAATCTGGACGAACTGTTAAGGCAGACCTTTACTATGAATAATTGGATCGAGTAAGTCAATATTTAATTGAAAAGTGCCCAGTGACCGTTAACAGTAAAGATGTTTTTCTCCGACATGATAATGCAAGACCGCATTGTGCAAGACGATCACTGAAGAAAATTACCGTATTGAGGTGAATTGCCTCACCTATTACACTCGCCCGATATTGCTCATCGGATTTCCATTTACTCCGATCCCTACAATATTCTCTAAGTGGCAAAAATGTGAAATTGTGTGTGATGTCAAGTATTCCATTCCAGAATTTAGCAGAAAAATCGACTGATTTTTATCGACACGGCAGAAAATTTGCAGACTTGATGGCAAAAGGTTGTCGATAACGAGAGTGATTACACATTGATTAAAACTAAAAACTTCTTAACAGTTTATCTGTTTGAATGTAACGACAGTACTTTCCAGTCCCCTAATACATATTACAGCATATTATTAAGTGGATCATTCGCTAATTATATGACGCAAACATGCACTAGGATTTGGATGTAAATGTCGAACTGCCGGAGCAATTATACTAAAAATTGAGCACTATGTCACTGCAGAATGTAAGAAATATTAGCTAATTTGTCTCAATTTTTTTTTTTTGACGAATGTCCCAGCTTTACAACTTTAGCACCATAAAAATATGTAAAGTAGCAACACAAAAATGGTAAATTCTTCAGAGTTGTCGAATACGAGGAGTTAGGGAAAAGTACAGTGATGTCATTCAGATTAATGAATATGTTGCGCAGTAAGTCTAAAAGTAGTAATTTAGAATATTTTCTTTGAAATGGATACACTTCTGAAATCATTTGTTTTGGAAGTTTTATCACAAATGAATTTTGTTTTTGCAGTTGCTGAACGTTTATAAGCAGTCATTTCTTTTATTTTCAAAAGTGAAACGGATTCAAGCATCAATTTCGTAACTCGGTCTAAGTATTTTTTTGTAGAGTTTGAGTATGAATTCCGTTTCTTGGTCCAAATAAGTCACAAAACTCAACAGTGATAATGTGAGAAATATGGTTGTAGGCGATTCGCAAAAAAGCTATATGCAGTAGCAATCGTCATAAGCAGTAAATAAAAATGAATACAGTACATTTTGTATGAATAATTAAGAACGGGAAAGCATTTATTGGATTCTGGCTACAAGCAGGGAATATTAGGAGCATTTAAAAGGATCCTAACCCTTCCATTTATTGTCCAGATTAGTTAGCATCATCAGTCGTGGATCCAAGATTTTATACCAGAAAAGCGAAAGCAAGCAAAGTCATTTGTGTGGGGCAGTAGCCGTGTATTTAAAATAGGGAAGTCAGTGTCATCAAAGGGGGACTACGGATAGTCCTCTTTTTGGAATAACGATTATTTTTATTGATTGCCATGTGTAGTGCGTCTGCACAGGGCAGGTAGAGCAAGTATTTAACTGGATAAAACCAAAACAACGAACAAATAACGGACAGCTGACTAGCAAGAGAATTTATTACCAAACCAGACGTAGAGTTTGCAGATTCATGGGCGATATCAGGAAGTGAGAATGATTTAGGAATCTAATAATGAATTAAAGAGGTACACTTTTTGCATGAAGACGACTTTTGTTTTGTTCATCTCTCAAATATATTTCTTTCGTTGCTTCTGAAATATATACGTGCAAATTTGATGTAGGTTAGGGATGTGTTGACAGCAGATTTTGTTTTTGTTTTGATTACATTAAGTGAGTCCTGTGGCTACCAAAATAAATCAGCCACACACCAAGACTAAAGGAGGAACGTAGTTTTCGGACGTTGTGTCACTGCCGAGTAACATAACTCGAAGTGACTGAGACCATACGTAGGAACAACTGTTACATTATGTTACAGAATGTAGCTCAAAGAAATTCGCAATGAGACGAACAGAAATGACACTTTTATTTAAAAACAGTAATTGCACTGAAGTTATCGTGAGCTGTTATGGACACCTGCACATTACAAATAGAGGGGCATCGTTCTTCATAGGCTGTATGATCACCACGGAGGCAATGCATGCTCTAACGTGCTCCCATGCTAGCCAGAAGGTTGGTAAGGCGTTTTGCGGTGGAGCGTTCCATTCCTTCACTGGTGCTGTTGAGAACGGTCGTTGATACATGTGGAAGTGCTGCAATACATGTTCTAACAACATCCCTTAAATACGTGGTCGATGCGATGTAACTCAGGGGAACGGGCAGGCCACTCCATTCGCCTAATATGTTCTCTCTCCAAGAGTTCCTCCACCTGTGCATTTCTATGCTGCAATGAACCAATTGTTTGGAACGAGTACAGTGTCACAATAAAATTGAGTGTACCGAGTTTAAAGCTTTGGAGATCAGTATGCCCATACATTACGCCTCCCCAGACGATAACACATGGACCAGCAAAAAGATCATGTACGAGAATGTTCCCCGGTGCAATACTTACAATCATATGGCGACGGGTGGGAGGAGGCGCTGTTGGAAGGAGAAAGTGTTCGGCGCATGGACCGGCCTGCCCGTTCCCCCGACTTAAACCCCAACGAGGACGTGTGGGACGCGTTTCGGTGACGTGTTGCTGCGCGTCCACATGGACCAATGACATTCCAGCAGTTGTCAACCGCGCTGGTGGAGGAATGGAACGCCCACCACAAGGACCTCTTACTATCCTTATGGACAGCACGGGAGCATTTTGGAGAGCATGCACTGCCGTCCATGGTGATCATACACCTTATCAAGGAACATATTCCGCCTTTTGTAATGTCCAGGAGACCACCACAAATAGCGGCAGTTTCAATGTAATTATTGTGTTTCAATAAAACTGTAATTTCTGTTCGTCTCATTGCGCACTTTTTTCAGTTACATACTGTACCACAATGTAACAAAGTCTCATCGAGCTATGTTATTTGGCAGTGATACACCACAAGCCGATCAGTGTGGCCGAGCAGTTCTAGGCGCTTCAGTCTGGAACCGCGCGACCGCTACGGTCGCAGGTTCGAATCCTGCCTCGGGCATGGGTGTGTGTGATGTCCTTAGGTTAGTTAGGTTTCAGTAGTTCTAAGTTCTAGGGGACTGATGACCTCAGATGTTAAGTCCCATAGTGCTCAGAGCCATTTGAACCATTTTTTTGATACTTCATAAGAAAGTTACTATCGTTCTTAAGTTTTGATATATACAAACACCACACACACACACACACACACACACACACACACACACACACACACACACATATATATATATATATATATATATATATATATATATATATATAAGTTTTGATATATACAAACACCACACACACACAGACACACACACACACACACACACACACATATATATATATATATATATACTCCTGGAAATGGAAAAAAGAACACATTGACACCGGTGTGTCAGACCCACCATACTTGCTCCGGACACTGCGAGAATGCTGTACAAGCAATGATCACACGCACGGCACAGCGGACACACCAGGAACCGCGGTGTTGGCCGTCGAATGGCGCTAGCTGCGCAGCATTTGTGAACCGCCGCCGTCAGTGTCAGCCAGTTTGCCGTGGCATACGGAGCTCCATCGCAGTCTTTAACACTGGTAGCATGCCGCGACAGCGTGGACGTGAACCGTATGTGCAGTTGACGGACTTTGAGCGAGGGCGTCTAGTGGGCATGCGGGAGGCCGGGTGGACGTACCGCCGAATTGCTCAACACGTGGGGCGTGAGGTCTCCACAGTACATCGATGTTGTCGCCAGTGGTCGGCGGAAGGTGCACGTGCCCGTCGACCTGGGACCGGACCGCAGCGACGCACGGATGCACGCCAAGACCGTAGGATCCTACGCAGTGCCGTAGGGGACCGCACCGCCACTTCCCAGCAAATTAGGGACACTGTTGCTCCTGGGGTATCGGCGAGGACCATTCGCAACCGTCTCCATGAAGCTGGGCTACGGTCCCGCACACCGTTAGGCCGTCTTCCGCTCACGCCCCAACATCGTGCAGCCCGCCTCCAGTGGTGTCGCGACAGGCGTGAATGGAGGGACGAATGAAGACGTGTCGTCTTCAGCGATGAGCGTCGCTTCTGCCTTGGTGCCAATGATGGTCGTATGCGTGTTTGGCGCCGTGCAGGTGAGCGCCACAATCAGGACTGCATACGACCGAGGCACACAGGGCCCGAGGCACACAGGGCCAACACCCGGCATCATGGTGTGGGGAGCGATCTCCTACACTAGCCGTACACCACTGGTGATCGTCGAGGGGACACTGAATAGTGCACGGTACATCCAAACCGTCATCGAACCCATCGTTCTACCATTCCTAGACCGGCAAGGGAACTTGATGTTCCAACAGGACAATGCACGTCCGCATGTATCCCGTGCCACCCAACGTGCTCTAGAAGGTGTAAGTCAACTACCCTGGCCAGCAAGATCTCCGGATCTGTCCCCCATTGAGCATGTTTGGGACTGGATGAAGCGTCGTCTCACGCGGTCTGCACGTCCAGCACGAACGCTGGTCCAACTGAGGCGCCAGGTGGAAATGGCATGGCAAGCCGTTCCACAGGACTACATCCAGCATCTCTACGATCGTCTCCATGGGAGAATAGCAGCCTGCATTGCTGCGAAAGGTGGACATACACTGTACTAGTGCCGACATTGTGCATGCTCTGTTGCCTGTGTCTATGTGCCTGTGGTTCTGTCAGTGTGATCATGTGATGTATCTGACCACAGGAATGTGTCAATAAAGTTTCCCCTTCCTGGGACAATGAAGTCACGGTGTTCTTATTTCAATTTCCAGGAGTGTATATATATATATATATATATATATATATATATATATATATATATGTGTGTGTGTGTATGTGTGTGTGTGTGTGTGTGTGTGTTTGTCTGTACGTGTGTGTAGGTGTGTCTGTGTATGTGTGCTGTCGCTTCCAAGAGTCGTCTTTGTCTGGTGTTTGGGAAGATATTTGCGATTTCGTTTTTGCAATGTAGAGCTCGAGTCAGCCCAAACAAATGACACTTAGCATGTCTCTCATGCGACGCATGTTGACAAACGGACAGCGTTGGTTTGTTTTCCGTTACAAAAAAAATGATTTTTAAAGTGGAATTTTACATTCCCATTCCTTATAACGGTACCAAATCACTCTAGCGCGATATTCGTGTAATCGATATGTTTTGACAGGAATAATACACGAAGAATAACCAGTGCTGCAGGAGCTACTTATACGTAAGCAGTGCTGCTGTACGGCGGTAGCAGTCAATGCGGTGCTGTCACTGTTGGGGAACTGGTTATTCTTCGTGTTTCACTGTTCCTGTTAACAAATATGAAACAAGGAATATTTGCAGTAGATTAACTTAGAACCAATTATCGAACGGGCACGTAAAATTCGGCTTTAAAAATAACTCTTTTTGTAACGGGGTGTCGCATAAAAGACGTGATGAGAATTACTTGTTTAGGCTGACTGCAGCTACACACTGTAAAAATGAAATTCCAAACATCAGCCGAAATACCAGAGAAAATGCGCCTCACAACTCTTGGAGAGACCCCTTGTATGTATACAAGGTGGTCAGAAACAGTCTCAAAATGTTGTAAGTGTGTTGTAGGGGAGGTTGTGCTGAGAAATGATTATTAAGGAGATTCGATACGTTGCACCGTTTCCGAACTATTTAGCATTGAAGTTAGCCAGCCACGTCGTCGCGTTTCCTCGAATCAAACAAACATAGATTTTTATCACCTAGCTTAAATTTATTACTTCTGATAGATGCACATTTCAACTGGAATGAGCATTTCAACACGTGGTACCTCACGGACCCACACACGTTTGTGACTTTTTTCGCTTGCAAGTGCTTTAAATTGCGCGCGGAATGACCTGACTGGCTAACTACAATGCTAAATAACTCGGAAGTGGGGTAACCTTTCGAATCTTTTTCGAAACAATTATTTCTCAGCACGACCTCTTTTGCAACATTCTTACAAGCTTTTCACAATGTTTCTCACCACCCTGTTATATACACACTGAAGCGCCAAAGGAACTGGTATAGGTACCAGTATGCAAATACAGAGAATTGTAAACAGGCTGAATACGGCGCTGCAGTCGGCAAGCCTATACAAGACAACAAGTGTCTGGTGCAGTTGTTAGTATGGTTACTGCTGCTACAACGGCATGTTATCAAGATTTAAGTGAGTTTGAATGTGGTGTTATAGTCGGCGCACGAGCGATGGGACACAGCATCTCCGAGGTAGCGATGAAGTGAGGATTTTTCCATACTACCATTTCACGAGTGAATATCAGGAATCCGGGAAAACGTCAAATCTCCGACATCGGCACGGCCAGAAAAAGATACTGCAAGCACGGGATCACCAACGACTGAAAAGAATCATTCAACGTGACAGAAGTGCAACCCATCCGCAAATTGCTGCAGATTTCAATGCTGCGCCATCAACAAGTGTCAGCCTGCGAACCATTCTAGGAAGCATAATCGATATGGGCTTTCGGAGCCGAAGCCCCACTCGTGTACCCTTGATGACTGCACGACACAGCCTTACACCTCGCCTGGGTCCGTCAACACCGTCACAGGACTTGATGACTGGAAACATGTTTCCCGATCAGACGAGTGTCGTTTCAAATTGTATCGAGCGGATGGACGTCTACAGGTATGGAGCCAACCACATGTATTCATGAACCCTGCTTGTCAGCAGGGGACTGTTCATGCTGATGGAGGCTCTGTAATGGTGTGGGGCGTGTGCAGTTGGAGTGATATTGAACTCTTGATACGTCTAGATACGACTCTGGCAGGTGACACTTACGTAAGCATCCATTCATGTCCGTTGTGCATTCCGACGGACTTGGGCAGTTACAGCAGCACAATGCGACACCCCACACACGTCCAGAATTGCTATAGGGTTGATCCAGGAACACTCTTCTCAGTGTAAATACTTCAACCGGCCATTAAACTCGCCAGACATGAACATCATTGAGCATATCTGGGATGCCTTGCAATGTACTCTGCAGAAGAGATCTCTGCCTACTCGTACTCTTAGCGGATTTATGGACAGCTTTGTAGAATTCATGGTGTCAGTTCCCTCTAGCACTACTTCATACATTAGTCGAGTCCATGCCATGTCGTGTTGCGGTACTTGTGTATGCTGGCGGGGGCCCTTCGCGATATTAGGCAGGTGTACCAGTTTCTTTGGCTCTACAAAGAGAGAGAGAGAGGAATATACGTTGGAGAGATGTGTGTGTTGGTGAGTTACAAGTTCTCGATTCCATTTTTAACTCTCCGCTTGCTGTCGTTCTGCGCAATTTACGAGACGACGCAGTAACACGCATCGTCCCGGGTCAGCTACGCTCCGTCCAATTGCAGCTGATGCCACTCGGCTAAAGAGAGAAAAAAGGAGGGCACGTGGTTAAAGACGAGCCTCCGAGTGTGGCGGAAATGAAGTGGAATGCGCGCGCGTTAGCGATCCGTATCGGTGCTACGGGTCAGCCTCACTGGCGGCTGTGGGACCGACGCCGCGGCGCCCACAGATGGGAAGGGACTTCCAGTGGCGTCGCGTGAGCGCATTCTTCACTGCCAGGCTGCCGCAATTCGACACGAGTAGGCACTCATGCGTCACGGAAGCCCACACATCCATATCTATATCTACAACTGCATCATCTCTCTGAAAGCCGCTGTGAAGTCCGTAGCAAAAGGTACTTCCCATTGTATCAGCTACCAGGGCCTTTTCACGTAGCATTAACGTTCGGAGGGCGGGAAGAATTATTACTTAATCGCCTCTGTGCGCATGCTATAGTTACTTTAATCTTCATGATCCCAGTGGGAGTGCAATGAGAGCGATTATAGTACAGGGTGATTATAATGAAAGTACAGGTACTCTCAATGGTCCGGTGAGATCTGTAATTGTCGTATGGCAGCGAAACTTGGCAGATAGGCTAGTGCATTACTGCGGAACCCATTTACCATGGAAAACACATTATTTCCAGTTGTAGTGTAATAGGACGCGAAATTAAAGCGTCACCCATCCACTAGGATCAGCTCAGTTTGCAGGTAAATATCAGTTTAATTTAGTATTTTGTTTATGTATTTGTAATATTTTGTTATGTTTGTAAAATATTTCAAGTATTGTATTTTTGTTTTGTATGTTTCATGTTTGGAGAGGGCAACGCAACTCGCGGAAACAGCATCTTCACTGCCGGAACCAGAAAGAAAATTGCTGGCCACTAGACGTCGCGGGTTAACGTCAAAGAGCAGCAGATCCTGTGACCGGGTTGTTGCGTCGAACCTCCAACGTTCAAATAAATAAAAATTTGTAATTTTCCATTGTAATGACGTCACAGAATGTTTAGTTCATGTTGTATTTTGTTCAGTACGGTTTTGTCGAGTCTGATGTTCACATCTGTGACAAGACAATAAAACAATGTATGCTCTAAAGCTTAAATACGTGTTCGAGAATTATTTATGAAGAGTTATATTGAGTAAGAATTATTACTGATTTTTTCCAAGATATTAATTTTCAGAAGAGTTTGATTTCGATTTTTGAATCTTAAAGGTTTTACAGTCTGATTTTAATATGGGAAAAATAAGATAACTTGCAAGAATATAATTTCCAAGAAGAAACAAACATCTAAATTTCAAAAGTTTGCGCAAACCAGTTGGACTGAGTGACGTAATTCTGTACAGACGACTCAACTGAAGGCGTTTTAATTACAGTTTCGTGCAAGAATCTTTTATAGAGAACTTTAAAAGAATTTAAATAATTTTTTTTGAAGTGTTTTGTAAACGACGTAGGTGACAAAGTCTGCACATGGTCATATTTCAAACAAAAATCATTGAGTCATACGCGTCGTTACACCACAGTAGCCCCCAGGTGCAAATCTGGCACTGTACGCTGTTTGTATGATGGTATGGCATCCACGCTGTCATTTTATAAGCCATAGCGTGACTGAACAGTATGGTTATCGAGAAGAGAGGCAATTCGCTTTTAGTGAAATTGTTTTATGTGAACGATAGCAATTATATTGCTGCGTCGAGAGAGTATAGTCTACTGAAAGGTCTGAAGAGAGGCCCGATGTCATTAAATAGTTTAAGGAAGATTATAACGAAATTCGAAAACACAGATGAGCCTGACGTGACACCTGAAAGGGAAAGAGTCTTATCCCGGTGGAAGTCATTGACGAGGCTGCTGTTGCTGTACTGACCATGCAGCGGATGCCCTGGGTTGTGCTAGAGCTCGAGCAGTAGTACGAGAATTCTCCACCCTGTGGTCAACAGTACGGAAAATCTTGCGCTCTATTTTACACTGGTTACCCGTACAAGATACAGGCGGTTAAGCAACTGAAACCTCATGATCCGCACCAACGTTCTGAATTTACTCTTCGGTTTCTGACACGGTTCGAAGTTATTGAGATTTGGCCGGGCAATAGTCCATGGAGTTATCAGGGATGTTTTAAACGACAGGGTCCAGTGAATACACAGAACCCTCAAATTATGGGTACTGTTAAACGGCGTATTGTGCACGAAAACCATTGCACACGCCGTATCTGACTATATGGGGTGGATTCACAAGTAAACTTATTCTCGTTCAGTTCTTCTTTAAAGACAGTATTCCCAGAGGGCCTGTCAGTTGTACTGTGTCGTCTGCACGTTTTAGAGACCTTCATTTACAGCAACTGATTCCTGCTTTGGAAGAGCGCCACTGTATGGAGACTACTGTTTTCATGCAAGGTGGGGCAACACCTCATGTCGCTCACCCAGTGAAAGATCTGCTTAATGCAACCTTCCACGGACGTGTTAGCCTCAGAGGTTTCCCAGATACATGGCCCGAAAAATCACCTGATCTGTATCCATGTGACTTTTGGCTCTGGGGGATATCTAAAAGAACGCGTTTACCAGGGACGTTTTCGTCTCTAGCTTACCTGAAGACCAACATACAGAAACACGTTGCTCAGATTCCACTGGAACTGCTGCGAGTAACTGTTGATCACGTTGTTTTAGGGATGAAGCATCTAGTCGACGTCTCCGTTGCCAATGTTGAACAAATTGTGTAAGTGGCGGTTAATCATAAAATCAACGTTGTTCCCTTCTCACTTGTTTGACGTTACTAATGTACTACGTAAGGAAACCGTTCTATGCAAATGTCTTTCTTGCTTTCACAGTGCCAGATTTGCCCCTGCTGGCCAAAATTCTTCTTCACCATCAGTCCTGATATTAAGTTTCTCGCTGTTCTCATTTCTACTACTTCTCATTACCTTCGTCTTTCTTCGATTTACTTAATTACCCCTGCTTATAACAACGTGGGATTTAATTACAAAACAGCTAAGCCATATTTAAACGCTCACTTTCCCATCCCGCTTCTACTGCACATTTTATAAGATCGCATATATGAGGTGGTAGATGAGCAGTGGAAATGCTCTGGTTCTAAGCGCTGGGCGAATTCACTCACCTCAGTTGGCTTTAAGTTTGGAACGCTGCATCTTCCCCTGCACCGCAGTGTCAGTCGGCTCTCAATTTAACAATTTTTTTTGCTCTACTCGTGTTATACTAGTAACACAAAATAAAGTGCTATAGGACAGAAGAATGTATGTGTTTCATTTGTTTAATTTTTGAATGAATTAACGGTTAACAGTGACTTTTATTACACAACTAGCTGCCCTCGTGTCTGTATCCGGGTAAAGTATTTCCCTTGCGACCAATCAAACCATGCCCTAATGAGCTAAAACATTATGACGACCTGCTTCATAGCTTGTTTGTCCGTCTTTGGAACGAAATACATCACTGAATCTGCATATCAAGGATCCGGCAGTTTGTCAGTAGGTTTGTGGAGGTATGTGCAGGTCGTGTGATTTGTGTAAATAAGGGGCTGCCGATTTCCGCAAGCGGTGCTGGCGCCCGATAGCGACTCAGGTCGGTTCCATAGGAGTTATATCAGGCGAATTTGATCGCAGAGACATCAACGTGAGTTCACTATAATGCTCCTCAAACCAATGTAGCACTGTTCAGGCTACGAGATAAGACCAGTTATACTGCTGAAAGATGACATGGCCGTCGGGGAATACATCAGGCATGAAGGGATGCAGGTGATTCGCAGCTGTCAGCGTGTCTTCAATTACTACCACAGGTCCAATACAAGCGCAGGAGAGTGTTCCCCACAGCATAGAACTGCTCCCACAAGTCTGCGTCTGTGGCGAGCTGCAAATTTGAAGCCCCCGTTCACCCAGATGACGGCGTTTGTGGAGAAGACCATCGACCTAGAGTAGCAGAAATGCGATTCACCCGAAAAGGAGTCACGTTTCCATTGATGGACGATCGAATCCCGATGGTCCCGTGCGCGCTGCAGTCGTAATTGTCGATGTCACATGGATCAACATGTGAGCACGAAGGAATGGTTTCGAATGAATGGTTCGAATGGCTCTGAGCACTATGGGACTTAACATCTGTGGTCATCAGTCCCCTAGAACTTAGAACTACTTAAACCTAACTAACCTAAGGACATCACACACATCCATGCCCGAGGCAGGATTGGAACCTGCTACCGGATCGGTCACACAGTTCCAGACTGAAGCGCCTAGACCGCAAGGCCACACCGGCCGGCTGGAATGGTTTCCTCTGGAGCGCCATGTTCATCAATGTATGATGAACGGTGTGCTCCAAAACACTTATGCATGCACCAGCATTGTGCTCTTTCAACAGAGATGCCACAGAACACCTCTCTCCCACTTCACAGAGCAGACAAGCCTCCGAACGCCACGTTCTGTGAAGATTCGTGGACGTCCGACCATTTAGCGCCTGGTAGTAGCTTCACTGTCCTACCTTTTTCCGTAGATGCTTACGAGAGTAGCACGTGAACATTCAATGAGCTTCGCCATTTTCGAGATACCCGTTCACAGACTCTGCGCAATAATAATCTGGCGTTTGTCAAAGCCGTTTATCTCAATGGATTTCCCCATTTGCACCCTACATCTTCGCTAGAGTGATAGCGCGTCCATTTTTCTTTTTTCCTTTATTGATTTTCAATTCCCCCCGAAGGGGGCGGGCTGGCAGCAGCTTAGTACGCTGCTCTACAGCCTACAGACTTTTATTTTAAAAAACGGAAGAAGAAAAAAAACAAGAAAAACTGGCGATAAAATGGTGACGTAAAGTGTAAAATGGCCGAAAAATGTGGAAAGTTGAAACAGAAAGCAAAAGGGGTTGGCAATGGTAATAAAAGACATAGGAATCAGACAAGTAACATAGTACACACACAATTAAAAAACACGGCGACAGTCTGGTTTCTGTTCGCAAGAGATAAAAAGCACGCCCAGCGACGGTGTGACGGCTGTTCGCAACACTTCCCAAAAAAACACAACACGGAACACTCACTGTAAAACACTCACTGTAAAACACTGCACGAAAAGGGCGGCACAAAGATGAAACTCCCGAGCCAAAGGCAGATGGGGGGGGGGGGGGACCTGGAGGAGGGTGCAGAACAAGGAGGGAGGAAGGAAAAAAAACGAAAAGGGGGGGGGAACCAAGGAAGGAGAGGACTAATAAAGGGGGAGAGGGGCAGGGCAGACACGAGAGGGAATGAGAGGAGGCAGAGGAGGGAAATGCAAAAGGACTCGGGGGAGAGAAGAGGGCAGAGAGAGGGGAGGTGGGGAAAAAAAGAGGATGGGAGAGGGGGAGGGAGCCCGGGAAAAGGACAGAGGAAAGGAGGGGGAGTGAGGATCAGAGTTGATAGGAGGGATAAATGGAGGGAGAGAGGGCATCATCTGGGAGGGGAAGTTGATGGAAGCCACCTTGGGAAAGGAGATGAAGGGTGTAGAGATGCAGGGTAGGGGGGACACAACGGTGAAGACGTGGCAGGGGGCGGGGATGGGAGAGGAGACGAGCAACCAGGGGGTGAGGGGGATCAAGGCGATGGGAGGTGTAGAGGATGCGGATATGTTCGAGGAATAGGAGCAGATGGGGGAAAGGAATGAGGTCAAAGAGGATCCGCGTGGGGGACGTTAGGCATATACGGAAGGGGAGGTGGAGTGCATGACGCTCAAGGATCTGGAGGGACTTATAGAATTTGTGGGGGTATAGAATTTGGGGGCAGGGGGCGCGTCCGTGCCCGCTCGCTTATATGTATACTTTTGTTACTGCATCACGTGCTTGCAACGCCATCAGGCGGCATGCAACAGAGCGTTGGGCAGTGGTCATAATGTTCTGGCTAATCAGTGCACGTAAGCAATACTGCAAGAGACCTAATAAAGAGAATGAGTTATGTTTTCAAGCCACGAAAGGGTAGTAAATAGATACTCTACACTTTTTATCAACATTCTGTCACACGCAGCTAATCTGTGGGATTATTATTACTACTCTCATTATTATTATGTAAGGTCGTGCGCATATATCTGTGTGTCCGTGTGTCCGTGAAAGAGGAACGTCATCTAGTAGCCTCAGTGTTGACGGTTCTTCAATTTACAAAAATTTTCCCGGCATCTCTTTTTCACAAATGGTACTTATAATCGTTTGCATACATATGTTTCAGCCTTTAGATGGATGTATGGACATTATATTTTTTATAAAATATATATGAGACGAATTGAATTCCTGAAGATAAAATCTGTGAGATGATTTGCACCCGATAATGACTCCGAGTAAAATATTTTTCATATTACAGGTATAACCTGCTACTGATCTTCAAAAACTTTCCTTTTCTATTCAACACCTGTCATCACGATAACACTTGGTTCAGTCATATCGGATTGGATGCATGTCCATATTTATGGGCTAAATGGCTCTGAGCACTATGCGAGTTAACTTCTGAGGTCATCAGTCCCCTAGAACTTAGAACTACTTAAACCTAACTAACCTAAGGACATCACACACATCCATGCCCACGGCAGGATTCGAACCTGCGACCGTAGCGGTCACGCGGTGCCAGACTGTAGCGCCTAGAACCGCTCGGCCACCCCGCCGGCGCTAAAAAGAGTCACTTTCCCGAGATTACCCGTATAACATATGAATATTTATTGTTTCTATTATTAAACATCACAGTTCATCAGGAATTCATTCTTGAAAGACGAACAGTCCATTCTACTACGTACGTCGGTTTAGTTATATGAGAAACTGGATGTCAACAAATATCTGTTCTGATAAAACATGTGCACTCGCTCGGCGCAGCATTGATTCAATAAGGGGTGGGGAGAGGGGGGGGGGGCATTTAATTCTTTTACAGTTCTACCCGACCCTACCCCAAGCAGTCCAGTCTACTCGGGAGTGGATTATTATTTCCGTAGCTGACATGCAGATCCGACGGTTCGAGAAGAGTCAGGACTACGTTACGAAGGAGCTAAGAAAAATTTCGCAAGAGAATTTCCAGCCCACTATGGAGAGACAAAGGACGTATCTATAAAACACTTGCTACATAGTTTTTCAGGATGGCCGTTTTGTTTGCGCTTTCGACACTCTGCATACAGCTCTCAACAGCCTGAGCACTCAAATACCCGTTTCAGTCGTTTGTTTACGTCCCATGATGACGCAGTAGGCTGCCTGTGGCAGTTTGGACGACCTAATGACCTCGCTGTCGACGGGACATTAAAACTAATCTCCTCCTCTTCATTACGAATAGTGGCTTTGGACATTCCTTCATACAAAGCAACAGGGATATTTGAGAGACGCTTCATTAGCCGAAACAATTACTGTATAATTCATCATTTACATCTAGATAACGGAACTGTCTTGTACATCGGGGACAGCAACCGCACGATATCACTGCAGGTTGAGAAACTTCGGTTAAACTTTACGCAACTGCGATCGTTTGCATTTACGCTATTACCACTATTCGGAAAGACATTCGCCCAGACCATGGTGCCGTAACAAACCAATACTTAGTTTCTAACATAAATGTGTACAATTTCAGCGCCAAAATTTTTTTTTAATTATCTACGAAGTGGAATCAAAAAGTGAGGGAAATTTTATAACTTCGCGTGTTGTGTTAGTGCGATCCGTCCGATTTTTTCGTTGTTGTGTTCGTAAACATGTCTGAAGGATATCTGTATGTGTATAAGACGAGTAAATTCTTTGATACACAAAAAAACTAAGCCAGTACTATTCGTTCTCACGTCTCAGCGCTACGCAGATCAACAGCCACGTGTGGGCTACCTCTGTGTCCGCAGTTCGAAGCGCCGAGGTGTAAAGTACTGTAGTTCCGGGTACCTTACCGGATGGCACGTATAAGGATTTCGCAAATCACGACCGGCATACATTTTCAGGAAAACTCTATGCATTTCTTCATTCACTTGTCGAAATTATAAATATTTTTGTTCTAACAATTAAATTTAATTAAAAATTCACTAAAACTTCATGCAAATACATGTGGTTTCTTTAAATTATATTACCCCTCAAGTTTCATATAAATTAAATAACGTGACCAGTGATGAAAAAATATAGATTAAAAATTAAGTTAACGCGGGAGTTGAACCGGCTCTTCATACATGTTTAGCTTTCCATACTCTTTTTTTTTTATCTCGTTTTGTTCGTTAGCGTTCGTTGTATTTGGTCGAGGTGGACGTCCCATGATGCATGTTAAAGTTCATCGTTCACCCATTAACTCAGTTTTTTATTACAGAGGGCAGCTAAAACCTCTGACCGAACACTCTGAGCTACCGTGCCGGCATACTTGAACGCTACCCGCTTTATCACCATGACCTGTAACGTCCAGCACCTACGCACAGATACATCAGTTACATAACAGAGGCGTAAAACTTCTCTTGAGATATTCCCGGAATTGCCAGAGTAGTGCACCTTACTACGAAGGTTGCCCAGAAGGTAAAGCACCGCATTTTTTTTCTCAGCCGAAAACAATTCTGCGAATGCGAAACGTTACGTATGCGTTATTTGAAGCCTTCTGAGTGAGCGCGTCAAGTTTCCGTCATTTCCGACAGATGGCGTAGCTGCAGGACAGTTTCGAAAGGGCGTCTGTAGGTGATGTACGTTACAAGCAACATGTCGTCATTGAATTTCTCTGGCGGAATATTCACAAACGCTTGTGCAAAGTCTATGGAACACCTGCTGTCGACAGAAGTACAGTTAGTCGCCGAGAACGGAGGGTGATTTCATCAGAAGGCGGAGCTGCGCGTTTTGCAACAATCGGGGACACCATCCCCGGCTGTCACACCTGACATGTTGCAGCGAGTTGATGTTGTCATTCGCGAGGACAGACGCATTCCTGGAAGACATTTTGAGGGCGATGAGTAGATGATTCACACAGTGAAGTACTGGCGCCACCACCAGGACAAGGATTGGTACTGACAGTTCATACACGCCCTTGTTTTGCGCTGGAGGAAGGCCATAGAAAGGGATGGAGATTACGTGAAAAAATAGGGTGTGTAGATAAACCACCATTCTTTCGCGTGTGTAATTCTCATTATGTTCAATAAAGAATTGTCGAAGGAAAAAAATGCGGTGCATTACTTTATGGGAAACCCTCGTACTTGCACAATGTTGCTTTAATGGCATACGAAAGGTGTACAAAGTTTGAAGTAAATCTGTGATCCCAACGTCGAGGCCTCCCCTTGTCAGTTTGTGGTCAGTGTCAAAAAGGTTACACTTGTGTCGGTAGTATTGACGACTATTCACGTAAAAATGGATGAGGGAATTTGTACTGCTGGAAAAAACAATTGCAACACCCTCAAGGGCAAAGGTCACTTTATCGACAAACATGTGACAGGTAAAGAGTAAGTCACAGTAAATGGCACCCAAACAGTTGCATCAATACACAGTTCAGGTCCCGGGTTCGATTCCCGGCGGGGTCAGGGATTTTCTCTGCCTCGTGATGGCTGGGTGTTGTGTGCTGTCCTTAGGTTAGTTAGGTTTAAGTAGTTCTAAGTTCTAGGGGACTTATGACCACAGCAGTTGAGTCCCATAGTGCTCAGAGCCATTTGAACCATCTATCTGGCCGGAAAGCAGGCGTGTATCTCGCGTGCAAACGATCATAAAGGTGCCGAACGGCACGGTGGATAGATTGTCCCAAGCGTTTTGCGCCTTTTGTTGCAATCGGCAGTGGTTCTTGCGGAGCCTGGAGAACGGGTTAGTTCCCGCTTCATCACGTCCATACGTGTTCAGATGGCAAGAGATCTGATGATCTTGCTGGCCAGGAGAATTTTTGTAGCTGCGAGGAGCATGTTCAGTCCCAGCAGCCATATGTGGACGTGCACTGTCTTGCTGAAGAAGCACATCACGTGCCTATCGAGAAATTGATAGAAGCACCGGGATAACATACTGCAATGTAGCGCGCAGTGGTCACTTTAGACAGCAAAGACGCCAAATGTCACCGCGAGTGAGCCGTGGCTGGCTCATGCTATGCGCTGCATTAAACCTTCATTGCGATTCTGTCTTTAGTCTCTCCCGGTTATCGCGATTACGCTGTTATCCTCTCCTTCCGAGGGTGGCAGCAGCGGTGTGTATCGATATTCGCATCTTGGACTATCTTTGACTTGGCACTTATAGATTCCGGCTGGACGGTGTGCGAGGGGTCTGTCGGTTGGCGTGAAGCAGTGAGGAATTCTCGGCGGCTCGTAGTTTGGCCGGGGCCCGCTGGCGGTCTCTACGCGGTGTCGGAGAGTGTGGCGCTGTTCCCATTGCTACGACGTCCGTGGCTCACAGACCCTGGACACGAAAGTTGAGTTTTGATTTAACCTACCAGCCAGTCAAGACTGTTCACATTGTGTTGTTATGAGTTCGTTGTCGGCTGTTTGGATATTCCCGCGAGCAACAACGAGGTTCTCAAGTTGGAAAATTCTAGCCACCCTCCAGTGGAGTTTCCCTGTATTCGGTTATTTGAATTGAAGTGCACCAGCGGAATCTTCTGCCTTGTGGCCGTCAACGTTCCGGTTACTTGTCCTGGGCGTTGACGTAAATTTCAGCCAGTGTAGTTTCCTCATCGTGTTGTTGTTGTCCAGCACGGTATGTAGTTTGACAGATCCGTATATGATTGGTTGTCGGCGCCAATATCTTCTACGTTGTTCCGTTGAATTCCCTGTTGTGCCCTGGTCGGGTGAAGTGGAAGTTATCTTGTCGGTGGGTCCGCTGACTGTCGGTCGGTTGGGTTGTCGACGGATCGTGAATGGTTGGCCCGACTGCCTGTCTCACCTAAGCGAGCGTTAGTGTTTGAATTACAGGCCGACCCTTGAACATCTGGGCGCCGTTGTGTGTACTGCCTTTTTTTAAAATTTGTTCTTGTTGTTGGTACTTGTATGGCTTCTAGCCGCTTTTGTGTTTTAAATTAGAGTTGTTTTACTCTCTAGGCCTTCGACCTAGCTTAGTGTTTCACGTAAGCCCTTTGGCATTTAAAAAAAATTGAATTTTTAAGTCTTCGGCCTTCGGCCGGTTTGAGTTTCAGTTGTTTGATCTCAAGGCCTTCAGCCTAAATTAAAGAACTTTTCCACGTAAGGACTTTCGTTTTTAAAAAAAAATTAATGTTTTGGAATTTTAAGTGTTTGGCCTTCAGCCGATTTGAACTTAACTTGAAACTTCCTGGCAGATTAAAACTGTGTGCCCGACCGAAACTCGAACTCGGGACCTTTGCCTCGCAGCTTCACTTCTGCCAGTATCTCGTCTCCTACCTTCCAAACTTTACAGAAGCTCTCCTGCGAACCTTGCAGAACCAGCACTCCTGAAAGAAAGGATATAGCGGAGACATGGCTTAGCCACAGCCTGGGGGATGTTTCCAGAATGAGATTTTCACTCTGCAGCGGAGTGTGCGCTGATATGAAACTTCCTGGCAGATTAAAACTGTGTGCCCGACCGAGTCGGAAGGTAGGCGACGAGATACTGGCAGAAGTGAAGCTGCGAGGGCCGGGCGTGAGTCGTGCTTAGGTAGCTCAGTTGGTAGAGCACTTGCCCGCGAAAGGCAAAGGTCCCGAGTTCGAGTCTGGGTCGGGCACACAGTTTTAATCTGCCAGGAAGTTTCATATCAGCGCACATTCCGCTGCAGAGTGAAAACCTCATTCTGAACTTAACTTGTTTACTTCAGCCTAACTAAAGAACTGTTTTAAGATAAGGCTTGCCTTTTAAATTTCTGATTACGCTTGCGTTTTAAGTTATTGGCCTTCACCCGTTTTTAAATTAATGTGGCTTTCAGCCGGTGATTAAGTCCAAAAGATTAAAGCTGTGTGTTTAAAAAAAATTTTGGTCTCTTGTAATGTTTGATCAAATAATAAAGTTGTATGTTCGAGTGTAACTGACGTCCCTTATTTTGGCACCTTTCCACAATTTATTCTATCTGTCCTGTCCTGCGGGTTTAGCAGGGCGTTTCAGCGAGTGTAGCTGATGCCCCCTCCCTGCCCACACCATGAAGCCTGGGGATAGAACCTGTGGGTCGTAGGCGCTTGTACTCTGGGATAATAAGCAGTTCACCAGGTTTGCGCCATACACGTGTACCTCCATCACTCCCATACTCTCGTCCAGTAATTCACGACACCGTAGTGGCTGTGTAGTGGTATCAGTCGCAACCTGTCCGGAGTCATATATTCTTAATTCTGCTGCAAGCAGTCAGTTCCCAGTGGTTCCTGATGACAAAGCACGTGCAACATGTGCCCAGATTTGGTCCGTGGATGAAGTTTCGTCGGCCACCCCTGCTCACACAATGCGTCGATCTTGACGTGCGTCTGTACTAAGTGGACTCCAGAACCTGGTCTACAGGTGTGAGAGGGTTCCTCTGAACGCTGTTGAAAGCAGTGACACACCACGGATACACTGTGACAACATGTACAACAATCTGTCTACACGTCCATCCAGCTTCTATCAGGTGCACAGTGCGACCCCTTCCAAATGGCTGAAGTCGTTCAGCAGGAGAGTGTATTCGTCGCTGGGACATTGTTGTACGCTGGAATGAATGTTACACTGTTCACCTCTAAACTCAATCTAGTCACTCTCTGCAGAGTAAAAGCAGAGGGTGCACTGGCATGTCCCCTGAGAGATATCTGACTGCCATGATCGTGTCAAATGAATCACTAACACAACAACCCCTCACTATGCACATATTATTCCCTCGTGCCACTGAACGCAGTCCTTGAGGGCGTTGCATTGTATCAGCAGTGTATATTAAATTTTCTGCAAAAAATGAATAAAGTTCAGCATTCAAATAAATGGTTCAAATGGCTCTGAGCACTATGGGACTCAACTGCTGAGGTTATTAGTCCCCTAGAACTTAGAACTAGTTAAACCTAACTAACCTAAGGACATCACAAACATCCATGCCCGCGGCAGGATTCGAACCTGCGACCGTAGCGGTCTTGCGGTTCCAGACTGCAGCGCCTTTAACCGCACGGCCACTTCGGCCGGCAAAGTTCAGCATTGTCTCAGGAACAAATATTCTGAAATGTGAAAATACGACCTCTTAATTTGGCCAGGAAGGAAAACGAGGAAAGGCTAGACCAGTGGGGATTTGGCACAGTTCATTCATCGGTACAACATACAAATTTGTTTTGTAGAGACTGAATTACATTAAACCCAATTAATAATATTATTAAACAACAATTAATTTAAATATTAAACAATAGTCAGTGGGTGGCCGAAGTGGCCGAGCGATTCTAGGCCCTTCAGTCTGGAACCGCGCGACCGCTACGGTCGCAGGTTCGAATCCTGCCTCGGGCATGGATGTGTGTGATGTCCATAGGTTAGTTAGGTTTAAGTAGTTCTAAGTACTAGGGGACTGATGACCTTAGAAGTTAAGTCCCATAGTCCTCAGAGCCAATAGTCAGTGATGGCAGAAAACGTGAATTATAACTCGCCCGTAATCACTGCTTGCCAGACCATAAGATAAAAGACTAATGACGCGAACTTCATGAGCAGAAGACACCAATAAAAAAAATTTAATTGAACTGAACGGACTTCATAATAGGCCATTGCCAAAAAATTCCTATACTAACATACCAAGTGACCACAGAAAGAGAATAAAAGATTTTAAAACCTCATAAAACAATCATGTTAGCAAAGCTTACAGGGTTCCACAATAATATTCAGGTAATTAAAATTTACATTAAATAAGAATGACCGTTGAGACCTCAACCATTAGCAATAACTTTATAAAGAGGGAGCCTCTTTTAATTAACCACTAGATTGTCTCAGAATTACTCTAAAATTTGAACTTAGCTTTAAACGGAAGTACTGAAGGCCGCGGCTGGGCTTGGGAGAAATAACACTGCAGACGACGGACAGCGCGAACCTTCATTGCCCAAGGCTTGTGCACAACATCGCATAAACAGGCGGCCGTGTGAACCGACTGCGCCCAGAATGAGTGGGCCTGGCAAGGATCGGTAAACAGCGGCGACGTCAGAGCACAAGCAGTCTTAACCAAACTCCCTGCAGCACAAATAAATTCCAATAGGTGCAAGCTCAAGTCAAAGCCAAGACTGTGATAAATAATGATTACGCTTCCAATAGTTAATGTAATTTCTTGGGCAGCAGTACTCGAAATTTAACAGTCTTCTAAGAAATTCGCAGAAAATTTAAGACACCTCCTACAGTTGGCTTAAGGAAATTTCAGAATTAAATACTTACAACAAATCCTGCTGGAACGAATGATTGAGCCAGTCCCAGTAGCCTCAAATTCTACGGCTCCTGGGCACGTACACAGTCCAGGCCAAGCAAGAGCGGACAATGTTTCCTAAAAGAAACTAAAATTTCCACATAAACCACTTAAATAAAGAAAACATACGATATACATCTCCTGAAGCGGAATAAGCAACACAATAGCGTCAATGAATAAGACACTGTGGAGTAAAGTCCAGAAAAACGGCAATGTTCCGCCAGAGGATAACTACAAATTGAGCACAGCATTTATCCAAAATGTTCAAATTAAATATAAGTCACACGTTTCTTAACACCCCTGATAACATTCGTGCAACTCGGGAGTCGACTTTCGCACCTGGAATAGACAATCTGTGATAATACTAAACATCGACCAATACCTGGCGCCAAATCTAATGTCAGCTGAAAATTATTTGCCTCAAGAAGGCGAGAATTAATAACAGGCAGGTAGAAACACGTAAACACGCACAAACACTACAATGCCAACGAACTTCACAAGAAGCTTCCTTATATTAAAGGCGAAAACGGACACTTAAAATTCAAAGATCAATCTTTCAATAAGATGCAATATACAAAGGTCTAATTAAAGTATTTAACACACCTTTTTAACACTTGCTCATACAATTCAGTCTTCGAGTTCCATGAGGGCGCGGACTTAAGTACCAATAAACAGAACCGAAGAATCCAGAAATTCCGGTAAACACGCCACACAGGCAAAGAGGACTCCTGCATATCCTTCCCAGAGACAGGCAGGTGGCGGCTAAAGGCCTCCTTTCCACCTGGTTGCTGCACTGATACTCCATCATCACACTAACTGTCATACTGCCTTTGCAGGCCCGGCATGCCGTCCCTCCAGGCCAAGCCAACGGGAGTTGGGCTCGCTGAGCAACATCTTGGAGCCTGTATCGATATCGATATAGCACGGCAAGCCGCCACGGCTGAAATTTCGTCATGTGAATCTGCTAGAACAAAACAAGGGTTTACGAGTTTTCATCCCATCGCGAATGTTCTTAAATATTAATGAATAAAACGAAAGAAAATCAACCAACGGGAATAAAAGTTTCGAAGACGTTGAAGATCACGAACATTGGACGTACCAGGACATCATCAGTCAAATGAAACGTGGAAAAGGTGAAATAAGTGATTATGAACGATCGCTGAATTCAAATCAGAGAAGTCACTGATGTTGTTCGCATAGAAACTGCCACATGCCATGAAACTTTTCCGGCGTTTTGGATCCTTCTTTGAAACTGGAATTATTATGTTTTCTTGAAGTATGGGAGTATTTCCCCTGTCTCATATATCTTTCACACCAGGTTGTGCAATTTTGTCATGGCTGGCACGTCCAAAGATCTCAGTTATTTTTTGGGAAAGTCGCACAATCCAGTGGCTTTTGTTCTATTGTGGTGTTTCAGTGATATCAAATTGTTCTCTCATCATCACATA
Organism: Schistocerca nitens; assembly: GCF_023898315.1. Lineage (NCBI taxonomy): Eukaryota > Metazoa > Arthropoda > Insecta > Orthoptera > Acrididae > Schistocerca > Schistocerca nitens. The sequence goes on from NC_064621.1 coordinate 246,268,533, forward strand.
TCCCATCTCATCTTCATCTGCTCCCTCTTCCGTTTGTATAATACTGTCTTTAGGTTCACTTCCACCTTTCAGTTTTCCCACGTTTGTTTAGTACTGATTCTATGTAAATCGGTAAGCGGGTATAAGACTCCATCCAGCCTCTCGTTGACCAGTCTGCTGTGGCAGGTGAAGGCAGCAAAACTAAAGCCGACATGGCTGTGTCAAGAAGGATACTATTATTGCTCATACGAACATCACAGGTTTATTTTTCCTACTCATCCGCATTAACTTATATATTTCTACATTTAGAGCTAGCTGCCATTCAATGCACGAACTAGAAATTTTATTTAAGTCACCTTGTGTCCTCTTACAGTTATCCAACTTCGACTCCTTCCCGTAAACCAAAGCATCGTCAGCAAACAATAGCAGATTGGTATCTACACACTCGACTAGATCATTTATGTACATAGAAAACAGTAGCTGTCCTGTCGCATTTCCTTGGAGAACTATTGACGATTCCCTTGTCTCTGATGAACAGTCGCTGTCGAGGACAACATATTTGCTTCTGTTACGTAATAAATCTTCGAGCGACTCACATAACTGGGAAGCTATTTCATATGATCGTACCTTCGTTAACAGTGTGCAGTGGGGCATCGTGTCTAAAGCTTTCCGGAAATCTACAAATACGAAACCTGCCTGTTGCCCTTCATCTATAATATCCCTAACAACGGTTTGCTATAGAATCCCTGAACATAGCCGGCTGGTGTGGCCGTGCGGTTCTAGGCGCTACAGTCTGGAACCGCGTGACCGCTACGGTCGCAGGTTCGAATCCTGGCTCGGGCATGGATGTGTGTGATGTCCTTAGGTTAGTTAGGTTTAAGTAGTTCTAAGTTCTAGGGGACTGGTGACCACAGATGTTAAGCTCCATAGTGCTCAGAGCCATTTGAACCGTTTGAACCCTGAACATATTATAGTTCGAATATAATAAATTTCCTGTAGACGGAGAAGTTTATCTGTACGAGTAGAAAGCATCGCTCATACGAAAGTCATGACTTTGAGCTTTTGATATTCATACAGGAGCTTCTGTTTTCTGTATAGGTCTTTTTAATTTTTCTATAGTTGTCATTTATCTTTTCCATATTTATGCATGATTCTACATTCTTGCATGTGCCCTCCAGCCATTACTGCTTCACCATTTTTCAATTTCTATCTCATGTCTCTATTCCCTTTCGACTGCCTCATGTGATGCATTTTTACATTTTCTACTTTCGTCGGTTAAATCCAGTATCTCCCGTGTTATCCAATGATTTCCACTGGGTCTTGCGTTTTTACCTATTTGATCCGGTATTGACTTCACTGACTCAATGTCTCATCTCTCTTGTGTTCCCTATCCCTGGTAAGTCGGTCGCTGCCTAACGCTCCCTCTGAAATTCTCAATAAACTATGGTTTTTTCTATTTTGCAAGTCTCGTCTCCTTAATTTCCATCCTTTTTGCAGTTCCTTCAGCTTTAATCTGCAGTCATAGTCATAGTCATTAAAATTATGGCCAGAGTGCACATATGTCTCTGGAAATGTCTTAAAGGTTAATATCTGGCCTCGAGTTCTTATCATTACATAATCAATCAAAAACCCTGCTCTCTTCCGTTTATACAATCTTCTTATTCTTAAATTATGTATCACGCTCTGCTCAAAATTCTACCAGGCGTCATTCTCTTTCATTCCTTTCTCCCTGTCCATTTTCACACTTTTCCTGTCCTTCCTTTTCCTGCTGTCGAATTCGAGCCTCCCATCACAATTAAATATTCAACTCCCTTAACTATCTGTATAATTTCATTTATTTCTTAATACAGTGTTTTAATCTCTTCATCAGCAGATGTAGTTAGCAAATAAACTTTAACTAATTTAGTATGTGCTGACTTCGTGTCTATCTCGGCTATGATAACGCGTTCACTGTTCGTAGCAGTTTACTAGCGTTCCTATTTTCTTATTCAATATTAGAGACATTCCTGCTTTACCCCTATCTTATTTAGTGTTATAGCCTGACAAGAAGTCCTGTTCTTCCTACCACCACGCTTAGCAGACTATAGCTCTATCTAACTTCAGCCTATCCGTTTCCCTTTGCAAATTCCGTAACAGTCTTACGCGATTAAGGGATCTAAAATTCCAAGCTCGACCCGTAGAATGTCGGTTTTGTTTTTCCTAACAGTGATATTCCACTGAAACAAATGAAACTGTGTGACTGCAGAGAACTTTTAAAGTCTCAGACATCTATTATGTAAAATTACAGGCCAGTATTCGAACCCACGTCTCCTGTCCACTAGACGGATGTGGTAACCACTACGCCACCCTAGCACAGTGGCTCTGAATTAACTGCACCGATTACTCTAGCATTCCTCCCTCCTCAACCCATATTCAGTCTGCATATATACATCGTAGATGTTCGAGACTTGAAAAGGTCTCTGGACCCATACAGTTATATTTTATTAAAGCACCTATGTCTGGATTTCAGACTGGAACCCCCGTTTCGTTCGATGCTGAGGTGCTATTCCAATACAGTTGGAGGGCCTCTGCAATGCTGTTTGTGTTTATGGGGAATTCCAGAAGGGCTCAGGAGTGATGGGAATTTGGACTGAGGAGGTAGGCGTGCTAGGGTAGTCCGTGCAGTTGTGCAAAGCCACTGTGCCAGGGTGGCGTAGTGGTTAGCGTATCTGCCTAGCAAGCAGGAGACCTGGGTTTGAATTCCGGCCATGGTAAAAATTGTCATTCGTCGCTTCAGTCTGTATACATGCATCCTACTGAGTAGTCCTCTCCTGAAGATTGGTTGGGGGCACTGTTTTACCTCCGGAATATTTTACTCTCGAAAATATCTTTATCATTTAACCAGAAATTAGAGTTGTATGCTTTTAATGAAAATAGTGGTTGCAGTTTCCCTTTGCTTTCAGCCGTTCGCAGTATGAGAGCAGTGATGCCATATTAGCTAATGACCAGATCAGTCAGTCAACAGACTGTTGCCCCTGCTACTACTGAAAAGGTTGCTGCTCCTCTTTAGGAACCACGGGTAGTCTGGCCTCTCCACAGATAGCACACCACTGTGTTTGCCCCTGCCATCTGTGACGCTAAGGCACGCAGTGCACCCCATCACGGCATGGTGCACAAGTTCATGAGGACTCACGGGAAATAAGGGCGTTATTAACGTGTTGTTAGGTATGTATGACCATTATATATTGATTTTGTGCAAGCGATGAAAATCGAAGAAATCACGAGTTTTCTTCCTACCTTGCTGTGAGCATATCCATATTTGTCGATGGAATGAATGCTTTCCAAGATACCAAACCGGCAGATAACAGGAATAATCAAAAACTGCACCGGGGCAGCGCCAGTGAATAGACACTGCGGAGATATAATGGTTCAGATGGCTCTAAGCACTATGGGAGGAGGAGGATATTGGTGTTTAACGTCCCGTCGACAACGAGGTCATTAGAGACGGAGCACAAGCTCGGATTAGGGAAGATGGGGAAGGAAGTCGGCCGTGCCCTTTCAAAGGAACCATCCCGGCATTTGCCTGGAGTGATCTAGGGAAATCACGGAAAACCTAAATCAGGATGGCCGGACGCGGGATTGAACCGTCGTCCTCCCGAATGCGAGTCCAGTGTCCTGCCGCTGCGCCACCTCGCTCGGTAAGCACTATGGGACTTAACATCTGAGGTCATCAGTCCCCTAGACTGAGAACTACTTAAACCCAACTAATCTAAGGACATCACACACAGCCACGCCCGAGGAAGGATTAGAACCTACGACAGTAGCAGCCGCGTGGCTCCCGACTGAAGCGCCTAGAACCGCTCGGCCACAACGGCCGGCAGCGGAGTTCTGGCAACGCTCCAGCCATTAGCAGAATTTGGCACAAGTTGTGCAAAATTCCCATCAACAAATGGTAATGTGATTTGTAGATGTCTTTGATTTGTAGATCTCTTTGGAATTAGTGAAGTTCGGTGAAAGGAGGAACAAGACTTCTGGTCAGGTGAATACAGGGTTATAAATACAAAATCAAATAGGGGTAATGCAGGAGTAGGTTTAATAATGAACAAAAAAAAAAAAAAAAAGATTTCGGGTAAGCTACTATAAACAGCATAGTGAACGCATAATTGTGGTCAAGATAGATACGAAACCCACGCCTACCACAGTAGTACAAGTTTATATGCCGACAACCACCGCAGATGATGAAGAGATTGATGAAATGTATGATGAAATGAAAGAAATTATTCAGATAGTGAAGGGAGACGAAAATGTAATAGTCATGGGTGACTTGAATTCGATAGGAATAGAAGGAAACGTAGTAGATGAATATGAAAAGGGGGGTGAGGAATTAAAGAGGAAGCCACCTGGTAGAATTTTGCACAGAGCATAACTTAATCACAGATAACACTTGGTTCAAGAATCATAAAAGAAGGTTGTATATATGGAAGAAGCCTGGAGATACTGACAGGTTTCAGATAGTTTATGTAATGGTCAGACAGAGATTTAGGAATCAGGTTTTAAGTTTTAAGACATTTCCAGGAGCAGATGTGGATTCTGACCACAATCTATTGCTTATGAACTGTAAATTAAAACTAAAAAAACTGCAAAAAGGAGGGAATTTAAAAGAGATGGGACCTGGATAAACTGACAGAAACAAAGGTTGTAGAGAATTTCAGGAAGAGCATTAGGGAATGATTGACAAGAATGGGGGAAAGAAATACAGTAGAAGAAGAATGGGTAGCTTTGAGAGATGATATAGTGAAGGCAGCAGAGGATCAAATAGGTAAAAAGACGAGGGCTAATAGAAATCCTTAGGTAACAGAAGAGATACTGAATTTAATTGATGAAAGGAGAAAATACAAAAATGCAGTAAATGAAGCAGGCAAAAAGGAATACAAACGTCTCAAAAATGAGATCAACAGGAAGTGCAAAATGGCTAAGCAGGGATGGCTAGGAGACAAATGTAAGGATGTAGAGGCGTATATCTCTAGGGGTAAGATAGATACTGCCTACAGGAAAATTAAAGAGAAATTTGGAGAAAAGAGAACCACTTGCATGAATATCAAGAACTCAGATGGAAACCCAATTCTAAGCAAAGAAGGGAAAGCAGAAAGGTGAAAGGAGTATATAGAGGGTCTATACAAGGGCGATGTTCTTGAGGACAATATTATGGAAAGGAAGAGGATGTAGATGAAGATGAAATGGGAGATACGATACTGCGTGAAGAGTTTGACAGAGCACTGAAAGACCTGAGTCGAAACAAGGCCCCGGGAGTAGACAACATTCCATTAGAACTACTGATAGCCTTGGGAGAGCCAGCCCTGACAAAACTCTACCATCTGGTGAGCAAGATGTATAAGACAGGCGAAATGCCCTCAGACTTCAAGATGAATATCATAATTCCAATCCCAAAGACAGCAGGAGTTAACATATGTGAAAATTACCGTACTATCAGTTTAATAAGCCACGGCTGCAAAATACTAACACGAATTCTTTACAGACGAATGGAAAAACTTGTAGAGGCCCACCTCGGGGAAGATTAGTTTGGATTCCGTAGAAATGTTGGAACACGTGATGCAATACTGACCCTATGACATATCTTAGAAAATAGTAGACTTAGAAAAAGGTTCAAATGGTTCAAATGGCTCTGAGCACTATGGGACTCAACTGCCGAGGTCATTAGTCCCCTAGAACTTAGAACTAGTTAAACCTAACTAACCTAAGGACATCACAAACATCCATGCCCGAGGCAGGATTCCAACCTGCGACCGTAGCGGCCTTGCGGTTCCAGACTGGAGTGCCTTCAACCGCACGGCCACTTCGGCCGGCCTTAGAAAAAGCTTTTGACAATGTTGACTGGAATACTCTCTTTCAAATTCTGAAGGTGGCAGGGGTAAAATACGGGGAGCGAAAGGCTATTTACAATTTGTACAGAAACCAGATGGAAGTTATAAGAGTGGCTGGGCATGAAAGGGAAGCAGTGGTCGGGAAGGGAGTGAGACAGGGTTTTAGCCTATCCCCGATGTTATTCAATCTGTATATTGAGCAAGCAGTAAAGGAAACAAAAGAAAAATTCCGAGGAGGAATTAAAATCCATGGAGAAGAAATTAAAACTCTGAGGTTCGCCGATCACTTTGTAATTCTGTCAGAGACAGCAAAGGACCTGGAAGAGTAGCTGAACGGAATGGACAGTGTATTGAAAAAAGATATAAGATGAACATCAACAAAAGCAAAACGAGAATAATGGAATGTAGTCGATTTAAGTCGGGTGATGCTGATGGAATTAGATTAGGAAATGAGACACATAAAGTAGTAAAGGAGTTTTGCTATTTGGGGAGCAAAGTAACTGATGATGGTCGAAGTAGAGAGGATATAAAATGTAGACTGGCAATGGCAAAGAAAGCGTTTCCGAAGAAGAGAAATTTGTTGACTTCGAGTATATATTTGTCAGGAAGTCGTTTCTGAAAGTATTTGTATGGAGTGTAGCCATGTATGGAAGTGAGACATGGACGATAACTAGTTTGGACAAGAAGAGAATAGAAGCTTTCGAAATGTGGTGCTACAGAAGAATGCTGAAGATTAGATGGGTTGATCACGCAACTAATTAGAAGGTATTGAATAGAATTGGGGAGGAGTTTGTGGCACAACTTGACTAGAAGAAGGGATCGCTTGGTAGGACATGTTCTGAGGCATCAAGGGATCACCAATTTAAAATTGGAGGTCAGCGTGGAGGGTAAAAATCGTAGAAGGAGACCAAGAGATGAACACACTAAGCAGATTCAGAAGGATGTAGGCTGCAGTACGTACTAGCAGATGAAGAAGCTTGCACAGGATAGAGTAGCATGGAGAGCTGCATCAAACCAGCCTCAGGACTGAAGACCACAACAACAACAACAACAACAACAACAACATATAGCCCATTTTTTAGTAGTAAGTGTGATGCGGTTGTCATGTCATAAATTGTTAACTGTCTCTGCACACACACACACACACACACACACACACACACACACACACACACAAATGCGTGCAATGAACGCCTTCTTTACTCATGTGGTTATCCCACAGAGGCAATGTATGCCAATAACATGCATTTACAATTACAGAGTTATTTTGGTTCTTTCTCCGTATGCCTTTCACGCCGGCCGATGTTGCCGAGCGGTTCTAGGCTCTTCAGTCCAGAACCGCGCTGCTGCTACGGTCGCAGGTTCGAATCCTGCCTCGGGCATGGATGTGTGTGAGTTTCTTAGGTTAGTTAGGTTTAAGTAGTTCTAAGTCTTAGGCGACTGATGACCTCAGATATTAATTCCCATAGTGCTTAGAACCATTTGAACATCCGTATGCTCTTCACGAAAGCAGAGATCATCAGTTACCTGACGGTAGGAGCTGTATGAATCGTAAAAACTTTGTTCTGCGTCTCATGGTGTTGCATCTGCTTGTAAAGAGAAATTCGAGAAAGAAACTGAACATGCTTTCAGGAGTGTGGAATTCGACAGAACTCACAGATAGGCTGGCCGGTGTACATCAATGTTCCTTCTCGTGTACGCTACTTCCGGGTTTAGGTCCCCTTCCAGTCTCTCAAACTAGAGCGTCACAAATTGACTCTACTTAGTTCGACATCCACGTAGAAAATTAACGTCCGCATCTAAGAACGAAATTTAAAGTTCCTTATCTACTTAATGCCTGCAAGATAACGCTTTCACGGTGGTGACATGCTTAGGCCGTTACTGTGTCTAAAAAAGTAAGGTCACATCGCGCCTCCTGAAGCAGATGTGTCCTCGTTTACTGTCAGGAGAATAATTCATCATCCTATGTTTAGTTTGGACACATAATAGTCACTCTGCAAAAAGCCGTGTGTCATTCTGGACTTCCGCACAGCTGTCGTGCGGCGCGATTTTTTTGCGTGTTCCACATTTCTGTTTCGTAGCATGACATAAAGGATTAGCAAACAGCACGAATAGCTCCATCGTCAACGAAATTAAAGTGCTAAATTTAATGCATTATGAGAGTCACAAGAAAATGAAAGAGTCACAAGAAAATGAAAAAGAACGCAACGAATTTAGCGGAAACTCATTCACAGAATATTTTTATTAGACCCAGAGAGCAAAAGAAGCAACACTAGAAATCAGTATTTGTATTATCGGAAAGCATGTTACACCACCGTCGGATGCTACGAAATTTTGTTAGCATCACTGCTAGTTTCTATTGATACTAATCGACACCAAGCACCTGGATACATACATTAACAGACATTAGTAAAATTATTAGGGACAAAACCTGTACATTACTATAAAACCAAATAATATATTAAAAAGAAGTTTAAAATTAATGAAATTTCTCTATGCACATATGGCATTCCATTTGGAATGGAATTAGCTTATACTCTGAATTAATATCTAGGCTAACTTTAAAAATATGTAGTGCAAATATTTATTGATTCGCAGAATATAACGCGAAATGTTATTTGCTTAATACAGTGAAGCGCAAAATAAACTGGTATAGGCATGGGTATTCAAATACAGTGATAAGTAAACAGGCAGAATACAGCGCAGAGGTCGGCTACGCCTATATGAGACAAGTGTCTGGCGCAGTTGTTAGATCGGCTACTGCTGCTACAATCAAGAATTGAGTTTAAACGTGGTGTTAAAGACGGGGCACAAGCAATGGAACAAAGCATCTCCGAGGTAGCGGTGACGTAGTGGTTTTTCCCGTACCACTTTTTCACGAATGTACCGTGAATATCAGAAATCCGGTAAAACATCAAGTCTCCGACATCGTTGCGGTAGGAAAAAGATCCTGCAAGAACGGGACCAATGACGACTGAAGAGAATCGTTCAACGTGACAAAAGTGCAACCCTTCAGCAGATTGCCGCAGATTGCGTTGCTGGATCATCAAGTGCCATTCAACTAAACATCTTCGATATGGGCTTTCGGATCCGAAGGCCCACTCGTGTACCCCTGATGACTGCAAGACACAAAGCTTTACGCCTCGTCTGCGCCCGTCAACGCTGACATTGGACTGTTGATTTGCGCAAGTCCTTCGGAATCCACAATGGACATGAATGTATGCAGGCGATCAGACAGGGTACATACGTACGTGTCACCTGTCAGAGTCGTATCTAGACGTATCAGAGGTCGCTCCAACTGCACACGCCCCACCTCATTACAGTGCCTCCACCAACTTGAACAGTCCCCTGCTGACATGTAGGGCCCATAGATTCATGAGGTTGTCTCCATACCCGTACATGTCCATCCGCTCGATACAATTTGAAACGAGACTCGTCCGACCAGCCAACATGTTTCCAGTCATCAACAGTCAATTTCAGACCACGTAGAACGTTTTGGAAATGTATTGGTTTCTGTTATTATCGGGATTCTTAGACACTGACTTGGCTTTTCTGTTTGGATTTGAATGGTTTATAATTTCTTTGTAGATTTCGTCCTCTTCTAGTTCAGAATAATTAATACTGAGAACTTGGGTCGTGGAAACTGAGTTGTGAGCGACCTATATTCTGACAGCTTCTCCTATCATCTCAAATTTATTTTTCTTTTTTTTATGAGTTGCGCAGTTTGTTGGGCCATAAATGGCTCGCTCCTCAATACATCCAAGAAATGTGATAGCGCATACGCTTCGATAGTGAGTTTCGGCATTGACATTTCTTTACAAATAATTGTCGACTGACGGTAACACCACCGGGATCAGCTAGTTAGCTCATAATTACAAGTCAGATGCCTTTTATGCAAATATCGATACCAGCGTAAAAATGCTGCTACCAGAGAACAAACAATAGCTAATACGAATCTCTTTATTAAAAGACTGACTGAAAAGTGGGGTACCAGCTGCCTCATTCCACGTTCCTCACCTTCCCCACCACCTTTAAAAACTTTCACAAAAATGTTGGTATGCAAACATGTTCGGGTTCTTTTTAACATGCAGTTCGTCCGCCGGCCGCTGTGGCCGAGCGGTTCTAAGCGCTTCAGTCCGGAACCGCACGCCTGCCACGGTCGCAGGTTCGAATCCTGCCTCGGACATGGATTTTTGTTATGTCCTTAGGTTAGTTAGGTTTAAGTAGTTTCTTCTAGGGGACTGATGACCTCAGATGTTAAGTCCCATAGTGCTTAGAGCCATTTGATTTTGCAGTTCGTCCCCCACTGCCAGAAGCTGCCATAATTTTAACTCGCTGACACCTATTAGTCCGTCGCTTTAAGTCTCTCATACCCATCCACTCCCAGTTGCCCATTCTCACTCACTCATTCGGCCAAACTCATTGTCATTATCTCATCGTGGCATTCCAACTGACACTGTCTCCTGTCTCACAGCTGCAGTCACTCTCCTTCTGTCCTACGACTATTGTCACCTCTCACTGCCACTGTCTTCGCCATGGTCTGTCTTACTGCTACTACCTCATTTATACCTTAGAACTGCTGCAATTCTTCCCACTGTCACTATCTCTCTCTTCCTCGTTGTCGTTGTCATGGACTCTCATTATCACCGACTCTCACCCACTTCCACTTTCTCCTTCTCTTCATTCCTCTGCCATTGGCACCGTCTCCTTCAGCCTTTTCCTAGCAGTGTTCTCGCACTGTATACTACGTTCCACAGCCACTGCGTCCCTCTCTTTCTGCCATTCGCTCCTTCACTCTTTCTGCACCACAATCACTGTCTACTACCTTCCAGTAGTTATTACTTCCCCATCTCTTTCCTGCTGCCATTGTCTCTTTTCTCTGCATACAAAAGCGCGAATATGTTCGCGAGCCAATATTTTTACGAACATTTTTAAAGCGGGTCAGAAACGTATAACGATGCAGCTGGTACCATACACTTTTCAGTCAGAATATTTTAATAAAGAAGAGCATATGTTCCTTTTTTGTGCTCCGATAGGGGCATTTTCCCGTTGGTTCCCTTCTTTTCCCTGACACAGCAGGGCATGTCAATCATATGAGAAGAACTTGATGGATTAGTAAAATTTTGATGTTTACTTATGTAAAACTGAAATAACGCGAAACTAATTTTATACCTCAAGACGGATTTTACGCGAATAAAAATTCTGCATGTGCTTCAGTACCACAACGTGCAGTACCCAGAACCCTTCTGAACATAACAGAGACACTTTACATCACATTTCTCCCTGATACGACACTTTATAAACTACGTTTCCGCCTTTCACCGCATCTTACTTGCTTATTTTATGTGCACAAAAAGGGTAACTTTGAACCTCTGCCGCGCGGGATTAGCCGAGCGCCGGCCGAAGTGGCCGTGCGGTTAAAGGCGCTGCAGTCTGGAACCGCAAGAACGCTACGGTCGCAGGTTCGAATCCTGCCTCGGGCATGGATGTTTGTGATGTCCTTAGGTTAGTTAGGTTTAACTAGTTCTAAGTTCTAGGGGACTAATGACCTCAGCAGTTGAGTCCCATAGTGCCCAGAGCCATTTGAACCATTTTTTGATTAGCCGAGCGGTCTCGGGCGCTGCAGTCATGGACTGGGCTGATCCCGGCGGATGTTCGAGTCCTCCCTCGGGCATGGGTGTGTGTGTTTGTCCTTAGGATAATTTAGGTTAAGTAGTGTGTAAGCTTAGGGACTGATGATCTTAGCAGTTAACTCCCATAAGATTTCACACATTTTTGAACCTTTGTATCTCGGAAACAGATGAATGTATCTAGAAAATCTGCTGTGCGTAGTCGTCTTGAGATCCGCGGCTGGGATTTGGTGCCAAAAATTCAGGTTTTTTTAAGTCTACAGGTAATACAATTTTGACAAACACTGAATTTACTCAAATGCATTATCCATTCGTTCATCACGGGTATGCCCCTCAGTTTAAATGAGAGGATATCATGGATATATCCGTCATCATCAACCATCAATCAATATATTTAATAATTTTTATGTGCTGTTTTACTTATACAAGTAGTGTAACTTTGAACTTCTGTGTCTGGGAAACGGATAAAGACGTCGAGAAAATTTTCAAGACTGTTAGATATCGAGATATTAGATATAAATCGTAAAAATTACAGCCATTTGCTGTGTATAACCGTCTTGGAATCTGCGGCCGGAGATTGGTCCGCTGCTGACTGCGAAAACATGGTGAAAAACGCTTTTTTTGGGGTTTTCTCAGTAGCCGCTCATGAATTTACGCAAATGCATTCATTCATTCACAGTTATATCCGTCAGTTTAATTAAATCACACGTTTATCACTGGTATATCCGTTATCAGCCAATCAAATTAATCTTTACGTGTATATTTTACGTGTACGAGAAGGATAACTTTGAACTCCTGTATCTGAGAAGGGGATAAAAATATCAAGAAATTTCTCAAGGTTGTTCAGGATCGGGGTCTTAGGAATGTATCATCAGAATTTCAGCCATTTCCATCTTGGAATCCTCGACTGGGTTTTGGTCCGCTGGTGACGGCGAAAATACAGTAAAAAACCTTTTTTTATATTTTTTCCGAGGAATGGCCCATGGACTACTGGTGCCTCCATAAGTCCCATCAAGTCTACCGTAGGCAACATCAGGTGCAAAAAGAACCAACAGATTTGCACCATTTTCCTAAGCTGGAGGAAGTATGTAATATTCATATTTTGACCCTGTACTGTAGGCTAGTGCCACTAAGACGATCCTTCTGTTGGATATACAAATGGTCCCTAGACCAAGGACTATCCAAAACATTTGATCCTACTTTGTTGTCCACAACAGAACCTGTGATATGAGCACCGGAAAACCTCGTATTTATGTGCTGCGTTTTGGAACATATTGGTAAACGTACAGTCTCATGCCTACCGATTAGTAAAAGATAATCAACGAAGATACTATACTAACATCGGAATAGGCTACACACGTATATTCACCCGTATTTTGTTTTCTATCTTTACTGTTCCAATTTCGGATCTGTCTATTTGAAAACACGTCTTTCACTTAGTTCTCATGCAACTTTTGAGATATATTCATGAGGCAAAAAATACATTCATATTACAAAATCTGCAAGAAAGATATTGTGTTTGCAATACTATTCCCAAGGGATAAATTTGAAAAATGCGTCTAAAAACTAAAAGAAGGATGCTTTTATTAAATCAAAAATAATGATGAAATTGTAGAAAACTTCATGAAGACCATTTCTATGGTTAAAATTATTTGTCGAGAGGCAAATCAAGACAGAAAAAGCGTAGGGGCGTTCTAGGCACATAAAACAAATGGTCTGTCTCATTTGAGCCCATTCTTGTCTCTGATACTACCTGTTAATATAACTTTATCTCCTTATCTTTTATTATAGGCCTGAACCCTTTTCGACGCGTATTTTAAACGATACTGAAACGAAATTATGTAGTTATTGTAACTTTGGTCCCTTTACATCGTGGGCTTACGTTTCTATTACCAAAGGGTCTCATAATACTATAACCACCACAATTGTACACAAAAATTTATCATTGTCTAACGTTAAGCATGAAGAACAATAGTAATACTGGAACATATGCTTTAACTCGTGCGTAACACAACAAACCATATAGTCTTGTAGCCATAGTTGCAGTAAAAATGAAATGAAAGGAGCGTTTGGCGTCATTGGCTGGGAGGCCCCTTACGGGGCAGGTCCGGCCGCATTGGTGGAGGTCTTATTACATTCGACGCCACAGTGGGCGCCCTGGGCGCCGGATGAGGATGAAATGATGATGAAAACAACTCAACACCTCCCTGAGCGGAGTAAATCCCAGACCCAGCCGGGAATCGAAACCGGGCCCGTAAGACGGTAATCCACCAAGCTGACCACTCAGCTGTCGGGGTGGACACAGTTGCAGTAATATTGCCACAAATTCTTTAGGGACCGATTGGAATATCAACTCATTGTCCACTGTCAAAAGCAGTTAATGTTTAGGGGTGTTCTACAGGCGTAACTAATTACCAGTACCTGTAACTGACACACTTGAAAGGGGGGGGGGGTGTTTAAAGAGCTTTGGTTGTTCTTTCGATTAAACATCTTCCTTTTGAGTTAGACAGTAAATACCAGTTATATGGAGACTGTATCCTGACCTGGATTATCTAGGATCTTGTATGTGAGCGTCTAAGTCAGATTCATAGCTCAGCGTGCCCATCAAAATTAATATATTTTCGAGCAAATTGAACTCGCCAATTAATTGAAGGATGAAAAGGATTTATTTCACGATAGGTATGTGAGGGAAGAGAAGGCATATGTACAGACAGCATCTGATTTATGCATATACTAAATTACTTCATTATCATTTACTCTCTCTCTCAATTTCAGGAATCCACTAAGCGTTGTCTGCATCAGTGCTTCTGAGCATCTTAGGAAATGGATTATCGACTGAGGAGGCGCAGTTTGAGAGCACTATTGAATAGCTTGAGGTTCAAAAATCAAAATATTAATTTGGAAAGACAATCCATCTCTCTAACATTATCATTATACATTCACAGGGATCACAGGAAACATCATTCGGCAAACATCTGTACTCTAGAGTTAAACTTTCTCAACTGGTTCTGTAAATGAAAACTTGAACCAAATGAATTGGCAAAACAAATGAGTACACACAAGCTACCACAGTCCGGCTTTTGGAAATGGGAAGCTATGGTAGGGAAAAAACAGAAAGTACTCAATTTAGTTGTGTACATCCACATGCAGAAAACCAACGAAGGTGGCCTTGCACTTATTCCAACGACCAGACAGCATTCGATAATGTCAGTAATGTGCATCGGGCCTGGGGAGGTATTTTCACAATCAAGACCCAAATGAGAATAGAAACAATTAAATCAACGACTGAAAGAAATTTTCCATATGAATAGGTGATCATTTCGCTCAGTATAGTGTGCCTTACGAAACGATGATCGGATGTACAGATACGAAATGGCGAATTTCGGGAATCGTGGTGATGTGGGGTGAGAAAAATCATACTATCTCAAATAAACGCAGAAAATGGAAAATACGTAAAATCATACACATGCGGGTATTCAGTCAAATGGTTGAAATGGCTCTGAGCACTATGGGACTTAACTTCTGAGGTCATCAGTCCCCTAGAACATAGAACTACTTAAACCTAACTAATCTAAGGACACCACACACATGTATGCCCGAGGCAGGATTCTAACCTGCGACCGCAGCGGTCGCGCGGCGCCAGACTGTAGAACCTAGAACCGCTCGGCCACTCCGGCCGACGGTATTAAGTCAATTCAGCACCTCTTCATCTACAGTTTGAGCAATATTGTTTGGCTCTAATAGCGCCGTGGAGGGCACAGGGTGGACAGAGGGCCACAGGCCGTTCACTTTATCTCTATTCAGAAACGGAATACTAGCAGATTCCTATCGTGTACAGGTATTCAGCTGCTTCGAAGAAATCAGAAAATTAATAATGGTGGGGAGGAATGACTCGGCATACAGAAAAGTCAGAACAGTCTTCAGTGAAATTAAAAGCAAGGATGGTAATATTAAGAGTACGGTACAATGGGAATTCCACTGTTAAATGCAGAGGTGAGAGCAGGTAGGTGGAAAAGTACAATGAAGGCCTCTGTGAGGCGGAGGACTTGCCTGATGACATGATAGAAAATGAAACTTGATTCAATACAGAAGATATAGCGGAGCCAGTATCAGACTCAGAGGGGGCTCTGGAAATAAGTCAGATGCGGTAGGCAACATTCCCCATCGGAATTTCTATCATCATTGGGGCGAGTGGCGACGAAACTACTATTCAAGTTGGTGTGTAGAATCTATGAGAATGGCGATTTGACGAAAAAAAAAAAACCATCCGCATATATCTGATGATGCAAGAGCAGGTAAGTGAGAGGAGCATCTCAAAATCAGATTAATAGCCCATGCACCCAAACTGCTGACAAGTATAATACACGGAAGACTGGAAAAAGATATCGAGGGTCTGTCTCACAATTATCATTTGTGCTTTAGGAAAGGTAAAGGCATCAGAGATACAGTTCTGACATTGCACTTGTTAATGGAAGCAAGATTGAAGAAAAATCAAGACGCATTCATTGCATATGTCTGAAGCGAAACAAGCGCTATATCGTGTGTGAGATTCAAAGGCGAGAGAGTGTGCCGGGAATAGAGAAGATTCTAAATTCATTCAAAACTTTGTTAGTAAAGAGTATGTGTCCGAGAAGTCAGTCGTTCAGAGGCTGCTGGCGTATACAGGGTGGTCCATTGAACGTGACCGGGCCAAATATCTCACGAAATAAGCCTCAAACGAAAAAACTACAAACAACGAAACTTGTCTAGCTTGAAGGGGGAAACCAGATGGCGCTATGGTTGGTCTGCTAGATGGCGCTGCCATAGGTCAAACGGATATCAGCTGCGTTTTTTTTAAATAGGAACCCCCATTTTTTATTACGTATTCGTGTGGTACATAAAGAAATATGAATGTTTTAGTTGGGCTACTTTTTTCGCTTTGTGATAGATGGCGCTGTAATAGTCACAAACATATGGCTCACAATTTTAGACGAACAGTTGGTAACAGGCAGGTTTTTTAAATTAAAATACAGAACGTAGGTACGTTTAAACTTTTTATTTCGGTTGTTCCAATGTGATACATGTACCTTTGTGAACGTATCATTTCTGAGAATGCATGCTGTTACAGCGTGATTACCTGTAAATACCACATTAATGCAATACATGTTCAAAATGATGTCCGTCAACCTCAGTGCATTTGGCAATATGTGTAACGACATTCCTCTCAAAGCGAGTAGTTCGCCTTCCGTAATGTTCGCACATGCATTGACAATGCGCTGAAGCATGTTGTCAGGCGTTGTCGGTGGATCACGATAGCAAATATCCTTCAACTTTCCCCACAGAAAGAAATCCGGGGACGTCATATGCGGTGAACGTGCGGGCCATGGTATGGTGCTTCGACAACCAATCCACCTGTCATGAAATACGCTATTCAATACCTCTTCAACCGCACGCGAGCTATGTGCCGCGCATCCATCATGTTGGAAGTACATCGCCATTCTGTCATGCAGTGAAACATCATGTAGTAACATCGGTAGAACATTACGTAGGAAATCAGCATACATTGCACCATTTAGATTGCCATCGATAAAATGGGGGCCAATTAGGCTTCCTCCCATAATGCCGCACCATACATTAACCCGCCAAGGTCGCTGATGTTCCACTTGTCGCACCCATCGTGGATTTTCCGTTGCCCAATAGTGCATATTATGCCGGTTTATATTACCGCTGTTGGTGAATGACGCTTCGTCGCTAAATAGAACGCGTGCAAAAAATCTGTCATCGTCCCGTAATTTCTATTGTGCCCAGTGGCAGAACTGTACACGACGTTCAAAGTCGTCGCCATGCAATTCCTGCTGCATAGAAATATGGTATGGGTGCAATCGATGTTGATGTAGCATTCTCAACACCGACGTTTTTGAGATTCCCGATTCTCGCGCAATTTGTCTGCTACTGATGTGCGGATTATCAGCGACAGCAGCTAAAACACCTACTTGGGCATCATCATTTGTTGCAGATCGTGGTTGAAGTTTCACATGTGGCTGAACACTACCTGTTTCCTTAAATAACGTAACTATCCGGCGAATGGTCCGGACACTTGGATGATATCGACCAGGATACCGGGCAGCATACATAACACACGCCCGTTGGGCATTTTGATCACAATAGCCATACATCAACACGATATCGATCTTTTCCGCAATTGGTAAACGGTCCATTTTAACACGGGTAATGTATCACGGAGCAAATACCGTCCGCACTGGCGGAATATTACGTGATACCACGTACTTATACGTTTGTGACTATTACAGCGCCATCTATCACAAAGCGAAAAAAGGTGTCCAACTAAAACATTCATATTTCTCTATGTACTACACGAATATGTGATAAAAAATGTGAGTTCCTATTTTAAAAAACGCAGTTGATATCCGTTTGATCTATGGCAGCGCCATCTAGCGGGCCAAACATAGAGCCATCGTTCTCTGTAGTTTTTTCGTTTGACGCTTATTTCGTGAGATATTTGGTCCGGTCACTAGCAATGGACCACCCTGTATATAAAGCAGATGACAACAGATGTTTCCTCGGGCGTCCTCTGCGGCACATATATAAATACAGCTCGAGAGGCAGGAAAGAGGTTCACTTCGCACTCAGCCATTGTAAGATCCGCGTCTGTTAAACGTCGAATGACGCTCTGCCTCGGATAACGTCAGAGACGGGCTGTGACAAAACTCGTATATTCTGTAATAACGGATATTGAGTTCGCGAGTACTATACACCGTCCTGGATCGCTTAGATTTGGCTAAAGTAGCTGTTAGTGTGTCGTTCGTGATGATTAAATATCCGCGTGGCAAGTGGTGAATATTATTTCCACTTTTGTGGCGAGCATTTATTTTGAACATTTATTTGAGTATTGGTAGTCAGGGCGAGGGACTATTTGTAGGAACGTACCGTTGAGGCCGCCTCTGAACTGATAATAGTGCTGTTTAAGATAGAAGGATTTACTGTCAATTGAACCTAGTGACTTTCATAGTGCTGTACGTGTGGTACTTTACTCAATATATGTTTGAACTAGAACTTCATACCTTCATTTATAACCATAGTCCTGATCCCGCTAAATACACTCCTGGAAATTGAAATAAGAACACAGTGAATTCATTGTCCCAGGAAGGGGAAACTTTATTGACACATTCCTGGGGTCAGATACATCACATGATCACACTGACAGAACCACAGGCACATAGACACAGGCAACAGAGCATGCACAGTGTCGGCACTAGTACAGTGTATATCCACCTTTCGCAGTAATGCAGGCTGCTATTCTCCCATGGAGACGATCGTAGAGATGCTGGATGTAGTCCTGTGGAACGGCTTGCCATGCCATTTCCACCTGGCGCCTCAGTTGGACCAGCGTTCGTGCTGGACGTGCAGACCGCGTGAGACGACGCTTCATCCAGTCCCAAACATGCTCAATGGGGGACAGATCCGGAGATCTTGCTGGCCAGGGTAGTTGACTTACACCTTCTAGAGCACGTTGGGTGGCACGGGATACATGCGGACGTGCATTGTCCTGTTGGAACAGCAAGTTCCCTTGCCGGTCTAGGAATGGTAGAACGATGGGTTCGATGACGGTTTGGATGTACCGTGCACTATTCAGTGTCCCCTCGACGATCACCAGTGGTGTACGGCCAGTGTAGGAGATCGCTCCCCACACCATGATGCCGGGTGTTGGCCCTGTGTGCCTCGGTCGTATGCAGTCCTGATTGTGGCGCTCACCTGCACGGCGCCAAACACGCATACGACCATCATTGGCACCAAGGCAGAAGCGACTCTCATCGCTGAAGACGACACGTCTCCATTCGTCCCTCCATTCACGCCTGTCGCGACACCACTGGAGGCGGGCTGCACGATGTTGGGGCGTGAGCGGAAGACGGCCTAACGGTGTGCGGGACCGTAGCCCAGCTTCATGGAGACGGTTGCGAATGGTCCTCGCCGATACCCCAGGAGCAACAGTGTCCCTAATTTGCTGGGAAGTGGCGGTGCGGTCCCCTACGGCACTGCGTAGGATCCTACGGTCTTGGCGTGCATCCGTGCGTCGCTGCGGTCCGGTCCCAGGTCGACGGGCACGTGCACCTTCCGCCGACCACTGGCGACAACATCGATGTACTGTGGAGACCTCACGCCCCACGTGTTGAGCAATTCGGCGGTACGTCCACCCGGCCTCCCGCATGCCCACTATACGCCCTCGCTCAAAGTCCGTCAACTGCACATACGGTTCACGTCCACGCTGTCGCGGCATGCTACCAGTGTTAAAGACTGCGATGGAGCTCCGTATGCCACGGCAAACTGGCTGACACTGACGGCGGCGGTGCACAAATGCTGCGCAGCTAGCGCCATTCGACGGCCAACACCGCGGTTCCTGGTGTGTCCGCTGTGCCGTGCGTGTGATCATTGCTTGTACAGCCCTCTCGCAGTGTCCGGAGCAAGTATGGTGGGTCTGACACACCGGTGTCAATGTGTTCTTTTTTCCATTTCCAGGAGTGTAGAAAGCGAATATAAACATTTCTTTCTGTGGGCTGGACCAAAATGTGGTCGTGTAGACTGGAAACTAAGGTCAATATATTCTTCATCGCTTTCTGGCTGACCACAAAATTAGTTGCCAGGCTTGCGTGAGACAGACGGCGAACATACTATACAACCAGTTATCCTAAAAAAAAAAGGCTGCACCACATGTCGACATAGAAAAAGCGTTCTGTAGTGTAAAATGGTGCAAGATGTAGAAATTCTGAGGAAAATGTAAGGGGTATTACACAATATGTATAAGAACTAGGAGGGAACAATAAGACTTGAAGACCAAGAAAGAAGTGTGCAAACTAAAAACAGTGTAAAACAGGGGTGCAGTCTTTCTCACCTACTTTTCAATCTACACATTGAAAAATCTATGACAAAAAAAGAAAAGCGCCAACTACATCCGACATACAAACATCAAATTTACCTGTAGCAACGTCCGCCTGCTTAGCTGATTCACCGGCGCGATAGCTTAGCGTGTTCGGTCAGAGGGTTAATTGCCCTCTGTAATAAAAAAAAACTGAGTGACTGTATCAACGACGAACTTGAATAGGTGTCATGGGACGTCTGCACCGAACAAATGCAACGAACGTCATGGTACACAATGAGGTGAAAAAAAGTCATAATGTGTTTGCTTACCATGGAGCGGATCCGGGTTCGATCCCCCAACGGTTGGAAATTTTGTTCGTTCGTCAAGTGGATGTTGTGCTGTCCTTATCATCACTTCGTCATCAGCTACGTGCAAGTCGCCCAATGTGGCGTCACCTGAAATAAGACGTGCACCCGGCCATCAATGCCACATGATCATTTCATTCTTTTTTACCTGTAGTGACATTAGCATCAGCTTCAAAAAATCCATCTGACTGACAAGATATCATTCTCACAAAAACCTCTCGCAAAACATTCCCACGAATGACTCACCTGCACCCAAAAAATGTAAGTACAAACAAAACATCACTCATCGTCATGCACACCACTTTGACATATTCTGTTACCCCCCTCCCCCCCCCCCCCTTTTGGTAACACGCCTCAGGCAGTAGTCTGTGAAGATCTTGCCTCGGCTCATAAAGGAAGTAAAATTAACAAGCCTCTGGGATTTAAGTTAACTTCCTGCACAGTCCCAACCGTGGAAGGCATTGACTTCGTTCCTCCTTAAAGGGAGTCTCTGATTAATTAAGAGACTGAGGAAGATGAATGTGGGATCCATTTCTAGTTTAGAGAAAGTAAACAGATTAGTGATCCACAGCGAGATACACTACTGTCCATTAAGATTGCTACACCAAGAAGAAATGCAGATGATAAACGGGTATTCATTGGACAAATATATTATACTAGAACTGAGATGTGATTACATTTTCACGCAATTTGGGTGCATAGGTTCTGAGAAATCAGTACCCAGAACAACCACCTCTGGCCGTAATAACGGCCTTGATACGCCTGGGCATTGAGTCAAATAGAGCTTGGATGGCGTGTACAGGTACAGCTGCCCATGCAGCTTCAACACGATACCGCAGTTCATCAGGAGTAGTTACTGGCGTATTGTGACGAGCCAGTTGCTCGGCCACCATTGACCAGACGTTTTCAGTTGGTGAGAGATCTGGAGAATGTCCTAGTCAATGCAGCAGTCGAAAATATTCTGTGTCGAGAAAGGCCCGTACAGGACCTGCAACATGCGGTCGTGCATTATCCTGCTGAAATGCAGGGTTTCTCTGGGATCTAATGAAGGGTAGAGCCACGGCTCGTAACACATCTGAAATGTAAAGTCCACTGTTCAAAGTGCCGTCAATGCGAACAAGAGGTGACCGAGACGTCTAACCAATGGAACCCCATACCATCACGCCGGGTGATACGCCAGTACGGCGATGACGAATACAAGCTTCCAATGTGCGTTCACCACGATGTCGCCAAACACGGATGCGACCATCATGATGCTGTAAACAGAACCTGGATTCATCCGAAAAACGACGTTTTGCCATTCGTGTACCCAGGTTCGTCGTTGAGTACACCATCACAGGCGCTCCTGTCTGTGATGCAGCGTCAAGGATAACCGCAGCCATGGTCTCCGAGCTGATACTACATGCTGTGCAAACGTCGTCGAACTGTTCGTGCAGATGGTTGTTGTCTTGCAAACGTCCTCATCTGTTGACTTATGGATCGAGACGTGGCTGCACGATCCGTTACAGCCATGCGGATAAGATGCCTGTCATCTCGGTTGCTAGTGATACGAGACCGTTGGGATCCAGCACGGCGTTCCGTATTACCCTCCTGAACCCAGCGATTCCATATTCTGCTAACAGTCATTGGATCTCGACCAACGCGAGCAGCAATGTCGCGATACGATAAACCGCAATCGCGATAGGCTACAAACCGACCTTTATCAAAGTCGGAAACGTGATGGTACGCATTTCTCCTCCTTACACGAGGCATTACAACAACGTTTCACCAGGCAACGCCGGTCAACTGCTGTTTGTGTATGAGAAATCGGTTGGAAACTTTCCTCATGTCAGCACGTTGTAGGTGTCGCCACCAGCGCCAAGCTTGTGTGAATGCTCTGAAAAGCTAATCATTTGCATATCACAGCATCTTCTTCCTGTCGGTTAAATTTCGCGTCTGTAGCACGTCGTCTTCGTGGTGTAGGAATTTTAATGGCCAGTAGTGTATATTCTGATGAAAAGAGATCGCAATCATAAGCCGGAGCAGCATTCACTGTCGTTTTCTCAATACAGAAAAACACGGACTACATTGATAAAGACATTAACTAATGGCTAATATTATGTCCAGTCACATCAATGTCACCACCTGTCAAAAACCTCGATAACCTCCTTTTGCAGTGCGAGACGTATAGGAAGGGAGTCCTTGATGTTCTGGAAGGTACCGACAGAGATGTGGGGCCATGCCGACTCCAGGGCAGTGGCCAGCTGCACTATGTTTCTTGGTTGAGGATCCATGGAACGAATAGCCCTACCGGAGTGGTCCCAAAGATTATTGATTGGGTTTAAGCTTGAAGAGTTTGGTGGCCGGGGGTGTACAGCAAACTCATCCTGGTGCTCTTCGAACGACGCACGTACACTGAGAACTGAGTGACACGTTGTACTGTCCTGTTGGGAGATGCCATTGTGCTGAGGAAAAGGGAACCGCATATAGGGACGACATGATCCCGAAAGATTGACGTGTACTTGTGTGATCCATTGTGCCCTCCAGAATGACGAGATCATACTGGGAATGCCACGAAAATATTCCCCATACCACAACGCTCCGACGATTGTTGATGATTGTTTGCTTTCAGACGTTTCACGCCGTACACGCTAACGGTCATCTGTCCGATGGAGCATAAAACGTTATTCATCTGAAATAGCCACCTCTCGCCAGTCAACGGACATCCAGTTGCGGTATTGGCGTGCGAATTCCAGACTTAACAGCAGTCAGGATCGGTGTATGAACTTGGCGCCTGGTGTGGACGCCCATACGCAGCAAAGTTTGGTAGCCCCTTGGTTCATCTGGAGGGTCAGCTGCTCAGCAATTGTACGTCTATTCACCCATACACATCTCTGCATCTATTACCCGTGATGCACCGCAGGCCTCAGCGACGGTTCTGGATAGCGTCCGTTTTGCCATGAGCGGTAAACTTTAACAATGGCGCCATGCGAACATTTTACACAGTTAGCCATTTCGGAAATTCTTTCATCCTTGATCTGAAAGCCAATGACCATATCCTTTTTGGCTGTCAGCTAATTAGCTCCGTCTCCAAATTACGACAACGAGTGCACTGTATTACGTGACAACCAGACACGCTTTACACTGAGGTGACAAAAGTCATGGGATACTTCCTAACATCGCGTCGGACCTTCTTTAGCCCCCCGTAGTGTAGCACCTCGACATAGCATGGACTCAACAAGCCGTTGTCAGTCCCCTGCACAAATATTGAGCCATACTGACACTATATCCGTCATAGTTGTGAAGGTGTTGCCGGTGCGGAATTTCGTGCACGAGCTGACCTTCCGATTAAGTCCCATAAATTTTTATGGTATTCATGTTGGGCGATCTGGGTGGGCAAATCATTCGCTCGAATTGTCCATAATGTTCTTTAAACCAACTGCGGACAATAGTAGCCCAGTGACACAGCGCACTGTCATCCATAAAATTCCATCGTTGTTTGGGAACATGAAGTCCATGAATAGCTGCCAACGGCCCGCAAATAGCCCAACATAACCAGGTCCCAGTCCATTTTATTTAAACGCAACCCACACCATTACAGAGCCACCACCGGCTTGCACATTGCCTTCTTGTTAGCCCGCATCTCGTGGTCGTGCGGTAGCGTTCTCGCTTCCCACGCCCGGGTTCTCGGGTTCGATTCCCGGCGGGGTCAGGGATTTTCTCTGCCTCGTGATGGCTGGGTGTTGTGTGCTGTCCTTAGTTAGGTTTAAGTAGTTCTAAGTTCTAGGGGACTGATGACCATAGATGTTAAGTCCCATAGTGCTCAGAGCCATTTTTTGAACCTTCTTGTTAAACTTGGGTCGATGGTTTCGAGGAGTCCGCGCCAATCTCCAACCCTACAGTCAGCTCTTGCCAACTGAAATTGGCACTCAGATGACCAGACCACGGTTTTCCAGTCGTTTAGAGTCCAACCAATATGGTAACGTGCCCAGGTGAGACGCTGAAAGTGATGTGCTGTCAGCGAAGGGACTCGCAACTGTCTGTTGCTTCTAGAGTCCATTAACTCCAAACTTTGCCACACTAACCCAACGGATAGGTTATTTCACGCAGCCTTGCTTGTCTGTTAGCACTGACAACTCTACGCACTTGTCGCTCTTCTCGGTAGTTATGTACAGGCCATCGTTCACTGCTTTGTCCGTGGTGAGAGGTAATGCCTGAAGGTTGCTACTCTCGGCACACTCTTGACGCTGTGAATTCTCTAACGATTTCAGAAATGTAATGTCCCTCGCGTCTAGGTCTAGCTACCGTTCCGTGTTCAATGTCTGTTAATTTCCGTCGTCGGCCGTAATCACACCAGGAACCTCTTCACATGACTCACCTGAGTTCAAATGACAGCTCCGCCACTGCATTGCCCTTTCATACCTTGTGTATGCGATACTACCGCCATCCGTATATGTGCAATATGTGCATATCTCTATCCCATGATTGTTGTTTCTGCAGTGTACATACCCTCCACTGCTAGTGCT
This sequence comes from Schistocerca nitens, assembly GCF_023898315.1. Lineage (NCBI taxonomy): Eukaryota > Metazoa > Arthropoda > Insecta > Orthoptera > Acrididae > Schistocerca > Schistocerca nitens. Next base: position 246,293,727 of record NC_064621.1, read on the forward strand.
GCCACCAGCCATCTGTGAGTGGTCACTGCATGTTGACGTCGAACATAGGCGGTGGTCACATTAATGTGACCGGACCATGTATAATCGACGTAATGGGATACAATAATATTTACACAAGACCGACCCTACTGCTGACCTCTGTACTTGGGAAGAATGCTTGAGGAAATCTTGTCATGCTATAGGGAGAATATTAAACCGATGATATAACGCCTGAGGTGACAAAGGGGGTAGTTGCGGCAACTTGTTGCCGCGTCCGTCGCGATGACGGTTTCTACCGAAGTGTCAGGTACTCACGCACGCCGAGTAAAAATGGTGGCATCTGCAAGCAAGTTACGTTACGAGGATCTGCTCAAAGTAACGAATAGAACCACTATGACTATCAAGTGTTAAGAGTAAAGCGAGTTCGCGTTAGTGTCGGCAGTCGTCTGCCCGGATGGAAGGAAAACAGAATAGTCTGAGACAGCTATTCTCTGGACTTTTTGTAGCCTCAGAATGAGTGCATTCCAGTAAGCTACGGCCTCAAAAACAGGGCAGTGTCCAAGTAGGGAAGCGACCAAGGACATAAGGAGCTAATCACGTCTTTTGCGGGTAACGGTTCGTGAGGCTTCAGACACACGCGACGTCTTTTCACGTCACATGATGTATCGAAGTGGGAAGGAGCTGTCTGTCGGCCTGATCGCCTGATCGCTGGGTTCACAACACACTAAGCGAGAATGACGTTCAAAACAATAACATTCGTCTCAGTTAAAGAAAATTGGATGGTACGCTTTTACTTTATGCAGGTTACGTTACGTTGTTTATAAATGTGTGAAGCTCTGTATTTATGTGCACCGGGCTGTGGATAAGAGAGAGATTGAATCTTTGCAAGAATTAATTCCTAGAGTTACCGAAAAAGCGTAAGTGTTTTTTCTTAATACGTCATCAACCCCAAAAACGAGACGATTTGCTGTTTTTCAAGGAAAAAAACAAGTTGAAGTCATCCTGCATTCAACCGAAAAACGTAGATAATAATCAGTGTTCATTACGGAGTCTCAACAATCTAAGTTTGCCGCGCGGGATTAACCGAGCGGTCTTGGGCGCTGCAGTCGTGGACTGTGCGGCTGGTCCCGGCGAAGGTTCGAGTCCTCCCTCGGGCATGGGTGTGTGTGTTTGTCCTTAGGATAATTTAGGTTAAGTAGTGTGTAAGCTTAGGGACTGATGACCTTAGCAGTTAAGTCCCATAAGATTTCACACACATTTGAACAATCTAAGTTTACTTTTAGACACTATTAAATTTGTTACCAGAGCTGGTATACAATTATAAAGGGTGGGTAGCCATTCTAGAAGACGAATTAGAGCAGCAGATTATTTGACTTACGTTCTATGAATAAATACTGTTTCAAAACACCAGCACATTGAGGATCTCTCGAAAACGCCTCGGTGTTGGTAGAGTTTGTTGTAAAAATGACGGAAAAACGTCTTATTGGTGACTAAAGATATGCCTTAACCGAAGTTCTCATCTGGAAAATAAATGTCCCAGAATGAACTATTTTGTAAATTTTCTTTTGTACTTTATAGATGGCTGAGACCAAGTTATCTTTTTATTTTTTTTGGAAACGTGTCAGTCATTTCCGTATTGTGACTCAACATTTCACCGGCCCTTATTGATGCGTGTCATACGTCATACACTGAAGAGCCAAAGAAACCAAAACTGGTATACCTGCCTTATGTAGGGTGTGGCCCCTACCCGCGAGCACATAGAAGTGCCGCAACATGACGTGGCATGGACTCGACTAATGTCTGAAGTAGTACTGGAGGTAACTGACACCATGAATCCTGGTGGGATGTCCACAAATCGGTGGAGGTCTCTTCTGAACAACATGTTGCAAGGTATCCCAGATATGCTCAGTAATGTTCAAGTCTGGAGAGTTTGGTGGGCGCCGACCGCTGTGGCCGAGCGGCTCTAGGCGCTTCAGTCTGGAACCGCTCGACCGCTACGATCGCAGGTTCCAATACTGCCTCGGGCATGGATGTGTGCGATATCCTTAGATTAGTTAGGTTTAGGTAGATCTAAGTTCTAGGAGACCTCAGATGTTAAGTCCCATATTGCTCAGAGCCATTTGAACCATTTTTATTTAGTTTGGTGGGCAGCGAAAGCGTTTACATTCAGAAGAGTGTTCCTGGAGCCACCCTGTAGCAATTCTGGATGTGGGTGGGCGGGGGGGGGGGGGGGGGTTCGCAAGGTCCTGCTGCAATTGCCCGTCAGAATGGACGATGGACATGAATGGATGCAGGTGATCAGACAGGATGCTTACGTACGTGTCACTTGTCAGAGCCCTATCTAGACTTACCAGGGTTCCCATATCATTCAAAATTCACACGCCCCACACCATTACAGAGCCTCCACCAGCTTGAACAGCCCTAGCTGAAATGCAGGGTCTATAGATTCATGAGGTTGTCTCCATACCCGTACACGTCCATCCGCTCGATACAACTTGAAACGAGACTCGTCCGACCAGGCAACATGTTTCCAGTCATCAACAGTCCAATGTAAGTGTTGACGGGTCTAGGAGAGGCGTTAAGCTTTGTGTCGTGCAGTCATCAAGGGTATACGAGTGGGCATTCAGCTCCGAAAGTCCATATTGATGATGTTGCGTTGAATGGTTCGCACGCTGACACTTTTTGATGGTCCAGCACAGAAATCTGCAGCAGTTTGCGAAAGGGTTGCACTTCTGTCACGTTGAACGATTCTCTTCAGTCGTCATAGGTCCCGTGCTTGCAGGATCTTTTTCTGGCCGTGCCGATGTCGGAGATTTGATGTTTTACTGGATTTCTGTTATTCACGGTACACTCGTGAATGGTCGTACAGGAAAATTCCCACTTCATTGCTGCCTCGGAAATGCTGTGTTCCACCGCTCGTGCGCCGACTATAACACCACGTTCATACTTACTTAAATCTTGATAACCTGTCATTGTAGCAGCACTAACCTATCTAACAACTGCGCCAGACACTTGTTGTCTTATATAGGCGTTGCCGACCGCAGCGCCGTATTCTCCCTGTTTATGTATCTCTGTTTTTGAATACGCTGGCCTAAACCAGTTTCTTTGGCGCTTCAGTGTAACATGCCCTGCAATATGGCATTAGTCTGTAGTATGCCATATGAAATGTTAAAGTCGTATTGTTTTTGCCTTTCCCTTGGATGATGGTTGAAAAATGAAATCGATCGCAATAAATATGTAAAATTCAATACAGCAAAGTTAACATGCATTGTTTAAAGAATAATAAGCAAGTCCCAGAATCTATTAGAAATGCGAAGGCGAAAAAAAGAAGAGGAAATGGCAAGAAGCGAATCGATTACTTTACATTTACAACTCCACGCCAACAACCATTACATCACGACGCAGAACTTCAGACATTGTGCTAAAATTTAAATTTTATCAAGGTTTTAGCCACTGATACGCCGTTATGTGACGTTCAATTGTAACAAATCGTAACAAGAATGACGTGTTCTTTATAACATGTCAACGTGTCGTTGGCTTCAAACGGCATACTTTGATGAAATGCAAGTTGTGATTCGAAAGCTATCTACTACGAAATACAAAATTGAGTCTCCCAAGCACCTCACATCGAACGCTAACGAAAGTTGATAGCACTTCCTGCGGTCTTCGATGCAGCGTGTGACGTCAAATGACGTTAAGTGTGCCTCAAGTCTTGTGAACTGAGTGGTACCGACCCTAGTGCCCTCCGCTCCAACAGTCTAAAAACGGCCATCGTTGTATCCCTGCACCTCCATGAGGAAGAAGAAGGAGCCGTTTGAATTTTTGACTGTTTTGAACGGTTGCTGCCATCTTGAACAAGTTATCAACTCTTCTCAAAATGACTGCAACCGAAATTCCGTTTTGGATTTGTGTTCATCACTTCAGGAAATTGTTTACTACGGTCAGCTCATAGTAAAGGGCTTACTTTGCAATTTTTGGTTAAGGAAGCTTGGAATAAATATATCAGCTGTAAAATTAATTCATTAGAAAAGAGTTCAGTGTTTGCATTTATATGGACAGATTATTAATTAGTGTCTCTCTCTTCGTTGAAGACCATGTGCGGGTAGACATGAACATGTTACGACATGTGGAGAGACTCCACCATAATCCTAAATTTTTAAATCTCAAAACCTTATCATTCGAAATGAAAAATTATACCCTTAGCATAAACTCATCCCAAAGGATACCCAAAAACTATTCTTTAAGCGTCAATTCGTCACAAACAGAGTTCTAATCTTTCCCAACGCGTAAATTTATCGTCTCTAATCTTTGGCCCACACTCATCCTTGTTACCTTTACACACATAAACATACTCTGTAAACTACAGTGAAGTGCATTCCTTATTACACTATAACACGTATTAGTTAAAAAACATTCAACATCCTCGATCGCATAAAATATTTCTTTGTTTAAGGCAACCGATTTCGACGGACATTGCCGGCATCTTCAGGACTTAAAAATATTTGTATTGTAAAACATGTTCATTTTACGTTGAAACCTCACGCATAGCCCGCATCTCGTGGTCGTGCGGCAGCGTCCTCGCTTCCCACGCCAGGGTTCCCGGGTTCGATTCCCGGCGGGGTCAGGGATTTTCTCTGCCTCGTGATGGCTGGGTGTTGTGTGCTGTCCTTAGGTTAGTTAGGTTTAAGTAGTTCTAAGTTCTAGGGGATTTATGACCACAGCAGTTGAGTCCCATAGTGCTCAGAGCCATTTGAACCATTTGAACCTCACGCAGAGCTGTCAAGTGGATAAAAATCAGCACTAAAACATTTGAAAACGTAAAGGACCTTATGCAAATGGCCATTTCCATATGCATATCTCCCATAGATGCTTGTTACATCACAAAACACATATGGGCGTATGGAAATGGCCCTTTTGCACAACATGCTTTATGTTTTTAAACATTCTACTTATGACAAACATTTTATAATGTGCTGATTTTTATCCACTTGACAATGTCGCATGAGATTTCAACGTAAAATGAACAAGTTTTGCAAAATTTTTAAGACCTGAACTGCATAGATGCGTCTGTGACCACTATAATTAGTCCAACCTTACCTCCGAGTTCCCAACTGGAGTGGTATGTTGAGGCTGTAGTATAGGGTAATTAAAAAAGTTTCATCCTATTTCACAATATATTTTCTAAGCGAGTGAAGAAAGAAATCAGAGTGAACTGCTTATGCGAAGCACTTCAAAATTTTTATTTTCAAAAGAAGAATCCGACTTTACAGCCAAACGATTCTGTGGACAACCATCTAGAACGTAAATGCTGACTTTCTTTATCAGAATTGGTTCATAACATAGGTCTGAAAAATTAAACCTTCCAAGGCGCAAGCAATCTTCGTCATTCACAAAAGAGTTATTATTCCTGAGTTCAGAGAATCTCTTCCACCCTTAATTCGAAACAGCAGAGAAATACTTATTTCTTCCTCTGCAAAGAATCTGAGGATAATTGTGGATCATCAGTTAGACTGGACTGAACACACAACGGCAGTCTGAATTAAAGTGTCGGCATCACTTTCATTTATTATAGAAATATAAAAAAGTATTTCTTCACGAGCTTAAAAAGATACTCGTGGAGTCACTAATACTGCCCATCCTTGAAGATGCTGATCCTATTCGTATGAAAGCTCACGAATGATTGTGTGTGATACATTTGTGATTTACGCTATTTCTACCATATCATTCCAATGTATGAACAACTGTCATGGCTACATGCCGATAGAATCATATTATGTCTGCTGTCTCGTCTTCTCAAACACTGCTCCCCTTTCTATTTACCGTCAACCCTTACACTACTATCAGAGCAATACAGTGGAAATACTCGTCCTCAATAAAGTAAAATCTCTCTGTACCACTACACAACACTGCCATTTTCTCTAAATCATTTTCCGATCAGGAACCCTTCTTTGGAACAATCTTTCTCATAATGTTAGGGAAATTAAAATCCTTTCAAACTTCAGAAGAAAGCTAATGGCCCACCTTCCTACCACAGTAGCTCTCTCTTCTGCGGCTCATTCTAATCATCCCTTCACCCTCACCAGTCCCCCCCCCCCCCCCCCTTCCCTGTCTACGGTGTTCTCTGTCGAAATTCTCTCTCTTCCCAGCAGCCATTGTCTCTTTCGGTTCAGTCTTCTTCTAATACCAAACAAAGCTTCAGAAGTGCTAAACTAATCAGTAAGGTTCTTAACGTCTCCATTATTTTGTTATTGTTATTAGTCACAATTATTGTCATTTTTCCAATTATTATTTTTATGAATAATGCAAATTATTATTATCGTGACTGTTTTCAATATTTTTTGTATGTGTTGTTCCTGGTCGAATATAAGAAAGGTCTTTAAGGCTCTAAACTGGTCAGAGAAAACAAGCAATAAATAAATGTCTCCTTTACATTCATACACATACAACCTTGGGCTACGTTTTACAATTACTTTTAGGATCGAAGTTTTCATTTACCTTTCCCAAATGTTCGCTGTCTCTTCCACGTACGCACACATGCACAGCAAACATCCAGAAGAAAACTCGTCCTACCCTTCTGCGAGCATGTCTGGAATTACAACATCTGATGCTGTGGCTATGCAGAGTCACAGCAGTTCACACGTAGTTGTTGGAATGGGAGGCACGTAATGGTACCCTTTCACAAACCTCATCCCCCCCCCCCCCCCCCCCCGCTCCCCACAAACAAGTCACATACCACGCATGACATCAGGCGATTTAGAGGCCAATGATGCAGTGCGAGATCTATACAAATCTTATGCACCCCACACAGATGTAACTGAAATGCACCACTTGAACTGCAAAACCGAAACGCCCTTTTTGCTGTATTGTTGGCACCTTGATTCGACACGCATTGGGTAATGAACAAGAAAACACAGTAGCTGCACCTCTCAGATACTTACCAGCAACCGTATGAAGCGGCCCTCCACCGTCGCTGACTCAAGCTGCTGTAATAGGAGGTTGACAGAGGTCACCATCGACGTGATGGAGTCATAATTCAATTCCAACTCTGGCATCCAAATACGAGAAAGTCCTTCGCATTTTCAGTAACTTTGTCCACATATTCCTTGTCCAAATCGTCTTTGAATCACCATTATCAACCATGGAATCCCCACTCATCATTGTAGAAACCGCACTGAAAATTCCTGCTCCCAAACCCAGATACACAATCCCTGGATATGTCTTATCTACAGCACTGTTAGGACTCTCACACAGCCTTCCACTACAAAGCTGATTGTCCCTAAAGCGACACCTCAACCTACAATCTTCACCACTATTGTATCTGCAACTGTTCGTCAAGCATTAGCAATTGCCTTCATTATGCCCATATCAACACCAGCATCAACAGCGTCAGCGAAAACAAATCATCGCCATTAACACCACCAGTGAAGTCAACCTCACCAAAGGTAGACCACCTGGTTCAAGCATCTGCAATTTTTAAATATTTCAACTGGCTTTTTGCCTGTGACTATCCACGTGAACGCATGCCACATACATTTCACGCACGTATACGTTTCGTGAATATTTCACACTTTTCACACATACTTCCACACATTTTTCATGTGTATATGTTGTCTCGCCTGTAAACTGAAGAAACCGTCAGATTCTCCGCTATTTTATACCATGGCACTCCAGAGAGGACGTTAAATGCATCTGTGGTATTCTGCCGTGTGGCATGGTCTTTGGCCTCGAAACACACTGTATAAATTACTGGTTTACTGCTGTGTTCATTCTCGTGATGTGGTTGCCGTACAGGGAAAGAAAGACTGTTTCGTCGAAAACAGACGTTTCGAGACCGTCAATCTCTTGAAGATTTGTTTACACTGTGTTCGATCGTTAATAAAGATAGTTACCTTTAAACAGGTCGTTTCTGACTTCTGATTTTTTTCTGTAAGGCACTACTATCCCTAGAATCTATCACCACAATGGAGAATAAAGAGCCAAAACATATGTAAACTTCAATAAATGTCCATATTAACGTGAAGAACCGCCTGAAGATGAACCTGTCGGTTCGAAACCGGTTACGGCGCTATTTCTGTATTTTATGTCATTATTAGTAGGTGCTGGTTGCTGTCTCCTTCTCTGAAGGAGCCAACCTATACAAAAATAAGAGGCAGAGTGCACTTCCTACTATTAATGTATTTCAAGCCAATCAGTAATAACAAAAATCGTAATTAACAAATGATTGTGCTGCTTCGACATTTTGATGACTTGCTAAGCAATTACGCAATTTATTGTTATTACAGAATTTTAGGAACTGAACAAGTGACTGAAGTGTGGACTATTTTCCCACTCAACACAGGTAAAACTGGAAGATCTATCGAAGTAGCCGCAAAGTGATGGAAGCTAGAGAAGTTTACATAAGAAGTAATACACTCCAGGAAATTGAAATAAGAACACCGTAAATTCATTGTCCCAGGAAGGGGAAACTTTATTGACACATTCCTGGGGTCAGATACATCACATGATCACACTGACAGAACCACAGGCACATAGACACAGGCAACAGAGCATGCACAATGTCGGCACTAGTACAGTGTATATCCACCTTTCGCTGCAATGCAGGCTGCTATTCTCCCATGGAGACGATCGTAGAGATGCTGGATGTAGTCCTGTGGAACGGCTTGCCATGCCATTTCCACCTGGCGCCTCAGTTGGACCAGCGTTCGTGCTGGACGAGCAGACCGCGTGAGACGACGCTTCATCCAGTCCCAAACATGCTCAATGGGGGACAGATCCGGAGATCTTGCTGGCCAGGGTAGTTGACGTACACCTTCTAGAGCACGTTGGGTGGCACGGGATACATGCGGACGTGCATTGTCCTGTTGGAACAGCAAGTTCCCTTGCCGGTCTAGGAATGGTAGAACGATGGGTTCGATGACGGTTTGGATGTACCGTGCACTATTCAGTGTCCCCTCGACGATCACCAGTGGTGTACGGCCAGTGTAGGAGATCGCTCCCCACACCATGATGCCGGGTGTTGGCCCTGTGTGCCTCGGTCGTATGCAGTCCTGATTGTGGCGCTCACCTGCACGGCGCCAAACACGCATACGACCATCATTGGCACCAAGGCAGAAGCGACTCTCATCGCTGAAGACGACACGTCTCCATTCGTCCCTCCATTCACGCCTGTCGCGACACCACTGGAGGCGGGCTGCACGATGTTGGGGCGTGAGCGGAAGACGGCCTAACGGTGTGCGGGACCGTAGCCCAGCTTAATGGAGACGGTTGCGAATGGTCCTCGCCGATACCCCAGGAGCAACAGTGTCCCTAATTTGCTGGGAAGTGGCGGTGCGGTCCCCTACGGCACTGCGTAGGATCCTACGGTCTTGGCGTGCATCCGTGCGTCGCTGCGGTCCGGTCCCAGGTCGACGGGCACGTGCACCTTCCGCCGACCACTGGCGACAACATCGATGTACTGTGGAGACCTCACGCCCCACGTGTTGAGCAATTCGGCGGTACGTCCACCCGGCCTCCCGCATGCCCACTATACGCCCTCGCTCAAAGTCCGTCAACTGCACATACGGTTCACGTCCACGCTGTCGCGGCATGCTACCAGTGTTAAAGACTGCGATGGAGCTCCGTATGCCACGGCAAACTGGCTGACACTGACGGCGGCGGTGCACAAATGCTGCGCAGCTAGCGCCATTCGACGGCCAACACCGCGGTTCCTGGTTCAAATGGCTCTGAGCACTATGGGACTCAACTGCTGTGGTTATAAGTCCCCTAGAACTTAGAACTACTTAAACCTAACTAACCTAAGGACAGCACACAACACCCAGCCATCACGAGGCAGAGAAAATCCCTGACCCCGCCGGGAATCGAACCCGGGAACCCGGGCGTGGGTAGCGAGAACGCTACCGCACGACCACGAGATGCGGGCGCGGTTCCTGGTGTGTCCGCTGTGCCGTGCGTGTGATCATTGCTTGTACAGCCCTCTCGCAGTGTCCGGAGCAAGTATGGTGGGTCTGACACACCGGTGTCAATGTGTTCTTTTTTCCATTTCCAGGAGTGTATAATAATTTTTTCTTTCGTTTTTATTTCATTACTCACTTTTTATTTTCTTCCACTTACTCATGTTTCCTTTACATATATACTTCCTGTTGAACTTTATTCTATACAGTAGTATCTCTATATTGCATTATTAGATTAAGGAGAAACGTATACTATTACGTAGAGAATTTTCATGTACGATCTGCTTTAGACACGCAGACGGCACGTTTTATGACTGTAATAAATAAACTGCAAGTCAGCTAAATAGAGGATCAATACAAGAAGATCGTCTTCTGTCATTTTTAAATGTCACACCTTCTCATTCCCAACCCCACACTTAGTGATAGTAGGGTTATCTTACTCCCATACTATTTTTATACGCATAATTATACAAATAATACACATAACGTCACATACACACCACTTTTAGTTGGAATTTATTCATAAGTTCCTCTGTTTTACTTTTACGGTACCCCTTTTCATTTTCATCCCCATCCATAGTGATTGAGATACACTGATATCGTTGTCTTTGTACCCCTCCCTACCTCTAGGATGAAAGCTCACTGGAACTGCCACCAACGATACTACCTACGCCGAAAGTTATGGAATCGATACCAGTATCGCTCATTATCGAATATTTCTACGTATCTGGACTTCACACCGCAGCCCCATCCCCAGAGGGGTAGGGATATGTTCCCTACAGTAATTTTAAGTAAATAGTGAGTCCTGTATATACAAAATTTGCTTGAAATTGATACAGGCGCTCCTCAGTTATATTTTATTTCAACCCTTTTAACCCCCACCCCCTGTCTCTCCCACTATCCCCTCTATGGGAGCTAGGTAGTTCCTACAGCGTTTCCTTGCTGGTAGTAGTAACGTTCCAGTGTTTTAAGAAGACATATGGAGCATACATACATATATACATATAGACATACAGTGATTTTTACACTGAAGAGTCCAAGAAACTGGTACCTGGCCGGCCGGAGTGGCGGAACGGTTCTAGGCGCTACAGTCTGGAACAGATTCGAAAATGGCTCTGAGCACTATGGGACTTAACTGCTGAGGTCATCAGTCCCCTAGAACTTAGAACTACTTAAACCTAACTAACCTAAGGATATCACACACATCCATGCCCCAGGCAGGATTCGAACCTGCGACCGTAGCGGGCGCGCGGTTCCAGAATGTAGCGCCTAGAACCGCTCGGCCACCACGGCCGGCCGCAGGTTCGAATCCTGCCTCGGGCATGGATGTGTGTGATATCCTTAGGTTAGTTAGGTTTAAGTAGTTTTAAGTTCTAGGGGACTGATGACCACAGAAGTTAAGTGCCATAGTGCTCAGAGAACCATTTTGGTACACCTGCCTAATATCATGTAGGCCCCGCGCGAGCACGAAGTACCGAAACACGACGTGGCATGGACTCGACGAATTTCTGAAATAGTGCTAGAGGGAATTGAGATCATGATACTGCAGGGCTGCCCATAAATCTATAAGAGTACGTGAGGGTTTTCTGAACAGCACCTTGCAAGGCATCCCAGACATGCTCAATGATTTTCGTGTTTGGGGAGTTAGGTGGCCTGCGGAAGTGTTTAAACGCAGAAGAGTGTTCCTGGAGCCACTCTGTAGCAATGCTTGACATGGGGGGTGTCGCATTGTCCTGCTGGAATTGCCGAAGTCTGTCATAATGCACAATGGACATGAATGGATGCAGGTGATCAGACAGGATGCTTACGTATGTGTCACTTATCAGAGGCGTATTTAGATGTATCACGAATCGTACATCACTTCAATTGCACATGCCTCACACCATTACAGAACCTCCACCAGCTTGAGCAGTCGCCCATTGACATGCAGGGTCCACAGATTCATGAGGTTGTCTCCATACCCGTACACGTCCATCCGCTCGATACAATTTGAAACGAGACTCGTCCGACCAGGTAACACGTTACTAGTCATCAACAGTCCAATGTCAGTGTTGACGCGCCCAGGGGAGACGTAAAGCCGATATCGATGATGTTTCGTTGAATAGTTCGCACGCTGACACTTGTTGATGGCCCAACATTGAAATCTGCAGCAATTTTCGGAAGGGTTGCGCTTCAGTCGTCGTTGGTCTCGTTCTTAGAGGATCTTTTTCCGGCCGTAGCAATGTCGGAGATCTGATGTTTTACCGGGTTCCTGACATTTACGGTACACTCGTGAAATGGTCGTACGAGAAAATCCCCGCTTCATCGCTACCTCGGAGATGCTGACTATAACACCACTTTCACACTTAGTTAAATCTTGATAACCGGCTATTGTAGCAGCTGTATCCGATCTAACAGCTGCATCAGACAATTGTTGTCTTATATAGGTGTGTCGATCGCGGCGTCGTATTTTGCCTGTTTACATATCTATGTATTTGAATACGCGCACATATATCAGTTTCTTTGGCGCCTCAGTGTATGAATGTGGAGACAGATGATGTTTTATAATATCTTACACTAAATACATCTGTGTGGATGAAGAACATCCACTTTATTACAGCAGACCTAACCCCAATAGGAGGAAAGTGATGACAAAAAGAATAAAAAGCAGTAATTTCCTGAGTCGTCACTGTAATAACATAATGTGGTGCACACTTCATTACATCGTCATTCACAGATGATGATGGATCAAATGATGCACATTTCCGTCCATGCATAAGAGATAATAGTTGCTGCGGAAATGTAGGACGTATTCTCGAATTAGTCCTATGCTTCGGACTGGATTACGGACACTTTCGCGTCAGAAGGTACCCTGTTTGCGCACTAGCGGTGTTCTGCATTTGGTGCGAGCAGACACCTGTGCATAATTAAAAACGAGACACAGAGGCGCGGGAGCGGCAGGCCGTTAATAACGCGAGCCAGCATCCGTCTACCTGGCCCTTAATTATGCTTCAGCTCCGATTTGTGTCGCTGCGCGCAGGCGCCTTCTCCCCACGCAGTTGACCTCGCAGCCTCATGCATAATAGCTCCGGGTAATACCTGGTCGTCACTCACATGCAGCCCCTTTCGTCTGTGAAATTGCTAACAATAATAGCTCGATGCAAATTCGGTTTATCGCTGCTTTCCATAAATTAGGAGGAAATATCAAAAGCAGATATAAATCTGGATGCTTAAAGCAACGGAGACTAAATTTTCGAGCTACTCGAGTTTTCCTCTTCAGGTCGAACGGTGGAATCGCAATACCGTATATTTAAACCTGGAAATTGCAAAAGACAGGTTTAACCCTCGCCATAAGCCTTCTTATGAAAACCATCCACTTTATGTACATTATGAATTTTTCATGCAGCGAAGAACAGCAGGAGTATGAAACTTCTGGAAACTTTAGAAATAAATAAGCAGTTAAGAAAGAAATGAGCAACGACAACAAGGACATAGCCAGGATTTAGTCATCGGGGTGGTGGGGCATCCAATTTGTTGAATAGCATTCTACAAAGGCTTATATTTTTATTATTTTATTCTGAAAACAAATTTATTTGTCTTTCATTTTATGTACATAATCTGCTTTCGGGAGACCTTCATACAAATAGTATTTGGTCCATGAAATTAAGCAAGAAAAACTTTTCTTATAAGTATTTTTTCGGAAATATAACTTCACTTTATTGCCAAACAAACTAAAATGCTAATGTGATGTATTGCGTCTCCGCTAACAGAACACAGCTCAGTCTTATAATATGAGGTACACTATAACAGAGCGAAGGAATCTTTGGTTGAATAACTTATAATGTTAAACGGGTCAAATCTCTTTGGAAAATATCTGTCTTTCTCGTACCACAGTGTTATATTTAAATTTCCGTCTTATCTGAAACCGAGTCACAATTCCTTCAGCACATCAAAGCATTTCAGATACCTCAATTTAGTCTCAAATTTTATTAAAGTATCTTACATTTTATTAAAGTTCTTCAATTTCCGTAAGTGATCATGAACTTATCTTTAAATTATTATTTCAACATTCAATTTCAAACTATAGCAACCACATTTATTCATACAACAAAACGGGATACACATATGTGAGCTTCAGTTTTGGGATCTTAACACAGGTTCACCCATTGATTTCAACTAAGCTTGTATGTATGCGACCATACAAATGAGTTTGCATTTATCTAATATGGTTACACAGTATTTGATGCTAATAAACTTCGCTGTGATGTAAAACATTCATCGTGGGTTATCTGAAGTTTATTTACAAACAAGTGAGAATTGTAATGGCTGGACTGACTGTTGCAAGGATATTACGAATGAGATATTTCACAGTAGATCTTTCTTGAAGTTGAATCTGAATACATGATATATCGCCGTTACATAAGCAAGCCATCTTTTTGCACAGATACATAGTACAAAATGACGATCGCTAGCTGCCTTCCAACGCAAATATTGCGCAACTACGAATATTGTCGAGATCTTACGCAAACCGACATTAGAGTTAAATACTGTCTGCCCGAGAAATGAATAGCTGTTCCCCACTGTTACAAAGGTAACGAAAAACGTATTTGTTCTGTAACTGTTTCTACAACTTAAAAACATTACAGTTTGAAGATAATCACAGAATATCTGATAATGCCTGTTATTATAGTCTTACAAGAGCGCGAAAAGATTATAGACGGAAGGGGAGGGGAGAATGAGGGCGGGGATGCAGAGCGCAGTCGGCTCGGCCGAATTCAAGCGTCTCGCTGAAAAAATCGTTTAGAAACGGACGAACTATAAAATGTGCTTTCAGCACATAGCCGTTCCGCTCTCCACAAACCCCGTCTCGTCATTCCGTATCGGCACTGGTTTACATCATTGATTACTGCCCGGGTGACCGGATTGGGCGATATTTTCTCATTTGGACCACTAACAGTATAATTTAAACAAATATTTTAAAGAAATGCAACCATCTACGTTTGGGCGAATTTTTTGTTGATCAACGCGATTTTTGGGAGACACAGGCAAATCCAATGTATTTTTATGCACTGGTTTTAGTCTAATGTTATTTGTAGTTATGTTTAGCGATCAACTGCCTTATCAAATACTGGAATAGTGCGGCTCCAAAGTTCCACCAGTCTCCAAATAATGACTTCAGTGCTAACATTAAACTGCTACAAATAGGTAATTAGACTATTATAGTAGCGCGAACGCATTTTTAATTTACCCTATCGCTAGTGGACGAATCAAAATTGGTTTCCCTGTTCGTTCATGTTACAAACTTACCTGTAGTGAGAAAACACCACATCACACAGAATAAAAGCAATAAACGGCATCACTTACATTAAATTCAACTGCGAATAAAAACTGAACTTATTAATAAAACAACTGAGCCCTAGGAGAGCCAACATTGTGCACTAGTTGATCTTGGCTGAAGTATGGATTGATAATAGCTGATAGGTCGGCAATTTAAATCTATCGATGGTCTTGTTGACGTTGTATGATTGAAATCAAAATATATATATATATATTTGAATTTCATTACAAGACAACTACGTCGTGTTAACTTCGTTTAGGTTTGTCATTGGACAAGCTGCGACGTGCCATCAAGACCCACAGACCACAGCTTCAGGGTGAGCTCGTCAGATTACACCATGACAATGCCAAACCCTATAAAGCCCTTATGACGCAGGAGAAAATCAGGAAAATGGGTTAGAAAATTGTTCCTCGTCCTCCCTACAGTCCGGACTTGCCTCCGTCTGATTTTTACGTCTTTGGTCGTCTGACGGCCCACCTGCGCGGTAAAACATTTGATAGTGAGATAGACCTTATTTCCTGTGTCAAGCGATGGTGTGAAAGTCAGTACCCAGAATTTTCCCGAAGTGCATTTACATTATGGAAAGAACGTTGGGCCAGACATTGCGATGCCAGACATTGCGATGCATCACGGTCGAGGGAAGCTACATTGAGTAGGCGCAATGTATAGCTAAATGTTCCAAGTACGTTCACAAATAATTTCATTCTCCTCGTGCAAAAAATAAGAAAATAGAGCCGACTGTGCAAAACTTTTTGAGCGCCCTTTGTAAAATTTCAACGCCAGAAAGGAAAGCAAACAACAAAGTTTTACTAACTGTGCATACACAGTACAGCAGAAACAATTAAATTTGTAGGTGATTTGTGGATGTACAGTATGCGGTGCTCAGTTTGCGGAGTTATCATTCTGCAGCAAGAATGGCGCTAACCCGGCTGGCCATAGAATGGAATTGACAAATACCGGCCGCCACACCACGCTACTTCAACTCTGTACCAGATTTTTTCCGGCGTAGTGGTTGTAGAGTGGTGAGATACCTTCCTCTCGAGGACCCATGATCAAATGTCTCCACGGGTGAGCGACCTGCAGAATGTGATAGCCAGGGAAACAGTCGAATATCTTCGATATAGAGATAGTCACGACAGCACAGGCAACTTGCACTCTTGCACTACTTGCTTGAAAGATAAAGAGTCGCGGAGACTTCGAAAACAGGGAACAGAGAATTGGCTTAACACGTCAGAATGGTAACGGCTGCTGTCCAGATCATCTGCGAAGAGGTGATCGAGTGGTGCTGGGTCCCTGTGTTCGCGCCGAAGGCAATCTCGCAACATTGGTTCTCCTCGGAGACTCCACGCAAAAAACGTCCATCGTCGAATATGGCCCTCCTAAATCTTTCCTTTATTTCTTCGGTCATAAGTATACTCATTGGTTTCATGCGATCCGCCGCGAATTGCTGTCCTATGCCAGTCTTTTCATCTCAGAGTAGTGATTGCATGCTATATCTTCAGTTTCCAGTTTGAAGTTTCAGTCTGCAGCGGAATGTGCGCTGATTTGAAACTTCGAGACAGATTAAAACTGTCCGCCCGACCTGAACTTCTTTATTTACGTGACCATTATGGCACTCCAACCCCAGTTCTCGATACCAGCAATATCGTACTGCTTTTCTGCGAAGTATCAGACATATTTTTGTGACAATATTGACATTTGGTTTTATTAATGTATAGGTACTCCGATGTATCGATATATTACAGTGATATGGTTCTTGTGTGTATTCATTTCTGTGAGGCTGTCATAATCTTTGACTTACTCGTAACCGTTTTGGCACGAATGCGCAAAGAACAGTGTTTGTTTCACTTTGCAGAAGTTGTTATTTCGCTTTGTAAAAGAACAGTCAAGTCTTGTGTTTGGTTAAAGTGGAAATTAAATATATGAAGATTGATACAAAACTGTTTTCTTGATGATGTGATAATTAATCAGAAGTATATGTGAATTTACAAGAAGTTTAATAAAAATGTGGATCGTGAACACCAAGTCAAAAATTATTTCTATCATACCATTGTTCTGATCTGGGATTGTTTGATCATTAAGAATTTCCTGAAAAACGCATTTGTTAGGTCTTCAAATATTGCTAAAATACAGATCTGGACCTTCTAGCAGTCAAAGTGGAATCACCTTAGAATCAACAAGATGAGCCATAACAGCTTCAACGAAATCTACGTGGGGATCCATTCAAGATAAGTACCAAAATTAATGACTTTTTTACAGTGACTTCATTATTTCCATTCTGACGATACCATCCACAGTCAATAACTTTGTTGTTGCACGGTAAAGCGAACATATGCTGCGTGAGCAACATTATTAATCTGATTTCTAACCTACTTTGCAAGTGGTGGTATTGTTAGAACTCCAACATGGGACCTTCGCCCTTCGCGGACAAGTGCTCCGCCGACTGAGCTATCCGAGCACGACTCACCATCCGCACTCACAGCTCTACTTCTGTCATTACCTCACCTCCTGTGGCCACGCAGCCTGTATGTACCACACAGAGGTACAGAGGTTGGCGCTAGACGTCCCGCTGTTGTCCGACAGCAGCAGCAACAGCGACCGATGCAGCCCAAAGGTCGGTCGAACGAGTGCCGCGTCCCCTGAGCTGAGACAACACGGGCGCCATGGATCTCGTGTTGAAGTCGCCGCCCGACTGGAGCTCTGCCCAGTTCTGATTCTTCAGTCTAGTAGCAGTCACGTATCGTCGTAGATGCAGTTGCTATTTTCCCTAAGAGCGTAGTGCAAGTGTTGACTTACGTTTAAATTCTGTGGAGTGCAAACTGGACGTGAACTGTGAATTGTTCGTGTGTTCATCTATTCCAGGCATTGCGCAAGGAGTATAATAAGGATTTCGATGAACACTCTTTGTTATAAATTGAGTATATTGCGAGGGGCGTTCAATACGTAGTGCAACGCATTTTCTTCCTGAAATCAGGTTGGTTTTATCCAGGATTCCAATACATCATATTATTCCCAACTCTTTTGGCTACAAAACGGTATTTTTCAACATAATCTCCGTTCATTACGACTGCCGTACGCCACGTTACGGGGAGGACTTGTATAACCGCTTAGTACCACTCTACTGGTCCACGTCAGAGCCCAACGTCTTGCTGCATGAATAACCTCCACAACCCACGTACTACCCCCTGCGGAATGCATCGTTCAGTGGGCAAAACAAGTGGTAGTCAGAAGGTGTGAAATTCCGGCTGTAGGGTCAATTACGATGAACAGTCCAGTTTTGTGAGCTCCTCTTGGGTACGCAGACTTGTGTGAGGTCTCTCTTTGTCATGGAGAAGGAGAACTTCATTTGCATTTTTGTGGTGAGGAACACGCTGAAGTTGTTTCTTTAATTTCTTTAATTAATTTGAATAATAAACTTCAGAGTTGGTACACTGAAGACCCAAATGAACAGGTACATCTGCCTAATATCGTGTACGGCCCCGCGAGCATGCAGATGTGCCGCAATACGACGTGGCATGGACTCGACTAATGTCTGAAGTACTGCTGGAGGGAACTGACACCATGAGTCCTGCAGGTATGTTCGTAAATCCATTACGAGGGGGGTGTAGATCTCTTCTGAACAGCACGTTGCAAGGCTACCAGATATGGTCAATAATGCTCATGTCTGATAAGTCTGGTGGCCAGCAGAAATGTTTAAACTCAGTAGGGTGTTCCTGCAGCTACTCTCTAGCAATTCTGGACGTGTGGGGTGTCGCATTGTCCTGCTGGAGTTGCCCAAGTCCGTCGATGTATAATTGACATGAATGGATGCATGTGATCAGACAGAATGCTTACGTACATGTCACCTTTCAAAGTCATATCTATACATATAAGGGGTCCCATATCTCTCCAACTACACACGCCCCACACAGTTACAGAGCCTCTAGAAGCTTGAACATCACCTGCTGACATGCAGGGTCCATGGATTCATAAGGTTGTCTCCTACCCGTAAAAGTCCTTCCGCTCGATAAAATTTGAGACCCGTCCGATTAGGAAATATGTTTCCAGTCATCAATAGTCCCTTGTCGGTGTTGACGGGCCTAGGCGGGGCGTAAAAGATGGTTCAAATGGCTCTGAGAACTTTGGGACTTAACTTCTGAGGTCATCAGTCCCCTAGAACTTGGAACTACTCAAACCTAACTAACCTAAGGACATCACACACATCCATGCCCGAGGCAGGATTCGAACCTGCGACCGTAGCGGTCGCGCGGTTCCAGACTGTAGAAACGCTCGGCCACTCCGTCCGGCGCGGGGCGTAAAAGTTTGTGTTGTGCTGACATCAAAGGTACACGATTGGGCTCCGAAAGACAATATCGATGATGTTTCGTTGAATAGTCTGCACGCTTCCTGATATTCACGGTACATTCGTGAAATGGTTGTACGGAAAATCCCCACTTCATCACTACCTCGGAGGTGCTGTGTCCCGTCGCTTGTGCGCCGGCCGTAACACTCGTTCAGATTCACTTATGTCTTGATAACCTGGCCATTGTAGCAGCATTAACCGATCTAACTGCGCCAGACATTTGTCTTATACAGGCTTTGCCAACCGCAGCGCCTTATTCTGCCTGTTTACATCTCTCTGTATTTGAATACGCGTGCTGTGGCGCAACTGCATGAATTCCGTTTTGTTTCTGATTGGAAGCGATGAACCCGTGTTTCATCGCCTGACACCATGTTCTACAAAAATTGTCACGATCGGCCTCGGAAGGCGCAAGCAATTCCTCACAGATGGCCCTCCGTTATTCTTTATGGTTAGCAGGTGAGGAACCTAGGGTGCACGCACCTTTAAGTACCGAACTGGTGGACGAGAGTGTCAGCGCTACTAACAGTGACGTCTAGTTGAGCGGTGAGGTGTGTGACTGATCCACCGGTCACCTCGAAGGAGGTACTCTGTGGTGCTCTGGTTTTCCTCCAAAAGAAACTCAGTAACAGCTCTCTGCTTGAAACGGACCTCCGTCACAGACACTTTCGGAGGAGACGTATAGCGCCGCCACCTATCAGAACTTCATGAAACTGTAGGGGCTGCAGCGGGAATATTTCACGATGTCCCACAACAATTTGCCATTTTTTCAACCGTAACAGGCCAAGAAAAAAATTAATTGCATTACTTATCGAATACCCTTCGTATAATATTACTCGCCGTGATTGCGTTCTCTGATTCTTTTACTTCTGGCTCAGAAACTCACGCACCGGCACGACTGAACACTTCATAGTTTTGGCGACGAGACTTTACTTGGTTATTTCACCTCCTACCTTCACCGCAGGTCTCCCGCATATTTTGCGGGACAAAAACTTCTGGAAGAAAGGATATTGCGGATACATGGCTTAGCCACAGTGTCGGGGATTGCTTCCAGAAATGAACTTTTCCTAAGGTGGACGTAATGCCATTGGGCGGGTCCCGAGTCATGTTTGGATAGTTCATTCGGCAGAGCACTTGCACGCGAAAGGGGGAGCTCCAAGGTTCGCGTCCCGGTCCGGCGCGCAGTATTGATTTTACGTTCTCAGTTGATTTTTGTATGTATTCTGATCTCTGTCTGCCACTACAGATTTTATCTACAAGTCGTGAACTCAATATATGCGGAAATTTGATGTTTTACATACTATTTAAGTGGCTACATATGATCGACAATTGATTATAGAAGCATATTCTATAGTAGTGCCACTGACTATACGCTACACAAGATAGAAGTCTGTATCGTGCCGTAAGACCTCGATTTGGGCCGTGATACCGACCCCTAATAACGCAATCTTAGTGAAGACAAAGAGAATCCCACTCATACTCAGGAGGAACCCATTGTGTTAGAGGTTCATACTTAACAGAGATTTAATCAATCCTCTATTACAAATGACTGCGAAAAACAAAACCGCACATTTTCACACCACAGCTTAGAATGTTGCAGCCGGTTTAAGAGAAAGTATTTATTGTAAAATTCTTACTCGACCTACATGCAAACGCTGTTTACGCTCTACGCCTGTCACATTGACTAGAACAGTGGTTCCCATCCTGGGGGTAATTACCCCTTGAGAGGCAAAATGTAATTTTGTGAGAGGTAAAATGAAAAGGGTCCATTGTGTTCTATGACGAAACTACATAATTTTTAAAAGATTTCGTAAGACTGTAATACTGATTACATACGATACCAATAATAACTTTTTTCTAAAACTTCAATTCCTAGTATTAACGGGTCAGACCTGTGGTGGAGACTACAGCTTGTGAAACGAATGTATGAACATCTTCCCTCCACTGTCCATCCGTTACAAACATCCTTTGAACTTTCGACCATGCATCTATGACAGCAACATTGAGACATACCTATCACATATGTTTAAATATCTCAGGAAAATGTCCTCTCCGAGTTATTGGTATATAAACCATAAATCGTTTTATTTGAAGACAAATGTCGATGGTGTTGAGACAGCAACCAGCCACATGTTTAAATATCTCAGGAAAATGTCCTCTCCGAGTTATTGGTATATAAACCATAAATCATTTATTTGAAGACAAATGTCGATGGTGTTGAGACAGCAACCACCCACATGTTTAATATCTCAGGAAAATGTCCTCTCCGAGTTATTGGTATATAAACCATAAATCATTTTATTTGAAGACAAATGTCGATGGTGTTGAGACAGCAACCAGCCACATGTTTAAATATCTCAGGAAAATGTCCTCTCCGAGTTATTGGTATATAAACCATAAATCATTTTATTTGAAGACAAATGTCGATGGTGTTGAGACAGCAACCAGCCACATGTTTAAATATCTCAGGAAAATGTCCTCTCCGAGTTATTGGTAAATAAACCATAAATCATTTTATTTGAAGACAAATGTCGATGGTGTTGAGACAGCAACCAGCCACATGTTTAAATATCTCAGGAAAATGTCCTCTCCGAGTTATTGGTATATAAACCATAAATCATTTTATTTGAAGACAAATGTCGATGGTGTTGAGACAGCAACCAGCCACATGTTTAAATATCTCAGGAAAATGTCCTCTCCGAGTCATTGGTATATAAACCATAAATCATTTTATTTGAAGACAAATGTAGATGGTGTTGAGACAGAAACCAGCCACATGTTTAAATATCTCAGGAAAATGTCCTCTCCGAGTTATTGGTAAATAAACCATAAATCATTTTATTTGAAGACAAATGTCGATGGTGTTGAGACAGAAACCAGCCACATGTTTAAATATCTCAGGAAAATGTCCTCTCCGAGTTATTGGTATATAAACCATAAATCATTTTATTTGAAGACAAATGTCGATGGTGTTGAGACAGCAACCAGCCACATGTTTAAATATCTCAGGAAAATGTCCTCTCCGAGTTATTGGTATATAAACCATAAATCATTTTATTTGAAGACAAATGTCGATGGTGTTGAGACAGCAACCAGCCACATGTTTAAATATCTCAGGGAAATGTCCTCTCCGAGTTATTGGCATATAAACCATAAATCATTTTATTTGAAGACAAATGTCGATGGTGTTGAGACAGAAACCAGCCACATGTTTAAATATCTCAGGAAAATGTCCTCTCCGAGTTATTGGTATATAAACCATAAATCATTTTATTTGAAGACAAATGTCGATGGTGTTGAGACAGCAACCAGCCACATGTTTAAATATCTCAGGAAAATGTCCTCTCCGAGTTATTGGTATATAAACCATAAATCATTTTATTTGAAGATAAATGTCGATGGTGTTGAGACAGCAACCAGCCACATGTTTAAATATCTCAGGAAAATGTCCTCTCCGAGTTATTGGTATATAAACCATAAATCATTTTATTTGAAGACAAATGTCGATGGTGTTGAGACAGCAACCAGCCACAAATCTGTGGCTGGTTGCTGTCTCAACACCATCAACATTCGTCTTCAAATAACAGCCACGGTATCCAATCATGTCATCATATGTCAAAATTGAATTATTTTATTACTCGCTTCGCATTAATAAACGAACTAATTGACAGCACAACAAAAAGAATGATGCAATGGCTATTGCCTTCTGTAGAATCAATATAGGACTATTATTATTATTGTTATTATTGGTCGTGGTAAGATACAAACCATTGGCAGCTTGAAGCCTTCCAAAGTCCTAGTATTTGAGAGGTAAGGATTCCAGCAGTCAAGCGATTACAACCAGTAAGCTTAGTGCACATACACTTTTGGCCATTAAAATTGATACACCACGAAGATGACGTGCTACAGACGCGAAATTTAACCGACAGGAAGAAGATGCTGTGATATGCAAATGGTTACCTTTACAGAGTATTCACACATAGTTGGCGCCGGTGGCGACACCTACAACGTGCTGACATGAGGAAAGTTTCCAACCGATTTCTCATACACAAACAGCAGTTGACCGACGTTTCCTGGTGAAACGTTGTTGTGATGCCTCGTGTAAGGAGGAGAAAAGCATACTATCACGTTTCTTTTAATAAAGGTCGGATTGTAGCCTATCGCGATTGCGGTTTATCGTATCGTGACATTGCTGCTCGCGTTGGTCGAGATCCAATGACTGTTAGCAGAATATGTAATCGGTGGGTTCAGGAGGATAATACGGAACGCCATGCTGGATCCCAACGGCCTCGTATCACTAGCAGTTGAGATGACAGGCATCTTATCCGCATGGCTGTAACGGATCGTGCAGCCACGTCTCGATCCCTTCTCGATCCCTGAGTCAACAGATGGGGGCGTTTGCAAGACAACAACCGTCTGCACGAACAGTTCGACGACGTTTGCAGCACCATGGACTATTAGCTCGGAGACCATGGCTGCGGTTACCCTTATTACCAGACAGGAGCGCCTGCGATGGTGTACTCAACGACGAACCTGGGTGCACGAATGGCAAAACGTCATTTTTTCGGATGAATTCAGGTTCTGTTTACACCACCTTGATAGTCACATCCGTGTTTGGCGGCATCGCGGTGAACGCACATTGGAAGCGTGTATTCGTCATCTCCATACTGGCGTATCACCCGGCGTGATGGTATGGGATGCCATTGGTTACACGTCTCGGTCACCTCTTGTTCGCATTAACGGCACTTTGAACAGTGGACGTTACATTTCAGATGTGCTACGAGCCGTGGCTCTACCCTTCATTCGATCCCTGCGAAACCCTACATTTCAGCAGGATAATGCACGACTGCATGTTGCAGGTCCTGTACAGGCCTTTTGGATACAGAAAATGCTCGACTGCTGTCCTGGCCAGCACATTTTCCAGATCTCTCACCAACTGAAAACGTCTGGTCAATGGTGGCCGAGCAACTGGCTCGTCACAATACGCCAGTCACTACTCTTGATGAAGTGTGGTATCGTGTTGAAGCTGCATGGACAGCTGTACCTGTACCCGCCATCCAATTTCTGTTTGACTCAATGCCCAGACGTATCAAGGCCGTTATTACGGCCAGAAGTGGTTGTTCTGGGTACTGATTTCTCAGGATCTATGCACCCACATTCCGTGATAATGTAATCACAAGTCAGTTCTAGCATAATATATTTGTCCAATGAATACTCGTTTATCATCTGCATTTCTTCTTGGTGTAGAAATTTTAATGGCCAGTAGTGTATTTTAGCTTGGTTGCTTTTAAATGGTGGTGCACGGTGCGAGTGAAACAAGCATCGCAAGGGAGAGAAGTGTTGCAGAGAAAGAATGTTTTGTAACACGTATCTACCCTTAATATGGATAGTTATCTTTCTTCACTGAGTAGGGGGTATAGGTAACACTGGTGATGCACAGAGAATTGCTTCATCATTCTATATAAAATGGCTGTTAGAAATAAGCGATACCAACTAACTCATTCACTCTTTAGTTCGTGATTTAATATAACACTAATAAAAAGTGTTCAAAGAAAAATATTTTTAATTCTAAAGTTTAGTTAGGCTCTAATGTAGATGATGGTGGGGGTGGGGAGGGCTACTAGCCAATATTTGATGGCACTAAGGGTAATAGTCTCAGAAAGGTTGGGAACCACTGGACTAGACAATCATGTAGTTGTCCTGCATTACGAATGCGCAGACTGATTTTTTTTTTTATGTTTCACTAGTGGCAATTTTTCCGAAGAAATCAACCACGAACTGAAATTAATTGAATGTTTGCAACACACCAAATTACCACGAACTGACATCAAATCAGTCTTCGCAACACGCCAAAGATATGATCACCAACGATAACATACTGAAATATCGCTTGCAATTGTATTCTTTTTTGCAATATATCAGTATTCAATGAGGAATTCGTTTTTATTATGAAAACATGTGACAGCAGAATTGTCAAACCCACTGTCGTATTCCTTTCATTTAGAGTCTCACACAAAAATACCGTTAAAATCTCCTACTTTTCCGGTGGATTCTGCAGAAACTTTCTTTTGTGTTAACCTGGTCCTTACAATTACGAACACACACAAAATCTGCCAAATTGGACTAGCTGTTCTCAAATTATGAACTTTCATTCATGCGACAGTTGATTTGTATTTGTATAGATTCGACACAGACGGCTACTAAGGTCATAATATCCCTCTCATAACATAATTCCGATTAAATGTGAACTGGGTCTGCTTATTGCACTAGGATGGTGAATTAGACGTCTCGGCAAGCCAATGCGCCAACGGACGTCCTGTGAACCAGAAGGTGAAAGCCCTAGGGACAATCTTTCTCGAGTTCTCGGAGCCGTGCCGAGAGCCACAAGACAGCTTCCCCGGCCGAGATTCAGACGTAGGCTGCACTTGTGTCCATGGGCAGTCAAATGAGGAGTAGCTTCGACCGTCCTCGGGTTCTCTCGGGAGCGCTCGGCTGAGCGGTACAGTGCGATGCACTCAAATCACCGGCAGAGCAGACGTACTCTGCTCACAAGCGCTCCACTCCGGCTTCCATCAAGTTTTCGGTTGTAAACCTGGTACACTTGAATGATTTTATGTAACACACGTCTGTTAACGATCTTAAACTCTGAGTGACTCGATTTCAAGTGATAAGTTCCCAGAGAGAAAAAAGAAGGATCGTTTTTTAGTAGACGTTGAAATGCAATGATACAGAGCTCATCGTCTAGTTGTCAATGTTTACAAATGACACGAGTTTCGAATCCATCATTTCCTAATCTCTATACATAAAAAGCAGAGTCCCGACTCTCTGACTCAAGTGTCGTTTAAGAAGACATTTTTCAAAATTCTACCGCTAAGGGGGTGAAACAGGGAATGAAATGTTTTTCGAAAATATGTCCCTATTATGGTAATTTTGAAGCCAGAGCTACGAAAATTGGTATTTGGTTTCTCCGTCAGAAATAAAGAAGTATGCGATTCAGAATTTTTTGAACTTTAGCCCCTTGTGACGCTGAAATACTGGGTGAAATTTTTTTTAAATAAATCATTATTAAAGAACTACTAAAATATTTTTAAAACTACATCTATGAAAACTGGTCATTGACTTCTCGGCTACAAATAAAAAAAATAGGGCTTGTTTCAGTGTTTTTGGGAATTCAATCCCTATGGGGGTGAAATAATTCCAGACTGATTCACGAACTCATCATTGCCCAGCCGAAACTGCTAAGGATACAAACTTGAAATTTGGAGAGTGCGTGTAGTTTATACTGTAGGCATCGTTTAAAAACGAATTGTTCGAAATTCCTCTCATTAGGGGGTGAAATAGGGTATGAAATATTTTCTGAAAATATATCGCTATTAAGTCAATTTTAAGGATAAAACTACGAAAACTGGTGTTGGGTTTCTGTCAGAAACAGAAGATACACGTTTCAGCTTTTTCGAAATGCAACCATTAAGCGAGTAAAATAACAGGTGAAAGTATTTTTTGGAAATGAATCGTCATTGAAGAACTACTAAAGCATTTCAAAGTCACGTCATCGAAAATCCGTATTTGACTTATCGCTTAGAAATGAAGAAATATATATGTTTCAGTGTTCCATGAGGCAGTGAAATAGCGGATGAAAAGTTTTATGGAATTATTTCATTATGAAAACATTTTCAAAGCTACATCTATGAAAATTTGTATTTGACTTCTCTGTTAGAAATTAAAAAATTATGTGTTTCACTGTTTTTGTTTAACCCCTTTGAGGATGAAATCGGGGACGAAAATTTTTGAGAAAATATTTAGTTATATTAAAATTTTTTGACGATAAATGTATGAGAATTGGTGTTTAACTCCTCTGCCAGATGCAAAGACATATGTGGTAGGCGATGAACGTTTTTTGGGAATATCACCACAAGAACGCAAAAGGCATCATTAACAAAAACATTGGGTTCCATCTAACAGAACTACTTTTTGGTAGGAATACATTCGGAAAAGACCATGCTTCTATAGGCTTAAATAGCGTGAAAAGTTTAGAAATTGCTACAATTTGTGAACAACATAAAATTTTGATCAAAGGAAAAACTCTGTGCAGACCACACAGACTACGCGAACGAAGCAGCGGGCGCTAAGCTAGTCATGTTATAGCTCTGTCATTCCATGGGTAGTTATCAGTGTGGCATAAATAAGTGAAGTCGCCGAGAATGAAAGTTGCAAATTGTCTCTTTTGCAACTTCGATGATGCTAAAAAATTTTTAATCTTGTGTTTCTGATAGATATAGAGAAGGAATTCGGAAAGCCGGCCGGAGTGGCCGAGCGGTTCTAGGCGCTACAGTCTGGAGCCGAGCGACCGCTACGGTCGCAGGTTCGAATCCTGCCTCGGGCATGGATGTGTGTGATGTCCTTAGGTTACGTAGGTTTAAGTAGTTCTAAGTTCTAGGGGACTGATGACCTCAGAAGTTAAGTCCCATAGTGCTCAGAGCCATTTGAACCATTTTTGAATTCGGAAAGTTATTGGATGGTACCACGAGACAGTACACAGTGAAAAAATCACATGTTTTGCTTTATAAGTTGTTTCGTGTCCAAGCACCTTTTTTGTATCAGTAAAACAAATTTACAATAATGTCTGAACAAGGAGAAGCCACTCAAACGAACGTCTTCACGGTCGATTCTGCAGTGGTTAAGTGTATCAAATCACACATAATTCGTAAAAGTTCTTTGTATTACCAATAAATTTATTGTAGCACGCTCAATAGAAACGGACTTTGTGAATCTCTTATATTCCAGATCATATCATAATGGAGTACGTACTGTTGAAAACATTATTCACAAATAACATTAGCACACATAAGCCGTCTATTCTTCCGAGCTGGATGTCTATGAAAATGATGAGTGTTAATAGCAACATTGTCAGTATAGAGAATAATTCTGTGTACCACCACTTCCTTTTCAAGTTAAATAAGATATTCCTGAAATTTCTTTCAAACAGTCTGGTCAGCTAACAGAACATTCTAGCAACAAATACATTCCACCACCACTTCCCAGAGAAACGACCCGATGATTGGTTTGGGCGAAGGGACCAAACAGCGAGGTCATCGGTCCCATCTGATTAATGAAGGATGGGGAACGTAGTCGGCTGTGCCCTTTCAAAGGAACCATCCCGGCATTTTCCTCCCGAATGTGAGTCCAGTGTGCTAACCACTGCGTCACCTCGCTTGGTGATGGCAACGCCCCGATAAAAATTAAGGAATTTACAGGAGCAATGAACAGCAATCAGACTGCAAAAAATCACGACAAAACGCATGTGACAATGAATAATTATTTTATTTGAACAAGATCGGTACGTGCCATCAGCAGCGAACACTGAACTATATCGTACAGCGTCGTTAACCTGTGCTAGAAACTTAGGTACAATAGTGAAGTTCACGAAAAGCGTATGTACTTGCTGCAGGACGAACAGCTTTTCGCTTACCGACGTCTCGAAAGTCTGTAGCCTGCGTCGGTAAGAAACATACACAGCTGTCCCTTCCTCATAGTGTTTCTTAATCAACAGTTTGGTTGTAATGTATTTCTGTTCAGAGGCAGTGGGCTTTGCAGTCGGCACAGATGTTCTCTTCCGTGGTTTTTTCATTGGTATAAAACGTCTTTGCGGTTCAGACTTACTTTTTTTGTTAAGATCGTTGAGGATTTTCGGGCTCAATCACTGGTGCCAGGAGTCGTACTGTTTTGTTAATAATTTCAAAGTCCTCATCAGATTCCGCTTCACTCACAATTTGAAGCAAATACCGAAAAAATTCTTTCTGCTTAGCTTTCTTGCTTTTAGTTATTTTCGCCGTACCTCTATTTTGTAGCTGTTTAATTATTACTGTTTGGTGTTCTGAACTGCCTGATTCATCAACAACTAATCTAGTTAGATTTCTAAATAAAAACCAACTTTTTTCTTGCTGCAGTGTATTTTATTTGTTCTACACCCGTTCCACCGTCTACATTAAGACATCTTCTGTGTAATCTAGAGTGGTACAGTTTGGTTTCGATATGCGATATTTATGGATTATAAAACAGTTCAGGTCGTTCTTTTTACGTAAATAAGTGATTACGTGCAGTTATTCGAGTTTCTGGCAGGCGTCTACATTTCCTCTCATCTTGTCTCATGATGAAAGTGGAACTATAACTTCACTTACCAAACATAAACACATTTTAAAGCTACGAACTTTGTTCTTCGCAATTGTCATATTCTTCGCACTAATTGCTGTCATTAGTTGTAAATATTTTACGGAAAACAGTGATCTAAAGTCGTAACTACTGTGTATTAATATTATGTCTCTTCCTGTCTGGTTTGTTCACGTACATGTCGCCAACCTTAAGAAGTTTATACTGAAAACTAATGTCTATTATTAATTTATCATTTATCTTCTCTTTATTCCCCTCCCCCCCCCCCCCCGTCCCCCTTTGTGATGGTTGCATCACAGACAATTTTGATCTCGGGTTTGCCCTTCATATGTAAAATAATGAGACTGGAATCAAAAGAATAGTTAAAACTATGTGAATACTAGGAAAAATACGGGGAGGTTAATTTTGTACTGGTCAATAGTACGTGTAGGTTTTTGAGTATGCGGAAAAACATATTAAGGAGGGAGAAATAATTCAAGTGGCTGGTGCGTTTTTATTTAGTTTATATGTTTTTTCTTTTCATCTTTCTTTAAATTCTGTGAGACTTGTGTGTCTGGTCCATGTGTGTTCTAATTGGCGTTGTTCCAGTGTCATATTTTTTAATAGGTTTCTTATAGGTGTTGTATCTGGAGTGGGTGGAATTTATGTCGTGCATCAAAGTAGAACAGTTATGACGAGAATTTTGTACATTCGTAGCTAACCAGTGTCGGATGTGAACTACTTGTTAGGCCATGTCAGAAGGAGCTCTAGAAGAAAATAATCGGATAGGAAATATTGAGACAGTACACGATAGGGACGAAATGGAAGACACTATAGGAAGGAAATGGCAGTAACCTCAGAGTGGGCGATGTTCCCACAGAGTAGGTGGATCAAAGCGATAAAGAAACTGACATGGACACAACACATAATTTGGAATTACAAGGAGTGAGAGGGAATGTTAATGAACAAGCGGACACGATAGAATCATATCCTGTAGGGGCAATCACGACGACTCACAGCTGCAAGTAGAAGATAAGGTAGAAATGCGCCGCGTGGGATTAGCCGAGCGGCCTAGGGCGCTGCAGTCATGGTCTGTGCGGCTGGTCCCGGCGGAGGTTCGAGTCCTCCCTCGGGCACGGGTGTGTGTGTTTGTCCTTAGGATAATTTAGGTTAAGTAGTGTGTAAGCTTAGGGACTGATGACCTTAGCAGTTAAGTCCCATAAGATTTCACACACATTTGAACATTTTCTTTTTTTTTTTTTTTTTTTTTTTTTTTTTTTTGGTAGAAATGCGTAGTACCTCTTCAGGAAACGCTCAACTGAGTTCGCCTATACCATCCTCACCGGCACTCTCTGAAACACAGGATGCACAGATTGGGATGCTTTAATTGCTAAAAAAAGTGGGTCAGGACGCATATGAGCTGGATCTACTAGCCGAAGAGGAAGAAGTTTAAGCAAAGAAAGAAACGGGGCAGGAGATGTCTGATGCACGGGAAAAGAACACAGGAGGAGATGAAGAAAACACTGAGGACCTGGTGAAATTAGCAATGTTGATTAATGAAACGGCGACGAAGTTGTAGCAAATTCTGATACTAAAACAACAGGTTAACAATGTTGAGCATCGGCAAGATGAACAAGGATGCCACATCGGAAAGGTTGAAGTATGTGTTAACACGATCAAAGAGAGAGTTAACGAAACTTCTGAAAAAATCAAACAACATCTCTGTAAACCCACAAATCGGCTTACAATTACCAACCTCAATATTATTCGGGAAGGAATAAAGAACAAACAGGTAGAAGAAGCACTGGAAGTGTAAGCACTTCTTGCGTTCAACGAGTAACAAGGCAGCTTGGACCAACAGCAACAGAGAAAGTTTGAGCACTTAGAAAGGGATTACGATGGGCTTGAGACGAAAGTATGGGAAGTGTTAGTCTGGATTGGAGTCATCGTCGGAACAAATAATTGCACACCACTCAGCAGAGTCAGTGCGTGTGGGATCGGATACGATATCCAGAAATTAAGAAATGAGAGGTCAGGATCTTCAACTTCACTGAAAAGCGTTATAGGCTAATAAATGGGTACCAACAGGCAAACGATATCAGCTGATATGGAACAATTTGACTATATTACCCATCAGTACACAAGTTTCAAATGTTCAAGGATGCCGGAAACATTGCATCCTAAGGCTTGGTTGGATAAAATTGACCGTTGTTTCCCGCTTTTTTATTCACTGATGCACCGTTTAGAGTTTATATGCGGCGTTCTTCAAGCAGGAACAGCTGCAAGGATGCGTCTGGTTGCACTGCAGTGTACGTCCTATAAGGAGTTCAGATATTTCCTAGGGAACTGTTGGTCAAAGGAGAGAGCAAAAGCGGGAAATAGCATAGTGGTCGTGACCTGGAGGGATCTGAAGTATGGAGCCTAGTGAAATTCCTAGGGGACATGTTAAAGAAAAATCAGTTCTTGGACATTCCACACAGTCCTTCCACACTCATTTGGGTTTGCTATCAGAAATTGCCTGCTATCAGCAGATTCTTGCCAGACTTTGTGGCAAACACATCGAAGCCTAAAAAGGGCTTGCTAGAAGAAATGGAATTTGTGAAAAGGGGCGAATGATCCTGCTCACTTGCAGGTAAAACAACAATGCCATCACAAGGGGTGCAGATAGTTGATGTTCGATCCCCTGATCCTCTGGTGGCCCATCATCACAGCAACAACGAGGATCTTGACAGAGGACCCCATTTAAGACCTCGGATCAAGTGAAATAAACATTATACACTCCTGGAAATTGAAATAAGAACACCGTGAATTCATTGTCCCAGGAAGGGGAAACTTTATTGACACATTCCTGGGGTCAGATACATCACACGATCACACTGACAGAACCACAGGCACATAGACACAGGCAACAGAGCATGCACAATGTCGGCACTAGTACAGTATCCACCTTTCGCAGCAATGCAGGCTGCTATTCTCCCATGGAGACGATCGTAGAGATGCTGGATGTAGTCCTGTGGAACGGCTTGCCATGCCATTTCCACCTGGCGCCTCAGTTGGACCAGCGTTCGTGCTGGACGTGCAGACTGCGTGAGACGACGCTTCATCCATTCCCAAACATGCTCAATGGGGGACAGATCCGGAGATCTTGCTGGCCAGGGTAGTTGACTTACACCTTCTAGAGCACGTTGGGTGGCACGGGATACATGCGGACATGCATTGTCCTGTTGGAACAGCAAGTTCCCTTGCCGGTCTAGGAATGGTAGAACGATGGGTTCGATGACGGTTTGGATGTACCGTGCACTATTCAGTGTCCCCTCGACGATCACCAGTGGTGTACGGCCAGTGTAGGAGATCGCTCCCCACACCATGATGCCGGGTGTTGGCCCTGTGTGCCTCGGTCGTATGCAGTCCTGATTGTAGCGCTCACCTGCACGGCGCCAAACACGCATACGACCATCATTGGCACCAAGGCAGAAGCGACTCTCATCGCTGAAGACGACACGTCTCCATTCGTCCCTCCATTCACGCCTGTCGCGACACCACTGGAGGCGGGCTGCACGATGTTGGGGCGTGAGCGGAAGACGGCCTAACGGTGTGCGGGACCGTAGCCCAGCTTCATGGAGACGGTTGCGAATGGTCCTCGCCGATACCCCAGGAGCAACAGTGTCCCTAATTTGCTGGGAAGTGGCGGTGCGGTCCCCTACGGCACTGCGTAGGATCCTACGGTCTTGGCGAGCATCCGTGCGTCGCTGCGGTCCGGTCCCAGGTCGACGAGCACGTGCACCTTCCGCCGACCACTGGCGACAACATCGATGTACTGTGGAGACCTCACGCCCCACGTGTTGAGCAATTCGGCGGTACGTCCACCCGGCCTCCCGCATGCCCACTATACGCCCTCGCTCAAAGTCCGTCAACTGCACATACGGTTCACGTCCACGCTGTCGCGGCATGCTACCAGTGTTAAAGACTGCGATGGAGCTCCGTATGCCACGGCAAACTGGCTGACACTGACGGCGGCGGTGCACAAATGCTGCGCAGCTAGCGCCATTCGACGGCCAACACCGCGGTTCCTGGTGTGTCCGCTGTGCCGTGCGTGTGATCATTGCTTGTACAGCCCTCTCGCAGTGTCCGGAGCAAGTATGGTGGGTCTGACACACCGGTGTCAATGTGTTCTTTTTTCCATTTCCAGGAGTGTAGAATACAAAGACGTAAGAGAAGTTTTATTAGAAGAAAAAGAATGAGACCACACCAGAATCTGCACCCAGTCGTCACTGTATTGATAGGTGTGGGGCTGGAAGCTGTATTAGATAGTGAAAGTCAACAGTCAGCAATTTCAAAATATTTTTTCAGAGATGAGTGTCAGATAACAAATGGCCAACCTAAGCCCACAAAAAAGTAAGTTCAGGGAGCACTGGCAGGGAAGAGCAGGGAGATGCGCCAGATAGTTCGGTTTGAGTTTTGGTGCCAGGAAAACAAGATGGAGTGGAACATCTACATCTACATCTATACTCCGCGAGCCACCTTACGGTGTGTGGCGGAGGGTACTTATTGTACCACTATCTGATCCCCCCTTCCCTGTTCCATTCACGAATTGTGCGTGGGAAGAACGACTGCTTGTAAGTCTCCGTATTTGCTCTAATTTCTCGGATCTTTTCGTTGTGATCATTACGCGAGATATATGTGGGCGGTAGTAATATGTTGCCCATCTCTTCCCGGAATGTGCTCTCTCGTAATTTCGATAATAAACCTCTCCGTATTGCGTAACGCCTTTCTTGAAGTGTCCGCCACTGGAGCTTGTTCAGCATCTCCGTAACGCTCTCGCGCTGACTAAATGTCCCCATGACGAATCGCGCTGCTTTTCGCTGGATCACGTCTATCTCTTCTATTAATCCAACCTGGTAAGGGTCCCATACTGATGAGCAATACTCAAGAATCGGACGAACAAGCGTTTTGTAAGCTACTTCTTTCGTCGATGAGTCACATTTTCTTAGAATTCTTCCTATGAATCTCAACCTGGCGCCTGCTTTTCCCACTATTTGTTTTATGTGATCATTCCACTTCAGATCGCTCCGGATAGTAACTCCTAAGTATTTTACGGTCGTTACCGCTTCCAATGATTTACCACCTATGGCATAATCGTACTGGAATGGATTTCTGCCCCTATGTATGCGCATTATATTACATTTATCTACGTTTAGGGAAAGCTGCCAGCTGTCGCACCATTCATTAATCCTCTGCAGGTCTTCCTGGAGTACGTACGAGTCTTCTGATGTTGCTACTTTCTTGTAGACAACCGTGTCATCTGCAAATAGCCTCACGGAGCTACCGATGTTGTCAACTAAGTCATTTATGTATATTGTAAACAATAAAGGTCATATCACGCTTCCTTGCGGTACTCCCGAAATTACCTCTACATCTGCAGATTTTGAACCGTTAAGAATGACATGTTGTGTTCTTTCTTCTAGGAAATCCTGAATCCAATCACAAACCTGGTCCGATATTCCGTAAGCTCGTATTTTTTTCACTAAACGTAAGTGCGGAACCGTATCAAATGCCTTCCTGAAGTCCAGGAATACGGCATCAATCTGCTCGCCAGTGTCTACGGCACTGTGAATTTCTTGAACAAATAGGGCGAGCTGAGTTTCACATGATCTCTGTTTGCGGAATCCATGTTGGTTATGATGAAGGAGATTTGTATTATCTAAGAACGTCATAATACGAGAACTTCTTGGTTGCGTCAAAATTAAGCAATATCGCAGGAATTTTTACGAGAGAATCAGGCAGTTCTTGTCTGAGGGGATGGAGAATTAATCTTACAGAAAGACAACCCGATTAATATACGATCTGACGAACAGGTGCCCCACGAACAACTCTCGCAAAGTGCTTCAAAGTATGTAAGAATCAGAAGAGTTGAAGACTGAATGAGGAAGACATAAAGAAAACAGAGTTTAGCACCCTTCAATTGGTCAGACCACAATGGAATACGAAAACAAATGGAAAATCCAGAAGAAGACAGAAATGATTAGGGACGCGGGATGAACGAGAAAGAGAATTGTGCGAAATTTTGAACTCCAACGTGTCTGTTTTTTCGACGAAGTTAGGCGCTATAATGAAGAATCGAATTCACTTCTTGTAGGGTTTATCGGGTCCTCCGCCGCATTTACTCGTGGGCTATACAGTGTATTACACAAGTCGTTGGACCAGCAAGTGTCACGGTACGTGGATGACATCTTAATTGATGAAAACTCTTGGGCCGGCATAATCAAGTACTGAGAATTTTGCTCACCATCCTTCGAACCCATGATGTCACTGCGAATATCGAGAAGTCTTGCTTCTGTGTAACTGGCGCAAAGTCACGTCACTTTATTGAAGGTCATAACTTGGGGACCAAGGATTTACAGACACATGTTTTTGTTCTCGACATATGGGGAATACAAAGGAACTACGTGAAATTATGACTTCCATTTTTGAAATACCATCTAGAAAAGAATGTAACATTTTATGTAATAATCGCTTTCGAAGCCGTGTCGTTCGCGCACGTAATTTCCATCTTGCTTGCACAAGACGTGACACTTGAATTGTCAAATCGCGATCGCAGTGAATAAATACATTCAATAACTTGCCGGGCGGTAAATGTCCTTTCTAAAATGTCGGAAATTAGTAGTTTCTGTAGCTGACACCGGGTTCTGCTCTGGCGCAGTCATCCATACCGAGCGAGGAGGCGACGGTAGTTCGAATCCCCGTCCAGTCATCCACATTTTGGCTTTCCCTGATTTCCAGAAATTGCTTCAGACGAACGCTGGGTGGTTCCTCTGAAAGGGAGCAACAGGTGTCCTACGTCATTCCTAGCTTGTGCTAACGCTTAAGACCTTGTCAACAGCTCGTTACTATCTATTCCTCCTTCCTTTTTCCTTTGCATTCATCCGTAACAAACATTAACCTACCTTATACAAGCAAGCATTATTTACATCCAAACGTCAGAGATACTGGTTTGTGGTGTGCAGCATATCAACTACATGTCTGACGAAGACAATGGAAGAACACCTGCATCAGCCGAACAATGTGGGACTTTCTCAACAAGATAGACGTTTCATGGCTATAGATAGAACGCCCTGTTTCATTTGTTTACCACTGACAAGTCACTAACGTGCTGTCGTGATCTGGAATTTAATCGCGCCCGTTCTCACACAGTCTGCAAAAATAACTCGCGCGTTTGCCAATGTGATGTGTCCCTGTTTGTCAACAGATTCAAGGCTCGAGAGGTAAGGTTAAATGGGTCAGGGTGGAATGTTCATAAGTCTGGCGATAAGCCTACAGGCTCACGGATTTCCACATGTGAGAATTACTTTCGCAATGCACGTAATTAATTCGGACACTGCGAAATTTAAACAATTTCCGTCGGGTACGCTGCAAAATACCTTACGAAATAAACTGTCATATAATGAGGAGCAAAATACGTGAGCAAAATCATGCAGTGATTTGAGACAATGGACCAGTATCCCGAAGGAACTGGGATTCAGATTCTCGCCCCGTCATTATGATTAAAGGTTTTTCGTGGGTTTCCTAAACCATTGATTCTTTCAAAAAAGCGGCCATGCGTCTCTTCAGTGTAGCATATAAAAATTTATGAACCCTTGACTGGACATACGTAAAAAGTGCTGAGCCGTAAGTATGAGATGCAGTCATTCTTTTTATGAAGAGTTCGTATTGAAATTTAATGTTTCAGGTGATTCAGCTAGAATTGGATCAGATTACTTGTGCAGTTATCGTAGTTACTTTTCACACCTAAGACATCACCATGGTACTACCTCCAAGAACTTGTCTACAGAAAATGACTGCAGCGACTCATATATTGTTTCTAAGATCTCTCTCTCTCTCTCTCTCTCTCTCTCTCTCGCTTAGTCTTTCAGAGTCTTAGGTGATAAAACGCACTCTACAAAACGATTCTCAGTGAACACATGACCAGTTACAGTGGAATTAACAAAAAATAGAAGCGTTGAAAGCAAGAGAAATATGGCAAAGAATTTTGACTAACTTTAAATACATGTAAATGAAGTCTTTGCCGGCCGGAGTGGCCGAGCGGTTCTAGGCGCTTCAGTCTGGAACCGCGCGACCGCTACGGTCGCAGGTTCGAATCCTGTTTCGGGCATGGATGTGTGTGATGTCCTTAGGTTAGTTAGGTTTAAGTAGTTCTAAGGGACTGATGACCTCAGAAGTTATTACCATAGTGCTCAGAGCCATTTGAACCATTTGAAGTCTTTGAATGAAAGCGTATAGGTTTGTGCAAAAACTATTTTCTGTTGAAAAGTACGCTACACTGAACAACGCTGTGGTGTATATCTCGTTATGTACGTGTAAGAAGTAAAAAGGAACATGACTTGGTACCCATAATCTCATCGTCTGAAGAGCACCTGTAGCTTTCAGGTGGAAGCGTCTGGTAAGCCTTGCAGGTCAGGAAGTGGATTCACGTTAGGAAAGACTAGGGTTCAAATGTGGCTCTGGCCATACACGTTTAGAATGTTGTTTTTCTTTTTTAATCGCTTAGGCGAACCACTGAAAAGGACACGGTCTATTTCCTTCCTCGTCATCGTCGAATAGCCTCTTGTAGTTCATCTCAAATGCTATCATCGTGAACGGGGCGTTTCTTCCTTCCCTCTTAGAATATTGTAATTGCTGCCACAGAAGGGGCTTATACACTCCTGGAAATGGAAAAAAGAACACATTGACACCGGTGTGTCAGACCCACCATACTTGCTCCGGACACTGCGAGAGGGCTGTACAAGCAATGATCACACGCACGGCACAGCGGACACACCAGGAACCACGGTGTTGGCCGTCGAATGGCGCTAGCTGCGCAGCATTTGTGCACCGCCGCCGTCAGTGTCAGCCAGTTTGCCGTGGCATACGGAGCTCCATCGCAGTCTTTAACACTGGTAGCATGCCGCGACAGCGTGGACGTGAACCGTATGTGCAGTTGACGGACTTTGAGCGATGGCGTATAGTGGGCATGCGGGAGGCCGGGTGGACGTACCGCCGAATTGCTCAACACGTGGGGCGTGAGGTCTCCACAGTACATCGATGTTGTCGCCAGTGGTCGGTGGAAGGTGCACGTGCCCGTCGACCTGGGACCGGACCGCAGCGACGCACGGATGCACGCCAAGACCGTAGGATCCTACGCAGTGCCGTAGGGGACCGCACCGCCACTTCCCAGCAAATTAGGGACACTGTTGCTCCTGGGGTATCGGCGAGGACCATTCGCAACCGTCTCCATGAAGCTGGGCTACGGTCCCGCACACCGTTAGGCCGTCTTCCGCTCACGCCCCAACATCGTGCAGCCCGCCTCCAGTGGTGTCGCGACAGGCGTGAATGGAGGGACGAATGGAGACGTGTCGTCTTCAGCGATGAGAGTCGCTTCTGCCTTGGTGCCAATGATGGTCGTATGCGTGTTTGGCGCCGTGCAGGTGAGCGCCACAATCAGGAATGCATACGACCGAGGCACACAGGGCCAACACCCGGCATCATGGTGTGGGGAGCGATCTCCTACACTGGCCGTACACCACTGGTGATCGTCGAGGGGACACTGAATAGTGCACGGTACATCCAAACCGTCATCGAACCCATCGTTCTACCATTCCTAGACCGGCAAGGGAACTTGCTGTTCCAACAGGACAATGCAGTCCGCATGTATCCCGTGCCACCCAACGTGCTCTAGAAGGTGTAAGTCAACTACCCTGGCCAGCAAGATCTCCGGATCTGTCCCCCATTGAGCATGTTTGGGACTGGATGAAGCGTCGTCTCACGCGGTCTGCACGTCCAGCACGAACGCTGGTCCAACTGAGGCGCCAGGTGGAAATGGCATGGCAAGCCGTTCCACAGGACTACATCCAGCATCTCTACGATCGTCTCCATGGGAGAATAGCAGCCTGCATTGCTGCGAAAGGTGGATATACACTGTACTAGTGCCGACATTGTGCATGCTCTGTTGCCTGTGTCTTTGTGCCTTTGGTTCTGTCAGTGTGATCATGTGATGTATCTGACCCCAGGAATGTGTCAATAAAGTTTCCCCTTCCTGGGACAATGAATTCACGGTGTTCTTATTTCAATTTCAAGGAGTGTAGAATAATGTAACTTTAACTGTCTAAGAAATTTTTATTATAGTACATTTTTATTACAATACTGCTATATCCGAACATTACGGGTTTCTTTTTCTTTTTCCTACTCATCCGAATTAACTCACATTTCTCTACATTCAGAGGCAGCTGCCTTTGACCATACCAATTAGAAAGTTTGTCTAATTAGAGGAGGTCACGACGTTGGGACACAGATTTACTTCAAATTTTCTACACCTCTAGTTGGCCGTTAAAACAACAGAATCTGCAAGTCGTTGGGTGCACTACTCTGGCATTTCCGAGAAAATCGCAAGAGAAGTTCCACGCGCCTGTTACGTGCCTTATGTATCCGCGCGTAGGTGCCAGGCGTTAGTGTTCATGGTACTATATTATGATTGTGAATAACGTCATTCGCATCACTATTTAACGAGGTTTGACTTGGGCTTTCCAAGCCTGTTCCTCCTCCTAGAAAATTTAATAACAAGTAGTAAATAATCAGATAACATATGAAATTCACTACAACTTCATGAAAATGCACCAGGGCTGTTTTCCATTACATTACCTCTCAAATGTCATATAAATTAAATAATGCGGCCAGTGACGAAAAAAATATAGATTAAAAAAAGTCAGTGTTTTCAAAGTGCGAACGCTATTCGCTTGCCCAC
Organism: Schistocerca nitens; assembly: GCF_023898315.1. Lineage (NCBI taxonomy): Eukaryota > Metazoa > Arthropoda > Insecta > Orthoptera > Acrididae > Schistocerca > Schistocerca nitens. The sequence continues at coordinate 246,334,232 of NC_064621.1, forward strand.
GATAGTTTCTTACTGACAGTACTTTCGCATAGATACATCAGCTATATAACAGACGCGTAAAACTTCTCTTGCGATTTTCCCGGAACAACCAGAGTAGTCCATCTTATTACTTTCACATTGCGTTGTTTCAATGGCCAGCTAAAGGCGTACAAAGTTTGAAGTAACTCTGTGATCCCGACGTCGTGACCTCCCCTTGTAAGTCATCTTGTATCATTCTACAGTCACTCATCTTCGACACGTTTCGTGCACCACAACATCATCAGCAGACAACCACAGATTGCTGCCCATCCTGTCCGACAAATAATTTATGTATACTCAAAATAGCAACGGCCCATCATACTTCCCTGGGGCAATCCTGACGATCCCCTTATCTCTGGTGGGCACACACCGCCGAGAACACCACTCACATATCTGGGAACCTAAACAGTACGCTCGTACCTTCGTTAATGTTCTGCAATGGGGCACCGTGTCAAATGCTTTTCGGAAATCTAGAAATATGGGATGTGCCTGTTGTCCTTCATCCACAGTTCGCAGTGTATCGTACGAAAAAGGGCACGAGCGATACTTACTAAAACAGTGGTGATTCGTGGACAGAAGCTTCGGCCTCTAGGAAATTTGTTACATTCGAACTCAGAATATGTTCAAGGATACTGCAGCAAACGGATTTCAGGGATATTGGTCTGTAATTTAGGCCCGTTCTTTTACCATTCTTACATACAGGAGTCACCTGTTCTTTTCTCCAGTCACTTCACACTCTGCGCTGGGCCGCAGGAAGAGATCAACGGCTTCACCCCCGCTGACACTTGCGAGTCTTCCCGGGTGTGGCAGGATCCTACTACGAGACATGTCAGCAGGGTTCCTGAGGCAACTGGCAACATCCCACAAGAAAATTGGAGAAGACTACATTTTTTTCCTTTCAAGCAGGTGGTGTAGGAAAACTTCATGTTTGTAAATGCATAAATTAAAATTCAGCTGGTGAAGTTCCAGGTTATCGGAGCTAGATATTGTGCCTCTTGTTTTTTGGTAGCTGGCGTGCCGGCTTAGTTAAATTCAGGCCATCCGCTGTGGCCGAGCGGTTCTAGGCGCTTCAGTCCGGAACCGCGCTGCTGCTGCAGTCGCAGGTTCGAATCCTGTCTCGGGCATGGCTGTGTGTGATGTCCTTACGTTAGTTGCGTTTAAGTAGTTCTAAGTCTAGGGGACTGACGACTTCAGATGTTAAGTCCCATAGTGCTTAGAGCCATTTTTGAATTCAATTATTAATTGTTTTGCTAAAGTGGCCTTCGCTCCTAATCACTGATTTCAAATTGTTGTTCTTGTTACTGTGCCTGTTTTACGTCAATCACTTCAAGCATTTGGTAAGGTGGCCATTGGGGCTAACCATTAAATTCATTTTTCAATTTTTTTGGTAAACGTGCGGCTAGGTCTGACTATTGAGACCAAACTGCGTCTTATTAAATTCAATATTAATATTTTTTGTACAGTACCCGTAGCGCGTAATCGCTAAATTAAAATTATTGTTGTTTTTCCAGTACCTGTTCAAATATTAGAATATTCGGTGAAGTGAACATTTTTTTGGTCAGATGGCCGCTGGTCCCAATCAATGAATTCTAATTGCTTCTTGTTAATTTCAATTTTAAAATTTCTGGTAAAGTCACCGCTGTGCCTAATTCCTTTGGACTTGGCTCTTTTAATTGTGCGCACCTGAGGTCATTAAGTTTTGCCCTAATTTTTGTTTTAACAAAAGTTTTTACGAGTAATCCACCTAATCAACCACCCTTCCACTCTTCTTTGCTAGATACTGCTCCTTTTACTTTAGTTTTGCCTAATGGTAACGTAGGATAAATATTCTCTTTGTTACATTCGTTGAAGGTTTCTTCATTTACAACTGACATAGGTGATCCAGAATCGATTACTGCTGGAAATGAGGATGATCCAATCTTTACTTCAATGACAGGGTGGGAAATAGTTTTTTGAATAACCGGTTTTTCATGCAAAAGAGTGTCTCGGATGTCGTCAAAAGTAATAACATTTTCGTGAACAAGAGTCTGTGTGTCAAAAGTATTGCTTACGTCTCTGGAAGATGCAACATGTACTGTATCTAGTCAAATTCTTTCTGACGTGCTGTTATTTGCGGGAGGATGCTGTGGCATTTCGACTATTTGTACCGTTCTGTTATTTCTTCCTGACGTATTAGGTTCGGGATGATACCGACTGTCTGTTCATTCATAATAATCTGTTGTTGTGGTTGATTATGCTGCTGGTAAGACCGACTGTTATTAAATGTACGCTGAAAACTGGGCCCATTACTTTTACGTCTGTCATAATAGTCATTACTATACGGCACGTTACGATAGGAGTTGAAATGATGTGTCTTCTGTATGTAGTGATTTCTTTGTTGCTGTGCGTTACTATTTGGTGGAGCCGACGCTATACGTGTAGGCGTCGAAACATTAAAACTTGGTTGACCTTGCACATTACATTGTTGGTTAGGTATGCTAACCTGCTGGTTTTATTGCTGTTGTGGTGCAAACCCTCTATTGTTACCAAAATGTGTTTGCGGTTGCTGATAATTTTGAGGATACTGATGATTAAAATTTTGTCTGTTATTAAAATTATGCTGTTAGTTCTTGCCATTTCGGGAGTCTCAAATGAAAACTGTCACTTTCAGTTAAAACTTGTCATATCAGGGTTTCTTTACTCATTTATAATCCTAGATAGATCGTTAGTTGAAGAATTGTTTTGATAGATATAAAGAATAGTAAAAGAGTAGGCAGCAGTGCAGAATACTAAAGAGGAAATAGCACTACTACGGCTCGGGGCCGTGTGTACGCTACGGCACATATTGATCTAAGTGTAATGAATCCCCTGAGGTCACTTAGGCGCTGCAAATAAATTTTAGTTTCTGCATTACAGGCGATGCCGGTGAAAATTCAAAAGTAAATCGTTGTATCCAGTCCAAAGAGTGTATCTGTGTTCTGTCATTCTTAAATACCTTAAATTTTCTAACGGATAGAAAGTGCTTATGATCATAATTATCGTCTCTGAATGTCTGAACTGGTTCAGGATTGTATGATAATCCGTTTGTCTGTGTCTGTTCGGAATCTAAGTCAAGTTACCTAAATTATACGGACTGTGTGATTGTGAGAAATGTTCGGAAAGTGGCGTATGCTGTATCGTGTTAGAGGCTGAGACATTTTTCACCTCTGTCACTTCTTGCTGTAAAGATGACAATTTTCTACGTAATATATTATTGGACGAACCTATCTCACTGATTGTTTGCTGTATGTTTTGGAATTCAGGTGTCTGATTAAACGCAACTGGTGACGTATCGTCTGATTTGGTGTCATTGTTATTTTCGATAACGTCAATACGACTGGCCAATTCATCAAATTTTTGTCAGTGCTTTTTACCAGATCGCCGTTTTTAGTGTCATAAGCATTAATTTGTTTCTGCATTTTACGTGTGGTTTTGTTTAATTTCTTAACGTTTGCTTTAATGGTATCGGGATCCTGTATTAATTCTAACTGTTCAAGTCTGTTGGTCATTGTCTGAAAGTCTACCGTATATTTATTTTCCAAAGTCTGAATATTAGTATCTGTTTTTGTTTTTAGATCGGATATTTCACCATGCATTTCAGTGTTCAACTGTTTGATAGTATTGATTTCGTCTGATACTGTGGCAATGTTGTTGTCTACGTATGTTTTTGCTTTCGTAAATAACTTACGCTTATCTTCCTGTCTCTGTACAGTAATTGTTTCTATGACTTGTTTCTTTACTTTGTTTTCTTCCTGTATAAATTTACGGTAACGCGTTTCACTGTTTTGTAGGTGGTGATTAAAACGTACGTCAATTTGGCTGTTTTGTTCATCAAATTTCTTATCTTCTTTCGCATCCAGTGTGCGTGAAAGTTCTGCTGACATTAATTTAAACTCGTCGCGTAACTGTGTTGCGTTTTCTGAACATTGTTTAGCAACTGCACTAATTTCATCTCGAAGTAATTTCGTTGTGGCTGTATGTGTATTACTTAATTCTTGTGCAACAGATCTAATTTCTTCACTACTGTTCCTAGCACAAGCCTTAATTTCCTCACGTAATTGTTCTTTAGTATCATGACATTGCACGGCAACGGCTGCAATCTGTTCACTAAGTTGTTTGAAGTTATTGTCTTGTCTTTCATTCTGTTGTAACAATACTGCCATAACTTGATCCAAGCCAAAATTACCGACTCTTTTTTCTGTGCTGTGTGACGGTGTATCTGCATGTGTCACGTTTTCTGTAACCATTTGGTCATTGTCTGATTCACAAAAAGGTTTGCCAATTGTATGTGCACTGTTAGTCACTACATCGGAATCAAATAAATCTGACATATTTTGAGTTTTTGTTCATTTTCGTTAGAAACATTTATCTGTTCACTGTGTAGATTTTGCAAATCGGGTGTGTCAAACTGGGCAGCGTTCATCGAATCGGAACGTGCCGCATCATCAATTGTCATTAAATTTCGTGTGGACATAATTGAATTTATTTGTTCATCATTTGAAATAAAATCATTACTTGTGGTCGGCATGCAGTGATTGTCTGTAATTGGGGGATTATTATTAAGACACTGAGTGTCGCTAGTATTATCGGTCAAATTATTCAGGTCGGCTTTTTCGCTCATTGCACATCGCGATGTACTGTTAGCAGTTTTTCGCGGCATTTTCACAAATCAAAGTTAAGCACAAAATCAAACAAAGATAAAGCAAAAATGGAACAAATACAATTACAACAAAGAGCAATAAATTGCCGATGATCTGTGAAAGAAAGAGTGACAAGTTAGTAAATGCGTTGCCCAGATGCAAACTACATTTAATATTAGATAAATAAGAGCAGATATATAACAAAACCTCCCAACAGTGAAATTTCGTAACCTCCCAATAATACAATGTGACTAACTTCTCAATAAAATTGTCGCTCACTTATAACCATGGTTTTATATAGTTAAAATAATTTTAAAAGGAGGTGTAAGGAATATAGATGACATTGGTAGCACTACTGAAAAACATTTGCTGGCAAAAAAAGGTCGATTCTATTTTTGTGTTAACAGATGGTGTTTTGTTTACTGTCAACCTAACCTCACTTTCTTATTTCCTGTACATGTGCTCAGTAAAATGTCTAATCGTGGTTGTAAAAACTCTGGTGACAGTTTTTGTTATATTTGTGGCGAATTTGTGATTAAAAAACACCAAAGAAACATTACAGACTTTGTGAAAAAGGTTTATCTATCATACTTTGGATCTAAACTTGGTGATCAAGATAAATCTTGGGCACCGCATGAGGTATGTTATGTGTGTGTTGAAGATCCGAGAAAATCATCCAAAAAGGAGGAAAAGCCAATAAATTATTCTGATGATTGTTACTTTTGCAGGGTTGATATTACTGGTCATAATTCGAAAAACAAGAAGGTAATAAGATACTCTAACCTTCCGTCCGCCATCTGACCAGTAGGGCATGGTGTAGATTTGCCGGTTCCTGAACCACCAGATGATTTAAATCTGGACCACCAGATAACTTAAATTTTCTGATGTACAATGTGACTTAGGTGAACCAAATGGTGATGAATTCCTCTGTAACACAGAAAGTCTAGAGCCCAAATTTTTTACTCAGACCGAGCTTAACTATTTGGTTAAGGATCTGGGCTTAACGAAAAAAGAATCTGAATTGCTTGGCTCTAGATTTAAAAAAAAAAAAAAGCTTATTGGCAGTTGGAATCAGCATATAGAAAGAGAGAGCAGCAATTTTCCAAGTATTTTCAACAAGAAGGTGATTTAGTGTACTGCTCAGACATTGCCGGTCTGATGAATGAGTTTGGTATTAAATACAAAAAGGAAGACTGGAAGCTGTTTATTGATTCAACCAAAACTAGTTTAAAGGCTCTTTTATTAACACAATGGTAACGTGTATGCATCTATATCTGTTGGAGTTTCTGTACATATGAAAGAAAGCTATGGAAACCTGGAAATAGTGCTAAATAAAATAGGCAACTCTGCTCTTGGTTGGATGATATGTGGCGACTAAAAGTAACATGCATGCTCCTTGGTCAGCAAGGTGGCTTTACCAAATTTCCATGTTTCTTGTGTGGATGGGACAGTAGAGCTAGGGATCAACACTGGTGCAGAAAGAAGTGAGGAAGTCTTTAAAACCTGGTGAGAAGAACATTCTACGCAAAAACCTTGCAGATACAAAAAACCTGCTCCTGCCACCTCTACATATAAAGTTAGGCCCAATGAAACAGTTTGTAAAGGCATTGCCTAAAGGTGGACCATGTTTTAAGTAACTCTGCCAAAAGTTTCCACACCTTTCAAAAGCTAAACTAAAAGAAGGCGTATTTGTCGCACCTGACATTAGAAAATTGATGTTTGATGTTAACTTTGAATCCACACTGACCTTAAATGAGAAAGAGGTATGGGTATCATTCAAGCAAGTCGTTACAAAGATCTTAGGACATGAAAAGACCCAGAATATGTTTCTATTATAGCTACAACGTTAAAGAAGTTTAAAACTTTAGGATGTTAAATGAGCCTGTAAGTTCACTTTTTGAACAGTCACCTTGATTACTTCCCGGGCAATATGGGAGATGTTAGTGAGGAGCAAGGAGAGCGTTTTCACCAGGACATTAAAGTGATGGAAAAACGCTACCAAGGCCGCTGGAACACCAACATGATGGGGGACTACTGTTGGTCACTTCACCGTGAAGTTCAGCAAGCGACTCATCATAGAAAAGCTACACAAGAAGCTTCAAAGAAAAAAGAGAAAGAAAATAAAAATCAATTCCAACTGACAAGTGAAACCTCTATTAATACATATCATTGTTTTAAGTAGCTTACTGTAAATACAAACCATGCTTATGTTGTAACAAAGCGTTTCATTAACTTCCCCGTTTACCGTATAGCATAGGATTTTTATACTATATAGTGAAAAGCATATTGCTCAAAAACTATGGGTGATACAAAAAACTAAGGCTAGATTTGGTTTCAGCTCATAAAAATCTATAACATCAGCTACCAAAGTAAAAAAAGTTTTTTTTAAGTTTTTCGTTCGCCTGTGATTTAGATGAGATTGTATTAATGGAAGAATGATAAAAGTCAGCTTTTAAGGTAATCCAGTTTTTGTTAATATTTGTAACTGTGTAGTTTCTTGTTGTTAGAACGTTGTGTACGATTAAAGTTTACTGTAGAAATTTTAAACTGAAGCATATGGACTTGTCTGACAGGTGAAGCAAGTGTCAAGGAAGGCAACTGTACACAAGAGAGTAAGAAATATTTTTGCTAATTTGTCTAGGTGTGAGAACTTTATGAGAGGTGTATTGTTGCCATAGCTTAACGAATCGTAGTTATACTTAGAGTCTTTTTTCTCATTTATCAGTCGTTAAGTTTGCTTCCTCATTTTTCATTTTTATTTTCATAATTCTTTTTGCATGCTCGCATTGCACATCGCGACTTGTAAACTGAGAAGCATTTTATGAAAATCGGTAAGATACCGTCTTGAATTCCACATCGCAAGTACGGCAAATGAAATTCGATTTTTGCATTATCCTAATAGTACAGGTTGCTGCGCAGGCGCGCACAGGTAGGCCAATAAATTAAATTACTATCAAAGTTTACGGTCAGCGTAAGACACAGTGATTGTCAGAGTGTATTTGTGAAAATAATACCATGTCAGTTCAGAGGCTTAACATCAGTAGATCTCAGTAAAGTGCCGTCTTGTGAATTTTCAAATAGTTTTATCAGAAAGTCAAATGCGTTAATTTATATGTTCATTTGCTGTGTAATTACAATAACAGTTCTGGTTCAAATGGCTCTGAGCACTATGGGACTTTACATCTGAGGTCATCAGTCACCTAGCCTTAAAAATCCTTAATTGCCGGCCGCGGTGGTCTAGCGGTTCTAGGCGCTCAGTCCGGAACCGTGCGACTGCTACGGTCGCAGGTTCGAATCCTGCCTCGGGCATGGATGTGTGTGATGTCCTTAGGTTAGTTAGGTTTAAGTAGTTCTAAGTTCTAGGGGACTGATGGCCACAGATGTTTAGTCCCATAGTGCTCAGAGCCAAATCCTTAAACCTACCTAACCGCCGGCCGCAGTGGCCGTGAGGTTCTAGGCCCTTCAGCCTAGAACCGCGCGACCGCTACGGTCGCAGGTTCGAATCCTACCTCGAGCATGGATGTGTGTGATGTTCTTAGGTTTAAGTAGTTCTAAGTTCTAGGGGACTGATGACCTCAGATGTCAAGTCCCATAGAGCTGAGAGCCATTTGAGCCTCACTAACCTAAGGACATCACACACATCCATGCCCGAGGCAGCGTTCGAACCTGCGACTATAGCAGCGGCACGGTTCCGGACTGAAGCTCCTAGAACCTCTCGGCCACAGCGGCCAGCAACAGTTCTGGTACAGTGACTGTCTGCAAGACTACAGATAAAGATTTGCTATATTCAAGGCTAACATTTTAATCTGAGTCATTTGTTTTGCAGTCAAATGAATATGTAAATTTCTTTCGAAACTGGTTGCTTTCTCGCAGACGAATTCAACTGTTCAACTGTGTGTGAAATCTTATGGGACTTAAATGCTAAGGTCATCAGTCCCTAAGCTTACACACTACTTAACCTAAATTATCCTAAAGACGAACACACACACCCATGCCCGAGGGAGGACTCGAACGTCCGCCGGGACCAGCCGCACAGTCCATGACTGCAGCACCTGAGACCGCTCGGCTAATCCCGCGCGGCGCAGACGAATTGTGTGATGCAGCGGCTGGTCTGGATTTCGCATAGCGTAGCGTGTGGTCCACATACTACCGTTCAAAATTAAATTTTCACACATTTCTGTTGCCCTACACTGAGATTTACACATTTCGATATGAAAATATGTTTTACACGTTTCTCGGAGACCGACTTTGAACTTACGAACACGAGTTTAAGTATAACATTAAACTTCCACATTCGCGAAAGGCATATTTGCCCTAATTTCTCGACTTTTCTTGTCGTGGTCATTCCGTGAGACGTATGTGGGAAGAAGAAATGGTTTATCCGACTCTTTCCGGAAAGTGTTCTCTCAATAGTGGTGCTCAACGCCTCTCTTGTAACGTCTGCTACTGGATTTTGTTGAGCAGCTCTGTAACGCTCTCGGGCAGACTAAACGATCCCGTGACGAAACGCGCCGCTCTTCGAAGAACATTTTCTGTCTCTTCTATCAGCCCTACGTGGTAATCACCCTACATTGGTAAGCAGTGCTGAAGAATCGGTCGAACAAGCGCCTTATAAGCCATTTCCTGGATGAGTTACATTGCCTTAAGATTCTTCCTATGAACTTGAGTCTGGCATCAGCTTTTCTGCTATTTCTTTTATCTAATCATTCCAATTTTAAGGTCGCTCTGGATAGTGAATCCCAGCTGTTTTACGGTAGATACTGTTTCCAGCAGTTAATAACAATGGTGTAGTTGTGCAGTAGTGATTTCCTTTTCCTATGTATGTGCAATACAGGGGATAGGCACAATAATGTGAAGAGTGGTAGCAATGGGATGGTTGTGTTTTACGGTCAACAGTGCAGGTAAAGCATGTGTCGCGCTGGACTGTGCGTGTGTAGTACGGACTCGGCATCAGTGCAGGTTGTTTACGAGTAGTGCACACTTCGTATTTTCATTCACAAGCCCAGGTCGACGTGCAATAAAAGACCAAACAGAGTTATGAAGAGGGCAGATTGTGTGGACCCGATTACCTGGAGGCCCAGTAACCAAGACACCCAACTTATTGGATGTTTCAAGAGGAACTGTTTCAACAGTCATGACAGCATACACAAAACAGGGGGAGACATCATCGTGTAAACGTAATAGTGGGCGCAAATCAAAATTAAATGACAGAGATCTTCGTACGCTAACACGAATTGTGTCAAAGTAACACAAAACTACGGCGGCTAAAGTGACTGTCTATCGACACTTGTCCGCCGGGAACTCCATTAAGCGAATATTCATGGACGAGCTGCTATATCGAAACCATTAGCGTCGACAGCCAACGCAAAGCAAAGAAGCGTAAAAAATGGTGTCAGGAGCTTAAATCCTGGACGGCTGATCAGTGGAAACACGTCATACGGTCCGTCGAGTCAACGTTTTCGTTATTTCCAACATCGGGCCGGGTTTACGTCTCGAGAAGCCTACAATCCTGATTGCCTAATCCAACGGTTAAGCATGGAGGTGGAAGTGTGATGGTGTTGGCAGCCATATCATGGTACTCTACTGGTCCCATCATTACTCTCAAAAGCCGTGTTACAGCCAACGATTATGTGAACATTTTAGGTTATCAGGTGCATCCCACGATTCAAATGTTGTTCCCCAACAATGATACCATGTTTCAGGACGATAATGCACCCATAAAAGCAGCCAGGACAGTACAAACGTGGCACGAGGAGTATGCAACTGAACTGCAGCGTCTTCCCTGCCCAACACAGTCCGCGGATTAGGACATTATCGAATCCTTGTGGGCGGTATTGGAGTGCTGACCCCGCAGCGGGTTTCCGCCTCCCTCGTCGCTACAGGAGTTAGAAGAGGTTCTGATCGAAGAGTGGCATAACATTCCGCTGGAGACTACCCGATCATTATATTCCAGTATTCCAAGAAGAATCGCAGCTGTATTACGGGCAAATGAGGGTCCAATCCCTTATTAATAAAGCATTCCCAAATAAGTCCGTGTGTTCACATTATTTTGCCCATCGCTTGTTTGTTGAATTAATTCACATTGAGAGTCAAGTGCCAGAGTCTGCACAGTTCATCAATTCTCTGGAGGTCATTCTGCAAATCGATGCCGTCCTCCGGCGTTTCTACTTTCCTATAGACAACCGCATCATGTGCGAACAATCTTAAAGGGGTCGTAAAACTTTGTACTAGTCATTTATATACAATGTAAATAGTAACAGTCCTGTCACACTTACATGGGATACTATCCATATTACCTTTACATCACACGATCTCGATGTGTTGATGGCGCCATGTTGAGTTCCATCCGCAAGGAAGTCTTGGATCGATACTCGGTAGCTCGTACTTTTTCGGTAAGCTCGTTCTTTTTTCAGTAACCGGTAGTGTGGGATGATGCCAAATGCCTTCCTGATGTCAACGGACGCGGCATCAACCTGAACACCGTTGTCTACAATGTCGTGGATCTCATGGAGGGACACAAGGAGCTGAGTTTCACAAAGTCTCTGTTTGCGGAATCCATGAAGGAAATTTTCGTTCTCCCAAAACCTCATAATTCTTCTGCACAAAACGTGTTCATAATTCATCGCAAAACTACACATTGTTTCACGTGAATAAGTAAGTCTTCAAGTGGTATAACTTAGAATACCACAAAGCGTTTATATCAAGTAGTTTCAGAATCATGCTTAGTTCAGACGCCGATGGAAGTTTGGAACACCTTGTATTAACCATATGCTCCTTTAAAAACCGTTGAAGCTTATCAGAAATAACGAAAATCGTCTTTCTTCGTACGTTTAATATGAAATATCAACTTTTTGGGAGGCGTTACTATTGAAAAAAAGATTTACTTTATAGCGACAACTATTTGACATTCTTTTCGTCTGGAGCCACTTGGAACCAAAAATCATGTGCTTGTGTCTGTTACGTAAATCAGCTGTTTACCAGTTTCCTGTTTACGATCGGAGTCTGCGTGTGACAGACGTGTGTTCTTCGTGCTTCTGACCCAGTCGACCTAACATCCCGCCTTGGGATTTACAGCTTTTGGTCAACGGGTCGACCAGCATGAAAACAGTCGGAGATATGATACAGACGCTAAAAATAGAAGTGTATGGAAATATAATTTCCTGGAAACCACTATTTATCCCAATAACAGTTTGACGTTAGTAACATTACTACGTACCAGCAGAATGTCTTACATCAGAACAAAACACCTCCCGCCCACATAAAATTCGAAGGCCACGGCAGGAAATACGACACAAAATGACGAAACAAATGTGAAAGATAGTTCTAGGGCTGCAAAATAACTATTGAGGACAAAATTGCATTACTGAGCCCCAAATTAAATTCCTTCTGTGAGTGATCAGCGCTCCATAATTTTGCATTTGATGCAACAGAAAATACAAGAAGGAGCACATTAACAGCTTCGGGATTTGCAGTCTGTGTATAGTTTTCGAAACATTTAGTGGCCCGTAGGTAGCTGAGCAGAATGTTTACCAGGTATGTACGAAAACATGGAAACAAAGCACGATGAGGGAAGTCTGGAAGAGGTCTTAATTCAGAAGTCCTGATACAGTTTTCAAGAAGTCAGTGTTGCCAGTATTCAAGTGTCGTTAGCAAGTACTTTATGGATACCTGACCGATCACTTCTGAGCAATATCTCTTCGACTCTCTAACATAATTTTTCATGTATTTAAAGTTGGTACTGTGGTAGCTTGGGCTGAACTTTCGAATACAATACAAGATTGTTTGAAATTTTCTGTTTCTTTTCGTATCAAATATTCTACTCGAACAGTTGACATCATATTACTCGAGCTTTCTTTTTGGTTTCCTGTTTAGAGTTTACATCTAAGGTTGATCAAATTTACTGACAATAAGAACTACCTTTTCAATAACAGTTTCCTGGGTTTGTGACCGTATTGTCAATACATTGACAATGCGGTCACAAATTCAGGAAAAATTTTATTGAATGTGACAATAGCTGAGGAAGCCTACGTGTAGAACTACCTTTTATTTGCAACTTTTCACGGAATGATCTACCATGAGGAGCTGCTGATTCCCGGATTATAAAACAGTTTACCTTGCGCTAATTTCACCAAATCTATGTAATTAGAGCTTATGCCTAACGTTGAGAAAATTTATTGAGAGTGAGAACTTCTGTTCATTCGCAGCTTCTGAGGGAGTCTGCCTCCATGAGCTAATTGCACCAAATCTATGTTAGGAGACAAACTGTTAGAAATAGCCTTTCGAAATAATTGAGCTGTCTTAATCGAAGTAGGGGATCAAAATACTTCGAATCGGACGCCTTGTGTCCCAGACAATATGTTTTACATTGTAACAAACATTTAAATTGGTCTTCGATCTAATTCAACAGTATACAGTGTGTCAGAGGAGGAAAGGTCGCCTGCCGGAGTGGCCAAGCGGTTCTAGGCACTTCAGTCTGGAACCGCGCGACCGCTACGGTTGCGTGTTCGAATCCTGCCCCGGGCATGGATGTGTGTGATGTCCTTAGGTTGGTTAGGTTTAAATAGTTCTAAGTTCTAGGGGACTGATGACCTCAGATGTTAAGTTCCATAGTGCTCAGTGCCATTTGAACCATTTTTGAGGAAACAACAGGGATACAACAGGAACGCTCATGTGAAGTATTTCATGCCACGATATTACCGTTTGCGAAAGGTGTCGGATATAGAACACAGCCGCACAGGGTACCCGCGCGGTGTGAGGCGCCTTGTCACGGATAGCGTGGCTTCCACCGTCGGAGGTTCGAGTCCTCCCTCGGGCATGGGTGTGTGTGTGTGTGTGTTATCCTTAGCGTAAGTTAGTTTAAGTTAGATTAAGTATGGTGTAAGCCTAGGGACCGATGACCTCAGCAATTTGGTCTCATAGCAACTTATCACCACCACAAATTTTTATAGACTGCAGTAGACAAAATCTCTAGTTAGTATGATGAATGGCAGCAGGCTCTAAATGTATAGAAATACAAATTACTGCAGATGGGCAAGAAAAGCAAGTCTATAATGTTCGAGTACAGATTAGTAGTGTGCTGCCTGACACAATCACTTCGATTAAATAGCTAGGCTTAACGTTTCAAAGTAATATGAAATGAAAAGAGCATGTAAGGATTGTAGTAAAGAAGGCGAATGGTCGACTTTGGCCTATTGGGAGAGTTTTTGGGGAAGTATGGTACATATGTAAAGGAGACCGAGTATAGGACACTAGTGCGATCCATTGTGGAGTACTGTTAGAGTGTTTGGGTTTCGTACCAGCTTGGATTAAAGGAAGACAGCGAAGCAATTCAGAGGTGGATTGTTAGATTTATTACCGGTGAGTTCGAACAATAAACAAGTATTACGGAGATGCTTTGGGAACTCAAATGCGAATCACTGCATGGAAGGAGTGCTATTGAGAAAATTTAGAAAACTGACATATGACGCTGAGTGCAGAACGATTCTACTGCCACCAAAGCACGTTTCGCGTAAGGACCATGAAGATAAGATTAGAGAGATTAGGGCTTCTACAGAGGCATATAGACTGTCGTTTTTCCCTTACTCTATGTGGGAGTGCAACAGCAAAGGAAATGACTAGTAGTGGTACATGATACCCTGTGCCACGCACCATACGGCGGTTTGCGGACTATGTATGCAGATATAGTATATATTAAAACATAGACCGAAAAGCATTTCATATAAGTTGCTTAAATAAATTGTAATTCCAATGTTCTCTGAGTCAAATGCATTCCATTAAACTTTTATCCCGATAATGTGTTCAATGTTTTTTGCAGAGTTACTCCTCAGGTCACCTCACTTCAGTGAACATGTTGTAAAGTTGATGTACATACGAGTAGAATCGCCATTCTGTGAGGTACACTGTGCTTTTGTTATGTATCACTGCACCAAACATTTAAATTGGTTCAAGTGGCTCTGAGCACTATGGGTCTTAGCTTCTGAGGTCATCAGTCCCCTAGAACTATTTAAACCTAACCAACCTAAGGACATCACACAAATCCTTGCCCGAGGCAGGATTCGAACCTGCGACCGTAGCGATTGCGCGGTTCGAGACTGTAGCGCCTAGAACCGCTCGGCCACTATGGCCGGCCATTTAAATTGGTTTTCTGTCTAACTGAACAAAATACGGGGTCGACCAAGAGGAATGGTCGATATTCAGGCATACGACAGGAAAGTTCATTCGAAGCACAAAATTTCATATGGGCATATTCCCTATTCCGAAAGGTGTCCGATGTGACGTGTGGTGTAGTTGTGCGTGTGTTGGCTTGTACACGTTCAGCAATATTACAATTAAATTAGTTATTATTAATTTAACATGAGGTTTTATTTAATCACTGCTTTTCCCGGCTAATGAACGTTAATTTGTTAAGTGTAGCAATGTTGTCTCTCAAGCACCGTAAATGTCACTAAGTTCAAAAGCAATTATTTATAACCAACAAACAAGCCAAATGTATGACACGTAATCTGAACTAAACAAGATTAGTGATTTTTAGTAATTTCAGTGCAGGTATTTAAAAGACTCTTTGCTAGTTGCAGATCGTTTATCTAAATTGACGCTACTGTCATCTCGAGGTGGCAACACTTTTCTTTAAGCAAAATGAACAGTTTTATCACACAATACCGTACGTACACAACACTAATGTATTTTCCTGTCAAAATATTTCATAAAAGTTGTTACGAAATTACCAGGCTTCGTACATCAGCAGATAAGAATTTATATCACGTAAGTTGTTGCTTGCATTCAAAATGGCTCTGAGCACTATGGGACTTAACATCAGTGGTCATCAGTCCCCTAGAACTTGGAACTAATTAAACCTAACTAACCTAAGGACATCACACACATCCATGCCCGAGGCAGGATTCGAACCTGCGACCGTAGCAGTCGCGCAGCTCCGGACTGAGCGCCTAGAACCGCGAGACTACCGCGGCCGGCTGTTGCTTGCATTCATAGTCCGATGTATTCACAGTGTAACTGGAATTTATTACCTCAGAGTGGGTCTTCGGCCACTAGTACACAGTCATTTTTGTAGTTATGACCAACAACATTTAAGTCTGTATAGAAAATCAATTTAAAACTCTTTGTGCAATATTTCACTAACATGGCGGGTAACATAAGACAATCACTTATCCATTTTGCTCCAGACTACTCGTATTAAATAATATATATAAAATCTTTTCTCACCTTCACTATATGCATTAACTTTTGAAAATATTTCTCAATGTTACAAGACACACTACTATCCACCATTTACCAATAAACTGCGCTGTAGATCAAAAGCGCTAATTGCTGCGCTCTTTGGTAGCTGAGCAGAAAACTTAACATTTATATAGGACGAGAATTACAATTGAATAAAACTCCAAACAAAGAAGATTCATTTCAATAACACACAAACTCTTATTTCGAATATCGGTTAACAACATAACAATATTTTAGTATCGTTTTTTACAGACCTCTGTGTTACGACACATCAGTCACATCATGTGAGTACAATAGTTCGAACAAGAAGAAGCAGGATTTTTCTACAAAATCATAGAAAACAAAAGATTAAGATTTTCATCATCTTTTTGCTTGGGTATTGACTGAGATACAATTTTTTTACAAAATATTAAATTATGTCGTTGACAATAATTATTTATTATTTTATTAACAATGAAGACCTTTTTATTAGCATTACGAGAATAGGATCAAAGTTCATTCACATTCCACTTACAATGCTCTCGTGAATAGTATTTTGAATAACATATAGGCGTGGGTATTCCACCGAGATAGAACACAGCTCATGTACATTTGTTTTTGGACTAGGAGCGCACGTATGTGTCTTACCCAGCCGACCTCTTTAACAGTTTGTTCTAGTTCAATGAGCCTCGTTGCTTTCAACCTCTTTGGACGGGACGTCTTTCTGGCATTAAATTAGCCCCCTGAACTTCTTTCATAATGTTTGCAAAGACAGACAGTACGTGCTTGGCACGATCTGGACACACTTCAGTACACAACCTCAACGTTGCTCCGATAGTATGGCGACATTCGTCATAAACGATATCCACTTTTTCGTCTGATGTATCCATTGTGAATGGTTCAAATGGCTCTGCGCACTATGGGACTTAACTTCAGTATGCGTCGGACCTTTCCGATAAGTCGAATTCCTGATCTTAGAGTGTTCACCAGTTTCCAGCACGTTGCGTGGAACAGATATTCTTCCAACTTCCCATTTTTCTTCTGATCGTGTAGTTCAACAACCGTTGCACGAACAGCAACACATTGTTGTGAAATGGTGTAGCCTAGTCCTACTATCAGTGCACGGCCACTTTCTGCACTCGTCAGATGTTTGGTGCGTTATGATCGGTAATATATTAATAAATCCAGCCATGTTAGGAATGTGAATGATACAACAGAATTACTTGCATTTTTTGGAACATCTTGAGGACGTTCCATTGGCCACTCGAACTACATTCTACCAGACGTGTCAGTGGACATATCAACTATAGTAACCCTAATCGCTGGTTTGGTTGTGGTAGCACAGTTAGTTGGATACCACGATCACCAAACTTTACACCATTAGATACTTGTTAATAGGGTTGGATAAAGTCTAGGTTTACAAACGAACAGTTTCATCATATCATGGACGCTGATACCCTAAGCAGAGAACGTGTATTGGCACTCATACAAGCAACATAACGTGTTCTACGAAGACTGCACAAATGCACTGAAGCTGATGGGTGGATATTCAAAAGTTTTTTGTGAATTGCAAAACAGCTGTAATGTCAGGTGTACGGCAATGCTTAGAGGCGAATGTGTTAAAAATATGTTGTACGTGTGTAAATCTGTCAATGTATTGAATAACACAGAAAATAACATGTACATTACATGTGTTTTGTCTCGGAAACCATCGGGAAATTGGCGTTTGTGTATAAGAAGTATTTTGCTTCAAATGGTCGTTCCTACCGTATTCCTGAATACTGACCGTTCCTCCAGGGAAACCGTATACACTGGGTAAGGCATCTATGACCGGTCATCCAAAATATATCCAGAATGAATAAATATATCGAGCTGCGGTTTTCAATAAGTTATAACGGGCAATATGGTGAATTTCCTGACGTTCACAAGTACTTTTTATCGTTTATAGTCGCCGAATTAAGACATCTTCATTTTTTTTAGTGGATCTATATACTTTTTCCTGTGAAATTTCAAAGAAGTTTCTAAGAGAACTTCAGCGACATAGTATGTGTGGGATTCGATCAAATAGTATCAAGATAATAGTGCAGTGCCGCAAACCGTTTTCCTGCCATGAGGAGAAGAGGTTCCAGAAAAGTCTACCCTATTGTACAAAATGTGAGCAGACATGTAACTTACGTACGGTTCGTGTGTTTATCACGGCTGATGCACCAAGTGTTCGAAATGTTGACCTTGACGATTGTTGCTACACGTTATAAAGTTATTCTTGAGGGAAAAAAACAACACTGCACGTTGAATTCCTTCCAGATTTAACAAAAAAACAAGCCCGTATTGTAAGGCATTTCATGTCTTTGGGATCATCGCTGTTTCCTAACAGACCTCTTGTTTAATTTACACCACAGAAAAAAGTAGTGTGCAGCTCATTTTATCTTCCTGAACGACCGTTCAGGAAAGAGGATCTGTCATTACTTGAGCGGAATGGAAGGACTTCCGTCATGTTGGTACCATATTGACTGCCTTATATCCGGTGGAATGTCTTTCAGTAACTTTTCCTTAAGAAACATTTTGCATAGCTATGCTGCATCAATTTGCACTTTTCGTAGATAACATTCAGATAACTGTATCCAGTTTTGGAAGTCACTGCCATGGAGCTGTGGGTTCAGTGAAATGCGAAGAGGGTGAAATGCGACGGAGTGCAGGGTTCGCAGAACACTCGTGGGTGATCAGCCTCGCACTTCCGAGATGCCTCTTAGTGACATTTGCATTGTGTGTTATTGCTGCTAAAATGTTAGTTTCATTCCTTTAATCAGTTGCTCTTCTCTTCCCTTGGCGTATTTTATTCTCCACACAATTAGTTTCTAGAACTTCCTTCATAATGTTTGCAAAGACAGACAGTACGTGCTTGGCACCATCTGGACACACTTCAGTACACCACCTCAACGTTGCTCCGATAGTATGGCAACTTTCGCCGTAAACGATATCCACTTTTTCGTCTGTTGTATACATTGTGAATGTCTCAACAACCTTACGAGGAAGTTATCTCATTGCTTTAACAGCAGAACATAGACTGATGAACGTCAAGCTCATAGGTTAACACAAGGAATTTGCTTGAATTTGGTACAACAGGGACGTAGTTCACCTGACTAAGGGGCAATGATTTGCGGCGCTGTTATTTTGTTGCTATTTGAGCAAGCCTCATACACCTTATGTCGTTTAAGTTCTCTTACAGCCTTCTTCCAAAAGTCTGCAGGAAAAAATACATAGTTTTATTAGAAAATAATCGGTGTCGTAATTCTGCGACTGCAAATGACAAAAAATTACTTCAGTGCCACAGAAAAAGTATAAAAATCTTCATGAACACGTTCGTGAGCGTCAGACTGAGTATCACTATAAATATCGAAGATAACGTCATCAGAAACTTTTGGTGCTTTAGGAACACGAAGATCTGTACCTCGGCCCCGAAAGTCAGACAGAAGGTGAGAGTACCTCATTACATCTACATCTACATGGATACTGTGCAAATCACACTTAAGTGCCTGGCAGAGGAATCATCGAACCACCTTCACAATAATTCACTATTATTCCACTCTCGAAAGGAGCGCGGAAAAAACGAACATCTATATCTTTCCGTGAGAGCACTGATTTCCCTTGTTTTATTATGATGATCGTTTCTCCCTGTGTAGGCTGGCGTCAAAAAAAATTTTTTTTTTTCATCCGGAGGAGAACGTTAGTGATGTAAATTTCTTGAGGAGATCCCAACCCAAAGAAAAAGCCTTTGTTTTAATGATTACTACTCTAAATCCTGCACCATCTCAGCGGTACTCTCTCCCTATTTCTCGATAACACAAAATGTGCTGCCTTCTTTGAACTTTCTCGGTGCACTCCGTTAACCCTATCTGGCTGGTTCAAATGGTTCCAATGGCTCTGAGCATTATGCGACTTAACTTCTGAGGTCATCAGTCGCCTAGAACTTAGAACTAATTAAACCTAAGGACATCACACACATCCATACCCGAGGCAGGATTCGAACCTGCGACCGTAGCGGTCGCTCGGCTCCAGACTGTAGCGCCTAGAAACGCACGGCCACTCCGGCCGGCTAACCCTATCTGCTAAGGATCCCACACCGCGCAGGACGGAGAAGCGTAGTGTAGGCAGTCCCTTTAGTAGATGTGTTGCACTTCCAAGTATTCTGCCAGTAAAACGCAATCTTTGGTTCGCCTTCCCCACTACCTTTTCTATTTGTTCTTTCCAATTTAAATTGTTGCTAACTTTAATCCCTAGGTATTTAGTTGAATTTACAGCCTTTAGAAATGATTGATTTATCGTGTAACCGAAGTTTAACGGTTTGCTTTCAGCACTCATGTGGATGACCCTACATGTTTCATTATTTAGGGACAATTGTCAATTTTAGCACCATACATATGTTTTCTAAATCATTTTGCAATTTGGTTTGATCGTCTGATGATTTTACTAGGCGGTAAACGACAGAGTCATCTTCAAACAACCTAAGACTGCCGTTCATATTGTCCCCTAAATTGTTTATATAGATAACGAATAGCAGATGGTCTATGATACCACCCCGGGGAACGGCAGAAATCACTTCTGTTTTATGCGATGAGTTTCCGTCAATTACTACGAACTGTCAGGAAATCACGAATCTAGTCGCATAACTGAGACGATAGTCCTAAGGACGCAATTTGATTACAAGCCGCTTGTGAGGTACGCTGTCGAAACCTAGAAATACGGAATCAATTTATTGATAGCACTTAACACTTCGTGAGAGTAAAGAGCTAGTTGTGTATCACAAGAACGATGTTTTCTAATTCCGTTTTGACTGAGTGAAGAGACCGTTCACTTCGAGGTGATTCATAATGTTCGAATACAATATACGTTCCAAAATCCTGTTGCGTATCGACGTTAATGATATGGGCCTGTAATTTAGTGGATTCCTCTTATTGCCTTTCTTGAATACTGGCGTGACCTGTGCAACTTTCCAGTCTTTGGGTACGGATCTTTCGTCGAGCGAGCGGTTTTGTATGATTGTTAAGTATAGAGCTATTGCATCAGCATACTCTGAAAGAAATCTAATTGGTAAACAGGCTGGACCAGAAGACTTGCGTTTATTTAGTGATTTAAGTTGCTTCAATACTCCAAGGATATCTACTACTAAGTTACTCGTTTTGGCGGCTGTTCTTGATTCGAATTGTGGAATATTGACTTCGTCTTCTTTGGTGAAGGAATTTCGGAAGGCTTTGTTCAGCAACTCTGCTTTAACAGCACTGTCATCGATAGTGTTTCCATTGCTATCGCGCGGAGAAGGCATTGATTGTGTCTTACCGCTAGCATACTTTACATACAACCAGAATCTATACGGATTTTTATTTTTTAATGTTTAGACTTGTAACTAGTAATTAAAAATTCGTAGTAGGAATTAAAATCCATGCAGAAGAAATAAAAACTTTGAGGTTCGCCGATGACATTGTAATTCTGTCAGAGACAGCAAAGGACCTGGAAGAACAGCTGAACGGAATGGACAGTGTCTTGAAAGGAGGGTATAAGACGAACATCAACAAAAGCAAAACGAGGATAATGGAATGTAGTCGAATTAAGTCGGGTGATGCTGCGGGAATTAGATTAGTAAATGAGACGCTTAAAGTAGTGAATGAGTTTTGCTATTTGGGGAGCAAAATAAATGATGATGGTCGAAGTAGAGAGGATATAAAATGTAGACTGGCAATGGCAAGCAAAGCGTTTCTGAAGAAGAAAAATTTGTTAACATCGAGTATAGATTTAAATGCTAGGAAGTCGTTTTTGAAAGTATTTGTATGGAGTGTAGCCGTGTATGCAAGTGAAACGTGGACGATAAATAGCTTAGACAAGAAGAAAATAGAAGCTTTCGAAATGTGGTGCTACAGAAGAATGCTGAGAAGAGAAATTTGTGGCACATCTTGACTAGAAGAAGGGATCGCTTGGTAGGACATGTTCTGAGGCATCAAGGGATCACCAATTTAGTATTGGAGGGCAGCGAGGAGGGTAAAAATCGTAGAGGGAGACCAAGAGATGAATACACGAAGCAGATTCAGAAGGATGCAGGTTGCAGTAGCTACTGGGAGATGAAGAAGCTTGTACAGGATAGAGTAGCATGGAGAGCTGCATCAAACCAGTCTCTGAACTGAAGACCACAACTAGTAACAATAATGCTAAAAAAGGTAAAGTCAATGAAATGGCTTTCTGGCTTTCTTCTTATTAGTGGAATACCAAAATTAAAGTTTTTTATTTCTGTTTTCTGAGATCCTCAACACATAGGAACCATAAGTTATGAAGCGCCTACGTCTTATCTTGATTACCAAGTTGAAGGTATGATAAGTACACTTTTTTACAAAATCATTAATCTTTTTAATCAAAAAATGTTCCTCAATCACAAAAATACCAGATATGTAATAACGTTATCAGGAAAGTTCTTCCAATCACAACTACCCATTGTACTGAACACAGGCACTACAAGGTTGAAAAGTGAGGCTGCATTGTCATAAAACCTGCAGTTGTAAATTAAGGAAGAGAGTGAGAGATAGATACTAAACAGTGCGATGACTGCTACCAAACTATCAATTTCGTATCACAGTATCCTTTCACATTAAGTGACCAACCGTCAAAAGCCTGAACAGCCACCATTTGCAGTGTGGACCACTGCAGGACATGCAGCAAGAGAGCCACTGAGGCTCTATGAAGTAATAAGAGAGCATAAGAAAACTGAAAGCACGAATTCGGAGGACTCGTTCACACGTGGAGCGCCCTTGCCTTCAGCGTGACGATGCCAGACCACACTCGAGTGCTGCACCTGAAAACAATCCGACGCCTTCGGTCCACTGTCATCGATCGTCCCCCACACAGTCCCGACGTGACCCAATCCGATTTTCATCTGTTTCCAAAACTTACAGAACACCTCCTAGGACTTCCCTTTCAAAGTGATGAAACGGTGCAAGCACAGATAAGGATCTAGCTCCATCAACAAAGTCAAATATTCTACAGTGACGATATCAATAAACTGATCTCTCGTTGGGAGAAATGAGTTCTTCGTGAAGTTGGTTCAAATGGCTCTGAGCACTATGGGCCTTAACTGCTATGGTCATCAGTCCCCTAGAACTTAGAACTACTTAAACCTAACTAACCTAAGGACATCACACACATCCATGCCCGAGGCAGGATTCGAACCTGCGACCGTAGCGGTCACGCGGCTCCAGACTGTAGCGCCTAGAACCGCACGGCCACTCCGGCCGGCCTTCAAGTTGACTATGCTAGGAAATAAGTAGGCTGTTTAGGTTTTTATGTTGGTAACGCCACGTAGCACTCCGTATGAAAATCACTGACTGTGCTGTGTGTAGTCTGTGGCTGGTTTGCATTGTTGGAATATTTGCTATTGTAGTGTTGGGCAGTTGGATGTGAACGGGGCATAGGGTTGGGCAGTTGGAGGTGAGCCGCCAGCAGTGGTGCATGTGGGGAGAGAGATGACAGAATACTGAGAGCGGACGATCTAGACGTGTGTCCGTCAGAAAAGGAAATTTGTAAGACTAGATGTGATGAACTGCTATATATATATATATATGATGACTTTTGAATATTATTAAGGTAAATACATTGCTTGTTTTCTATCAAAATCTTCCATTTGCTAACTATGCCTATCAGTAGTTAGTGCCTTCAGTAGTTAGAATCTTTCATTTAGCTGGCAGTATTGGCGCTCTCTGTATTGCAGTAGTTCGAGTAACGAAGATTTTTGTGAGGTAAGTGATTCATGAAACGTATAGATTATTGTTAGTCGGGGTCATTCTTTTGTAGGGATTATTGAAAGTCAGATTGCATTGCGCTAAAAATATTGTGTGTCAGTTTAGTGATGATCAGAATAAGTAAAGAGAGAAATGTCTGAGTACGTTCATTTATGCTCAGCTGTTTAAAAATCAAATAACGTAAGTGGTTTATCAGTACAGTCATTTATAATTTTCCAAAGGGGGACGTTTCATAATATGTAGACGCGAAGAATAAAGATGTAGAATATTAATTATGTTTGTTCTATTTAAAAAGCTTTAAGAGGGTTCACATAAAAAATTCAGAGGCATTAATTTTCAGCGCGACGTCGTACTTATCTTTTAAATGTTTCTCATCGTCATCTCCTTTAAACGCGCAAACACGTGGTTTTTCTTCACGTTTCGAATTTAGTTTGTTTTTCATTGCATGGCCAATGAATACGATAAGTTGTAAACTGTCGATACTACGTGTATTTTTCATTTAGCAACAAAAACTAAAACAGACGATCGCACTGCCATCTACCACAATTTCAGCATGGCTCAAATCAGTGTTGCTAAACGAAAACCGTGTCACGGACGGACTGACTGCCACACAAATAATACTTGTGGCTCTTCCCAAAACCACAGAAAAAATGATAGTGCTCCATTATGAAACGAATTCGGTGTCATAATTCGATAGCTATATATGTTAAAGACTTATTTGTGTACCAGAAGATTCGTCTCGTTGTCCGCTGTAACTTGGCAAAGTCCGCATCTCTACCAGTTTTCCACGCTCGAACCCCTGACCTTCGCTTCCCGCAGTAGGGAGCCGGTACCACAGAACCCTGCATGCAATTCGTACATCAGCGTGTCCTCCGGTCACGGTTGTGCAGAGACAGAACCGATTACTGCAGAATCAAATAAGTGAAGATGACCCCACAAATATCTTTGGTTGTGCTCTTTACATGTGAATACTTACCCAGTTAACTGGATTATTCTCAGAATGAAATTTTCACTCTACAGCAGAGTGTGCGCTGATATGAAACTTCCTAGCAGATTAAAACCGTGTGCCGGACCGAGACTCGAACTTCGGACCTTTGCCTTTCGCGTGCAAGTGCTCTACCACCTGAGCTACCCAAGTACGACTCGCGCCCCGTCCTCACAGTTTTAATTCCGCCAGTACCTCGTCTCCTACCTTCCAAACTTCACAGAAACTCTCCTGCGAACCTTGCAGAATTGCTGGCGCAATTACATCTGTGAGGACTGGGCGTGAGTCGTGCTTGGGTAGCTCAGTTGGTAGAGCACTTGCCCGCGAAAGACAAAGGTCCAACTCTGCAACCAGACCGACACCATCGAGCATCGTTTTGGTTGCAGAGAGAGCGGGGAAATATGGGCGACAGCGAGAAGAATAATCGCCCACATCAACAGAACCGACGAGAGGGCGATACATGTCACAGTTGTCACTGTCCCGGACGCGAAGCCTTTCCCCAACGAAAACGCCTGGCCACAATGTGGATCATAGCCATGACGGCACACGCCATCGTCAGCAAATGGCAGACCGACAATGCGCAGTTCCTCACGGACCTGTGGGAGGAACACAAGAGGGCCAAACAACGCTCCAAGTACCGCGAGGCCTTCCAGAACTTCCTGCAGGTCCCGCTGGACGCCGCCTTCCGAGACGCCTTCAACACGCCGTGACCGCCGCCTTCCCACAACACCCACACTCCAGTCGCTGAGGACGTCGCCTACCGATCCCTCCAAAGCCCCGACGTCAAGAGAAGTGTAGTGCGGAAAGCGTTTGCGGAAATCTGTGCAAAGTGAAAGTGTGTGCGCGTAGCAGTACCGAAGTGAGAGTGACGTGTGCCAATTATAGCCAAACAGTGTCCAGTGCCCAATAGCCAAATAAAGCAGGCAAAAAGGAAATTATCAGTCATTAATTTAGTGCAAAGGATACAAAGAAGTGCTCCAAGATAACGAAATGGCAAACAGTGTATTTCATGTAATTAATGTGCTCTCTCACTCACATTATCTCTCTCTTTCTCGCTCTCTCCATTCAAGGTATGTTCTTCCTTTCTTTTAACTTTTTTTTGTTTTGATTTTTTTGTTTTGTTGTGTTTACTCCTAATGTGCCTCAACGAAGCATGGGTAATTGTGAAATTATAATAATTTTAACATTAGACTTTCTTTGCCCCAAAAATCCGTAAAAACTTTGCGTCCACCCTTACGCAGTACATTAATAACCTCATGTATTCATTAATTTATTCACATAGATGTTTTGGTCTATATTCCCCTTTCGCCTTTGGCAAACATAAAGCGAACATGCCAAAATAGGTACATTTCTAATACCATACAGAATAAATTTTTTTTCTAAATTCAAAATACAAAAAATCGAAGCAACGCAAGTATGTACTAAAAAAACAAAAAAAGACATAAACAAATGACAGGAAAAATTATCTGAAGGACACTCAGAGAATAATAGTGTTGCAACTCAACCAAAAGACTTCTAAAAGAACAATCAGAACAGAAACGAGAAAATTTACAATCACCGTTCAATAATCAAGCACACCATTTCATGTAAAAAATCTGTAATTGTTAAAAATTGTAAATAAAAGTTTATATACGTTACAAAAAAAAAAACGTTCGAGTCTCGGTCCAGGACACAGTTTTGATCTTCCAGGAAGTTTCATATCAGCGCACACTCCGCTGTAGAGTGAAAATTTCATTCTAGAAACATCCCCCAGGCTGTGGCTAAGCTATGTCTCCGCATATCCTTTCTTCCAGGAGTGCTAGTTCTGCAAGGTTCGCAGGAGAGCTTCTGTGAAGTTTGGAAGGTAGGAGACGAGGTACTCACGGAATTAAAGCTGTGAGGACGGGGCGTGAGTCGTGCTTGGGTAGCTCAGTTGGTAGAGCACTTGCCCGCGAAAGGCAAAGATCCCGAGTTCGAGTCTCGGTTCGGCACACAGTTTAGAACTGCCAGGAAGTTTCAGGATTATTCTTATCTGGAAGGGTCATTGTAATCGAAACGCAACTAAAATATTGCGCTGAGGAACAGTTATGGTGTTGGTGTGATGGTGGTGTGAAAAGGAGTGATGACTGGGATGCTTGGAAAGGCAGATTTTGGCATCTACAAATTCTGGTGGTCGAAACTATCCTGATAATGGCTGGGCTTGTGGTACTGCAAGCACACGTGTGAATTTCTAGAGGTGCAGGTGACCCAGATTCCACTTCATGACAACGCCTGCCCCAATCCAGTTTTTTTGGTGTGTGAATTTCTCGCAGGTGACGATATCGTCCATAAAGACAACACAGTGAGATCTCCATATGTGACTCGTATAGAGTGTATCTGGGACGGAAATAATATCGCCCTGCTAACAGTTCTTCTCTAATGTTGGCTTTTAATATACGTGTTATTCTCGACTAGTTGTGTAACGCCATCTGATACTTACGAAATACTTTTCCTGATTTAATATCAGTCCTGATCGTACATGAGTGAGTGGACCAAGTTCACTATGTTAGCGGTTAATCGCATTTACTAAATTCCTTTTTGGAGACGGTCCGTTATTTTCTGCATGTATTAACACAAAGGCTTTTTACTGTATTGTACCCAACTGAAAAAGTTTTTATTTTAATGCACTCAAAAACATTTGCCAACTTTACAAGTAAATGAAAAGGTATTATAACATGGTTTTGTTCAGCGAGCAAAATGAAAATTAAAAAAAAGAACTTGAATAATTATTTTTCTTTGAAAATGTAAGACGGGTCATTAATTCAATAGAAAGTATTGTGTATTTCTTAGTAAACAACATTTAATGAAAGAATTATTCTGATGCAAAATCAGACAACCAGAGAAGCAACTAAAATACATGTTTATTTAGTCTTGACCGTTTTCGGGCTACGCCCATTCTCAAACCAACCAATATTTTCCAAATAAAATGTCCATCAAAATAGCAGAAAACAAAGCGTGTATATATGCTACAATCCCAACTAACTTTCGTCAACTGTTTGTAAAGCAGTCCAAAGGTGGTATGTGATTGGCATATCGTTTGCTTCTAGTAACATACGGTAGCTAATGAACGGAGCATGACTTGATGTCTTCATCCAGGCAAGTCGACAAATGTAAACGACACTGCAAGGGCCGGCTGGAGTGACCGAGCGGTTCTAGGCGCTTCAGTCTGGAACTCCGCTACGGTCGCAGGTTCGAATCCTGCCTCGGGCATGGATGTGTGTGATGTCCTTAGGTTAGTAAGGTTTAAGTAGTTCTAAGTTCTAGGGGACTGATGACCTCAGATGTTAAGTCCCATAGTGCTCAGAGCCATTTGAACCATTTGACATTGCAAGGCTAATTGGGTACCATTAAGGGGAGCACCATGTAGTTAACGTAAAGTAAGTGTATTTGTTGGGAAGTCAGCCCACTCAGTTCATTCAGAACTATACATCTAAGGCCATTTTCTTGCTGTCATTGCATTGTAAATACATCATAAGACGTGACAAACGTATGTATGACAAATTTTGTAAAATTTAAAAATAATTTATTGTTTATTTTTAAATCGAATTTAACGTTGCGTTTTATGGAAACGAAAGGCGTATAATCTATATTATGCATATGTGCAAGAAATTGTTTAACATTGTTACCAGAAGACTTGAAAAATTCTTGACCGATTTACTTCAAATTTTTGCGCAATACTCTAAATAGGCCGGTATTACACTATCATATTTCTTTGACAAAGAAATAAGATCAAATATTCGTCAAATTTCTTTGACAAACATCTTTGATGTATCGCTAAAAAAGGGGTATTACACTGTTGTCACACTCTTCGTCAAATTTGAAGATGGCGGATAACAGCTAGTTATTATGCGCTGCAGTTGCTAGTATCCCAACTGCATTGTGTGTGTATTTGGAAGAAAAGCGGCCGTAAAAAAGGAAATATACTTGGATGAAGCCATAGGTATTACGTCGAGATAATAAAAGCATTCAACAAAATTTATTAAGAGAGCTGCAAGTGGAAGACGTCAAAACTTATATATAAATTACTTACGAATGGATGAGTGTGTATTTAAGTATTTGCCCAGTAAAGTGGCTTCTCATATTACAAAACAGAATACTCTCTTTAGAAATGCTATACATGCAGAAGACAGGCAAACTGTGACAATGGGATATCTTGATAAAGGAGAGAGCTACTCTAGTTTACAATACACAGCACTCGAATATCACATTGCACATTAACCAAAATAATTCCAGAAATGTGTGAAGCGATTTATACGGTTGTGAAGGGTAAATATGTAAAGGTAAATAAATGTTTAGTACACTATATGGGCAATAACAACTATTTTATTTTTGAATAATTTAATTAATGTAATTAGTGTTCCAACAACTACAGAAGTAATAAAAAGTACGAAACAAATGAAGCGCTTTTCAAGTTCTGGCATCCAGAGTTCAAGAATAGACAAAGTAGAATGTAAAGGCTAAGAAAAAGTTTTTTTTTTATTTTAGAATGTGACTACATCCTATATTCTGGCTTGCTGAAAAGCTACCTCGATGTTTCCAGATGTAGAGGTGGATGGCTGTAGCTGTGATTGTGGACATATGGCACCTGCACCATATTCCACCTGCCCATCAACACACAATTAATATCATGCAATGTGCTCCTTGCTCACCCCCCCCCCCCCCCCTACCCCATAGTCGAAGCAAGTTTATTAAAAAAGAAGAGTCGAAGGAACATACCAACTTTGAAGCCATGTTTACAAACACGAGACATCAAATAGCTGTAATGACACCAGCGCTCCAAGCGGTTTCATTTCACTTTGCAGTAAACAAAAGACGAAAGACTTTTATGATCAAATCTACGGCGAGGCCCTAGATTTGATCATATTTATTTGACGACAGTCGAGATTTGACAAAGTTCAGGGACCGATGAACTCAGCAGTTTGGTGCCACCATAGAACCTTAACACAAATTCCGTCCCCCCCCCCCCCCCTCCCCACAAAAAAGTTTCCTATTACACTATCAAACTTCTTTGACAGAAATATTTGACATATTAACTTTTACAAAGAAATATCGGCCTTAACATTCAGAATGACATAGTTACATATTTTTCAAAAGTGATGTACCATACAGGTTTTATTTTAAACGCGGCTGCGAGAAAGAAAATGTTTTGCTATGTTTAAGTTTGAAAATGTGCTGTTTCATTTTCTGTCTCACAGTCAATATTAACTACGATAGCAGGGCATTTAAACGATTAGACAAACTGTTTCACCCATACATATTCTTTCTTATTATATACAATTTCAAACAAAATGTCAATATACAACAATTTGCTGTTTTGTTTCCCTCCTTGCAGTCTGTTTTAACAGAAAACAGGAAAGTTGTATTTATGGCTTATCGGCTTATGATGAGTATACTATTGTGGAATCTGAATCATTACAAAGTCTTTAATCCTCTCTGCTCGCAGATTAAAACCTAGCGAATTACTGTTATTGAAGCTACTTTCCTCACAGATCCAGCAACCTGAGAAGTCTCTCTCTTTCATACTTCGTATACCAAAGATGGCAACCGATTTACCTATTCACGTTAGGCGACTTCAGTTATCATTCAAGGTTTCGTTTGCAACACCCATGAAGAAGGCTCAAACTCAGAGAGAGAGACGGGGGAGAGAATTTGGACAGAGGGAAATGGGGGGGGGGGGAGAAAATAGAGGGCACAAAGAGGGGGAACGATGGAGAGAGAGGGAGTGGGAGGAGGAGATGGGGAGAGAGATGGGGCAGGAGGTGATGGAGAGAGGAAAGAGAAAGAGATTGGGATGTACATCCAGTTCCCATACATATTTACCAGTTGCGAAGCATTGCAGCGTTTATTTACCTAAAATATTTGCAAGAGCAAAGAGGGCAAAATATGAATGGAAGATGAATCGCGAAGTGGTCGGATTAGAAAAAGTATAAGATAAGGATGTAGTCATTCGCCCCTAGTGTTCACTCTGTTCACCGAAGAAGCAATCACACAGAAGAAAGGTTCAGGGATGCGATTAAAACTCAGAGCGAAATGAGAGGTTCGAGACTGACATTGGTATCCTCATTAAAAGCGAGGTAGAATTGTCGAATGGATTAAACAGTCGTATGGGCACAAATTAAAGACTGAGTACACAGAAGAAAGACGAAAGTAATCAGAAGTGGCAGGATGGAGGTTAACATCTACTTTTACATATATACTCCGCTAGCCACCAATCGGTGTGTGGCGGAGGGCACAATTCGTTCCAAAGTCATATTTCCCCCCTCTGTTCCACTCGCGGATCGCGCCAGGGAAAAACAGTTGTCTGAACGCGTCACTACGAACTTTAATTTCCCTTATCTTTGAATGGTGATCATTGCGTGATTTGAAAGTTGATGGTAATAATATATGCTCTACATCCTCGGTGGAGATCGGCTGGCTGGCTCTGAGCACTATGGGACTTAACATCTATGGTCATCAGTCCCCTAGAACTTAGAACTACTTAAACCTAACTAACCTAAGGACATCACACAACACCCAGCCATCACGAGGCAGAGAAAATCCCTGACCCCGCCGGGAATCGAAACCGGGAACCCGGGAACCCGGGCGTGGGAAGCGAGAACGCTACCGCACGACCACGAGATGCGGGCAGGTGGAGATCGGATTTCGGAATTTAGTGAGCAGCCCCTTCCGTTTAGCGCGCCGTGTATCTGGAAGTGTGTCCCACTTCAAACTTTTTATGAGATTTGTAACGCTCTCGCGATGGATAAATGTACCATCACGATTCTTGCCGCTCTTCTTTGGACCTTCTCAATCTCTTGAATCAGACCCAACTGGTAAGGGTCCCATATAGACGAACAATACTCCAAGACTGGACGAACTAACGTATTGTAAGCTATTTCCTTTGTTGAAGGACTGCATCGCTTCAGGATTCTACCAATAAACCGCAATCTAGAGTTCGCCTCGCCCGTTACTTGTGTAATCTGATCATTCCATTTGACATCATTTCGAACAGTCACGCCCAGCTACTTGACGGATGTACTCGTACAATAATTGTGATTTTCGCCTAGTTATACGCAGTATGTTACACTTACTAATATTGAGAGATAACTGCCAGTCATTACACCACGCCGGTCGCTGTGGTCTAGCGGTTCTAGGCGCTCAGTCCGGAACCGCGCGACTGCTATGGTCGCAGGTTCGAATACTGCTTCGGGCATGGATATGTGTGATGTCCTTAGGTTAGTTAGGTTTAAGTAGTTCCAAGTTCTAGGGGACTGATGACCACATATGTTAAGTCCCATAGTGCTCAGAGCCATTTGAACCATTACACCACCCATTAATTTTCGGCAAATTTGTTCATAACTTTCGTGTGATAATACTTCCTGTAGACTACAGCATCATCGGCAGAAAGTCTAATGCCACTGTCAATACTATCAACCAGATCCAGAATGAAGTTTTCACTCTGCAGTGGAGTGTGCGCTGATTTTGAAACTTCCTGGCAGATTAAAACTGTGTGCCGGACCGAGACTGGGACTCGGGACCTTTGCCTTTCGCGGGCAAGTGCTCTAGCAAGTGAGTTACCCAAGCACGACTCACGACCAATCCTCACAAAAACTTCCGCCAGTACCTCGTCTCCTACCTTCTAAACTTCACAGAACTTCTCCTACAAAGGTCTCGAGTTCGAGTCTGCGTCCGGCACACAGTTTTAATCTGCCAGGAAGTTTCATCAACCAGATCGTTTGTGTAAATCGTAAAAAGCAGCGGACCTATCACGCTGCCCTGAAGTTACGTTTGTATCTGTTGAAGTCACCCCGTTCAGGACGACATACTGCTCCCTGTGTGTTAGGAAATTTTCTGTCCAATCGCATATTCATCGGATAGACCGCAAGTGCGCCCTTTTTGGAACAAGCGACAGTGCAGAACTGAGTCGACCGCCTTTCGAAAGTCGAGAAATATGGCATCAACCTGGGAGCCGCTATCTAGAGCCTGTTGTATATCATGCACAAAGCTGTGTCTCGCATGCCCGCTGTTTCCTAAAACCGTGCTGGTTTCTGCAGATGAGCTACGATAAACTTAGCATTAAAATTGGGGACCACGAAGTAGACGACGTGACAGAATTTTGCTAACTTGTAAAATAACATATAACGATCGAAGCAAACACGTAAAAGGTAGAGTTGCACAGGCAACGAGAGGATTCCATAACAAAAAGTTAAAAAAAAAACTAATCTGATGTGGCCTGCTACGAATTCGTCTAATGCAACAACATTTTCATCCTGCATCCTCAATCATTTTTGTACATATCCAATCTCCGACAGTTTTTACCTTCCACAGTACCACAGAAGTTATTCCCTGAAGCCTGAACAAATGTCCTGTCAATTCTCCTTGACAGTGTTTTCTATATTTTCCTTTGTTCTCCGATTCCGTTGAAGACCTCCTCATCGGAAGAAATTCGGAGCCATAGAGCCACGGTGCCAAAAGTCCTCATATTTTCCAACATTCCTCTGCGTTACTATAGCTCTACGCCTCCGATTCACTTCCGGTTTTTCTCACAGTTCGTGATTCACTACCATGACAGAAGCCTGTTAGTATCAAACATCGGCTTTTGTTTGAGGAAGAAATTTCTGACACTTAACGTTGTACGGAGGTGAAGCGTTGTCGCCGGCCGGAGTCGCCGTGCGGTTCTAGGCGCTACAGTCTGGAGCCGAGCGACCGCTACGGTCGCAGGTTCGAATCCTGCCTCGGGCATGGATGTGTGTGATGTCCTTCGTTTAGTTAGGTTTAATTAGTTCTAAGTTCCAGGCGACTGATGACCTCAGAAGTTAAGTAGCATAGTGCTCAGAGCCATTTGAACCATTTTGAAGCGTTGTCCATTTGAAATTCGAAAAAAAAAAGTCGAAGCATCTGAGACGTGCTACTGTAAAAGAAGGTTGAAGATTAGGTGGACTCATAAAATAACAGGTTTGAAGGTTCGTCACAGAATCGGCAAGGACAGGAACATGTGAAAATCATTGACAAGAAGAAGGGGCAGGATGATAGGACATGCCACGTGTTGAGGCGTGAAGGAATAACTTTCATGGTACATGAAGACGTAACGTTAGCGACAGCCCCGAATGGTGCACAAGTCCCGCCCAATCACCCCCCGCCACACCAATCCATATCCTAAGCTCCGCCCATGGTCTGCCGCATGTTCCAACATCAAAGTTGTTCGTATCACAGATATGCCAGTCATAACAACGGAGAAAATCAGTAGTTAGTACGAAGTACAGTTTTTCCAGTACCATTGTGAAAAGAATTAGAAATATGTTCATTGAATATGCTAGTTGAAAAATCATCAATAAGAAAGAAAAATAAAAATGGTATCTACACTGTCTTTTTTATTTCATGAGCTTTCATTTGCACTATATCAAAAAATCTGATATTTGTTAACTGCAGTGAGCGCAAATTTCCGTCACCTAGCGTAGTGTAAGAAATTCTGTTGGGAAATATTAATTGGTAGTATCGCCAAGGATGCTGTCCATTATCTCGATTGTCTAAAGTCAATGTTGTGCATAAACAAGGCAAAGTCGATGTCTTGGTTTGTTTCTGATTACCTCATTAAGACTAAAGAATATAAGAGTGGTATACTGTAGAAATGCGTAATGGAAGCAGTCAGATATTTATACAGTGACATTCTTCATTAATATTTGAATTTTTACTTATGAACTCTTATGACTGCTTGCTTATAGCAGACACGAGATTACTTTGAGTTCTTCTTCAGTGTTTGAGAGGTTTAGAGCTGCCTGTTGTTAAAGATATGTACATAATTTCGTTAGTGTCATTCCAACACATCTTATCGTACTTTAATGTCTGTTAGATATCAGTTCAAATGGTTCAAATGGCTCTGAGCACCATGGGACTCAACTGCTATGGTCATTAGTCCCCTAGAACTTAGAACTACTTAAACCTAACTAACCTAAGATCATCACACACATCCATGCCCGAGGCAGGATTCGAACCTGCGACCGTAGCAGTCGCACGGTTCCGGACTGCGTGCCTAGAACCGCGAGACCACCGCGGCCGGCTAGATATCAGTTTTGACAGCAGTTGGCCACAACAGTCAAGATTAGGTACCTTGTGTATGATAACTTTATTGAGAGTGCATATCTATGTTTCATTTTGACAGTATTACAGAAACTGCTAAGAAGTACTAACAGCACAACACTGCTAGTATGAAAAACCGCGGTAAAACAAAAAACGACGAACAAAAACACGACAGCGACGAGAACTACCAAAGATCATATTGATGCGCTATTGGTTGGTGTGGCGGGGGGTAAATGGGCGGGGCTTGTGCAAATGTCCGAGGCTGTCGCTAACGTTTCCTTACTTGAAGGAGCTGTGGAGGGTAAAAGGTTTAGGGAAAGACAGAGACTGGAAAGCATCCAGCAAATAATTGAGGACGCTGAGTGCAAGTGCTACTTTGAGATGGAGACGATGGCACAAGAGAAGCATTCGTGGCTGGTTACATCAACCAAGTAGGAAGGACGATCATAAAAAAATGTGGAAGGTCATTAGGACGGAGTGTTACCACAATTAGGACGGAAATCCTCAGTGGACTTTCTACCACTGTTGTGTACTTGTCGCGCGCTTAGAGCGCAGCTTGAAGTCGAGAGAGGCCTTTGTCCGTAACTGGCGACCCTTACCCTTTCCCAAATTTCGACACACAGGCGCCGTGCAGATGGCAGTGAACTCAAGGCAGGCAGCCTTGTGTATCAGTTTCACGAAAGAGGATAATTGACGGGTGCGTTGCGGGTCACAGTGAGACGGGGGGCTATAAAATGTGCTGACTGACACCCGGCCTGGAGCCGCGCGCGCTACAAATAGCATCACTAATTAGACACGGAGAATCGCGGGAAAATTTTGATCTCCAAGCGGAACTAAAATTATCGCTTCAGATAACTGTTCGCTGCGTGTTCTGAAAGGGCATACGTTCTGGATGTCGCACAACAAAATATAACTTTCTAATATTTTACCGAAGTCACGTGACATTTACGGTATTGTGACAAAGAGGTTACGCATTGAGAAATATTATGCATGATAAATATAAAGTACAAAAAACTTACAGAAGGCGTCCATGAGAAGAGAAACAACAAAAATCTTCAATCAAATTTATGCTTGGTAGTAAGCAGTGAGTCCGCAATAGAGCGTTCCTCGTTTAGCATTATTGGTTCAAATGGCTCTGAGCACTATGGGACTTAACAGCTATGGTCATCAGTCCCCTAGAACTTAGAACTACTTAAACCTAACTAACCTAAGGACATTACACAACACCCAGCCATCACGAGGCAGAGAAAATCCCTGACCCCGCCGGGAATCGAACCCGGGAACCCGGGCGTGGGAAGCGAGAACGCTACCGCACGACCACGAGATGCGGGCGTTTAGCATTATACTGCGTATGATCATAGCGTTAGGATCCTCAGCAAAGTGGCCTCGAAGCAAAGCGACGATAAAGGTTCCACAGTACTTGAGGTAAGGGAATCGCATTAGAGGCTACTGAGTGTAAGGGGCAGTACAGAATAATGATTCCTTCTGTTCAGTAAACAATGACTACAAATTCACTAACTAGAGGACAATATTCCCATTGAATCTCAACTTATCATGAAAAAGTATTCGGATACGTGGGCTCCATACAAACTTAATTCTGTACATAGATGATCAATCCATCCGACGAATCCAGAATCACGACAAATTTTGACTGTTATCGATATCGATACAAACAAGATATACGTCTAGCCATTCCTAAGAAAAAGGGGGCTTAACAGAGACGGTCGTATAACAAATTCCAAAAAACTGTTTTCGCATGGTTGTTGTTGTTGTGGTCTTTAGTCCTGAGACTGGTATGATGCAGCTCTCCATCTATCATGTGCAAGCTTCTTCATCTCCCAGTACCTACTGCAACCCACATCCTTCTGAATCTGCTTAGTGTACTCATCTCTTGGTCTCCCTCTACGATTTTTACCCTCTGCGCTGCTCTCCAGTACTAAAGTGGTGATCCCTTGATGCCTCAGTATATGTCCTACCAACCGACCCCTTCTTCTACTCAAGGTGTGCCACAAATTTCTCTTCTCCCCAATTCTATTCAATACCTCCTCATTAGTTATGTGATCTACCCATCAAATATTCAGCATTCTTCTGTAGCACCACATTTCGAAAGCTTCTATTCTCTTTTTGTCTATATTATTTATCGTCCACGTTTCACTTCCATACATGGCTACACTCCATACAAATACTTTCAGAAAAGTCTTCCTGACTCTTAAATCTATACTCAATGTTAACAAATTTCTCTTCTTCATAAACGCTTTCCTTGCCATGCCAGTCTACATTTTATATCCTCTCTACTTCGACCATCATCAGTTACTTTGCTCCCCAAATAGAAAAACTCATTTACTACTTTAAGCGTCTCATTTCCTAATCTGATACCCTCAGCATCACCTGATGTGATTCGACTACATTCCATTATTCTCGTTTTGTTTTTGTTGATGTTCATCTTATATCCTCCTTTCAAGACACTGTCCATTCCGTTCAGGTGCTCATCCAGATCCTTTGCAAAATGGTTCAAATGGCTCTGAGCACTATGGGACTCAACTGCTGAGGTCATTAGTCCCCTAGAACTTAGAACTAGTTAAACCTAACTAACCTAAGGACATCACAAACATCCATGCCCGAGGCAGGATTCGAACCTGCGACCGTAGCGGTCTCGCGGTTCCAGACTGCAGCGCCTTTAACCGCACGGCCACTTCGGCCGGCCCAGATCCTTTGCATGGTATAATAACAAACTGACGATTTTTGTAATTTTTTCCTTTAGTTGTACTGTAAAACCTTTCTTTTTCCCAACTTCCATGATTCTAGGTCGACGGATAGTGAGTTTTCAAGTATCAAAATGTGTGACAAAAATGGCTGTATCTTTTGATTGCCATTGACTTAGAAGATTAAATTTTTTAAACCGCCAAGGAGCCGTAGATCT
Organism: Schistocerca nitens; assembly: GCF_023898315.1. NCBI lineage: Eukaryota > Metazoa > Arthropoda > Insecta > Orthoptera > Acrididae > Schistocerca > Schistocerca nitens. Next base: position 246,371,879 of record NC_064621.1, read on the forward strand.
TAGTACGTGACAGAAGTGTGAATTTGATAAGTCCACCAGTTCCTGAGTGAAATGGGTCTTAACAGGACAGAGACAGGTAACAAATAACAAAAAATGTATTTTTCGTGTGTTATAATTAAAAATTAACAATTTTCGGATTGTTTCCTTTGCTTGTACTGTGCAACCTTACTTATAGCCAAATTTCATGATTGTAAGTCAACGAGAAGTACGCTACAGGTATTGATGCGTGAGACTGCTAGTGTCAATATATGTGACGTAAATGGCTGTATCTTTTGACTGCAGTGACTTAGAAGCTTACATTTATTACACTGCCAAGTAACTGTAGACCTAAGTTTGCGACTTGGATTCCAACTACATACGCCTATCCTTTTCTGAGAAAATGGGTTTGTAACAGTCGTACAGGAGAAAAGACAGACAGACTTTAAAATCCTACTTCATTCCACTACATTGTTAAAAATGATCTGGCGAACTAGTTCCTATAAAATTTCTGTAGTGGAATGCCCATACGAAGGCTCCTGTAAATGTATACTATCCGGGCTCACTCATTTATCTGTAATCCTTCATTTCAACTTAAAACACACATTTGTTTTATCACACTGAGTCTGCAAGTACATGCGTCTGTATCATCCAGAGCATGTCACGTGGTATTATTCATCATCTCGTTTTGAGGCCAGCAATAGCCCAGGTTGAAGACTTCATTGTATTCGGGTCCATCTGTTGTGCAAACAACAATTACTTTTTTTATGAACCCAAAGATGTTTCAGCACCTTCATGCCATTCTCAGTAGGTTCTTTGCTCATTGCTTAATTTCTCTATGTTGTTGAGTTTTTTTGGACTCCCATTACATTGCTGTGTAGACATATGTGTCATAGTTGGTTTCCAAATACCCTTTTTCATAGCATTCTCATCTCTTGTGAAGATACACACGGAAGCATAATACACAGTTTTGCGGAACGGGAGGGCTGTCAAAAACTGTAACTTGCGAGAAATACTCAAAGATGCATTATGGTTCTGTGTGAATCTTCACAACAGATGAGAATGCAGATGAGAACGGATATTTTCAAACTAGAAGCTACCAATATTTAAAAATATATTTAGAGTCCCAACAGAACTCAACATTGTAGAAAAATGAAGAACTGCATAAGTTACCCAGTGAGAATCTAACGGAGGTGCTGAAACATGTTTCCTGTGTGGGAAAAAAATGGTTCAAATGGCTCTAAGCACTATGGGACTTAACATCTAAGGTCATCAGTCTTCTAGACTTAGAACTACGTAAACATAACTAACCTAAGGACATCACACACATCCATGCTCGAGGCAGGATTCGAACCTGCGACCGTAGCAGCCGCGTGGTTTCGGACTGAAGCGCCTAGAACCGCTCGGTCACAGAGGCCGGCAGATGTGGGGAAAAAAGGCCTGTTGTTTCCACGACATCTGGGCCTGATATTCAGTATTTTTTTGTTCATTAGGATGGCTGGAGACATTTGGCGAAATGTTGTGTACAGTGTGTGTGTCAAGACTTAAGTGTGAAATTTACACAGAAAGCGCAGAGCGTCGTGACTATTCAAAGATAAGAAATCAACGCTCGGAGAAGAATATTTCAGACGGTAAAGAGTCACTGAGTGAGTAATGCAGCTGAAACACGTGTTTATGAACTCATTATGTTTCACAGACACTTGTGAAGGTGCGTTATCGCGTATCAGAATCACTCCCTCCGTGAGCAGCCCAGTCTGTCTGCTCTTGGTGGATTTGCGTAGGCTACGGAGTGTCTCAGAATACACATTGTTAATGGTTATTCCGTGCTCGAGCAGTTTGATGAGTATGGGACCTCAGACATAGAAACAGACGACGAGCACCGTCTTGCCTGCTGAGAGCACAGCTTTGAATTTTTTAGGAGAAGGCGCTGACGCATGCGTTCATTGTCAGATACTACATTCGCATGTCTAGATGTCGCATTACGTTATCCCAAAGCGGCGTATACAGATTTCGTGCCTTTACGTTTGAATACTCATTATACAAGTTCTAAATAGTTCCTTTTTTGGTCTAGAAGAATGTGTAGACAACTGTAAACGGTGCTGCATTTTGTAGAGTTTACGTCCAGCCTTAGGGAAGGATTTCTGGTGAGAGAAAATCTTCCCTTGAGAAGTGTGTATTTCGTTTTATGGACAGGTATCGCCAGTTTGTTGGCCCGTGCTACACCGCTGCATCCAAACAAATACACCATTCGTTTTTTCCTCAGGTGTCGCCGTGGAGTCCACAGACACAACTACTAGGATGGCATCCGCACACGCACACCACCTTCAACAGTATCTGCCCTGTCTGATGTAATAAGCCTTCTGTTATGACCAGATGTAACTAATATCGTCTGTGGGTTGTTTAACTGCTCTGGAAGATGACTCTCCGGAACAACAACAGAAGAAATATTTGTTGACTATATTACATGAGCGATAAAAAATTGCTTAATTTGATACAATCCTTTGCACAGGAGTATTTGATAATTTACAACTGGCACTGACTATTAAAGCACCACTTGATGCACTAAATAACAAACTTCTCTTGAAGTACAATGCTCTACGTTTACAAAACTACATGTCGATCTGAGACTGTGAATAACGCTTATCCTGCTCGATGATGTTAACTACTTCAGCTGAGGTCACGAACTGAGGCAGAGCACTTCCAGGTTCACATCTATACTCATCTATACTGACCTCCGTGCGAGGGCGCTGCTGGGCTGACAAGGGGAGGCCGCCAATTGTGAAATTCAGATTCGATTCGTACTGCGCATAATAAAAGCTCATGGCCAGAGGTGTAATGTGGCAAAGCACCAAGATGCACTTCTCAGCCGTTGTCGAGAAAATCGAGAGTTAAAAGAAACCGTTGCGGTGAAATACTCTCTACGATTAATAATTTTCTACAGCGTCGTGGCGCAAGGGTAAGCGCTCGGGTTCGTAATCCGAAGGTCGCCGGATCGAATCTCGCGCCATGCAACATTTTTTTTAGGATTTGTTTTTTGTAATATATATATATATATATATATATATATATATATATATATATATATATATATATATATATATATATAGTGGGGTCTCCATTCCATTTCGAACGTTTGACTTACAGTATATGTATTCGTTTCGGAATATCGTTTCTATGTCTTCCGTTAACTATACGTGGTAAACATTATGAAGACAATAAGACAATTAATAACATTTGTGAAATACAACTTTGTTTGCGGAAAACATAATCATGTTCGAAGTCGCCAGTGTTTCCACGACAAACGACTTTCAGCAACTTATTATATGCATAATTGTTGCAACTGATTGCCGGGAATTTATATATATATATATATACACCCATTGAATTACAAAAAACAAATACTAATAAAAAAAAGTTGCACGGCGCGACACTCGATCCGGCGACCTTCGGATTACGAACCCGAGCGCTTACCACTACGCCACGACGCTGTGGAAAATTATTAATCGTAGAGTATATTTCACCGCAACGCTTTCTTTAAACTGTCGATTTTCTCGACAATGGCTGAGAAGTGCATCTTGGTGCTTTGCCACATTGCACCTCTGGCCATGAGCTTTTATTATGCGCAGTATGAATCGAATCTGAATTTCACAATTGGCGGCCTCCCCTTGTGTGAGAGAGAGAGGGTATGTCTTCCTTAGTCTCTTCCATTCGTCGCAGAGGATTGCAGCGAGACATCGCTGATGTCTGTGGTATCGATGCATGATGCCAACCATGGTGTGGCACCACAATCTTTGGATGATACCACTGGTTCAATATCAAATTCCACAACAATGAACCACTTATAGAGCCTTGGGAACCGTCCTTGGGAATCTTTTTGATAATCAACCCCTGTGGCAGAAGCCAAGTCCAGTACAGCTATCGACAAAAGTATATACATATTTGATGGCCATGAGATATTGTACACGTGCGAACATCGCAGGCCACCAGAGTCAGATGCGCCTGCGATGTCAGTCACGGGCGAAATTGCCTATTTCGAAGTCGAGTTACCTACAGTCAGAAGATCTCCATGAAACGCATAATCTACAAACGTCCCTTTTCTGTATTAATTTCGGTACTGCTTCAGACTCAGGAGCTCCAGTGCATCTGCAACCGCCCACAAAGCAGACGCTCCTGAACATTAGCCAATATGTTTAATAAACAAATAGGTATGTCTTTTTTGGTGATGCCGGGTCTTTATCCTTTCCGTTTTTCTTACTAATGGTCTAGATGTTTTCCTAACCACCTGAATCCTACCTATTTGCAGAGCCTTGTTTATTAATTCTGTCTAATGAGGCATTATTAGTTGACCCATTATCCGCTCGATCTCAGGGTAGACGCCGTCCGGACCTGTTGTCTTCCCAGTTTTGATCTAGAAAATTGCTACAGCATCCTGTTCCTGGGCAAAAGGTTACATCAACATCTGAATGGCATATTCGTTACCTAATTCGCTTGGTAGATGTGCATGTATTTTAGTATCTGTGTTTGTGTTATCTCCAGGAAGTAGGGCGGGTGACAGTAATTCTGCTGACTCCCTCCAGCGAGCCATCATTGCGCCATTCTCCCTACGAATCGTGGATATGACAGTAGGTTCAAATGGCTCTAAACACTATGGGACACATCTGAGGTTATCAGTCCACTAGACTTAGAACTACTTAAACCTAACTAACCTAAGGACATCACACACATCTATGCCCGAGGAAGGATTCGAACCTGCGACCGTAGCAGCAGCGCGGTTCCATACTGAAGCGCCTAGAACCGCTCGGCCACAGCGGCCGACATAACAGTACGTCCCTTACACTTTTCAGTCAACACCTTATACTGTACATCAAATGTCTACTCTTTTGGTTTTGTGAGGTAAAATTCTAGTAGCGCATCTCCATTGTGCTGTATACATGGAGCCGCCGGTGTGGCCGAGCGGTTCGAGGCGCTTCTGTCTGGAACCGCGCGACCGCTACGGTCGCAGGTTCGAATCCTGTCTCGGGCATGGATGTGTGTGATGTCCTTACGTTAGTTAGGTTTAAGTAGTTCTAAGTTCTAGCGGACTGATGACCTCAGATGTTAAGTCCCATAGTGCTCAGAGCCATTTGAACCATTTTGTATTCATGGAGTCTAACGCACTGACAAGCTCTTCTTCTTGATCGTACCCTTCGACTCAACATGAAAAGTTCTGGGCTCCACGGTATCGCAACCTTATTATTTATCTTTTTCTTAGGGATATAAATGTCTTCTGCTATTTGCAAGAGCTAAGTTAGTAGCTGCGCATACAAGTCTAACTCTGCATGTAACGGAAACGTACACTGGAAATGTTGCAGTGTAGAAAATAGAGCCATCCCAATCATCATCTCTGCGTGTCTCCCTCTATTGTTGTCACTTTCCCTTTCGATCACAGTTCCATTATTATCAGTGGTATTAGAGCAGTTGCAAGCTACTGATATCAATTGCTGCCATCCGATTTGATAAAGTGAAATCTGTATTAGTCGAAATAGCATTTCGTCCCAAGAAAGTATTCAGATGGCCCTCTAGATTTACAAAAATGATGTCCGGTTCCAGTCTTACATCCTCTAGAGATGGCCCTCTAGATTTACAAAAATGATGTCCGGTTCCAGTCTTACATCCTCTAGCATCTCGTGTCGTTCGTCGGTTTGCCTACTCTGCCACAAAGAGCATTTTGCGTTCACGTCTGTTGTCACAAGCAGACACGCAAGATACGCACTCGTCCGTAGAGAGCTACTGCCCTAACTTGTACTACAAAAGGACCGACAGGATGAGAATACTACATGTATATCCTTAATATAACCCATTTTGTCTGCGCGTCCGTTACTTTTGTTGTGAACTTTTGCTTGTCTCGTAGACCGTTCGACTTTCGTTACAGTGTCTCTCTTCCTACTAGTAGTGAGAACGGCAGTTATCGCGTCATCGTGGTCCATAATAGTTAATGTATCCGTAGAGTCTACAGTATGGTCCTTGCAAATAGACTCTACAAATATAAACACCCAATTAATCAACTACGTTTCATACTTCAATCAAAGTCAATTTACTTCCGCAGCATTTTATGTTTATCGAACGTGAACAAAGCACTTCGGAGGGTTTTTCAGAATTTCTGTATAATTGCTCGATGTCGAATAGTTCGTTTCCTGTCTTGGGCACCTGCTGAAGGAGGTCTAGTTTAACCTCTGCTGGCAAGTTACTCGCTCTTAAAACAATCCCTTCTGATGTTGTAGGTGTGAGATACGTAGCAGGTTTTACTTTTGATGCCCAACTCTGATAACATGTCAAAGAACAACCTTCAGTATTAGTTGGAGACTAACTTCTAAAAAATTATGAAGTTTGTCTGCGTGTTATTGATTATCGTTTATGGAGGACTCGACATACTATAAATATTTTTCGTATTAGGGAGTCCTGATTCTCATTGCACTTCCCTGTTTTGCGCTATTTATACCCACCAGAATTATGAAGGGACAGCGAAAAGTTCAGAAACGGGGGTCATTCTAAATGTAAGAAATTTCAAGCTATGGACAGAAAGTTATGAGCAACTGTGCCGTGCAAGCCACAGAGGTTGGCAACAAAGACTTGTTTGCACGGTACAGCTTGAGAATACGGTGTGGATCGCGTATGAAAAGTTTCCTCATGTCCATCAAGCTGTTCAAAATGTGATAAAGTTCTGATTCAACGAAATGTTTAACTCTCATCTGATACCTACTCCCAAGGCTACGATGTGTCCCAAATGACCATCTGATTTCACAGGATTACGTTCTGAAAGTTCATGCGCAGATTCTAACAAGGTGAGATGTATCAACTGCCGATCATTTCTCCCAGAAAAAAAGAATAATTGGAGCCAATACAATACAATTTACAACGAAGACAAGAGCATTACTATTCTTAAGTTGCTCGAAGAGTGATATATTAGGAAAGAAATACTGACACTACAAAAACACAGCAACAAATTAGTTTTGTTGAAAACAGAGAAACCGCGCATTTTGTGTAAATTATTTGTTACCTGCTTTAAAAAAGTATCAGAACTGTTCTCTATGTGAACACAATAATACTGTGGCACAAAACGCATATCATATCCAAATACGCAAAATGCACATCAATCCAAATACTGATAGTTATATTACGAATTATAACAATCCTAGAATGTATCTGTACCGGTGTCTTAAAAAGACGTGGATCCGCGCGAACAACTCGGTAAAAAATATGGTCAGATGTATTGTAAAACTCATGAGAGCGCTGTGCAAGTTTTTCTGCGAAAGTCATCGAATTGGGTCCAGCAGTTTTTGCAAAAAACAGATACTTTCCAGTTTCATTGCTGAAACAGGTCTGAGTACATTGTTTTAAAGGTCCATTCTTGTTGTTGTAGTGTTGTTTTTACTTAGATTTTAAGTAAGAAATTTGTTGCAGATGACAAATTAGCCACCAGGAAGGAATGAACGTAGGTCAAATAAACCACTAAGGTGGCAAATAAATATCACAATAGCAATAACAAAAAACTTCGTCTACTTTTCAGTCATCACTTAACTATTCAAATTCGTGCTAAAATTATGTTGCCACAGATGCCAGAATACTGCAATCACTTTGGTCCAAGATACTGAGAAGAATGTTTTGGTTTAAAGAAAAGCAGAGTCCGTTTCTGTAATTAAAGCTGGCCTCTAGTTCTGGTGAAAGTAAGTTGAATGGTACCCTTATTCCACACACCAGTGTAATGACTACTTCAATGAAATAATTAAAATGCCCGAAGACTACGTTTATGCAGCATTGCACGCTAATCTATATTGTGCTAGACTCATCTTTCAATAACTGAAATAACTTAGATCTATTTGAACTAGGTTATTGCATTCATGCCGAAGTGTTCCTGATAATTTATCCCCTCCATTTACTCTCTCTCTCTCTCTCTCACACACACAGACAGACAGACACACACACACACACACACACACACACACACACACACACATTCCTTTAGTCAAGTTGTGCCACAAATTTTCTTTCTCCCTATTCCGATTCAATATCTCTTCAACAGTTATTCGATCTGCCCATCTAATCTCCAGCATTCTTCTGTGACGCCAAATTTCTCTTCTTGTCTGAACGTTTCATTTCCGTACAAGGCTATACTCCAGACAAATGCCTTCAGAAAGGACCATACGACGCTTAAATTCATGGTAGTAATGCTTTACTTGATATTGCCAGTCTGCAGTTTATATCCTACTTCAGTCATCGTCATTTATTTTGCTACACAATTAGCAAAAATCGACTACTTTTAATGTTTCATTTCCTAATCTATCAGCACCTTCTGATTTTTTTCGACTAAATTCCATTTCCTTTCTGTTGCTTTTAGTGATATTCATCTTATCCTCTTTACAAGACACTACCAATTCTTCTTCTTCTTCTGATGTACGTCGCCGACGCAAGACTCGAATCGATTTGAGGTCTGTTGAATGAAAAACATTTAATGTAACATTATTGTACTTCTATGTTCATTTGCTGGTAATAAACAAATAGAGCCAAATGCGTTAAAACTATTTATGATTAAATATTGAAAAATCACTTCCTCTTTTAATTATAATTTTGTATTAATTGTTTTACCATAGCTGCAAGAAGCGCAGCCATTGTTAGTTGCGATTATATAGCAGCTTCGTCTGTACTTCTAGTTGAAAATAGCATGGGTTTGTGTTAAACTAATTTGCAAAACAATTTAATAATTTTTTTATAGGTGGCATCCATTTAAATGATTAATTATTTATAGAGCAAAGGAAAATCTTAATTAAAAAATTCTCTATCTTTTGTTGGCCGCCATCTTAACTTTTATCACAGCTGCAAATTTAAATTACTTGAAACTGAAAACAATATTCCGATGTGTAAGAAATAAATGTGGACCGGTGGTACTGAACTCTATTTATAAAAGAAAAAATTAATCGAATCAGACTGCATTTTCTACGAACAGTGCTGATGGTATTTATTGTTGAACAAGATTTCATTGCTGATGTATGAGGTTCAAAATTAAACTACGCACAAATCACGGAAAAAAATATTTCTGGTAGCATACGTCAGTGTTGTGTGCGGGTGGTACTCTGTGGTTCCTATTCATGATAAATTTGCTAAGAATAATTAAATCCATCGAAGACAAAAATTATAAAAGCTCTGATGTACGATCTGTAATTTTAGTGATATGAACACCACTTACAGTCAACATTATTACACTACGCCAGGTGGAATTCTTGTGCAATTTGAACAAAATAATTATCCGGGAGAAGTTGTAGTATGAATAATACATTATACATGTGTATAATATTGTCAGTATCATTTAAAAAATCAAATCAATGCAACTGCTAAAAAACAGAGTGAATTCAAACCGCGGAATACCATAGAGTATCATATCATCCATATTCATTGCATTTGTCCATGTTGATGATACACAAAAACCGCCACAGTTCACCAAAAAACAAACTTCATTCTATATGTTAATTACTTTCAGAAATATAGATGTGCCAAATCGGTTGACTCTTTTTTGATACCCACTATATATCTTGCAGACTGATTGCATTTTCCCACTATCATACCAACGAACCAAAGTTTACCAACTACTTTACCTACGACTGAGCCTATGTGATAATTCCATTTCATATCGGCACAAATTATTACGATCAGGTATTCTTAGGAGTTGCTTGATACCAGTTGTTACTCATTGATATTGTAGTCACAGGATCGTACTTCTTTGCCTTTCAGAAAGTCTACAGTTTTACATTTCTGAACATTTAAGCAAGTTGCCATTCTTCTCAATGAATATCTGTGCAGACATTTTGAGACAGTACTTCATTACATGATCTCCAAAATGTCGAGGCTACGTTCTGTTTAGTTATGTGCACATAAAAAGCAATGAAACATGAGCTACGGATTCAAGTGAGATGTACACAGTCTCTCTATCCTTTTTTTTCGTTCATTGCACGACCCGTCAAATAAAGCACTAATGAAAAAATCTGGGAGTAATGTTTTGGCTGTTGTGTTCAGTTTCTTTTTATCCTAAACTGTCTGCGTCTATTTATACAATACAAGTAATTAGCTTACTCACGCATCATACAGGAAAAACATGTCAAAAATGCTCTGATAAGAAACAGTATGAGGCTATCACCTCGAGAGGCCACCTTGAACTGAGGTCCTTGATCACGAGGGTGATCTGCAAATCTCTAAGTTAATTTTTTTCTCCCTGAACTTTAATTGCCTTTCCAAATTTTCCTTGGTTTCCTTTACTGTTTGTTCAACGACCAGATTGAATAATACTGAGGATGGGCTACAACTTTCTATCATGTTCTTGTCGACCACTGCTTCCTTTTCAAGTCGTTTGACATTTGGAACTGCAGCCTAGTTTCTGTACACGACGTAAATAACCTTTCACTCCCTGTATTATGTACCTGCTACCTACAGAATTTCAACTAGCTAGATCCCATTTGTTTAACTACCCGTTAAAATATTAGTTTCAAAGGAAAACTATTAATTCCAAATTGTTGCTCTGAATAGTGAGAGAAATGTGGCAAGTAGGGAATATTTTGTTAATTTCAGCACCGGCAACCAGCGTTGTGTTCCTTGCAATGCAGTACCCTGATGACGCACGCGAAAGCGGCGTAGGCGCTGAACAGTCACCTAAGACGCGGCATCCACAACCTACCACAGTCACAATAAAAGGAGAGTTTTTGTTCTGTATTCGTCAGTGATACTTTCGTGTCCATTCTGTACTGATATGTTTATGATTTTGCCACGTAAGGGCTACTGCTGGTATAATTAATTGATTAAAAAATTTTTGAACGTATGTACGATGAGGTGCATGCAGTGCCTGCAATTTACGTTAAAGAATATAGCATTTGTTATTCTCACCAACTCGTCGCTTCCTTTAGAAAACTAAATGATGTGAAAGGCAGAATATTTTATTTTCAATCAGTTTTCAGGGTATGCAGTTCTCTTATTACACTACAGGCCATTAAAATTGCTACACCAAGAAGAAATGCAGATGATAAAAGGGTATTCATTGGACAAATATATTATACTAGAGCTGACATGTGATTACATTTTCACGCAATTTGGGTGCGTAGATCCTGCGAAATCAGTACCCAGGAAAACCACCTCTGGCCGTAATAACGGCCTTGATACGCCTGGACATTCAGTCAAACAGAGCTTGGATAGCGTGTACAGGTACAGCTGCCTATGCAACTTCAACACGATACCACAGTTCATCAAGAGTAGTGAGTGGCGCATTGTGACGAGCCAGTTGCTCGGCACCCATTGACCAGACGTTTTCAATTGGTGATAGATCTGGAGAATGTGCTGTACAGGGCAGCAGTCGAACATTTTCTGTATCCAGAAACGCCCGTACAGGACCTGCAAGATGCGGTCGTGCATTATCCTGCTGAAATGTAGGGTTTCGCAGGGATCGAATGAAGGATAGAGCCACAGGTCGTAAGACATCTGAAATGTAACGTCCACAGTTCAAAGTGCCGTCAGTGCGAAGAAGAGGTGACCGAGACGCGTAACCAATGGCACTCCATACCATCACGCCGGGTGATACGCCAGTATGGCCATGACGAATACACGCTTCCAATTTGTGTTCACCGCGATGTCGTCAAACACGGATGCAACCATCATGATGCTGCAAACAGAACCTGGATTCATCCGAAAAAATGACGTGCACCCAGGTTCGACGTTGAGTACACCATCGGAGGCGCTCCTGTCTGTGATGCAGCGTCAAGGGTAACCGCAGCCGTGGTTTCCGAGCTGATAGTCCATGCTGCAGCAAAAGCCGTCGAACAGTTCGTGCAGATGGTTGTTGTCTTGCAAACGCCCCCATCTGACTCAGGTATCGAGACATGACTGTACGATCCTTTACAGTCATGCGGATAAGATGCCTGTCATCTCGACTGCTATTGATACGAGGCCGTTGGGATCCACCACGGCGTTCCGTATTACCCTCCTGTACCCACCGATTCCATATTCTGCTAACAGTCATTGGATCTCGACCGACGCGAGCAGCAAAGTCGCGATAAGATAAACCGCAATCGCGATAGGCTACAATCCGACCTTTATCAAAGTCGGAAACGTGATGGTACGCATTTCTCCTCCTTACACGAGATGACATTTCACCAGGCCGGTCAACTGCTGTTTGTGTATGAGAAATCGGTTGGAAACTTTCTTCATGTCAGCACGTTGTAGGTGCCGCCACAGGCGCCAACCTTCTGCGAATGCTTTGAAAAGCTAATGATTTGCATACCACAGCATCTTCTTCCTGTTGGTTAAATTTCACTTCTGTAGCTCGTAATTTTCGTGGTGTAGCAATTTTAATGGCCAGTAGTGTAACTGCTGTGTGTAATAAAGACATTCCATGTTTTATCGCTTAGTATTGTTTGGAGCTTAACGAAGCCTATAGCGGCGAAACGTTATTGTGATGGTCAGATGAATATCCTAGAGCTCCAGTCATGATTTTTGTGCTGGTACATTAGTGTTTCTAGAATATCTTTAATTTATGCCCCTAATAGTGTAATCAGCAGTCTAGAGGTAGCGTCGTTTACTGTTAATCAAAAAAAATACGTGAAGTACATGAAATATGTTGGCAGTTGCGAATATGGACAACCATCAGTTGTATAATAGAACGACGACGGCGAAAATTTGTGCCGGAACGGGATTCGAACCCGGACTTCCCGCTTACCGCGAGCGGTCGCCTTACCATTTTTTAAAAAGTTTGCATAGCTTTAACAATGTTTTTTGTTCCCTTAAGGCTGCGCCTAGCCTTTTTTATTATTTTTTTAAATTTGCATTTAAGTTTTAAAAGAACAGTTTTCCAGCATTACAAAATACAATATTTCAGTTACGAATGCTGATAACAAAACAGATTTATAAATATGAACATAATAATCATAGTTCTTACATGAAACAGCTCTTACTCTAAAATTAACTTTTACCCATTGACTAGAAACTGCAGAATATAGGACGTTAAGGAAATAATTTTGTTTGCATCTTTTTCAGTTATACAGTGTAAAAATAATAACAGAAAACTCCTTTATTTAACATAGGAAACAGGAAAAGAAACTCAAAGATACTTCTGGTGTCCGAAAGACGCCGGTTGATGACATGCCTTCGGAAAGCGAACGCCGAGCCTTCGATGGTCATGAGAATGTAGCTTCACCTGTCAACGCCGCTCATCATGAGTTCCAACTGCTTGCGGGTTGGAAAGAAAAAATGCTCCCTAGATATTTAGCAATAGTGGACTGATTATTTAACGTGTCGTCTCATTATGTGAAGTCGTGTTAGCAAAAATGCCCAAAAATCGATCATATTCTTGGGTCCATTTATTAAAATATAAAGGACGGCCATATCCTTTATCCAGGTGATTACATGCATCTTTGATGGTGGAAAGTTCGTCTCGTCCGGAGAGAGGAGCACACTGGGGACAATCATATGCCCGCGGGACTGCAACGGTCGAAGGTTCGAATCCTGCCTCGGGCATGGATGTGTGTGATGTCCTTAGGTTAGTTAGGTTTAGGTAGTTCTAAGTTCTAGGGGACTGATGACCTAAGATGTTAATTCCCATAGTGCTCAGAGCCATTTGAACCATTTTTGAACAATCATATGCGCTGATATGCGCTGGCGTCCGGAGATAAAGGACCAGTATCTGCTGGAGAATTCCTCAGGCAAAGGGGGCTCACCGAAAGCGCGACGGCATGGAGTTTGTGTCGCGTTAGGTGTTTACCGGTGTCGACGGTGTAGCAGGTGAGGTCTGGTTGACGAACTGCGCGCCACACTTCTGCCCACCTAACCTCTGGGTGACGTCCTTTGACAGCATTCCTGGTGTGAGCCCGCGTTAAGAGGAGATAAATATTTCGTGTAGGGGGAGCCCTAGTGAGAGGAAAGTCTTCATGGACATAAGTGTATTCCAGAAGGGAAAGTCTGATGTGTGATAGCGCTGGTTTAATGCGGCCCAGGGCGACCGGCGGTTGGCATGGACTAGGTGCGAGTTCGCCGACCAAAGTCCAGTGGTACTGTTGACTCCGTGATTCCACAGCTTCAGGACTACGTACGTAAAGAGCTGCAGCGCGCTCAACAACATCGAACAGGGCGAGATGGGAACACTGTTGTAGGGAAAGGAATAGAAGAAAGGGTTAAGGGAGAATACGGTCTAGGCAAGAGGAGTGAGACAGAGAAAGACTGATTGATTTCTTCCATAAATTGCAAATGGTAATAGCAGATGCTCTGTTCAAGAATCATAAGAGGAGGAGGTATACTTGGAAAAGACGCAGAGACGCAGGATGTTTTTTGCTGGACTGCGTCGTGTTCAGACATAAATTTCGAAATTAAATATTGTAATGCGTACAAAGGTGCAGATATAGACTCTCACCACAATTTAGTAACGATGAATATACTGAAGTATAAGAGCATCGTCCGGAACAATCAGTGTGGAAGGAAGTGGGATACTGAAACACTGAAGAATAATGAGAAGGGTTTGAAGTTCGCTAAAGATGTGGGTACTCAAATGGTTCAAATGGCTCTGAGCACTATGGGACTTAACATCTGAGGTCATTAGTCCCCTAGAACTTAGAACTACTTAAACCTCACTAACCTAAGGACATCACACACATCCATGCCCGAGGCAGGATTCGAACCTGCGACCGTAGTAGTCGCGCGGTTCCGGACTGAAGCGTCTAGAGCCGCTCGGTCACGATGTGGGTAATGCGCTATGTAAAACCATTGTAGGCAGGTCAGAGTAAGAGGAGTTAATGTTGAATGAATGAGAACTATCACAGATGTTGGAGGGACGAGCATAGCTACAAAGAAGGTAACTGTGAAGATACTTTGTGTGCCGGCCGGAGTGGCCGAGTGTTTCTAGGCGCTACATTCTGGAACCGTGCTACCGCTGCAGTCGCAGGTTCGAATCCTGCCTCGGACATGAGTGTGTGTGATGTCCTTAGGTTAGGTTTAAGTAGGTCTAAGTTCTAGGGGACTGATGACCTCAGCAGTTAAGTCTCATAGTTCTCAGAGCCATTTGAACCATTTGATACTTTGGATAACTTGAACTGATCGACGAAAGAAGGAAGTACAAAAATGTTCGAGGAATGACAGGAATACAGTAACATAAGTCAGTTAGGCATTAACTAATAGGAAGTGAAGGGCAACCAAGGTGAAAGGGCCGTAAGAAAAATATGAGAAAATTCAAAAATATTTGATAGTCGGGAGAACTGACTCAGCATATTGAAAAGTCAAAACAACAATCGTCGAAATGAAAAGGAAGGGTGGTAATACTAAGGATGCAATGGGAATTCCACTCGTAAGTGCAGAGGAAAGAGCAGACAGGTGGAAAGGGTACATTAAAGGCCTTTATGAGAGGACTTGTCCGATACGCGATATAATAAGAAATTGAAGTCCATATGGAAGACATAGGGGATCCAGTATCAGTCACGATATAAAAGAGCTCTGGAAAACTTGAGATCGCATAAGACAGAAGGGAATTTCTAAAATCATAGGGGGAAGTGGGAATGAATCAACTACTCAAGTCAGTGAGTAAAATGTATGAGACTAGCGCCATAGCGGCAGACTTCCGAAAAAAAAAACTCATCCACACAATTTCGCAGACAGCAATGACAGATAGATGTGAGACTATCGCACAAACAGCGTAACATCTCATCGATCCAAGTATTTCACAAGACTAATATATAGAGAATGGCAAAGAAAACTGAGGATCTGTTTGATGACCGTCAGGTTGGCTTTAGGAAAGGTACAGGCACCAGAGATGCAGTTGTAACTTTGCGATTGATAATGGAAGCAAGACTGGAGAGAAATCAAGATACGATCAAAGGATTTGAGAAAAAGACTAGGAGAAAAAGTGTTCGGCAATGTGCACTCGTGCACGACGTTCGAAATTCTGAGAAAAATAGGAGTAAGATACAGGGAAGGACGGGTAATATACAATATGTACACGAACCAAGAGGCGACAATAAGACTTCAAACTCAAGAACGAAGTGATCGGATTAAAATGCCTTAAGACATGGAAGCAGTCTTTCGCCACTGTGTTCAGTCCGTACATTGAAGAAGCAATGACGGAAATAAAAGGAAGGTTCAGTAATGGGATTAAGATTCAGGGTGAAGAGCGCTCAGTGATAAGATTTGCTGATGACATTGCTATTCTCAGTGAAAATGAAGCTGAATTACAGGATATGTTGAATGTAATGAACAGTCATATGAGTACAGAGTACGGATTGAGAGTAAACCGGGAAAAGAGAGTTGAGATGCAACAGAAATGAGATAGCGTGCAACTTAACATCAAAATTGGTGGTCACTAAGTAGACGAAATCAAGGAATTCTACCTCGGAAGCGAAATAGCCGGCCGGGGTGCCCGAGCGGTTCTAGGCGCTACAGTCTGGAACCGCGCGACCGCTACGGTCGCAGATTCGAATCCTGCCTCGGGCATGGATGTGTGTGATGTCCTTAGGTTAGTTAGGTTTAAGTAGTTCTAAGTTCTAGGGGACTGATGACCTTAGAAGTTAAGTCTCATAGTGCTCAGAGCCATTTTTGAAGCGAAATAATCCGTGACGGATGAAGCAAGGATGGCATAAAAAGCCGACTAGCACAGGCGAATAATGTTTTTCTGGCCAGGAGAAGACTACAGGTATCAAACATAGCACTTAATTTGGGGAAGAAATTTCTGAGAACGTTCTTTTGGAACTCAGCATTGTATGGTAGTAAATCATGATCAGGGGGAAAACCAGAAAAGAGGAGTGTTGAAGCGTTTCAGATGTGGTGCTACAGAAGAATGCTGAAAATCAAGTGCATTGATAAGATAGGGAATGAGGAGGGTCTCCGCAGAATCGGTGAACAAAGGAACATACGGGAAACACTGACAAGGAGATGTGACAGAACGATAGGACATGTGTTAAGCCTTAACAGCTAAGGTATTAGGGGAGAACGTCCATGGTACTAGAGGGAACGTTCAGAGGCTAAAAATTGCAGGGGAAGACAGAGATTGGAATGTATCCTGCAAATAATTGAGGACGTAGTTTATGAGCGGTAAGCTAAACTTAGATCTCTTATTGCAATGGTTATTTCAGTTATTTAGGAAAAGGAGTCACCAAAGTGTAGTCAGCCAACAATGTCAAATGCTTTTTCCAAATTTATAAATAATACAAACGAAGATTTCTCTTTCTTCAACATAATTACTAAGATAAACCGTAGGATCAGTATAGCCCCGTGTGTTCCTGCAAGTCTCCGGAATCGAAACTGATCCCCATCGAGGTCGGTCTCTACTAGTCTTTCCACTCTGCTGTAAATAATTCGTGAAAGTATTTTGAAACCATGATTTATTAAACCGACAGTTCGGTAATATTCACAGCTGTCAACACCAGCTTTCTTTGGAATTGGAATTATTCCATTCTTCTTGAAGTCTATCCATCATCTGGATTTGCAGCTCCTTGTGTTGACCGTGTTTGAAGTCAAAATTGTAGGGTGTGAGGTCCACCAGATGTTTTGCATATCTGGAAGACCTCACATCCTACAATTTGAAGTCTATCGGTATTTCACTTGTCTTTTTTACTGGGTGGTTATAATTAAAGTGCAGTATTGGTTGGTTGGTTTGTGAGATTGAATGGACCACACTGCGATGGTCATCGGTCCCAAAGTGCAGTATTCGTAGAGGTCCAGTGTGCGCTGTAATTATCGTATGGCAACGAAACTTGGTAGATGTGTTAATGCGTTAATGCAGAAGTTATCAATGCTGAAAAAAAATAGTTCCAATTCTGGCCACCAGGTGCAAACCTGGCGCTGTACAGCATCTCGTCGACGTCTCCTGCACTCATATTGAACGAATTGTGTAAGTGGCGGTTGACAATAAAATCAACATTATGCCTTCCTCCATTATTTGACCTTCTCTGCTCAAGTCCCGTTCCTAATCCACTACCTATGGAAACATTTCTATAGTGTTTCTCACAATCACAGGGCCAGATTTGCACTTGGTGGCCAAAATTAGAACTATTTTTTCCCAGTGTAAATCGGTTCCGCATTAATGCCTTAGAATATCTACCATGTTTTGCTGATATGCGATAATTACAGCCCACACTCGATCTTTGTGAGCAGCCGCACTTTAACTGTAACGCCTGGTACACTATGTGATCAAAAGGATGTGGACACCCCCAGAAACATACGTTGTTCTTATTGGGTGCATTTTGATGCCACCTACTGCCAGGTACTCCGGATCAGCGACCTTAGTAGTCGTTAGACAGCGTGGGAGAGCAGAATGGGGGGCTCCGCAGAACTCACGGATTTCGAACGTGGACAGGTGATTGGGTGTCACTTGTCCACTTGTATCATACATCTGTACGGCAGGTTTCCAAACTCCTACACCTCCCTAGATCTATTGCTTCCGATGTGATAGTGAAGTGAAAACGTGAAGGGACACGTACAGCATAAAAAAGCGTATGGGCCGACCTCGCCTGTTGACTGACAGAGACCGCCGACAGTTGAAGACGGTCGTAATGTGTAATAGGCAGTCATGTATCCAGACCATCACGCAGGAATTCCAAGTTGCATCAGGATCCACTGCAAGTATAATAACAGTTAGGTGGAAGGTGAGAAAACTTGGATTTCATGTCGAGCGGCTGCTCACGAGCCACACGTCACGCCGGAAAATGCCAAACGACGCCTCGCTCGGTGTAAGGAGCGTGAACATTGGACTATTGAACAATGGAAAAACGTTGTGTGGAGTGAAGAATCACGGTACACAATGTGGCGATCCGATGGCAGGGTGTGGATAAGGCGAATGCCCGGTGAACGACATTAGCCAGCGCGTCTAGCGCCAATAGTAAAATTCGGGGGCGATGGTGTTATGGTGTGGTCGTGTTTTTCATGGAGGGTGCTTGCACCCTTATTGTTATGCGTGGCACTATCACAGCACAGGGCTACATTAATGTTTCAGAGTGATCGAGTACCTGTTCATAATGCAGGACCTGTGGCGGAGTGGTTACACGACAATAACATTCCTGTAATGGACTGTCCTGCACAATGTCGTGACCTGAATCCTATAGAACACCTTTGGGATGTTTTGGATCGCCGACTTCGTGCCAGGCCTCACTCACAGACATCGATACCTTTCCTCAGTGCAGCACTTCGTGAAGAATGGGCTGCCATCTCCCAAGAAACCTTCTAGCACCTGATTGAACGTAGGCCTGCGAGAGTGGAAGCTGTCGTCAAGGCTAAGGGTGGGCCAACACCACACTGAATTCCAGCATTATCGATGGAGGGCGCCAGGAGCTTGTGAGTCATTTTCAGCCAGGTGTCCGGGTACTTTTGAGCACATAGTGTATCTTGAACACTCGGCGGAATAGTTTTGTCATGTGTTGCTCTCCCACAGGTCTTTGTTCCTAATAAATCTGTATTTCTTCTGTAGGGAGGCGAGTAATGGCGACCTCGAAACGTTCTAGATGCGGCGCCATTTTCCGTTTACGGAGAGTTCGTTTCTCTCACACTGCGTGACGTGGCGCAGTGGTTATGAAACTGAACTGGTATTCGGAGAACAAATTCCGATTCCTTCCTCATCGTTCCTTGTGCTCCTACGACCTCTTCGTCGGCGGAACATTAAACCCTTATCTCCCTTTTCTACTTCAGATGTCAGCGCAGTATAACGATGCTGACGTAACGAGGCTGAGACTTGTGTGTTACATGTGGATCTAATCGTATCTCTCTGCTGTTAGAATCTCCAAGGTTGTCCCTGAGTTCTCTTCCTCGTGGGGAAAAATAAGGACTACCGCTAGTACGCCATCTTGGTCCCTGAACTAGTCAATGGCCCTTCGTAATCCTCTCCATGTTTACTCTCCATCATCTATCGCTGTCGACGATCCGCCTCTGGTCTCAATGACATCCTCGGTGTTGTCTGCGTACTCGACATCCCAAGGTCACTCTGAGCGGTGAGATCGCTGAGATGGTGCACACGAACTAAATGATACGATTTCACTGATATTTCTTCCTTCTGAAGGCTGATCAAACGTCGGTAATTTCGTTGCGATTCATTTTCATGGATGGAACCTGAGAAGCTATAGACTAAGTCAGTTCTGGCGAAGATGATTTAACTTTTTCTTTCGCTCTGGATCGTGTTGTCCGCTCCCACTTCAACTAATTCTGTAACAGATCAGTGCATTCGTTTCAGTTAATTCCAAGGATAATATAAACTCAAGTATGTGCAATAAATATAGACCACTACATTGCACAATCAAAATTCCGGCTGTGGTCAACATGGAAAAAGCAATCGATAAATCATAGAAATAAAGGTGAAAACAACGTAAACAAAAGATTTGAAGTACATATGTTGCAAGAAGATAGCTTAAGAAGTCTATATCAGAAAAGACTCAAACGACTGTTCAGTGAAATACCAACTAGTGAAGACATTAACGAAGAATGGTATTAACGGTGTACACAGACAGCAGGTGAAGTGCTAGGTAAAAGACATACGACAAATCAGAGAATCGGTTTCAAAATTTGGGTCGTAGAGATACAAAAAGCCACAAACTATAAACAGAAAGCATGTTATGAATACTTACAGAAGAGGTTATTGGAAGCTAAAGAGCAATACCATTGGAAAAGTAATGAAGCGAAAGCAATAGTAAGATCAGCACATACTACATCGTGGGATGCGTTTATAACTAAGGTTGAACGTGATTCCCACGAGAGATAAGAAATAGTATACAAGTTAATGAAACTCCTCAACAAAGAAGAAGAAATACCGTAAATCGTAATGTAATACAAACATTTGTGGATTACATATTATAAAGAACTGTGGTACAACCCAAACATCAAAGAAGCAGATAATAAAGAAGATCTGCAAGAAACAGTTTATCTAGACCTGACGCAACAGAAGACAGTTTATAATAAAATTGGCGCAGTGCTTGTAGGACTCGCTTTTTGAGGATTGCGTACAAACTTTTTATGTATATAGACAAGTCATTCATCCCAGGAATAAAGAACCTCGACGATTTTATCGATAGTGATACTGGCAAGATATCGGTCCTGGGAATTCCAAGACTTTCGAGAATGTTTTAAGTCAGACAAATGACAAAAAAATTTCGTGTCATATAGTAGCAAATTAGCAATTGTTCGGATTTGTTTCCCTTTTTTGACTGTGAAGCGTTGCTTCTTGCCAAATTTCATGATTCTAGGTCAATTTTATACGTTTTGATGAGTTTGCGATTGTACAAATACATGACATAAATGGCCTATCTTTTTTTGCACCGCCAAGAAATTGTGAACCTTTGTATGTGGCATAAATTTGAACTTGATACACCTACCCGTTCCCGAGACAAAGTGTTCTTAATAGCCAGACACACAGACAACGGAGTGATACTATAAGCGTTCCTTTTTTTAATAAGTGAGGCACGTAACCTAAAAAAACTGAAAAACCGAAAATCACCAGAACTAGATCGAATAAATACAGAACTGACTATATACACAGGAATTCTCTTAGAATTAAGAATGCTACATCCCTTTTACATGTGCTGCGCCAAATATGAACTCGTGGAGGAATGGAAAGTAGCGAACATCTTTTCAATAAGAAAGGCGAAAGAAGTAATACATCCAACTACAGAGGTATAAGTATTCTGAATATTTCTTTACAAAGGTACAACAAAAATAATAAATGAAAGGCTGCGAATTATCACAGATGCAATTTTAATGGAAAACCAAGCAGGTTTCCAAAACGCAAGGTCATGCACTGAAACATAATTCAAAAGAGACGAAAATTTAATCCATAACTCACCTCGCATTAGTGGATTACGAAAAAAAATTTTGACAGAATTCACTGCGAGAAGCTACGGGCAATAATGGAAAAAAGAGGGATCCCTAAACGTCTGATCCAAGTCCAAAAAAGACCATCAGGACTAGAATTGACACAGCTAAAGAGATAACGCCTGAAAAACTAACAAATTTAGGAGTAAAACAAGCGTGGAGCTTGTCCCCAACATTATTCTGTATCTATACCAGCGCCATTATCAGAGATTGGGAAAGAGACAGAACATCATCGGGCAGGATAAGCATATTGACACGATGTTATTCGCGAATGCTCAAGTTATCATACAAGAGAGCGAAGATAAATTATAAATAGCTTTATATAAACTATATAAGATAAGTGCAAGCTAAGACATGACTCTTTCAACAAATAAAACTAAAACCTACCTATTCTCCCAGTACGAACAGAAAAAGTGCTCAATATTAAACCGATAGAATATGTAGCAAATTTTAAGTAAATATTTAGGCAGTAACGTAGCACAGAAAAAAACTAAAGCTTATCAGCGTATATTTGGCATAATAGGGAGAACACTTAAGGGTAAATCAAGGAAAGAGACACAGCTAAAATTTTATAAAATCATGGCTGTTTCCACTTTATTACGTGGGTCGGAAAGCTGGATGCTGAGAAATAAAGAATTACGATAACTAGAATTATTAGAAATGGAATTTCTGAGAGCTGTGAAATTTTGAGTGCACTAAGGAAGACAAAATTAGAAACTAAGTAACACAGGAAGAGTTAGGGATGCAACCAATAACCCAGAAGACACTCCAATACAAAGAAAACTCGAGAGAACATGTACGTCGTAAGTCACTACAAAGACTTTCTAAAATAGCAATGGGCTATAACAGTGGCAATAGAGGTGTGGGAGGACCGAGGATGAGATGGTGAGACCGGAACGGATCCTACGTCTAGCCATAGAGTGGCAGAAGAAGAGAGAATGCATTAGTTTCAGTTAATCCTTACACTTTATGTTAAGGGATTCAATAATCATTTGATGTAAGACTTCTTAATCGTTGAACCAACAGCTTGTCTTATTTCCGTATTATTCGCTGTACAGGATTAATTTAATTAGGGTAAGGCGGGGCTAGACGGGGAGGTGAGGTAAGACGGGGAAGGGCTATAAGCTACAGTTAGAGTGCTGCCATCTGTGGATAGCTTCGTCAACATCATCAATACACAGGTCTCAGTGTGTTGACATTGCTGAACCTTAGTTTCGCGGCGGTTTCCTTGAGCTTTGCAAGGTACGTACAATTGTTATACTGATTTGCAATGTTTTACACCTTTCGAAGTCCTAAAACATGTGTTTCGTGAACGTTTGTCCAGACTGTATGTATAGCACTGAATAGTACGTCTTATTAACAGTAAACTGCTGTGTCAGTAGTCAATGTTCACTAAATAGTGTTCATGTAGGCGTAACATAACCTGACAGCATGGTACGGGGCAAGACGGGGTGGGGCAAGATGAGGAGCTTCCCCGTCTCGCCCCTATTATTTGTCCAACCACTACGTTCTTATCGTCTCATGTGTTTCCCTCGCTGCGGGTTTTAAACACGTAAATTATACGTTGAAGTTTAATCGGCAAAGCCTTCATTCATTCAGGTAAAATGTCTACAGCAGTGAACGGGTTTCGGAAAACAGGCATTTGGCCTGTAAACAGAAATGTGTTTCAGGAAAGTGATTACCTTCCCTGTTCAACTACAGACATTCATCATGCTCACACATCTGACGTTACAGAGACGGAAGACCAAATACCAGAGATGTTGTCAAGACGTAAAACACCTGAACAATTAACAACTGACGATCAAGCCTCTGTTTCGTCTAACTTTCAGCTTACCAGCCGTGAAATGGTGTTAGCTATTCCAAAGGTGGATAAGAAAACCAAAAGGAAACCATCTAACAGGCGTGGAAAACCCGTTGTTTTAACCGAATCTCCTTATAAGAGTGAACTATCTGAAGAAATTAAACAAAAAGGAGTCCCCAACCGTGCTGCATGTAAACGAAAACTCTTCTCAAAGACGTTTAATGAACCTGGGATACCACCAAAAGGGCATAATGACAACGAAAAAGTGACGAACGTTACTGACGTCTTAACCACCCCTTCATGCTCAAGGGATAATAAACTGAGGTCGAATGACAACGAGGAAGAGAGTGAAGAATGTTTATACTGCTATGACTTTTCTGAAGGAGGCTGGATACGGTGTATTAGCTGCGGACGCTGGGCCCACGACACTTGTGCAGGGATAGAAAGTGATGCTGACGAGGCTGTCCACACTTGTGTACTGCGTGAAAGTAAGAGGCCTAAATAAAACGTAATACGTGATTCTACAATTCGCAGAACCATGTTTCGAAACCTTATCGTCGCATGATTTCGTTATTCCAGTCCTTATTTAAGCTTTAGAGATGAATTCATGCTAGTTCCCCATCTTACCCCACATATGGGGCAAGACGGGGAATTGGTAGTTTATGTTTCAAATCAAGATATTTCTTACTAAATGTAACAAGTTTGCAGGTTTCTTTGCATGCTATTGTAATTCAATGGTTAAGTAATCAAATGATAATCAAACCTACTTGAATTTGTTTATTTTTGACCCTTTTGTAAGGGTTTAAAGTTAGCTTCCCCGTCTTGCCCCGCCTTCCCCTATGTTATAAGTTCACTCGCATTTGAGAAACGTAAGTGTCCCAAGGAGGATGTATTCAGAAGCAATTCCAAGTTAACTTAAATTATAATTATTGTTCACGTTCATTGCAAAGACAGCAAAAGTTAACGTTTATCAGCGACGTTTAGGAGCGTTATCATCTGTTCAGCAGCGAAACTTGTAGACTAATGTTTCGCAAATTTGAAATGATAAAGAACAGTGATTTGTGCACTAGGAGTGATCCTATGGAACCAGATAACTGTAAGCAATTCCATCACGTCGGGTAATTCAAGGCTTCGCAAGCAAGAGACGCAACACGAGCACACGAGGGAGGACTCCATTATGTTTAAATCATACACATGCATCAAGGTGAAGTGGGCTACCGTACAACAAAGTAGGAGTACGTCTCTAAGAAACGCAGATCCTATTCCGTGAGCCACTTATTATACCCCCCCCCCCCCCCAATGCTTTTGCTGCAGGAAACATGAAGAAACCAGCGAGGTAGTTCTGACGTTGTACTCGGTAATGGAAACTAGACTTAAGAAAAATAAATATACCATTCCGCCTTTCAACCTACAATATCGACAAGATTTCGAAATAAAGAAAACTGGCCACCACAGGGTGCGAATCGAGATGTGAGTAAGCCGCTGCGATTCCGATATGTAACCCTTTCGTAGGAACAAAGATACTATTCGGAATGGTGAGCAAACTCTATTCAACTCACTGGCACTGATATTAGATATCATAACATATAACATCAAACAGCCCACTTTGCAGCACTTGAGGTTAATCCCTCTACGTCTTATAAACATTATTCACGGAAATTGCCTTCTCCGACTACAGTCAGTTTCTGCATCTCTCAAATGGCTATCTTTTCAATGCAGCACAACCGGCCGGTGTGGCCGAGCGGTTCTAGTCATTTCAGTCTGGAACCGCGCGACCGCTACGGTCGCAGGTTCGAATCCTGCCTCGGGCATGGAAGTGTGTGATGTCCTTACGTTAGTTAGGTTTAAGTAGTTCTAAGTTCTAGGGGACTGATGACCTCAGAAGTTAAGTCCCATAGTGCTCGGAGCCATTTTAACCATTTACCGTTTTTCAATGCAGCACAACATTTCTCTTCCGTCTCAAATTATGGATGTGTCTCTTTGTCTCCTAGTTTTTAGTTCTTCCTATCTTGACATAAAATTTTTCCTAATACAGTTCACGTAATAATGAAGAAAAAGGAACCGTACTGAAGAACCCAAGGTTTCGTCGACCGTTACGTGGCCTCTTCTTTTGGGTCTCCTCGTTCTTGAATTTATGCACAAATTTCTGAAGAGCAGGACGACTTCTGGCAATAAGTTTTTGGACATCACTATTTCCGATAAAATTACGTTCAGCAATAGTAGCCTGCCTCTTACCAGTGGCGTTGCATCAGATGCGCCACAGTAATTTCCCAAGACAGCCAAAGTCGTACTGCACTAGCGTCTTTACATATTCACAGGGTCAATGAGACTGTTATTCATGCTATTATTACGAGATTACCAAGAGGTTTGTATCGACTACTATTCACTGACACCGCAGTCGGCGAGTGCGATAGTCACTCGCGTGAAGTTCGCGCACGATTGTGAAATGAAGGCTGTGGAATGCCGTCCTTAAGCTGAGCGTTTTCATCGCTAGGGGTGCGGTGATTCGCCTGCAGCGACGCGCCACATTTGCTCTTAGAATAGCAGAGCAACTACCGAGTTTAACTCTTTGTTTTTTGTAGAGGTTCTGTGACTCTTGTTGATATACACTCCTGGAAATTGAAATAAGAACACCGTGAATTCATTGTCCCAGGAAGGGGAAACTTTATTGACACATTCCTGGGGTCAGATACATCACATGATCACACTGACAGAACCACAGGCACATAGACACAGGCAACAGAGCATGCACAATGTCGGCACTAGTACAGTGTATATCCACCTTTCGCAGCAATGCAGGCTGCTATTCTCCCATGCAGACGATCGTAGAGATGCTGGATGTAGTCCTGTGGAACGGCTTGCCATGCCATTTCCACCTGGCGCCTCAGTTGGACCAGCGTTCGTGCTGGACGTGCAGACCGCGTGAGACGACGCTTCATCCAGTCCCAAACATGCTCAATGGGGGACAGATCCGGAGATCTTGCTGGCCAGGGTAGTTGACTTACACCTTCTAGAGCACGTTGGGTGGCACGGGATACATGCGGACGTGCATTGTCCTGTTGGAACAGCACGTTCCCTTGCCGGTCTAGGAATGGTAGAACGATGGGTTCGATGACGGTTTGGATGTACCGTGCACTATTCAGTGTCCCATCGACGATCACCAGTGGTGTACGGCCAGTGTAGGAGATCGCTCCCCACACCATGATGCCGGGTGTTGGCCCTGTGTGCCTCGGTCGTATGCAGTCCTGATTGTGGCGCTCACCTGCACGGCGCCAAACACGCATACGACCATCATTGGCACCAAGGCAGAAGCGACTCTAATCGCTGAAGACGACCCGTCTCCATTCGTCCCTCCATTCACGCCTGTCGCGACACCACTGGAGGCGGGCTGCACGATGTTGGGGCGTGAGCGGAAGACGGCCTAACGGTGTGCGGGACCGTAGCCCAGCTTCATGGAGACGGTTGCGAATGGTCCTCGCCGATACCCCAGGAGCAACAGTGTCCCTAATTTGCTGGGAAGTGGCGGTGCGGTTCCCTGCGGCACTGCGTAGGATCCTACGCTCTTGGCGTGCATCCGTGCGTCGCTGCGGTCCGGTCCCAGGTCGACGGGCACGTGCACCTTCCGCCGACCACTGGCGACAACATCGATGTACTGTGGAGACCTCACGCCCCACGTGTTGAGCAATTCGGCGGTACGTCCACCCGGCCTCCCGCATGCCCACTATACGCCCTCGCTCAAAGTCCGTCAGCTGCACATACGGTTCACGTCCACGCTGTCGCGGCATGCTACCAGTGTTAAAGACTGCGATGGAGCTCCGTATGCCACGGCAAACTGGCTGACACTGACGGCGGCGGTGCACAAATGCTGCGCAGCTAGCGCCATTCGACGGCCAACACCGCGGTTCCTGGTGTGTCCGCTGTGCCGTGCGTGTGATCATTGCTTGTACAGCCCTCTCGCAGTGTCCGGAGCAAGTATGGTGGGTCTGACACACCGGTGTCAATGTGTTCTTTTTTCCATTTCCAGGAGTGTAGTAACGATTGTACACAGTTGCGAACGTGGAGAGTTAATAAATCTGTTTGAAGTTCCATCTCGTCTTCGATTGTACGGAATTTCAAGTGCGGGATTTTCTCACATACTTATACCTCCCGTCAGTGGTGACTCCGATGTGATTTTGCCGTACGGAATTAGCAAAAATCGATGGAACCGTCTACGGCATCACGCCTGGCAGTGCCCACAAATTCCCCTATTGTGGTGTGCTCAAGTGGAGGCAAGCTTTTCCTACGCCGAAATAACCGCCGAAAACACAAAATTTTCTTTGGTCGCAAGCCAGCTCGACCAGCGATATGCTACGGAGGTCCAGGACCTAATAACAGCTCCTCCGACGGAAAACGCCTACGACAGATTAAAAGCAGAGCTGATACGTCGTATAGCGGCTTCACAGGAAGGTCGCGTTCGCCAGGTATTGACTCAAGAATAAATGGGCGACAGGAGACCCTCACAATACCTTCGCCATCTTCGCAACGTTCTTGACAACCTCCTGCGCACGATTTGGACCAGGTAAAAGCCATCATTGCTACGCAGTCGAACATGTCACTGGAATTTTAGAACATGTTTTTTGCTCGCGTATCATGTCATTTCTAGAAACCCAGAATCTACTCTGTAGGAATCAACATGGGTTCCGGAAACAGACATCGTGTGAGACCCAACTCGCTTTGTTTGTTCATGTGACCCAGAAAACGTTAGATACAGGCTCCCAGGTAGATGCCATTTTCCTTGACTTCGGGAAGGCGTTCGATACTGTTCCGCACTGTCACCTGATAAACAAAGTTAGAGCCTACGGAATATCAGACCAACTGTGTGGCTGGATTGAAGAGTTTTTAGCAAACAGAACACAGCATGTTGTTCTCAATGGAGAGACGTCTACAGACGTTAAAGTAGCCTCTGGCGTGCCACAGGGGAGTGTTATGGGACCATTGATTTTCACAATACATATAAATGACCTAGTAGATAGCGTCGGAAGTTCCATGAGGCTTTTCGCGGATGACGCTGTAGTATACAGAGAAGTTGCAGCATTAGAAAATTGCAGCGAAATGCAGGAAGATCTGCAGCGCATAGGCACTTGGTGCATGGAGTGGCAACTGTCCCTTAACATAGACAAATGTAATGTATTGCGAATACATAGGAAGAAGGATCCTTTATTGTATGATTATATGATAGCGGAACAAACACTGGTAGCAGTTACTTCTGTAAAATATCTGGGAGTATGCGTGCGGAACGATTTGAAGTGGAATGATCATATAAAATTAATTGTTGGTAAGGCGGGTACCAGGTTGAGATTCATTGGGAGAGTCCTCCGAAAATGTAGTCCATCAACAAAGGAGGTGGCTCACAAAACACTCGTTCGACCTATACTTGAATATTGCTCATCAGTGTGGAATCCGTACCAGGTCGGGTTGACAGAGGAGATTGAGAAGATCCAAAGATGAGCGGCGCGTTTCGTCACAGGGTTATTTGGTAAGTGTGATAGCGCTACGGAGATGTTTATCAAACTCAAGTATCAGACTCTGCAAGAGAGGCGCTCATCGCGGTGTAGCTTGCTGTCCAGGTTTCGAGAGTGTGTGTTTCTGGATGAGGTATCGAATATATTGCTTCCCCCTACCTACACCTCCCGAGGAGATCACGAATGTAAAATTAGAGAGATTCGAGCGCACACGGAGGCTTTCCGTCAGTCGTTCTTCCCGCGAACCATACGCGACTGGAACAGGAAAGGGAGGTAATGACAGTGGCACGTAAAGTGACCTCCGCCACACACCGTTGGGTGGCTTGCAGAGTATAAATGTAGATGTAGATGTAGATGCGAAAAATCTTGCTGGCCGCATTCAAGATGCCATCACGCCGAGTTCGCAGGTCAGTACAGTAACTGTTCCTTCCAGTGTTACGTCCATAACCCCTACGGTGTCGTGTACCGATTACGATGCCCTGGCCGCCAAGGTAGATCTCTTAAGTGCATAGGTGACAGATTTGCTTTCACACGGTAATGCGAGCCGCCGTAGCAGGCGTAGCCGACGGCGTTCAAGGAGTCGATCCACTTCGCATACAGCATCAGAGTCTGGCTTCACAGTTTGTTAGTGCCACCGCAGATACGGCGAGCAGGCGGGAAAGTGTAAAAGCCCATGCACATTCCCAAATGGGAACGGCGATCTTCAGTAGGCGCCACCGACTACCAAAACACCTCTCGGCGCCTATTTATAATGGGTCGGGCCTCAGGAAGACTGATACTGGATCTGATCTGAGTATTTTACCGACGAAGTTACTCCACTGCTGCAGGCCACGCACGGCAGTCAACTTACGGTACACGGCGTGAGGATGTGAATCTAGGCCTTTGTAGACAATTTACATGGAATTTCACAGTAGCGGATGTGGCTGAGGCGATAATAGGCGCTGACTTCTTCGCATATTTCAAAATTTGGTCTGATGTATCTAACGCCTGCCTTGCGGGCAGCCTTACTGATCTGGCAACCGCCGGATATCACCGCGATAGTCGAACCAGTAGCATGAAGCTTGTGCAAGTAGCAGATGAAGAGTACCGCGCAATTCTGCAAGATTTTCCGGCCTTAACTAGGCCACCGGGAGCGCGACAACAGGTGTTGCGCGATACTGTCCACCACAGCAAAACTATCGTTGGACCACCTGTGTCATGTCGCCCACGCAGATTAGCGCCCGGACGCCTCGCAATAGCAAAGGCAGAGTTTGATCTTATGTTGAAGGAGAGAATTAGTCGCCCATCATCCAGTCCGTGGACGTCAGCATTCCACCTAGTACCTAAAAAAGGTGGAGCCTGGCGTCCATGCGGGGATTCTCGAGCGTTGGATGCCAGGAATATTCCCGACCGCTACCCAGTGCCATTATTACGTGACTACAATCACGCTCTTCATGGCTCAACAACATTTAGCGTCATTGATTGTGCGAAGGCCTACATGCATATCCCGGTCGCTCCAGAGGACATTCCCAAGACGGCTATAATTACACCCTACGGATTGTCGAGCCGAAGTTTATGACACTCGGGTTGCGGAATGCTGCACAGAACTGGCAACGGTTTATAAATTCCATCTTGCGTGGGCTACCTTTCTGCTTCGCATACCTGGACAACGTGTTGGTCTATTCGGAAACCAGACAACAGCACCACAGTCACCTACGTGACGTTTTTAAACGACTGGAGAAGTCTGGCGTAGTTTTAAACACTGCGAAATGCGTTCTTAGCCAGCCTGCAGTTGAATTTCTGGGCCACCGCAATCGTGCTCTAGTTCTGCACCACTACCACCCTACTCGCTCATCCAAAACTTGATGCTCCGCTCGCCTTAGTGGTTGACGCCAGTCAGTTTGCCATCGGCTCGGCTTTACAACAACGGGTAGACGGTGGATGGCAGCCGCTGGCATATTTTTCACATAAATTGACGCCTTCACAGCAGCGATGGAGCACGTATGATAGGGAGCTGTTGGCCATCTACTAATAGATCAAGAACTTCAGACCACAGGTCAGGGCACGGGATTTCGCAGTTTATACCGATCGCAAACCGTTGGTATACGCATTCAGTAAGAAAAGTGACAAGTGCTCACCACGTCAGTACCCTCGACTCGAGTTTATAAGCCAATGCACTACGGACTTGCGACACATTTCCGGGTTGACCAACGTGGTGGCCGACTGCTTATCCAGAGTATCTGGTGTCTGATAACTATTGAACATGACAGGGCTAGAAGTTGCGCAGCAAGAAGACCATGAACTATGAGAAATATTACTCGACGACAAAACTTTTCTAAAATTGCAACTGGTCGACATTCCGGGTGAAACTGGCAAGGTCTACTGCGACATACTGCACGGCAGATCACGACCATAGGAACCGACCGCATTCCGCCGGACAGTGTACGATAACCTCCACAACCTGTGTCACCCTGCGGTCCTCGCAGGAAATGGGGGACGATAGCGAGTTTTATTTGTTGGGGAGTAGGAAGTGGTACATTAAATTTTAGCGTGGGAAACCTGCAATGAAAATGTCCTGTATATTGGAAAAAGTCCGAAGGAGGTGTAAGTGTCAATCTTATCATCCCCCCCCCCTCCTTCCCCCTTCTTTTGAACGACCTAACAGAGAGCCCGATGAAAAAACATTTTTTGAAACTCATTCTAAGTCACAAACAAACTATGACCCACACCCCAGCCGTCGAGAATCGAACCCTGAATCCGTTGGTCCATACGTTACGCACCTAAACGAATTCTATAATTTTTCTCTTCACGAGGATACCAAATAGAGTTTGTAATTGGACTCTTATTGTAATAAACAGTTTATCTCTTCCCAACCTATTCGCCATATTTGGTTCCAGAAACCTTTTTTTCTGTCTCCTGATCGTGAAAGATAATTAGGCAAAACTATATTGTTATACGTTAGAAGATTATTATGCAAAGCTGTAGAAAAGAATTATTTTTTGGCGAAAATATGGAATGTTACTACTCAAATGCTCTGAGATCAGTGAAGGTCATGTTTAGAAATGAACTTAAGATTCTGCAAAAACATACTATTTACTGCGTTGTTTTAGTTAATTTCCCTATGAGCCTCGTACGATCGCCGTCACTAGTTCGGCTGGACAAGGAAGAAAACTGTCGCTGCCTTCTTATGCAATGGTATTGTAACACGCCCGGGGAACCACGTAAAATCGAAAACGTGAGCACTAGACGAGGATTTGCAACCCGCATACAATTTCAGTGTCTTATCTTCAGTCGTAAGGGCACAGATGTTATGACTACTAGTTAGATATACCCACATACATATTTTGGAGTCCACCGCGAAGTGCATGGCAGATAGAGCTTCCAAACGTACCATGTACTTGTTTCTTCCCGCTCCATCTGCATATGAAGCGCGGAAAGAATCGTTGTTTATATGCTTCTATGTACGCAGTAATTTGTCTGATCTCGTCTTCACGATCCCTACGCGAGGGATATTTAGAGAGTTGTAGTATATTAGTAGACTAGCTTAGCGCCTACTGCTTCGCTCGCGTAGACTGTATGCCGTATGGTCTACACAAATCTTTTTTTGTTTTTCTTCAATCGCGCTTGCATGTTGTTATGCCCATTACTCATGAGTAAATCTATTGTCCAAACAGTATACCTATTCTACGCTAACTAAGCTGCAGACAGGGTTTTAAGATTTAATAGTTATTAGCACCAATCCTACACCCGGTACACAATTCCCTCATTTCAAACAGATATTCCTCTACATGTAATCGCATTTAAACGTGGTATACATTTTGTCGTCAGTAATGATTAGTTTGCATAGTAATTACAACAACATAAATTTATAAACATATATTATGCCTACTACAAAATTAATATATTAAAGATCATCGATATGTCGTGGCGAATGTTAAATAGATTTATTTGATTTAGTACACAAATTGCAACACCTATACTTTTCACGCTAACTAAATCAACAGAAGAATGGTCTTTTTTAATATACTTCTGAGTGATTCTGGTAGCTGGAATCGGAGGTTTTGGTTAATCCTACCTTTTGAGTTCTTGTGGTGAAACTTCTGTAGAAACTTCCAACCCCTAACATATGTTTGTTTATTTCTAACCTAGAAACAAAGAAAAATGTTCAAATGTGTGTGAAATCTTAGGGGACTTAACTGCTAAGGCCATCAGTCCGTTAGCTTACACACTACTTAACCTAAATTATCCGAAGGACAAACACACACACCCATGCCCGAGGGAGGACTAGAACCTCCGCCGGGACCAGCCGCACAGTCCATGACTGAAGCGCCTTAAACCGCTCGGCCAATCCCGCGCGGTAACTAGAAACCAAATATAAATTTTTACAAATTTAGCTTTAAAATTGCTCCCGTAATGAAATATTTTCATAAAACTTTTCATCCTCCACTTTGTGGCCCCCTTAGGGGCTTAATTTGCAAAAAAAAAATCGGAACACGTAATTTTTATTTCTAACCGAGAAGTCAAAAACCAATTTTCATAATATAGTTTTAAAAACACCGTAATAGCTTATTAATAATAATTTATTTTTTAAAAAATCTTTCACCCACAATTTCACACCATTAGGAGATGAGTTCCCAAAAACTCTGAAACACTCATTTTTTTAAATTTCTGACCGAGAAACCAAATACAATTTTATGTAGTTCTACCTTCAAAGTTGTCTTAATAGAGACATACTTTCAAAAAATGTTTCATCTCTTATTTCACTGTTTTTGGGGTGGAATTTTGAAAAATTCCTTCTTAGATGATGCCAACAGTGTAAGATAAACACATTCTTCAAATTTCAAGTTTCTATCCTTAGCGGTTTCGACTGGGCGATGATGAGTCACTCGGTCAATGAGGACATTTTCTTTCATATATACAGGGGATATGCAAAATAATGTGAACAGCTGTACTTACTTAGGAATGGTTTATTAATAAGGGGTTGGCCCCCCATTTGCCCGTAATACAGCTACGATTCTTCTTTGCATACTGGCATGTAATGGTTGTAGAGTCTCCAGTGGAATGTTATGCCACTCTTCGATCAGAACCTCATCTAACTCCTGTAGTGACGAGGGAGGCGGAAATCTACTCTGGAGTCTGCTCTCCAATACCGCCCACAAGGGTTCGATAACGTTCAAGTCCGGGGACTGTGCTGGCTCCTCATACCACGATTGTACTGTCCTGGCTGTTTTTATGGGTGCATTATCGTCCTGCATTATGGCATCATTGTTGGGGAACAACATTTGAATCATGGGGTGCACCTGATCACCTAAAATGTTCACATAGTCGTTGGCTGTAACACGGCCTTTGAGAGTAAAGATGGGACCAGCAGAATACCATGATATGGCTGCCCACACCATCACACTTCCACCTTCATGCTTAACCGTTGGAATCAGGCAATCAGGATTGTAGGCTTCTTTTGGCGTTCTCTAGACGTAAACCAATGTTGGAAATAAGGAAAACATAGACTCGTCGGACCATGTGACGTGCTTCCACTGATCAGTCGTTCAGGATTTATGCCCCTGACACCATATTTTACGCTTTTTTGTGGTGTCACCGCCAGACACCACACTTGCTAGGTGGTAGCTTAAATCGGCCGCGGTCCATTAGTACATGTCGGACCCGCGTGTCGCCACTGTCAGGATCGCAGACCGAGCGCCACCACAAGGCAGGTCTCGAGAGACTTACTAGCACTCGCCCAGTTGTACGACGACTTTGCTAGCGACTGCACTGACGAAGCCTTTCTCTCATTTGCCGAGAGACAGTTAGAATAGCCTTCAGCTAAGTCCATGGCTACGACCTAGCAAGACGCCATTAGTTACTTCATGAATCTAAAGAGTCTCACTTGTATCATCCAGAATGCTGTATACCAAAGGACTATATAAAAGTTAAGTGTTCTAGTAGCTACGTTCTTTTCTTTATCACATTCATTACGAATCCTGTTCCAGACTTAACGCCAGACGGCGTGAGTTGACGCGTGCCCTTTCGGCTACTTCACTGTGGACTGGCTGCCTTAACAGTCCACTACATTTTTTGAGTTGGTTATCTTCGCTAATGGTTTCGGTATAGCAGCTCGCCCATGAATATTCGGTTTATGGAGTTCTCGGCGGATAGTGTCGATAGGTACGTGGTCTTGAAGATGGGTATCGAGCTCGGCAGTCACTGTAGCCGTCATAGTTTTGTGTTGTTTTTGACACAATTCGTGTTAACGTACGACGATCTGTCATTTCGTTTTGATTTGCACCCCCTATTACGTTTACACGATGATTTCTTTCCGTGTTTTGTATAGGCTGTCATGACTGTTTGAAACAGTTGCTCTTGAAACATTCAGTAAGCTGGCTGTCTTAATTTCTGATGCTCCAGCTATTCGGTTCCATACAATCTGCTATCTTTGGAACTCTGTTAGGTCTTTCATTGCACGTCGTCCTCTGCCTCTGAATGCAAATACCGCACTACTCTTAACAACCTGCACTGATGCCTCGTCCGTATTGAACATGCACAGTCCAGCGCGACACTTGTTTTAACCGCTTTGTTGACCGTCAAACATAGCCATCCCATTACTACCACTGTTAACATTATTTTCCCTATCCCCTCTAGATATTACTCACTTCATACTGTCTCTTGAAACTCTGTAACCAGTTTATCGCGGAATAGCTGGCGTCTATCTTCAAGCCAGTTTAGGGTTTTCAGCGTCGTATGTTACTCTTCCATGAATGAAACAAACCTGCGACCATTTGTGCTGGCATTATTGTAGACTTTCACTATCGCCTGTTAGTCCTGTTTGGAACGGTAATCATATACTTCAGCAATATTGTAGGACAACTCGCTTAAGTGTTTTACAAGCAGTAGACTACAGAGTGCACCAAAAAGAATCAACAGATTTAAAAAAATCATAACTATTATGTTATTTGAGATATGTGCGTGAACAACGTACTGTTGGAAAGAGCAAACCATCGAGTTTTAGATGGTTCCCGCTAGGTAGCAGCAGTGTGCGCCCACTTCAGTTCTAGTAAAAATGGTTTCGGCACAACAGAAAGCATTTTGTGTTCTACGTTTTGTGCAGTGCAGGTCAGTAATAAGTGTTGAGCGTGACTTTTGTACTGGGTATGTTGTGGATCCTCCTACAGCACAGAGCATTAGCCGATAGCATGAACAATTCCGAGAAACAGGTTGTTTGTCGTGCAGCTCGACAGCTCAACATCCCCCCTATGTTCGTCTGGCGTGTGTTGCGTCGACGTTTACACATGAAACCATACAAAATTTAGCTACTGCAAGCTCGTCGTGAATATGACAAACAACAACGTGTGGAGTTCTGTAATTTTGTTCTTGGCAAGATGGAGGATGCTTAGTGTTCAGTGTTTAGTGACGAGGCAACATTCCTTTTAAATGGAAAGATGAACCGTCATAATGTCAGAATATGGGGTACGGAACAACCACATGAAGTTGTACATCATAAGAGGGACTCTCCAAAATTTAATGTGTTTTGTGCAGTTTTACAGGAAAAGGTGTATGGTCCATTTTTCTTTGCCGAGAACACTGTTACAGGAAGCACATATCTCGATATGCTTGAGAACTTTCTTTTCGCACAGTTGGAGACTAATTCGAACGACTTCATTTACCAAAGGAGGGGCCACCGCCACACTGGCATCTGGGAGTGCAGGAATATTTAAATCAAAGCACTACTGAAATACGGACGGTGGCAAAGACCAAACGATTCAACCTTACATTACTGGCCTCCAAGATCACCGGATTTGACTGTATGTGATTATTCCTTCTGGGGTTTATAAAAGACTCTGTTTATGTGCCTCCGTTACCAACAACAATGAAGGAACTGAGCAGCTATGGAAGCTGTAACTCAAGACATGCTCGCTGCAGTATGGGAACAATTTCAATACCGCATTGACATACTCCGTGTATCTCAAGGGGGGGGGGGGGGCATATTGTTTACCAAAAACAAAATTCATTGTATATGTTAACTACTTTCAGAAATATAGATGTGCCAAATCGGTTGACTCTTTTTTGATACCCACTATATATCTTGCAGACTGATTGCATTTTCCCACTATCATACCAACGAACCAAAGTTTACCAACTACTTTACCTACGACTGAGCCTATGTGATAATTCCATTTCATATCGGCACAAATTATTACGATCAGGTATTCTTAGGAGTTGCTTGATACCAGTTGTTACTCATTGAGATTGTGGTCACAGGATCGTACTTCTTTGCCTTTCAGAAAGTCTACAGTTTTATATTTCTGAACATTTAAGCAAGTTGCCATTCTTCTCAATGAATATTTGTGCAGACATTTTGAGACAGTACTTCGTTACATGATGTCGAAAATGTCGAGGCTACGTTCTGTTTAGTTACGTGCACTTAAAAAGCAATGAAACATGAGTTACGGATTCAAGTGAGATGTACACAGTCTCTCTATTCTTTTTTTTTTTTCGTTCATTGCACGACCCGTCAAATAAAGCACTAATGAAGAAATCTGGGAGTAATGTTTTGGCTGTTGTGTTCAGTTTCTTTTTATTCTAAACTGTCTGCGTCTATTTATACAATACAAGTAATTAGCTTACTCACGCATCATATAGGAAAAACATGTCAAAAATGCTTTGATAAGAAACAGTATGAGGCTATCACATCGAGAGGCCACCTTGAACTGAGGTCCTTGATCACGAGGGTCGCTGCTGACAATGTGTGGTTGTAGTAAACAGAAGATCTGCTACGTGGCCTCCATGAGCGCCTTATAAATAGTC
The DNA here is from genome assembly GCF_023898315.1 of Schistocerca nitens. Taxonomy (NCBI): domain Eukaryota; kingdom Metazoa; phylum Arthropoda; class Insecta; order Orthoptera; family Acrididae; genus Schistocerca; species Schistocerca nitens. The sequence continues at coordinate 246,409,769 of NC_064621.1, forward strand.
GTACTAGCAAATTGTATTATGCCGTTTGTTTGTGGTGAAATTACTGAGGAGCCATTTTAGGTTTTGCAGTCATAGACAATTAATAAATGAAGTTGTAAGCGATAGATGAAAAGAGAGGTTACCTTAATCAAATAGCCAAGCTGACGATAGAATTGAAAAGAAAAGAGCTGCTAGTCATAATTTAGCCCCTCACCTGTTTATACTGCCATTTCCAGTTCACCGCCGTAAATCACGCTACAATTCGATGCCCTCTAGCGGCAGGTTTAGGTGTTCGTTTTTCCCGCACCCTGTTCGGGAGTGGAATGGTAGAGAGATAGTATGATTGTGGTTCGATGAACCCTCTGCCAAGCACTTAAATGTGAATTGCAGAGTAATCATGTAGATGTAGATGTAGATGTAGAGGGTTGCATCAGCGAAGGGGGAAAATCGACCGAGTATTACGCATGACATGTAATACCTCAACCAATACTGACAACAGATTTAAAAAATTCGGAAGCATTGCTGTTCAGCACGCCCTCGTAAGTTGTGTAATTGCTCCCAGCGTCTTTTAAAATATGATTTTGGGCTCAAGTCGGCCAAGAAACCTAATGTTAGGCCCTATAGGGAGTAGATGATACCAAATGTACGTGTGTAGAGTATGGAGGAAGGTAAAACAACTTAATAAGATATATTTTGGAAACAAACACCGTGCTCACCAAGTGTCGGAACACGTGATCCTACCATTTAGTTATTTTTAGTCACTGTATTGTTCTGGGGGGGGGGGGGGGGGGGTTATGGGCGCTCAACATCGAGGTCATCAGCGATATTGTTCTGGTCACTGTTATTAGTCTTGTAGTGCAAGACTCTAATACTGCCTCTGTCCTTCAAGGCTAACGTAAGAGCAAGACTTGGCAAGGAGTCTCGCGAGATGTCAGGGCGCGTATGAAAGATTCGTGTTCTCTGTTGTGCAAGTGGCGGCACTCGTCCAAGACTTCAGCAATTGGCGTAAATTAATCACGTTGACCGGCGCCAATGGAGCCGACTGCGTTCTGAAATTAGCGCTCGTTGGCCGTTATCAGATCTCTCACGTATTTGCTTTTGTTTCTCTGCCAATGTCATCAGTGTCATCTTTGCTGACAGCTCAAATACTGAGACTCGTCATCTTTAAGGTCTCTGTTACATAAAGACTGCTACGCATTATTTTCGCATTTCTTTTAGCATCTTCGGGACAACTCTTGGAGCTAGCGACCTGCCTCTCCGCAGCTAGATAACAAATAGCAAAAACAAATTTTACGTTCATAGTTGAATTCCATTTTAAAGGACATTCGTCACTTTTTCCGTTTCCTTCCCCTCCAATAATCACCCACACGCTCAAACACACACTTATTTGTTCACAGGAAGTCACGCGTATCCAAAATCAGCTCATGGGCAAATCGCAAAAATTCCACATAAATGTCCAAAATTTAAGCTAATTAAGGAATATTTCTTCAATACGGTCTCGCAAAGTAAATTTTGAAAGTTGCTCGTCACAAACGTTAGCTCCCAGCATTTATTATTTTCCACATTCGATAACTCGAGAGCACACTGTTAACATATTGCGTGCCCAGTAATAGATGTCTGATGGGAGGAAAGTCTTTGAGCAGTTGTAAAGCGTAGTCTGGGTCCGGCCGGTGTGGCCGACCGGTTCTAGGCGCTTCAGTCTGGAATCGGCCGATCGCTACGGTCGCAGGTTCGAATCCTGGATCGGGTATGGATGTGTGTGATGTCCTTAGGTTAGTCAGGTTTAAGTAGTTCTAAGTTCTAGGGGACTGATGACTTCAGATGTTAAGTCCCATAGTGCTCAGAGCCATTTGAACCATTAAGTAGTCTGGGCGACGTTCTTTGACGAACAGTGTCTCGGTTAGTCACATCTAAGTGCGACCACGTGCCGATGACGCTTTGACAACGTTCGAATGGGACAGTGGAAGACATAGATGAGAGGAGATAGTTGTTACGGGTATGCTTACTGTTCGGGGCTGGATGCATATGTCTTTGTGTACAGCCCTGTACTGACGTTCTTAGTGGAGAAGATAGATGTGCAAACTTCCCGTGAAATCGCTTTCTGTATATTCTTGTTGCGAGCTACGAGCCTAAGCCTAGCGCTACGCAGCGTAATTGGAAAGTACACGAACCCATAGCAAGTTACGTAGAATTTTCATGTTTCGCCTATCAATTTAATAGTGGCAAGAAAACATAAATAAATTCGAAGAGATCAGCATATTAATTCAGTGCAAGGATTTCAGGTCTATAACGAGTCATAAGGAATGTTAGAATTTAACATGATTTGTAAATCTGAGATACTCATTATCGATTCAGGTAGGACTAAAATCGGTTTCTCAATAGTTCATCCGAATCGTAGGTGAACCAAATAAACCTCATTCTTATTCATCTAACGACCAGCGGAAGAAAAGCGAATATATTTCTCTTTAAGAGAATCTGACAGTAAATTAGGGAATCACCTGCCTCAGTCACTCCGCATTCCTCACCAAAACTTTTGGCGACCATATTCGCGCTCTTTTAGTATGGAAAATGGAAATGAAGTCCCATGCTTCATGACAGAGCGTAGGGGAACGATGCGGGAGAGCCGCACCGCCGTACTAAGCAAAGTCCTAAAGGAAGTTGGTTGCCGTTACCTTCCTCCTACCATAATGGGGATGAACGATAATGATGAAGACGACACAACAACACACAGTCATCTCGGGGCATGTGAAAATCCCTGACCCCGCCGGGAACCGAACCCAGGACTCGGTGCTCGGAAAGCGGGAACGCTACCGCGAGACCACGAGCGGCGGACTCTTTTAGCATAGAACATTTTAAATCGTTTTACCCAGTCTCTCTCTGTAGCTAAGCCTTCGTTCTCAACATCTCCTGCTCATTGCTACAGTCTATGCAGGGTGGTTAGAAACAGTCTGAAAACTTGTAAGGATGTTGCACGGTAGCCTGTGCAAAGAAATAAGTGTTAAGAAAGAAGTCGATATGTTGTACCGTTTCCGATTTAATCAGGCCGTTGAGCGCACAGATTTAAGCAGCTCGCCATATACGATTAGTGTCAGTTGTTCTCATAGCGTAGATGATAGCGAACGGCTGGAACCTTACTGCCGTCCCACGACCAAGTTTTGTATCCTTCTCTTGTTCGGTTTTAGGAAAGCAAACGAAGAACACTTTTGGTGACATCGTCTCTAGAGAGCCGCTTGAATTTTCGCGCGCAACGGCCTCACTGACTAACTTCAATGCTAATTAACAGGGAATCGGAGTAATGTATCTATTTTATTTCTTAGCAGTTAATTCTCAGCACAGTCTTCTCTGGAACACCCTTACAAGTTGTCAGACTGTTTCTAACCACCCTGTATATGTCTTTCTCGAACTGTCTCCTTTTTCTCCCATTGCTTTACAATATTTCCCACTGCCACTGTCTCCTCTTTCACCCCATCTCCATTTTTTTCTTTATTTCCCACTGCCACAGGCTTCACCACAACCTGACAGCTCAGAAATTTCGGCGGGCCAATTTATATTTTCCCCTGTACCTATGAGTTTCAAATTTCGTTCCAAATTACGTCCTCTCATATATCTACGTATTAAAGTTCGCTGTTCTGTGAATGTGTGGACCCCCCAAGCGTACGTAAGGTATCTATTCATCTCTATTTTTCATTTCCACTGTTTCTTCTCTTTCGCTCCCGCTGGTTCTATCTCTACCCATCTCTGTTTCTCTTCTACTGACACTTTCTCTCACTGACCATCGATATATCCTCTTTGCCTCCCACTGCTATCGTCTCCATCCATCTAGTTTTCTCTTTGACTACCTCTCTCTCTCTCTCTCTCCCTCTCTCTCTCTCCCTATCCTTACCCTCTCTCCCTATCCTTCCCCTCTCTCTCTTTCACCATCACTGTCTCCTCTTTCTTTCTGTCCCACTGGCCTTTGTCCTCTCTCTTCCACCGTCACTGTCTCTCTGCTACTCTCTTTCAGCACAAAAAGAGCGAATATGTTCGCATGTCAACATTTTTGGTGAGGAAGGCTGTCTGAGGATTGAGGCAGCTGATTTTCCCACTTTTCTGTCAGATACTTTTAAAGAGAAGCATATTTGCTTTTTTGTGCTGTGACAGGAGCATTTTTCCGCTGGTTCCCTTCTTTTCCCAGCTTCAAAAGACTTTGCTGCTTATATGAAGCTAATTCTATGAGTCAGTAAAGTTTTGTCAGTTTATTTATATACTGCGACACATATAAACAACAAATAATCACGCAGAACATAAGATTTGCTCATCAATCGCAATTAATCAAAAGTTCCCGGCTTATGATTTGTTTCTTGAAACAGTAAAAATGTTAGTATTTTTTTACTGAATTTGCAGTTTTTCCATTTTAACATAATTTTTGACAGTAATTTTAAATTCTTTTCAGGCATGTTAAGACCCCTGTTAACTCATTTTTTATCACTACAATACCACTCTAGGCATACTGAACAGCCGTGCAGTGTCTTTTATACAGACAGTGCGTCATAAGAGTTTTATTGGTGAAATAATGCTGACTAAAAAACATAGTTTGGCAACCTCAGAACTCTTACGATGACCCTAAAACCCTTGCGATGACCCTGTAACCCTTGCCATGCGTTCACTACGTCAGTTAAAACTACATTCACGCCTCAGACTGGATATTACGTGCATACTTTGAGTTCATAAGTACAGTAAATTTGAATTGCTGGATCTCTGGGACGGCTAATAATATCGAAAAACAATGTTTCAAGCTCCTCCAAGAACAACGTCTTAAACACACGTTATAAAAATTTTGATGATTTGCTATGAATAGAGATTACAGAAGTGGCCGTCACCCCAACAGGTACTTTTGATAGTGAAAAGTGTCGTTTTCCGGATGTACCTTGATAACAGACATAGATTTTCGAAAAAGGGAAAAGGCGCTTCAACAAGAGTGTCTAAAGAATGTACATATAAAACTGCTAGAAACCAGTTTTTGCGGTTTTCTGCGTAAGTACTGTAACTTTGAACCTATGGATCTCGGTAACGGATAATGATTTCGAGAAAATGTTCTAAGTTCTTAAGAACATATGGTAAACATTTCGACGACATGCTATGAGTAGGAATTATAGAAGTGACCATTCACACAACTGGAATTTTTCATACTCAACAATCATGGTTTTTCGACGTTTTCTCAGGAACCGCCCATGAGCAAACGGCGCTTTTACAAATCGCCTAACGTCCAGCCTCGACCACCTCTACTGCAAAAGAACCAACGGATTTGCTCAAGCTGTCTGGGCTGAAGGCAGTATGTAATGTTGACCCCTCATCTCTGTGATCTGCAGAACCCGAGATATGACCCCGTGAAAATAGCATTTTCGCGCGCTACTCTTTTGGAACGTGTTGCTACTATACACTGGCGTGCAATGACCAACTGCTGATATTTTGGTAGGATCCTTGAACTATCTGGGTGTCGATTCTTAATCATGCGATGACGTAGTATACGTAGTCAACGCGGTTCATGTACGAATAATCGTATTCTTCCCTGTACTAGGTGTTGTGTTTTGAGTTCAACTCAAAACATGAATTTCAATAAGATCTCCTCGAATTTTATTCATTTTATTTCATTATTTACATCTCCTTGTCACAGTTGAACTGATAGTTGAAACATAACAGTTCTATGTAACTTGCCACGGGATCTTGTACTTTGCAACTAACTGTTACAGAAGTTCCGCTACGATCGTTTGCCATCAGCAAACGTGTTTACTGATACGAGCTGCTTTCACAGTCAGCATTTATTTTTCAGCAGCATGATTAATTATAGCTTCTCTGCATGATCTTTCAGGTATTTGAAGGTAAAATATATCAAGAACTTCGTAGCAACCACAGACATGTCTTGCTCCATTCAGTGTTTATTCTAGTAAGTTCTAGCGAGTTCAGGCTTTCTATGAAAAAATGTTAAGATAGGAACCCGAGACATGTATGCTCATTGCACATAATCTTTTGCATGAGACGAGGCATTTGCACCTTTCGAAAGTCATATTATGAACCTGCTGACAGCACATTTGATCATTAAAGTTCATTCACATGTTCCCTCAGTAAATTTATTTTTCTAATATAGTCATATAGCATTTAACAAAATTTCATGGGTGAAAATTTTCACATTCTGTGTGAACAATTCAAACAAGGCAAAATTCTGTATACATTGTCACATACTCTCAGAATCTAACTTAGAAGATGCAGCTTACAAGGTATGTATCATAGTAAAATGATTCAAATATTTAATGAATAAAACCATTTCCACTTAAAACGAAGCTGCTTCATTCTTGACTATCTTATTCCAGTATTTCATAACGTTTAGCTAGTTACATACTAGATGTCACTTACAGCATGGTTATAGCAATGAATATTATGTAAAATGTGTAGAATACCTGGTTAGATGTAATAGTTTCTTACGGCCTTAATATTGCCAGGTTAAATAAATCTATAAATAAAAACCACACATAGGTTTCACCACACGGCTATTTTCAAAACATCCAACATAAAAATGGCATAAAACATATTCTTAAGGCAAAAAAACGACCCACCGCGACTTTATTGTCCGAATGAGACGGAAATCGGTAGATGAGGTGCACATGTACAGAGAAACGAATGATTACAATTTCAGAAAAAATGGATGATTTATTCAAGAGAAAGAGCCTAACAGATTGGACAACTCAATAACGAGTCGTGCTACCTCTGGCCCCGATGCGAACAGTACGTCGGTTTGGGATTTACTGATAGAGTTGTTGGATGTCCTCCTGGGAGATACCGTGCAAGTTTCTGTCCAACTGGCACGTTAGATCGTCAGAATCCCGAGCTTCATGGCATGCCATTCTGAGCTAACATTTCAGCAAAACAATGCCCTCTCGCACACGGCGAAAATTTCTGCTGCTTGTCTTCTTGCTTACAAAACCCTGCCTTGGCCAGATAGGTCGCCGATACCTCCACAGCTGAGAACGTTTCGAGCATTATGGGTAGGGCTCTCCAACCGGTTCGGATTTTGACGATCTAACGTACCAATTGGACAGAATTTGGACGATAGCCCTTAGGAGGGTATCCAACAACTCTATCAATCAATGTCAGGCCGGACCTGTTTGCATAAACGTCAGAAATGAACCAGCGCGTTGCTGACTTGCTCAATTTGTGAGGCTCCTTCTCTTGAATGCGTCATACAATTTTTCTGAAAATTTAATAATGTTCGTTTGTAAATGTACGGCACATCTACTATTTTCGTCCAGTGCGGATAATTTCTCCATCTACATCTACATATATACTCCGCTAGCCACCAAGCGGTGTGTGGCGGAGGGCACAATTCGCGCCAAAGTCATATTCCCCCCCCCCCCCTTCCATCCTTTTGTTCCACTCGCGGATCGCGCTACGGAAAAACGACTGTCTGAACGCCTCAGTACGAGCTCTAATTTCCCTTATCTTTGAAAGGTGATCATTGAGCGATCTGAAAGTTGGTGGTAATAATATATGCTCTATATCCTCGGCGAAGATTGGATCTCGGAATTTAGTGAGCTGCCCCTCCCGTTTAGCGCGTCGTCTATCTGCAAATGTGTCCCACTTCAAATTTTCAATGAGATTTTTAACGCTCTCGCGATGGCTAAATGTACCAGTCACGGATCTTGCCGCTCTTCTTTGGACCTTCTCAAGCTCTTGAATCAGACCCAACCGGTAAGGGTCCCATACAGACGAACAGCACTCCAAGACCGGACGAACTAACGTATTGTAAGCAATTTCCTCTGTTGAAGGACTGCATCGCTGCATCGCTACTCAGGATTCTACCAATAAACCAACTTGCCCGTTACTTGTGTAATCTGATCATTCCATTTGAGATCATTTCGAACAGTTACGCCCAAATACTTGACGGATGTTACCGCTTCCAAAGACTGGGCATTATTTTGTACTCGTACGTCAATGGGGATTTTCGCCTTGATATACGCAGTAGGTTACACTTACTAATACTGAGACATAACTGTCAGTCATTACACCACGCGTTTATTTTCTGCAAATCCTCATTGATTTGTTCACAACTTTCGTGTGATACTACTTTCCTGTAGACTACAGCACCATCGGCAAACAGTCTAATGTCACTGTCAGTATCATCAATCAGATCGTTTATGTAAATCACAAAAATCAGCGGACCTATTACGCTGCCCTGGGGCACACCTGAAGTTACGCTTGTTTCTGTTGACCTCACCCCATTCAGGACGACATACTGCTCTCTGCATGTTAGAAAACTTTCTATCCAATCGCATATGTCATCAGATAGACAGTAAGCGCGCACTTATTGGAGCAAGCGACAGCGCGGAACTGAGTCGAACGCCTTTCGAAAGTCTAGAAATATGGCATCAATTTGGGAGCCGGTATCTAGAGCCTTCGCAGTGCGTTGTTTCGTTTTTTTGTCATAGAGTGTAGCAACATGTTCAGCTCAATATTGAATCACCATTAAAATAAGTAAAACATCAAACGTCTCGATAGATTTCAGTTCTGCGCATCGAGATACTCGTAGCACCTAGCACACAATGTCTCCGAATGGAGAAGCTTGAGGCCCATATGCATGGTTTTACAGGAGGTGACAGAACAGACCAGACCCAATAAAGAGCATTCCATATAACACTTGTCCAATTTTTATTGGTTACAGAAATAAACTGTTATAATGTATCCTAAACACTTACTTATAGGAGGTGTTAAGCAATGGCTAATGATTGTTTTCAGAATTTGTTTTCATAAATTCCTCCTGTGACTTCAATACACTTTCAAATTTTTGTCAGCACAAGGTGTAATTCTTCCTAGATCGTCTTGGTGTTCTTTTACGAGGGCAGCGTTATTCATAATCCGAATGATCACTTCATCTCCCGTGTTTCCTTTTTCTTTCTAAACTTCATCTTTCAAACATTCCCAACAAGCAGAAATCTAGAGAGATGAGGTACGGAGACACTGGCGGCCAATAAATGTGACTGTGCGTTACAGTTCATCTTCCGTAACATTTAGGTGTAGAACATGTGTCACCTGACGATCAGTATCTGAGGAGCTCCTCGTGCTACAAGATCATATCCACCTTTTTAGCCGAAAGAACCTTTCCCAGTAAAGCTGGAAGCTCCTTTCTAGAAACTTAGATAATCTTTGTAAGGCGGTGCGGTAACGCAATGGGTGCAATCTACGGATCGTCTGTCACACAATTTCCACTCACATTAATGTGACCACTTGTCAAAAGCCTAATTAACCACGTTTTGCTGCGCGGACAGGAAAAGTCAATCATGTTCTGGGACGTACCGACAAGGATGTGAAGCCATGGCGACTACAGTGTCGTGGCCAGTTGCGCTAGGTTGAGGAGTTGGGGGGGTTGTTTTGGGGGAGGAGACCAAACAGCGAGGTCATCGGTTTCATCAGATTAGAGAAGGAAGTCCGCCATGCCCTTTTCAAAGGAACCATCCCGGCATTTGTCTGAAGAGATTTAGGGAAATTACGGAAAACCTAAATCAGGACGGCAGGACGGGTGTTTGAACCGTCGTCCTCCCGAATGCGAGTCCAGTGTGCTAATCACTGCGCCACCTCACGCGGTCGGTTGAGGACCAATGGCGTGTGCAGCCCGATAGATGTTGTCTCATAGAGTCTTGGTTGATTTCAAATTCGGGAATTATGGTGGGAAGGGGAGTACGGTAAATCTATCCTGGTACTCTTCAAGCGCCGGCCGCTGTGGCCGAGCGGTTCTAGGCGCTTCAGTCCGGAACCGCGCTGTTGCTACGGTCGCAGGTTCGAATCCTGCCTCGGGCATGGATGTGTGTGATGTCCTTAGGTTAGTTATGTTTAAGTAGTTCTAAATCTAGGGGACTGATGACCTCAGATGTTAAGTCCCATAGTGCTTAGAGCCATTTGAGGTCTTCAAATCACGCGCGTGACACATCCATTGCCTGCTGGTAGATGCGATCCTGCCATGCAAAAAACAAACTGCATGTAGGGACGGACATGGTCTCTAAGGACAGATGTATCATTTGATCCATTGTACCTTCCAGAATAATGAAATCACCCAGGGAATACCACGAAGACATTTCCCAGATTATAACGCTCCATCTTCCGAACTGGATCCTTCCGGCGATTGTAGCAGGGAGTTTGCTTTTATGTTGGAGTGATTCATCTGAAAAGCTAAGTCCGTGAACGTCTAAATGCGCTAATGGCGTGCAAATTTCTGTCTTCGTCGGCGATCATGGGTCCATGAACCAGGCGCCCACTGCAGAGGATGATACGCAAATACTTTCGACGAACGTTGGCGAGGAGACATTATTGAAAGCCCCTTGGTTCATCTGGGCGGTCAGTTGCTCAACAGTTGGACATCTATTCGTCCGTGCACAGGCCGGCCGAAGTGGCCGTGCGGTTAAAGGCGCTGCAGTCTGGAACCGCAAGACCGCTACGGTCGCAGGTTCGAATCCTGCCCCGGGCATGGATGTTTGTGATGTCCTTAGGTTAGTTAGGTTTAACTAGTTCTACGTTCTAGGGGACTAATGACCTCAGCAGTTGAGTCCCATAGTGCTCAGAGCCATTTGAACCATTTCGTCCGTGCACAACTCCTCAGCCGTCGTTCACCCTTGTCATCGATTGTTCCGTGGTGCACCACAGTTGCCTCAGTACTGGGTTTGGAATGCGCCATTTTGCCATGCACGGTATATTTTAACCACGGAAGCACGCGAACAGTTTGCAAACTTAGCCATTTCGTAAATGCTTCGATCCTTGGCCCGAAAGTCAGTAGCCATGCCCGTTTGGACGTCAGATAAATCAACCGTTTCCGCATTATGACAAATACTGCACTTATTTATTTAATTTACACGTCAAGTTCCGCAGCACCAAATTGAGGAGCAAATCTCCAAGATTATGGAACGTGTTAGTACACGAAATTACAACATAAAAGTAATAAAAGATAAAAATAAAAAGTTTATGAAACCGAAAAAAAGTCAAGCCATAAGTTAAAAGTAAACGCAGTCAACAATATAACAAGAGTCAGCTTAATTTTTGAAGGAACTCCTCAACAGAATAGAAGGAGTGACCCATGAGGAAACGCTTCAGTTTCGATTTGAAAGCGCGTGGATTACTACTAAAATTTTTGAATTCTAGTGGTAGCTTATTGAAAATGGATGCAGCAGTATATTGCACACCTTTTTGCACAAGAGTTAAGGAAGACCGATCCAAATGCAGGTTTGATTTCTGCCGAGTATCAACTGAGTGAAAGCTACTTTTCTTGGGAATAAGCTAATATATTTAACAAGAAATGGCAGTAAGGAATATAAATATTGAGAGGCCATTGTCAAAATGTCAGACTCGTATTCTGGGGTCGACAAGAGATTCGTGAACTTATACCAATTATTGCCCGAACCGCCGGTTTCTGATCCAAAAATGTCCTTTTAGAAATGCGTTAGTTTATTTTCTACAAGCCACGTACTTATGTCATGAACTGCACTATTTTAAACCGAGCCAATTTTGCACACAACATCCTTTACTAAGAGGCCAGTGTCATCAGCAAACAGAAATGTTTTAGAGTTACCCACAATAGTAGAGGGCATATCATTTATATAAATAATAAACAAGAGTGGCCCCAACACTGATCCCTGAGGCACCCCCCGCCCCCCCCCCCCCCCACTTTACTGTACCCCACTCAGACCCCACATCACAGCCATTCCCAACACTGTGAATGATGACCTTTTTGCTGTCTGTTGCTGTCGTAAGAGGTAAACCCGTATCCCCGTATTCCATAATGGTCCAACTTCTGGAACAATATTTTGTGATCAACACAATCAAATGTATTAGTTAAATAAAAAATTTGCCTACCGTTCGAAGCCTTTTGCTTAACCCAGCCATTACCTCACAGAGAAAAGAGACTATAGCATTTTCAGTTGTTAAACGACTTCTAAAGCCGAACTGTATATTTGATAGAAAATCGTGTGATATAAAATGATCAATTATCCTTAAACACACAGCCTTTTCAATAACTTTATCAAACACTGATGGCATAGAAATAGGTCTAAAATTGTCTACATTCTCTCTTTCTCCGTTTTTATAAAGCGGCTTTACTGCTGAGTAATTTAATCGTTCAGGAAACTGACCATTCCTAAAGGAAATATTACAGATATGGCTAAATACAGCGCTAACATGTGCAGCACAGTACTTTAATATTCTGCTAGGCACTCCATCATATCCATGAGAGTCCTTAGTCTTCAGTGATTTAATTACTGATTCAATCTCCCCTTGTCTGTATCACAGAGGAGTATTTCAGACATCAAGAGAGTTACATGATTTCCTGTGGAAACTTAATTTTTATTTAATTCACCAGCAAAGCTCAAAAAATGATCGTTAAATAATGCACATATATCTGACTTACCAGTAACAGAAATATTTCTACTGCGAACTGACTTTATATCGTCGAACTTGAGGTGCTGACCAGACATTTCCTTCACAACTGACCATACGGTTTCCATTTTATCCTGTGAATTAGCTATTCTATTTGCATACCACATACTCTTTGCCTTCCTAATAACATTTTTAAGCACCTTACAGTACTGTTTGTAATGGCCTACTGTAGCTTGATTGTGACTGCTTCTAACATTTTGATATACACTACTGGCCATTGAAATTGCTACACCACGAAGATTACGCGCTACAGACGCTAAATTTAACCGACAGGAAGAAGATGCTGTGATATGCAAATGATTAACTTTTCAGAGCATTCTCAGAACGTTGGCGCCGGGTGACACCTACAACGTGTTGACATGAGGAAAGTTTCCAACAGATTTCTCATACACAAACAGCAGCTGACCGGCGTTGCCTGGTGAAACGTTTTTGTGATGCCTCTTGTAAGAAGGAGAAATGCGTACCATCACGTTTCCGACTTTGATAAAGGTCGGATTGTAGCCTATCGCGATTGCGGTTTATCGTATCGCGACATTGCTGCTCGCGTTGGTCGAGATCCAATGACTGTTAGGAGAATATGGAGTCGGTGGGTTCAGGAGGGTAATACGGAACGCTGTGCTGAATCCCAACGGCCTCGTATCACTAGCAGTCGAGATGACAGGCATCTTATCCATATGGTTGTAACGGATCGTGCAGCCACGTCTCGATCCCTGAGTCAACAGATGGGGACGTTTGCAAGACAACAACCATCTGCACGAACAGTTCGACGACGTTTGCAGCAGCATGGACTATCAGCTCGGAGACCATGGCTGCGGTTACCATTGACGCTACATCAGAGACCGGAGCACCTGCGGTGGTGTACTCTACGACGAACCTGTGTGCACGAATGGCAAAACGTCATTTTTTCGGATGAATCAGGTTCTGTTTACAGCATCATGATGGTCGCATCCGCGTCTGGCGACATCGCGGTGAACGCACATTGGAAGCGTATATTCGTCATTGCCATACTGGCGTATCACCTGGCGTGATGATATGGAGTGCCATTGGTTACACGTCTCTGTCACCTCTTGTTCACATTGACGGCACTTTGAACAGTGGATGTGTTACGACCGTGGTCTACCCTTTATTCGATCCCTGCGAAACCCTACATTTCAGCAGAATAATGCACGACAACATGTTGCAGGTCCTGTACGGGCCTTTCTGGATACAGAAAATGTTCGACTGCTGCCCTGGCCAACACATTCTCCAGATCTCTCACCAATTGAAAACGTCTGGTCAATGGTGGCCTAGCAACTGGCTTGTCACAATACGCCAGTCAATGCTCTTGATGAACTGTGGTACTGAAAACGTTGAAGCTCGATGGGCAGCTGTACCTGTACACGCCATCCAAGCTCTGTTTGACGCAATGCCCAGGCGTATCAAGGCCGTTATTAGGGCCAGAGGTGGTTGTTCTGGGTACTGATTTCTCAGGATCTGGTCAATGGTGGCCGAGCAACTGGCTTGTCACAATACGCCAGTCACTGCTCTTGATGAACTGTGGTATTGAAAACGTTGAAGCTCCATGGGCAGCTGTACCTGTACACGCCATCCAAGCTCTGTTTGACGCAATTCCCAGGCGTATCAAGGCTGTTATTAGGGCCAGAGGTGGTTGTTCTGGGTACCGATTTCTCAGGATCTATGCACCCAAATTGCGTGAAAATGTAAACACATGTCAGTTCTAGTATAATATATCTGTCCAATGAATACTCTTTTATCATCTGCATTTCTTCTTGGTGTAGCAATTTTAATGGGCAGTAGTGTAATTCCCGCTTTGTTCAACATGATATCCTTATCTCACTAGTCAGCCACCTGGGCTGCCTTTTACTGCTAGTACCCCATTTAGAACGTTCTTCTGCAAAGCTACTCTCAAAGATAATGAGAAATGTTTTAAGGAAAGCATTATATTTGTTATCTATGTTATCGGCACTATAAACATCCTGCCACTCTTGTTCCTGGAAGAGGTTTAAAAAACTCCCTATTGCTGTTGGATTACCTTTCCTACATAGTTTGTAATTATATGTGAAATTTGTTTGAGTACAAAAGCCTTTTAGTGTTAAAATTTGTGCATCATGGTCTGAAAGGCTATTCACCCTTTTACACTGTATTCTATGTCCCTCCAACGTGCTTTACATACCCTCCAGTACTAGTGCTGCTACCTGCTGAGTGTGAATGGTCATTTCACGTTGCCGTCGAACACAGACTGTGGTCACAATAATGTCACTGGACAGTGTGGATTAGCTTGGTAGATTGGAATACATGTTTAGATAATGGGGCTGTATAGGATGACGTGCTGATACAGAAGGCGCAGTCAGTTGAGTGGCATACAACACTAACCATGTCTCCTCAAAGGCATATGGGTTTTCGCTCGGCCACCAATGTAAATTACTAATATTATTGATACCGTCTTTAGTGAAAGTGACCTCGTTAATGAACAGTATTAATGAGAATGTTCACTGATTTGAAATTAGCCAACGACAAAATTCCAATCATCTACCATCAGCGCCTTCTGGAACCCACTGCAAATGCTAAAGATAAAGCATATGAATACGTAACGTCGGCCGTATTCTTGTATGTGTAGTACGAATACGTGTAGATATTTTGCGTGTGTTTGTTGAGGACTAAATTTTAACCACTAAATAATATCTTGTACTCAACCGCCCACAGTCCACTTGCACCTTCAGATGGGAAGTGACAGCTGGGCACCGTTCCACCCTGACGCAATTCAGTGAAAATGCGAGTAAACAACCTAGAATATCGTGCTCTGTGAACAAGAAATCGTCTACCATTCCCTAGAAACAGCAGCAGTATTTCCAATAGAAATACCATGTCGGCATATTCAGCATCATGTGGACACCCTCACTGAAGGTGACTGACGTATAACAGCTCACTGCTCAACTGTATTTCTCTGTTGGTAGTACTGACACACTCACCACCAGGTGGGGTAGTCAAAGGTGTGTACCTGCTGGGTTCCTCTCCACCTAACAGAAGACCACAAAGAGCAATAAAGGACCATCTGTGCAGAATTTCTTCCGCGTTCGAAGCGGAGCGTGACAATCACAAGCGATGAAACATGATCTCATCACTTCGAACCGGAAAAAAAAAACGGAAATCCATGGAGTGGCTCCACACCACCTCTTCTCCGAAGTTCAAAGTTGCAGCCAGGAAAGACGATCGTCAGACTCGGAAGGGCTCCTTAATGTGTGTAGTGCTACCCTCAGGAAACTGAAGACACGACTTGAATGTGTTCGTTGCCACAAGAATGAAAACGAGCTTCATGACAATGCATGGCCTCACCCGGTGCACGCCCGAGAAAATCTCATAGAACGTCATTGGACTGTTTTTCCTCATCCGCCTTACAGCTCGGATCTCGCACGTTCCGACTTCCAACTGTTTGACCCAGTGAAGCATGCATTCCATGCAAGCAGTACGTGGATGCAAGGGAGGTTATTGATGCAAGACGATGGTTTCGACGTCGACGAGTCGAGGACAGACAGGTCCTCGCAGAAAGATGGCGTAAGGCCGTAGCTCTGAACGGAGATTTTTGGAAAAACATTGTTTTTTTAGCCAAAAGATTGGGAAATAATACGCTGTATTGGAATCCTGAATAAAACTAACCTGATTTCAGAAAAAAAGGTCTTGCATTACTTACTGGAGGCCTCTCGTCAATACCTGCTGCATGCTTAAACGATAGCGTACAATTGACCTACAAATCGAATCACAGTTGGAAAACTTTATTTGTGTAAAGATGAACTTCGAAACGAAAATGACAGTCGATAAACAAACCCGCAGCCACTGTAAAAACAACATGCGAAGTGAAAACTGATCTTGTAGTCAGTTGTAGCTCTGTAATATATAAAAATTGGACACGTGTTCGATGGACTGTTTTATTAAAGTTGGTCTATACTCTTCTTATTTTTGTTAGCGCTGTCCCACTGGAGCGGGCTCCGCTTTCTGGGTCAATGCACGCTGTTTCTTATTTGCTAACGTTTCCTGTGGATTTCAGCTTCTTGATTTCACATCTGCGTTTATACTGTTCAGCCACTGTAATTTAGGTCTTCCACTTAGTCTCTGGCCTTCGACAGTCAGATGATGGGCTGAGATGATGACTGAAGTAGGTATGATGTGTCCATACTACCGAAGTCTTCATTCTTGCGTCATTTCATTGACTGGAGCCACTCCAGATAGATTGTCGGATCGTTGTATTGTTGATATGGTCGAGCAGGGAAATTCCTAATGATGTTCTCAGCAACCACATTTTCATGATCTGTGTATGAGTGCTCAGCACTTTTAGATGTGGGTCAACACTCAATACCCTATAATGCAAATGACCTCATCACTTGCGGTATGTCTTTTATTTTGGGTAGAACGGCATCTTCTTATCATAAAGAACACCAGTGACTTCTCTGAATCACAACCAGGCCGCTTGGATTCTTGCTCGCACATCCTCATTCACACAGATGTCACTCTGTAGTTGATAACCTAGATATCGAAATGTGGCCACCATGGCATGAGGACCTTTTATTTGTACACTTCCAGGAGATGGAATCGTTTCGAAGTGCTCCATCTTGTGAATGTTTAAAATGAGACCAAATATTGTCACTGAGAAGCTGTCAGTCAGTCCAGCAGACTGTTCAGTTTCAGGAACTTGATGACGCAAAGAGCTCACCACGTCATCTGTTGTGCCTTCTCCAGGTCAAGAAAGAGAAGATTTAGTGACTTCCTTTTGTCGCGAAGTTTTTCCATCAGCTGCCCTGCGGCAAACGTTGCTTCTATCGTGCCACATCTCTTCACAAACTCACATTGATTTATTGGCAGCTGGACTATGTTCCGCAGCCTGTCATCAAGGATACGTTCCAACATCTTCATAGTAATGGGTATGAACCGGACAGGACGTAGTTGGTACACCCGGCGGGGTCACCCTTGCCCTTAAAAATAGGCACCCTGAATTAGATGACCAGTCACTGGATATGGTCGCAATGAATGATGAAGAATTCTGCTGGCGAGATGGTAACTTTGCCATTAAGTTCCTCAGTTTTCCATATGTCTGCAAGAAGGTTGTCTTGTCCTGGAGTCTTTCTGTATTGTGGATGTCAACTTTGACCTCATCTGTTTGATACATGGAATTGGTCCGGTCGCGACATTGCCTTTTGGTACTGAGAGGTGAGAGAATTCAGTATTAGATATTTCAGTGAAATACCAAAACCATCTTGCTGTCTCTGAGTCGCCATCCATCCTTATCTTTTACACACCTGTAGTGTTCTGTATCCTGACCTGCTGTACACTACACTCGGGTCAGTCACTAGATGATTTTTGTCCCCTTCTATAGTTCTTAGCTGATTATTTAAATGTTGGTGGTGCTGTTAAGCGCCGAATTTGTAAGGGAACGAAAGGCTAAAAATTTTAAGTTCTAGCAACTGGCGTTACTCAACCACGTGGAAGTGTCGCCAGCTGCCATATCTGAAGTGTAGACATTTCAACACATGTTACTGGATCAGGCAGAACAGCCTCCTCGTCACTCTTAAGAGAGACTGCGAGCAATTTAGCAGAAACTTGTTGGAACAGTGCAGACAGAGCCACCTTCGCTACTTCCGCAAAGTTACGAAAGAGACGCTAGGTAGGACGCAACAACGACTAGCGAGAGTTGGACCTTAGTAAAGAACCTGAAACAAATTCGTTAAGCAAATGTAGCGGAACTGAAGACCGCTGAGGACTAGGGAAGAGGAGAATTATTTCGGACATTACGAGTACGTTGTACAGCAGAGCCTCTCCCGGTGACATAACTACTTCCCCGCCCCATTAGCATTTGGCACTCGATGAGTAGAATCGATGGGGCTCACGCTGTTTGCACTTGATTCTCTGGTTACGGTACAGTAACATCTTGCGTGTAAGATTGTTCTAGTGTTGATCTTGCACTTGCTGCCCTACGAGACCATCAGCGAACCGTAGCCATGACTGATGGAGTCCAGCATCAAGTACTAATGTCAGCACAGCAGCCACCGCTTATGAGTAGATCGAGGATCCACCAACACAAGTCTGGTCAAGGGCGGAAGCTGCCCTAAACTCCAGTGTCGTACGCGTCTGATGGCCTACTGTAGCGACGGGCCAGGTTCAGCATCCAGCACGATTATACGGCATCCGACATCGTGGTCCACTTGAGGGGATGACGCGGGCTGTGATATAGGAGGGATCGACAACTCTCTTAAATCGCGTGTAAATCAAAACACATGTAAACAACGCCGGACAGCACACTGGGCCACAGAGTATACCGGAAGCCGACACATAAGGACTGGCACCTGCACGCCCAATCCAATCACCACCCAGCACAGAAGAGCTCTCCATTATTCGGCCATCTGTGCGCAACGCCTAAACGATGCTCAAAACACGTAGCCAATGGTTACACTCATAATTCTATCCAAATAGCTGTGGGAAAAAAAGGGGGGGAGCGAGATAGGCAAGAAGTCAAAAACTGCAGTCAGCAGCGCCCTTACCGTACATGAAAAATGTCACTGAACGAATTTGTAAACTCCTTTGCCGTGTTGGTGATCCTGTCCGTTTCAAATCTAGGCAATGTTGACGACCAACCAATAGCAGTAGCAGTCTATCCAATGACGATGGGCCGCCAATGGTATCCACAGAAGATTAGCCAACAACGCCCCTTCTTCTGCATCAGAGCGGGAATATTAACCTACGACTATGGCCCACCAATGGTAGTCATATGAACTTTAACCAATACTATCACTTCTCCAGCACGAGCGCGAGAAAACTCCCCTTTATAAGAGGACGCGACACTCGTCACAGACAGTGTTCTAGCAGTAGTGGACGCCAGAAGATCCTGCGGAAGATCGCAGCAGAGGGGTCGAAACGTCGATCATTTTAGTAGAAATATGACGCGGCCTAATAACCCAGAAAATTTTGACTACAGATATTATAGATGCTTCAAACATTGCATAAATTCGAATATCAGAGAAGCATGCACCGGGGAGACCGGCAGGCCGACAGCAACGCGCACACGGGAACATTAACGCTACATTCGTCTGGGGCAGCACAGCAAATCTGCAGTGGCCGAACCTGGTAAGGCTGCTGCAAAGTTATAAAATTTAACGAAACCCACGTACTGGCTAAGCAGGCGGCCATGACGAAAGGCATCAAAGAAGCCATAGAAACCTGTACTAACACACCTTAACAGCATGAACCAAAAAAACGCAAGAAGCAACCGACAACAGCAGATTCCCACTCCCTCCACCGTTGCAACCTATTATAATGAAAGTTCCCGCTCCCTCCGGCTCTGTGACCTATCATAACAACGCCATTTTAAAATTACGACGTAACGTCATGCTCAGGGAACAGCAATGACAAAATATAAGCAACTCCACACAGCTAATGCAAATCAGTAGTCTCAGAAGAAGGCCACTGTAACCGTGGCTGAAACGTTAGTTTCGCCAGCCTTTAAATTATGACGCGTGACGCGGTATGATACTCAGAAAACTTTTACGTCAGCTGACTCTGGACGCGGAAGCCTGTGCAGTTATATTTTCAATAAAGTTTTTTAGTAAAAATTTTTATAGAAATTTTGTTATTGCGCTATAGTGTTACATAATTATATACTAAAATGTGGATATTGCATTGTTTTGTCGACTCCTTGGATACAACTTCTTGCTTATGCTTTATATGCTGCAATCGTGTTTTGTACCTTTCCTACTACAGTGTCATCTGCTAGTAGTTCGTGACATCTTTGCTTTGACTTGTCATCCCCAGTCTCCTTTCATCTGTCGTGGGAATATGAGCTTCTGCAGTCGGTGCAGTTGCTTGATATTTTCTGTAAATCTTGTTTTGTTGTTGACATGCCGAGCCGGCCGTTGTGGCCGAGTGGTTCTAGGCGCTTCAGTCTGGAGCCGCGCGACAGCTACGGTCGCAGGTTCGAATCCTGCCTCGGGCATGGATGTGTGTGATGTCATTAGGTCAGTTAGGTTTAAGTAGTTCTAAGTTCTAGGGGACTGATGACCTCAGATGTTAAGTCCCACAGTGCTCAGAGCCATTTGAACCATTTGACATCCCGATGTAGCACTTTCTTCATGTTCATGGAATGACGTGCTACTACTTGACACGATATATTATTTCCATGATGGAGATGTATTGAGGGGCATTTGCATACGGTATTTTGTATATATCCGTTGTGAAAGTATGTACCCCTTCTTTTTATA
The DNA here is from genome assembly GCF_023898315.1 of Schistocerca nitens. Lineage (NCBI taxonomy): Eukaryota > Metazoa > Arthropoda > Insecta > Orthoptera > Acrididae > Schistocerca > Schistocerca nitens. Next base: position 246,430,435 of record NC_064621.1, read on the forward strand.
TCTCACCTGATTATGCTTGTAATTTTCGATCTATGTGCTTAACAGATCCGATGACGGCAACTTATATTTCTCGAAACCGGTTATCAAAATTAAAATTACATTTAGTTGTCTTGGCTGTTTAAGTTTTTATTTCTGTTGTTGTTCTTGTGGTCTTCAGTCCTGAGACTGGTTTGATGCAGCTCTCCATGATACTCTATCCTGTGCAAGCTTCTTCATCTCCCAGTACCTACTGCAACCTACATCCTTCTGAATCTGCGTAGTGTATTCATCTCTTGGTCTCCCTCTACGATTGTTACCCTCCACGCTGCCCTCCAATACTAAATTGGTGATCCCTTGATGGCTCAGAAGATGTCCAACCAAGCGATCCCTTCTTCTAGTCAAGTTGTGCCACAAACTCCTCCCCAATTCTATTCAATACCTCCTCATTAGTTGTGTGATCTACCCATCTAATCTTCAGCATTCTTCTGTAGCACCACATTTCGAAAGATTCTATTCTCTTCTTGTCCAAACTAGTTATCGTCCATGCCTCATTTCCATACATGGCTACGCACCATACAAATACTTTCAGAAACGACTTCCTGACACTTAAATCAATACTCGATGTTAACAAATTTCTCTTCTTCAGAAACGCTTTCCTTGCCATTGCCAGTCTACATTTTATATCCTCTCTACTTCGACCATCATCGGTTACTTTGCTCCCCAAATATCAAAACTCCTTTTTCTACTTTAAGTGTCTCATTTCCTAATCTAATTCCATCAGTATCACCCGACTTAATTCGACTACATTCCATTATCCTCGTTTTGCTTTTGTTGATGTTCATCTTATACCCTCCTTTCAAGACACTATCCATTCCATTCAACCGCTCTCCCAAGTGCTTTGCTGTCTCTGACAGAATTACAATGTCATCGGCGAACCTCAAAGTTTTTATTTCTTCTCCATGGATTTTAATACCTACTCCGAATTTTTCTTTTGTTTCCTTCACTGCTTGCTCAATATACAGATTGAATAACATCGGGGAGAGACTACAACCCTGTCTCACTCCCTTTCCAACCACTGCTTCCCTTTCATGTCCCTCGACTCTTATAACTGCCATCTGATTTCTGTACAAATTGTAAATAGCCTTTCGCTCCCTGTATTTTACCCCTGCCACCTTCAGAATTTGAAAGAGCGTATTCCAATCAACATTGTCAAAAGCTTTCTCTAAGTCTACAAATGCTAGAAACGTAGGTTTGCCTTTCCTTAATCTATTTTCTAAGATAAGTCGTAGGGTCACTATTGCCTCACGTGTCCCAACATTTCTACGGAATGCAAACTGATCTTCCCCGAGGTCGGCTTCTACTAGTTTTTCCATTCGTCTGTAAAGAATCCGCGTTAGTATTTTGCAGCCGTGACTTATTAAACTGATAGTTCGGTAATTTTCACATTTGTCAACACCTGCTTTCTTTGGGATTGGAATTATTACATTCTTCTTGAAGTCTGAGGGTATTTCGCCTGTTTCATACATCTTGCTCACCAGATGGTAGAGTTTCGTCAGGACTGGCTCTCCCAGGGCTGTCAGTAGTTCTAATGGAATGTTGTCTACTCCCGGGGCCTTGTTTCGACTCAGGTCTTTCAGTGCTCTGTCAAACTCTTCACGCAGTATTATATCTCCCATTTCATCTTCATCTACATCCTCTTCCATTTCCATAATATTGTCCTCAAGTGCATTGCCCTTGTATAGACCCTCTAAATACTCCTTCCACCTTTCTGCTTTACCTTCTTTGCTTAGAACTGGGTTTCCATCTGAGCTTTTGATATTCATACAAGTGGTTTTCTTTTCTCTGAAGGTCTCTTTAATTTTCCTGTATGCTGTATCTATCTTACCCCTAGTGAGATAAGCCTCTACATCCTTACATTTGTCCTCTAGCAATGTCTGCTTAGCCATTTTGCACTTCCTGTCGATCTCATTTTTGAGACGTTTGTATTCCTTTTTGCCTGCTTCATTTACTGCATTTTTATATTTTCTTCTTTCATCAATTAAATTCAGTATTTCCTCTGTCACTCAAGGATTTCTACTAGCCCTCGTCTTTTTACCTACTTGATCCTCTGTTGCCTTCACTACTTCATCCCTCAAAGCTACCCATTCTTCTTCTACTGTATTTCTTTCCCCATTCCTGTCAATTGTTCCCTTATGCTCTCCCTCAAACTCTGTACAACCTCTGGTTTAGTCAGTTTATCCAGGTCCCATCTCCTTAAATTCCCACCTTTTTGCAGTTTCTTCAGTTTTAATCTACAGTTCATAACCAATAGATTGTGGTCAGAATCCACATCTGCCCCTGGAAATGTCTTACAATTTAAAACCTGGTTACCATTATATAATCTATCTGAAACATGTCAGTATCTCTTCCATGTATAAAACCTTCTTTCATGATTCTTGAACCAAGTGTTAGCCATGATTAAGTTGTGCTCTGGGCAAAATTCTATCAGACGGCTTCCTCTTTCATTTCTTACCCCCAATCCATATTCACCTACTACGTTTCCTTCTCTCCCTTTTCCTACTGCCGAATTCCAGTCACCCATGACTATTAAATTTTCGTCTCCCTTCACAATCTGAATAATTTCTTTTATTTCATCATACATTTCTTCAATTTCTTCGTCATCTGCAGAGCTAGTTGGCATATAAACTTCTACTATTGTAGTAGGCGTAGGCTTCGTATCTATCTTGGCCACAATAATGCGTTCACTATGCTGTTTGTAGTAGCTTACCCGCATTCCTATTTTCCTATTCATTAATAAACCTACTCCTGCATTACCCCTATTTGATCTTGTGGTTATAACCCTGTAGTCACCTGACCAGAAGTCTTGTTCCTCCTTCCACCGAACTTCACTAATTCCCACTATATCTAACTTTAACCTATCCATTTCCCTTTTTAAATTTTCTAACCTACCTATTATTTCTATATATCAATTTTACACGTTCTCTTCCATGACATGAACTAGTGTGATTGCGCGGGTAATCATGGATGACAATGAGGGAGAGCTAGAGCGATGTTCCATGGATTGATTTTAATCCCTTTTCTCACATTTTCTCCATTTTAGCCTCGTTCGTTTCTACTCATTTCGTATGGGCGCTGGTAACCTCGTCGTAGAGCGCCCCTAATCCACAAACACGCACATACACAGTCGAAAGTAAGCAGCCCGGCGTTCGCCTTAAGGAAAATCACTCTGTTGAGGTATTTATACAGGCGGATAAGTAATCATACCGTAACTTACGACATAGAGGAACTGTTATTCGCCCACTATCTACAGTTCAGTTTTCTGCTGGATAAATGCACGCTACGGCATTAAGGGAAACGAAACGGTAGATGGTGTGCAACTATGGAAGAAATTAGTCACTGTAAAGTGCACTACTCAAAAAAATTAGGGGAACATAATTTTGGGCGTCTGCCATTTTCTATTGAGCAATAACTGAGGGCTGGACATGTTAGCAAATTATATCTTTATGTTTCACAAATTAAGTACACATCCTCAATCGTTTGCATAAAGAGGACTGAAATACCCGACAGGTGTGAAAACAAAGTGGAAAAAATCATTTATCCCGTCATCCTGGATGCTTTTCACTGGACTTTGAGCCAGAATAACCTGTATGACCTCCGTGACATTTTATCACTGCCTGACACCTACGTGGCATGTTCCATATACGTCTACGGAGGTCACCCTGTGGTATCCGTTTCGATTCTTCAATGAGAGTCCATGAGAGCTCTTGGAGAGTCTATGGTGAAACAGGACGACCACAAACACTTCTGTCAAGGATGTCCCACGTATGTATGATGATGTTTAGTTCGGGACTCACCGCCAGCCAAGACATCCCTGTGACGCCAGCCAAATACGTCCTGGCCTTAGACGGAATTCAGGGTCACCACCGCTTGCAGCAGCCATCACACGTTCCAACAAGATCTGTACTGTCTGGCGATAATTGAACCAATGACAATGACAAGGTCCGTATGGTGTCAACACTGAAGTCTCCCCACACCATCACAGAACCTTGGAAAGCTATCGATTTCCTGGACAACTTTGGCAGGTACCGCTCAGAACGGCCATCACCTTGCGTCAGAGGATATCTCAGAAAAGTTCAAATGTGTGTGAAATCTTATGGGACTTAACTGCTAAGGTCATCAGTCCATAAGCTTACACACTACTTAACCTAAATTATCCTAAGGACAAACACACACACCCATACCCGAGGGAGGACTCGAACCTCCGCCGGGACCAGCCGCAGAGGATATCTGGACTCGTCTGTGAATAACACGTTTCGCCAGTAAGGCTGTTGCCAGAGGACGTGGCAAAGGCTTAACTGAGGGCGAGCTACAAGCTGTTGTCGTGTCAAATGGGTTCGAAAGGCCTTTTCTCGTAAACTGTTCATTGCAGTCTGATCGGACACAGCAGCTCCAGTGATACTTCTGAGACCGTCTTTAAACCCGTCCCCTTCGGGCAAGAAGTATTTATTGTATGTCATGTATTCTGTAAATGGTGGTCTGATTTATGCATGTTCAATGGCTTGCCCTATAGGCTCTTGGTGGATTAAATATTTACAACAAATGTAAATAGTTGTAAACATAAAACTGTAATCGTTTCTCAGTTGGAATATAGGAGAGACATAGAGAGCTTTTCATCTGCATGATTAATATTCGCAACGGTGCCATTAGACTCCTGAAAGTAGACTTCGATCACACAGACACGTAAACATTTCACAGACATCGAAATTTTAAATTACTGCCCCTTTGAATTTAGAAACACTCAGTAATGACGATAAATTCCTTCCTTGACTCTTTTGCAGTGACCAAAGGGCATAGTGATGAAAAAAATGTTCAAATGCGTGTGAAATCTTATGAGACTTAACTGCTAAGGTCATCAGTCCCTAAGCTTACACACTACTTAACCTAAATTATCTTAAGGACAAACACACACACCCATAGTGATGACCTCCCACTCACCTTGCTTACCTATTTCGCCGTTACGCTTCACGCAACATACACCGTGACCAGCTTTCTCTAGATGTAACGTCCAGGAGGTGGTTATAATAGTGTGTCTTAGCGTGTAGTCTACTGGATGAAGTCTGAGAGATTTCTATTTTTTTATCAGCATCTGATAAGGTGTTAACTTCAATAGACAGATTTCGAAGTTAACTAAAAGCATACGCATTATAGATCTTCTATCGTGATAAAGATGTTATTTGAGGTCGGCAAGACAAATTTTAGCTTCATTAGATCTCACAAGACAATTTTTGTGGGATGACGCCAGTTTATGCAACTGAAGATACAGTTGATACCTCCTCTTCATCGCACACAATCATAATAGAATCTCAGGCTTGCGTTACTGATCCCGAATTTCTTTGAGTATCAGCTGATGTACTGTGGCGACCTGGCGACGCAAGGTCTAGCTTTACTTCTGGAGGACTCATACCATTCTCTGCCCCACACTTTACTGAATAGATTATATATGTAGCAGAAATTGGAACTTACTATACTGCCCAAAAGAATTAGGAAATCACGAGTATCAACATCCGGTATGAGAATCGATTGCCGGCCGCGTGTGTGATTTATAGCACAGTAAAAACCGTAATTATATAACAATTTAACCTTGTCAATGGAATGGCAGTAACCCGAAGGCAAAGGCACACAATTGGCGTAATAACAGGAAAGTGTTTTACTTCAAAACGCGAGCGAAAAGAATAGAAGTGTGTGTGTAAAGCATAAACACATAATAAAACATCGTTTGTTTGTGCGACAAGTGTGGGTAAAGTAAAAAAGTGAATGAACAAAAATGTTTCGTTCAGAGATAAAAGGAAATTTCATACTGGGTCAAAATACCATATGTTCTAATGTCTGTTTACATAAAACGTCATCAAAAACCGTTAAATGTTGAGTTTATTGATTATAACATCTTGAACAAAATACTTCCTACTTTACACATTACGAAAGAACCATAAATAAATAGGCAAATGATAGTAAAGAAAGAACCTGCATGCCAGCCGTTGTGGCCGAGCGGTTCTAGGCGCTTCAGTCCGGAACCACGCGGCTGATACGGTCGCAGTTTCTAACCCTGCCTCGGGCATGGATGTGTGTGATGTCCTTAGGTTAGTTACGTTTAAGTAGTTCTAAGGCTATGGGACTGATGACTTCAGATGTTAGGTCCCATAGTGCTTAGAGGCATTTGAACCATTTTTGAACCTTCATTGATTCCAGATGTGTGTAGGTAACGGATCATAGTAGTAATAGTAGTAGGAAAACCTATAAACTGGAAGCACAGAGTCACTAATATACCGGATGTTTGTACACTCCTGGAAATGGAAAAAAGAACACATTGACACCGGTGTGTCAGACCCACCATACTTGCTCCGGACACTGCGAGAGGGCTGTACAAGCAATGATCACACGCACGGCACAGCGGACACACCAGGAACCGCGGTGTTGGCCGTCGAATGGCGCTAGCTGCGCAGCATTTGTGCACCGCCGCCGTCAGTGTCAGCCAGTTTGCCGTGGCATACGGAGCTCCATCGCAGTCTTTAGCACTGGTAGCATGCCGCGACAGCGTGGACGTGAACCGTATGTGCAGTTGACGGACTTTGAGCGAGGGCGTATAGTGGGCATGCGGGAGGCCGGGTGGACGTACCGCCGAATTGCTCAACACGTGGGGCGTGAGGTCTCCACAGTACATCGATGTTGTCGCCAGTGGTCGGCGGAAGGTGCACGTGCCCGTCGACCTGGGACCGGACCGCAGCGACGCACGGATGCACGCCAAGACCGTAGGATCCTACGCAGTGCCGTAGGGGACCGCACCGCCACTTCCCAGCAAATTAGGGACACTGTTGCTCCTGGGGTATCGGCGAGGACCATTCGCAACCGTCTCCATGAAGCTGGGCTACGGTCCCGCACACCGTTAGGCCGTCTTCCGCTCACGCCCCAACATCGTGCAGCCCGCCTCCAGTGGTGTCGCGACAGGCGTGAATGGAGGGACGAATGGAGACGTGTCGTCTTCAGCGATGAGAGTCGCTTCTGCCTTGGTGCCAGTGATGGTCGTATGCGTGTTTGGCGCCGTGCAGGTGAGCGCCACAATCAGGACTGCATACGACCGAGGCACACAGGGCCAACACCCGGCATCATGGTGTGGGGAGCGATCTCCTCCACTGGCCGTACACCACTGGTGATCGTCGAGGGGACACTGAATAGTGCACGGTACATCCAAACCGTCATCGAACCCATCGTTCTACCATTCCTAGACCGGCAAGGGAACGTGCTGTTCCAACAGGACAATGCACGTCCGCATGTATCCCGTGCCACCCAACGTGCTCTAGAAGGTGTAAGTCAACTACCCTGGCCAGCAAGATCTCCGGATCTGTCCCCCATTGAGCATGTTTGGGACTGGATGAAGCGTCGTCTCACGCGGTCTGCACGTCCAGCACGAACGCTGGTCCAACTGAGGCGCCAGGTGGAAATGGCATGGCAAGCCGTTCCACAGGACTACATCCAGCATCTCTACGATCGTCTCCATGGGAGAATAGCAGCCTGCATTGCTGCGAAAGGTGGATATTCACTGCACCAGTGCCGACATTGTGCATGCTCTGTTGCCTGTGTCTATGTGCCTGTGGTTCTGTCAGTGTGATCATGTGATGTATCTGACCCCAGGAATGTGTCAATAAAGTTTCCCCTTCCTGGGACAATGAATTCACGGTGTTCTTATTTCAATTTCCAGGAGTGTATATTAATGTTGGGGTCTGTTCCTGGCAGCAAAACATTACAAAAGGTCCGTATGAACATTGATCCGAAAACTGTTAGGGAGTTACGCAGTCTGATTGCTAAAATTGCGTATGATACATTTAATAAAAATTGCTCCAAGTGACGTCCTCCTTCGATTTGTGCCCTGAACCCGCGTTTCATGCTCTGCAGTATTCTCAGACGCGCCTGTCTCTCGTAAGTGATGGTGGACCTGTGCAATCGTTTTTATACAAGGTAACTGCCTCCCAGAATACCTTCCCGCTTACATGTGGCGTGCAAGAATGGTAAACCCTATTGTCATAACCCTTCATGACCAGTGTACCAAATGGAATATTCCAGTAGGACAACGCAAGAACCTACTCTGCAGTTCACGTAAAAAGCGTCTTGAGGAATCTACGGACGCCTTGAGGAATGTAAGGAAACACTAATGGACTTCCTAGTCCCCTGATACGTCAACCAGGCTGGCATGCGATGGAAAGACGTGTACTTTCATTCCACTTCGCTGCCAGCAAGTCTTCACGAACTGACGCAGCATGTGTTTCAAGCATGAAAAAACATCTGGAGGCAGTTTGCTTCCATGGTACACCGATTACAGAAACACCTGAAATAACTGAAAGCACGTAAGTCGCTAGCCCGGATGGAATCCCAGTTCGGTTTTACAAAGACTCTAGGGTGTTGGTCTCATACTTAGTTTGCATTTATCACGAATCTCTCGCCCAACGCAAAGTCCCAAGCGACTAGAAAAAAACTTAGATGACTACTGTGTTTAAGAGGGATAAAATCACGGACCCTCAGAATTACAGGTCAATATCCTTAACGACGGTTTACTGCGGAATATCCTCAACTCGAAAATAATAAACTTCCTTGAGACATGAAGGTTTGTTCACGAATCACCACAGTTTTAGAAAGCATCACTCGTGCAGAACTCAGCTTGCCTTTTTCTCAAATGATATCTTGCGAACTCTGGATGAAGAGCAACAGGCAGATTCCTTATTCCTAGATTTCCGAAAATCGTTTCACACGGTGCCCCACTGCAGACTGATAATGAAAGTACGAGCTTACGGAACAGGTTCTCAGATATGTGAGCGGCTCCAAGACTTCTCAAATAAAAGACCCCAATACGTTGTCCTCGACAGAGACAAGGATATCGTTAGGAGTGCTCCTGTACGTAAGTGGTTTGGCGGACAGGATGGGCAGCAATCTGCGATCGATTGCTGATGCCACTGTAGTGTAAAGTGTTATCGCTGTGTGGCTTTAGGACGATACAAGAAGACTTAGACGGAATTTCTATTTGATTTGAATGAATGTCAACTTTGTCTAAATACAGAAAAATGTAGTTGCGCAGATGAACAGAAAAAGTAATCCTGTAATATTCCAATACATTGTCAGCAGTGAGTTGCTTGATACCGTCACGTCGATTAAATTAATAGGGCAGGCGAATGGTCGACTTCTGTTTCTTGGGAGAATTTTAGGAAAGTGTGGTTCGTCCGTAAAGGAGACCGCATATAGGACGCTAGTTGAGTACTATTCCAGTCTTTGGGACCCGCATAAGGTCGGATTAAAGGAAGACATTGAAGCAATTCAGCGGCGGGCTGCTGCATTTGTTACCAGTCGGTTCAAACAACACGCAAGTGTGACGGAGATGCTTCGGAATTAAAATTGGAATCCATGGAGAGAAAGTGACTTCTTTTTTAGGAACAATACTGGGAAAATTTAGGGAATCGGCATTTGAAGTTGACTGCAGAAGGCTTCTACCGCTGCCAGGATACATTTCGCATGAGGACCAAGAAGATAAAAATAAAGAAACTGGAACTCGTATGGGGGCATATAGGCAGTCGTTTTCTTCTAGCTCTGTTTGCGAGTGGAACAGGAAAGAAATAACCAACAGTGGTACTGGGTACCCTCCGTCACACACTGTACGGTGGCTTGTGGAGTATGTTGATGTAAATGTAGATTATAAGTTTTCGTGCCTGGGGAGGGGTGTCACACCTCATACTGACGTTGATAACAAACAGCAGTTCCGAACTGAATGCAAGTTTAGTCATTCAGTGCCCATATTAGGTATGCAAAATCTCTACAAAGTTTGATAAATATCGGTGTTATGTGATGGAAAGCTTTCCAGTTCTGTCAGTGTAGTCAGTATCCGTTACATGTTGCTTTGATACCATATTCTGCAGACAATCGTGATGTGGATACTAGCAGGTGCTCATAAGCTGTGATAGACTAAGCTCATTGTATCTTTTATCAACATCGTTGATACAGAAATTTATGCAATATGGTCCTATTGCAACGAGTAACCTCCTCGAGCCAGATTCTTTAAAGAATCGAATTCCCATTTATAAAACAGTTAAAACATCTGATTACTTTACAACTGAGTTATTGTCTTAGATATAGGACTTAAAGTTTGTTACTGAAGTTTTACTGCATGAAAAATCAACATTTAGTAGGCGATAAACTGAATTCTTTTCATTATTTTGTGGGGATGTAAGCGAGAAAAAGTTGAGGAAAGGTTTAAAATATTGTTTAAAGTTCATTGCAAGTCCCTAAATGCTCTCATTATCAAAAACTGAATACGTATGTTTTTGGATAGGGTCCGCCTTTAGCAAAACACAATTTTGTTTTTTAACCCAAACATGTTTCACTGCAGTTGCAACATCTTCAGTGGGCTTTTATTTTTCATCTGTTAAAGATAAAGAGTGTTCTTTGCTGTTTGTATACATGTAGATATTAGTTTTTTAAATCGTAATTACAGATATTTGAAAAAACACATAAATCATGAATTCATAACATTTAACCCGATGGTGTTGTTTTTCTGATGTGTTGTGTTTCTACAGTGACCGTTTCGTTCCACAGTTTGTCATCTGCAATCACTTATACCTTAAAGTAGATAAATTGTTTAAGCCAAAATTACGATTTGAAAACTTATTATTTCTATGCCTGAAATTATTTAATTCTATGTGTGTGTGTGTGTGTGTGTGTGTGTGTGTGTGTGTGTGTGTGTGTTTCTGTGTGTCTAATTACATAATGTTTCACTTACATTTTCTTTTTATTCAACTTCATCACTGTGAAACACTATATATTGAGTTGCCACTGCCACTGTCACTGTTTCACTGTTTACCAGATGTAAAAACAAACATGGCGGGCAGTGCAACAGTTGAAGATGTAAAAACAACATGGCTGACAGTGGAACAGCTGAAGGTGTTCCTACCGGCCGGAGTGGCCGTGCAGTTCTAGGCGCTACAATCTGGAACCGCGTGACCGCTACGGTCGCAGGTTCGAATCCTGCCTCGGGCATGGATGTGTGTGATGTCCTTAGGTTAGTTAGGTTTAAGTAGTTCTAGGGGACTGATGACCTCAGATGTTAAGTCCCATAGTGCTCAGAGCCATTTGAACCATTTTTTGAAGGTGTTCCTGGCGGTTTTTCTGAATCTTTCAGAGGTTCTCTTTTTTTTGTGAGTGTGTGCAACTGCAGTGAAACATGCTTAGGTTAAAGAACAAAATTGTGTTTTGCTAATGGCGGAGCCTATCCAAAAACATATGTATTGTTAAAGCAAACACAGAAAAAAAAGAGCTTCAACCCCAAGATGATTATAAAAACTAGATTAAATATAGTTTCGGTAATCTGCTCTCCGTTTTCAGAAAAGCTAGCTTTTCACGCATCCCATTGTTTATGAGTCATAAGCTCACTGGACAAAACATTAGTCATGCCTAGATAAATGATTAAACGCATCATCTGATACCACGTAATTCTGCCTCTGGACTTGATAACCATCTGGATTCGGTTCTAAAGTGAGTCCACAACGATCTACAGTTACACTGCGTCCGGGTTAGTCACTCGCTGAGGATTTGATCGCGCAATGTCATCAAATTGTGGGGTGCTCATGTCGGCATTTTGCCCGCAGTTCCAGTACCCACCACATCTCTTCTATGGGGTTCAAATCAGGTGATTTTGCAGGCCATTCGTGATGTAATAGGGTTGGAAAGTGTCCAGAAAACCAGTCACATATTCCTCCAGCCCAATGAACCTTGCTGTTCCCATCTTTATAGGCCTGTGCAAGCAATGGCTCACTCCAAATGTTCATTGCGTGGAGTTTCGGTCGCAATTTTGTCTCACTAACAGTTTTGGATGCACCTTCATTCGTTGCCTGCAGCAATTGCTGTCGGGTTTGGACACGATTTTGATTCACAAGCCGTGAAACGCGTCTCCGGCCCCTCTAAATCAGAATCTCCTTTTGAGCACAATTCTGACGCCATGTTTCGTGGCCACGTCTTTTGCACCATTGCTTGCGCCCAAGCGAAACTAAAAAAAAAAAAAAAAAAAAAAAAAAACTTAGTTTTGCCACTCTGTCACTTCCATACATTTACTCATGTTTATCCTCAATGTCAGCTTGGAATGTACATGTCTGTTTGATCATTACTTACTTATGCTCACGTAGAGGCAGGGCGCACGCGGTTGTACACATGACTCGATCGCTGCGCGGTCTATAAAGGCTTACAGATTCGTCTGTGTGTGTCTGCACAGGCGTGATCAGTTGTCTCTCCAGTGAGTTTATCTCCTGAAATATGCCCAAGTTTTACTACATGGTCGGCGAAAATATAGTAAACAACAAACTTTTCCATTATATGTTTTTTTTTTTTTGGTCATTAGTCTACTGATTGGTTTGATGCGGCCCGCCACGAATTCATTTCCTGTGCTAACCTCTTCATCTCAGAGTAGCACTTGCAACCTACGTCCTCAATTATTTGCTTGACGTATTCCAATCTCTGTCTTCCTCTACAGTTTTTGCCCTCTACAGCTCCCTCTAGTACCATGGAAGTCATTCCCTCATGTATTAGCAGATGTCCTATCATCCTGTCCCTTCTCCTTATCAGTGTTTTCCACATATTCCTTTCCTCTCCGATTCTGCATAGAACCTCCTCATTCCTTACCTTATCAGTCCACCTAATTTTCAACATTCGTCTATAGCATCACATCTCAAATGCTTCGATTCTCTTCTGTTCCGGTTTTCCCACAGTCCATGTTTCACTACCATACAATGCTGTACTCCAGACGTACATCCTCAGAAATTTCTTCCTCAAATTAAGGCCGGTATTTAATATTAGTAGACTTCTCTTGGCCAGAAATGCCTTTTTTGCCATAGCGAGTCTTCTTTTGATGTCCTCCTTGCTGCGTCCGTCATTGGTTATTTTACTGCCTAGGTAGCAGAATTCCTTAACTTCATTGACTTCGTGACCATCAATCCTGATGTTAAGTTTCTCGCTGTTCTCATTTCTACTACTTCTCATTACCTTCGTCTTTCTCCGATTTACTCTCAAACCATACTGTGTACTCATTAGACTGTTCATTCCGTTCAGCAGATCATTTAATTCTTCTTCACTTTCACTCATGATAGCAATGTCATCAGCGAATCGTATCATTGATATCCTTTCACCTTGTATTTTAATTCCACTCCTGAACCTTTCTTTTATTTCCATCATTGCTTCCTCGATGTACAGATTGAAGAGTAGGGGCGAAAGGCTACAGCCTTGTCGAACACCCTTCTTAATACGAGCACTTCGTTCTTGATCGTCCACTCTTATTATTCCCTCTTGGTTGTTGTAAATATTGTATATGACCCGTCTCTTCCTATAGCTTACCCCTACTTTTCTCAGAATCTCGAACAGCTTGCACCATTTTATATTGTCGAACGCTTTTTCCAGGTCGACAAATCCTATGAAAGTGTCCTGATTTTTCTTTAGCCTTGCTTCCATTATTAGCCGTAACGTCAGAATTGCCTCTCTCGTCCCTTTACTTTTCCTAATGCCAAACTGATCGTCACCTAGCGGATTCTCAATTTTCTTTTCCATTCTTCTGTATATTATTCTTGTAATCAGCTTCGATGCATGAGCTGTTAAGCTGATTGTGCGATAATTCTCGCACTTGTCAGCTCTTGCCGTCTTCGGAATTGTGTGGATGATGCTTTTCCGAAAGTCAGATGGTATGTCGCCAGACTCATATATTCTACACACCAACGTGAATAGTCGTTTTGTTGCCACTTCCCCAAATGATTTTAGAAATTCTGATGGAATGTTATCTATCCCTTCTGCCTTATTTGACCGTAAGTCCTCCAAAGCTCTTTTAAATTCCGATTCTAATACTGGATCCCCTATCTCTTCTAAATCGACACCTGTTTCTTCTTCTATCACATCAGACAAATCTTCACCCTCATAGAGGCTTTCAATGTATTCTTTCCTCCTATCTGCTCTCTCCTCTGCATTTATCAGTGGAATTCCCGTTGCACTCTTAATGTTACCACCGTTGCTTTTAATGTCACCAAAGGTTGTTTTGACTTTCCTGTATGCTGAGTCTGTCCTTCCGACAATCATATCTTTTTCGATGTCTTCACATTTTTCCTGCAGCCATTTCGTCTTAGCTTCCCTGCAATTCCTATTTATTTCATTCCTCAGCGACTTGTATTTCTGTATTCCTGATTTTCCCGGAACATGTTTGCACTTCCTCCTTTCATCAATCAACTGAAGTATTTCTTCTGTTACCCATGGTTTCTTCGCAGCTACCTTCTTTGTACCTATGTTCCCCTTCCCAACTTCTGTGATGGCCCTTTTTAGAGACGTCCATTCCTCTTCAACTGTACTGTCTACTGCGCTATTCCTTATTGCTGTATCTATAGCGTTAGAGAACTTCAAACGTATCTCGTCATTCCTTAGTACTTCCGTATCCCACTTCTTTGCGTATTGATTCTTACTGACTAATGTCTTGATCTTCAGCCTACTCTTCATCACTACTATGTTTTCCTTCCCAACTTCTGTGATGGCCCTTTTTAGAGACGTCCATTCCTCTTCAACTGTACTGCCTACTGCGCTATTCCTTATTGCTGTATCTATAGCGTTAGAGAACTTCAAACGTATCTCGTCATTCCTTAGTACTTCCGTATCCCACTTCTTTGCGTATTGATTCTTACTGACTAATGTCTTGAACTTCAGCCTACTCTTCATCACTACTATATTGTGATCTGAGTCTATATCTGCTCCTGGGTACGCCTTACAGTCCAGTATCTGATTTCGGAATCTCTGTCTGACCATGATGTAATCTAATTGAAATCTTCCCGTACCTCCCGGCCATTTCCAAGTATACCTCCTCCTCTTGTGATTCTTGAGCAGGGTATTCGCTATTACTAGCTGAAACTTGTTACAAAACTCAATTAGTCTTTCTCCTCTTTCATTCCTTGTCCCAAGCCCATATTCTCCTGTAACCTTTTCTTCTACTCCTTCCCCTACAACTGCATTCCAGTCGCCCATGACTATTAGATTGTCGTCCCCCTTTACATACTGCATTACCCTTTCAATATCCTCATACACTTTCTCTATTTGTTCATCTTCAGCTTGCGACGTCGGCATGTATACCTGAACTATCGTTGTCGGTGTTGGTCTGCTGTCGATTCTGATTAGAACAACACGGTCACTGAACTGTTCACAGTAACACACCCTCTGCCCTACCTTCCTATTCATAACGAATCCTACGCCTGTTATCCCATTTTCTGCTGCTGTTGATATTACCCGATACTCATCTGACCAGAAATCCTTGTCTTCCTTCCACTTCACTTCACTGACCCCTACTATATCTAGATTTAGCCTTTGCATTTCCCTTTTCAGATTTTCTAGTTTCCCTACCACGTTCAAGCTTCTGACATTCCACGCCCCGACTCTTAGAACGTTATCCTTTCGTTGATTATTCAATCTTTTTCTCATGGTAACCTCCCCCTTGGCAGTCCTCTCCCGGAGATCCGAATGGGGGACTATTCCGGAATCTTTTGCCAATGGAGAGATCATCATGACACTTCCTCAATTACAGGCCACATGTCCTGTGGATACGCGTTACGTGCCTTTAATGCAGTGGTTTCCATTGCCTTCTGCATCCTCATGTCGTTGATCATTGCTGATTCTTCCGCCTTTAGGGGCAATTTCCCACCCCTAGGACAAGAGAGTGCCCTGAACCTCTATCCGCTCCGCCGCCCTCTTTGACAAGGCCGTTGGCAGAATGAGGCTGACTTCTTATGCCGGAAGTCTTCGGCCGCCAATGCTGATTACTTATAAAAATTTAGGCAGTGGCGGGGATCGAACACGGGACCGAAGACGTTTTGATTATGAATCAAAGACGCTACCCCTAGACCAAGAAGAAATGCAGATGATAAACGGGTATTCATTGGAAAAATATATTACACTAGAACTGACATGTGATTACATTTTCACGCAATTTGGGTGTATAGATCCTGAGAAATCAGTACCCAGAACAACCACCTCTGGCCGTAATAACGGCCTTGATACGCCTGGGCATTGAGTCAAACAGAGCTTGGATGGCGTGTACAGATACAGCTGCCCATGCAGCTTCAACACGATACCAGAGTTCATCAAGAGTAGTGACTAGCGTATTGTGACGAGCCAGTTGCTCGGCCACCATTGACCAGACGTTTTCAGTTGGTGAGAGATCTGCAGAATGTGCTGGCCAGGGCAGCAGTCGAACATTTTCTGTATCCAGAAAGGCCCGTACAGGACCTGCAACATGCGGTCGTGCATTATCCTGCTGAAATGTAGGGTTTCGCAGGGATCGAATGAAGGGTAGAGCCACGGGTCGTAACACATCTGAAATGTAACGTCCACTGTTCAAAGTGCCGTTAATGCGAACAAGAGGTGACCGAGACGTGTAACCAATGGCACCCCATACCATCACGCCGGGTGATACGCCAGTATGGCGATGACGAATACACGCTTCCACTGTGCGTTCACCGCGATGTCGCCAAACACGGATGCTACCATCATGATGCTGTAAACAGAACCTGGATTCATCCGAGAAAATGACGTTTTGCCATTCGTGCACCCAGGTTCGTCGTTGAGTACACCATCGCAGGCGCTCCTGTCTGTGATGCAGCGTCAAGGTTAACCGCAGCCATGGTCTCCGAGCTGATAGTCCATGGTGCTGTAAACCTCGTCGATCTGTTCGTGCAGATGGTTGTTGTCTTCTTGCAAACGTCCCCATCTGTTGACTCAGGGATCGAGACGTGGCTGCACAATCCGTTACAGCCATGCGGATAAGATGCCTGTCATCTCGACTGCTAATGATACGAGGCCGTTGTGATCCAGCACGGCGTTCCGTATTATCCTCCTGAACCTACCGATTCCATATTCTGCTAACAGTCATTGGATCTCGACCAACGCGAGCAGCAGTGTCGCGATACGATGAACCGCAATCGCGATAGGCTACAATCCGACCTTTATGAAAGTCGGAAACGTGTTGGTACGCATTTCTCCTTCTTCCAAGAGGCATCACAACAACGTTTCACCAGGCAACGCCGGTCAACTGCTGTTTGTGTATGAGAAATCGGTTGGAAACTTTCCTCATGTCAGCACGTTGTAGGTGTCGCCACCGGCGCCAACCTTGTGTGCATGCTCTGAAAAGCTAACCATTTGCATATGACAGCAGCTTCTTCCTGTCGGTTAAATTTCGCGTCTGTAGCACGTCATCTTCGTGGTGTAGCAAGTTTAATGGCCAGTAGTATATACACAACACACACACATATATATATATATATATATATATATATATATAGTTTCAAACATTTCGACATTTTTCTCGGTGATCTCGCCACCCTCACTCACACACACACACACACACACACACACACACACACACACACATATATATATATATATATATATATATATATATATATATATATATATATATGTGTGTGTGTGTGTGTGTGTGTGTGTGTGTGTGTGTGAGTGAGGGTGGCGTGATCACCGAGAAAAATGTCGAAATGTTTGAAACTATGTGTAAATGTTGTTGGTTGCTCTAATTCTCAAATACTGGATTAATATAGTCTGGGTAATTTGCGCGCCGTGAGTTTCACTGCCACAAGACAACTGATATACACAGCTTCTACATTGGGCAGCGCAATTAAGGAACAGTTTTTCGAAACTCTGTAGTTTTTTTCCATCGCTATGTGTAACTTCTAAATTTGGGCTCAAAGGTGCCACCGAACTTCCTCTGTAATGGTTCAAAAGCGTGGTGCCCCGCGATGTCACCCTCGGGCTCGGTGAAGCTCCAAACAGGATGTGGAGTGAAAGCTGGATTAATGATGTCACATTGGCATTTATTTTTACCACTCTTTTTTCTACGCCATCTTGTACATGTCACACGATAGGAAGGTCATTGCACAACCTCTTACTCACATTTCACCTGTTCTTATGTTGCTTCCGCGACGCCCAGAGTTGAAATCACGCAGTTTTCTTGTATGTGGCCGAGGAAAGCACTACAGACACATCGCCGCTCGGAATCGACACGGAAAAGCCTCAGCGAGTGGCTTAAAGGGCGTCAATGAAACCACCTCTCATCTTGAGGTATTGATACCCACACATTTTGCGGTACAAGATGACAGTTCCCAGTGTAATGAGCAACAGGACGACGTTCTCGACGTCTGTGACTCTGCTGACAAGCCAAGGACGCTTCGACCCTTCTCTAAGCACATCGTAGGCCAGCAACCCTACTGAAGGTGACTACATCCCTTTACAATGCTGTGTGACCGCAATTTGTGCTATGTTGTACGTTGTGGGACCACTAGGGGCCGTTAAACACCTGTCTACGAACTTAGAATTCGATTGGAAGCAGCAAACGGTACTAACGTTTTTTCAGCCCTTCTGTTTTTCGCTCTTGTGTGGCGTGATCACAGATGGGTGCGACATTGACACATGTGAGAGTGAAAGGGTGAAAGGTCCTGCAGAGACCCACATTTCGACTACACTGTCAGTGGCACTGATCACGTCTGTTGAGCACTTTAAAACTGTACCTTTACAGAGAAAACGCTTGACAAGAGTCGTGGCAGCCTGCAGTAGGTGTGCAAGAGGGACGAAGTGGTTGCCTACCTGCAGGCTCCAAGGACCCACATCACAGGTTTTCTCTGAACAGGTATATCTTGAGAGTGCTCAACAAATGTGGACAGGAGGCACTAACAGTGTTGCGGAACTGAAGGATATTAGAGGGACCATTTGCCTTTTAATTCATGCATGTGTCAATGTCACATCCCCCTATCGTCACGCCACAGTACAGTGAAAAACAGGAGGCCTGAAAGAGCATAAGCACCCTTTGCTGCTTCCGATGACGCTCAACTTGCGTTGAAATGTTCTGAACGGTCCTTAGTGGTTCCACATTGTACACCAGATCAAAAACTACAGTCAAACTGCGTTCCAAAGCGAAGCACTCATGCTCATCAGGGTTACTGGTCCACAGTGTCCTTAGAGAGGTGTTGGACCGTCTGTGGGGTGGCAGCAGTGTCAAGACGGTTGGAAACGTGTTGCTGTTGATCACTGCATTGCGAACTGACGTTTACGACCGCAAAATATGTTGGTGCCAGTGCTCCAGTGGATGAGGTCGTTTCATTGACGCCCTTAGAAACTACTCGCTGAGGCTTTCTCTCGTCGATTCCGAGTGGAGGCGTGTCTTAAATGTTTTCTGCACCCACACACAAGAATATCGTGTGGTTTCACCTCTGGGCGTCGCCATTCCAATTTCCATCGCAGAGGCACCAAAAGAAGAGGCGAAAGGTGGATAAGAGAGTGTGTGACGACCATCCCATGGTGTGACACGTCCACGGTGGTTTACAGCAGAATAGTGGTAAAATTTGTTGCGAATGTGACATCATTAACCTAGCTTTCACCTTACATGAAATTCTGAGCTCTGGCCTTCTTTTCGCCTTGTCGTCACCTTGATGTCTCAAGCGTCGCCAAGCGGTGACGTTGCAGGGCGCCGTGCTTTTGCACCGTTACAGAGGAATGTTTTATCCACCATGGAGCCAAATTGCAAATTTATACGTCGTAGTGGGAAATAATTACGGAATTTTGAAAAGCTACCCTTTAATTGTGTTGCGAAGTGTAACTATTGAACTAACTGGGTTAAACCGTTATCGTAAGGATATACACTACTGGCCATTAAAATTGCTACACCACGAAGATGACGTGCTACAGACGCGAAATTTAACCGACAGGAAGAAGATGCTGTGATATGCAAATGATTAGGTTTTCAGAGCATTCACACAAAGTTGGCGCCGGTGGCGACACCTACAACGTGTTGACATGAGGAAAGTTTCCAACCGATTTCTCATACACAAACAGCAGTTGACCGGCGTTGCCTGGTGAAACGTTTTTGTGATGCCTCTTGTAAGAAGGAGAAATGCGTACCAACACGTTTCCGACTTTCATAAAGGTCGGATTGTAGCCTATCGCGATTGCGGTTTATCGTATCGCGACACTGCTGCTCGTGTTGGTCGAGATCCAATGACTGTTAGCAGAATATGGAATCGGTAGGTTCAGGAGGATAATACGGAACACCGTGCTGGATCACAACGGCCTCGTATCATTAGCAGTCGAGATGGCAGGCATCTTATCCGCATGGCTGTAACGGATTGTGCAGCCACGTCTCGATCCCTGAGTCAACAGATGGGGACGTTTGCAAGACAACAACCATCTGCACGAACAGTTCGACGACGTTTGCAGCACCATGGACTATCAGCTCGGAGACCATGGCTGCGGTTAACCTTGACGCTGCATCACAGACAGGAGCGCCTGCGATGGTGTACTCAACGACGAACCTGGGTGCACGAATGGCAAAACGTCATTTTTTCGGATGAATCCAGGTTCTGTTTACAGCATCATGATGGTAGCATCCGTGTTTGGCGACATCGCGGTGAACGCACATTGGAAGCATGTATTCGTCATCGCCATACTGGCGTATCACCCGGCGTGATGGTATGGGGTGCCATTGGTTACACGTCTCGGTCACCTCTTGTTCGCATTAACGGCACTTTGAACAGTGGACGTTACATTTCAGATGTGTTACGACCCGTGGCTCTACCCTTCATTCGATCCCTGCGAAACCCTACATTTCAGCAGGATAATGCACGACCGCATGTTGCAGGTCCTGTACGAGCCTTTCTGGATACAGAAAATGTTCGATTGCTACCCTGGCCAGCACATTCTGCAGATCTCTCACCAACTGAAATCGTCTGGTCAATGGTGGCCGAGCAACTGGCTCGTCACAATACGCCAGTCACTACTCTTGATGAACTCTGGTATCGTGTTGAAGCTGCATAGGCAGCTGTACCTGTACACGCCATCCAAGCTCTGTTTGACTCAATGTCCAGGCGTATCAAGGCCGTTATTACGGCCAGAGGTGGTTGTTCTGGGTACTGATTTCTCAGGATCTATACACCCAAATTGCGTGAAAATGTAATCACATGTCAGTTCTAGTGTAATATATTTGTCCGATGAATACCCGTTTATCATCAGCATTTCTTCTTGGTGTAGCAATTTTAATGACCAGTAGTGTACATGGTAAGAGTAGATTATAGCAACATTTAAAATTTTTAAATTTGGTCAATAATTATGTGACATGCTAAAAAACTAATTTTTTGTCGTGGGAAGCTATTACAATGAAACCAACAAACGAAGCCTGGTGAGCGTTTTAGCCCTTTAGTAATATAGATACAGGATGAAAGTCTTTTTTCTTGTGTGGGTGTGGATGTGAGCTAGTTCGCTTTTTTCCGAGAATGAAATGAGGCTACAGTTTACAGTATGGTCGTCACGGGGGTGATTGAAGATAAAGCACAAGTTGGTTTGTGCATGAATTGCAAGGAAATCGGCCCTGGACTTGAGTAATGGTTTGGGAAAACGGAGGAAAGCCTGCAACTGGATGGCTGGTTCTCCTGCGAAATACGAATACATTGCCTTAACCGCTTCACCACCTCGCTCGGCAGCATTCGTAGCGAATCGAAGCAGAAACATGCACTTTAGGACAACGAGGTATTGTGTTACGAGATAAATTCTCTCAACAGGCGGTGGGAATCCGCCTGGGGCAGCGCTTCTTGCCGTCGCAGTTTGGTCTGTGCGGAATTCTGGAAAGAACCTTGCAGCAGATTTGCACACAGTGGGAGCGGCGGCCCACAATCGGTGTCCGCTTCGGGAAGGCAGACAGCGGCTCATCCGCTATGCAGACGGCATGCTAATGCTTAACCTCCGACACCTCGCATTTGTCTTCCATTGGGCTCGCGGACTGGCACGTGATCCGGGACCGCTGCGCCGCGCCGCTCCGAGGCAAGTCGGGTCGAGCCGGCGTTTGAGATCGTGGCAACCTTGGCCGGCCGACTTGTTGACTCTTCCACGATATTCTGTCGGAAGTCATCTCGGCAACCAGGTCTGCAATGGCTTTCAAGGACTGCACTGTGGAAGGACGACTATTGACGCCGACAGAACTTTTGTCCTTGCTCGTGGCAAACACAACAAAATCTTTAGCTTAGTTGGAGGATTACATCATGGTGAGACAGTAATTCTGACTTCAATAACGATGAAGAACAGCTGAAATTTTAAGCATTCTCCAATGTTTGAAATCTACATATATGTCAATACTCCGCAATCCAGCTGACGTTGTGTGGTGGAGGGTACATCTGGTACCACTATGTTATCCCTCTTCCCTGTATCATTCGCGATTGGCGCGTGGGGAAAAAGACTGTCGGTAAACTTCTGTATTAGTTGTAATTTCTCGTTGTGGTCATTTCGCGAGACATATGTGGGAAGAAGTAATAAGTTTAAAACTTTATCCAACTCATAATGGCGATGATGCAGCAACCAGTAATATACGATGAAGACACCAACAGTCCTGGTTGTAGGGTTGCAATTATTATGTTTTGATTGGCGACTCCATGGAGTGCTGTGTGCACCACGACCATATATGTGAAATTAGAAGGAAGGTCAGCGTTGGCCGTAATATTGATGGTTTATTGATACTAAAATCGATTTTCAATCACATAGTGATCATCTTCAGTGCTATGGTGTACAAATTAAACTCATAGGCACTGCTATCAAGTTATTATCAGTAGCCAAAGCCAAGAAACGACACAATAACTATCAATAAACGATCAATATTACGGCCAACGCTGACATTCCTTCTAATTATTATTTATTTACCAGGACGTGTCTCGACTCATTCAGGCGTCTTCAGGTTGGCCTACACAAAAAATTTTGTTAGAAATGGGATGACTCCATTTTGCAAATTCGCAGTTACTAGTAAGAAATTGTAAAAAAAAACTTAAGGATAATGTATGGTGTTAAGCACATGAGACACCGATCATACTAAACGTCCCAGCAATAATTGCCCTCCTCAAATATTTGGAAACGTTGCCCTGTGTCCTGCAAATAAAAAGAACAGGACGTAGCCGAAACGGGTAACACCCAATGACCAACTTTGTCATAAAAATATGTATTACACACCGCGAAAAAAGAAAACAGAAATAAAACAGGAGATTAACTTGTTGAGGTAGGCAACGTGGACCAATGAATACAAAACAGGATCAGGTCTACATGGATCTGTCATCTTGCAAACATGGTGGGGGTGAAGTTGCGACATCGAAGCGTGCGCCCAGTATCTGTAACTCGCAGCAGATGCCGTCAGGGATCTTTGCGTTACTAAGTATTATTTAACTGCCAAATATAGGCAAGGGTTAAATAACAAACCATGGGAGCTATTATAGGTCGTATATAAAAATGATATGAAAATAATCTTTTGAAAATTATGGGAAATCTGCGAGGGTCACTCCTAAAGAAATGCACACTTTTTTTTAATCCAGCTTTTATTCTACGTATTTTAAAGTTTTACAGTGTGTAGATACATCCTTTAGGAACAATATTTTCATTTCTACATCTTGGAACCAGCGCCTGTATACCCGTACGGTAAAATTCTGGACCAACCTGTTGGAGCCATTGTTTGGCAGCGTGCACAAGAGAGTCATCATCTTCAAACCCTGTTCCACGAAGAGAGTCTTTCAGTTTCCCAAAGAGATGATAGTCACATGGAGCCAGGTCAGGACTGTTAGGCGGGAGTTTCAGTGTTGTCCATCCGAGTTTTGTGATCGCTTCCACGGTTTTTTGATTGACATGTGGCCTTGCATTGTTGCGCAACAGCAAAATATCCTGCTTTTGGTGATGTGGTCAAACACGACTCAGTCGAGCTTGAAGTTTTTTCAGTGTTGTCACATATGCATAGAATTTATGGTGGTTCCACTTGGCATGATGTCCATAAGCAAGAGTCCTTCGGAATCGAAAAACACCGTAGCCATAACTTTTCCAGCAGAAGGTATGGTTTTGATTTTTTTTTTTCTTGGGTGAATTTGCATGATGCCACTCCATTGATTGCCCCTTCGTCTCTGGTGAAAAATAATGGAGCCATGTTTCATCAACTGTCACAATTCTTCCAAGAAATTCGTCTCCACCATTCTCGTCCGGTTCCAAAAGTTCGCACCATACCGTTTTTCTTGTTTCTTTGTGAGCCACTGTCAACATCCTGGAAACCCATCTGCCACAAACCTTTTTATCGCCAACACTTTCAGTATTCTGCAAACACTTCCTTCCCCTATTCCAACGTAGTGTGACAATTCGTTCACTATGATGCGTCTGCCAGCAGTCACCAATTCGTTAACTCTCTGCACATTGTCTGGAGTGTGTGCAGAACGAGGCCCGCCGCTGCGAGGACAATCCTCAATACTGCCGTGCCCGCTTTCATCACGTAACTTGCTTGCTCAACGAGTAACTGTACTGCAATCGACAGCATCATCTCCATACACCTTTTTCAACCTCTTGTGGATGTTTCCCACTGTCTCGTTTTCACAGCACAGGAACTCTATGACAGCACGTTGCTTCTGACGAACGACAAATGTAGCAGCCATCTTGAAGACATGCTGTGACGGCGCCACTCACGGGAACAGGTTGAACTAAGTTTGAAAACAAGCGGGAAGGATGTATCTACACACTGTAAGACTTTCACAAATGCAGAATGAAAACTGTATTTTTACAAAAATACTGTGCATTTCTTTTGGAGAGACACTCGTATTTACAGATAGTGCGCCAAAGTAGCAAGACAAAAAGTAATAAATAAAACTGCGAGCTGCAGTGCTGAGACGTTAAAACGCATAATAGACCTTTAACCGGTAAAGTCAACAATGGATGTGGAAGGTAATTGGTAGTACAAATACTAGGACACATAAACATTAAAAAGCTTAAAACTGAAATAAAATTGGAGTGTTTGTTACTAGAGGCCTAAAAAACTGATGATGTGAGATGAACAACGATCATAAGATCCTCCTTAGGGAAAGAAATGTAGAAACATTTCTTAAGTACCAATAACTTTTTCTATGAAAGAATAGGGGGGCCAAGTACTATCAGTAGTGGGCGATCTTTAATCTCGAAAGTACAAAGACTCTATGGATAATAAATAATATGTAAACGTGTGTGCACTTCAAGTTCCATTGATAAATAAGTAATAATTACAACTCTGTACGTTGATAACTTCGGCTTGAGCGTCCTGCAACCAAGACAGTCCGTTTCCTCAAAGTAACATGTTATCCCACTCTTCCCGGCAAGTATTCTCTCGGAATTTTAATAGTGAAGCACTCCTTGATGCAGAACGCCTCTGTTATAGCGTCTGAAATCGAATTTCATTGAGCATATCTGTAACGCTGTCACATTGGCTAAACTATTCTGTCACGAAACGCAGTGGCCTTCGATGGATCTTCTCTACTTCTATTAGTCCAACCTGGTAAGGATCCCAGAATGATGATCAATACTCAGGAATTGATCGAACAAGTGAATTATAATCAACTTATCTCGTGGATGAGCTACATTTCCTTAAGATACTTCCTATGAATCTGTCTGGCATCTGGTTTTGCTACAGTTGGTTGAATGTGGTCATTCCAATAAAGATCGTGGTGGCTACGGTCAGATATTTTATATCGTACACTCTTCCAGCAATTTGTCATCAATAGCGTAGGTGTATAGTAGTGGATTTATTTTCCAATGTGTGCGCGTTCTGTTACATTTATTCACGTTCAGGGGCAACTGCAAATCCCTGCACCATTCGGAAATCCTCTGCAGACGCATTTTGCAAATCGCTGCTGTTTTCTGAAGTTGTTGCCATCTTTTAAACAACCACATCATCTGAAAATAGACTTACAGAGCTTCCGACATTTTCTGCTAGATGTTTTACATACACCGATCAGCCAGAACTTTATGACAGCCGACCTACTATCGATATAAACCCATCCAGGCGATAGCAACGTTACACAAGAACGGTGCATATAATATCAGTGAGAGTGCTTTCCATGTGTGGGATGGGGAAGTCGCACGATCTGTCTGTTTGACCGAGGGCAGATTATGATGGCCTGGAGTATTTGCACGACTTGTTGGATGTTCGAGAATTGCTATGGTGTCTTCAACCAAACCGAAGTGAAACCACGTCCAGACGTCGTGGGGTTGGGCAGACACTTCTCATTACTGATACTGGACGTCGTAGGCTGGTCATACTACTAAAAGAGGGCAGGCGGTGATCTGTGACGGAACTGACAGAGTACAAGTGTGCCTCAACACAAGGTGCACCGAATACTCCTATGAGCCTCCGCAGTCGACGACTAATGCACATGCCAATGTTAACACCACGACAGCGTCAACTACGACTGAAAAGGGCACGTGACCATTGGCACTGGACGTTGGCGCAGTGCCAGAGTGTTGCGCTGTCTGGTGAATCCGATACCTTCTTCATCATGCCGATGGAGGAGCGCGAATCCTTCGTCTTGAAGGGAAACAGCTCCTTGACACTTGTGCCGTGTGACGATCAGGCGGCGATTCCATTGTGCTCCGGGGAACAGTCACATGGGCATCCATGGGTTCAGTGGAGCTCGTGCTAGGCACTATGACGGACAAGGAGTATCGTACACTTGTTGCAGACCACGTACAGCCCTTGATGACGACATGTTTCCCGACAGTAGTGACATATTTCAACAAGATAATCCGTCATGTCACAAGGCGGGGGGTGTGATGGAAAGCTTCGAAGACCACAGTGGCGAGTTCCAATTGATCTGCTGCCCTCCCAACTCACCAGATCTGAACCAGATGAAACATATCTGTAATGTGATTTAATGCGTCGTCAGAGCTCATCACTCCCCTCTCCGGAATGTACGGGAATTAGGTGACTTGTTTGTACAGATGTGGTGCCAACTCCCTCCAGCGAACTACCAAGGCCTCACTGCTTCCATACCATAGCGCATCGGAGCTGTTATCAGTGCCAGAGGTGGACACACCGGCTATTAGGAAGGTGGTCATAATGTTCTGGTTGATCAGCATACATCGCAAGCTGTAACGATCCTACGACACTTCCGTGGGTACTCCTGAAATTACCTTTAGATGTGACGATTTTTTTATCTTTTGATTAAGAGCGACATGTTGAGTTCTATCTCCAAGGAAGTCTTGAATCCAGTCACAAATCCGGGCCAATATTCAGTAAGTTCGCATTTTTTTTTTCACTAAACGGCAGTGTGTACGGTGTCAAATCCTTTTCTGAAGTCTAGGAACATGGCATCAACCTAAGCGCTGATGTCTACAGCACTTTTGATACCTTGAGGAACAGAGCGAACTGAGTTTACCAAGATCTGTGGTTGCGGAATCCATGTTGATTTTTACGGAGATTTTCGTCCTCCACATTGACATCGTACTTGAGAATAAAACATGTTCTATAGTTCTACAACAGACTGACGTCATCTATGTACGCCTATAATTATATGCATCTGTTCTACCACCCTTCTTGAAAACGATAGTGACCTGCGCTTTTCTCCAGTTGCTGGGTACCCTTCGTTGCTGTGCAGTAATCTACGGTAAAGTGTTGCCAATAGGGCAGCAAGTTTTTTCATGTAACATCTGTAGAATCTTAGAGGTATCTCATCTATGTCCTGATACCTTTCTCCTACTAAGGAGTTGTAGTTTATTTTCTAACCCACGATTAGCTAGCTCAATGTCTGCTATTTCGATGTTTGTACGATGATTCAAAGGCATGACCGCGGTGGAACGATGCGGTAAACCGAATTTAGCATTTCGGTCTTTTATCTCTCATCTTCCGTTTCGGTGCTATTACACTATCTGAATAGGTGACTTCGATCCGCTTAGTGACTTCAGGTAAGACTATGACCTCTTAGCGTTCTTAGTCAGATCGGTCGGTAATATTCCACTTCGAAAGTCACTCAACGCCTCTTTCATTACTCTCCTTGCACTTATTTTCGCTTATTTCAGATTTTGTTTTTCAGCTTGAAGCTGTGATGAAGTTATCTTGGTTTACGTAGCAGTTTTCTAACCTATCCGTTAAGACCTCACTTGGAACATACTTGTGTAAAGCCTACTGAATGATGTTTTCGAACTTCTTCCATTTGTGATCTTTATTTTGTCCTCGGCGCTGAATATTTGATGCTGACAATCCCGATACTCAGCAATTTGTATCCTGCCATTGCTGCTAAGCAAAAATGTTTGCCGCATGGGATTAGCCGAGCGGTCTGAGGCGCTGCAGTCATGGACTGTGCGGCTGATCCCGCGGAGGTTCTAGTCCTCCCTCGGGCATGGGTGTGTGTGTTTGTCCTTAGGATAATTTAGGTTAAGTAGTGTGTAAGCTTAGGGACTGATGACCTTAGCAGTTAAGTCCCATAAGATTTCACACACATTTGAACATTTGAACAAAAATGTTTTCCTGCCTTTCTTAACATTCCTTGTAATACAAAATTGTTAAGGCTTTCGTGGCCACTTGTTGACATCTTCTGCCTATTGGCTTCTGTCTCGGGTTCTTCGGCCGACGTTCATCTAATGATTTTTCTGACGTTTCGCCAGCACGAGTGGCTGGCATTGTCAAAGCTTCACCCTCCATTGCCGGTGGTGAATTGGAGGCGAGCTTTTTTTTTTTTATTTTTTTTATTTTTTTTTTTTTAAACTATTCATTTCCGCTCCTGAAGGGAGGCGGATGGGCCGCTGGAGAGCTTGTTGCTCTATTGGGGCCAGAGATGAGGGTATTACATTTTTTCTTTTCTGTATTTATTTTGTACTTAATGCTAACTTACATACTAGTTACTGTTTTCCTAAAATAGAGTTTGGCAATTTACAATTGTTTTGTTATCTTACAGACTAATTACAATTTTTACAATTTTTAAGCTGTAGAAGTCAAATAGAATTAGAGATTTAGACATGGAGCTAGTGGTAGAGATGAAAATAGAAATATAAAAACAAAAGTACAAGGGTACAAAAGTCAGGGCGACAGTGGAGTTAGGTTTATGTGCCGTTTTGTTGCTATCGATTCGGTAAGGTTTATGGTGGCGGGCGGTCGGGGTTCAACGCCTGGAGGTGTGGGGGGGTAGGAGTGTCGTTGTTCTGTATGTGTAATTGTCTTGCGTGTTCGTGTTGGTGTATAGTGTCAGGGAAGGTGTGGAGGGTGTTATTTATGATTGTTCTTGGTGGGTAGGTGTATTTGTGTTTGGGTTTGTTTCTGTGTCTGGGTCTGTGGGTGTATATTGTGTGTAGGTCAGGTCGGGAGGTGAGGGTGGTTTTCCCATAGCGGGCTCTAAGGATGGCTAATCTTGTTTGGACAGGGGTGATTTTTGCTTCCTCAAAGACCTCTTGTCTGGGGGTGGAGGGTGGGAGTCGTAGGATGCTGCGAAGTATTCGCCTTTCGGTGCGAAAGATTCTTTCTGCTTGGGTCTTGGAGATGCAGGCGAGAGGCGCTGCCGCGTATTCAAATAGTGGACGGACGAAGGTTTTATAGGTATTTACAGCTGTTTTATCATTGCAGCCTGTAAATTTGCCTTGTACCCGTCGTATGAGGTGTTGTCGTTGACGGGCTTTATCCAGGGTCTCCTTGATGTGGTTGCTTAGGTTGAGATACTTGTCAAGGTGGACGCCTAGGTATTTGGCGTTGGAAGAGGGGAGGAGCTGGGTGCCCCACAGCGTGAGGGAGATGTGGTCGGGATTTTGGTTTGTTTTTTTGTGTATGTTGCGGTGTTTGAATAGGATAAGTTGGGTTTTGGTGGGGTTGGGTTTGATGCGCCATTGTCGCATCCAGTCTTCTAGTTTTGTCAGGTATGTCGCTGTCTGGTTGTTGATGGTGTTTATCGAGGGTCCCGAATTCCAGTATGCTGTGTCGTCTGCGTATAGTTGGAGTTGTTCGGTGGTTCTTGTCGGGGTGGGGATGTCAATGGTGTACAGGGAGTAGAGCAGGGGGGAGATAATCCCACCCTGGGCTACTCCTGCTTCGGGACGGAAAGGGGATGAGGTGGTTTGGTTGATGTGGATTTGGCAGCGTCTGTCGTTTAATAGGGTTTTGATTAGTCGTACTGTCTGCGGTGGGAAGCCTGTCTTAAGCAGCTTGTATAAAAGTCCGTCATGCCAGATTTTGTCGAATGCTCGCTCGATGTCCAGAAAGATAGCGAGCGTGCACTGTCCAAGGTTCTGGTGTCTTGTTATGTCTGATGTGAGTCGGAGAAGGGGATCATTGGTGGAGTGGAGTTTTCGGAAGCTGGACTGGAGGTGAGGGATGAGTTGGAGCTTGTCAGTAAAGTGTGTGAGTCTGTCTGTAATTATTCTTTCGAAGGTCTTGCGGAGGACGTCAAGGAGGGATATGGGGCGATAGGATTTGGGGTCTGATTTGGGTTTGCCTGGTTTGGGGATCATGACGACTTTAGCGGATTTCCACGCTGTGGGGATGGTGTTGTGGGAGAGGCAGAAGTTGAAAAGGAGGGACAGGAGGGGGATGATGGTGTTGAGGGGACAGTTGCGGAGGTGAAGACGCTGAATCCCGTTCTCACCAGGGGCTGAGTTTCTGCCTGAGAAGATGGCCTTTTTAATTTCTCTGTCGGTGATTACATTCTGCAGTTTAATTTCTTCTTCTGTGGGGGCGGTGGGGGAGACGAGTAGCAGGGGGAGTTCTGTGGTGACTGTGTGGTGGAATGGTTCGCTGCAGTACTGGAAGCCAGGATCCGTTTACCTTAAGGCTTTCCTCTTTCTTGTTGAAACTGTTCGCGTGTTTTTGGATTTCTACAGCTTCTCTGAACAAGCGCGTGTGATAGTGCTTCTCTACAGCCAGAACTTCCGTGTCGGCGAATTTTATTACGTGGTCGGTCTCATTCAGTGCGTGCTCTGCCACGGCCGATTTCTCCACCTGCCCCAACCTGCAATGTCGCTTATGCTCTTTGATCCTGGTGTTAATGGATCGTCCAGTCATTCCGACATAAACTTTTCCGCATGTGCAAGGTATACGGTATATTCCCGACATTGCAAGTGGGTCTCTTTTCTCCTTCGCCGATCTAAGACACTCTTTGATCTTCCTTGTCGGTTTGAAAATCGTCTTTACGCCGTGTTTGCGCAATATACGGCCGATTCTGTCCGTCACTCTGGGAATGTATGGCAGAAAGGCCGTACCCGACATTTCTTTTTCTGGTTCTTTACTTCGCCGAGTGTTTAGCTCTGTTACACTTCTAATGTAATTTGTGGAGTACCCA
The DNA here is from genome assembly GCF_023898315.1 of Schistocerca nitens. Taxonomy (NCBI): domain Eukaryota; kingdom Metazoa; phylum Arthropoda; class Insecta; order Orthoptera; family Acrididae; genus Schistocerca; species Schistocerca nitens. The sequence goes on from NC_064621.1 coordinate 246,461,583, forward strand.
TTGCTCCTCAGAACAGTTTCCAGGTGTTGCATTTCTCGTTTGAGGTGTTGAGGCTCACATATTCGTCCTGCTCTCGTTACGAGCGTACTAATCATGCCTCTTTTCTGGCTCGGGTGGTGGTTTGACAGTTTGTGCAGGTATCGGTCCGTGTGTGTCGGTTTTCGATACACGCTGTGTCCCAGGTTTTCGCCGTCCCTTGTGACCAGCACATCTAGAAATGGCAGTTTCCTGTCCTTTTCTACCTCCATGGTAAATGTTATGTTGGCATGGAGGCTGTTCAAGTGTCTCAGGAATTCACCGAGCTGTTCTTCACCATGGCTCCACACCACGAAAGTATCATCGACGTACCTGTACCACACCTTAGGTTTGCAAGTCGCCGAGTCCAGTGCCTGTGCTTCGAATTGTTCCATGAAGAAGTTGGCCACCACTGGACTGAGAGGACTACCCATGGCGACGCCTTCCAGCTGTTCGTAGAAATCGCCATTCCACGTGAAATAGCTCGTGGTGAGACATGCATGGAAGAGCTTTTTGATGTCTTGCGGGAACATGGAACCGATGTGCTCCAGAGCGTCGCTGAGTGGCACTTTCGTAAATAACGAAACAACATCAAAACTGACCAGGATGTCGTTTGGCGCAAGTTTCAGTTTCTTCAGCTTCTCAATGAAATGTCCTGAGTCCTTAATGTATGTGTCGGTCTTTCCCACGTGTGGCTGGAGCAGAGAGGCCAAGTGTTTCGCCAGTTTATACGTTGGTGAGCCAGGAGCGCTAACGATCGGTCTCAGTGGAACGTTGTTCTTATGGATCTTGGGTAATCCATACAGCCGAGGTGGTAGGGCTTCTGTGTTGCGCAGGTTTCTCTGTATGTCCGCCGGCAGAGAAGACGCCTTGATTAATCGATTCGTATTCCGAGTGATACGCTGCGTCGGATCTGCGCTTAGTTTTCGGTACGTCGTCGGATCTAATAGGTCTCGGATCTTTTGCTCATAATCTTCGGTCTTCATTACGACGGTCGCATTCCCCTTATCGGCAGGCAGTACCAATATACTCTTGTCGGCGTTGAGATTCTTAATGGCTTGTACCTCTTCTTTCTTCAGGTTGCAAGCTGGTGGTTTTGCTCGGCGCAGTATCCTGGCTGTTTCAGTGCGTATTTCCTCTGCCCTTTCACAAGGAAGGGTCCGAATGGCTGCTTCGGTGTTGGCAATGATGTCCTCCATAGGTATAGTTCTCGGGATGATAGCGAAATTCCCTCCTTTTTGAAGGACTGACACTTCCTCTTCGGTCAATTGTCGTTCAGTGAGGTTGACCACTGTGTGTGACATGTCGGGAATCGCCTTGTCGGTCTGCTTCCGGCATCTTTCAAACTTTTTCTTTTGCCGCTCGGTGCAGCGCTCGAGTTCGTTCTGCATGCTCCTGTGAGTGATGCTGTCGATCTTGTCCCAGTCGTCTCGATGCATTCTGCTACTTAGTTGATAGAAAATGTCCAGAAGTTCCTGATCCGTTCTTGCCAAGTCTCTCCGTGTTGTATGTATTCGCTCACGAAGAAAAGCTCGTTCCATTCTGTCGTAGATACGATGTGCTTGGGCGGTGGTGAATAGGCGCTTGCATCTCAAGAACTTCGGTGTAGCACATTCATCTCGGCACCGTGACAGAAAGGCGAGAGAGGACATCAGTCGCGCTTTCTTCTTCCGTCGTTGGTCAAGGCGTGAGAAGCTGAAGAAACTGAAACTTGCGCCAAACGACATCCTGGTCAGTTTTGATGTTGTTTCGTTATTTACGAAAGTGCCACTCAGCGACGCTCTGGAGCACATCGGTTCCATGTTCCCGCAAGACATCAAAAAGCTCTTCCATGCATGTCTCACCACGAGCTATTTCACGTGGAATGGCGATTTCTACGAACAGCTGGAAGGCGTCGCCATGGGTAGTCCTCTCAGTCCAGTGGTGGCCAACTTCTTCATGGAACAATTCGAAGCACAGGCACTGGACTCGGCGACTTGCAAACCTAAGGTGTGGTACAGGTACGTCGATGATACTTTCGTGATGTGGAGCCATGGTGAAGAACAGCTCGGTGAATTCCTGAGACACTTGAACAGCCTCCATGCCAACATAACATTTACCATGGAGGTAGAAAAGGACAGGAAACTGCCATTTCTAGATGTGCTGGTCACAAGGGACGGCGAAAACCTGGGACACAGCGTGTATCGAAAACCGACACACACGGACCGATACCTGCACAAACTGTCAAACCACCACCCGAGCCAGAAAAGAGGCATGATTAGTACGCTCGTAACGAGAGCAGGACGAATATGTGAGCCTCAACACCTCAAACGAGAAATGTAACATCTGGAAACTGTTCTGAGGAGCAATGGGTACTCCACAAATTACATTAGAAGTGTAACAGAGCTAAACACTCGGCGAAGTAAAGAACCAGAAAAAGAAATGTCGGGTACGGCCTTTCTGCCATACATTCCCAGAGTGACGGACAGAATCGGCCGTATATTGCGCAAACACGGCGTAAAGACGATTTTCAAACCGACAAGGAAGATCAAAGAGTGTCTTAGATCGGCGAAGGAGAAAAGAGACCCACTTGCAATGTCGGGAATATACCGTATACCTTGCACATGCGGAAAAGTTTATGTCGGAATGACTGGACGATCCATTAACACCAGGATCAAAGAGCATAAGCGACATTGCAGGTTGGGGCAGGTGGAGAAATCGGCCGTGGCAGAGCACGCACTGAATGAGACCGACCACGTAATAAAATTCGCCGACACGGAAGTTCTGGCTGTAGAGAAGCACTATCACACGCGCTTGTTCAGAGAAGCTGTAGAAATCCAAAAACACGCGAACAGTTTCAACAAGAAAGAGGAAAGCCTTAAGGTAAACGGATCCTGGCTTCCCGTACTGCAGCGAACGACCGTCGCAGGTAGCAAGAGGAGAACCGCACCGGAAATGACCGCGGAGAAGCCCTCGGACGTTGGCGCGCCAGGTACATATAGTCTGCGGCCGCGAGCTCGCCTCCAGTTCACCACCGGCAATGGAGGGTGAAGCTTTGACAATGCCAGCCACTCGTGCTGGCGAAACGTCAGAAAAATCATTAGATGAACGTCGGCCGAAGAACCCGAGACAGAAGCCAATAGGCAGTTTGTCATTCCTTGTAATATCTGTTGACATATATGCTTTCCATCTCTTATGGTCTTTGATACAATCCTCTACGTCATCTGCTTCGAAAAGTACTTGTCTGTTTGTTGTTAGAAGGCAGAAGACGTTAACTTCATCTGTTCGGAGTAATTTTCGGACAAGACATTCAGAATAACGTCACACGACTCCATGTCTCTGGCACCAGACTTGATCACATGATTAGGATCACGGTAACTTAAACTTGTCAAGTATAGAATACTATACTTGGCAAGTTGAAGTCACCTCCTATTACAATAAAATGATCAAGAAATTTACTCACGAAATTTTGCAGGTTCTCTCCGAAGCGCTCTACAACTACAGCCCTTGACGCAGGCGATCTATAAAAGCATCTGATTGCTTAACTTCACCCACATTCATTCACATTCAGAATCCTTGACAACCTCAGTCAGTAGATGTCATCGATTGCTGTACTCAGTAAATACGCCACCACCTTTGGCGTCTAACCTATTCTTACGATAAGTCAGTTTACCAGTGCACGTAAAATCAAACATGCACTGAATAGGAAAAGCTATGCCCTAACACAGACAATTTTCTGACCCATGTAACTGATTACAAACGCAATCTGACTGCAACGTGACTAACGTAATTTGATTGAGCAGAAAACATTTAATGTTAATAGCGTAACGATAAAATAGCAGGAAAAGCATCATTAAATTGAACACAAGTGAACATAAAAATTCATATCTAAGATGCCCTCAACAGTGAATGTGTTTCAACAGTTCGATTTGTAATCAGTCTCAGTGCACTGTGGATGTAAGCCCCTAACCACGCACAGCTCAAATGATTCAAATGGCTCTGAGACTATGGGACTCAACATCTGAGGTCATCAGTCCCCTAGACTTAGAACTACTTAAACTTAACTAACCTAAGGACATTACACACATCCATGCCCTGGGACCGTAGCAGCAACGCGGTTCCGGACTGGAGCGCCTAGAACCGTTCGTCCTCAACGGCCGGCACACGCACAGCATCTCTCAAAGTTTCATTAGCATCATGACGTCTCTGATGTGGTGTAAAATGCATGCAGAGAACGGAAATCCGTAATGATTAGAATACGGGGTACTATTTATGGCATGAAACATTAGACGAAAATTACCAGGCACGTCAGTACTGAGAGACAAGGGTTACATTTCGCAACACGCGATCACGTAAAATTTATACCAGTGCACTGAAATATCAAAAAAAATGCACAGAGAAGTTGATAAGAGACACAATATTTAAGTTCCACGTCATATAATTGTTTAAAAGAATCAAATGAACATGGTAATACATGACCTCTTAGCAGCGCAAAGACACGTAGTAAGCAAGCCAGATACGCAGACATCACACATTGTTTAGTCACTTTAATATGACCACCCGTCAAGCGCCTTTTCCAGCTCAGCGAGACGTGCAGGATGAAAGTCACTGAGGTTCTTGAAGGTATCGACAAGGAGCTGCAGCATTGCTGACTACAGTGTAATGGCCACCTGCGCTATATATCTCGGTTGAAGATCCATGGCGTGAATAACCCGAACGAGGTGGTTCAAAATGGTTCAAATGGCTCTGAGCACTATGTGACTTAACTTCTGAGGTCATCAGTCCCCTAGAACTTAGAACTATTTAAACCTAATTAACCTAAGGACATCACACACGTCCATGCCCGAGGCAGAATTCGAACCTGCGACCGTAGCGGTTGCTCGGCTCCAGACTGTAGCGCCTAGAACCGCACGGCCACTTCGGCCGGCAAACGAGGTGGTTCGACAGATTCCATATTGGGTGTAAATCCGTGGCGTTTGGTGGCCGGAGGAGCACGGTAAACTCATCGTGATGCTCTTCCCTCGCGCACGTGCACTGCGAACTGTGTCCGCCCCCGGTAGCTGAGTGCTAAATAAAATAAACAATAAATAAAAAAATAAATAAAAACATTAAAAATAAAACATAAAAATAAATAAATAAAAATAAAAAATAAAATAAATAAATAAAAATAAAAATAAATAAAAAAATAAAAAATAAAAGATAAAATAAAAATAAATAAAAATAAAATAAAAATTAAAAGATAAAATAAAAACAAATAAAAATGATAAAATTAAAAATAAACAAAAAATTAAAAATTAAAAAGTTGTCAGCGTGACAGAATGTCAATCATAAGAGCCCGGATTCGATTCCCGGCTGGGTCAGAGATTTTTTCCGCTCAGGGACTGGGTGCTGTGTTGTCCTAATCATCATCATTTCACCCCATCGACGCGCAAATCGCCGAAATGGCGTCACATCCCAAGACTTGCACCCGGCGAACGGTCTACCCGACGGAATGCCCTACTCACACGACAATCATGCACTGCGAGCTGTGTGTCACTTTACATTGTCCTGTTGGCTGATGCCACCTTGTCGAAGAAATCAAAATGCTTGTAGGGGATACATGCCTACACGTATAGATCCATTGTGCCTTCCAGGACGACGAAAAATTCCCCAGACCTTAACTCTTCCTCCTCCGGCCAGAACACTTCCGACGAGTGTTGTAGGATGTTGACTTTCGGCTATTTCAAGCTGTATAAGTAACGGCCATCTGTCCCACGGAGCACATGGAGCATAAAACGTGAATCATACGGTGAGGCACCTGGCACCACTCAGTGGACGTCCAGTTACGGCACTGGCGTGCAAATTCCAGCGTTCTTCGTCGATGAACGCACCCAACACGGATGCACGAACCAGGCGTCTGTTGCGGCGGTCCATTCACAGCAACGTTTGCCGAGCGGTCGTTGAAGAATAACTGCTGGTAGCACCTTTGTTCATCTGGGCGGTCAGCTGCTCAAAAGTTGCACCTCTATTCGCGCGTTCACATCTCCAGCAGCCGTCGTTCACCCCTGTCACCTACGTCCCGTGGTGCACCATAGCTGCCTCGGCGCCGGTTCCGGATAGCGCCACTTTGCCTCGCACTGTATACTTTAAATAGGGCAGAAATTTAGCCGTTTCTGAAAAGTCAATGATCGTGACCTTTCGGACATCAGGTGAATCGCTCTGTTTCCGTATTACAACTACTGCATTGTTTTCTGCACCCTCTCCTGCCTACCTCCCGCCCCTTCCGACACGTTGTACATAGCCTCTGGTGTTGGCACCTGTCGTCTGTGAGTGGTTATTGCACGGTGGTCACATTAATGTGACTGGACTGTGTATAACCAAGTTTCTATACATAACAGAAAATATTTAAACGGAGATTGTACCTTACATATCCACAATGTTAACTTTATCAATTTTAAGGTACATTTTTCTCGTAAACTCTGCTTGATAATGTTACAAAATTGTAATGGCTGGTAGATAAAGGGTTTCTCTCTCTCGACCTATTTTTGTAGATAAGTAGCTTGTTTAATTTATTTTTAGAGAATATTTTGCAATTGTAAAAAAATCGAAATATTTCAGTTTTATTCATTCATAATGTTATGATTCTTGTCGTCAGTTGTGATGATGACAGGTGGCCAATGCTAAATAGAAATATACAGGGTGGACCATTGATCGTGACCGGGCCAAATATCTCACGAAATAAGCGTCAAACGAAAAAATGACAAAGCCCGAAACTTGTCTACCTTCAAGGGGGAAACCAGATGGCGCTATGGTTGGCCCGCTAGATGGCGCTGCCATAGGTCAAACGCATATCAACTGCGTTTTTTTTAAATAGGAACCCCCACTTTTTATTTCATATTCGTGTAGTACGTAGAGAAGTATGAATGTTTTAGTTCGACCACTTTTTTCGCTTTGTGATAGATGGCGCTGTAATAGTCACAAACATATGGCTCACAATTTTAGACGAACAGTTGGTAACAGGTAGGCTTTTTTAAATTAAAATACAGTACGTAGGTACGTTTGAACATTTTATTTCGGTTGTTCCAATGTGATATATGTACCTTTGTGACCCTATCATTTCTGAGAACGCATACTGTTACCGGCCGGAGTGGCCGAGCGGTTCCAGGCGCTACAGTCTGGAACCGCGTGACCGCTACGGTCGCAGGTTCGAATCCTGCCTCGGGCATGGATGTGTGTGACGTCCTTAGGTTAGTTAGGTTTAAGTAGTTCTAAGTTCTAGGCGACTAATGACCTCAGAAATTAAGTCCCATAATGCTCAGAGCCATTTGAACCATTTCTGAACCAACGCATGCTGTTGCAGCGTGATTACCTGTAAACACCACATTAATGCAATAAATGCTCAAAATTATGTCCGTCAACCTCAATGCATTTGGCAATACGTGTAACGACATTCCTCTCAACAGCGAGTAGTTCGCCTTCCGTAATGTTCGCACATGCACTGACAATGCGCTGACGCATGTTGTCGGGTGCGGTCGGTGGATCACTGTGGCAAATATCCTTCAACTTTCCCAATGAAAGAAATCCGTGGACATCAGATCCGGTGAATGTGCGGGCCATGGTATGGTGCATCGACGACCAATCCACCTGTCATGAAATATGCTTCTCAATACCGCTTCAACAGCACACGAGCTATGTGCCGGACATACATCATGTTGGAAGTACATCGCCATTCTGTCACGCAGTGAAACATCTTGTAGTAACATCGGTAGAACATTACGTAGGAAATCAGGATACATTGCTCCATTTAGATTGCCATCGATAAAGTGGGGGCCAATTATCCTTCCTCCCATAATGCCACACCATACATTAACCCACCAAGGTCGCTGATTTTCCACTTGTCGCAGCCATCGAGGATTTTCCGTTGCCCAATAGTGCATATTATGCCGGTTTACGCTACCGCTGTTGCTGAATGATGCTTCGTCGGTAAAAAGTACGCGTTCAAAAAATCTGTCAGTATCCCTTAATTTCCCTTGTGCCCTGTGGCAGAACTGTACACGACGTTTAAAGTCGTCGCCATGCAATTCCTGGTGCATAGAAATGTGGTACGGGTGCAATCGATGTTGATGTAGCATTCTCAACACGGACGTTTCTGAGATTCCCGATTCTCGCGCAGTTTTTCTGCTACTGAAGTGCGGATTAGCCGCTACAGCAGCTAAAACACCTACTTGGGCATCTACATTTGTTGCAGGTCGTGGTTGGCGTTTCACATGTGGCTGAACACTTCCTGTTTCCTTAAATAACATAACTATCCGGCGAACGGTCCGGACAATTGGATGATGTCGTCCAGGATACCGAGAAGCATACATAGCACACGCCCGTTGGGCATTTTGATCACAATAGCCATACATCAACACGATATCGACCTTTTCCGCAATTGGTAAACGGTCCGTTTTAACACGGGTAATGTATCACGAAGCAAATACCGTCCGCACTGGCGGAATGTTACGTGATACCACGTACTTATACGTTTGTGGCTATTACAGCGCCATCCATCATAAAGCGAAAAAAGTGGTCCAACTAAAACATTCATATTTTTTTACGTACTACACGAATATGTAATAAGAAATGCGGGTTTCTATTTAAAAAAAAAAGCGCTGTTGATGTCCGTTTGACTTATGGCAGCGCCATCTAGCGGGCCAACCATAGCGCCGTCTGATTTCCCCCTTCAAGCTAGACGAGTTTCGTTCTTTGTAGTTTTTTTCCCTTTTTCCTTTCGTGAGATATTTGACCCGGTCACTATCAATGGACCACCCTGTGTATTGCAGGTTTGGCAGTGAAGTCGGTAAGGAGCTGGCTGCATAATCTGTATCTGCAACGACTGAAATAATTAGTAATCTTTGGTTCAAATGGTTCAAATGGCTCTGAGCACTATGGGACTCAACTGCTGAGGTCATTAGTCCCCTAGAACTTAGAACTAGTTAAACCTAACTAACTTAAGGACATCACACACATCCATGCCCGAGGCAGGATTCGAACCTGCGACCGTAGCGGTCTCGCGGTTCCAGACTGCAGCGCCAGAACCGCGCGGCCACTTCGGCCGGCAGTCTTTGGTAAACAATAATATATATATATATATAGTACTTGTGTTACACGCTTTTTCGTATGTTGCATACATACAATTTCAAACAGATACCTAGATATACTTGACTAAGCGCCTTGTTAGAGGTTGCTTCCTGTCAGCATTCCTAGTTGACGTCCCGAGCAAGAGTGGACGAGAGCTCGCTATATACTTTGTCACACGCCGCGGAGCGGCGCTAGCGGCGCTAGTCGCGACTCGGGGATACAGCGATATCTGTTACGGACCGCGGTCGATATCTTCAACCCATAACAAGTGTAGTATCGAACGTGGATACCACACATAATTTCTAACAAGGTAACCTCCCCATCGCACCCCCCTCTGATTTAGTTATAAGTTGGCACAGTGGATAGGCCTTGAAAAACTGAACACACATCAATCGAGAAAACAGGAAGAAGTTGTGTGGAACCATGGAAAAAATAAGCAAAATATACAAACTGAGTAATCCATGCGCAACATAGGCAACATCACAGGAGATTATGAGCCCAGGAGCGCCGTGGTCACGTGGTTAGCGTGAGGAGCTGCGGTACAAGAGGTCCTTGGTTCAAGTCTTTCCTCGAGTGACAAGTTTAATTTTTTATTTTCAATTATCAAATTTCAGGCACTCACACATAATCAACTTCGCTCTCCAAAATTCCAGGACATGTTCAGATTTGCTTGGACATATGTAGGATTTGACGGTCTACGCACGGAAAAATCTGAAAACGTTAAAAACATATGTTTTGACAGAACACAGGGAAAACTGTGCGACTGTGAAACTGTTGCATTCATTTGTTGCAGTTTATGTGACAAACTCTTATGTTTTCATCACTTTTTTGGGAGTGATTATCACATACACAAGAAAACCTAAATCGGGCAAGGTAGAAGAATCTTTTTACCCATTCAAAAATGGTTCAAATGGCTCTGAGCACTATGGGACTCAACATCTTAGGTCATAAGTCCCCTAGAACTTAGAACTACTTAAATCTAACTAACCTAAGGACATCACACACACCCATGCCCGAGGCAGGATTCGAACCTGCGACCGTAGCAGTCTCGCGGTTCCGGACTGCAGCGCCAGAACCGCTAGACCACCGCGGCCGGCTTTTACCCATTCGCCAAGTGTACAAGTTACGTGGGTCGACAACATATTCCTGTCGTGTGACGCACATGCCGTCACCAGTGTCGTATAGAATATATCAGACGTGTTTTCCTGTGGAGGAATCGGTTGACCTATGACCTTGCGATCAAATTTTTTCGGTTCCCAATGAGAGGCACGTCCTTTCGTCTAGTAATCGCACGGTTTTGCGGTGCGGTCGCAAAACACAGACACTAAACTTATTACAGTGAACAGAGATGTCAATGAACGAACGGACAGATCACAACTTTGCGAAAATAAAGAAAGAAAATTTTTTCGCTCAGGGTAGAATTGAACCAAGGACCTCTGAAACCACAACTGCTCACGCTAACCACGGGACCACGGCACTCATAGCTCACAATTTCCTGTGATATGGAATATTTTGCGCATGGACTACTCAGTTTGTATATTTTGCTTATTTTTTTCATAGTTCCACATAACTTCTTCCTGTTTTCTCGATTGATCTGTGTTCAGTTTTTCAAGGCCTATCCACTGTGCCAACTTATAACTAAATCTGAGGGGGTGCGATGGGGAGGTTCCCTTGTTAGAATAATTTAGGTTAAGTAGTGTGTAAGTTTAGGCACTGATGACCTTAGCATTGAAGTCCCATAGGATTTCACACACATTTGAACATTTTTTTTTTGAGAAAAATGTACCTACACATTAAAAAAATAAAATCTCAGAAAACAGGTTTTTAAGTTGAAGATAGTTCTTTGCTAATCTTAGAAGATCCCTGCGCCATATTCTGTGTCATTTGCAGTTTCTTCATCCTCCCTGCCCCCCACCCCCTCCCACCAGCATTCCTTGAGTGCACTCTTGCCTTCCTAGCCACCATTGTCACTTCATATCTGCTTTCTAAACACGGCAGCATCCAACTCGAAACATGCCATCACCGTATTTTCCCCAAGTTGTTTCTTAACTTTTGAAGCAGCCAAACTCTCCCCACATTGCCATCATTAAATGAAAGAACTGCATCGTAACACCAAAATTCAGTGTATACTTACCTACTGTTTATGAAGCTTAGATCATAGACACTGTTAAATTATTCATTTGGGTTCTATGTTTTTCCATGCAAAAACTTATGCAATAGGTTTTGATCAGTCAAATTTTTAAAAACTTGCTTTATTACACTGCACATTTCAACAGGCAATGAGTGCCAACGATTCTATTGCTCACCAGCTATTGAAGCACGGTTGTGTTCGCACCAAGCGGTCGGTCCTTCTGGGCACAATGCATGACAAGGCCCCTGTCAGTTGATAGTTTATGGAAATAAATTTCCCAGACATCCCGCTTCATTTTCATCTCATTGTCGCAGTTCTTTCTAATTGCCACACCATAATAGTTCTGCAAACAGTCTATCTCCTTGTCTGTGAGCCATCGTTTCTCAGATAGTGGTTTTGCATGTGATAATTTTATGCCTTACATATCTTTCCTCAACTTGCGAAGGCGGGTTCTCGTTCTTTTCTTTCCAATGTATCCTAGCTTTTCCACACTGACATCTCCATATGGATTTGCTTCTAGCACACTCTGGAAGGTCTTACTGTTTCCACCCTCTTAATATTTTACATACCTTACCTCAAACAAATCAACTGACCTGAAAAAAATGTGTACTGCAACTGCAGCTTCCATGTCCCCACTGAACCTTTCAAAATTTACGCCATGTTCAGGACTTTCTTTTTGAGATTTAAGTTTTTCTTTACCCTTTATTATGCACACTGATGACACTACTTACTCAGTCCCTCTACATCTAGCACTTTGCCATTATTCGTGCTTGTTACAATTACTACACCATTCACACTAGTATGCCCTCTACTCTGCCACATCCCATCGACAGCGACAGCAATATCTGAAGAATTATCATTAATTTAAATTGCCTCATTGACAACAGCCTTCATAGAGGCAGTAGCACAATGCTTAGATGCTTCATGTAATGTACCTATATGCTTCTGAAATCTTGTCGGGTCTCTTGGGCGATTCGTGACTGCACATTGTGTATTATCAGCTAATTCCTATTTACCTACAGTAAACAATCCATTCACAAACCTAATACTGATTTTATACCTAGAGTCAGTCTACCTACTGGCACGAAACGAAAGCTGATCTTTACAGTTCTTACATCTCAGAAATAGTTTACCAGCAAGCCCATATCTCGGAGAGGTATCTTCATAACAAAATAAACTGTCACTAACATGGCATACTTGGCAAACTGCAATTGAAAATATGGCAAATGACAACAATTCAATATCTTACACAACGCTGCCACTTGTCTGTTCTACATTATTATATTTAGTACTTACAAAAGATCCCACACTTGAATTAGTGTTCAGCTTTCCTCTGGAAGTACTGTTACTAATATTTTCACTGCTAGCAATATCACTCACAGTCACGGAGGAAGCTGAAGCACACTTTGAATGCGCTATTATCATCACTAATTACATTTGCTTCAGCTTTCTTCCAGGCCCTCTTTTGTATTTTTTGTATACACTTCCAATACGAAGAATTTTGTCACAAAAACTGCAAATATGTACAGAACGTGTGCAGGAGACAAAAGGAACAGGTGAAATTTGCGTGTGAACAGGGGATCCAACCATATGCACGAAATATCTTCATAAATCAACAAATAAAGTATTTCAAGTTCAAGTAGTTGACAGAAGGCAACAGGGGGGCGTGGCAGCTTGTGCTGCACTTAAAGTTGAAACGTCCCCTTTTTAACAAGTGTACACGAGACTGTGCTTATCCTGACACACAATATTTTGTTAGCGCAACGCAATCTGACTTTCAAAAATCCCTACAAAAGAATGGCCCTGACTAACATTAACCTATATCTTTCACAAATCACTTACCTCACAAAAAAAATCTTCGCTACTCAAGCTACTGCAATACAGCGAGCGCCACTACTGCCAGCTAAATAAAAGATTCAAACTACTGAAGGCACTAACTACTGATAGGCATAGTTAGCAAATGAAAGATTTTAATAGAGAACAAACAATGTATTTACCTTAATAATGTTGAAAACTCATAATATACATAGCAGTTCATGACATCCAATTCTAAAAATTTCAAAACTCCGCCATCTCTCTCCCCACATCCACCACTGCTGGCAGCTCACCTCCAACTACTTGAAAATACATTCTGGATTTAAAGTACTTTCTGTGAGATACCAGATGACACAGTGGTTAGTTTATGTGACAGCTACACGATTTTATCACGACGCTACTAATGAGTGACAATATACAATGTTGCTTTTGCAGTGTTTCTGTTTTATTTCTGCACAGTTTTTCTGTATTATTTTGGAAAGTAAAACATGTTTTAATAGTATCTTTTGTGGTATAGCAACAATGAGACAGCCTTTTTCGTGGCACAACAATATGTTACTGTACAGTACTTTCGTCATCACGCCAATAAGCATAATAACTACGGTACCCATAAGCAAAGCATTTCACTTTCGTTTATGATGGGTAAGTATATTGATTTCAGCAGAACTTTTCTTACAGAGGACGATAACTACGACACTTCCACAGAATTATCTTACAGCAAGACGCACATTTAGCGCTACAGGACACGCATTTGAGAGATTAATTTTGTACTTAAGCCATTTATTTTTCAAGATTTTTGAATTACAAAGAAAGTTTTCCATGATACATTTCAAATAGGCAAAGCAATTGCAATATTACAACTAATATAAGGCACTGTGCAGCAAACAAGAAAAAAAATCAGTAGTAAAACTAGCTTAACAGAGTAATACAAAGTGAAATTTAGTAGCACTATGCCTGGCAAACACCCGCAGTAAATGCTATAACTTATACCTAAGCATGACAAAGCTCAAAGTACTATGCCTGGCAAACACCCGCAGTAAATGCTATAACTTATACGTAAGCATGACAAAGCTCAAGCAGAAAAAATAGTACACTAAAGACAACAATGCAGATAAAGGAAATGTATAATCACATCTTAATGTCTATGTAATTAAAGTGGTGCACCACAACTATTTCTACAAAAGAAATTACCAAGTACTTGAAAAGAAAATTATATATGCAGTTACTGTTATTAGTCTGTTCTTATTGTTCTTTCCATTCCAAGAGCTCCTTTTTCGAAGAATGTGGATCATAAAATAATTATTTCATAGATCTGTTGACAGACAGTGTTCACGTTAGCAAATGCATTTAATTTTATTTTATAAAACCAATGCTGCAACACAGCTGGAAACCAGATATCAAATGAAATAAGCAATTACGCAAACCAAAGCATAAATATATCATTCAATAGTCATGTGACATTTCATAAGTTAGTAGAAATTCTCTCAACTCTCGTAGAAAGACGCTTGTCATAATCAGGTGTGCAGGTGTAAGTATCTTTTCAAGTAATGAGCGTGTTGTATTTGCGATGCTTTCTACAAAGGAATGTCAATAGCGAGGATAATGGCCTTTTTTTTTCCTCTCCATCTAATGGCTTTCTTTTGTCAGACGACTACCTCTCAGATGGGCGCCCAAAACGCATTATGTCAAGGTCACTTACCTTTCTTACTGAAATATTTACGACAGCAGTTTCTGCTACAGTGACAGTCTCATATGAAAAATTTCACAGGTCAAGAATTTGCATTACAAATCTGTAGAAACAAAATCCTGTTGATATAACAGTGTCCAAAAAATTTTCGTCGGCATTGTAATACATTCACACATGTATACACATTTCATATTTCTAAAGTACCATTCTTGGTTTCTAACATCCTCTTCCACAAATCAGAGTCCCTAATCACTACTCATTATTCCTTGCTTTATTACACATATACATATTCGTAGACACTTCTTCAATATTTCATCATAATAAATACGTAGCATAATCAAATTCCTCATATAGCATCAGCTTATTGATCATAAACATACCGCAACAGCGTAATACACATAGTCATCGTAATAATAACATCATAACACCTCAGTCCTCAGTCAACTCACAAAATCGTTGTAGCTTCCTCCAATAATTTCAAAACCTAAAAAAAATTCTCTGCACATGTCAAAAGTGTCATCTGCCTGAAACGTACCTTAAAAATCATGATCCCATACCAAATACATCATTCAAAGCTCTCATAGTATCACAATGGTTCTGAAAATTATGAAGGGTTCACACAGTACACACAAAATAAAATTTCATAAGTGTGAAGTTATCCAGCTGTGTAATTGCGTAAACATCTGTCACTGACATAGAAAAAAAATGTTTGTCTCTCTCAGTTAAATGATCAGATAGCTGTGTAATTCTGTGTTAGAGAAATATGGTACCGATGTGTAAAGTTGTATAAGCAAATACCATATTAGCTAGGGCTCCTTGTGCTTGCCAAATACATGGTACACAAAGTAGGCGTGTACCCCCCTGAGGATTAATGTAATTATACCCTCAGGTGTTACAGATTATTGCAATGGAATGAAATGTATCACAGAAAACCTTTGTATCATTATACTTCAAATATTTTTAAAAATAAATGATTTAAGTACAAAATTAATCACTCAAATACGTGTCCTGTAGCGCTAAATGTGCGTCTTGTAAGATAATCTCTGTGGAAGTCTCGTAGTTATCGTCCTCCGAAAGCTAAGTTCTGCAGAAGTCAATGTACTTACCTCATGATAAACAAAAGTGAAATACTTTGCGTATAGATATCTTAGTTATTACGCTTATTGTTGTGATGAAGAAAGGACTGTGCTGTAACGTATTGTTGTGCTACAAAAAAGGCTGTCTCATTGTAGCTATACCACAAAAGTTACTACTAAAACATGTTTTACTTTCCAGAAGAATTCAGAAAAACTGTGCAGATATAAAACAGAAACACCGCAAAAGCAACATTGTAAATTGTCACTCGTTAGTAGCGTCGTGATACAATCGTGTAGCTGTCACATAAACTAACCACTGTGTCATCTGGTATCTCACAGAAAGTACTTTAAATCCAGAATGTATTTTCAGGTAAACCAAAATGTTGCATTAAAATCTCAATAACAGTACTGGTAAATGTTCTAAGTATGTGAGCCTTATAGACATTACATAATCGTGCAACTAACAAGCAAGAATGTACAAATACAACACTGTGTCGTCTGTTCACTATAACAATGCAATCGTAATTTCTGTTTAAAAATGTTCCCTAGGTTCTAGACTGGATATTTAACTTCAAACATTGTTGCATGTTAACAGTTTCTTAAGTCTGACAAAGCATACTAGAAATGTGAAGTGAAAAGTTTTATGGCAAAGACAAAGTTAAAAAGCAGATTATCTTTCAATAAACGGGTTTACATGTGAAGTGTGGTGCAATCCTTTACTCTTCATAGTACTCAGAGTTTGAACTTGAATGCAATTATCATGCGGTATACGTCGGTAAAGAATACTGGAATTTTTCTCAAGGTTAGCGTCTATGTTATTTTTCCCTGAGCCAGCCGGCGCACGCGGCTGCCTGCTGTGCGAGTCATTGTCTGTCTCTTTGTTGGCGTGCGTCGTTATTGGGATTAGGAGACCTAACTTCTACAAATTCGCCTTGCCGAGAGGGCCCAGCTCTGTTAGAATCCCGCCAGTTCTGATGAAATTCAGGTCTGTCGTTATGTCGGTAGTTACATAGTTTCTTGTTTGTCGGTCACGTGGTGGAGAATTTCTCCCTGAATCGTAACTGTGCGCTGAACTGTTGCGTCTGAAATTATTCTGTCTCCCTTGATAATATTTATTTTGGTTCCCATATTGTCTGTTTCTCTGATTGTCTCTGTGATAGTCATTACCGCAGAGAGGTGATCTTTCCCTGTAGTTATTACTACTCTGC
Source organism: Schistocerca nitens (assembly GCF_023898315.1). NCBI lineage: Eukaryota > Metazoa > Arthropoda > Insecta > Orthoptera > Acrididae > Schistocerca > Schistocerca nitens. The sequence goes on from NC_064621.1 coordinate 246,478,596, forward strand.
CAACGGTTGTCATACGGGTGGTGTCTGTTTTGGTCACGATTTGTGTTGTGAGAATAGCCTTGTCGTGTCCAGTTATTACTTCTTTCATCGCGGAATTCCGACGGATGTGACCTGTAATTGTTGTGTTCCTGGTTTCGCGTTCCACGATTGTCAGTGTCAATTTCTAATTCTTGTAAGAGTCCCTGAAATGCTTCAATGTCGTCTTTGCAACGTCCTGCCAAAATAATATGTCGTAAATGTTCAGGCAGTTTGATTAGGCAAATGCGGATGAGTTCTGAGGGGCTGTATGGGTTTGAAAGATACTGATTCTTATGCAACATGTCTTCAAAATATTTCATAAGACTGGAAAATTCAGATTGTTCGAAACGTTTCATCATTATGATGCTATGTTTTACTCGGTCTTGTGTGGCTTGAGACCAATATGCTGAGAGGAAGGCATGCTAAAACTCTCCTTCACTGTGGCAATCGTGAATGACCGACCGCATTCTTACAGCTGGTTCATTCTCTAAGTAGCCACACATAAATTCTAATCTGTGCTCTAATGACCAGTTGGGAGGAAAACAATGAGAGAATTGATGAAGCCCCGCTTGTGGATGAATGTCGTTGACGGAATTCTTAAATGTTTTGAATTTACGTGTAGTAATGAACAGCTTATAGTCAAAATCATCATGTCGGCGAGTCGCATGTCGGTCATTATTACGTCGTTTCGGCGGTTCCATCTCAAAATTCGGTGTGCCTTGCCAATTTCTTTCATAATTTCCGAAGTGTCCTGTGTTATTATTTTGTGGTTGTTCCGTATTTCTAAGTCCCTCTTCCCGTATTGGAGCGCGAGTGGCCTCTGAAATACGTAATTCTTGTATTACCTGAGTCAGCTGATCTTGTACTTCCGGATTTCTCTTTGGTGTTGCGTATTAATTTGATTCTGATTTTGTTTGAATTTCCTAATTTGTTCGCCCTCTTCTGTGTCATTAAAGACTACCGGTTTTGTGTCGTTCAGATTATCATCTACCTTCGTAGATAAGTTAGTGAACTGATCCGAAAGTTCGGCTACTTTCTCCGATAGTGAACACATTTCCTCAGTGTGTTTTTCTGAACCAAGTTTCAGAGTGTCCATTTGTGTTGAAATCGAATCTACTGTGTCCTTTAAGTTTTCTTGAGTTTTTGCAAGTTGCGTAACCGAATCGGTAGATGCAACTGAGTCAATTTTAGCCGACAAGGTCTCATGATTTTCATGAACAATGGTTTGCAGTTCTTTTACGGCTGCTTCGTGAGTCTGTAATGCATTTTCATGCCGTAAAAAATAGGTTGAAAATGCTCACAAATTTGTGTTTCTACGTCATTACAGACTTTTTGACATTTCGATTCAATGTTATGTAACTCATTAGTTAAATCTTCGCGTGTTTGTTCAAGTGTGGTGTCTAACTTCCGAAGATTTTGTTCCATTGTGTCTAACTTTTGAAGCTTTTGCTGTGTTTGTCTCTGATTTTGTTCCATTGTGTCTAACTTTTGAAGCTTTTGCTGTGTTTGTCTCTGATTTTGTTCCATTGTGTCTAACTTTTGAAGCTTTTGCTGTGTTTGTCTCTGATTTTGTTCCATTTGCTGCATTAATTGCAATAATAATGTGTTAGTGTCTGGAATCGGTTCCTCTATGCTTTTCGGCACTGCATTTGCACCGGCAACATTTACATTTTGACGAGCAGAAAATGTGTCTTGACTTATTTGAGAGAACGGTGAGGACCCAAAACCTGAGTCTACAGTATTTGCAATATTGTGTTCTGTCATTCCCGATTCCTGAGGCGAGCTGTTGCCTACCGATCGATCGATAATGCTTACCTGTTCACTAATTGTTCCACTGTCTACGCCATTATTTGCCGCCCGCTCAATTTCCCTATGCACAATTACCTAATTACCACTTTGAATGTCTGTTAATTCATTACTCGGCGGCGCTAACACACTGCTTTCGTCTTCACTGTCATTTCTCAGTTTACTTTGGAGCCTAGTATTACGTTTTTCACACGCCATTATTGTCACAATATTTCACACGACAACACAGAAAAACACAATTTGAAGAGCAAAAATAGGGGAACACATTAACATAGCACTGAAAATAATATCTAGTTAATTGCAAGCGCAGCTGCGAAATACTTGCTGCAAATCTACATGCATGCCACAACTGTTTTACTGTACAACAATCAAAAACTACAACTACAAAGGAAATTCTCTCTATAATTACGCGCTAGTAATAAACAAAAGCTACACTAATTACACAAACTACAAGAAAAAATCAGAAGATTCCAGTGAGGTATCCTCGGCTAAGGGTCGACATATGAAACGTCCCCTTTTTAACAAGTATACACGAGACTATGCTTATCCTGACACACAATATTTTGTTAGCGCAACGCAATCTGACTTTCAAAAATCCCTACAAAAGAATGGCCCTGACTAACATTAACCTATACCTTCCACAAATCACTTACCTCACAAAAAAATCTTCGCTACTCAAGCTACTGCAATACAGCGAGCGCCACTACTGCCAGCTAAATAAAAGATTCAAACTACTGAAGGGACTAACTACTGATAGGCATAGTTAGCAAATGAAAGATTTTAATAGAGAACAAACAATGTATTTACCTTAATAATGTTGAAAACCCATAATACACATAGCAGTTCATGACATCCAATTCTAAAAATTTCAAAACTCCGCCATCTCTCTCCCCACATCACCACTGCTGGCGGCTCACCTCCAACTGCGCAACGCTACGCGCTGTTCACATCCAGCTGCCGCTGCCCAACACTACAATGGCAGACAACAATGCAAACTAGCCACAGACTGCACACAGCACAGCCAATGATTTTCATACAGAGCGCTACGTAACGTTGCCAATAAGAAAACATGAACAGCCTACTTCCAAAGTATAAGGGACGTTCAAAAAGAAACGATCGGAAGTCTGGAATGCGCAAACCGGTGATTGGAGGATAATATAGTGGCGTGTGTAACGAGGTGGGGTTCCGACCAGAGAGTGGAAGTCCACAGGCCGTCGTTAGAGGGCAGGCGTGCACTTCACGTGACTGTACAGAGCTATAAGCAGCATGCATCAATCATCCAACGCTGCCAGTCGCATTGTAAACAGTGACATGGAGGTGTCAAAAGAAAAGCAAGGAGGTGTTGTTCCTTTCTGTGATAGCGGAATGAGTACGAGGAACGGACATTCATCGACGAATGTCACAAGTGTACGGCGAACACTGGATGTCCCTTGCAAGGGTCAAGGCGTGGCACAATCGCTTCAGGGAAGGACGTGTGTCATTAGCCGATGATGCACGGTCTGGAGCACCACACTGCATTATCGATGACATCGTCCAGCTGGTGGATGCACTCGTTACCCGGCCCGCCGAGTGACAGTGAAAGCCATAGCCGCCATGTTCGGATAGAGCGTCGTAAGTGTTCACACCATCATGAAGGAACGACTGCACATGTGCAAAGTGTGTGCCCAATGGGTGCCCCACAGTCTTCAAACACACCAGGAAGCATGTCGAATTGCCCACTGTCCTGCTCATCTGCAGCGCTATGCTCGGGAAGGGAATGCGTTCCTGGCAGGAGTGGTGGCTGGAGATGAGTCATGGTGTCATCACTTCTAATCAGAATCAAAACGACAAAGTCTCCAGTGGAAGTATCCAGGGTCACCAGCACCAAAAGAATCCAAGGTCATCCACACGAGTGTAGGAAAGGTTATGCTGACGTTCTTCTTTGACCGAGATGGCTTCCTTCTGATTCACTTCCTGCAGCACGGGGCAACAGTGAGTGCCCAGCGTTACTCGCAAACCTTGACCACCCTTCGCCAAGCGATCAAATCCAAACGACCAGGCAATCTCATCCGTGGGGTCATTCTGTTCCACGACAGTGCAAAGCCTCATGCGGTTAACACAGTCGCGGCACTCCCGCAGAAATTAAATGGGAGGTTCTCGGCCACCCTCCATACAATCCGGACCTCTCTCCCTGTGATTACGCCATTTTTGTCGCCTTCAAAAGGCTCTGAGGAGCAAATGATACACCTCGGACGACGACGTCCAGCTGTATGTGCAGAACTAGTTAACATCGTAGTCCCGTGAATTTTATGAGACAGCCATTCACCGCCCTGTTTCACAGTGGGTCAAGTGTCTCAACAGCCAGGGTCAATACTTCTAACAAACAGGTACTGGTTTCTGTAATTATGTCTCCGGCTCTTTTCTTTTTGAACGCCCCTTATAAATGAATATTTAAACCCTTAATGGCTAGAATTCCATTAAAAACATATTTATCTAGTAAAGTACGCCATGGGCAAAAAAAGGCATTTTGCCCCCTATAAAGGTACAATTTCCCCATAATACGCTAAATCGAATGGACGTGTGAATGAACTGACTGCACTGATCTCATCAGACAAAGAATTAGCAACGCCCCGTGCAACACGATTCTACACGTAGCATTCATAGCGACTTTGCAACATGAGTCAGAAAAAAATTTAAAGGTGAAATGTAAATATGTCATAAAGGCTTAACGAAATAATTTTGCAGATAGCCGATGCCTACCGCCAGTTCCCGTTATATGAACTATTTCATCAAGCAGCAAACGCAGCGACCAACTGCATTCAACCCAGCGCCTCTCACCTGCACGCCGACCAGCACAAGACAGCCTTATTGAAATCTCAAACAAGGCGTCACCATTCGGCGGGCAGCGACGTAACTGGTGCGCTGAAGCGGAAACCAAACACGTTACTTCCCGTAAAATAAGCTTCGAACACTACACAAGATAACCAAAGTGCACGCTGTTGATCCTTGGTACCGAATCAATGAAAACTGAAATTGCCTATTCAACAGGGAACTTTCTAAGTTTAAGAGAGCTGTCAAGAGAAACCAATGTGTATAGAAGAGGGGTTCTGAAGTACTTGGCTCAAATGGCTCTGAGCACTATGGGACTTAACTGCTGAGGTTATCAGTCCCCTAGAACGTAGAACTACTTAAACCTAACTAACCTAAGGACATCACACACATCCATGCCAGAGGCAGGATTCGAACCTGCGACCGCAGCGGTCGCTTGGTTCCAGACTGTAGCGCCTAGAACCGCTCGGCCACTCTGGCCGGCTTCTGAAGTACTGAGGAACCGTTGTATATGCTGCGATAACAAATATACAGAAGGCACTTCAGCTGAAAAAGAAAGGACATCTGTAAAAAGGGAAATAATGAAAACTCGACAGAAAATTATACGCTCAAGGAAGGAATTGGAAAGAAACCTTGGATAACAGAATAAATACACTGACGAAAAAAGATCACAGCACTAATATGGCGTTGTCCGACATAATCGAATGTTGGTAGGCGAGTTTCTACGACTGAAATATGATATTTTTTTCAAATTTCGCGCCAGTCGCTGAAGAGCGGCGCCCGTAGCGCCACTACGAAGATGCAAATCAGGTTTGCTATAATACACGCTGTAACGGTCTTGAGTGTTAGTTAGCTTTGAGATTGGACATGGTGAGTTAATGTTAGTCAAGAATGTCTTTAAGGTGACACAGACACCGTTCTCAACACCTCACTGAGTTTGAATGAGGTCGTGTAATACGGCTATGAGAAGCTGGATGTTCCTTCTGCGTTATTGCAGAAAGACTTGGCAGGAATGTAGCTGCTGTATATGATTACTGGTAGCGGTGGTCACGAGAATGCACAGTCGCAACAATCCCGGGCTCCGGACGGTCGAGTGGCACTGCCGAGAGGGAAGACCGTCGTCTTCGACGTATACCCGTGGCACAACGCTCTGCGTCTGCAGCAGCAGCTAGAGCTGCAGTGGACACCACAGTGACACAACGAACTGTAACAAATCGGATACCTCGAGGACAACTCCGAGACAGATGCACTGTAGTGTACATCTCACTGAACCCAAACAACCGCCATCTGCAACTTACGTGATGTCAAGAGAGAGCTCATTGGAGGACAGAGTGTAGGTGCGTTGTGTTTTTTGATGAAAGCTGGTTCTGCCTCAACGACAATGACGGCTGTGTGCTGATTACGAGAAAGCCAGTTGAGGGCCTGCAACCAACCTGTCTGCGTGCTAGACAGATTGGACCTACGCCTGGGGTTGTGGTTTGTGGTGCAATTTCGTACGACAGCAGGAGCGCTCTCGTTGTTATCCCATGCGCCTTGACTTCAAAACTGCACTTCAGTCTGCTGATTCGACCTGTTGTCAGCTTTCCAGGGGGTGTTTTCCAACCGAAACCGCTCGTCCACATACCGCTGTTGTAACCCAAAATGCTCCACAGGGTGTCGACATGTTGCCTTGGTCTACTCGATCACAACATCTGTCTCCAATTGAGTACTATGGGAAATCATAGAACAACAACTCCAGCGTCATCCACAAACAGCGTTAACCGTCTCTGTATTAACCAACCAAGTGCAAGAGACTTGTAATTCCATCCCGAACTGACATCCGACACTTATACTACGCGTTTGCATGCTAGCATTAAACATTCTGGCGGTTACACCGGTTATTAATACACCAGCATTTCAAATTTGTAGTGGCTTATATCGTGCTTACATTAACCAATGATCTTGCAATGTCAATCAGTTGAATATGTTATCTACACGAATGTACTCTACATTAATTTTTGATATTGCGATTTTTTTTCTTCAGTATACTTCAATTGTTCGAAGAAATATGGAAGTCCAAAATTATTCACGGAAAGATAGGAATACACTAATTTGTCACTCAGAAATTAAATCTAGGAGAAGTTCACGAAAGCTAAAGCGACAAAGATACAGGAAGAATGTAGAGAAATTGGAAAACAGAGAGGCGTCGGAAAGACAGATTAGTCATTTATAAAATTCAAAGCAACCATCGGGGTGCTAGGTGGAATTAGAACAATAACGATCTCTACGAGTTGGAGGAACTGTCTGATCATATGTTTGAAGAAAATATAAGAGTCATACGGAAGACGTAAGGGATCCGATATCGGAATCGGAGTTTTACCGAGCTTCGGGATTTCTAAAATAATTGGAAGACGTGGCAACCAAATGACTATTAAGTCGATGTGTAGACTCTACGAGACGTGATACTTCCCGAATAACGTAATTCACACAATGCCGAAGATATCAACATAGACAAATAGGTTAACTATCACACAGTCAGCTTAACAGCTCAAGCGTCAAAGCTGCTGACAAGTATAATAGAAGAACTGAAAGAAATTTGAGGATCTGTGAAATTTAAAGTTTTCCCGGCGAACTGAATAATCAAAAAGATTTCGGGCTTGCAGCCGGTCGTCGTTAGCTTCCATCCACGATATTTCGACTGGACAACTGCCAGCCATCCTCAGGTGAGCTATCGAAGACTGACGAAGACGCCCTCCGTTCCGTAATACATAGCGTGCAGCGAGTATTCCGCGCATGCGTCAAAATCATATGGAGAGACGAACCACACCGCCCGCCAGCAGCGCCCTCGCTGGTGGAACTGCAGAACTCAGCTGTCTTCGGCGTTGTCAATTGCCGCGGCAATCGGAGTACTCTGACGTCTTCGTCTGGAGCAGATCTTAGAGATGACGGGGTTCCACGCATTATCTAGCTGGTAGCCATTGTCACGGTTGATAAGACTGTCTGTCATGCGAATTTCCACTGATTCTTTTATGACGGAGTCCCAAAAGGATGTTGCTGTGACCAAAATTGTTGTCTTGTCATACTCTATTGAGTGTCCAGTGGAAATGCAGTGCTCAGCAATTGCAGACTTGCTAGGTTGCAAAAGGCGAGTACAGCGCTGATGTTCAGTGCAACGTTCTTCTACTGTTCGCAATGTTTGTCCTATACATGACATGCCACGCTGACAAGGTATTTTATAAATTCCCGCCTTCCGCAATACCAGATCGTCTTTCACTGACCCCAGCAGGTCGGAAATCTTCGATGGTGGGTGGAAAATTACTTTCACTTCGAAACCGTGGAGGATTCTTGCAATTTTGAAGGAAATGTTGCCAACAGAGGGAAGAAAAGCTAAAGATTTAGTAGACGTGCTCTCTTCTTTCTCCACTCCCTGTTTCTTTGGCTTAATTGCAAGTGCCTTGCTAATTTGCCGGGTAGAATAACCATTCTCTTTGAACACCCTCTTCAGATGGGCAAGCTCTTCAGGCAAACTATCTGCATCTGACACTAATGAGCTCGTTGTACAAGTGTTTTAAGTACACTCATTGTTTGCGATGGGTGATGGCAGCTGGACGAATTTAAATACAAATCAGTATGTGTGGGCTTACGATAAACCGAATGCCCCAGAGAGCCATCACTCTTCCGTCTAACTAGCACATCCAAGAAAGGAAGGCAACCATTTTTCTCTATCTGATAAGGATCCCATATGGCGCAGCAGGAAGGAAGAGGATGAAGAAGCCTAATGTAGGGAATCCCTTTAACATTTAACTGCCCTGAAGAGGACCGCAACAAGTCGGCCGAAACGTCTGCAGTTTAGTTGCTTCAGTTTTTTTGTAATGACGCCGCCTAATACCCAAAATTAGTGTATACAGTGCAGCGTCCACGGGAAGCTGGAAGGCCAACATATGAAACGCCTGAGTGCAGATAACCCAGCAACGCCAGACACAGCAAAATTGACTCGTTCTCGGCAATGTTTGCCTGGATCTTTTATGAAACAATAGCAACTGCGGGAACTTCGAAGCTATTTGGGACCTCTGAACGGTGGTGGGTCGGCAGCTGCCAACGGTTCCTTTCCTGTCGAGGGTAATACGAGGGGCGTTCGATAAGTAATACAACACTTTTTTTCTGAAAGCAGGTTGGTTTTATTCAGGATTATAATGCAGAACATTGTTCCCCACCCTTTTGGCTACAAAACCCGGTTTTTCAATATCCGTTCAGTGCGACGGCTTTACGCCACTTTACTGGCATGGGGTTTATATCCACATGGCACTACTCTACTGGTCGACGTCAGAGCCAACTTCTTGCTTCATCAATCACCTCCCCATCATCCATGTACTGCTTCCCACAGAGTGCATCCTTCATTGGGCCAGACAGTTGGAGGTCGGAAGGTAAGAGATCCAGGCTGTAGGATGGATGAGGAAGAACAGTCCAATGAAGATCTGTGAGCTCCTCTTGGCTGCACATGCTTGTGTGAGGCCTTGCGTTCTCACTGAGTTGGAGAATTTCGTTTGCCTTTTTGGTGGCGGCGAGCACACTGAATTTGTTTCTTCAATTTCCTAACAGTAGCACTCTACACTTCCGAGTTGATACTTGCACCATGAGGGAGGTCATCGAACAGAATAACCCCTTCAGAGTCCCAGAAGACAGTAGCCAAGACTTTATCATCTGCGGAAGGTGCTACTCCATAGGTTGCCGTTTTGTTTCCGGTTCGATATTTCATCGCCTGTGACGATGTTCGACAAAAAATTGTCACGATCAGCCTCGTAAAGTGCAATCAATTCTGCACAGATGGTCTTCGTTGCTCCTTATGGCCTTCTGTTAGGCAGCGAGGAACCCAGCGGCAGTACCCCTTTCAGTACACCCCCCCCCCCCCTGATGGACGTGTGTGTCAGCCCTACCAACAGACGACCAGTTGAGCAGCGAGGTGTTTTATTGTGAATCGTCGATCAACTCGACTGAGTGTTTCCATACTCGCCAACATCGCAGGAGTTACAGCTATGTGCGATCTGCCGGCACGCGGAAGATCCGATAGGTTTTCGCGACCTTGTCCGATGATGACAGACGCCTAGCCCAACAACTCATCATGCTTCTGTTCACTGTCAGGTCTCCATAGAGATTCTGGAAGCGCCTATGAATATCTGAAGTGCTCTGATTTTCTCCCAACAAGAAACTCAATGACAGCTTCAAAATGGTTCAAATGGCTCTGAGCACTATGGGACTCAACTGCTGAGGTCATTAGTCCCCTAGAACTTAGAACTAGTTAAACCTAACTAACCTAAGTACGTCACAAACATCCATGCCCGAGGCAGGATTCGAACCTGCGACCGTAGCGGTCTTGCGGTTCCAGACTGCAGCGCCTTTAACCGCACGGCCACTTCGGCCGGCCTCAATGACAGCTCTCTCCATCGAACGCACCTCCGTTACAGACGAGATTTTGAAGGTTACGTACAGCACCTGCACCTGTGGGAACTTCAATGAAACTATGGGAACTGACGCGGGAATTTTGCACGATGTCACACAACAAACTCCGCATTTTTTCAACCGAAATTTCCCGAGAATAAAGTGTTGTGTTACTTATCGAATGACCCTCGTATTTGTGGTTTTCATGTGACAGTTATATCAGGAAATACATCTGGAAGGAGAAAAAAGGTGGCAGGGTAGTATGGAGCAGAGTTACCTACGTGAGCACGTTTATTAAACAACTAATCACAAGAGGTTAAAGATATCTGTTGATTCAGGCACTCTTCATTTCGATTACTTGTTTTTGCGTATCGATTACGGGAGAGTTTTTGTATATCTTCCAACTGCTCGCTGGTCGATTTCGTTATGCCTCTGCTGCATGAGAAGTATTCACGCTTCACTAGCGATCTCTGGAGTGATTACGTGAGCCAATGAACGCCGAGGGCGTGTTGGCGTCAAGCGAGCGCATTGTATTTGAAGGAAGGAAGCGAGTTAGTTGTAATGAGGCTGTTGAAAAGAGTCACTTGCAAGTACTAAGGCAGTCAACCTGTTGCTGTATTAATATATGTGGAGTTTGTTGCAGTAATTATCCTAATAAACCAGAAGTTTATTTGAATTTTGCAATTTCTTTTACCTTGCTCAGACAAATACTTCCATCTAATGCTTTTTCTAAGGTAATAATCAAGGAATGTTAGGTTGGTGCATAAGTTCGTAGCGTTTTTGATTTGCATGTTGTTATTGCGGTTACTATGGGCTCATTAACCGATTGTCATTTTTATTTGTCGGTCACTGTAGCAATTTGAGTTCACATATTTTCTTTTTGTCATTTGGGGAAAGTGAGTGCAGCTGTGGACGCTGGAAAACGGACTGCCAACTGGAGAAATCGGAACGTTTCCGTCATATTCTACTGTGTTAAGTTCAGTAGAGGGTGACAGCAGCTGAGGCAGCCAAAAACATTTGCAATATTTATGGGGATAATGCTACTGGGCGGACCATGGCAATAAAATGGTTTTGTCGTTTTAAGGAGGAGTGTTTTGACCTTAGTGACTCTTCACACACTTAGCAAGACTTTCAGGATTTGATGAAAATCTTTTAAACACATAATCCACAATACCCCACGTCAGTACACTCGAGAACTGGCAAATGTCACGAACTGTGATCGTTCCATCATCTTGTGACATTTTCGTGCAATGAGAAGGGTTCAAAAATTGGATGCACGGGTACCACGTGTTCTAAGTCAAAACCTCAAAAAATCATTTGGTGGCCCCAAGTGCATCACTGCTTGCTCGTCATTGATTGGCTTGTGAACACCACCGAAAATTTCTCTTCCGTATGAGAAATGGTGCCTTTGTGCTAACATAAGTAAAAGAAAGAAATGGTTAAGCCTACACAAAGCAGCAACTCCCTGTGCATCCACAAAATATTATGTTATACATCTACTGGAACATCGACGCCGTAGTGTACTATCGATTGCATCTCCGAGGTGCAAACATTACCGCTGATATTTATTATCAACAACTGAGGCATATTTCAGAAACAATCCAAGAACAACGATCAGGAAGACTGCGTGAAGTGATGCTGCTCCAAGGTAACGCCCGCCCGTATTTTGCTAACTAACAAAAAACGCTATACAGGAGTTGGGCTGGCAAGTCGTTCCGCTCCCACTTTATTCACCTGATCTTGCGCCCTCAAATTTTGACCTTTTCCGCTCTCTATAGAACAACCTTCAAGGAACTTCTTGACCGGGTGAAAATGCGCTCCAAACAGGGCTCGATGAGTTCTTCGCCTCAAAACCACGTGATTTCTACAGTCGTGGAATCGAAAAGTTAGCCCAGCGCTGGCAGACTGTATTAAACAGTGGAAGATAATATACTATTATTGAAGACTGATGTCAGTGTTATGTGTATCTGTTGTGCTTATTAAACTCTACAAACTTATTCACCAACCCAATGGATTGTAAATAAATTTAGTGTGGATTATTAATTTTTAGTGCCTTAGAAAGATGCCTATGAAGAGTCACAGTTGTATATAAGGGTCAATTCTGTAAAAGTAAGGTAAGTCACGCTGTCGAACTACGAAACTGCGCCTGCCGAATTCTTGTCTTATTCTTTTCGGTTGGTGTGAGCTTGTCAGTCCATGTATGTGAAATTGTGCGTGTGATTTAATTTCTTATAGGATAGGAACTGGCTATTAATAGCCTACAGGCCTTGTTCATAAATGTAGTCACAACAGAACATATCTAAAATACTGTTAGATTGTACCGTTGTGCAATATATGCATCGATATTGATGTCTATCGAAACGTGCTTGGATTTAGTCAGATGCTCATCGTCGCTATAGATATCACCTTTTGTCAGACGCCACACAGAGGTACGAGGCCAAGAACGTGTATGGACGACAACTGAAGAAAGGGCTTGTAATAAGGTCAAGGATGTACACATTTTGATTCCTTGCGATCCTGCATTGCAGTATAGGCAAGTAAGATATTCAGGAGTACTCTTTGTGTCACATTGACTCAGGGATAACCATGGATGTCCAATGGCCTTTACCAACCTCACATTGATGGTTATTGAACGCATGAGTCCTATGATTGACAAGAGGCACAGGTAAGTGTATAGGCTATACAAAAATTCTTCTGTAATGTACATGCATTTCATTTTATACTGAATGTTGACCACATGCCTCTTGTAGAAATTCCACATCCAGAAATTTTTTTACCTCGATTATGCATCAGTCACAGTCACTTTCTCATTTCTACTCTATTTAGGTACAAGTGTGGTCAGGTACAAGCACTTAGAGGAGGAACTGCATTACAGACACATACACACACACACACACAGAGAGAGAGAGAGACACTTGTCTCTGGCTGTTTTGGATTGACTGCACACTGCAGTTGCATCTGGGGTGGGAGTGTGGGAAGGGAGGCAGCATGGGGGCAGGGTGAGGGAGGGATAGCCATGATGGGCTGGGTGAATGTGGGGAGAGGATAGGGCTGCCTGGGGAGTGGGGGGGGGGGGGGGGGGAGCAGAGTAAAGAGAAGTAGAGGAGGAGAAAAACTAGTGGGAGCATTGGTGGAACAGAAAATGTGTGAAGTGCTGAAGTGGGAGCAGGAAAGGGATTAGGTAGTATCGGGGTACAGGAGCTGGAAGGAAGTGTGGCCAGTCGACATCAGCGTGGTGTTGGCCGCCCAAGGGTGGACTTGAAAGTGTGGCATGCGATGTGAGATGTTAAGGCAGGAGAGGACACCAAGCACAAAGGAAGTGGAGTGGCGGAAGGCGAAGAGACAACACCTGCGTATCTCATAGTACTGTTCTGAATGGAACTTGCAGTTAGTACACAGGTGCGAGGAAGGAACTCTTTACAGTAAAGATATGGAGAATCTACAGTTTCCTGTTAAAGTAGCTGGTTTCCAGGAGAATCCATGCATTACTAATGGTGTTACTTAGATTTTGCAAAGTTGTACTAACAGCTTGCGTTGGGATACAAAGACCGGAATTGCTGGGAACTATTCTACCAGTGGAACTTCGGATTCGAATGTAATAAAAGAATTTCACTCTCAATTAACATTGACATCTCCTTATTAGTAATCAGTCTCTTCTTTCTTTAAAGTGTTTTCAGGTATTTTGTGTCCAGAGGATTTATTTGTACAAGGTCCGTCACATTAATCTGAACATCGCCTTTTTTCAACGGTAACTTGCAATAACCACTGTCTGAAGCAGGTGGCAGGAGTGGAGAGCATATAAACCGTGTCGGATGTAATGTCGTTGACGTAATGCGGAAACTCAGCGATTTATCTGACGTCCAAAAGGGCTTAATCCATGGCTTTCGGGCCAAGGGTGGGAGAATTTCCGAAACGGCTAAGTTTGTGCCGCCGTGGTTAAAGTATACCGTGCCGGCACGATGGCGCTATCCAGAACTGGCATTGAGGAACTGTGGTGCACCACAGGACGTAGATGACAGGGGTGAACGACGACTGCAGAGATGTATACGTGCGAGTAGACGTGGAACTGTTGAGCAACTGACCGCACAGATTGACCAAGGAGCTACCAACAATGTCTCCTCACCGACCGTTCAGCGCTCGTTGCTGTGGATGGGGCTCTGGAACAGGCGCCCGGTTCACGTACCCATCGTGACTGCTGTTCATCAGCGATGAAATGAGGAATCTGCGCGCCAACATCGAAACCGGACGTCCGCTGTGTGGCAATAGGTGGTCTTTTCAGATGGATCACATTTTATGCTCCATCAGACAGATGGACGTTTGTATCTACGGCGTGAAACAACTGAAAGCAAACAGCCTGCAACAATCGTCGGAAGGCTCGAGGCGGGAGATGGGACAGTTATGGTCTGCGGAATGTTTTCGTGGCATTACATGGGTGATCTCGTCTTGCTGGAAGGCACAGTGGATCGAGACGAGTATGGATCTAATCTTAGGAACCATGACCATCCCAAAATACGGTTTGTTACTCCTCGGCACGATGGCATGTATGAGCAGGACAAGGCAACTTGTCCACTGTTCACAGTGTAAGTGCGTGTTTCGAAGAGCAGCAGGATGAATTTACCCTGCTCCCATGGCACCAAAGTCCTGGCATTAAAACCCAATCAAGGATCTGTAACACGACCTCCATCGGGCTGTTAGTGTCATGGATCTTCGACCGAGAAACGTAGCGCAGCTGGCCACTTAACTGGAGTCAGCTGGTTCCACATCCTTGTCGGTACCTTCCAGAAGCTCATTCACTCTCTTCTTGCACGTCTCGCAGTGGCCTGCGCTGCAAAATTCGGTTATTAAGGCTTTTGACGGGTGGTCACATTAATGTGACTGGACAGTGTGTTTGTTTGGAGGTTTAGGAAAACGAAATAGTCGTTCATTTAATTCAATTTAGCATTGTGGATTTTCCGACGTTGATATCCCTATAGCTCGGTGATCCTTTGAACGAATGCTGGGTCTTTGGCAAATGAGGAGTCAGAAGTGCCTGTGTCGCTGTTAATGAATTACCATTGACTTACTGTGTCAACATTTTATAGTGAGCCTTATGATCCAATTATTTACAGTTGATGGTGTTGGAAGGGTTAGTATTGAAGGCACTCAACAGCGATTAACTTTATTTAGATAACGCAGTAAGGGGTGGCACGTGACGCTAGGTCCCACCATCAAAACCAGGATCAACTCTAAGATGGTGTTGCCTGTAGTTCTATGGTATTCCATTTATTATTTTATTGTGAGGAAGAGGCTTCGAGAACCACAATAACGTGAGACTCAACGATAGTAAACATTCTAAAAAGTATCCTGGCAACATCGTCACACTTGACAGGGAATCTTGGCACAGCGTATAACAGGCCTTGGATGGCCCCTCCCCAGACGCGCACACACCCAAAAATTAATAGGAGATCAGCAACGTCTCTAACGCAACATTAATCACACGGCAATTTAAACACCGTCTCGTAACAATACTAGCTTCAAACGTTCACTGACCCCTGGCGGGCAAAGGTGCACCTTGACATTTTTGTCACATAAAGACTCACTAAAATTTCTTATAGATGAGACCGGGGCAAGCTGACGAGCAGGGTAAGATGACTAATCACGTAGTTAATGTTTACATTTCTAAGTGGCACCATGATGAATACTACCAGCGCTCCTGATGGCGATATACTAAAAACTCCAACAATTGAGCCGCTGCTACCAGTGAAGTGTGAGTCAGATATTTGTCGTGTACATTACGCGACGTGTTATAATTTTCAAGACTTGCAACATTAGCTTTTGTAGTTTAATATGTTTGATATCTGTTGATCCTTTGCTATACATATCTCAGACAGTCCGCGTTTCACAGCCATTATTTATTCATATATTAATCTTGTTAACCCTACGCCAAATTCATCGACTTTTAACATAGCTTACTGCGCAAGATGAGTGGGACAAGTTGACGTCTTTGTCATCTTGCCCAAGTTGCTTTCTGTTGTATTCTTTTGGTAATTATATCCACTTCTTATTTATGACGTGTGATTTTCTGAGCTTTATGGGCCACAAACTGCCCCATAACAGTTTGTAACGGGGCTAGACCAACAGAATAATTTGTAGCTCTGCGTTCTACTCAGTTTTATTCATTCAGATGCGTTGAGGAATTAAAAAATAAATGTCCTCCAGAGGGGTATGGGATAAAAATAACATGGCTAATGCTATGCGTGAAGTCAAAGAGGGCACAACGAGTTGCTCAGCTGCAGAAAATGTTGATAGTATTCCCGAAGCAACACTTTGTCTCTGTTTGAAGAGAAGTGATGACGCAATAATTGCACGCTCTTACCTCATATCTCTGTGGATGTGGTTGTGTGTGTGTATCTATATGTGTGTTTGTATTTGTCGTTAAGTCTGATTTTATGTATGCTATCTAATACAAAATTTTACATCAAAACGAAGTTTTTTTGAGATGTGTAAGCATGGTGGAAGATTCCGTGAAGCTACAGACAAAATGTTTTTGATGGCGAAGCAGCTGTGCAGCAGACTTGTGTTTGAATATGCAGAATATTGTGAGATTTCTCATCCATTCAACGGGCCGACCAGGATGGCAGAAGAGGATGGCTGGCAAATCTTATGATAAAAAGTAATATATGGAAATCAGAGGCAACACACATCTCAAGATCAGGGTTTTTTTCCTAATTTTAAAAGGAGTGCATGAAAAATATAAATTTTGTGCATCTTCCAATTACAGTTCAAACAGGAACAGTTGGACATTACAGTGATAATGGGTACAGCAATGGAACAATATTTTTGTTACATTAAATGAATTCGCAGCTGCGAATATGGGCTACCATCAGCTGTGTAATGGAATGGCTACAGTGAAAGTCTGTACGGATTTCTCGCGTATCTTGAGCAGCCGCCTTACCATTCGGCTATCCGAGCACGACTCACGACTGGACCCAAAATTCCATGTCACATGTAAGACTGGTGGCTCCCAACATTTTCAAGGAAACTCATATTGTCATGGTTGGTTTTCCACCCCACACTATCTATCGTCTTCAGTCGTTGGATGTTCCATTTTTTTGTTCCCTAAAGACATATTACAGTCACGCTTGTGACAACTTCATGGTCATTCACCAAGGGCAAGCCATTACTGACAAAAAGGTTGTGGACTACCGAGAAATGCTTATTTAAAAGCAGGTACACTTCGTAATACAGTTACTGGATTCAAAGAATGTGGGATAGAACTTTATGATTCCTTTGTGTTTAACGAGGGCGATTTTGTTGTAGTGAAACCACAGTTCGTGCTCTTGTTACAAACAATGTGGAAACTGAAAAGGCTCCCAGTCAGGCTGCAGCACCTCACAGGAACTCCTACTGAATCTCCTAATGAACATCAGACAAAGCGATATGAAAAATCAGGATATTCAAGAAATGGTGCTTCCATTAAGCCAAAACAGTGCCAAAACGTTTGATTTTAAATCATTGCCATGAGGACGATCAAGTGTGACAAAAGCAGAGAAATCACTGTATGCAAAATGCAAGTGATTTAAAAAGCCCACCAATGAAACAGTCGTTGGCTAATCAGGAAGAACGTTTAAAAAAGAAAAGAAAAGAGGCTCGGGATGCAAAAAAAGATGTTGTTATAGGGAACGAAGTATGGTTTCTGTAACAGAATCTGTATGAAGTTCTGACACCCATGATGTCAGCTCACACTTCCAAAGAGAGTACAGTGGTGCATCCTGCATATGATGAGATCTACATTGACCCTTCATCAGAAGACCTGATAGTGTGTTTGCAAGTGTCACACGTGGTGGCATGAGGACTCCTCAGGCTTTGAAAGAGAAAAATTTGGATGTCATTTTTGTTAGTAAAAGACTTCGATTTCGGGATATTAAATTTCAACGCTATAATTCTTTCATTTCGTATTGTTCAATATAAATAATTATCAATGGTTAATTAATTGATTACTATCTTACACCTAATGAAAATAAAAATGTATTCAGTTTGTATCAGAACTGTCATCTTGATTTGGGTTACTTTTTAAGAACAGCAAATTCCTTGTGATTATATTTTAATAAAAAATACACAACTTGATACAATACGCTGTAAGGCCATTCTATTAACACATAGAAAGAAATAATGAAACAACAAGTTTACTGTTACCAGCCACCGTCCTATTTATATCCACGACGCGTTTCAAAGGTTTAAACCTCCATCATCGGGTGGATTTACATTAGTTAGTATGACATTTTTGTGTGTGTGCGTCTGTGTGTGTGTGTTGTGTTACGATTTTTTGGAGGAACTTGTGGCACTGCCTAGTGGAGAAACAAGACACTATTTCAGAACAGTGACTGGTAATAGTAAACGTGTTGTTTCATTTAATGTCAATAACAGTCACGGTAAAACCTAACCTAAAATGTTCGCATTTAAACATAGAAAGAAAACAAATATACCTTCAAAGATGAATTTATTGCAAATGGTTAACTGTTGACATTGCCAACTTGACCCGGTCTCCCGCACGTAGTTCTTTGCACCCTGTATTAGTTACGTATCATGTCAATAACCAACATGGAAATGGTATTAATACAGCCATATATCACGTCAGAACAAGGCTGTTTTGATAATCGTGCCTTATTGAAGACTGACATGACACGTAACTAGTGTATGATTCTTATACCGTGAAGATGGATGATAACCGAAACCCGTTGCAGTAATAAATTAGACAGCTGCGGGTCACGCAGTTGCTCCAATAAATAGGACTGATGCCTTCTTATTCTCGCAATCAGTTTAGTTCCTTTTTTATGTCACGCCGCAAGCAAACAGATAGTCTCGACTCGACCTGAAGAAACGTGATCTTACAGAAAATTGTATTTTGGTGTAAGCTTCGAAACTGTTAGCATAACCCGCTCCAGGTTCGGAAAGATCATTATCAGTTTTGCAAAAAATATTTCAGATCTGCGAATGGAATGCTTTCAGATACCAAGTTAACCAGTTTCGTGAATTTCTAATCAAAACAAAGGGCAGGCTCCCACACCAAATATGATCATTGAGACTGGGTCCGCAGTTGCGATGAATTCCTTAGTGCCACCTGTAGCTGTCGTTTTTCATTAATCGGTTGTACGATTGTATTAACTACGACCTCAGAGCAGTATCAAGTATTTTACAAAAAAAAGAAAAAAGTTCATTACACATTATGGCACACAATTTTCTGCACATCATCATCAGTGTTTCGCGTAAAGGTCGGTTTTCACATGGTGACCCTAAATGGTCTCCTGTCTTCTGTCACCCTCTTCAGGTCTGCGTAATTTCCACTTCCCTTTGTCATCTACCATCTCCTTCCTCTCAATCTCCTTCCACAAACTATACCTTCCAAAGCGTCTGTTAGCAAGCACTCATGATTCAACGAATGTCGCATGCATTCTCTTATAACCTGCAGCAGTCTTCTCCTCTCTTTCGTTACTCACTCTTTCCATCTAGTTCATCCTCTCCATTCCCCTCCACATTTATATCTCAAATGCTTCTAGACCTTTTTCATTCCTCTCGTCTCAGTGTTCATGTTTCTACCCCATAAAGTGCCATACTCCAGGTAAAACACTTGCCAAGTCTTTTCACGAGACCTTTATCTAGTCTGCCCCGTAATAATCTTCTCTCAAGTCGTTAGTGAGCGTGCTTCCAAGATATTTAATAATAACTTGTACTATCTTCATAATTGCCAGTCTCATTCCTTTTTCGATCATTGATTTTCATCCCATATTCCACAAAAGCTTCGTTTAGATGTTTTAGCATTTTATTTACAGTTCGTCCATTTTCTGCTGCTAACATTTTGTCATCAGCGTATCTCTTTCCACAAAGACGCACACCTCTTTTTCCATCTAAGCCTTTCGCAGTAACCTCTTCCATTCCTTCCGACATTTAATTTTAGTCCTTACAACTTTCTGTTGTAAATATACGAGTATATTCTGCGTCAGTCGTCTCTATTTCCAATTTACTCCTTTCCTCTTCAAGATATCGATCAGCTTGTTCCACTGTATTGTGTCGAAAGCTTTTTCCAGATCGTTGAAAACTGTCTGTGTAACCATAGTTAACGTGCCTGAGAGAGCTGTTGTAATTGTCGTAAAACTGAAAACACTAGCATCATTAGTATAGGTGCACGTCACATTTTTTAAACCTGAAGGGGACACTAAATCATTTTCCACCAAGTGTGTTAAATGTTGTGAGCAACTAGTATTGTCAATTCATAATTCCTTTACTTTATCTTTTTTCGTGCTCACAAGTTACGTGTTTCCCTCCCCACTAGCAAGGCCACATTTTGATACCCAGTTATTCTCTTTCACTTCATGAAAATACATGATTCGCGCCTTACTAGCGATATGGTAAAAAAAATGGTTGGGCCTCGTGCTGCCAATAATTGCAACTGCGAGTGTTAGCTGGTCGACAACGTGTAGCCGTTGACTGACGTCTGGCAATGTTAAGCAGCGATATAAATAATAGAACGTTAAAAGGAATAAACTCTACTGTGATTAAAAAGAACAGCTTATCTTTGGTGGACGTTATCGGTAAAAAAAAAAGGACGATGTATAATATGTGAAAGAATGGACATTGACAGGCTTTGCGATTTGTAAATGCAGGAAGAATAATTAAATGATTATTGTTAAAGGTGAGAGGACTTTCAGTTTTGTCTTTAGTCCTCTCATGTGTTTCGGAAGAAGGAACGGTATGTGATCTTTATAGTTTGGTTTCTTTTAAATAAAATTAATCCCGCTTTGTAGTGTTGGCCGATTATAAGTGGTAGTTGCAGAGAAAGAAATTACGCTTCTGAAGTTTATTAGCTGCAATATTCTTGCAGACATAATTTTAATAGGGATAAAAGTAAGTCAGATAACTGAAAATTATATCGTGGCAGTGCACACCTTTTTATTTTCATCGACATTGTTAATAAATAGAAGGAAACAACCCAGCCTTGTTCGAGACAGAATGTATTTTAATTGCAAAAAGAATTATTCCATTGGAACTTGTTTTTACTTTCTATTTTATTAATTGCAACACAAAAAAGCCGCTCACAAAAAAGTAAACCCATATGACGTTCTAGCCTACAGCTGAGAAACGATATGAAAACAGCAAATTATTATCTCATAGAATTAATATTTTTTGTTACTGCCAAAGATAGACTATAGATGACACGTTCTACAATAATAAATCCGATCTGCTATTTACCAGAGTTCAAAACGGGACTCGCAACATTTAAGGATTTTCTACGACTACTCAATGTGCGATTAGTTTTGTCACTTGGCTGAGACCTCAAAATGTCTTGCCCATTATATGCAATAAGCTTTGTAAAAAACAATGTTGGTCAACCAATCGTCAGAAACATGCCTTTGTTTGTAACTGAGACAGAGCGTTTAGCTGAAACTGTACTTATGTCTTTCACACTGCTAATGTCAGTTTTAATTTGGCAGGGGCCGCTGTTTCCTGGTTATGAAGGAAGCTATGCTGTTTACGTCAGGCCGCCAACGGAACATAGCAGCGCCAGTTTTCCAGAATCGGCGTAATTACTGTGGAGTCGATAACCGAGTTTGCAACAATAAAAACAAACTGTACATGTTGCATTCTTTGTTTTTCGACCTGTTTTTCCGTAGTTGCATAAAAATGTTCAAATGTGTGTGAAATCTTATGGGACATAACTGCTAAGGTCATCGGTCCCTAAGCTTACACACTACTTAACCTAAATTATCCTAAGAACAAACACACACACCCATGCCCGAGGGAGGACTCGAACCTCCGCCGGGACCAGCCGCACAGTCCATGACTGCAGTGCCCCAGACCGCTCGGCTAATCCCACGCGGCGTAGTTGCAGATATATAAGCTGTATAGGTTAACTTCCATCTTTTTCAACTGTATTGAAACTCTTATTAAGGTCAGATGAGTTTCGGTTTATTGTAACTAATCTTCAGCGGTCACTGTAAAAATATGGTTTTTCTCTTACAATTTTGTTTACTACGATCATGACCAGCTCGTATGCTTTAGTTACTATTACAAATAGTTTTCATTCTTTTCGCTACTCACGGTTTTTTGTAGTTTACTTCATTATTCTTCTTCCACGTGTATGTGTTGGGTTTTTGCACACGACACTGTCATAGCACTAAATATATTCACGTTTCTGTGTTGAGAAGTATCACTGCCCTCTCGTCATTTCGTGTGTTTTGCTTTGCTGTTTCAGGATACGTTCGTCTTTTATTTGTTTTGATAGTGGTGGGAGCGTCTGCTATCGCTCTGTGTGTGTTTATATTTTCAGACTAGGTGGAGAGAGAGTACGTTTTTATTTATTTAAATAAAAATTAGAAAATAAGTAATTAAATAAAAATTTAACAAACAAACAAACACACACACATACACACAATCCTCTCTCTCTCTCTCTCTCTTCTCTCTCTCTCTCTCTCTCTCTCTCTCTCACACACACACACACACACGCGCCCCCCCCCCCCCCCCACACACACACACATACATACACTTTCTCTCTCTCTCTTCACTTCTCTACCTAGTCGGAAAATATAAACACTCAAAACAAAACACACGAAATGCCGAGAGGGCAGTGATACTTCTCAACACAAAAACGTTAATATATTTAGTACAGTGAAAGTGCTGTGCGAAAAAACCTAACGCATACGCGTGGGAAAAAAAATGAAATAAACAATAAAAAAGATTGAATAACGGAAAGAATAAAAACTGTTTGTAATAGTAAGTAAAGCATGAGAAATAATCATGTTTATAGCAAACAAAATTGTAAGAGAAAAAAACCATATTGTTACAGTGACCACTCATTACGCTTTAGGATAACGCGAAACGCGTCTGGTCTTAAGACTTTCATTACAGTTGCAAAAGGTGGAAATTAACTTATGTGACTTGTAAAATCAAAATGCGTTACCATACGAACAAATGTTTCGTGAGCGAATCTGGAAACAAACTGCACATGATTTTGCTCGCTTGGGAAATGTCTGATTGCTGATCACTTTTAAGTGTTTAATTTACTGCTGGTGTAAGATTTACTTTCTTTCTAATACTGTAATTTGGAGGAGGCCGATCGGAAGCTGAGGAAGGCAGCTATGAATGCCTGTGGCGTCGAAATGTAAAGTTTCACGAGACGAAATAAAACATTTCGGGCTGTTATGCTGTAACTGAATGAATTTCTCAGAGAAACCCCGCGTTTTGTCTCCATCTGCGGCGGTCATCGTCGAGCGGGTTGTAGCTTCCATGAAGGACTCACTCATTGTCTCGCTACCGACCGTAGCCACACAAAAGCGTGTTTTCATGTTTTCAAAACACGTGCACAAACGGCCGTTGTCGGTTCCTGTCATGCGCTATTGTTGTCGCACTGCGGTGGAAGACTGGGCGTACATCTTCCTGAGCGCCGGAATTTTGCTTCAAACTCTCAGCTGTTGTTGAACACACTTTACAGTCAGGAGACCATCGCATTCGATTTGATAAGACTCATGTTCAGGTTACCAAGAGCAGATATTAGGATAGGCTATATACAGAGGCCACTATGTGGGAGCACTGCAGTCAAATAGCGAGGCAGGGTGTGGGTCGGACCTTCATAATCATCCTTGATGTCCTCCACATACAGGGACGAAACTTTTGGTTTCTCCAAGAAATTCAATGCAGTTCATGCGATAACGAAAAAACAGCGCCGAATATTTTAATAAGGTCGCTAGCGTCGTTTAGCCGGTGAAACTGAATGCCGACGTGGTTCCTTTTACCCTGTATTACCATACCTACGAGCACTACTTGTATACTGGGATACTGTATACGTCAGTCATCAAAATCGCTTTTTCAGTGGTGGAAATCCATGATTTATTGTTGTGAAATCGACGTGATAATCATCACTGCACCCATCTTCGTCTATTTCATTACCTCCATATTCGTCTCCTCCTTCAGCATCACTTTCATCTTCACAGTAAAGTGTCTTGAGAATCTGCTCGCCTGATAATTTATTCCCCGCCGCCATTTTCGGCAAGTGTGTATGACAAAATATTAAAAAAATCTTTTACTCACCTACTGGACGTACTCTGATCAGCCAGAACATTACAACGCACCTACCTAATAGCCGGTATGTCCACCTCTGGCACGGATAACAGCGGCAACGTGTTGTGGGATGGAAACAACGACGACTTCATACATCGCTGGAGGGAGTTGGCATCACATCTGCACACGTAAGTCACGTAACTCCCGTATATTCCGGGGAGAGGGATGATGAGCTGTGACACCACGTTCAGTACCATCCCAGATGTATTCGATCGGGTTCAGACGTGACGAGATGGGGGGACAGCACATCAATTGGAACTCGCCACTGTGTTCCTCGAAACACTTTATCACACTCCTGGCCTTGTCATACGGCGCAATATCTGATTGAAAAATGCCACAGCCGTCAGGAAATGTGATCGTCATGAAGGGGTGTGCGTAGTGTGCAACGAGTGTACGATACTCTTCGCCGTCATGGTGCCTTGCACCAACTCCACTGGACCCATGGATGCCCATGTGAATGTTCCCCAGAGGATAATGCAGCCGCCACCAGATTGTCTCCGTCCCGCAGTACAGGTGTCAAGGAGCTGTTTTCCCTGGAATCATGCCCATCAGAATGATAAAGAAGGTATCGGGATTCATCAGACCATGCAACGCCCTGCCACTGCGCCAACATCCAGTGGTGATGGTCACACGCACATTTCAGTAGCAGTTGCCGTTGTTGTGGTGATAACATTGGGACGCGCACGGGTAGTCGGTTGCGGAGGCCCATCGCTAGGAGTGTTCGATGCACTGTGTGTTCAGACACACTTCAGCATTAAAGTCTGACGGTAGTGCCGCCAAAGTTAGCTGCCTGTCCTGCTTTACCGGTCCGCCCAGCATACAACGTCCGACGTGGTTTTATCTTGGCTGCACCATGTGTTGAAGAGAATCATCATAGCACTCCTCGAACACCCGACAAGTCGAACAGATCCGGTAATGCTCATGCCGAACCTCCGGGCTATTACAATCTGCCCACGGTCAAACTTAGATAGACTGCGCGCCTTTCCCGTAGTATATACGGATGGCATGCTGACTGGTACTACATGCACCGAGCGTGTGTCTGACTAGCAGTCATTCCTCGCCAGGTGACACTGTTATCGCCTGGACGGGTTTATATCGTTAGTAGGTCGGTGGTCATAATGCTCTGACTGATCAGCCCATATAATTTAGAATTACAAAAAAATGGTTCAAATGGCTCTGAGCACTATGGGACTTAACATCTATGGTCATCAGTCCCCTAGAACTTAGAACTACTTAAACCTAACTAACCTAAGGACATCACACAACACCCAGCCATCACGAGGCAGAGCAAATCCCTGACCCCGCCGGGAATCGAACCCGGGAACCCGGGCGTGGGAAGCGAGAACGCTACCGCACGACCACGAGATGCGGGCTTAGAATTACAGTTCCTAGTATTATTACCACTGCTATTGTTATTATTGTTATTAAAACATTAATTCAATTTTATGTCACTATAGAAAACTTCATAAAATCGAATATGTGGAAAGCAATAACCACAGTAATATTGAGCTCCGTGAAGTCACAACAATGGTACAATACTGGTTAGTGAGAAACCACTTAAAAGAAGTTTTGACTTGATACTGGATACGCCTGTACCTGTTCAAAGATTAGCTGCAATCTCAAATAACAAAGTTATGGTATCTCTTGAAATATTTAAAACAAAATAAGTGGTGAATACAGTGCTCCACCATTACATTCCAAGGTTGAAAACAAAATCAAGCGACTTCCTTCCCTTACTGCGAACTCAGGTTCCGCATCCTCCGATCTTGCCTCCAACAGACACTTAAACCATAATCTGGCTTAGACCCTGTCATCTCAGCCTTCAGTACGCTCATGAATTCGTCGCCACATTGTCGCATACCCGCATCCACAAGGTACAATGCTCAAAAACATCGGCGATAGAAGTCTGGTGAAACGAGCCTGTGTTTGCGAAACTCGGTGACACTCGAGTGCTGTTTATCACAGTGCTATGGCGACGGAGATCGACGTTCTACGAAAGTTAACAGACGGGATCAACATTTGACGAAGAAAGATCAGAGGAAAAAATTCAAAAGGTCGCAAATTTTTATACAGTGGTGGGAGGGAGCGCCATAACAACACACTACGAATCCTGACCTCTGGTGTTTGGCCGGCGGGGGGGGGGGGGGGGGGGGGGCCGGTTAAAGGCACCTGTTGTATGTTCACCTTGAAAAAACTCGAAAACCGTTCTTTTAGGGAAAATATTTCCCTGTACAACATTAAATGTCATTAAATTTCCTACAAGAAAGGTACTGTGAGAGGTGGCATGAGCCCCCTCTCATATTTCTATCTTACGATTCTCCTCTCTAGTTGCATGCGGTGGAGGGTTGCTTTTCCTTAACACGCGTACTTCCCACGCAGCGTCTCTCGTCACCCGGGTGGGCCGGTGACAGGCGGGCTCTGTGGAACTGGAGAGAGTTAAGCCGACGTGTGTGAGGCAGTCGAGTGAATGCTTTTCAGACGCCGACATTGTCAAGAGACACGCCCGCTGGGGTGTGAAGTAGCGGCTGGGCTAGAGGTTCCGTTACTTCAGAGAAACTTTGCGAAAACACTTTCTGGCGGGCTACCAGCGAGGCGTGGGAATGACTTGTGTACCCACGCAGTTGCGGCGGGAAAATTCCCGCACTTTCTGCAAAATCAGCACAGAAATTGGCGCCAAGAATCTCCATTGGTGGAATGGTAGTGCTCCGGCAATGGAGTGGAATTTCCGCCGGTTTTCGAGTTGCTGATTGGAACGTAACCACGGCCACTGTCGTGGGGGCGGGAATGTTCGGTGTTCGGCCTGTACGGGTGCTCTGGGTGGTCGGCAGTCGCCTTTCGGACGAGGACGTCGGAGCAACCAGCCCTCGCCTGCGGTACGCCAGATCGTGTTCTGGGAGATAAGAAGACTGTTGGTAATGTACGTCCGCAGCACCGGCAGATAGGGATTTTCCTAGGTGATAATCAGAGCTCAGCAGAGCGCGCCTGTTCATCCTTTTCTAACTTTGTTCAGTTTCGAGTAGCAGCAATTACTATTGGGTTAGCTGTGTGTCTCTCTTGAGATTTGAGTGGAAAGGAATTGGCTCCACATACCACTTCGTCTTAAACCTCACGATCTAAGTTAGGGACAACTTCACCTTTACTGTGTTTGTATGAATCTCCAATTTTAGCCAATTTGATGTTTTATATTTCCTGTGTCTCTTTTACTATTCTGCGTTTAATCTTAATAAATCATATTGTTATTTTGGACAGAACTTTCTTTCTGTTAATCAATAGAGCAACC
Source organism: Schistocerca nitens (assembly GCF_023898315.1). Taxonomy (NCBI): domain Eukaryota; kingdom Metazoa; phylum Arthropoda; class Insecta; order Orthoptera; family Acrididae; genus Schistocerca; species Schistocerca nitens. Next base: position 246,506,014 of record NC_064621.1, read on the forward strand.
CTATCATTCCTCACTATGCTAATGAAACCTTTGTTTATTTAACTTATTTATCAAATTAAATTATTGCAGGTGCCAAACTCTCTTCTACTCCACTAGCAGGGTTGATTAGAGTCAGTTCGCGTATTTGTTTTATCCTTGTGCAACAGCAAAAGTCGGAGTTAGAATAGGGGGGGGGCTTAGAGCATGATTTACACATGTGGATTCTAGTAGAATTTAGTGATAAATACACTACTAGCCCCGGCACCTCGCAAAATATGGCGACCCTGCCAGGATCTTTCCTGTGAATCTCTGATAAGCAAACAGGATTCTTAGTAGGAACATTCAATTTTTTTTCTCTACTTTTTTTTAATGATTAATACCCAACTTGTTTTTTCTGGTAGTTCCGCGTTTAGTTTTAAGTAGCGGCGCATGATTACAGTTTTTGTTTTCAGTGTATATATTTTTGTTCATTGTTTTTTTTGTGTTTCGCTGATGTGGTGTCTGTACCGCATCGCACTTTGTCGGATTTGTGTGCGGTTTCTGTACCACATCAAATTGTGTTTGTGATTACAGCGTTGGAACAGCGTTGTTGAAATTTTATGTTTATGTGTAAAAAATATATGGAGTAGATTAATTTTATTGTGCATTTTAGATGAATTTGTTTTTATGAATGATAACGAGAAGTAAGGCACGACTATTATCGGGCGAAGCTAAAACAAAAGAGGATAGCATAATGGATAAGGGGCAGTTTACTGATGGGAATAGGTTCGGAGATGAGATGGGCATATTTTTAGCAGGACAGGACGCCAGGGGCATTGATGAGGAAGGTGATTTGGACGCGATCTCAGAGCAGCGTTGCGGCCGTGATTATGATAGTGAAGTAGAGGATGAAACAGAGACAGGCACACAGGTCGAGACGGTAGCAGAAGTTTATAGTCAAACGAACGAGTGCAGACAGAGGCCAGCTCGGTCACGTCAGAGCTCTAGCGCCCAGGTGTCCAGAGTTACATCTCCCATGTTTGAAGAGGATCAAGAAGATGACGTACACCCAATACTGAGCTTCCTACGATCAATGAAAGAAGAAGCTGACGAACAGCGTAAGAAGCAGGAAGAAGCTGACGAACAGCGTAAGAGGGAGAAGGAAGAAGAGGAGAAACAACGTAAGAAGGAGAAGGAAGAAGCTGACGAACAGCGTAAGAGGGAGAAGGAAGAAGAGGAGAAACAACGTAAGAAGGAGAAGGAAGAAGCTGACGAACAGCGTAAGAAGGAGAAGGAAGAAGAGGAGAAACAACGTAAGAAGGAGAAGGAAGAAGAGGAGAAACAACGTAAGAAGGAGAAGGAAGAAGCTGACGAACAGCGTAAGAAGGACACGGAGGCAATAATTTCGCATATAGGGGAAATTCGTGGGGAATTATTAACAATAAAGAAAGAATGTGGAGAAGCAAAACAAATGTCAACGGTAGCACAAAAAGTAGCAGGCCTTGCCAAGACTGCAGCAACAGGGGCAATGAAAGTCGCGGAAGCAACTTCTAAACTCGCAGGGCGCTTGCGACGTACAACACAATCCCACTCAAAATCCCTAGCATTCTTAAAAACTCAAGTTAATATCGCGGTTGCGAACTCCACGAAACGAATGGAAGAAGTAGAGAGTCGGATAGCAAAACTAGAGCAAAACGGGCACACGAGCACTGCGCGTTCAGATACCCATGATGGAGTACACAGAATTGTGTCTCCGAGGAAAAGCCCGCCGTGCTCTAGCCCAGTGACAGAGTGCGGAACTAACAATGCACACGCAGAAACAGCAAGTAATAGCTCCAATAATTATAGCCCACTTAGGAGAGTGAATTCTGAGTGCCACTTCCACTGTGATACAGAGGTTGCACATCACAGTTATCAGCAAGATAGAACAGGACACTCAGCAGACGTGCAAGTATCGGAAACGAGTGACAACACCAGTGCGAGGATCAGACAGGATTTTGATCACAATCACTTCCTGTCGATACTGAAATTCCAGAAGTTCAAAGAAAATGGAGGGTCGATGCATCCGAAGAGCTGGGTGATGCAGTTTACAAATTCATTACCGGCATCATGGCCAACCCAGGCAAAATTAGAATTCATGTGTGGACACATCGAAGGCCAAGCCGCGGAAAAGATGCGGGGTGTGGCAGTGACGTGTCGGACTTATCAGGAATTTGTTGGTGCATTCCTGCGGACCTACTGGTCAAAGGAAACGCAAGATAGGATTAAAGAGGAAATAATATTTTGTCCTGAACTGGAAGTGTCCGGGCATAGGAGCGCAACCAAATTTCTTGATGATTTACTCAAGAAGAATCAATTTTTAGATAGTCCATATAGTAACGGAGAAATCATTAAATTTTGCTTTTCCAAATTGCCAGTTAGGTACCAACAGACACTTGTCGGCAAGTGTGGAGCTGACATAGAAGCATTCAAGATTCTATTGCGCGAACTCGAAGTAGTCTTTGATAAACAAGACGCAAAGGACAGGAAGAAGGGGCAAAGTAACAAATACCACCGGCCAGGAACAGAAGACGACAGCAGATTGCATAATCGCACTGGTCAGTTAGGAAACCAGGGTTACGGAAGTCAAGGTTACGCTATTCAAGGTTATGGAAACCAAAGACACGGAAACCAGAACGTCAGGGAGCAGGGTCAATCTAGACAAGGAATCTGGGATAGAAGGAATAACGAACGGCAAAGCGACCGTAATTGGAGAGAGCGAAACCAAGGACAACGGTGGAACCAGGAGATTGAAACCAGACCCGCAAATCCTAATGCACGTCAGAGGAGGGGGAGCCTAACTAGGGATTGACGCCAGACTAGTGCGAACACAGGCCGCCGGAATTTCGCACGTAATCTCGGACCTGGCCAACTACGGATGATACATTACGAAGATTTATCAGAAATCCTGCTCGAGGAACATAAAGCAACTCCTCGACATGATCGGCAGCCTCTTATCACAGTAGCAATAGCTGAAAAGAGTCTGAATGCGATAATAGATAGTGGAAGCTACATAACAGCAATATCTGAGGCAGCATACAAGAGGTGCTCTCAGGAGATGGACTGGCCTGTCCTATCGGTTAAGAAAACCAAAATAAAAGGGGCATTAGCGGGTAAATGTACGGAGGTCACCCAACAAACAAGACTGGAATTCTCCTGCCAAGGACACAAAATAGAGTCTAACTTCTGGATCGTGCCAAATCTGGCAATCGACATGATAATAGGAACGGACTTCCTAAATGAACATGAAGCGATAGTTGATCTAGGACGAGGTGAAGTGGTTTTGAGGAAAGGGAATCCCGTCCACATTAAGTTCGACGATCAGCTGATCCCAGCTCAACTACCGTCTAACTGTGTTCGGATAAACTATGCGTGTCTGAAAGACAGAAAGGAAGAACAGGACGACGTTGCGGATAGGGGAGAGGACACGGATGAGAATGAAGTCGGAATAATGGGAGAAATAAAGGAGAAAATAGGAGAAAAAGTGGAAGCAATAAAGAATATAAGGGGCGAACACCGCAAAGAACTTCATAAATTACTAGTAGAACATGCGGAGGTCTTCCTTCCCAAGACAGGATCAATAAAGAACTTCCAATATGAATTTCGTGTACGTCCGCACAACCAGTTTCGTGTGCCACCCTATCCAATCCCCTTGGCATATCGACAGAAAGTAGCAGCTGAAATTACGCGAATGCTGAGTGAAGGAATAATAGAACCTACGGCTTCAGCCTATAATAACCCGTTAAGAGTAGTCGAGAAGGCAGATGGTAGTATTCGTTTAGTCTTGGACTCGCGACAAATTAATACCATAATAGAACCCGAAACAGACAGACCGGAACGATTAGAGGAACTCTTACAAAACTTCCATGGAATATCAATCTTCTCATCAGTTGATCTAAAATCGAGTTTCTGGCAGATCGAGCTCCATCCAAATTGCAGACAGTACACAGCCTTTTTAGCATTTGGAAGATGTTACCGGTTTCGTCGTCTACCATTTGGTTTGAACGTTTCATCTGCCGCATTCATTCGGGGGCTGGACGGCATACTAAGCGATAATTTGAAACGTCATGTCACCAGCTATGTGGACGATTTGCTGATCGCGGAGAAATCTTGGGGAGAGCACAATGCGGTCCTCGGTGAACTCCTAGCGACATTCAAGGAATACGGTGTGACTATCAATATCGAAAAATCGAATTTTGGGACGTCCTCTGTGAAATTTCTAGGACATATCATCACGGGTGAGGGCATTGCGCCAAATCCCGAAAAGATCGAAGCGATTGAAAAGTTTCCCATTCCTACGACAAAGAAGCAGTTAAGGGGGTTCTTGGGGATCATAAATTTTTACAACCGCTTTATACATGTCAAAACTCAGAGCAGTCCTCGGTTGCATCAACTTACAGGAAAGAAGATTCCTTGGGAATGGGATGAGGCGGCCGAATCCGAATGGAAAACATTAAAATTCGCATTATTACAAGCACCCATCCTATCACACCCTAATTTAGCTGAAGAGCTTTGCATAGTAACGGACAGTTCATACTCCGGTCTGGGTGTCATGGTGTTCCAAGACTATGTACATGAAGGAAACAGGGTGTGGAAGACAATTGCGTTTGCTAGCAGAGTACTAGCCAAGAGTGAGAGGAATTACTCAGTAACCGAGTTAGAGGCGCTGGCTATTGTATGGGCGTTTGAAAAATTCAGATACCTTCTGTTTGGTCGCCAGACGAAAGTCTACACAGACCACAAGGCACTCGAGTTCTTGATGACTGCAAAGCTTAATCACAGGCGGCTCATTAGGTGGGCATCATATCTACAGCAGTACAACTTTTCGATAGAATATATCCCCGGCAGTCAGAACATTATTGCAGACGCCTTATCACGGTCACCGATCGGATTTGAGCACAACATGGAAGAAGATCTAGAGGAAAATCACTACTGCCTTTACTATATGCAGAAAGTAGCCTTTGAGAATTTTATTACCTGTAGTATGCAGGACATCAAGAAGGAGCAAGACAAGGACCCTGCCCTAGTGTTATTGAAGCAGAAATGGATAGACAGAAGACACGCCACCATCAGGCAGTTCTACCTCTTGCGTAAAGGCATAATTTTCCACCGAAATTATACCAATGACACTGAATGGGGGGTATGCATCCCTGAACACCTAATAAACAAGGTTATATGGCATACTCACCTTAGCTATGGACACTTCGGACCACGCAAGTGCAATCTCAAGCTAAGGACCATGTGTTACTTTCGAAACATGGAGCGTCGAATTCGGAGGGTACTGTCGGTGTGTAAAGACTGCCAAAAGGCTAAGCACACCACTGTGAGCATGCAGGCACCATTATACCCAATCGTACCGACCAAATTAAGACAATTAGCAGCAACAGATTTGATGGGACCTTTGCCAAGAACAAGAAGAGGATATACTTACGTATTAGTGTTTGTTGAACTAACGTCCAAATACGTTACCTTTACGCCACTGAAGAGGGCGACAGGACGAACTGTATCACGAGCCCTCATCCGGGATTTCCTACCACAGGTTGGTCATGTGAGTAGAATCATTTCTGATAACGGGCCACAGTTTAAGTCAAAAACATGGACGGAGACGTTGCGTCGATGTAAAATTGATCCCATTTTTATATCTTCACACCATCCGAGCTCGAATGCTGCAGAACGGGTTATTAATGAACTCGGAAACTTGTGCCGGTTGTACTGTAACAAACAGCACACGACATGGGACGTTTTCCTTAAAGACTTCCAGGAGGTGATCAATGAGGCACCCCATGGGATAACAAAATTGGCACCCATTACAGTACTAAAAAACTGGATTCCTAAGGACTTGATAACCAAGGTCGTAAACTTCCCACCAAGGGCGCGAACGCAGCACCAAGCCATAGTGGATTTGGCTCTCAAGAGGATACGGGCTGCAGCAGAGGTCAGGAAGAGACGTGCCGACAGGGGAGCTCGTCTACGACACTTCCAAGTTGGACAAAAGGTGCTCGTTAAGTCTTTCCGACTTTCGAACAAACAAAAAATGAAATGCCAAAAATTCTATTCTGTTTACAACGGCCCGTACCGTATAAGGAGAGCAGCTCACCACAATGCTTATGAATTGGAGACGCTGAAAGGAAAGAAGTCCATAGGACTCCACCACATATCTCACATAAAGGAGTTCGTAGAATAGTAGTAGTGTAAGAAATGTACATAGTAGAATAGGCAAATATATGAACCTTTGTTCGGGGAACAATAATCGTTACATTAATAGATTAAGATTGCTAAAGTATTAACACGCTGCGTTGTCTTGCATAAGAATTTACTGCTGCTATCCTCTTTTTGTTTATGTTTGCGATCTCCAATGTCGATGGAGTAGGAGACACTACCTTTTCATGAGCAATGTTTTTGTCCTTTCCTATCTGGTGTCCATGTTAAGGGATAAGGATGAGTGACGAGACGTCGCACAAACGGGCGCATACAAGAACGTGCTCTTAGAAGCGTTCTGAGAGGTCGTGATACGCTCCATAGCGGCCACAACCAGTTCGTGAGACGTTCATACCAATGCTTGCAGGCACGCGTCAGTGCACTGCACGATTGTGGTATATTGCGCGATTTCGAGGGTGAATATGGGCAGTATAGTTTTTGCAGAGCTGCGCCGGTATCGTTGTCTTGCAAGTCGGGGTGAACCTGTGAGCATTTGACTGTAATGGTGCCCTAGACGAGAGAAATGAGGGCATAAAAGCCTACCATGCTAATGTGCTGGTTGGGGATTTAGCGTGCTGCTCGTTTTTGTCACAGATGAATCACCAAGGAATTGTACTTGGATATTCGTGACATACTGTGTAGCTGGCGTGTGTTGGGTGTCTGAATCCTCAACAGGAACCAGTCCTGGCTTGGTCATATTACATTGCTTCTGGAAAGGTGTACTTCGATCGCGAAAACCGCTTCACATAGAGAAGGAAGTTGCAACTATAAATTTATTGTCGTGTATAGCCATGGCTAACCCAGTCTCTGGAGTTTCAGTGAGGCGTAATGAAAACTCGGAGGTCATGTCGTACGGCGCGCACATCACTGTCGTCAATAGCGGCGAGCAGCAAGACATCTCAGCGTAACAGGAACTATGTAAGGGTATTGTATAAGGTAAAAAAAAAAAAATAAATAAATAAATAAATAAATAAATAAATAAATAAAATAAAATAAATAAATAAATAAATAAAAGGGAAAGTACGATACTAGGATAAGTTAAACTGTAGGATTTAACAATAACTAGATTAATATTGTGGGGGTTTTCTACCACAAGTGTGGCGCGCGCCTGTTGAGTTGCTATTTTTCAGGTCACCAAACCACAGACCCGAGATGGAGGGACGACGGGCGAGCGAAAGTAGCGTAGTTGCATGTTCTTTATAGCACAGTAAAACTTAGACCTGCATAACAACATAATTTAATTAAAAGACGTAGAATGTAGATCGTTGGGATATGGTAGTTAATTCTTGAAGCATGTCTACTGTCGATCTATATAATTAATAGTAATATTAGTGCGGGCCCGCACATTTAGTTGTTCATCCATTACAAAGCATCAGTTATCACACACCATGTACTTACTGAGATCGGTCTCTACACGTATATCAAAATAAATTATTTCCATGTCTAGATTAGATGTTATAATGATTGCCATAGATTAATAACTATAAAAGTAAAATAAGAGTGTCTGAAATGACAGACCATCAATGTTTCATTATGTAAATTTATTATAACATAGAAGGTCATGGGAAAAAGTTAGGCATAAGACTTTTGTAAGAATTGTACAGATGACGAGGAACGTGGCAATGCAGAGGCCAGCCAGCGCAAAAACAAGAGGTCTTCGGCTACCTGCTAGAGGGCGAGCGTCCCGTCCTACACGCTGACAGTCACCCGGCTGCCTACCTGAGGGATTACACGGGACCCTTGCCCCGCCACAAGCGAAAGTGGGGCTGGCCGTTGACCCTGACACGCGACAGCCTGCTAGCTCTCCGGACGCGGCAGCCGCTTGGAGGGATTCCCTGCGGCAGACCACGTTGTCGTGAGTACACGAAGAAGATCACATATCGTGTCAGAACCTGCGCCTCATGTGCCTCAGGACAGAAAGGGACGCTCTATACTCACCTGTTTGGGTTTTTACAACTCACTAGCATTGGCCGATCTGCATACACAAAGCAGTATCGTGCCACACTAACAAATGTATGGTCTCATGTCTTACTTCTCCTCTCTATTAGAGAGCAGTTTTTAACAATAGTCGCTCCTAGTTCGATCCTGTATGGATGACCTCACACACTTGTGGAGTCACTCCACGTGCCATCATCCCTCGTCGAACTGCAATATTGGGAAACATAAAGTTCTGTCCAGCGAGAGAAGAGACCTAGACTAGTGATGTATCCCAACGAGTAGACCTCAGAGACAATTAATCGACGTGAGGAGAGCCTATCACTGTGTCTTCCTACCATACGGCCGTGATCATATGCGTGGGTCTGACTACAATCTCAACAGCGTACTGCAGACACTCCAGAACTCCCTATTGCTGTTGCCACAACGTAGCAACTACAACCGACGTTTAGCCTTATGTGATGTCAGTACAGTGGAATCAGTGAAGTGCCACGGATATTTCTAACAATGTGATTTAGTGCCTCATTCTCAGCACAGTCGTGAACTTTGTGCAATGTGCACGCACAATTTGATGCCCCATGAACCTTGTTTTTTTTCTTAAATTTCTTTCTCTTATGTTGTTTTGGTAATGTATGTCATACCTTGTATGCGTTTGTGTTTTACACTGTAATTCTTATTACAGATTACTGTATTGTTCTCCACACCATGTTTTTTTTGTATTTTGTGTTTATTGTTGTGTGTATGCAAACAGTGTGCCTGAAGTCCCCATAAACTGAAGCAGATACCACCACTGTCATTGTGAATGGACCATCAGTTCAGGGAACATTTTGTAAAGGTTATTCTTGCTGCAGGGAGACAGAATGAATCGGAGGTTGTAATTAGATTCTGAAAGCTCACAAAGAGATTGTTAACTTATATAGTATCATGTGTGAGTGAGTTCAGGTTAGTTTAATGATTAAAATTGTTGTAACATCTTGGGCATTTAATTGCGGAGCACTCCAACTCTGATTGTAAAGAATAAACTGCTCCATATTTGGCTCAGATGCCCGGGCCATATTTAGAGAGTGAATGTCTGTGTGAATCGGTGTTTGGGAAGGGGCTCCCTGGGTATGGATGTGTGATGTGAGTGTTAGTGTTCAATATTAAGAAGGTGAAGTTGGCTACATCATAAATAATCCTCCCTCTATGAGTTGCATTTTTCAGTTGCAATGATCTTTTTTATAGAGTGCGGTATGTGGAGTCACTTTGTAAGATTGTTCTTGGGCGATTGACTCACTACCTTGCTCCTAAGTGAGCCAACCGCTCACCAATTACAATCTAAAATGGCGTAGGGGCAATGAGAGGTGGCATGAGCCCCCTCTCATATTTCTATCTTACGATTCTCCTCTCTAGTTGCATGCGGTGGAGGGTTGCTTTTCCTTAACACGCGTACTTCCCACGCAGCGTCTCTCGTCACCCGGGTGGGCCGGTGACAGGCGGGCTCTGTGGAACTGGAGAGAGTTAAGCCGACGTGTGTGAGGCAGTCGAGTGAATGCTTTTCAGACGCCGACATTGTCAAGAGACACGCCCGCTGGGGTGTGAAGTAGCGGCTGGGCTAGAGGTTCCGTTACTTCAGAGAAACTTTGCGAAAACACTTTCTGGCGGGCTACCAGCGAGGCGTGGGAATGACTTGTGTACCCACGCAGTTGCGGCGGGAAAATTCCCGCACTTTCTGCAAAATCAGCACAGAAATTGGCGCCAAGAATCTCCATTGGTGGAATGGTAGTGCTCCAGCAATGGAGTGGAATTTTCGCCGGTTTTCGAGTTGCTGATTGGAACGTAACCACGGCCACTGTCGTGGGGGCGGGAATGTTCGGTGTTCGGCCTGTACGGGTGCTCTGGGTGGTCGGCAGTCGCCTTTCGGACGAGGACGTCGGAGCAACCAGCCCTCGCCTGCGGTACGCCAGATCGTGTTCTGGGAGATAAGAAGACTGTTGGTAATGTACGTCCGCAGCACCGGCAGATAGGGATTTTCCTAGGTGATAATCAGAGCTCAGCAGAGCGCGCCTGTTCATCCTTTTCTAACTTTGTTCAGTTTCGAGTAGCAGCAATTACTATTGGGTTAGCTGTGTGTCTCTCTTGAGATTTGAGTGGAAAGGAATTGGCTCCACATACCACTTCGTCTTAAACCTCACGATCTAAGTTAGGGACAACTTCACCTTTACTGTGTTTGTATGAATCTCCAATTTTAGCCAATTTGATGTTTTATATTTCCTGTGTCTCTTTTACTATTCTGCGTTTAATCTTAATAAATCATATTGTTATTTTGGACAGAACTTTCTTTCTGTTAATCAATAGAGCAACCCTATCATTCCTCACTATGCTAATGAAACCTTTGTTTATTTAACTTATTTATCAAATTAAATTATTGCAGGTGCCAAACTCTCTTCTACTCCACTAGCAGGGTTGATTAGAGTCAGTTCGCGTATTTGTTTTATCCTTGTGCAACAGCAAAAGTCGGAGTTAGAATAGGGGGGGGCTTAGAGCATGATTTACACATGTGGATTCTAGTAGAATTTAGTGATAAATACACTACTAGCCCCGGCACCTCGCAACTGTTCGTTTTTTTTTTTCAGGATTAATAGTTTCCGCATTGCAGGGTATGGAAAAATCGCAAATAATTAAGAGTAGTGCTGCGAGAGGTATCTGCTGAGCAGTTTGGCATATGAACGGTGAAAGTGAGGTTACAATGGCCTCTCATTTTTACTACAAAATCTGAATATAGAAAATGTTGGAAAATTGAATGCTAATGATGTTTGTTACTGATGAAAGCAGATTTCACAGTGGAATTTGTTATGATAGGTCGTGTGCTTAATTCTTTACGTTCCTGAAAAAATAGGAAAGCGTCATCCACACTTTTCAGAACATATACATTTATACGTTCGAGTAAATATACGTCAAACAGTATCTAGAAACGCAGTAATTAGCGTCCTTATGCTTTATCCTTTGTATTTTGTTTTCCTGATAAGTGTCAAATAACATTATTTTTCTCTTCAAATAATTCTGACCTTTTTCACTGGTGAAATTATTTTCATTCAAACGCGTTATTGTATTTACGTTGTTATTTATGCATAGTGTAGGCATTTTGCTCCTTGTATGAGTTTCCAATGTGTCATCCGTCCGCTGCGCAAGAACAACTTTATTTGGTTCAGTTCACCGGTTTCGACAGTTAAACTCTGATCTTCAGAAGTGAAATAGGCTCAAATCGTCAGTAATCGAACATCAGAATAAGAAATGGACGGTGGTTTGGGAATAAATAATTCCACAGCGCCCTGTGCTGCTGGGAATCACCAGTTTCCCACCTACCGTTTCCCTTTGCTTCGCAGTCCTCTATTTCATATACAATGAAGATTAAGAAGACTCTCAAACACAAAATTAATTTCTATAATAGGTATCAACTAGGCCGAATAGGTTAACTTCCGAAGTTAGTAGACGCCGCCATAGATCCCTGTTTCTGTGCATGCGCAGTATGCAACATACTCGGAGATTTAGTACTCCACACTGGACACAATCTACAGACCACTAACGTCATAGACACACTCGCATTGTGGTTGGCTGCTGATTCACACGCAGGCATGAAAGGCGCATACTCTTCGAGTTATCATTTTGACCAGAAAGTCACTCGTGTAAAACAGGCTTTATTCGCTCCCCGTGTTCTGAGCAGACGGGAAGTTGACGACTCGTGTGCGAGCCCAGTACTTGTACTGACCGCGTCAATTTTATTCCCTTACTATGCGCGCTTCTGTTCCTCACGAAGGCGCAAGTGCCAAGCGAGTGCCTTCCTAACGCTGTCGAAAGATTCTAGTACGTGCGCAGTGCTGCAAACACTGACACGCGTTCGCAAATTGATAATAGCCTCGTGGCGGAATCGAGAGCGCAGAGGCAACGCCAGTGCAGCCGCCGCCTCCGCAGCGGACGCCGGCGCACCGCCGCGGCCATAAATCGTCGCCAGCCGACGGGAAGCGGCCGATTCCAATGCGAATGCAAAGCTGGGAGGGGGGAGGGGGGAGTGAGAGGGGGGCAAAGGGGCCTGGCGCGTGCCGCACCCACGTCTGGTCTCTGGCTGTCAAGCGTATCCACAGAGCGGTCCTCTCCTGCAGATCCTATACTGTAAGGGTAGGAGCACCCACGGTTATTAGCCACCACACAAGCTTAACACGCAAAAGCGGAAAACGAAAATACACGTAATAGCTGTCCCTCACGAGTTTTTAATTCTTTTACTGTACAACCCGTATGTGTGAGAAGTCCCTGTACTCCAATACAGTAGTGTATTATACACGAATGTGACAAAAGTCATGGGGTACTTCCTAATATCGTATCGGACCTCCTTTTGCCGGGCTGCAACTCGACGCGACATGGACTCAAAAAGTCGTTGGAAGCAACTGCAGAAATACTGAGCAAAGTTACCTCTAAAGCCGTCCATAATTGCGAAACTGCTGCGGGTGCAGGATTTTGTGCACAAACTGACCTTTCAATTATGTCCCATAAATGTTCGTTGGGAATCATGTCGGGCGATCTAGGTGGCCAAGTCATTCGTTCGAGTTGTCTAGAACGTTCTTCAAACCAATCGCAATGAATTGTGGCCTGGTAACATGATGCAACGTTGTTATGGAATTTGAAGTCCACAAATGGCTCAAAATGGTCTCCAAGTAGCCGAACATAACAATTTCCAGTCAGTGACCTAGTTCATTCCGTGTAAACACAGCCCAAACCATCATGGAGCCACCGGTAGATTGCACAGTGCCTGCGCCACACTCGAACTCTATCATCAGCACTTATCAACTGAAATCGGTACTCATCTGACCAGGCCCAAGTTTTCCAGTCGTTCGGGCCCAACCGATACGCTCACGAGCCCAGCAGAGGCGCTGTAAAAGATGTTCTGTTAGGAAAGGCGCCGGCCGCGGTGGCAGAGCGGTTCTAGGCGCTTCAGTCCGGAACCGCGCGACTGCTACGGTCGCAGGTTCGAATCCTGCCACGGGCATGGATGTGTGTGATGTCCTTAGGTTAGGTTTAAGTAGTTCTAAGTTCTAGGGGACTGATGACCTCAGATGTTGAGTCCCATAGTGCTCAGAGCCATTTGAACCATTTAGGAAAGGCATTCGCATCAGTAGTCCGCTGCCATAACCCATTAACGCGCTTTCCTAATGGGTACGTTCATCTTACGTCCCACATTGATTTCTGCGATTATTTCACGCAGTATTGCTTCTCTGTTAGTACTGACAACTCCTCGCGAACGCCGCTGCTCTCGTTCGTTAAGTGAAGACCGTCGGCCACTGCCTTGTTCGAGATGACAGGTAATGCCTGAAATATGGTATTTTTGGCACACTCTTGACACTGTGGATTTCGGAATATCGAATTCCCTAATGATTTCTGAATTGCAATGCCCCATGCGTCTACCTCCAACTACCATCCCAGGTTCAGAATCTGCTAACTGCCATCATGCGGCCGTAGTCACGTCCGAAACCTTTTCACATGAATCAACTGAATACGAATAACAGGTCCGCCGATGCAATGCTCTTTTGTACCCTGTGTACGCGATACGCTGCCATCTGTGTATGTGCATATCGCTTTTCCATGACTTTTATCTCGTAATCGTATATACAGGATATTTCAGAAGAAATAATAAATACACGAACGAGCTGCTCGGAACGCCGTGTAGGTCCTCTGCCTTGCGGCGCCATGCGAATGCGGTATGGAGGGGCACGTAGTCAGCACACAGCTCTCCCGGCAGTCTTTCCACACGGGGAAGCCGCCACTTTTCGGTTAAGTAGCTCCTCAGTTTTCATTACGTGGGTGAGTGCATCCCGAACCAGTACTTGCACCAAGGAAAAATCCTCAGCAGTACCGGGAATCGAATCTGGGGGCTCCAAATGGGAGCAATCTAACCTGATAACTCAGCTACAGAGGCTGACACAATAAATATAGGGAGTGGACAAAAATATGGAAACAGCAAAAACATTACTCATCACCCTACCTAATGAGGTCTAGGAAAACCACCGGCATTCAAAACAGCTTCCACTCGTCTCAGAATGGATAAATACGAGTCCCGTATGATTTTCAATAGAATCTGATACTATTCTTTCCGCTAAATAATAGCAAGTTCAGATAACGATGATACAGGTGCATAGCAATCTCACACCCTGCTCTCCAATGTATACCACAGAGACTCAATGAGTTCTGGTGACGACTGTGGTGGACAGGGAGGATGCGAAAGTTCATTCTAGTGCTACAAAACCAGTCCTAAACGACGCGAGCCGCGTGAACCTGCCCTGTAGTCTTGAAACACAGCATCATAGCATCACCATTCGAGAACAAACATTGTAGCATCGGATGGACTGATCAGTCAAAATGGTCACATAATCCTCGGCAGTAATGCGAGTAACCTAAGAGCCAAATGAATACCACGATATTGGTGTCCATATCGTCACCGAACCCTTGCCGTGTTCACGCTTGAGACTCTGCCAGGATACGGAAACGATGTGCGACAAGGTTCATCTGACCAAATGATTTTCTTCCATTGCTCCCTAGTCCACGATTTATGGCGTAGGCCACGTTGTGAAGTCACTGATTTTTGGTTTTGGAACTCCAGCTCGCCCTCGGATTTCCTACTTACGGAATTCCCTTTGTGTTGTTTTGGTACTGACAAGGTTCGCGAGTGCGACTTTCTGTTATGCAGTTAAGAAGTCAGAACAGATGCAAGTCGGAAGGTGCGAGATCCGGGCTGTAGTTCAAATGGCTCTGAGCACTATGGGACTTAACATCTGAAGTCATCAGTCCCCTATAACTTAAACCTAACTAACCTAACGACAGCACACACATCCATGTCCGAGGCAGGATTCGAACCTGCGACCGTAGCGGACTCGCGGTTCCAGACTGAAGCGCCGGGCTGTAGTGTGGATGAGGACTTGTATGAGGCTTTACGTTGTCCTGAAGGAGAAGTTAGTTCGCATTTTTGTGGCGGCGAACACGGTGAATTCGTTGCAGGAATCACAGCTGTGTGCGGCCGGCCGGCATGCAGGAGATCGGACAGGTTTGCGCAACCTTGTCGCGATGATGACAGACGCCTCGCCCAACGATTCACTGTGCTTTTGTTCAGTATCAGGTCCCCATGGACATTTTGCAAGTGCCTATGAAGCTCTGTGTCGCGCTGGTTTTCGGCAAAAAGAAACTCAATGACACTACTTGGAACGCACATCCGTTACAGACGCCATTTTGAATACTCCGTACCGGCCGCTGTGGGCGAGCGGTTCTAGGCACTTCAGTCTGGAACCGCGCTGCTGCTTCGGTCGCAGGTTCGAATCCTGCCTCGGGCATGGATGTATGTGATGTCCTTATGTTAGTTAGGTTTAAGTACTTCTAAGTCTAGGGGACTGGTGACCTCAGATGTTAAGTCCCATAGTGCTCAGAGCCATTTGAACCATTTGAACACTACGTTTAGCGCCGCCACCCGTCAGAACTTCATGAAACTGTAGGGCCTGAAGCGGGAATACAGCATGATGTCCCAAAACAAATTCCGACTTTTTTCAACTGAAACTGTCCGAGAAAAAAATGTGCCGCTTTACTTATGGAACGCCCCTCATACATGTGACTGTTTACAATAATTTGTGTATTCAAATAAATTGGAAAATTGTGGTAAGGACTATGGGACCAAACTGCTGAGGTTATCGGTCCCTAGGCTTACGCAAAATTTAATCTAACTTAATCTAAGGACAACATACACATCCATGCCTGAGGGAGGAATCGAACATCCGACGGGGGAGCCGCGCGAACCGTGACAAGACGCTCTTGACACCACGGCTACCCCGCACGGCCTGTGTATTCAATTGATATTCATAACGGTCACAATTGTGCACATATGGATTTAAAGACAGACTATACTTGTTCATCTGTAGCTATTATTTTACACACATAGTGTGTGACAATAAAGTGTGTGACAATAAAGTGTGTATCGGATGTGACACATACCGTGTTAATCTCAACAAATTCTAGCAGTGAAGCTTATTTTCTTCGAATGTCATTCACGTTCAAACTTTGAATGTGATATAGAACGGTGTAGCAGGCAAATACTAGGGATTTGTGGATATGAATATCCATTCGTACATACACTACTGGCCATTAAAATTGCTACACCACGAAGATGACGTGCTACAGACGCAAAATTTAACCGACAGGAAGAAGATGCTGTGTTATGCAAATCATTAGCTTTTCAGAGCATTCAAACAAGGTTGGCGCCGGTGGCGACACCTACAACGTGCTGACATGAGGAAAGTTTCCAATCGATTTCTCATACACAAATAGCAGTAGACGGGCGTTGCCTGGTGAATCGTTGTTGTGATGCCTCTTGTAAGGAGAAGAAATGCGTACCATCACGTTTCCGACTTTGATAAAGGTCGGATTGTAGACTATCGCGATTGCGGTTTATCGTATCGCGACATTGCAGCTCGTGTTGGTCGAGATCCAATGACTGTTAACAGAATATGGAATCGGTGGGTTCAGGAAGGTATACGGAACGCCGTGCTGGATCCCAACGGCCTCGTATCACTAGCAGTCGAGATGACAGGCATCTTATCCGCATGGCTGTAACGGATCGTGCAGCCACGTCTCGATCCCTGAGTCAACACATGGGGACGTTTGCAAGACAACAACCATCTGCACGAACAGTTCGACGACGTTTGCAGCAGCATGGACTATCAGCTCTGAGACCATGGCTGCGGTAACCCTTGACGCTGCATTACAGATGCGATGGTGTACTCAACGACGAACCTGGGTGCACGAATGGTAAAACTTCATTTTTTCGGATGAATCAAGGTTCAATTTACAGCATCATGAGATTCACATCCGTGTTTGGCGACATCGCGGTGAACACACATTGGAAGCGTGTATTTGTCATCGTCATACTGGCGTATCACCCGGCTTGATGCTATGGGATGCCATTGGTTACACGTCTCGGCCACCTCTTGTTCGCACTGATGGCACTTTGAACAGCGGACGTTACATTCCAGTTGTGTTACGACCCATGTCTCAACTCTTCATTCGATCCCTGCGAAACCCTACAATTCAGTAGGATAATGCACGACCGCATGTTGCAGGTCCTGTACGGGCCTTTCTGGATACAGAAAATGT
This sequence comes from Schistocerca nitens, assembly GCF_023898315.1. Taxonomy (NCBI): domain Eukaryota; kingdom Metazoa; phylum Arthropoda; class Insecta; order Orthoptera; family Acrididae; genus Schistocerca; species Schistocerca nitens. The sequence goes on from NC_064621.1 coordinate 246,523,306, forward strand.
TCGACTGCTGCCCTGGCCAGCAGATTCTCCAGATCTCTCACCAATTGAAAACGTCTGGTCAATGGTGGCCGAGCAACTGGCTCGTCACAATACGCCAGTCACTACTCTTGATGAACTGTGGTATGGTGTTGAAGCTGCATGGGCAGCTGTACCTGTACAAGCCATTCAAGTTCTGTTTGACTCAATGCCCAGGCGTATCATGGCTGTTATTACGGCCAGAGGTGGTTGTTCTGGATACTGATTTCTCAGGATCTATGCACCCAAATTGCGTGAAAATGTAATCACATGTCCGTTCTAGTATAACATATTTGTCCAATAAATACCGGTTTATCATCTGCACTTTTTCTAGGTGTAGCAATTTTAATGGCCAGTGGTGTACTTTTTGTAAACAGGTGTGACTGACATCTTTTTCTGTCACGTGGGAATCTCACGTGGTACTGGTCCGAAGATGACAATGGCAAATTACCAATAATGTTTCTCTAAATCAGCAATCCCATACAGCTGTCAGACGCACCAAAGCGGAATGCGAGACGCCGCGTGCTTCCCCAATCCTCCGACAACGGACTGACACGTGACCCAGCGTCCGCGGGTGCACAGCGTCCCCAGCGCACAGTGGCGGGCTTCCGGCGGCTCTTTGTGCAGCCAGGCCAGCTGACAGACGGCGACCTTGTCCTCGCCTGACGGCCGCTTGACCTACTTCCTCTAAGTATTTACGGTCCTGAGCGAGGGCAGTGACAGGGGCTGCAGCATAACAGCAAACACCACTACGCCAGAGGGTTGAATGAAGCGCTACACTGAGGTTATAGCGATATAAACATAAATAGATTGCGGTATTATCGAGCACACAGTGTGGTAAAAGGGCAGTGTATTGACGGAGCAATCATTTGTACTCAGATGATTCATGTGAAAAGGTTTCCGATCTGATTATGGCCCTACGACGGCAATGAACAACCCTAAACGCGTTCCGGTAGTTGGAGCTAGACGCATGGGACCTTCCATTTCGGAAATAGTTAGGGTTCAAAATGGTTCAAATGGCTCTGAGCACTATGGGACTTAACATCTATGGTCATCAGTCCCCTAGAACGTAGAACTACGTAAACCTAACTAACCTGAAGACAGCACACAACACCCAGTCATCACGAGGCAGAGAAAATCCCTGACCCCGCCGGGAATCGAACCCGGGATCCCGGGCGTGGGAAGCGGGAACGCTACCGCACGACCACGAGCTGCGGACAAATCGTTAGGGAATTGAATATTCCGAAATCCACAGCGTTAAGAGCGTGCCAGGAATACCAAATTTCAGACATTACCTCTCACTACAGACAACGCAAAGGTCAAACGGCCTTCACTATGCAACCGAAAACACTGGGGTATTTGTATAGTTGTTAGTGCTAACAGGCAAGCAATAACTACAAAAGTCGGTGTGGGATGTACGACGAACGTATACTTTAGGATAGTGTGGCGAAATGTGGCGTTAATGGGCTATGACAGGCTGCCTTTGCTAGCAGCACTTCAACCCTTGCACCGCCTCTCCTGGGCTCGTAACTGCGTCGGTTGGACACTCACGACTAGAACACCGTGGCCTGGTCAGATGAACCCCGACTTTAGTTACTAAGAGCTGATGGTAGGGTTCGAGTGTCTGACACAAACCCCAAGAAGCCATGGACCTAAACTGTCAACAAGGCACTCTGCAAGCTGGTGGTGGCTCTGTAATGGTGTGGGGTGTGTTTACACGGAATGATCTAGGTCATCTGGTCCAACCGAACCGATCATTGACTGGAAATAGTCATGTTCGGCTACGCGGAAACCATTTGCAGCCATTCAGGGACTTAGTATTCCCAAACAGAGATGGAATTTTGATGGATGACAATGCGCCATGTCACGTGGCCAAATTGTTCGCGATTGGTTTGAAGAACATTATGGGAAAATTAAGCGAATGATATGGCCACCCAGATCGCCGACATGAATCCCATCGAACATTTATGGGACATAATCGAAAGGTCAGTTGGTGCACAAAATCCTGCACCGGCAACACTGTCGCTTTTATGGATGCCTATAGAAGCTACGAGGCTCAATATTAATGCAGGAGATTTTCAACGACTTGTTCATGTCACATCGACTTTGCACTACGCCGGGCTAAAGGTGGTCCAACACGATATTAGGAGGTATCCCATGATTTTTGTCACCTCCGTGTACATCATGTTATAGGCGGTGCTCCTCTATGACGTTTGGCTGGAACGGGTAACAGTCTCCGCATTCTACTGTCAGTCCTTCACATCCAACGGAACTTTTGAGGCGTTGCTTCTTAGGGAAGGTACCTCGCAAGGTGGTTGCACCAGGTTACTTAATACGCTGGCTAGCATCTGGCGTATTACTGATGCGAATGCTTCTGGGGACCTAAATTCGTTTGATCTTTTCGATATTTCATGCTACATTCCTAATGGACTCGAAAGACCGGGGGAGACGTCGGTTGTAGAAACATGCATTTTGATGTTGAGGAAACGTTCCATTTCGAAACTCATCTCATCGCCACTCTGGAAGGAAAAGAGGAGGAGGTCACTGGGTACTAAGCCAGGGGACTAGAGAGAGTGAGGTGAACCAATGATGGTATGTAGCCGAAGTGTTTGGTGTTTCAGGGGTCATCATAACGAAGATTTATACCGCATATAGGGAAAGCGAAAAACATCGTCCGCTAAGTCACAACGCTGACGAAAGTGTTTGTTGAGCGGTCGTAACAAACGATCGTTGAAGAGGATTGTTAAGAACAGTACGAGGACGGCAGACGCAAAAGTCACTGTCGAACTGAATGTCGCCCTCACAAACCCTATCAGCAACAAAACAACACAATGGGAGCTCCATAAGTTGAAAATTGAAGAGGGAACTGGAATTTTAAAACCACATACCGGTGACGCAAACGACCGTCACAGAAAAAAATAGTGCAGAAGCCGTAAAACCTGGAACAAAAGTTTTTGGTCTGAAGAATATTGTTTCATACTGTTTCAAATTTCTGGCCGAGTTTACATCTAGTAAACAAGTGTATTACAATCCACTTATTTCGTGTATGAGCTACATTTCTTTAAGATACTTCCGCCGGCCGGTGTGGCCGTGCGGTTCTAGGCGTTTCAGTCTGGAACCGCGTAACCGCTACGGTCGCAGGTTCGAATCCTGCCTCGGGCATGGATGTCTGTGATGTCCTTAGGTTAGTTAGGTTTAAGTAGTTCTATGTTCTGATGACTGATGACCTCAGATGTTAAGTTCCATAGTGCTCAGAGCCATTTGATGATTTGCACAGTCATATCGTGGTACTCCATGGGGCCCCGTGGTTACTCTGCAAGGTCGCAGCATTACTGTCAAGTTTTACGTGACCATTTTGGCTTATCAGGTCGAGTATGGTACGATGGTACGGTATTTGTCCCACAACGGTGATGGTGCGTTCCAAGACGACTGTGCCGCTGTTTGCATAGCTCACATCGTCCAGGACTCTTTGTGTGGAGAGTAGGATGAATTATTGCATCTCCCTCGACCACCACAGTCGCCAGATTCCAATATTGTTGAACCTTTGCGGTCTACTTGGAGAGAAGGGTACGTGATCACTATACGCCTCCATCAACGTTACTTGAACTGATGATTATCTCGAAAACTACACAGGAGCTCTGTTTATCTATTTGTTGCCGGCTACAAGCTGTTATGAATGTCAAGGCTTTTTCTACATCGCATTAGGCATGATAATGTGTTGCGTTCATTGTGTTTTCATATTTTTGTCTAATTCGGCCACGTGGGGCAGCCGCGCGGTCTGGGCGTCGTTCCACGGTCCTGGCGGCTCCCCCCGTCGGAGGTTCGAGTCCTCCCTCGGGCATGGGTGTGTGCGTAAGGTTATATGCAAATGATTAGCTTTTCAGAGCATTAACACAAGGTTGGCGCCGGTGGCGACATCTACAACGTGCTGACATGAGGAAAGTTTCCAACCGATTTCTCATACACAAACAGCAGTAGACTGGTGTTGCCTGGTGAAACTTTGTTGTGATGCCTCGTGTAAGGAGGAGAATTGCCTACCATCACGTTACCAACTTTGATAAAGGTCGGATTGTAGCCTATCGCGATTGCGGTTTATCGTATCGCGACATTGCAGCTCACGTTGGTCGAGATCTAATGACTGTTAGCAGAATATGGAATCGGTGGGTTCAGGAGGGTAATACGGAACGCCGTGCTGGTTCCCAACGGCCTCGTATCACTAGCAGTCGAGATGACAGGCATGTTATCCGCATGGCTGTAACAGATCGTGCAGCCACGTCTCGATCCCTGAGTCAACACATGGGGACGTTTGAAAGACAACAACCATCTGCACGGACAGTTCGACGACGTTTGCAGCAGCATGGACTATCAGCTCTGAGACCATGGCTGCGGTTACCCTTGACGCTGCATCACAGACAGGAGTGCCTGCGATGGTGTACTCAACGACGAACCTGGGTGCACGAATGGCAAAACGTCATTTTTTTTTTTCAGATGAATCCAGGTTCTGTTTACAGCATCATGATGGTCGCATCCGTGTTTGGCGACATCGCGGTGAACGCACATTGGAAGCGTGTATTTGTCGTCGCCATACTGACGTACCACCCGGCGTGATGGTATGGGGTGCCTTTGGTTACACGTCTCGGTCACCTCTTGTTCGCACTGATGGCACTTTGAACAGTGGACGTTACATTTCTGATGTGTGACGACCCGTGGCTCTACCCTTCATTCGATCCCTGCGAAACCCTACATTTCAGCAGGATAATGCACGACCGCATGTTGCAGGTCCTGTAAGGGCCTTTCTGGATACAGAAAACGTTCGACTGCCGACCTGGCCAGCACATTCTCCAGACCTCTCACCAATTGAAAATGTCTGGTCAATGGTGGCCGAGCAAGTGGCTTGTCACAATACGCCAGTCACTACTCTTGATGAACTGTGGTATCGTGTTGAAGCTGAATGGGCAACTGCACCTGTACACGCCGTCCAAGCTCTGTTTGATTCAATGCCCAGGCGTATCAGGGCCGTTTTTGCGGCCAGAGATTGTTGTTCTGGGTACTGATTTCTCAGGATCTATGCACCCAAATTGCGTGAAAATGTAATCACATGTTAGTTCTAGTAAATATATTTGTCCAATGAATACCCGTTTATCATCTGCATTTCTTCTTGGTGTAGCAATTTTAATGGCCAGTAGTGTAGTTGTCAAAAATCTTGATTTGTAGGGGAATAATGTGGTGCAGAGTGACGGTTGAAAGTACAGTTTAAGAGTTAAGAGGAAGTTGTAGATAGCTTTCCGATCAGGGTCTTCGTTCTTACGTCATACTTTCTTCTCAAAGTGTACACTCATTGTGTTATTTCAGGCTTTCCCATTGTAGAAACATCACAGAGGCTAATGCGTTAACTTTGCAGTATTGCAGAGCAGTGTCTGTTCATTATGGATGCTGAGGAAGATTGTAGGTCTCTAATTATACGGAGGTATGCATTAGCATATATTCGCGGCGCACGTCATTAGCGTGTCTGAGAGTAGGATTCCTGCAGTGAGCCAGTGACGGATGAGAGCTGCCAAAGGGCAGGGCAGGTAATAATTACCGGAAGGAAGTGAGCAGAAGACGAAGTCACTGCAATTCTTGCATAACAGCCATAGAACGCATGCATAACGGCCAACTCGGTTCAGCGGCCCAAGATGGCGAAATATTGCCATGCATATAAGTCATTATGAGGGGTACCTACACAGCCAGTAGTCTTATACAAAATCGTACACTTTTCGATAATTTTACATCAGATTTTCGAACAACCAGGTCATCATTGTATGCAAGAGTATAATACTTTGTAAGAGTAAAGCTATACAAATACACTGATGAACCAGAACCTTATGATGACTGACCAGTCACGCACAAGACTGAATGCCGCCTTATTGCGTTGCGGGCACGTGACGTGATAAGGAAAGGATAGAACCGGAGAAGAGACGAATGGGGAATCATTCTAGTTGCGGCGTGGGACGATAAGAGAGAAATCCAATTGATATAGGGAAATTAGGCATAGGGCAGGAAACGAGCTAGATGCTCTGAAATGTTGGTTGGCTGTTCGTATACTATTGTCGTGGGCATCTTGGGAAAATAGTGAAGGGTGGTGAAACCGCGGGTAGGCGGCAAGGTGTTGGACGTCCAAAGCTTATCACAGAACGTGGAGAACGAGGCCTGTCCTTTCTGTACATCATAAAAGGCGGTCATCTGTGGCTCATCTAGAGTTCAGTGATGGTGCAGGTACAACTGTTTCGGAGCACACCGTTTGGTGTACATTGTTGAACGTAGGGGCTCCACAGCTCATTACACGTACGTAGTCCCAACGATATCATCAATTACGCTTGTAGTGGGCACGAAATTATCGATAGTTGACCGTGTATCAATGGAAGTGTGTCACCTGGACCGATGAATCACATTTCTTGTTCTACCTTGTCGATGGATTGTCCAGGTACGCCGCCATCCTGGTGAAAGGCTCATAATATACACTGCACAACAGATGCAGGCCGGTGAGAGCAGCTTATTTTACGAACTATAAGATGCACTTTCTTCTTCAAAAAGTTGGCTCCAAAATTCAGGTGCGTCTTATACTAGAAATTGATATAAAAATTCCCAATGTTTGAAGTAAAATTCCCGCCAGTCTTAAAAATGGTCATATATTCGATGCTGCGGGAAACTTATCTCTGTCTGGCAACACTGGATCCAACTGGTAGCAGCAGTGCACGGATGCAACGAACACGAGTTGCGGGCATTCACAAGCTTGCTAACACTTTCTCCTTCCCGCTTCCCCCGCCCGCCACCCACCCACCAAATCACAAACCCAGTGAACCTGAACTGAAAGTTATTTGTGTTATCGGTAACATAGCTAGTTGTTCATAGCTAGTGTCGTAAGGGGGAAAAAAAGAGGTATCCATATGATGTGAGCTACAAATTGAAAGCAATAGCATACGCAGAAGAACGTGGGAAAAGAGCAGCCGAGCGTCATTTCGGCCCTCCGCTAAAAAAAAATATATATAAAAAAAACATTCGCGATTGGCTAACTAGCAAAGAATAACTGAAAAAATGAGAAGACTAAATGTCAAATAGGATACTGAATACAAAATGGCCAAAACTATAAGATGACATATTGTAATGGACTCAAGGACACCGATAATATAGCACTGAAATTGATATAAGAATGATTCAAATACACGCACTTGACAGACTTCAAGGGTGGAGTTGGCTGGTGCTACAGGCTTATGAAGCGTCGTGGATTTAGCACAGAACCCAAGCCAAAATATCTCAGAAAATGCCTCAAAGTATGCCAAGAAAATATTATCTTTCCATCGTTATGTTATTCAACGTCGAAAGGAAACCAGTGTGGAACTAAGCCAAATAGCGAATATGGACGAAACCCGTCTGACATTTGATGTGCCGAGTAACAGAACTGTTGCCATGAAAAATGCTAAAACTGGAACTATAAAAACAAGTGGACATGAAAAAATTGCACTGCACTGTTGTCTTTTTCATGTTGTGCTACGGTACTGAACTTAATCAATGGTCATTTTCAAGCGCAAAACAATGCCAAAACCTTCTGAAATACCGTCAGGTGTTTTGTTCACTCACATGAGAAATGTTGCATGGACGAGGCTGGTATTAAATTATGGATTAACAGCGTGTGGGAGAGAAGGAAAGTTGCTTTACTGAAGAAGAGTTATCTTCTTGCGCTATTTCGGTTTTGTTGTCATTTGAAAGATTCTGTGAAAGAGAAATTGAGAGAGGAAAACAGAGCGTGCTGTTATACCGGAAGGAGTTAGCCTGCTTCACAATTGCAACATCCTGATGTCTCGATAAATAAACCATTTAAACTGTAAATGACAGAGGAATGGAACAAATGGATGATGGATGAAATTCAACATGAATTACGTCGAAGGGAGCTTTAAAATGACCTACAATCAAACAAGAGTGTCATTGGATAAAGCAGTCGTGGTCTAGAGTGGGAGAAGACATTATTGTTAAAGCTTTCATGAAGTGCAGCATGAATATGAATGGCAGTGAAGACCATCTTATACACGAAGAAGACAACGATCACGACGAAGAGGAAGAAGAAAAAAGTTCAGACGACGATTTTCAGGGATTCAAAAGGTCAGTTCGGTTATATAAACTAAGACTTTTTTAGTCTGGCTTTGCACTCTAATATTAAAAATTGTAAAAATGTTCTTGTTTAAAATTGCTTAAAATTAAGGTGAGTCTTATAGTCCGTAAAGTCTTATAATCCGTAAAATACGATATTATAGTGTAGGAGACATTCACTTTGGCTTCCATGGGCCCTGTGGTAGTACTCTAAGGCAGCATAGCACTTCGAGGCTAAGTGAACATTATTGCGGAGCAGCTGCATCCTTTCGGTCTTGATGCTTCATCTGAGACCGATGGCATCTGAAAGGTAGCGAGGAGCTAGGAATGGAAGTGCCAGATGAAAAATGAAACATAGTTCACATAAAGATTGATTTTTTTTAATTTACTTGGGCCATTGATTTAAGTAAACAGCCAAAGAACACAAACAACTGCCAAAAATGTACAGTAAAACACAGGTGCTGAATGAACCAGCCGAGTCCTTTATAATAAGCTGATAACACACTCAGAAAGAAATCGACGCCGGCCACCAGTACTGGGGGCGAAATGGAGCCTAAATTCGCACGCAGCCACAGGCCGTACTACAGCATCCAGAAAGGCACTCATTAGATTACATATAGCAATTTTATGCGACAACCAGGACAATGTCTCTGACAATTCTTAAGCCTCAATGATTAACAAACTACAAACATCTCGAAACCTGGCAATACAAAGAATCCTATGATATGATAAATACACTAATAAAAAGAAATAATTGAGCTTAAAACAAATTAACAAAAAGTAAAAAATACTAATCTACAGTTTCAACTGGGCTACTAGTTCGTTGTAAGGATACAAGAACTTTGTGAAAACCGTAAAGAAGTTTAAGGGGCGGCCGCGTGGCGAGCGGTTCTAGGCGCTTCAGTCCGGAACCGCGCGACTGCTACGGTCGCAGGTTCGAATCCTGCCTCGGGCATGGATGTGTGTGATGTCCTTAGGTTAGTTAGGTTTAAGAAGCTCTAAGTTCTAGGGGACTGATGACCTCAGATGTTAAGTCCCATAGTGCTCAGAGCCATTTGAACCATTTGAAGTTTAAGTTACACTGAAAATTATCGGCTGACAAAGATCTTCAGAATCCTGAATTTTAACAATAACAGTTTTACAGTCGTGGGTAGGATCCCGACAATCTTATATACATTATAATATACAACACACTAAAAGGTATCTTTAAACAAACAGGGTGACAGTTATTGAACTATATGCAAAAAAACGTAAATTAGGTACAAACTACAGCGCGCACATACTTTATTCAACAAGTAAACGTCACTGTATATTCGGATTTAGGTTATGACGTGTTCTATATGCCTGCCATCGTTGGCGATGATGTGGCGCAGGCGAGAAGCGAAATTCTGCATGACCCGTTGAAGTATCGCAACGTCGATTATGTCGATGACCCCTGAATGACTGTTTTCAGCTCAACAATGGTTTTGGGGTTCTTGCTGTACAGCTTGTCTTTAACATAGCCCACAAAAAGGAGTCGCATGTGTAAAAATCCGGAGAATACGATGGCCATTCGAGACCAATGTCATTGGCCTTTGAGTACTGCACAGCCAGAATGCCGTTCCCAAAGTGCTCTCCTGCTTCGATGGGGTCGTGCTTCGTCTTGCGTCAACCACATCTGTCGAAACTGGCTCACTTTTAGTGGTGGGAATGAAATCCTCTTCCAGAACCTTCACGTACCGTTCGATAGTCACCGTGCCAAAAAGGAGTATCGCACCGATTATTCCGTGACTGGACATTGCACACCACACAGTCACCTATTGAGGGTGAAGAGACTTCTCGAAATGCGGATTCTCAGTCCCCCAGACGCACTAGTTTGGTTTTTGATGAACCCATCCAAACGAAAGTAGGCTTCTTTCCTAAACCAAACCATGCATGCGCATACTAATTCCCATCATACCCCGCCACTAACCGTGCAGTTTGAACATCCTAACGCAAACCCTTCAGAAGTTATGACGGTTTTATTTCATGTAGTTCAATAATTGTCATCTTGTAAAAATAAATAATTTAACTCGCGAAACTTTAAGCGGCAAAGCAACCAACAACAATTCCAGCTCTCAGATTTGCACTGTCACACAAGGACAGCAAAAAAATATCCTCAACAATTGTTGCCTAAGCTTGCTGAAACAAGGAGCGAAACAAACTCGTGCAGCCCCAAGCGTGCTTCCACAACACACGAATGTTGGGGGAAAATGTTCAGAAAGATGCTCACCAAATTCACTTGCTCTTTGTATCGGCCAGGGATAAACAAGGGGAGACCTGCATGCTTCCATAGCCACTGTACCACTGCGACCAGTGACTGATTGTGACCGATCGTGCCACTTAGCTCATTGAGTATCACATCCGAAAGATCACCAATCAACACGCCCATTCCCTCTTGCTGTTCAGCACCTCCATAGTACGCCGCCCACAGCCAGGGTTGACTCTTGCAAAGCACTACAATGCGAGGCCGAAAGCAGACTGAATCCCACCGGGACGACAAGCGCCTTCAGTCTTCACAGGACGACGGGCCGCGATCTCTAGGGAGACAATCAAGAGTTCGTTGCTGCGTAACCAGAATAGATAACTTCTAGAATAAGAGTATCTACATGAGCCAGCGCGGCTCAGTATCTTCTAGCAGGATAATTGCCCGTGTCACAAGGCCAGACTCGTGTAACAGTGAGACAGTGTATTTACATTGATTTCTTGGACACCGATGCCCCTGATATGTGCCTGACAGGCGCAATCTCTGTGAACACTTGCCATCGGCCCACGATTTACGGGAACCAACTTGTCCGTACGCATTTGGTGCTACGTACCTGCAGAAACCCACCATTGGTCTTATCGAATGCATGCTACGCAGAATCTTTGCTGTATTGCGTTCTAAAGATGGATCAACACACTGTTTACATGTGGTGACACTGTTTTGTCTCATGAATGCATGATGACTGTACGAAAATGAATAACTGCCATACAGAAACAGGTGGAAGATCCTGACTGTGGTCATCGCATTAGCTACTGGAATACATCAAGATCATTCTCATACACATGTTTATATAGCTGATAGACAAGGACTGTTGATGAATTTAATAACGCAATTAGTCATAGTGAATAAGCAAGCACACCAGCACACTCAACTGTATGGCATAGTATAACATGGAACTAATTAAATAATAGGTTTTACGTAGTCATTTCATTACAATTAGGAAATTTTCTTTGAGTTCTCATAGGTCGCGAACTGCAGTTCAGTCATTAAGGTGTATCTCCAGTAAAATTAGTCGTAAAAACAAGATTCAAGCATGAAGTTAAAGGTCGCACTTTGCCATGCATTTTCATATATATATATATATATATATATATATATATATATATATATATATATATATATATATATATATTAGACTAAATTTAGGCTGTTCGTGAGCTGTGTCCCAGAAGTGTAGAAGGGGCAGTGGATATAAAACCGAGATTAAGAATGTAAGACAGGGAAAGAATTATTCCAAAATCTTGTAACAAAAAAAAATCTGAACAATAACTGTAACCCAATCTGACTGATGAGGAAAATAAGGAAGCCACATGGTGGAACCAAAAGAGCTAAAAAAGCTAGTTGAAGAAGAACCGGTTTGAATGGTGTACAGCTTGGAAGCTCTTACGGTTTTAAAAGTTTCTCTGCTCAATGGGTTTCGGAGTCTGTTTTTGGTAATCTAAATCGTAAATTTTCAAATGGATGTCGGTTTAGGAGTAACTTTTCACTTTAACCAGCTGTTGAGTGCTAAAATTTTGTTATTAGAATGGGGGCTCGAGCTAATCTGTCTACGGAATTTCAGAGAACTTAAGCGAAGGCAGAACTTTGAATGATTCTAAGTGCCTTAATTCAATGCTCGCAAATTTTGCTCTCTCCGTTGGCACTTACAGCAGAGGCCTCTCGTCAACACAGAGAACAACTAGACATAAACGGTAATCTCAGCTTGGGTTTAAAACCGACAAACGTTCACTTAAAGTAGCACATGTCGCCAGTCATCATTAATAATGCGATCAGGCAGCTCTATGCTACTGAGCTTTACAGGTAGCAGGAAAATAACGCTGACAGTGTGTCATGGACGTAACGTGGTGTGTAGTCGCTACCGCACACGAATGGCGGGGAAGACTAGACGAATGGAGCTCCAACTTCAAAGACTACCATCTAACTGTGAGGAAGAGCAAAATTGTAGCAATGATTATGAGGAGACATATGCACATGGCAACCTGGTGTTAGATGAAAAAGAACTTGAATGTGTGAAAGCTTTCAGTTACCTGGGAAGTAAGTATCAATGAATCTAACTCCCAAACGAGAAATAAAGCACAGAGTAACAACGGTATCTAAATTTTTCAAGTCCAGAACCTAGTGTGGGATGAGGGAATCCCTATGAGAGCCAAACAGATCATGTTTAAAATGTATATCCTGCCGATTATGACATACAGCTTGGAGTGCTGTATAATTGATAAGGCAGATTTGAGTAAGTCAAAAGCATGCGAAACCAAATTTTTGCTGTGCAGGGGAAAAGACAAATAAGACGAACCAGAAAAAGATTGCTGGATCAAATAAAGGAAGACCTGAAGACTTGCTGTGCAGGGGAAAAGACAGATACTACGAACCAGAAAAAGATGACTTAATTAGATAAAGGAAGATCTGAAGACTAGAGAGAAAACTGGGAAACAATACCAGCACAAGAACGATATCAAGATAGAGCAAAATGGAGGCATATTGTTCGTAAAAACCCAACACGGCTTATTGGAATGTTACGATGATGATGATCAAAAGTATCCAGACATCCCAATGTACTGCGGAACTGACCACTAAGTGTCGCGAGAGGCGGACATGCCGTATAAAAGCAGGCGCGGAGTATTGCGCTGTGAGCTGCCCGTAGCCCTGATCGAATAAACAGGTCAACATCGAAGTTTCACCACCAACGACTCCCCTCCGAGATTAACACCATCAACCAAGAAGTCCATCACCACCTACACTCCACTGCAGTGGTAGGAAATGCCCTTCTGGCTAAACCCTATGTTCCAGATAGACTTGGACTACCCAACGCCCAGTCCAGAAGAAATGAGGCCGCGTGCGCGCTGTCAGCAGATAGGCACCAAAACACTGGGATTCAGCTGAATGGTTGACGGATTACTTTGATAAGATCACTGAGGAGGGAAAGATTCCAGCTGACTGGACATGTAGCACAACAGTTCGAATTTGGGAGCAGAAGGGAAGTCCAGCTGAATGTAACAACTACTGTCCAATACGCCTTCAGTCACACACTATGAAAGTATTCGAGCTCATCATCGATAAAAGGATCCGAAAAATTATCAGTCCCTCCATCAATCATTGTGGATTCGTGAAGGGCTGTGGGACGACATATGCTATCCATGCAGATCGCCTGTTTATCGAAAGGCACCGTGAGAAGTCGAAACATCTACACTTTGCCTTTCTCGATCTCGAAAAGGGCTTTGACCGGGAGCCACACGAGTTAATTTGGCTTGCCCTGCGAGAGCATGGAGTACCTGAAAAGCTCGTTAGATGGGTCAGACTGCTCTACCAGAACCCGAAGAGCCGGATACAGTCAGCTGCCGGACTTTCTGACGACTTCCCTATTTCCGTGGGAGTTCATCAGGGATCTGCTCTCTCACCGCTCCTATTTACCTGTCATGGATACCGTCACAAGAAATCTGCAGAAAACTTCAACCTGGACGTTACTGTATGCTGATGATGTGCCACTGGCCAGTGAAGATAAGAATGAACCACAACTTCCAAGTCCAAGCCTGGAATGACCGTCTTGCAGATGTAGGACTACGGCTCAATGTGCTCAAAACATATTACCTTTCCACAGATTTAAATGACTCTATAACCATCAGAATCAATGGTGTTGACCTCCCAACAACAAGGACTTTTAAGTACTTGGGCTCGACAATTGCTGCCAATGGAAATCTGAGTTCAGAAATCTCCAACCGCCTGAGCAGCGCGTGGCTCAAATGGCGTTCCATTACTGGAGGACTATGCGACAAGAAAATTCCAAACAGGCTCAAATCAAAAGCATACCGATCGGTAATCCGTACAGTTGCACTGTATGGGGCTGAATGCTGGCCTTCAACAAAGGGAGTAGAGCAAAGACTTGCTGTTATGAAGACGAAACTGCTTAGGTGGACATCGGGATTAACATTGTATGACCAGGTCACAAATAATGAAGTTTGCAAGCTATATGGTGTTGCACCAATAGTAGACAAAAAGAGAGAAAGCCGCCTGCGTTGGTACGGGCATGTCCTTAGAGCAGAGAGACAACAGTGGCAAAGACTAGTTTCACTCTAAATGTAAATGGGAAACGGCCAGCAGGACGACCAAGGCAGCAATGGCTTGGCACCCTGCATGAAGACCTCAAGATCTTAGGCCTTCACCCTGATCAGATCGCAAGAAGTGGCGACAACGAGCCAAAACAGCGGACCACGCCAGCACGTGGGACAAACACTAAGGAAGAAGAAGAAGAAGAAGAAGAAGAAGAAGAAGAAGAAGAAGAAGTAGATAAGCAGCAACACCGGAATGGCTCGGTCAGGAGATCTCAATGAATTCTAACGTGACCTATTTATTGGATGTCATCAGGGATATTTAAAACCTTCTAAAGCTGCTCAAGTCGACACTTGATGACGTCACTATGATGTGGAAACGCGAAGGAACAACCAAGCTAAACCGAGACCAGACATACCTCCTGTACTGTGGATAGGGTTCGTCGAGCACTGCTCAGGGTGGCTGTAAAAAATGCCATGAAATCAGCGGAATACGTCACATGTACGTCCAGCAGTCCAGTTGGCACACTGACTGCGCGTAGGGAGTTAAAAAGAATTGAATACAATAGCCGAGCAGCTCCTCGTAAGCCACATATTTCTGTAGTTAACGCTAAGAGACGCTTGGAGGGTGAAAACATTGACGCCACTGTAGAATGGGTGACTGGAAACAAGTGATTTGGAGTGATGACTCACGGTACACCCTGTGACAATCCGATGGAAGGGTTTAGGTTTGGCAAATGTGTGAAGAAAACATTACCTACTACCGTCATCTGCAGTGTCACCAGTGAAGTACGAAGGAAGTGTTTTTCATGGGTAGGTTGTGTTCCACTTATTGCGCTTAAGGGGAAACGTTAAATGTGGAAGGACGTGAACACATTTTACACAATTGTGCACTCTGTACATTAGAAGAACAGTTCAGAGAGGATGATTGTTTGTATCAGGATGACTATGCGCCCTGTAATACAGCAGAGTGTATGTCGTAACGGTTTGTGAAAAACAACATTCCCGAAATGAACTGACCTGCCCAGATTCTCGACATGCGTCAATGTGAAACATTTGGGATGGGTAAGAACATCGAATTCGCTCCAGGCCACAGCCCCCGACATCACTACCTTCTCTTGTTTCGGCTCTGGAGAAATAATGGGCTGCCAATGACATTCAGACAGCTCATGCTTATCGAAAATGTCCCCAGCGGAGTTCAAACTGTCATAACGGCGAAGAGTGGACACACCTCATATTTATGTCCATTAATAGGTGTGGTACCTGCACAGTTATAATACAAGCCTGTCTACCACACACTACGCCTTGTCACACAGTTTTACAATGAACTTTCACCTTCCCACGCAGCCAACAGGAATTTTCAGTCCATGAAAGCAGAGAATCAGGAGCTGCTAATGAGGAATTTTTCTTTTCTCTCGAAATGGAAAGAATCCACATTTAGTATTTTATGTTGGATGGTATCTTGTCGGAGAGCTTTTCACTAGAGCATATAACTCCGGTATAAACCCTAAACAGGGAAGCAAATTGTACAAGAAAATGGTTTTTGTTTTTTGTATTATGCGAATACATCTTATTTTCGCTGTCTGCTCAAATGCTATGAAGGGATAGCCTCCACAACATGTGTAGCTGTATAGTTTACATATTACTCGTACTACGAAATAAATATCTTTTTTTGGGTGCACTATCGCGAAAGATAATTCAGAAAGACGACAGGGAGAGAAAATACGCAAGCACCTTTATTTTGGGTCACGACAATGGAAAGGAGTATGTCAGATTGCCAAACTGATCATGTTAGTAAGCTTAGCTACGTGTTTAAGTTGTTGTTTAGACAGACCTAACAAATTTTACACACAGTGTTTCATTTAGCACATTTTCATTGTCTAATTATGGTAGTAGTTGATGATTTTTGTTTGTTTGAAATTTGAATAACAGTATTTTTCTTACACAGGACTTCATTGAAGACATCTTATATGGCTCTCTCCGTGGATAATAATTTACGAAAGCCAAACAGCGAAGCAGCTAATAAGTTCATCTTGGTTAGTATTTTATCATATGCAACTTTCCCAGAACTTTTCTAAAGACTGAAAGAGAAATGAGTTTGTAGTTAGGAGAGGTTTGTTTATCTCATGTTTTATAGATTAGTATTGCAGCATCACACTTAAATCTGTCAGAAAATGTTCTCTGACTCACTGACAAATAACAAAAATATATCGAAGAAATCGTGTCAAGTCAGCACAAAGATTGTAATATTTCGTTATAACCACCTGCGTGCCCAGAAAAGCTACCACTTTTTAGTACTCCTATGAATTTTTTATCCACTCAGAGGTTTATTTCTGTAACTAATAGTAAATTATATAATATATTCAGTCATGCTACCGTGGTTAACAACCACGCGGTTGTTGTATTTTCGAGCACTTGACAATTGTTCGATATAATCCCAAAGATGTTAAATGCATTAATCCCTGGAAACTTAAATGGCCGTATCATTCTTTGAAATTGTTCAAACTGTGACCTGTCGTGAAGAAAATAAAAACTAGTGACCCGCAAAGATGTGGTATGCTATTCATTATCAACTCCTTATTCTACAAATTTCGGAAAAGGGAGTTGCAGAAGAACACTGTGAAATTAACTCCAGGGTCAGTTTCTTTTGTCTTTAAGTGAAAAAGTTGTCGCTACAGTTCTGCTACGTTATGTGACAGCTTTCGAATTTTTGCGTTTTATTTCTTAAAATAATTGTGTTTATAAAAACAGAATTGTTTCGGCAAGACTTGTCCATAACTGCAACTCATATGCTAGGATTGTTTTTGTTTATTAATACGCCGTCCTCAATCAGAATACTTTATTCTGCTTTCAGTTCAACTCTGCTCAAAGCTACGACTAAATTGTCAAGCACTACATTGTCTTTTGTCAGAGTTACACCTGCTTCAGTTTATCACCTCCGTTTCACGATGAAATGTTTGTCTTCTGCATTGGTGAATACTTTCAACTTCTACCCTCACACTGTAAATAATATAAGACGTTTATGACCGTACTACATTGTTCAAATATGTCACGTGACATCAAGGCGGCACATTAACAACAAAAATATTCCTACTATAGAACCATAATTACTGTACACAGTGCCATTTTTGTCTTTATTTCATGTGCTTTCAAGATTTAATTCCTAGAGAACAATAAATAGGAAATAATACCCGTTTTCCAGAGCAAAAGATTAGTATGCACTACGAAACCACAATGTTTCGTCCCTGAGAATTTCAACTCGTTAAGGGAATGGCGCAGCGTTGCAAAGTTGCATATTCCGTGGCCCAGGATTTAAGAGCAGCTTGTCAATGAACTGCAGGGTTACTACGAAGGATACGAAGCGTGAAGACCCTTAAAACTTAATTACTAAGGATTACTTAACAACATCTAATTCACTAAAATACTAATTTCGTTCTCATTTTGTCTCTAGGACACGGACATACGCAAACATGTAAAAATCACGAAATGATGCCGCTTTAAGAGCACACAGAATTATTTGTTCAAGTTCCGTCGAATGCTAGGTGAGTGGTAAAGTAGCAGTGCTTGTAAGGAAAGGAATCCGCAGTGGAATTCTGGAATGTATGGTCATGCAACTTGGGTTATATAATTTAGGACAATTACATCAGGAAGTCTGGATGGGAATTTAGAGCTCACTTCTCCACAGCGCAGGACTAGTGCCTTAGCCTTGGTTACATGCGATAAAATAAGGGAAAACGCAGACAAATTATATAAGAAAGCACTATAGCTAGTATTTGCTGCTTATCGATTATTATAAAAAAATCAGTTTTATAACAAGTATAGTGCTCGCCAGAGCAAGACAGTAGCAGCAACTATGAGTAGACAGCGGCATCACTGTACCTGTTTTCTTACACTGTTGTAAGCAGTTTACATTCGACACATTAAACAGGAATGAGTGTGACTGGGAAAAGGTTATACAGGGTAACACAAAAACCACTTTATACAAGGCTAATTTCGAAGTACGTGGGTCCACATTTTAGAAAATCAGCTAATGTTTATTTAGTAATTTCATATTCCTGTACTTGTAGTAATATGGGAACTGTTGTCTTCTTCAGTACCTCACTGGTTTAATATGCCTGGAGCACTCCGTCTTCAGGCCACGAGTGGCCTACCGGACCATCCGACCGCCATGTCATCCTTAGTGAAGGATGCGGATAGGAGGGGCGTGGGGTCAGCACACCGCTCTCCCGGTCGTTATGATGGTATTCTTGACCGAAGCCGCAACTCTTCGGTCGAGTAGCTCCTCAATTGGCATCACGACGCTGAGTGAACCCCGAAAAATGGCAACAGCGCATGGCGGCCTGGATGGTCACCCATCCAAGTGCCGACCACGACCGACAGCGCTTAAGGGAACCGGTGTATCCACTCGGCAAGGACACACACACACACACACACACACACACACACACACACATGGGAGAACGCGATAACGCAGGTCAAGTTTTCCGAGCGCAAGTAAGTCCAGTTCTCTCAATTTACCTGACCAGACAGCTTGAAGATAGATTTATGCGACAAAACTTTGTCATAATAGACGGGGATCAGGTCTGTAATGATAAAGCATTATCTCATTAAACTATAGTGCCTTTTCTGGGACACCATCCAATAATTCAGGTGAAAGACTAGGAATGTACGCTTTGAGGAGATTTTTGTCTAAAACCTTGTGGGTTGAATGTACGTTACACGCTGCGAAGCCCTGGATGTAATCATTTCGTGGGTGGACTGGACTCTGTGTCTTAGCGAGACATAGTTCTGCGTCGCTCATTATCCGATGTATACATTACAGTGTTCACTGCAAAAAATATTTTGTTATCAAATTGTAATAATCCCAAAGTGAAGCTGGTAAGTGCAGGAAATGCGGTAGCTCATTTCCATGGAAACAACTTTTGCAGTACTTTTAAAAACTAGCTGTTCCGGTAAAATTTGTCAGTTAACACCGTGAAAATATGTAGAGTACAACTAGAAATGTTGACATTTCGTCTTACTTTACATCAATGCCTGTTTCATTGCCAACAAAGGTATGCCTATTTCTCTGTAAACGTGAGAATATGGTTCAAATGGCTCTGAGCACTATGGGACTTAACATCTGTGGTCATCAGTTCCCTAGAACTTAGAACTACTTAAACCTAACTAACCTAAGGACATCACACACATCCATGCCCGAGACAGGATTCGAACCTGCGACCGTAGTGGTCACGCGGTTCCAGACTGAAGCGCCTAGAACTGCACGGCCACACCAGCTGGCAAACGTGAGAATAATTTGACCATTATTTACTTTCTTACACGCTTTCGTGGTTGGCATGAGCGGCACCAGCTATCCTACACGTGAATTGCTTTTAAGTTTTACCTATTTACAAACATTGCTTTTGGTTTCCTGCGATATTTACTGTAACCAGTTTCATGTCTGTTCTCCACTGAACCAACATGCGTGGTCCCTTTTACGAGGTGCATTCAAGTTCTAAGGCCACCGATTTTTTTTTTCCGGACTGGAAAGAGATAGAAACATGCGCATCGTTTTAAAATGAGGCCGCGTTCATTGTCAATATGTCCCAGAGATAGCAGCACTGTACGGCAGATGGAATTTTACCGCCAGCGGCGAGAATGAGAACTGTTTTAAATACTTAAAATGGCGACGTTTTCCTTACTTGAACAGCGTGCAATCATTCGTTTTCTGAATTTGCGTGGTGTGAAACCAATTGAAATTCATCGACAGTTGAAGGAGACATGTGGTGATGGAGTTATGGATGTGTCAAAAGTGTGTTCATGGGTGCGACAGTTTAATGAAGGAAGAACATCGTATGACAACAAACCGAAACAACCTCGGGCTCGCACAAGCCGGTCTGACGACATGATCGAGAAAGTGGAGAGAATTGTTTTGGGGGATCAGCGAATGACTGTTGGACAGAACGCCTCCAGAGTTGGCATTTCTGTGGGTTCTGTGCACACAATCCTGCATGACGACCTGAAAATGCGAAAAGTGTCATCCAGGTGGGTGCCACGAATGCTGATGGATGACCACATGGCTGCCCGTGTGGCATGTTGCCAAGCAATGATGACGCGTAACGGTAGCATGAATGGGACTTTCTTTTCGTCGGTTGTGACAATGGATGAGACGTGGATGCCATTTTTCAATCCAGAAACAAAGCGCCAGTCAGCTCAATGGAAGCACACAGATTCACCGCCACCAAAAAAATTTCGGGTAACCGCCAGTGCTGAAAAAATGATGGTGTCCATGTTCTGGGACAGCGAGGGCGTAATCCTTACCCATTGCGTTCCAAAGGGCACTACGGTAACAGGTGCATCCTACGAAAATATTTTGAAGAACAAATTCCTTCCTGCACTGCAACAAAAACGTCCGGGGAGGGCTGCGCGTGTGCTGTTTCACCAAGACAACGCACCCGCACATCGAGCTAACGTTACGCAACAGTTTCTTCTTTATAACAACTTTGAAGTGATTCCTCATGCTCCCTACTCACCTGACCTGACTCCTAGTGACTTTTGGCTTTTTCCAACAATGAAAGACACTCTCCGTGGCCGCACATTCACCAGCCGTGCTGCTATTGCCTCAGCGATTTTCCAGTGGTCAAAACAGACTCCTAAAGAAGCCTTCGCCGCTGTCATGGAATCATGGCGTCAGCGTTGTGAAAAATGTGTACGTCTGCAGGGCGATTACGTCGAGAAGTAAAGACAGTTTCATCGATTTCGGGTGAGTAGTTAATTAGAAAAAAAAATCGGAAGCCTTAGAACTTGAATGCACCTCGTAGATTGCTACTTGTTTCACTTCGTTAGATCGGCGTATATTGAAAGCAGTAGTTTACGAGAGCTGGTACCACGTGTTCAGAACTTTGCAATGCAATGTTATGGCTCCAGGAACGTCACCCACATGTAGACCCACTTAGAACCATCAGATCCTATTAGGGCATTTAGCAGCCGTCAGTAGGAGGTGGCTGTATACAAACGAGCCTCTCAGCTCGCCTGTCGTATCTGGTTCGTTCCAGTTCTTGACTCTTTCAGCGTCAGCTATAGATCTTTCAAGTCTTCCGCGTGCTTGGCTGGTTGTATCAAGTAATCTGTTGATGCTGTGGGGAATTGGGCGCTGTCTACAAGCAACTGGAAGCCGTGTTGTGTGCTACTGTCAGGCTTCGGGCTACGGCAAAGGTCCGCGGTCGTGTTTTGACGTAGGGGATGACGCCTATAGGCGCCAGGTCTCTGACAGCACCCCGACACAGCTGCAACAACCAACTAATCTAACCTCATTCGTTTCTTTCCAGCTAATGACAATAGTGCGGGTCTCACGGTTGAAAATATGTAAATGGCCGTCCTCGTGTGCCTAAACAACACTTACGAGGCGTCGTCTCTTGTTGAAAGAGCGTCCGAAAAAATACGTACTACCCCTTCGGGGCTGGAGATGAACCTCGTGCAAGGTCAGGACAACCCCAGACGGAGGGCTTGCTGGTTAGCAGTAGCGCCTGAACTATTCAGACACTACCGGATGACGTAAATAAAGTGCAACTACTTACAAAGGTCCAGTGTGGGCTGAATTTGTCATACGACAGTGAACCTTGACAGCTATGCTAATGCGTTAATGCGAAACCGATTTACGCTGGAAAAAGTTTAGTTCCAAATTTGGCTACCAGCTGCAAATCTAGCACTGTGAACGCAAGAAACACATAAACAAAGTGTTCGGAAATTCCCATTACAAACTTCTAGAGCTGGAGAGGAAAGTGAGCACATAATATTTTGAACAGGAACCCATGTCCGGAAACGTACCGTTTCCATTCTACGATGATTTCAGTCCAAACGTTTAACTCATCGACTTCTGCTTGAGCAAATGAATTAGGCGTGAATCATTAAAATTATTAGGCGAAAATTCGAAAGGAAAGCTAACGAAACATCCATTTTCACTTAAGCACATTTGTCTGTATTAACTCGTACACATTACGTGTTTACAATATTCCAAAACAAAACGAATCTAGCATACTGTACGTACAGAAAAGCACTGGTACATTTCAACAGCGGCTCGGTGTGGCGACCACCAACGTTGTTACAGAGATTCTACCTACGAAGCATATTCTGGTACACACCCTACATCCCACTTGGTATCTCTTCAATTTCTAGTGCAGGGGCCAGAACTCATGCTAGCAGATCTTCCTCTGTCCCTACAGGAGTCTCGTAAATTAAACTCTTGATACGATCCCACAAGAAGCAGTCAATTGGAGATAAATGCGGCGACAGGGGCGGCCACGCAGTTGAACCACCTCGACCTACCCATTTTTTACCATATCGTCTTTTGAGACGTCTCCGAAACGCGCATGAGGTGGTGCAGCATCATGTTGAAACCACATTTCCTCACGGACATTCGGTGACACAGCTTCCAAGGCATGCGACATCAGGTGACCGTCCGACGTAGTGAACGTCATCCTGTCAACCTATTGCATACCAGGACGAACTCTGAAACACTTCCTTTTCTCTCAGTAGATGTAAATTAACACATCTGAAATGAAACTGTCGCAGAACAGAACGTAACGTGGGCAGAAAAAGTCAAACAAGTGAGAAAGGCACAATGTTGATTTTATTATTAACTACCGCTTACATAATTTGTTCAATAATTATGAGAACCGGAGATGTCGACAAGATGCTGCATTCGTAAAACGACGTGATCAACTGTTGCTTGCAGCAGTTCCGATGGAATGTGAGCAACGTGTCCCCATATACTGAGCTTCAGATTAGGTAGAGACCGACCGTGTCCCTCGTAATGCGCTCTTTCAAATACCCCCAGAGCCAAAAGTCGCATGGATTCAGATCAGGTAATCTTCCAGGCCAGGCATCTGGAAAACCTCTCGAGCTAACATACTCTTGGAAAGTTTTATTTAACAGATCTTTCACTGGGGAGCAATAAGAGATGTATGAGAGTTGCCCCGTCTTGCATGAAAACTGTGGTTTCCACACAGTTGCGCTCTTCCAAAGCAGGAAACACATGATGTACAAGGAGGTTTCGACAACGCGCAGACGTCATGGTACGTCTGTACATGAGTGTATTCTCGTCAATGAAGGATGGACCGAGAATAAAGGTGGTTGTGAATCCACGCCACACAGTCACACACGGCGAGTGCATTGGCTCTTCGTGCACAACACGCAGTTTAACAGTGCCTCATATTCGGCAGTTATGTATATTCACTGCACACTGTAGTGTAACATGTGCCTAGTCACTATACAGAATATTGCACGGCCACATACCATCAACTTAGATCCGTGCCAGGAAACAAAGAGCGAATTCAGAACGTTGTTGCTGAGAATGAGGTTTCAGTCTTGCGCCGTCTGTATTATCGAGGTCAATCGTGTTTTCGAAATTGATTATCGTGTTCTTTAAAGACTCTTCATACCTTTCAGTCGGCGATAATTTCTCAATGCAGCACTGTAATTGCTGCCATTAATATCAAACAGTTTCACTAACAGCACACGGTCTCTCTTCTCGATAGCTATACTGTTCACTCACGTTAAGGCTTGTCAAATGACAGCGTGGATGGCATACCGTCATACTAATGGTGTACAACACCAGTCTTGCACCTCTTGGCCAAAATTTGAACTAACTTTTCTCGATTGTGCATTAACGCATTAGCGTATCTACTGACATTCGCTGTCATACGACGATTACAGCCATACTGGACCTCCGTGAACAGCTCCACTTTAATCTTAGCCACCTGGTATATACTCTGAACGAAACATTGTTCATACAACAGACATGCGATTATAACGTTCAAAGATGCGCCACTTGGTAAGAAAAGTGAAGCACCCAGATGACGTCGTGGATGTTAATGTATCTCGTACTCACCATCGGCGGGTATGTAAATCATTAGAGTTGCAGTTCTCTATGACAGGTAGATGGTTCAAATGGCTCTGAGCACTATGGGACTTAACATCTGAGGTCATCAGTCCCCTATAACCTAGAACTGCTTACACCTCACACATCCATGCCCGAGGCAGGATTCGAACCGGCAACCGTAGCGGTCGTGCGGTTCCAGACTGAAGCGTCTAGAACCGCACGGCCACACCGGCCGGCCATGACAGGTAGAACGATTACCAGAGTACACAAGGGGCGTGAACAACGTCAGATGTTGATGATCACTTTGAAGGACACGGAGATGCCACTTACTCGTGTGAGATTGTTGTTAGCACCTGACAGACTTTGAAAGGGGCCTCGTCGTGGATCTCCATTTGGCCGGCTGGTCGAATCATGCAATATTCAAATTCAGAAACGAGTGAGATGGCATGGTAGTTAGCACACTGTATTTTATTCGGGAGGCAGACGGTTCAAATACTCAGCCGGCCACCCATATTTAGGTTTTCCGTGACTTCCCTAAATCACTCCAGACAAATTCCGGGATGGTTTTCGGAAAAGGGCACGGCCTGTTTCCTTCCCCATCCTTTCATAATACGAGCTTGTAAGCTCTATTGACCGCGCTGTCGGCGGTATGTTAAACTCTAACCTTCTTTCCTTTTGGCGTTCAGTTGTGAAAGTGGTGCGATGTTGAACTACATGGGAAGATGAGGGGAAGCATTCTCGCCGTCACGGTTACCAGGTCTGATCACCACAATGGAGGATCCCAGTAGTGTATAACATTCACATCGTAACGTCCTTGCATTTGCGCCTGCCATTCGAGAACAAATAATGGACTCCTAGCAATATTCCGTGTCATCGAGCGCCATTGGTCGGAGACCAGCAGCCTCCGGACTAGCGAATTACCGTCCCATGCGTAAGCGCTTACTAAGCTGCCTTTAACACTACAACACAAACGGCTGCGTTTGGAGTGGTGTGGTGATCAGGAAGTACGGACTGCTGATGAATGGCGTCGCACGTGTTCAGCGATGAATCATGGGTTCTGCACCATCGTCGGCAATATGGCGACGACCTGAGATGAGGTTGAATTCCTCCAATTTTTTGAGAGACACAGTGGAATTACTCCTGGCGTCATGATGTGGACACCCACTTCATCTCATGGGTGGTAGAGATCGAAATAAAACAATATGCCTGAAGGCCTAGTTGAGATACCTTCTGGGCTGAAGCCCCAAAACCACACCAAAAACAAGAACGGTTGAAGGCCTGAACACAAGTTATGAAAAATTGCTTTGAAGAATGCACGCAACTGAAGGCCTTACTTAAAAAATATTTCACATAAATACTCGGTTGAAGGCCACACACAAGACAATGAACAACTCAGGGCTTAGGGCCTGGATAACAATAATTTCAGATAGAGCAAATTTTTTAAAAAATTCGTTTTAAACAAATGGATCTTCAAATTTTAATTTAAGATGGATGAAGCCCTTGTCTTAAAAATTTTTCACGTAAAAGCTTGGCTGAAGGCCACACACTGGACATTGAGTAACTTAGGGCTTAAGACCTGGATAACAAGAATTTAAGATAGAACAAACTTTCAAAAATAGTTTTTAAACAAATAAATCTTCACATTTTAATTTAAGTCGGCTGAAGGTCTTATCTTAAAAATATTTCACGTAAAAGCATTGAACAACTCAGGGCTTAAGGTCTGGATACAAGAATTTCAGATAGAACAAACTTTCAAAATTTAGTTTTTAAACAAATCAGTCTACAAATTTTAAATTAAGTCGGCTGTAGGCCTTATTTTAAAATTAAAACAAACTAAATTAATAGAGAGCTGAACGCCTCACACAGTACTTCAGACTAAAACGAAAATCACAATCTAAAACCAACATAACAGTAGTGCTCAGAAGTGTTCCAAGGTTCGGCCTGAGGAGGTAGCTCTTACGTAAGGTGAGGTGCGACAGACAGCCAAGAGTAAGGTTAAATAATCGGATAGCAGCCTGACCCAGGAACAGCTAAAGGACCGACCAACAACCTAATCAATTCCCTTCTGTCTGACCAATGGCACAACAATGGAAAGTATCAGCTGAGGACGAAGATACCAGCAGCACTGTGTCTTCAAAATTGGCATCTAAAAACAATCAAGGCACAATAACCACTCTAAGAAAAATATGAACAAACAATTAAAAGGCTGTTGAACTACATGCCGTGCTGAACAGCATCAACATGGCAAGGAAAACACACTGCCAGAAAACTACGCTCACGACCAGGGCAGGTAACTGGGGCGTTAACGGTCACAAGGCAGAAAATACCGCCGGTACACGTCAGTGATAAGTAACAACCAATTTAATAGTTAAACACCATAGAGGAAGACGGCTGCAAAATTTCGCGGACTCCAACACACCATACGTTGCTGCTAGCCGGAAGCAACAACTGCCAATGAACGAAGAGATGTCACAGCTGTTGAGGTTTCATAACAGGTTAACTGATGACTCAACTTTGGTGTCCAGGTTCGGTGGGCAACGAACTTTGTAGCTCTCGTAGCTAGCGCCTCACAATCCGACAGCGCGTGCACGCCGCCAGCGGTTCCGGCCTGACCTTGTACTGCGGAGACTTCCTCGCAGCTCTGTCCCAACCGACCGACTGCCACACACACCACCAAGGAAATATAGCGGCCACACCAAGGATGGTACAGCAGTACTAGCATCGATAAGCGCTGCTGCTGCCACTGACAGAGGCAAGTCAGCAACTCGTGATGGTAGTAACTCAGAGAGAAATAAGACGCCACTCGATTGTAACAAAATGCCAAAGAACAAACAGCATCAACGCGAGCCGTGTCTCTAGCAGCTATAAAAATGCCCAACCTGTATCTAATAGAACACATATGGGACCAGCTGTGGCGTCAAATCCGTACCAGTGCCAATATCCAGGAAATTAAGGAGCATTTTTTTAGACAACATAGTTGCGTGGAGTTAGCAGCGATTGGTTTACTTATCAATCGCGTTATTTATTTTGTCGCCAACAGGTTTCAAACCGCGATGGGGTCATCTTCAGGCTATTTACACCATTTGGTCGCTCACTGGAGTTGTCACCCTGCCTGTGCACGGTTGGTAACTATCATCAAGTTAGCAATAGGAGCTAGTGAGGCGCTGCAATCCCCATGTACACATTTACCTGACATATGTGCTGTGTGCAGAGTTAGTGACGTAATGACGTAATTTTTACATGTTGGACACAACTGCTATGCGTTTATCTGTTTCCATGTAGGAGGTATCCCCCGCTACTAACGATCATTTTATATAGGTCTGATGCAGGCATTATTATAATTTCTGAACTGTGGTTGGATGTGACCATTGAACACCTTACATCTCCGGAAAGCTATATTGTGCTCATATCACACAAAGCAAACGTTTTACGGAAGTAGTTTTTTCGTTGTCGGGTTCGATAACATAGTTTATCGTAGAGAAACCGGGAAGAAGGATGTATGTCATGCGCTTGAAATATATTCCTTACACTGCAATATTAACAGCGCTACATTCCATTCGACAGATAGGTTGGAAACGTAGGCGATCTAACATTATAGCCCGTTTTAGATGCAGAACGTTGTAGCCTTAGGGTTGTGTGTGTTTATGTTCTCTCTTACCGATAACTTCCAAGTACCGATCCTAGACTCTAGAACAATACTTTAGAATTGATAGCTTGGTCGAATTCCAGCCGTCTGGATCTCTATCACACATAAAAATCAGTCATTTATTGTTCTTCTTAACCGTATGCTATTACACCACGACACTTTGAAATCTGTTACTATAAATCGATGAGGAGTGTTAAGCTCCTCGACATGGGCGCATCTCGAGAAATCTTATGCACTTGGGTGGGTGAGGACTCGGAAAGCTTCATTCATTCACGAAACGTGGAGTGTAGCGGTCTTCTTCTGGTCAGTTGCAGATTAATTCGGTAACGGTGCTGCATGGCGGGTTGGTCAATGACAGTGTGAGGAGGGTCTTTTACTCTCTAATTTTACTCTAAGACAGAGCGAGAATGCTCTGTGATTCCCATACACATAGATCATAAATTAATCACTATGCTTGAGGTGTTAGAAATATGTGGAGTGCTATCTGGTATACTTTGATGATTTATGTGTTCGAGAATTAACACTAAATGGAAGTACTGCACAGTTATCTATCCACATTTGTGATGATAGTCGCAAAGTGGAGAAGGGGTGGTTTAGCTATGATACTGAAATTGGGGAAACATGTTGTCACATCAATGGCCGGTGTTGAAGTTACTGTAAAGTTGCTAAAATTGTTCGCGCTATCAACTGTGTTGCTTATTATTACAGTACATTGGCGCTGTCTTTTCCATCCCATCCGTGCATTGGCGCACTGTTGGTTACCACATAATGTAATGATTGACTGACAGTGCTTGCCTGAGTTGGGGAATGAGTTTTGTGGATGGGTGACACCTTCTGAGGGTTGTTAGCAGCGAAACAGTGCTCGCGTACATGACTGAAATATGAGGAATCGGTCGAAACGAAACGTAGAGTTATCAGCTATTCTGTCAGTGTGATAGGCGAGTCTAAATGTAGAGCTCGTGAATCACCTTCGGACTGTAGTTTGGAGACTCTGCACAATGCGAGCAAACTCTTCCGGTTTCCTTATGTTGTAACTGTCTTTTATTTAAAATCAGCTGGTGCATAGCGTGTTATGGTATCCACCGTAAGAACATGATTTACATCATGTAACGTCTAGTTAGCTGCGAAAGGACGTGGATCAGAACTTCTTAATGTCTGTTTAGAACCTTGCACAGGACTCGAAGACATAGCAGGAAAAGGAAATGTTTGGTATTGTACAAAGCATGTTAGAAAACAGTGTTTCAACAACTAAACAGGACAGGAGGGAGCGCCTTTAGCGACTTAGTATAGTCTGTGGTATCGATCATTCGCCTAGAGTATAGGTGATGAGTCTTTAAAGTGACCTCTGCAGTGCCTGTATATTTAATAGGATCGTGCTGCACAGGCAGCACTAGCAGCGGCAGTTTGAGGTGTAAATTCGATGAGGGACGATGTACAGGGTTAGGAATGCTTGGAGGGCTGCATGCTGCGCTATTCTGGGGAAGCATTGCGAAATCTCCCTCTCCGCACTAGAGCCGCATCATACGGCCAATGGTGCCTAGGTGTGTTCTATATCGGATGAAGTTAGGGGAACTTCTACAGTTCTTAATTTTTCTCTCATTGGACGTAGAGAATAACGATGATCGCATGTAGGGGTGATAGATTTGAATGGAGGTGGATCTGTAGTACTTGTATGTAGTTTGCGGATGCACCACAATGCACGCATTTCCATCGAATGGTCAAAACATCCTCCTGTCGCACTAACTCAGTTGGCTATGTTTCTTCACGGGTTGCAGAAGGTGGTGGATATGGTTTTCTCCAACTTCTGCTCAGTTCCGACTTAAAATGGAATGATCATATGCATGAAGCTGTAGAAATGGGTACAGCTGCAAAATGCGTGGGAACCGGCTGAAACCAGGTTGTAATTTTAGTGTAGCAGACAGGTTCGAGGAAGGTGATTCATTGCGAGATATGAGAGTGCCAGAAATATGATTCACTTTCGGGTGTGATCTGATGCAGGTATGTGCTTGAATGGAACCTGTTTCCTAATTCCATTCATAATTTCGAGCGAATAGTGTAACACTAGAGATCTGTTAAGCTAGTGTATATTTTCTTACAACCTCAATTGGCACATCATCTACTATTACTGTTTGTGTTCCTTCTCAATCAGTCATCGCCTATAACTCAAAAGATATATTGCAGAACATCTGATATGGTATCGAAACAGAGTACGCTACAAATGGCTCTGAGCACTATGGGACTCAACTGCTGTGGTCATAAGTCCCCTAGAACTTAGAACTACTTAAACCTAACTAACCTAAGGACAACACACAACACCCAGCCATCACGAGGCAGAGAAAATCCCTGACCCCGCCGGGAATCGAACCCGGGAACCCGGGCGTGGGAAGCGAGAACGCTCCCGCACGACCACGAGATGCGGGCACGCTACAAATACTATAGAATTATGTAGCTGAGGCGGTGTGCGGCAGTTGCAAATACCGCTAACATACCACATTCCTTAGCCGAATCACTTTCAAAATGCTATAATTTTATCACGAGATTTCATCATGAGAAACGTGTTGGTCTGATAATACACATTCCTATGATCATCGTCAAGGTATTTGTCCGGAAAAAGCCACCTCATTCAGAGGTAATGTCATTCCTCGATTCGTAAAGCGGGTATACACCACTGGCTATTGAAATTGCTACACCATGAAGAAATGCAGATGATAAACGGGTATTCATTGCACAAATATATTATACTAGAACTGACATGTGATTACATTTTCACGCTATTTAGGTGCATAGATCCTGAGAAAACAATACCCAGAACAACCACCTCTGACCGTAATAACGGCCTTGATACGCCTGGCCATTGAGTCAAGCAGAGCTTGCATGGCATGTACAGGTACAGCTGCCCATGCAGCTTCAACACGATATCACAGTTCATCAAGAGTAGTGACTGGCGTGTTGTGACGAGCCACTTACTCGGCCACCATTGACCAGACGTTTTCAATTGGTGAGAGATCTGGAGAATGTGCTGGCCAGGGCAGCAGTCGAACATTTTCTGTATCCAGAAACCCCCATACAGGACCTGCAACATGCGGTCGTGCATTATCCTGCTGAAATGTAGGGTTTCGCAGGGATCGAATGGAGGGTAGAGCCACGGGTCGTAACACATCTGAAATATAACGTCCACTGTTCAAAGTGCCCTCAATGCGAACCAGAGGTGACCGAGACGTGTAACCAATTGCACCCCATACCATCACGCTGGGTGATACGCCAGTATGGCGATAACAAATACACGCTTCCAATGAGTGTTCACCGCGATGTCGCCAAACACGGATGTGAATATCATGATGCTGTAAATTGAACCTTGATTCATCCGAAAAAATGAAGTTTTACCATTCGTGCACCCAGGTTCGTCGTTGAGTACAAAAATGGCTCTGAGCCCTATGAGACTTAACATCTGTGGTCATCAGTCCCCTAGAACTTAGAACTACTTAAACCTAACTAACCTAAGGACATCACACACATCCATGCCCGAGGCAGGATTCGAACCTGCGACCGTAGCGGTCACGCGGTTCCAGACTAAAGCGCCTAGAACCGCACGGCCACACCGGCCGGCTCGTTGAGTACACCATCGCAGGCGCTCCTGTCTGTGATGCAGCGTCAAGGATAACCGCAGCCATGGTGACCGAGCTGATAGTCCATGCTGCTGGAAACGTCGTCGAACTGTTCGTGCAGATGGTTGTCTTTCAAACGTCCCCATGTGTTGACTCAGGGATCGAGACGTGGCTGCACGATCAGTTACAGCCATGCGGATAAGATGCCTGTCATCTCGACTGCTAGTGATACGAGGCCACTGGGATCCAGCATGGCGTTCCGTATTACCCTCCTGAACCCATCGATTCCATATTCTGCTAACAGTCATTGGATCTCGACCAACGCGAGCAGCAATGTCGCGATACGATAGACCGCAATCGCGATAGTCTACAATCCGACCTTTATCAAAGTTGGAAACATGATGGTACGCATTTCTTCTCCTTACAAGAGGCATCACAACAACGTTTCACCAGCAACGCCGGTCAACTGCTGTTTGTGTATGAGAAATCGGTTGGAAACGTTCCTCATGTCAGCACGTTGTAGGTGTCGCCACCGGCGCCAACCTTGTGTGAATGCTCTGAAAAGCTAATCATTTGCATATCACAGCATCTTAAACCTGTCGGTTAAATTTCGCGTCTGTAGCATGTCATCTTCGTGGTGTTGCAATTTTAATGGCCAGTAGTGTAGCTTTTAACATGGATACTTGTGTCCACCTGTAGAACTAAGATAGCCTGTTACCGTAACATGCAGTAGTTATTGTGATGGTTTTTATTTTAACATCTGGCCGATTATGTCTCTCTTTCTAAGTCTCAGTGGTATGACTCACAAGAAAAATCTAAGAGTCATGCCCATCCATCGTTGATTTTCGGTCTGTACTATTTTGCATCGTGTGGAATCATTTATTGGTCAAGTATTATACTTAGTAGTAGAAGGGGGTGCATCATACGTTCGCATTTGAGCATTTGGCATATAATACAGGGTGATTCAAAAAGAATACCACAACTTTAGGAATTTAAAACTCTGAAACGACAAAAGGCAGAGCTAAGCACTATCTGTCGGCGAATTAAGGGAGCTATAAAGTTTCATTTAGTTGTACATTTGTTCGCTTGAGGCGCTGTTGACTAGGCGTCAGCGTTAGCGTGCAAAGGGAAAAGTTCTGGACGGCCGAGAACGAGTGATGAAAATGTAGCACGCATCCAGCAAGCATTTGTTGGCTGTTCCCTCAGCTCGAACAAGAAGCACAACAATTCATATTTCAGCAGGATGGAGCGCCACCACATTGGCACTTATCTGTCCGTAACTACCTGAACGTCAACTACCCGAGGCGATGGATCGGCCGCCAGGCAGCCCGTGACAGAGCACTTCATCACTGGCCCCCTGCGATTTTTTCTTATGGGGGTATGTTAAGGATATGGTGTTTCGGCCACCTCTCCCAGCCACCATTGATGATTTGAAACGAGAAATAACAGCAGCTATCCAAACTGTTACGCCTGATATGCTACAGAGAGTGTGGAACGAGTTGGAGTATCGGGTTGATATTGCTCGAGTGTCTGGAGGGGGCCATATTGAACATCTCTGAACTTGTTTTTGAGTGAAAAAAAACCTTTTTAAATACTCTTTGTAATGATGTATACCAGAAGGTTATATTATGTTTCTTTCATTAAATACACATTTTTAAAGTTGTGGTATTCTTTTTGAATCACCCTGTATATTAATATATGTGTTTGTGTTCCGACATGTGTAAAGGAAATGATTATGTCCAGTCGAAGTAAGGTACAGATATTCCAATTTCCGGAGCCACAGCCTTCAGCAGGGTGTATTTCCGATACTTCGCTCATTATCGAATGCCGTTCAATTGAGACCCCAATCATAACATTTAATTGTAAGTATAATGATAAAACATATATGTGACCAGTTTTCTAGATTCCGTGTATGTATGGCCTGTGGTGGTAATGATTCACGTTTCCTGTTAACAGCAGCATCCATCTGAATGCAAAGGCCTGTTCGAGTGTACAAATATATCTGAGTTAACTTAACCATCGTTTAGACGACTGAATAGCGAGCTAATACTCAGTATGTGTTGGGCGGCTTTCTTGATCAAGTGGAAATTTGAGAAGATTCTGTAAGGAGTTGCGTTTGCGATGGAGAGTTATTGCCTCCCATGTAAATTGTTCAGTTGACTGATTCTGCACATTTCGCGCCTTTATTTAGTTGAGAGAAGATCGATTGTGGTGTGTGCATCTAGCATGTGGAAGACACGTTTGCCCGTTCTCTAGACCTGGGAAAGCCCTTAGTTGGCTGGTAAATTATAGGGATGATTTGGAATCTGTTACATCACCGACATCAGTATCCAAGAGTTGAAATATCAATTTCCTCTAGTTACTGAGTGGTTTACAGCACGCTGCATCTCGCTTAAGTCTGGGGTTTGTAGAGAACAAATTTCCAGTCTATATCTTGGGAATCATACTTGGCTAGCAATCGGTACGATGCTGCCTGGTGCTTGATATCGAGAAGTACCGCGAAAATCGTATAATATTATGGTGAACCACGGGAAAATACTTGTGTTCTTGTAATCCCCGAGTCTCGAGAAGTGTGTAGAAAAGCCATCAAGCAAGGAAGCAGGTTAGGATCAGAAACAGTAACGCGTTTGTGCCGAGGGGTAACGATCCCGAATTTGTAGAACAGTTCTGAGTGCAACTTCGGTCTGCTGAGGGTGCTCTGATGTAAAAAGGGATGATTTCGTGTGGCAGAGGATATGAATTGTATGTTTACTAGAGTGACAAGGTATGTGGTGATATATTTCTGGGATGGAGATCGGTTTCACACACTAATATTCCGTCTCCTGTCCTCAGTGGGAGAGCAGTGTAATTGACTAAGAGTCTTTCTGTATTTGATGATATGTATGGCACTTTGCGAGGTTTAGTTGGCGGTGCAATATGGTGATCAGTGTAAAATAGTTTATTGCTGCTGAATGTCACGTCTGTAGAAAGAAAAAAAAGGCTGACGGTGCTTCCCTAGAGCTGAGGAGCATCGTGACATATAGCCAGTGTAAGTGTAGACATACCATAATTTTTTCGGGTGCTGTATAATGTAAAACATAATTGTACTGTTTGTGTAAAATATGTATATATTGTATTGTAAAGTTAGTGTGGGTTATGTTGTAGCATGACTAGAGAAGATGAGTGTGTGTCCTATCATGAGGGTTTTATAGATTCAGCACATAAGTAACCATAACGGTATTAGAGATATTTTTTGCGGGTAAAATTATGAGCGCTATAGATATGAATATTCGTTCCTGAACCACTACCATAAAGAGCAGAAATTAGGTGTACATCGACTGTTGTCAGACAGCTGCAGCATTCGTAGCAATATTTAATTGTAGTTAGACTTGAATATAATATGCTCCTGGCTTCAGATTTTATTGTCAGTCTAGTATGTATGTATTTGATGATCAATAGATAAGTTTTGTGGGCTTAACTGAGAGTGCAATTTAGCAATCTGTGGAATATAATTTTAGCGCTGAAAGTCTCCTCTGCAGAAAACAACGGTGAATGGTGCTCCCACTTGATCCGTACCGCAGCTATACTAGGATCGCGCAAGCAATGTTAAAAAACACATGAGCGCACGGTCCGGACCCGGCATGAGCACACTCTGAAAAAATAAGTCTTCACTCTCGTCCGGTTGATTCAGAAACTGTGCGCAGGTGAACATGTAATTTGAAAGGATTTTCTGAGGTACGGAGTATGATTGGGATGTCACTGCTTCATGATTGCAGGCAGCTGTGCGTGACTTGGCAGCTGACGGTTGCATCACTTCGCTGGTAGCCTCCAGTGTGGTACAGTGGACAGGGGGCTGGGGTTGGTGCTTGCGCGTGTCTGTTGGATAATTTTGCGAGCTGGTCTTTAGGTCTTGCTATGCATTATTTGGACAGTTTATGATGTGATTTCCTGTCCACACATCAGTGAACTTAATTATTTAGGAGTGGTGCAACAGTTTTTGTATAGCACGGTCTGTGACATCTGTATGCAGCTCACACACACACACACACACACACACACATCACGAGTGGTGGAGCAGCATGATCTGTAATGCCAGTATGGGGGTCACATACACATCACTAGTGGGGTAACAGCACAATCTGCGACATCGGTATCCGTATTTCAGAGGTGTCCCATTTGAATGGCGATAGAGAGAAAGCGGTCAAACAGATGAGAGGAATGATAGCGCGCTCTGGTGATGGTGCTGTGTACTAGGTCAGTTGGGTTCTGGACCTCGTGTCGAACACACCGGATGGCGAGTGGCTCGAATTGCTTAAATTTCGACAGTTAACGATAAGCAAGCATGTTTGCAGAGTCTTTCAGTGGTTCACATGTTTGTAGGCTGTGTGACGTGACCCCAAGCATTTCAGAGCATGTGTTTTGTATCAGTGTAATAAATATACTCCATCCCTAAATAAATTTTTCCAAAATAAATAAAGTACACTCCTTCCTCTCTCTATCAGCCCAGTGCAGGCTGAGTCCTTCTCCCATGAATCCCTAGGAGGAGGTGCTGGTCGGGTGACTTACGTTATTTGAGGTAGTCCACGTGTCTTGGGGTGTGAACCCTATCAGGGTGTCTGTGTCGTCACAGGTCTAACGGTACTTACGTCATCACCTGATGTCTTGGCCGCCATCTTGTTTGACAGTGCCCTCTGGTTTTAGCACTGTGTACTAGGTCAGTTTGAGTCCGGACCTCATGGTGAACACTCCGGATGGCTGTACGGCATGAAATTGTTTAAATAAAGACTTACGTCCAGCGCTGGTCGAGTCCTTTTCCCGCAAATCCCTAGGAGGAGGTGGTGTTCAGGTGACTGAGATTAGCCCAAGTGTCCATTCTTTCACGAAATTTTCTTAGTTTAGTAGAGATACGTGAATTGACCTTTATTTACAGCCAAAATTCAAACTTGGCGCCAGATCATAGGAAGAAGCGGTGGTTGGATGACTTAGGTTAGTAGAGGTAGCCCAAGTGATCTATCTTCCCGCGATTTTCTTAGGTTAGTAGAGATAACCGTGGTGTGATGCATTATCCTGTTGTAATTTGAACTTCGCACCATTTTTCCCGGGGTAGGGGAGGGGGCGTGTCACTTTATTGCCAAGTCTACACTCCATCATCTTGGATGACGTCATCGCCGCTATCTTGGATACATACGGCAACAATGAAAAGTGGGAAGAAATCACTTTGTCCCAATAATGTCATCGCAATTTACTTCACAGGGAAACTTTCATGCTTTATTGGAATTCAGAATGCATGCTGGCGATGTAATACTAATACAACACATGCAGTCGGTCTCAAAAAATGCTAATTATGTCAGTAAGGCTACACAAAATGATTTAACAGACTGCCGTGCTGAAGTTATTACCGGAAAAATGGTTGGTTCCATAAAGGAATCAAAATTTTCCACGATAATAGCAGATGACACAACTGACATAAGTATGTCTGAACAATTCTCGTTATGCACATGTTTCTTTGGTGTTGGGAGTAGTGTTGTAAGAGAAGAATTTAATTTCTAAAATTCATTGCTGTCACTGACCTAAGGGGAGAAAACTTAGCAAACACCATCCCGCAGGAAATTAAAGCGAATGGCATTTATGTAGCTTATTGCCAGGGACAATCCTATGACGAAGGAGAGAATATGAATGTTAAATTTAGAGGAGTTCAAGGAATTATATCACACGAACAGCCATTAGCAATTTACAGACACTGTGCTCGTCACAGGCTCAATCTTGCACTAAGAAAAGCCTGTACTTTAAGCAGCGTGCGAAATGTTACGGGTATAACTGTTTCAGTAGCGAATTTCATCAGGAAATATTGCTCAACGATGACACTTAGTAGAGGCAGAAATACAGTCATCTCCACCAGCATAAAAGATTTTCACAATAAAGTAACTGTGTGAAACACACTGCGTAGAGAGGCATGATGATGTTCTGCATTTTCGAGACAATGTTCGTAGTCTAACTATTGCGCTGCAAAACTATGTAACATTCACGGTGGAGGAAGTACTGCAACGACTGCGTTTTCCTTACTTTATGCTGTGAGATCATAAGAGTTTATTGTAAATTTATGCGTACTTGTCAAAGTGCTTGGGATAACAGTGCCATTTACTCTACAACTGAAAGACAAAGAAATCGATCTACTCCAAGCAATGCAACTCTTAGAAGCAGCGTGCGACAGCTTGAAAGAATTTCGTCAGAACAGTATTTTAAACTTACGTTCGGTCTTCGGGCAGCAAAAGAGCTTGCTGAGAAATTTGTCACTGAGATAAGAACTCCTAGAACAATTGCCCTACAGAAGAATCGAACGAATGTCTCAGCTGAATCACACGAGGTACAGGGTAATCTGGATTCCTTTTCTAGATTTTCTGTGTAATGCACTGACCCATACATTCCCCAAAGCACACCTTGAAGCTGTTGGTCATTTAAAGAAGCTAATTCAAAAATACATTTCTGATGTGTCCACTGGGGAAGAATATAAGAGCGCTGAAAAAATGATATGCCATGTTTCGCAGCTTTGGAAGAAGAACTGATGATCTGTGTTCCGACGTGGAAAAAACTAGACTACAAATCAACCTCTCCAGCAGAAGCTCATCAAAGTTCATCTTGTGTTCGAAACATCGCACACCTCCTTCAGCCTGTCACTGCTAGCACAGCAGAAATTTTCTGCTCTGCGACGCATAAAAACCTATCTTCGAAGCACCATGGCAGAAAACCAAATGAATGGCTCAGCTTTGATGCACATCAACAGCAACATCGAATTTACAGCAGAAGAAGTGCTAGAAGTCTTCTGTCGAAAATTTAAGAGAAGATTGAACTTGCAGTAATTTTGACAGTGCAGTATTTTTCGGAGTGTATCTTACATTATTTCTATATAAAATGTTTTTTTAATTTGATTTGCTACAATTAAACCAGTAAATTTTGAATATAACAGTGTATTGATTTCAGTTTATTATGAAGTCCTTGTGAAGGCCACCTTGACCTTAACATATAGGTACCCTATCATAGACAGATACACTGTTCTTTGCTGTGACATCGATAATTATTGACGTGAAAGCTTGTGCCTCCCGACAGAAAAATATTCTAACTCCGCCCCTCTGCGTGCTTGAACGTAAATGCAGATGCTAGCCAAAAATGTAGGTTGCGATGTTGTGTTTGACTACGGACGGCACCTATGCAGTGTCCTCATTACGTTGAAACTGCCAGACGTGATCAGAACAATGTTTTGTGTTATTGTGAAGGCATTGTGTTGGACCCTATTGATTTTCAAAGTGATCACTTATTGGTGTTCGTGTGGTAATTGCTTCCGTAATCAAGCAAGCCGAACTGTTTGATGTTTCAAGAGGCACCGTATCGAAGATTTATACTGCGTACAAGGAAAAGCGGAAAAACATCATCCGCTAAGCCACAACGCGGAACAAAGCGCGTGTTGAGTGATCGTGACAGACGGTCATTGAAGAGGATTGTGACGAAAAATAAGAAAACGAATGCTGCAAAAGCCACTCCAGAACTGAATGCTGTACACGTGAATACTGTCTGCACCAAACACGAATGGAGTTCCATAAGCTAGGAATTTTAGGGGAAGCAGGAATTCCAGAACTACAAATCAGTGATGCAAATGTCCGTAAATGTAAAACGTGGTGCCTAAGTCATAAAACTTGGACTATGGAGAAATGGATGAAAGTCATTTGATCGGGTGAGTCTTGTTTCACATTGTTTCCAAGTTCTGTCCGAATTTCAGGCCCAACAGAAAAACATGGTGTGGGTTCGGTGGTGGTTTGAGCAACCATAACATTATACTTCATGGGTACCATGATTACTATCATAGTCCCATTATTGCTAAGGATTATGTGACCATTTTGGCTGAGCCGGTCCATCACAGGATACAACGTTTGTTTCCCAATGGTGATGCCATGTTCCAACACGATAGGGTCCCTATTCACACATCTCGCGTAGTCCAGGACTCGTTTTTTAGCACGAGGAACAATTGTCACGCCTGCCCTGGCCACCATAGTCACCAGATCTCAAATTATTGACCCTCTGTGGCCTACTTTGGAGAGAAGGGAGCCTGATCGCTACCCACCTCCATCATCGTTACCTGAAATTGTCATCATTTTTCAGAAATAATGGTATGAGATTCCCTTTAAAACCACCCATGACCTGTATTTATCCATTCCGAGAAAATGAAAGCTGTTTTGAATGCTACACAGTATTAGACGTGGTACTGAGTGGTGTATTTGGTGCTTTCATATTTTTGTACCATCCCTATACAAGTCGCTACACAGTTCTAATCTGTCAGGAAGTTGCATATCAGCGCACAGTACGCTACAGAGTCAAAATTCTTTCTGGAAAATTCTCCTCCCTTAAAGAAGGTGGCAGTCACAAGCGTTACTAGTTATAATTCGTACTCGTTTACGAATTTTTCATAAGATATTTACTCGTTAAACGTTCGGAAGCCAAATAAAGCTTCAGCAAGAAGTTCCCAGTTACTGAAATCGCTTTATTGACACAATTAGGGACATGACTAGCACTCGCTTATCCTCGATGAGTGTGCAGAATGGAAGTAATTGTGCTTTTGGAGGGCGGTGAGTTGCAGAATTCAGCACTGCCGAACAGCTGCGGCAGGAAATCTGGAGGCAGAATAATGAAGCTCTAAAATAGTCGCTCCATGCATAAAGAAAAGATTAACTCTACATGGACTTGCTGAAAAGCAATGTCTGAGACTATTTCATGTGAAAACTCTTAAAGCCTTTTAAATAAAACAAACGTTATTAACGCTCTACATCATTACTCTCCATGCCTACATACGGAGTCCGCCAGAAAAATGTATACACTCTTTGTCAGGCTCTATGGAGATATCGATATTGTCGTTCGATTTGAGTTACGAGTGTATTGTAGTATGGTCTTTGGCTCAACAGATCTTAGTACTTTCATCTCGGTTTCGAGAAAACAAGATGGCTGGAGCACGCTTGACATTCGAGCAACGAAAATGTATTGTGAAGTGGTTTTTCAAGTTTGGTAATGCCGTTGAAGTTCAACACCAGTGGAGGCCGCGGGAGTTTGAAACAGAACCGCCAACCCGCCTGTCAATTAAATGCATCATTGACAAGTCTGATTTCCATAGAACGATTTGTGATATTCACAAAGGAAGATTAGGAAGACAGCATACAACTACAAGGCCTGCTTCGTCGGCTCTCGTATTGGAAACGTTTGTTAATTCTCCACAGAAGTCTGCTACGCAGTGTGCACGTGAAGTGGGGTTTGCACTACAAGTGTACGAAGAATTCTGAAAGCTGCAAAGTGGAAAGTTTACATTCCACGATTACTGCACGCGATTAATGATGACGATCCTGATCGCCGAATGCAATTTTGCGAATGGTATCAGCAAATGGTAACTGATGACGAACAATTTGTGAGTAAGGTAGAGTGACGAGGCACATTTTAAACTTAATGGGACCGTGAATCGGCGTAACAGTGTGTACTGTGCACCGGAAAATCCGCATGTTTAAGTGGATAAAGCGTTCAAACTACCACGGGTTCATGTGTGGTGTGGTCTATCATCTAAGAGCTTCGTAGGACCCGTTTTCTTTGATGCTACTGTCACTGGAGAAGTGCACCTGGAAATGTAAAGCACATCATTTTTGCCAGGTATACGTGCGCTTTATGGAGCTGATGAAGAGGTCTTCTACCAACAGGACGGGGTGCCACCACATTACCACTTAGCCGTACGAGCTTTCCTGGATGACAATTTTCTGGGGCATTGTGTTGGTCGAAGAGGGCCCATTATTTTCCATCCACAGTTGCCAGATCTAACGCCTATGGTCCTTTACTTGTGTGTAACCATGGAAGATAATGTCTATCGACGTAAGCTACGCACGTAGGAGGACGCCAGATTACAGCGAT
Source organism: Schistocerca nitens (assembly GCF_023898315.1). Lineage (NCBI taxonomy): Eukaryota > Metazoa > Arthropoda > Insecta > Orthoptera > Acrididae > Schistocerca > Schistocerca nitens. The sequence continues at coordinate 246,564,794 of NC_064621.1, forward strand.
CTCCACTGTAACATTGGCTGACGTAATTGCGGCGACCGCTCGTCGTTCTGTTATGTATAGCCGCCAACGGTGAAAATTTAAAGTAACCATGCACCAAACAAGGTTGTACGACATGAGTGATCAATTATTAAATGCAAAATAAACACGTAAGTAATACTTTTCTTTCCTTAAAGTGTGCATACATTTTTCTGGCGGACTCTGTATTTATTTCTCTACATAGTCACCTGGTGACGAACACAATTCTCCCAAAGAGGTACCGTCATTGTAGAATGTTTGACTTTGTAGACGGAGCAACAACCTGACCTCTGCTTGCACCATTTCATCACTATGGAAGAGAGGTCCTTTAAGCTATTCTTTAAGTTGTGAAAACAGATGAAAATCGGTTGGGGGCAAGTTGGGACTGTATGGAGGAAGATCGATGACAGTGAACCCAAGGCGTCGGATTGCTGTAGATATCGCAACGCTCGTGTGTGTTGTGGCACTGACCTGCTGAAGGAGAAGATGCTCCGTGTGTGGGTCGAATTCGAAACTCGATTATAGCATGCTGTTTCTCACGCACCGGCATATAGTTACCTTACACATCGTCACGTAACACGATACAATTCAGACCCCTCAAGCAGCAGAAGGCTGCAAATATGTAGACATGTGGAATCAAGATGCGGTATGTTCACAATGTTTTCCTTTTTTTTCAAATAGTTTTCTAAAAATATCGGAGGCATTCCTTTTCAGCACGCCGACTTAGATCAGCTACACTTTTCTAGAATATGCCCAACAAACTGAAATCGACCACTAGCTTTTTCTACAAACAACATTACGTGTTCGTTTCATTCCATCGCTTTAGAACGTTACGCCAAAATATTTAAACAAGATCACGGCTAGGTACTAAATAGTCCCGTCAACGAAGGAAACTTAGGGAGAAAAATTTCGTGTCGAAAATTTTTGTGCAGCGGTAAGAACAATATAATAAAAACCGCCTCCGGTAGTGTGTGAACGTGGGAACAGGAGGGCGTTGAAACGTCGCCTTTTTCAAGCGAAAATGTTTCCCAGTACAAAAACTACAATTAAATTTCCAGCAAAAATGTTCCATTCATTTTTTCTCTTGGATGAGCAGTTTCGGTATTGCAGGGGATGAAATAATCGCAAATTATTAAAAATAGGGTTTTATTATCATACAGCTGAAGGTAACTGTTAAACGGAGTGGGTTAAAAACAAGTATTGAATGTGTGTACCACATCTAACGATAGTAGAGCCGTATTAAGAGATATATTGTTTTCTGCGGATGTGAAGGAACGTTTACATCTGAAAGTTAATGTCAGACAGGAATCGTGCCTAATGTAAAGGTGCCTTTACAACTGACACATCTCTCTGAAAATTTATCTCGACTATCGGACAGAAAATCGCTTTAACTGTTTACATACTGAAAGAAATCACTAGTAATTAATGTCATGGATATGTGTCTCACAGTTCCCTAAATGCTATAAATCGTAATAAACGTATGGTGTGCTTAGGTACGTGTAAATCTGACAGTTATTGCATCATAAATTCAGATGTGTCCTGTCTCTGACATCTGTTTCATACTCTTGCATTGTTGAAATCATCGAAACGCAAAATCGCAGCCCGAGTAATTATTTTAAAGATGTTAGAAAAGAAGAAAAAATATTCTGTGTGGTTTCAAGAGTGGGTTTTGAGCCGTGTAAAATTCGATGCCTACAGTCAGATAATGTCTGAGCTCCGTATTGAGCATCCAGCGCAAGTTCCGAATTTTTTCAGAACGAAACCTGCTGATTTCGAAAAGCTTTCGTGTAAAATTAGTCTATTTCCATCAACGCAACATATGAAATTGATAAAAGATATTAGCGTAACAGAATGATTTGTTGTATCATAGGCGATTTTTAGCGTCAGTTCAGTAGGTACTAACACTACTTGACGAAATAGCATTTTATTTCAAGAAATATTTATTAGAAATATATTGTTTGAAACTGAACGTAATATGTTTACAGGTGATTCTTAAGGAAGCCCATGTTATTTATTCAGAACAGCAAAAGGTACAGTAAGTGTCATTGTTCCTGAGGCAAGCAGAGCGATTATTTCTGCATTAAAAGAATTGTTGTTGAATAGATGAAAAACTACTTTCAGTTGCAATTAGTATATAAGACGCTATGGTTTTTGGTGCTTGCAGATTTATGTGTTATTCAAAATTTCTTGACAATTCGAAAAATCAACTACCTGAAGCAACTGAATTCGAATTACTGTAGTTGTTGAGGAGCGGGATTTGATCCTTATCATTTATCTCCAGTATGACTTTTCATTTTTTTTTACGTAGATATTGGGAAGAGAGACTTCTCATTTCGGCTGCAATATATTTGCCAAAAACAGCACATCGATTCTTTTCTTCTTCATCTTGGGATTTCATTTTTTTATTTTTATTATTATTTTTTTTTTTTTCGATATGGATGATAAGTCAGAACGACTCACTTCCTCATTCTGCTCCGATATACCTTGACTGTCAGATGGTGTCTTGTTTTGATATGCCACCTCCTCCACTGTAGCAGCGTAGTCAGAATAAAATAAAAGAAATTAATTAATTAAGTTATATAACTTGCAACAAATGCAACCTTCTACATCAGAAAACTGGCAAGGTTTTGACAGGAAATTCGAGTTGAAGAGGAACTTCCCCTAATATTTCGATTTTATTGACGGGAAACATGTTCTTAGCCAAGCACCATTGAATAGTGACATTCGTTATTTTAACTATAGAGGGCAGCATAGTGTTGTCTTAATGGCAGTTGGCAGCAATGGAAGAGTGTCAGATGAGGGAGATTTCAGAGCCAGTGGAGTTGCAGATTTAATTGAAGCGGCAGTAACAGTTCTCGACCCTCTCCCAAGAAGAAGACTGTGTGCGACACATGTTTTTGTAGCATAGGATTTTTTTTTATTTACAGGTTTTATAAGAATTTATAGCTACAGACACTCTAGAGCAAGGAGAACAGTGGAAAAAGCCTTTGGTATTATGTGTAGCGTATTTAGAGTATTAAGGAAATCGCTTGTCCTTGCTCCAGAATGAGTGGAATCTGTAGTTTTGGCGGTTTGCGGTTCACATAACTGGTTACTTTCTGAAAAATATTCTGAAAATGTGTGCACTCCCGAGGGCAGAGTCGACAGAAAAAAATTAGAAACAGGCGAAATAATACAGGGAAGCTGGCGAAATGAAGTGTGTCAGCTTGTAGCCTACTACCAACTACCACTGTCATAACGCAGTAGTAACTACTCAAAAAAAAAAAAAATCAGGAAGTACGCGAGGACTATATAGAATATTTTGTTAGCAGCTAACGACAATACGGAATAATGTAAACAATTGTAAAAATTAACAATGTGATCAGTTACACTCGAATAAATAAAGTATTACTCATTTTTTACTTGCGTCGGTAAATTTCCTACTGCCGGTTTGCATGTTTAGCTTCTTTGCAGACATATCAGGAAATTACAGTACGATCATTTTGGTACTGGTAATTCTTCAGTACCCTGGACACATTTCATCTTTGCACTTTTTTAAAAAGTCACTATTAAATCGATTTTTTAAGTTATGAATTTTTTCCTCGAATCTCTTCAACGGTCGTACTAAATTCTTCCACCATTTCCATTAAAGCTTTATGTTTCGTCATTCTGTCCTTGTAACATTTGCATGAAACGTGTCATAGTTCAGGCTGTCTTTGGTAGACATTCATTAATTCGACTTCTACCTTTAACCACTCTTTTTTTGCCACCCATGTTCACTCGACACTTCTGCTGTATCTGTCGGGCGCGTTTAAGCTTGGAAACAAAAAGTATTTGCATCTGTTGGTATAGGTGTTCAAATGGCTCTGAGCACCATGCGACTCAACTTCTGAGGTCATCAGTCGCCTAGAACTTAGAACTATTTAAACCTAAATAACCTAAGGACATCACACACATCCATGCCCGAGGCAGGATTCGAACCTGCGACGTAGCGGTCACGCGGTTCCAGACTGAAGCGCCTTTAACCGCACGGCCACACCGGCCGGCGGTATTGGTGTGTCGGCACGTATCGCTGATAATAAAAATACATATATCTGACATAAATTCTTCATTGTTTATATTAGGCACGATTTCTGTCTGACATTAATATCATGCAATAACTGTTAGATGTAAACTTAAGCGAAATACACAATTTATCCAATAATACGGCTCTACTGCGCTCAGACGCGGTACACACATTATATATTTGTTCTTAATCCACTTCATTTCACAGTAAACAGTAATTTTAAGCCATTAAAAAACTCTTATTTCTAATAATCTGCGATTTTTCCATCCCTTGCATCGTGGAGTCTAAGTGTTAGTCTTAGAAAAAAGATGAATAGGACTTTTTTGCAAGTAATTTGATTTAGTTCAATTTTGCAGTGGAGAACATTTTCGCTAAAACCGCTTTTGTCGAGTTACTGAAGAAAAACAAAAAAGTGATCTTTAGCCCTTTGACTGCCCATTTATTTCAAAAGAATTAATGTGTGGTTATTTTAATTAATGTTTTAGTGAGGAGTAACAATATGAAAGGAATATTTTCTGTAGTTTCGCTTTCCAAGAGGTTGGGGGGGGGGGGGGGGGATCGGAGGGGATACGACAGACACAATTCTCCATAAGTACCTCAAGGGTTTCAGAAGACAACTGTGTAAAAACTACAAGAATAGTGTTAACAGACATACATCAGTTGGCAGAGCATCTCTACAAGTTTGTAACTAACACTACAGGTGCTCAATATGGGCTTAGTCTGTGATGTGGCAGCCGGCCTTTGTGGCCGAGCGGTTCTAGTCGCTTCAGTCCGGAACCGTGCTGCTGTTACGGTCGCAGGTTCGAATCCTGCCTCGAGCACGGATTTGTGTGCTGTCCTTAGGTTAGTTAGGTTTAAGTAGTTCTAAGCCTAGGGGCTGAGGACCTCAGATGTTAAGTCCCATAGTGCTTAGAGCCATTTGAACCATTTTTGTGATGTGGCAAGCGTCATTTCGTGAGTACAAGTCATAGCAATCCGCTTTGCGAGTCTGGTAATTGCGTTGCCTATCTGCATGTGGGAACTAATTCGGTGTGACAATATGGAGACGAGGGTTAACAATGAAACGTGAGGTCAGCACAGCCTGCAGGTGCAATCCGTAATGATAAGAATTCTGCGGGACACTCATACACAGCAATAACATGCAACAAATTCCAGTTGGTTCTCTGATAACCTGTCGTGGGACACACAAATCCCGATGGTAGTCAAAGGGTTAAACGCCACTCCTCCCCTTCCCGCCGGCACACCCACCTCCATGCTCACATCCCACCGTTGGCGATTTTTAGTATGCTGCACTCCGACTGCATGAATTTTTCCCCTATTCGACGTTCAGCGTTCGTTGATTGGGCTATTAACGACACGACTGTGTCTAGAAGCACGTGACTAATACTGCATTCGAACATTATAAGATTGTTTCCTATTCATCTGCATTAATTTACATATTTCGTCTTTTAGAACAACTCACCATTCATATCACCAAACAGAAATTCTGTCCATGTCTTCCTTTATCCTCCTGCAGTGATTCAAAGATTACACTTCCCAACATGCTGCAGCGTTATTAGGAAACAGTCGCAGATTGCAGCTAAGATTCTTTATGTACTGAGTGAACATTAGCGGTCCTATTACTGTTGCTGCGACACTCTTAACAATATCTTTATCTCTGATGAAAACAGAATAACGTATTAGAGTTTATTACTCAGAAAGTCTTGGAGCCACTCATATATCTGAAACTAATTCCCAATGCTAGGACCTTCCTTGCCCTTCATCCATGGTTTCCAAGACATAATGTGAGAAAAGCGTAAGCTGAATTTGACGCGAGTGAAACTAGCTAACATGCCAGGGCCCGATTAGTTTGGCGAGAGAAGTGCACAGAGCTAAACCTTGGCAGAGTTAAGCTTACCGCTGTCTCATTCCAGACCTGAATGATTCTGGCTATCTGTGCCTAAGATCATCACAATCGTTTCAGATGCAGGTTAGATATCAGTAGAGGCATCATGTCTCCAGTTAATACCGTCATTTGGCGGTCAGTCACTAGTAATACGTTCAGGACTGCAATTTAAGATAACGTGCAGTGAGTGCCTATGCAAAGCCTTCGAACGACATTTATGCAACATATACATGCATTTAGGTACAGTACTTCAAGTAACTCTGTCATCGCGTCACAGGGCATGCTTTTGAGAACGTATAATCTTCATAAACTAGACAATAGCGATTGTTGGAAATTCTTACACACAACAAGAAACATGGAAAGGACACAATGACACAACAGAGGCTATATAAATCAACATTTTTAGAAGTTTTTCCAGTGTCCTTTCCATCAAAGCGAATTATTATCAAATTAGTATGCTGAAATCTACGAATATAATGGTTTTTGAAGACCATGTTTGTGCTAGAAAATACTGAACATAAAAGCATCTGTATCGGTACGAAGATTGCCTCTATTTTTGATTCGCAACGAAAGCTAATAATGCTCTTTGACTTACAGACAATGTACTTCTAAACCTGTGTTTGTGTTTAAGTGGAATATTTAGTGATGCAAATTTATTTATATAACGATCTCGAGTGCGCATTTTTCAGAACATTTTGTAAGTACGGTTTTTTTTTACCTTTCCTCCAGACTTGAAGTGCTTCCGGCACATATATAGTATTTTAAATAGTGTAGATACCATAGAACACCTCCACGCAGCCTTTTCGTAACAGGATATTCCGATGACACTGAATTTTCTGATTTGACGACGCTCACACAGTTCGTAAAGAACTCTTTAACAGCTTTGATGTAAATAAAATGAGGTGACAAGAGTCACGGAATAGCGACATGCACTTATATAGATGGTGGTAGCATCGCTTACACAAGATATAATAGGGAAGTGCTATGACAGAGCTGTAATTTTTGCTCAGCTGATTCCGACATGATTATGGCCGCACGTCGGGAACCAACAGACTTTCAGTGCAGAATGGTAGTTGGAGCTAGAAGGCTGGGACATTCCATTTCGGAAATCGGTAGGGATTTCAATATACCGAGATCCACAGTGTCAAGAATATCCCGAGAATACCATGTTTCAAGCATTCCTTTCGCCACAGACAGTGCAGTGGCCGATGGCCTTCACTTAACGACCGAGAGCAGCGGCGTTTGCGTAAAGTAGTCAGTGCTAACAGATAAACAACACTGTGTGAAGTAATCGCATAAATCAATGTGGGATTTACGACGAACATATCCGTTATGACAGTGCGGCGAAATTTGGACTTACTGGGCTATGGCAGCGGACAACCAACGTGAGTGCTTCTCCTGGGCTCGTGACCATATCAGTTGGTTCCTAGACAACTGAAAAACCGTGACCTGATCAAATGAGTCCCGATTTCGGTTAGTAAGAGATGATGTCAGCGTTTGAGCGTGACATAGACCCACGAAGCCATGGGTGCAAGTTGTCAACAAGGCACTTTGAAAAGTGGTGGTAGCTTCACAATGGTGTGGGCTGTGTGTTCATGGAATGTACTGGGTCCTCTGGAACAACTGAATCAGTCACTGACAGATACTTGGAGACAGTCTGCAGCCATTCATGGTCTTCACGTTCACAAACAACAGTGACATGTAACTGGGCCACAGCTGTACGCGACAGGTTTGAGGAACATTCTGGAGAATTCGAGTGAATGATTTGGCCACCCAGATCGCCCGACATGAATCCCATCGATCATTTATGGGACTCAAGTGAGAAGTCAGTTCGTATACAAAATGCTACACTCGTAACACTTCCGCTATCGTGGACGGTTATAAAGGCAGCATGGCTCAATATTTCTGCAGTGGACTTCCAACGACTTGATGAGTCTATGCCACGTCGACTTGCTGAATTACGCCGGGTAAAAGGATGTCCGACACGATATTAGGATTATCCCCTTATTTTTGTCGCCTCGTTGTATGATTTCAGTGTCCTATTACTATAAGAGGGACTCGCAGTAACTCAAAAAATGGTACAAATGGCTCTGAGCACTATGGGACTTAACTTCTGAGGTCATCAGTCCCCTAGAACTTAGAACTACTTAAACCAAACTAACCTAAGGACATCACACACATCCATGCCCGAGGCAGGATTCGAACCTGCGACCGTAGTGGTCGCGCGGTTCCAGACTGTAGAGCCTAGAACCGCTGGCAGTAACTCACTGAGGCAAAATGAATCGTGAGGCAGACAGCTGGCAACATCCAGGAAAAGTAATGTTAATCTGCTTCGAGATTGGGATGTTTGCGAAAGAAAATAGAAAATAAAAATGACTGATACAGATAGTAGTTTTAATTCGTTTCTTACATCATAAGTAACCGCAGTTTCCATATCATGGTCCAACAGACAAAATACACTGAAGCGACAAAGTAACTCGTATAGGTATTCATATTCAAATACAGAGGTATATGAACATGCACAATACGGCGCTGCGGTCAGCAACGCCTATATAAGACAACAGGACTGGCGCAGTTGTTAGATCGGTTACTGCTGGTAAAATGGCAGGTTATCAAGATTTAAGTGTGTTTGAACATGGTATTATAGTCGGCGCACGAGCAAAGGGAAATAGCGTCTCCAAGGTAGTGATGAAGTGGGGATTTTCCCGTACGACCATTTCACGAGTGTACCGTGAATATCAGGAATCCGGCAAAAAATCAAACCTTCGACATCGCTGCGGCCGGAAAAACATTCTGCTAGAACGGGACTAACGATGACTGCAGAGAATCGTTCAACGCGACAGAAGAGCAACTCTTCCGCAAATTGCTGCAGATTTCAGTGCTGGGCCACTAACAAGTGTCAGTGTGCAAACCACTCAACTCAACATCATCGATATTAACTTTCGTAGCCGAAGGCCTACTCGTGTACCCTTGATGACTGCGCGACACAAAGCTTTACGCCTCGTCTGGACCCGTGAACATCGACTTTGGACTGTTGATGACTGGAAACATGTGTCCTGGTCGTGCGAGTCTCGTTCCAAATTCTGTCGAGCAGATGGACGTGTATGGGTATGGAGACAACCTTATGGATCCATGGACCCTATATGTCATCAGGGGACGATTCAAGTTGATAGAGGCTCTGTAATGGTGTGGGCCGTGTGCAGTTGGAGTGGTGTGGGCCCCTTGATATGTCTAGATACGATTCTGACAGGTGACATGTATGTAAGCATCATGTCTGATCACCTGCATCCATTCACGTCCATTGTGCATTCCGACGAACTCGGGAAATTCCAGCAGGACAATGCGACACCCCATACGTCCAAAATTGCTACAGAGTGGCTGCAGGAACATTCCTCTGAGCTTAAACACTTCCACTGGCCACCAAACTCTCCACACATGAACGTTATTGAGCATATCTGGGATGCCTTACTACGTGCTATTCAGAAGAGATGTCCACACCTTCGTACTCTTATGGATTTATGGGCAGCGCTGCAGGATTCATGGTGTCAGTTCCCTCCAGCATTACTTTAGACATTAGTCGAGTCTATGCCACATTGTGTTACGGCACTTCTGTGTGATCGCGGGGGCCCTACACGAAATTAGACAGGTGTACCAGTTTCTTTCGCTCTTTAATGTAAGTCAATGAGTATTTCGTAGATCTTCCGGAATCTACTCACTGCGAAATTTCGTAAAAAGGCATTTTACCTACAAACATTTCTTTGTCAGTCTGAGGAATTCACTCGTCTTTCCGGAGCTGCTGGATACACCAAGCTTGGACGGGGGCACGTCGCTTTGCCGCAGGCAGTTGTCTTTGTTGACGTGCAGCCCTGCGGACGTTGGCGGCAACGGTGAGTCAGCCAGGGCTGTTTGTGTGGCTACGCGCGAGCTGTTGTTATCAGCAGCCGGCAGAGCGCGCGCGCGTAGCCTCACGTGCGGCGCGTCGCTGCGCGGCTGATGCTGCAGATTGCATAATGGCTGCCGGTCCGCTGCCGACGAGCGTTCTCACGATAGACCAACGGCTCCACCCGCCTCTCATCGCCGCCTGTGGCCGTTCTCTGCACCTTCCCAGTTCTTACGGCTCTCTGCAGTGTTTGTAACCACTTCAATGATGAATTAAAGAACTTCCTGATATCCATCTCCTTCTACTCCATCGATGACCATCTTCACAACTATTATAGCTCATAACTCTGCCTGCATTAGAATTGTACAGTATCCATATATCTGTTTAAAAAAGGCTCGTTCCACATCCCAGAGACTCCTCTACAAGGGATCCAAGTAAAACGATAAATGTAATGTACTGCTGAAGGACCAGAATTACGTCACGTACCACCAGCCACGTTATCAGGAGAAAGAAAACTGGCATTCTACGGATCGGAGCGTGGAATGTCAGATCCCTTAATCGGGCAGGTAGGTTAGAAAATTTAAAAAGGGAAATGGATAGGTTAAAGTTAGATATAGTGGGAATTAGTGAAGTTCGGTGGCAGGAGGAACAAGACTTTTGGTCAGGTGATTACAGGGTTATAAATACAAAATCAAATAGGGGTAATGCAGGAGTAGGTTTAATAATGAATAAAAAAATAGGAGTGCGGGTTAGCTACTACAAACAGCATAGTGAACGCATTATTGTGGCCAAGATAGACACAAAGCCCATGCCTACTACAGTAGTACAAGTTTATATGCCAACTAACTCTGCAGATGATGAAGATATTGATGAAATGTATGACGAGATAAAAGCAATTATTCAGGTAGTGAAGGGAGACGAAAATTTAATAGGCATGGGTGACTGGAATTCGTCAGTAGGAAAAGGGAGAGAAGGAAACATAGTAGGTGAATATGGATTGGAGGGAAGAAATGAAAGAGAAAGCTGCCTTGTAGAATTTTGCACAGAGCATAACTTAATCATAGCTAACACTTGGTTCAAGAATCATAAAAGAAGGTTGTATACCTGGAAGAATCCTGGAGATACTAAAAGGTATCAGATAGATTATGTAATGGTAAGACAGAGATTTAGGAACCAGGTTTTAAATTGTAAGACATTTCCAGGGGCAGATGTGGATTCTGACCACAATCTATTGGTTATGAACTGCAGATTGAAACTGAAGAAACTGCAAAAAGGTGGGAATTTAAGGAGATGGGACCTGGATAAACTGAAAGAACCAGAGGTTGTAGAGAGTTTCAGGGAGAGCATAAGGGAACAATTGACAGGAATGGGGGAAAGAAATACGGTAGAAGAAGAATGGGTAGCTCTGAGAGATGACGTAGTGAAGGCAGCATAGGATCAAGTAGGTAAAAAGACGAGGGCTAATAGAAATCCTTGGGTAACAGAAGAAATATTGAATTTAATTGATGAAAGGAGAAAATATAAAAATGCAGTAAATGAAGCAGGCAAAAAGGAATACAAACGTCTCAAAAATGAGATCGACAGGAAGTGCAAAATGGCTAAGCAGACATGGCTAGAGGACAAATGTAAGGATGTAGAGGCTTGTCTCACTTGGGATAAGATAGATACTGCCTACAGGAAAATTAAAGAGACCTTTGGAGAGAAGAGAACTACTTGTATGAATATCGAGAGCTCAGATGGCAACCCAGTTCTAAGCAAAGAAGGGAAGGCAGAAAGGTGGAAGGAGTATATAGAGTGTTTATACAAGGGCGATGTACTTGAGGACAATATTATGGAAATGGAAGAGGATGTAGATGAAGATGAAATGGGAGATAAGATACTGCGTGAAGAGTTTGACAGAGCACTGAAAGACCTGAGTCGAAACAAGGCTCCGGGAGTAGACAACATTCCATTAGAACTACTGATGGCCTTGGGAGAGCCAGTCATGACAAAACTCTACCATCTGGTGAGAAGATGTATGAGACAGGCGAAATACCCACGGACTTCAAGAAGAATATAATAATTCCAATACCAAAGAAAGCAGGTGTTGACAGATGTGAAAATTACCGAACTATCAGTTTAATAAGTCACAGCTGCAAAATACTAACGCGAATTCTTTACAGACGAATGGAAAAACTGGTAGAAGCGGACCTCGGGGAAGATCAGTTTGGATTCCGTAGAAATGTTGGAACATGTGAGGCAATATTAACCTCACGACTTATCTTAGAAGAAAGATTAAGAAAAGGTGGTGGTGGTGGTGGTTAGTGTTTAACGTCCCGTCGACAACGAGGTCATTAGAGACGGAGCGCAAGCTCGGGTTAGGGAAGGATTGGGAAGGAAATCGGCCGTGCCCTTTCACAGGAACCATCCCGGCATTTGCCTGAAACGATTTAGGGAACCTAAATCAGGATGGCCAGAGACGGGATTGAACCGTCGTCCTCCCGAATGCGAGTCCAGTGTGCTAACCACTGCGCCACCTCGCTCGGTAGTTATTAAGAAAAGGCAAACCTACGTTTCTAGCATTTGTAGACTTAGAGAAAGCTTTCGAGAACGTTAACTGGAATACTCTCTTTCAAATTCTGAAGGTGGCAGGGGTAAAATACAAGGAGCGAAAGGCTATTTACAATTTGTACAGAAACCAGATGGCAGTTATAAGAGTCGAGGGGCATGAAAGGGAAGCAGTGGTTGGGAAAGGAGTGAGACAGGGATGTAGCCTCTCCCCAATGTTATTCAATCTGTACATTGAGCAAGTAGTAAAGGAAACAAAAGAAAAATTCGGAGTAGGTATTAAAATTCATGGAGAAGAAGTAAAAACTTTGAGGTTCGCCGATGACATTGTAATTCTGTCAGAGACAGCAAAGGACTTGGAAGAGCAGTTGAACGGAATGGACAGTGTCTTGAAAGGAGATTATAAGATGAACATCAACAAAAGCAAAACGAGGATAATGGAATGTAGTCAAATTAAATCGGGTGATGCTGAGGGGATTAGATTAGGACATGAGACACTTAAAGTAGTAAAGAAGTTTTGCTATTTAGGGAGTAAAATAACTGATGATGGTCGAAGTAGAGAGGAAATAAAATGTAGACTGGCAATGGCAAGGAAATCGTTTCTGAAGAAGAGAAATTTGTTAACATCTAGTATAGATTTAAGTGTCAGGAAGTCGTTTCTGAAAATATTTGTATGGAGTGTAGCCATGTATGGAAGTGAAACATGGACGATAACCAGTTTGGACAAGAAGAGAATAGAAGCTTTCGAAATGTGGTGCTACAGAAGAATGCTGAAGATAAGGTGGGTAGATCACGTAACTAATGAGGAGGTATTGAATAGGATTGGGGAGAAAAGAAGTTTGTGGCACAACTTGACTAGAAGAAGGGATCGGTTGGTAGGAAATGTTTTGAGGCATCAAGGGATCACAAATTTAGCATTGGAGGGCAGCGTGGGGGGTAAAAATCGTAGAGGGAGACCAAGAGATCAATACACTAAGCAGATTCAGAAGGATGTAGGTTGCAGTAGGTACTGGGAGATGAAGAAGCTTGCACAGGATAGAGTAGCATGGAGAGCTGCATCAAACCAGTCTCAGGACTGAGGACCACAACAACAACAACCACCAGCCTTCACCCCCCATGATATCTACCTCATCTTTTACAACCATACTGCCCAGCTAATTAACGAACTTAACCGCCTCAGAGTAATGATCACCCATCAACTAGTACTCATACAACAGAAATCCCACAATAGACTGTATTAATAGATTCAGTGGATATGAGTTTTGCTTCTCTCTAACACCCTCCACACCTTCAGAGTCTCTATTCCACCTATCTCACCCTTTGCTAATGTCGCCTGAGTCTCTGCTCCACCAGAATTCTGCCACTCCCCATCACCAAACACCAGGTGCTACAACTCTCGCCATATTTTCCCTATATGAATAAAATGTTTATATATTAATCCCCATCCCTCCTCTGCCACCACTAATACGTGTTGATCTGTTATATTTCCCAAAAGTTTGAAACTAACCATTCAGTCATTTTCAACCCTCATACGTTGCCAGAATATACTGTTGTATCTTCCCAGTGTCTATCTGCACTCTCCCAACATTCTGTGTCAATGAGAGTTTTACATACTGTCCCAACCTGACCATCATATCCTCCAAGATATGTTACCATACTTCCAGGTACAACAGAATAGACCTTTTTAACCCCATGTTGGGGTCCTCTTTCCTAACTCCTCTCCTTCCCTTTACAGCGTTTTCTTCCCCATTATTTCCAACCTATTTTCTTTCCCAAACACACTTCCACAAAAACCACGTCTTCCATTGCTCACTTCACGCTATGAACCAACAAATCCCACTTCTCAAAAATCTATGCTCCTTGACAGTCACAAAACCTTAACCGTCATCATCCACAAAACCAAAAAGTTAGTACACAGGTCAATTTAACTATGAAAAATGTTGTCCTTTATCATTAAAAATGCAAAGAACCTTGTATATTTTCTTACAAATTACAATTTAAAATGTTCATGGTAAACATATCTGCCACAGTTGTATAACATTTGTATTGACCGAAGTTTTTCATAACAGAAGTAGCCATACTCTACCACAGTTGGGGGTCTTAGCCCCATCGTCACATGTGTCTGAAATCTAGCAGAAGTTGGACATCATGTCCATACCCAACCAAACAGTTGGCAAACATCTACTGTAGGTGGTCCATCAAATAAGGTATCAAATTGTGAGTGTAAAGAACCCCAACTTTCAGTTGCACCTTGTAAAAATGCCTCTTGTGCCAAAATTGCCTCTGGGAATGCATGCAGTCAACCGCCTTTCGCCGGCCCTGTGGCCCAGAGGTTCTAGGCGCTTCAGTCTGGATCCGAGCTGCCGCTACGGTCGCAGGTTCGAATCCTGCCTCGGGCATGGATGTGTGTGATGTCCTTACGTTAGTTAAGTTTAAGTAGTTCTAAGTCTAGGGGACTGATGACCTCAGATGTTAAGTCACATAGTGCTTAGAGCCATTTGAACCAACCGCCTGTGTGACCCATGTGGCTATGGCAAATTACCTGACAGGGTGTGATTGAAAGCTGAGGTTCTTTACAGGCACAATTTGGGATGTTATTTGACAGTCTACCTACGGCTGATGTTTGCATATTACTTGGTTTGGTATGGACATCATGACGTTCTACAACTGCTAGATTTCAGGTACACCTGATGATGGTGCTGAAACCTGGTAGTGTATACTGATTTCCCTCATGTAACGCTTCGTTCAATAAAAGTATTTTACAGCTCTAGTGAATTTGGTAACCACGTACATGTTGCACAACAGTTGCGGATGTCCCACAAACAAAAATTTATTAATAGTTTAACAGCTTTTTAGAACATTCACACACACACACACACACACACACACACACACACACACACACGCGCGCATACTTACACTATACTCTATCTGATCCGAACAATCCGATGCAATGTGGAGCTGGCAACGAGATGGCATGAGAGGTGGACCTGCCAATATAAAAGGAGGCAGAAGATATTGTGTTGTCAGTGCAGAAGCAATAATAACAGAATGGGTCGATCAGCAGAGATCACTCATTGGAGGTCACCTGAGTAACAAATCAATTAGGGGTGGTTCAACCCTTCTAAGCTCTCCCAGTCAATTACGAGTGATGTAACTGTGAAATGGAAACACGGTGGAACTACCACAGCTAAATCAATACCAGGCAGACGTTATGATGGACAGGGACCATCGAGCATTTCTTTGTAAAAGAATGGATGAAATTAGCGAAAGGAATTACTCATGAGTTCTGAAGTGCTTCCAGCTGTGCAGCTAGTATACTGACTGTGCACCAGGAGTTAAAAATAAGGCATCATAGATCGATACCAACCTCACCGGCGTCTCACAGCTGGCAAGGGAAACACACGTTTCTGACAGATGCGGATAGAGGTCTCGCGAGGACCAAGTGGATCCAATGATGCGCCCCTGCTTAGCCACGCCTTATGCGGCTCCATCTACGAGCGCCATCTGCAAACAAGATACAAGATGGCCGGCAGCAGCTTCACGGCCCAGTCTCCGTCACAGTCTTTGAAAGTCTCCATCTTGGTCAGCATCCGACAATTCATTTGTGCTTTAGTGGCAGGAGCCTCACACTGCACAATGCTCTGTTTGCTTCTTGTAATAGCTGGACTTTATTGCTGTCTGTTCTTTTCTCAAATCTTTTTGCAATGCTAGCTAAAAAGATACAAGTTCAGTAAAATCTGCGTAAACGTGTCCCCATGAGTGCATAAACCTGCCTTACGGTCAGGGCACGTTTACACACTCGATTTGAGCCTGTAAAATATTGATTAACTTTCATGGTCAGTGCTCACAGGAAACAGTATGTTAGAACACTGATTTGTAGCGGTTTATGTGAAAAAAGGATGCTAACATTGGTATCATTTCATATAATTTACTTACTTTCGCAATGTACAGAGCTTCACACTCGTCTGATATTACTGTATTTCTACAGTGAAAAGGCTTAGCTTTGACGATGACATACATGTCGGAGGATTTTAAAGTCTGACATGTGCTAAAGCAAATTTTTTTGCAGTGCACTTTGCGATTGTGAAATAAATAATTTCTACAGTCAACGGCGAATACGATATCGTTAAAAAACTGTATAATATTATTTTGCACTATTAAATGTAATGCTGAGTTACAAGTTAATATACCGAGTTTAATAACCATGTTATAAGACTAAACAACTGCAAGCACCGTAAATCTAACCAAAAAATTTAAAAATTACGAAATGAAACGTGCGTAAATGTTACTCTGTCACACCTACTTCTTCAAGGTTGTTTTCCGTACTGTGTTTGTAGGTATTTTATATTTGTTTTGCATATTATCACCCACAAACTGATACCATACAATAGAGTGGGTAGTGTTGTCTCTTTGTCAAGTCGAATTTTTGTTTCTGAGTTTAAAGCTTTCGTAATCAGGAAATACATGTGTGTCTTGAGAATATTTCATTGCCTTCTTGTGCTGTTGATTATTAATTGTCGATGCTATTTTCGTTGAGTTTGTTGTAATTCTGTTAATATTTACCCGCTCTTCTAATTACTTAGTTCGTTTTAGATCATAATTATAGACTGTGGTATGTTTCATCCAAAGGTCATGAAGGCTTATCAAGTCTTTGTTTTCAACAGGTAAGTCGTTTATCTGTAAGTTGACCATAGGAACGACATCACTGAGCCTAATGGGATCCCAACTGTGGTTGTCTTGGCTGCAGTGCATTTCCTTTCTATTGTCACAAACAACTTGCCGTCTTCTATAAATTTGTCTAATATTTCGACGTAGCAGCCTGATATTGATGTGTCTTCTTATAGTTTTACTATGGGCTTATATTACCATAACTTCTTTCGATTCTCAAAACCCTTCACCAAAAAAGTGTTCTTTGTCTACCAACAATACATTGTGTTGCATTGCCCACAAAATTAAAGAATTTCATAAATTCAAATTAGAAGTGAAACACTTACTAGTAACACATATTTCTATAATATTGCAGACTATCTAAATGTGCACTTGTAAAAGGGGATTTATTTACGATCATATAAGTAAATGATTATATTTATGTGCAACTTGTTAATAACTTAAATAGAAGTAGTTCTGTTGCAAACTGGCCTTGGGTGTGAAACCGTATTGTGTGTGTGTTTTTGTGTTTCTAAAATTTTTATAAATATGTGACTAAATAAATATTATGTATGTTGTTAACAGGTAAATAAATAAAGTGAACTGACTTGAGATCGTGAAATCCTTCCACTGTTGAATTCGATCTGTTCAAGTTTGACTGGATTTCTTCTGCGATATGTTCTGGTCTCATAACGTTGTGCTGGTCCAGGTGACCATGAATCCATTTGAGGATGAATCGTTCCTAGTTTTTTGCCAATATGGGCAGTAAACAGCTTGGTCGGTAGTTCACAGTGAAGTAGAAGTACTTCCCTCATTTGAGAATGGGCATTTTGTAGACAGTATTGGTGCACGAGGCAGATGGCTGCAGCTGTCGTAAGCAGTACTATGGCTTTTCTACAAAGGTGGATTAATTCGGAGTTGCCTATGTAATCAGGTCAAGGAGATGTACACTATGTGATCAAAAGTATGCGGACACCCCCAAAAAACGTACGTTTTTTTCATATTAGGTGCATTGTGCCGCCACCTACTGCCAGATACTCCATATCAGCGACCTCAGTAGTCTTTAGACATCGTGAGACAGCAGAATGGGGCGCTCCAAGGATCTCACGCACTTCGAAAGTGGTAAGGAGATTGGGTATCACTTGTGTCATACGTCTCTACGCCAGATTTACACACTCCTAAACATCCCTAGGTCCACTGTTTCCGATGTGATAGTGAAGTGGAAACGTGAAGGGACACGTACAGCACAAAAGCGTAGAAGCCGACCTCGTCTGTTGACTGACAAAGAATGCCGACAATTGAAGAGGGTCGTAATGTGTAATAGGCAGACATCTATCCAGACCATCACAAAGGAAACCCAAACTGCATCAGGATCCAGTGCAAGTACTATGACAGTTAGGCGGGAGGTGAGAAAACTTGAATTTCATGGTCGAGCGGCTGCTCATAAGCCACAAATCACGCCCATAAATGCCAAACGACGCCTCGCTTGGTGTAAGAAGCGTAAACATTGGGCGATGGACAGTGGAAACACGTTGTATGGAGTGACGAATCACGGTACACAATGGAGCGATCCAATGGCAGAGTGTTGGTATGGCGAATGCCCGGTGAACGCCATCTGCCAGCCTGTGTAGTGTCAACAGTAAAATTAGGAGGCGGTAGTGTTTTGGTGTGGTCATGTTTTTCATGGAGGGGACTTTCACTCCTTGTTGTTTTGCGTGGTACTGTCGCAGCACAGGCCTACATTGACGTTTTAAGCATCTTCTTGCTTCCCACTGTTGAAGAGCGATTCGGGGATGGTGATTGCGTCTTTCATCACGATCGAACACCTATAAATAATGCACGGCCCGTGGCAGAGTTGTTACACAACAACAACAACCCTGTGATGGACTGGCCTGCACAGAGTCTTGACCTGAATCCTATAGAAAACATTTGGGACGTTTTGGAACGCCGATTTCATGCCAGGCCTCACCGACCTATATCGATACCTCTCCTCAGTGCAGCACTCCGTGAAGAATGGACTACCATTCCCCAAGAAACCTTCCAGCACCTGATTAAACGTATGTCTGCGAGAGTGAAAGCTGTGACCAAGGCTAAGGGCGGGCCAACACAATACTTAATTCCAGCGTTACTGACGGAGGGCACCACTAACTTGTAAGTCATTTTCAGCCAGGTGTCCGGATACTTTTGACCACATAGTGTATTTTTGTAGATTTCATTATTTTTCGAATTTCTGCAGGGGTGTAACGGTCGATTGTTCTTCTCTTTGGCGTTCTCTGAGTTCATTGGCCGGCCAGAGTGGCCGTGCGGTTCTAGCCGCTGCAGTCTGGAGCCGGACGACCGCTACGGTCGCAGGTTCGAATCCTGCCTCGGGCATGGATGTGTGTGATGTCCTTAGGTTAGTTAGGTTTAATTAGTTCTAAGTTCTAGGCAACTGATGACCTCAGAAGTTAAGTCGCATAGTGCTCAGAGCCATTTGAACCATTTTTTTTTTTTTTTTTTGAGTTCATTGACTACTTATCTTATTCGACTTTCTTCCTGTAGTACCAATTGCGTTAGCGGCAGTTAAAGGTGTAGTCACCTGTTACAGACGGATGCGTGTATCTTCACTTAGCATAGTGGATAGAAAATCATTCCGTCTGGCCACTGAAGTTTTTGTACGTGCATCCTTTTAGCAGGACGTCTGGTAGCGACAAAATAAAATAAAATCATAAGGATGGCAGTGGGTGTTTCAATTTTCGGTCACTGAAGTGGTTGTCTTGATGGTTTTTGTTCTATGCTTTTAACAAGATGAACTTCTTCGTCGTTACGTAAGAGGGATGCTTTCACTTACTCTTCCCATAGTTCCAGTCTCCATATAAGAGCCAAAGAAACTGGTGCACCTGCCTAATATCGTGTAGGGTCCCCGCAAGCGCGCAAAAGTTCCGCAACACGACGTGGCACGGACTCGATCAATGTCTGACGTAGTGCTGGAGGGAACTGACACCATGATTCCTGCAAGGCTTTCCATAAATCCGTAAGAATGAGAGGGGGTGGAGATATCTTCTGAACAGCACATTGCAAGGCATCCCAGATATACTCAACAATGTTCATGTCTTGGGAGTTTGGTGGCCAGAGGAAGTGTTTAAACTCATAAGAGTGTTCCTGGAGCCACTCTGTAGTAATTCTGGACATGTGGGGTGTCGCATGGTCCTTCTGGAATTGCCCAAGTTGGTCGAAATGCACAATGGACAAGAATGTATGCAGGTGATCAGACTGGATGCTTACATACGTGTCACCTGTCAGAGTCGTATCTAGACGTATCAAGGGCCCTATATCACTCCAACCACATACGCTCCACACCATTACAGAGCCTCTATCAGCTTGAACAGTCCCTGATGACATACAGGGTCCGTGGATTCATAAGGTTGTCTCCATACCTGTACGCGTCCATCCTCTCGATACAATTTGCAACGAGACTCGTCCGACCAGGCAGCATGTTTCCAGTTATCAACAGTCCAATGTCGGTGTTGACGGGCCAAGGCGAGTCGTAAGGCTTTGTGTCGTGCAGTCTCCGAAAGCCCACATCGATGATGTTTCGTCGAATGGTTCGTACGATGACACTTGTTGATGGCCCAGCACTGAAATCTGCAGCAATTTGCGGAAGGGTTGCGCTTCTGCCACGTTGAACGATTCTGTTCTGTCGTCGTTGGTCCCGTTCTTGCATGATTTTTTTCCGGTCGCAGCGATGTCGAAGATTTGATGTGTTACCACCTTTCTGATATTCACGGTACACGTGTGAAATGGTCGTACAGGAAAAATCCCCACTTCATCGCTACTTTCCATCGTTCGCTCGCCGACTATAATTTGATGATCTGCCATTGTAGCAGCAGTAACCGATCTAATAACTGCGGCAGACTCTTGTTGTCTTATATAGGCGTAACTGATCACATATCTCCGTATTTGAATACGCAAGCCTATACCAGCATCTTTAAGGATAATCGGTGCATTTACATGGTTTTTGTGGTGTCACTGCCAGACACCACACTTGCTAGGTGGTAGCTTAAATCGGCCGCGGTCCATTAGTACATGTCGGACCCGCGTGTCGCCACTGTGTGATCGCAGACCGAGCGCCACCACACGGCAGGTCTCGAGAGACGTACGAGAACTCGCCCCAGTTGTACGACGACGTTGCTAGCGACTATACGGACGAAGCCTTTGCTCTCATTTGCCGAGAGACAGAATAGCCCTCAGCTAAGTTAATGGCTACGACTTAGCAAGGCGCCATTAGCCTTAAATAGCTTGTATATAAAGAGTCACTTGTATCGCCACAATCTCCAGATGTCTCATCAAGAACGATGTATACAAGGATGTATTAAAAGTTAAGTATATTCCAAAGATACGTATTTTCTTTATCACATTTATTAAGTCTCCTGTTTCAGACCTCACTCCATCCTTCGTGAGTTAGCGCGTGCATCTTGGCCGCCTCTTTCAATTAGTGTGCGTAGTGTTGGCAAGTCTGCCGACACTACAGTTTTTGTTTGATTTTTTGTTCCAATAATAATGTAGGAAATAATTTGTAATGAGGAGTGTAGATGCTTTTTTACTAGTGCACTGAATTTCAGTTGTAAGAATTTCAAGAGCAATGTCTATTGCTACTGGTGTTGATGGTCTCACGTTGCTCAAGAGGTATGTCGCAAAATGTGTCCTCTTAAAAACTATAATTTTTCCCATTGCCGTTTGGGCTGTGACTGCTGTTCTCTTTGCAGGTGGATCTTCTTCGACGCGTCTGATATAGGTTTCACCGAAAGTGGCAGTGTCGCCACCTCGTTATCCGATGCAATCAGTGCAGTTCCCTTTCAGAACGTAGTTGCCCAGTGCGTGGCCTGTTATCCATTTTAAGGCTGTGTTAAAGCTCCAGTTATTTCTTCCTTTACTAGAAGGATGATGGCGATTGTTTGTTTTACTGTTGCAAGGAACGTTGCTATGTCTGAAATTACCGCAAGGGTTGGTCCCATGGTGTTTACCGTTTTATTTATGGACGGTTGTTATTTGTTATCTAATGACACAGCTGCAGCGTAATTTCTCTGGTTCAAAAATGGTTCAAATGGATCTGAGCCCTAGTACTTAGAACTACTTAAACCTAACTAACCTAAGGGCATTACACACATCCATGCCCGAGGCAGGATTCGAACCTGCGACCGTAGCGGTGTAAGTAGGCTGTTTAGGTTTTTTTATTGGTAACGCCACCTCTGTATGAAAATCACTGGCTGTGCTGTGTGCAGTCTGTGGCTGCTTTTCATTGTTGTAATACTCGCCATTGTAGTGTTAGGCAGCTGGCTGTGAACAGCGCGTAGCGTTGGGCAGTTGGAGGTGAGCCGCCAGCAGTGGTGGATGTGGGGAGAGAGATGGCGGAGTTTTGTAATTTGTCATGATATCAAGGTAAATACATTGTTGGTTCTCTATTAATATCTTTTATTTGCTAACTATCCCTATGAGTAGTTAGTGCCTTCCATAGTTCGAATCTTTTATTTAGCTGGCAGTAGTGGCGCTCGCTGTATTGCAGTAGCTTGAGCAGCGAAGATTTTTGTGAGGTAAGTGATTTGTGAAAGAGATAGTTTAATGTTAGTCAGGGCCATTCTCTTGTAGAGAATTTTGAAAGTCAGATTGCGTTGCGCTAACAAAATATTGTGTGTGGAAAGTCAGATTGCGTTGCGCTAAAAATATTGTGTGTCAAGTTAAGCACAGTTGTAGAATTGTTCAAAGGGGACGTTTCATATGTCGACCCTTAGCCTAGGATACCTCACTGGAATCTTCTGATTTTTTCTTGTAGTTTGTGTAATTAGTGTAGATTTTGTTTATTGCTAGCGCGTAATTGTAGAGAGTATCTCCTTTGTAGTTGCAGCCTTTCATTGTTGTACAGTAAAACAGTTGTGGCATGCATGTAGATTTGCACCAAGTATTTCGCAGCTGCAATTAACTAGATATTATTTTCAGTGTTATGTTAATGTGTTCTCTTATTTTTACTCTTCAATTTGTGTTTTTCTATGTTGTCGTGTGAAATACTGTGACAATAATGGCGTGTGAAAAACGTAACACTAGGCTCCAAAGTAAATTGAGAAATGACAGTGAAGACGAAAGCAGTGTGTTAGCGCCACCGTGTAATGAATTAACTAATATTCAAAGTAGTAATTTGGTAACTGTGCATAGGGAAATGGAGCGGGCGGTAAACAATGGCGTAGACAGTGAAACAATTAGAGAACAGGGAAGCATTATCGATCGATCGGTCGGCAACAGCTCGCCTCAGGAATCCGAAATGACAGGAAACAATCTCGCAAATATTGTAGACTCAGGTTTTGGGTCCTCGCCGTTTTCTCAAATGAGTCAAGACACATTTTCTGCTTGTCAAAATGTGAATGTTGCCGGTGCAACTTCACTGCCGAATAGCACTGAGGAACATGTTTCAGACACCAGTGCATTGTTATTACAATTAATGCAACAAATGGGACAAAAGCTTGAAAAATTAGACACAATTGAACAAAATCAGAAACAAATGGAACAAAATCAGAGTCAAACACAGCAACAGTTAGACGCAATGGAACAAAAGCTTCAAAAGTTAGACTCAGTGGAAAATAAGCTTGAACAAACACGTGAAGATTTAACTACCGAGTTACATAAAATTGAATCGAAATGTCAAAAAGTCTGTAATGATGTAAAAACACAAATTTGTGAGCATTTTCAACCTATTTTTTCGCGGCATGAAAATGCACTACAGAATCACGAAGCAGCCATAAAAGAACTGCAAACTACTGTTCACGAAAATCATGAGACCTTGCAAGCTAAATTTGACTCAGTTGCATCTACCGATTCGGTTATGCAACTTGCAAAAACTCAAGAAAACTTGAAGGACACAGTAGATTCGATTTCAACACAAATGGACAATCCGAAACTTGGTTCAGAAAAACACACTGAGGAAATGTGTTCACTATCGGAGAAAGTAGCCGAACTTTCGGATCAGTTCACTAACTTATCTACGAAGGTAGATGATAATCTGAACGACACAAAACCGGTAGTCTTTAATGACACAGAAGAGAGCGAACAAATTAGGAAACTGAAACAAAATCTGAATCAAATTAATACGCAACACCAAAGAGAAATCCGGGAAGTACAAGATCAGTTGGCACAAGTAATACAAAAATTACAAATTTCAGAGGACACTCGCGCTCCAACACGGGAAGAGGGACTTAGAAATACGGAAAAGACGCAAAATAATAACACAGGGCATTTCGGAAGTTATGAAAGAAATTGGCAATGTGCACCGAATTTTGAGATAGAAGGGCCGACACGACCTAACAATGACCGATATGCGACTCGCCGACACGATGATTTTGACTATAAGCTGTTCATAAAAAAAAAAAAAAAAAAAAAAGTAGGCAGAATAATTTCAGACGCAACAGTTCAGCGCGCAGTTACGATGAGAAATCCTCCACCACGTGACCGACAAGAAAGAAACTGTGTAAACTACCGACAAAACGAGAGACCTGAATTCCATCAGAACTGGCGAGCTTCAAACAGGGCAGGGCCTTCTCGTCACGGTGAATTTGTAGAAGTTAGGTCTCCAAATCCCAATAACGACACGCTAATAATAACTTGGAAACATTTTTACATCTGCACACCTGATTATGACAAGCGTCTTTCTACGAGAGTTGAGAGATTTTCTGTACTACCTTATGAAATGCCCTATGGCTAATGAATGATGTTGCATGCCTTCCTTTGTAGATATTTACTCATTTTGTTTAATATCTAGTTTCTAGCTGCACTGTAGCATTGGTTAAAATAAAATTTAATATATGTACTAATATAGTTATTTTATGCCTACAGATCGAGTCAATAAGAAATTTATGATCTACTTCCAAGAAAACGAGGGCACATAAATAGACATTTCCCTTCACAGGAATTGCATAAATAATTTCTTTACGATTTGGTAACTTATCTGCTAGTGTAAGTTCTCGTGATGCATCACTCTAGTGTTAAGATGTGACATAGGTATTAGACATGGCCATTTTTACTGTAATATTTTTTCTGCTTGAGCTATGTCATGTTTAGGTATAAGTTGCTGCTGTTTGCCAGGCATAGTGTTATTGAATTTGACTTTGTATTATTCTGTTAAGCCAGTTTTACCAATGATTTATTTTTATTGTTTGCTGCGCATTGCCCCATATTAGTTGTAATGTTGAATTGCTTGGTAATTTAGATTTACTGTAGCTTGCTTTGCCAGCTTGAAATTTTTGTCGTTGATGTTTGTGTTACTTGATATGTGATGCTGCATTGCCTCGTCCCTTGGTATATATATCTGAGCTCAGTAGATTTAAGTTAGCTTAAGAGGGGGTAGACTATATAAGAAACTAACTATGATGAATTGGAAGAAATGCATTGAGAAGCCACAAGAAACAGATATGGCAAAAATGAGTATTTTGCACTGAGAAATAATTATTTTGAAAGAAATATGAATAGAACACAGGAAGGAGGTATAGATAGGACTTTTTGGAAATAGTGAGGAACGAAGGGAGATCTCCGAAAAGTAAAGAAAGTTTTTGTTTGCAACATACTGCAGTAAAAGAAACCCTGTCCTTTCCTTGTGTTATCCCACTATGTGTTTGTGTTCCCTTGTGTATTTGTGTACTTCCTGTCTTTAGTTGTTTATCTGATAAGACCTATGTTGTAGAATTTTTCTAATACCATGTTATTTACTTTGTAAAGATGTTTATACAGTATTTGTTCTGTTTTGTCTTAATGCTCATGTGGAAGTTGATATTCCAAAAGTTATTCTGATCTTTATGTATGTACTTATGTCATTATTTTTGTAACACTGATGTATATGTTTATTTCTATTCTTTTGTAAAGCCCCTATTACTACGAATGTTATCTCTACTATTATGTTTTTAATGATGTTTTCTGTACCCTTGTAATTGTATTCTTATGTTATAAAATTGTAATTGACACCAGGTCATCAAATTAAGTAACTTGTAAGTTACATTTCACTGCACACGTTTCTGTTGGTCATAGTATATGGACAATATGTGAGAAGTAGGGAGTGATAGTGTTTGCATGTGATTTAATGATTCAGCAAGGGACTGGATAACAGCATTGCTGGTTCTGAGGACAATTCCAAAAACTTTGTGAGTGCACAAGTGGTGGTTATGGACTTGCTACATTATCCGCAAGACTCTTCGATGGTGATTGTGCACCTGCACAGTCACAACAGATGGTTGCTGGCCATCTCTACAAGGACTACAGTGGGTCTGCACCTCTGGTGGCCCACCAGTACAGTCATTTCTACAAGGACTACAGTGGGTCTGCACCTCTGGTGGCCCACCAATACCATTATTTCTACAAGGACTACAGTGGGTCTACATCTTCGATGATCCATCAATACCATTATTTCTACAAGGACTGCAGTGGGTCTGCGCCTCTGGTGGCCCACCAGTACCGTCATTTCTACCAGGACTACAGTGGGTCTGCTCTGTGATGACCTACCCACCAATACTCTTCAAAACTTCGATTGACTCCGCTGTGGGTTTGCTCTGTTGTGGCCCATTACCTGCCTGCATGTCAAGAGTCAGCACTGTCTTTCCGTTGGAAGGACAACGATACTTCTTCAAGACTGCATGGAAATCCACTACTTCCGTGTGCATTTTCTTTTACTGCTCAGACTTTGAGAAAAACACTGCAATGTGATGAATGATCAGGACTGTCTTTATGGACTGTGAGAAAATTTTAGCTTTTGACCAACATTGTATCAATAAGTGTGTGCATTTGATTTCTTTGTTATTGTAATTGTGAAAAAAAATTTTAACAAATATGTATTGGCCAGTGCCCAACAAAGTTTGTAAAATTTTTTGTGGGGAGCATGGGGGCTATGTAAGTAGGCTGTTTAGGTTTTTTTATTGGTAACGCCACCTCTGTATGAAAATCACTGGCTGTGCTGTGTGCAGTCTGTGGCTGCTTTTCATTGTTGTAATACTCGCCATTGTAGTGTTAGGCAGCTGGCTGTGAACAGCGCGTAGCGTTGGGCAGTTGGAGGTGAGCCGCCAGCAGTGGTGGATGTGGGGAGAGAGATGGCGGAGTTTTGTAATTTGTCATGATATCAAGGTAAATACATTGTTGGTTCTCTATTAATATCTTTTATTTGCTAACTATCCCTATGAGTAGTTAGTGCCTTCCATAGTTCGAATCTTTTATTTAGCTGGCAGTAGTGGCGCTCGCTGTATTGCAGTAGCTTGAGCAGCGAAGATTTTTGTGAGGTAAGTGATTTGTGAAAGAGATAGTTTAATGTTAGTCAGGGCCATTCTCTTGTAGAGAATTTTGAAAGTCAGATTGCGTTGCGCTAACAAAATATTGTGTGTGGAAAGTCAGATTGCGTTGCGCTAAAAATATTGTGTGTCAAGTTAAGCACAGTTGTAGAATTGTTCAAAGGGGACGTTTCAGCGGTAGCGCGGTTCCAGACTGTAGCGCCCAGAACCGCTCGGCCACTCCGGCCGGCAATTTCTCTGGCATTCTTTGGTTAACCATTTGGAGGGAACTGAGAAGATAGTACCTATTTCCTTACGTTGTTGGTTTTGTTTTTTTTCTGATGTTTCTTCTGAAATCAGTCTAATTAATTTTTCTGTCTAGTTCTTCATTGACTGAATCGTTGTATTTCCTTAGTAATTGCTGACATAGTGGGCAACCGCGCAATGAGGCTAGGTAGTTCTTCCCGAAGTTGGCGCACTTTGGTGACTGTAGCGTAGCGCAGAGGTTTTTCGTGTGGAGAGACGCACGTCGAACACAACGCGCAGGTAACTAACAATACGTACTTAGTACGGTGAAGTAGTTGGTACTTTTTTAGCTGAACCTTCTTTCGATTATTAATTCGACTCTTATTTTTGTTTATTGTAGATGTTGGAAGCAATATTTTTGGTCGTTGTTTTATCCATTCAGTGGATTGTCCCCAAAAACTTGTAAAGGCATTAATTTTTTCTTTGTTTGCTGTCGTCTTTTAAGGGGAGATAGAACGCCCTATCCCGACAATGTTAAATGTAGTGACTTCGCTTCCCAGTATTTCAGGAACCACTGTAGCCATTGTCATGAACGATTACAGGGCATTAAACTGTACGTTCTGCGTCTACTGAACTACCATAATTGCATTTCAGACACTGCTTTCGGAAATACAATTTTTACACGTTTAAAATTTTGTGTACTTTCTTTGTACGTTATTCTAAATAATTTTAATTTTACATAACATTATGTTCTTCTTTTAGTTCTGTAGACTCAGGATATGTATGTTATTACTCCCTGAAAATTTGAATACTCTACTTGAAGTGGTTTCTGAGATTTAGGGAAAAATGCAACAGAAAATGTAAATTTTTAGGACCGGCTTCTATAGTTTCAAAAGACTGTCACTCACTTAATATATGCTCAATTTTTTTTTATGTTGAATCACTCAGAAGCACCCTGCAGCATACGGTATATCGTCTTCTTGATCTTTCTCCAAGCTTTTTCTTCTTTTGTTCTTTCTGGACTCTTTAGTGGCCAACTGTGCTGCATACTCTGCTTTAACAACGCGAACCTTGCCCATCCGTTCAAGTTCTCTGATGCAGTTTGCTCCAGGATTAATTCCCATATCCTGTATCACTTTCACCCTACCAATGTTGCCATCATTAAAAGCAATATCTACATCTGCATCCATACTCCGTAAGTCACTTGACGGTGTGTGGCGGACGGTACTTTGTGTACATCTATCGGTTCTCCCTTCTATTCCAGTCTCGTAATGTTCGTGGAAAGAAAGGTTGTCTGTATGCCTCTGTGTGGGCTCTAATCTCTCTGATTTTATCCTCATGGTCTCTTCGCGAGATATACGTAGGAGGGAGCAATATACTGCTTGACTCCTCGGTGAGGGTATGTTCTCGAAACTTCAACAAAAGCCCGTACCGAGCTACTGAGCGTCTCTCCTGCAGAGTCTTCCACTGGAGTTTATCTATCATCTCCGTAACGCTTTCACGATTACTATATGATCCTGTAACGAAGCGCGCTGCTCTCCGTTGGATCTTCTCTATCTCTTCTATCAACCGTTACGGATCCCACACTGCTCGGCAATATTCAAGCATTGGGCGAACAAGTGTTATGTAACCTACTTCCTTTGTTTTTGGATTGCATTTCCTTATGATTCTTCCAATGAATCTGAGTCTCGCATCTGCTTTACCGACGATCAACTTTATATGATCATTCCATTTTAAATCACTCCTAATGCCTACTCCCAGATAATTTATGGAATTAATTGCTTCCAGTTGCTGACCTGCTATATTGTATCTAAATGATAAAAGATCTTTCTTTCTATGTATTCGCAGCACATTACACTTGTTTACATTGAGATTCAATTGCCATTCCCTGCACCATGTGTCAATTCGTTGCAGATCCTCCTGAATTTCAGTACAATTTTCCATTGTTACAACCTCTCGATATACTACAGCATCATCCGCAAAAAGCCTCAGTGAACTTCCGATGTTATCCACAAGGTCGTTTATGTATATTGTGAATAGCAATGGTCCTACGAGACTCTCCTGCGGTACACCTGAAACCACTCTTACTTCGGAAGACTTCTGTCCATTGAGAATGACATGCTGCGTTCTGTTATCTAGGAATTCAATCCAATCACACAATTGGTCTGATAGTCCATATGCTCTTACTTTGTTCATTAAACGACTGTGGGGAACTGTATCGAAGGCCTTGCGGAAGTCAAGAAACACGGCATCTACCTGGGAACCCGTGTCTATGGCCCTCTGAGTCTAGTGAACGAATAGCGCGAGCTGGGTTTCACACGATCGTCTTTTTCGAAACCCATGCTGATTGCTGCAGAGTAAATTTCTAGTCTCCAGAAAAGTCATTATACTCTAACATAATACGTGTTCCAAAATTCTACAACTGATCGACTTTATAGATATAGGTCTATAGTTCTGCACATCTGTTCGATGTCCCTTCTTGAAAACGGGGATGACCTGTGCCCTTTTCCAATCCTTTGGAACGCTACGCTCTTCTAGAGACGTACGGTACACCGCTGTAAGAAGGGGGGCAAGTTCCTTCGCGTACTCTGTGTAAAATCGAACTGGTATCCCATCAGGTCCAGCGGCCTTTGCTCTTTTGAGCGATTTTAATTGTTTCTCTGACGTGTATTTCGATATCTACCATTTTGTCATCTGAGCGACAATCTAGAGAAGGAACTACAATGCAGTCTTCCTCTGTGAAACAGCTCTGGAAAAAGACATTTAGTATTTCGGCCTTTAGTCTGTCATCCTCTGTTTCAGTACCATTTTGGTCAAAGAGTGTCTAGACATTTTGTTTTGATCCACCTACCGCTTTGACAGAAGGCCAAAATTTCTTAGGATTTTCTGCCAAGTCAGTACATAGAACCTTACTTTCGAATTCATTGAACCCCTCTCGCATAGCCCTCCTCTTACTACATTTCGCTTCACGTAATTTTTGTTTGTCTGCAAGGCTTTGGCTATTTTTATATTTGCTGTGAAGTTTCCTTTGCTTGCGCAGCAGTTTTCTAACTCGGTTGTCGTACTACGGTGGCTCTTTTCCATCTCTCACGATCTTGTTTGGCACATACTCATCTAATGCATACAGTACGATGGTTTTGAACTTTGTCCACTGATCCTCAACACTATCTGTACTTGAGGCAAAACTTTTGTGTTGAGCCGTCAAGTACTCTGAAATCTGCTTCTTGTCACCTTTGCTAAACAGAAAAATCTTCCTACCTTTTTCTAATATTTCTATTTACGGCTGAAATCATCGATGCAGTAACCGCATTATGATCGCTGATTCCCTGTTCTGCGTTAACTGTTTCAAATAGTTCGGGTCTGTTTGTCACCAGAAGGTCTAATGTGTTATCGCCACGAGTCAGTTCTCTGTTTAACTGCTCAAGGTAGTTCTTAGATAATGCACTTAAAAAGATTTTGCTGGATTCTTTATCCCTGCCACCCGTTATAAACGTTTGAGTCTCCCAGTCTATATCCGGCAAATTAAAATCTCCACCCAGAACTATAATAACAGCACCACTGACCCCTCACTTTAGTATCTTCATTCCAACAAAACCATTTTTGGTAAGCGAGTCCATATAAGATTATTGAACGACTCATTGGTATTCTGAGTCTGGCCATGCAGACACTTCTTCGGTAATTCAGGATTTGCCAGGTCTCTGTAAATAGGTTTTATGATATCCATGACTGCTGCTGGGATGGAATGTTTATGGCTGTATGAACTGTCTGAGTACTGGCCATTACGGTTATTGCACCATGAATCAGTTCCAGGAGGGAAAAGGAGGTGTACTGGTTTTTCATCAGTTGACAGTCTGTGGAAGAAGGTAGCCCATACTGCTTCATTTACAACAAATCCCCAGTATTATTTCTAATGGCCACCCCATAATGCTGCTGTAGTTCATCAATCATTTTGTCTGTCAGCCTGCCTCTTATGGTTTTACCATCAGAAAGTTTCTTGTCTCTCAGACTTTGTTTAAACTTCCTCAACCTGGTGCCCATGCTCTTCTGGACATGACCAACACATTCCAGTTTTGTGATAATTTTCTTACCATAAGGTTGAGCGGTTACTACACTATCATCTGCTTTTGAGTGTCCATCACCTAAGAACTTGTGTAACACAATCCCCTTTCGTTCGCATACCACCACCTGTTCCTTCATAACTTCAGTCACATATATGCCCTTCTCTATTGACTGATTTACACTTATAACAAATTTTGGTTGAAATCTGGAAATCTGTTACTTTTTCAGTATCCAGGTTGGTAACCGTAGCAACAGAATTCTTAGAACTGTAGCCGCACTTCTGCCAAGTGCCATCAAAAGCTACTGGTATGTCAGTCGTACAATCATTTATTTCAACAGCTTCGTTTGCAGCACCCTTCATTGACTCACATGCAACAGATTCCACAGCAGCTCCAATAAATCCTGCATACTTGTCGATTTTACAAGGATTGTTAGCGACAGAGCATATACGCCCTTGTTTCGCTTTGGAGGAAGGCCATACAACGGGATGGTGATTACGTGAAAAAATAGGGTGTGTAGATAAAACACCATTCTTTCGTGTGTGTAATTCTCATTATGTTCAATAAAGAGTTTTTGAAGAAAAAAAAAATGTGGTACATTACTTTCTGGGCAACCCTCGTATGATCCTTACGTGAGAAGTAGGACGCCGTGAGAGCAAAATTACCTCTGCTCTAAGACAGATAGCGGATTTTTAAGGAATATTATTTAGTGCAAACATGGAAAATAGTACCAACGATTGTCGCAGTATGCTGTCTAGTTGTTGTGGCAGCGTCTTCAAGTAATACCCAGCAGGATTAATTAGTCTCACTTTTGTTCACTTTCTGAAACAGTCAACACGTAATGTAGTGTATTGTGTCTACCAGAGTGAACTATGTGCTAGTCACCATGCTGGTGATAGTTTTGTGCTCAGTGCTCAGCGTTTAGAGGAGCAGTAAGGGTCTCATACACAAAACTTAGCGTTGACCGCTCTCGAGGTGTAAATTACCTTCGTGATTTACGAAACCAAGACGAATCGCCAGCCCTGTATCTTCATCTAAACATCGAAATGCTATCATCTTCAGGCCGTCGTGTTCTGCTGTCGAATCCCACTGGTTGAATTTCTTTCACTCAAAATATTAAGTAAAATAGTTTTGAAAATTTTTTGTTAGTTTTTTTATCAAGTGAACAATGGAAACCAACACTAGTGCACTCTCTTCCTCCGATATAACTACATAATATTAGTTTGATAAGTACATGAAAATCTTTGGAGCACAATATATTTCATTTATCGAGTCAAATTTGGATTTTTCCTGGTTATGACATGACTGTGATGTGGTCCTCTCCGTTCACGTACATCACCGTGATTAACACCGAATAATCAGTGCACTCAAAGACTGTTGGATTCACGCCTGTAAGCAAGACTGACTAAGAATTTTCCGAGGCTACATGCAGTGGAACGTTCTTCTTTGTGCTCCACTTATTAGAGGGACAGGTGGCCATGTTAGGCATACCGCCTCACAAGCAAAGAACGTCCTTGGTCCACGTACCGTACTGTCCCACAAGCAAAGAGCTTGCTTGTTCCATCTACCATCGATTCGTCGGGCTACATGTCCCGACCACCTAAACTTAATTTTTAGTAGATCAGTAACAACATATTCCACTCTGCACTATCGATTCAGTTGTCTGCTGATTTCCATGTCTCTCACAGTCGTTGGTGTATTTAAGGTGGGGATTCTTCCGGGCTTAAGTCCCCCCCCCCCCTAAATGTGATGTTTTTCGTACACAATTGCTCATAATATTGTAATACGCTTGGTAGAAAACAAGTTTTGACAACACCTCTGCTTCAGTATGTGAAGAAGCGGGTTGTATGCTATCACAATGTGCCAACGATAAACTGTTTCCGAACGAATCCCCGCGCAGTGGAGAATCGCCGATAACCTGCGTCGTATGTTGTGATTGTTTAATAGTAAAATTAGTTTTTTAAGCATTCAAACTTATTGATTTGAGCAACGAGCTGTATTACGTAGTCATAGTACATGTTTTCAGTTTTATTTTAGTAATATATATCAATTTAACATCAGTGGTGAATTCAATACAAAGTTTAGAGCTCAATTTTAGAGTATCCGTAAATGAACGTTAATGAATACAGAAACAATGCGCATTGTAGAGGTGGCAGACACTTTGTCAGAGAATGCTATGACCTGACCAGGAAATGTTCTAGTCAGTTTCCCATACGATCCTCTGCGTTACCAGTTGTTAAGTCGTTGATACGTCAATCTTGTGAAAACCAGTGTTACTGAAGCTAGTGTGAAATATTGCTTTCGACGGCTAAGACCATGCATCTCAAAACAAAAGGCAGAAACATTTTCAACTACTTCTCCAAAACACCACGACTAGAAGTAAGTCTGTCCTTTCAGGCTGGGAAAAGGGATGATCCACCACAGTTGCCGCTGCTGCTGTTTTCAGACAACAGAAGCATTATTGTTCATTCAAAATCTCTTTTGTCGGGTCCTGGAGCAAGATCAACATCTTTCAATGATATGTCTCAATTTGCGAAGTGGCCAATATCGTATGTTCAGCTTAAGTTGCATGGAAAATTATTTTTGGTAGTATACTCTCCCAAAGAGGACTGTGCCTTCTGTAAGTAATGGGCGTTTCTCGCTAAGACAAGTTCGGGCAAAGGTAGCCGTAAAAATGCTGAAGCTCAGCTCCGGTAAACTCCAAGTTTTGGAATTTGAAGTATGCTATTGAATATTTCAACGTCAATACCATAGGGCTGCTGTAATAGATGACGAGAATTTTGTTCACATGATGATGAACAAGGTGAAAGACATACAACACTGCCTGGATCAAGGCTTGGTGGAACAGGTGAGAAAAAATAAAAAACGCACATTCTCTATCGTAGAGACGGTGATTGTCTGTGGAAGTCAGGAAATTGCATTAAGAGGACACGGCGACTTCGGGCCTATTGTAGCTGACAAAGAGGATGACACGCCATTCTAAAACATCGCGTGAAAGGAGACGAAAACCTGCGAGCAAGTTTGGAAGTAACTGGTGAACGCGACAAGTAGATTAGTACCCCAATCGAAAATCAGATCATCAGTTGCTTCAATAAAAAGTTCCTGGAAAGGATCGTTCGGATCAATAATGATGCCAATGGTTTCACGGTTTCTGCGGATAAAATTGCTCACGTTGCCCGAGTAGAGCAACACTCTCTTTATGCCCGTCATATAGCCCTGGGTCTCGAGATTTGGGAGACTTCGTACAATTTGTTCCAATGTTTGATGTGATTAGCAAGGGAATAGGTGCATATATAACTGAAAACTTAGTAAAATTTGGTCTTGATGTGTCATTTTCACCAGGTATGGACTATAACGGCACTGCATCCAAGTCGGGAAAAGTCCGCGAGTTTCATGCATTCATACAATAGGATTACCTTTTAGGTGTTATTCTCATTGTGCTGATCACAATTTCAATTTGGTAGTCACCGAAACATGCAGCATTCCATTTATTAGGAATTCGCAGTGAACACTGGAAATCGTACGTGGTTGCTTTGGGCCACCAAAGAATAGGCAAATATAAAATGATGCCATGAAATCATTAAATGACTATCGAGTAGGAGTTTGAAAAGTGCCACACTCACTACATGGATTGAGCTTCTTCGCAGCTCACAAGACTTCAAGAAAATACATGGTTGTTTTGGCTCTGGGTAAGGTTCAAGAATTTGACAAGTCCATATCCCACAATGTCATAACTGATAGCACCCATTACCAACGCAGATTTTGTGGTCTGGCCGGTTATACTTTCAGAACTTTTTGCGCTGGGTGAGTCCATCTGTTGTCAACTTCAGCGCCAAGATATGGATTTTGTAGAGTTTATCACCATTGCCAGAGATGTCAAAAGGGTACTGCTGGCAACTGATGAAAATGTTGATAATACTTTTAGCCGGCTTTTCTTAGTAGCCAAGTAATTAGCTTCGGCCAATGGAGTTGAAATCAAGTAACCACCCATTTCTGCCAAGCAACCAAATCGTGCAAATCAGAATACCGGTGATGGTGTTGGGGGTTTCTACTAAGCGTATGCGTTCATACACTTTCTGGAGACCTCATTAGTTATCAACAGGATCGGTTCTTGACACATTGTGAACTTTTTAAGAGTTTCAATTGTCTTCTGCCACGAGAAACTGAAGACATAGGTATCATTGATGGAGTTACGAAACTGCATTCACTTTATGCTTCAGATCCATTAGCCACCGCTTTAACAACGACAACGGCTGAGATGAAACTCTTTCATCAACGTCTGGGTCGATTGGAGCAGTTGCCTCAAAACGCATTGGAAGCTTTGTCTGTTTGCGGCCGTCAGATCCAACCTAACCTGTTTCGGTTTCTACAGCTCTTAAAAACTCTACCAGTGTCAACGTCCACGAATGAGAGCGGTTTGTCCACCCTTCAGAGAGTTAAGACATACCTAAGGAAAACAACTAGCGAGGCACGTCTCAATGGGCTAGCCATGATGACAATTTATCGAGAAAAAAGGATTGATGTCCAAACTTTGGTAAGTGATGTGGCAAAACAAAGGGCCGCCGTCTTTCTTTTATACATTAAATTGCTAGTAAATGGTGTAATCATTCGTTCTTTTTATATGTATTAAAGTAATAGACATAAGCAGATTTTATAAACTTCAAAGTAAATTAACACAGGCGTAGACTATAAAAATAGAAAATTAATAGAAGAGCGCAGAAAATTCTCTTAGCAACTGGATTATGTTTTATTACAATAATTCAAATTTCGAAACAGCATAAAACTGATTTCGTGATGTAATTTATAATCCCGATAAACACTATTCGTAATGTCATTAGTTTCCTAATCAAACAGACATAAACTAATTATACACTTCATTTTTATAATTTTGGACATTAAAGTAGTATGTATCAATAAAATTAATCTTCAGTTTCAGCTATTGTAAAGTGAAAGGCATAGGCCCCCCACCCTGTACGTAAAAAAAAAAAAAAAAAAAAAAAAAAAAGATTGTAAATACGCCGCTGCTCACGGTAAATCGCAACATGCATTTCTCTGTTGCTCGCTGACGAACCCTCATTTTTTTAATGGTTTTCGAAACTGAAGGACAGAAGAAATGTAATGAGCTGCTGAAAAAACAGAACGAATTCTTCATTGTGGGATATTTCAACGTCTGTGACCAACTACTCATCTGAGCTTGTCCTGCGTCCAATTGTAACATCTAACAGCTGTGCGCCGTCCTCGAAAGCTCGGCATGCTACAAGTTTGACGACCACTGCTTTAGAAGCTACACGTCACAACATTAATACTTGAACACGAAAACTGAAGTCCCAATTTTTAATATTATTTGAACAAGGAGGCCAATCATCTGTATATAATTCGAAAGGTACTTCGTCATTGGCGTCCACAAAGAAAAAATAACGTGTGTATGTAGCCGTTACGAGTAGTAAAAGGAAGTACAAGCTTTCACATTCATAACACTGATGTTACATTCTCTATCACGCATTAAAGTCTCCTACACCTGAACATGGGAAAGTGAAGTGCTACCAAGCTCTGCCCTCCGCACCGATCAGGTGCTAAGGTAGAATGACACACGAAAGTAAAAACATTACGCGAAATCACGTTCTAAGGGCTTTTATGCTTACATGGTTCATTTGCAGTAAAACATGCATACGGACGGCTATAACGCGACAGCCACTAAGTCGATGATGTTGTCAGCAGTGAAAATCATATCGTAGTAAAGAAGTCTGTAAATAACGTTGTATACTGGCGTCGTTATTTCGCTTATTTTTCAGTAAGAAAGACTGTGTGGCCATTTGCTGCCATTACCGGAAAATTTAAAGTTAAGTTTCTAATTTTTAATTTCTTCATTTTGAATAACAGCCGACTTCACTTGCTATGCGGAAACTATATCTGTTTTAGGATATGCCTAGAAGGAGAAATCTAACGGCTCAGAGTGAAAGACACACAGCTAGACAGATACAATTTCTGCGTAGAGAAAGTAATAGCAGTATGGACATTCTCAACGATAATGCAGCTGTTTTATTTAGCGATCATAATATTCATAAGAGAGCAACGAAACCTAAAGAACCGATTTTAAAATTAGTCATATAAGGAGGCCAATGAAACTTATATTATTCGAAAAGAACTTTGTCGTAGACGTCCACAAAAGAAAAAAAGTCATGTGTATAAATAGGCACTATGAGAGGAAGCAGACACACACACGCAGCACACACACACACACACACACACACACACACACACACACACACACGAGAAAAGTTTTCCTTTGTCTCTGACACTGTTACCAGCTTCTACCATGCGTAAGGATCAGGTGTTACGGTAGAAACGACTCACGAAAGTAACAATGTTTCGTGAAGTTTCATTCTAGGAACGTTCATGTTTGAATGTTGCAGACAGTTCATTTGCAGTAACACACGTATAGAGCGGACAGCTACAATGCCGCAATTGATGCGTTGTTGAAGTTGTCGGCAGTGGAAAACGAAACGTAGTAACGAAGGCTTCAGGGACGATAAACGTTGTTTATTAGCATCATTTTCTTAACTTCCGTTGGTCTGAAAGGAAAGAGAACTAACTCTGTGTTCGTTTGCCGCCATCACCACAAAATTAAGAGTGTTCCTAATATTCAGTATCTTCATTTTGAATAGCCACAACGTCCTTTATTATAAGAAAACTATATTTGTTTGAGGATATGACTCGAAGAAGGATGTTAACGAGTCGGACAGTAATACGAAGAGCTAGAGAGACACAATTTTTGCGTAGAGAATTTAATAGGTTGGTAACGATAGTTATATTGCCGTTCTGAAAGATACGTTTAAATGTGCTTTGATGCCAATCATTTCGCGTCTGAAGTGTCTTCACTCGATACAACGGCATTCACATTGTGTTGCCATAAGGGAAACTTAATTTTCCGCCATTAAACCAAAATTTTTTCAACGCTATATATCATAGACTCGTACAATTAAAGACAAATCAAATAATTATTTGAAGAATACACGTAGCTACAATACAGCTTTTGCCACGGATCAGTTCTGCGGCTAAGCTTTCAGACACTGCGAGGTGCATCATATTTGCTATCACGTATGGGGTCCACTGACGCAATTGGTCGAATTCCGATCACAGGCCATACTAATCATGACAAATGCAGCGCCACTTGGACGTCAGTTTACAGCTCACATTCGTGTGTACTAACAAATACAAATGAAAGTAATTTTTTTCTGTATTACTGCGTTGAAATTTAAAAAGCATTTCGTCGGCTTGTAATGAAAACCTCGTATCTCATAAAAGTTATCCGAGGTTTTCTCGTTTAATATGGTTGCTTAACAATATACATGGCTTGTGTTTGCCTCACCAGAGTGCAACAACAGGTCGTTACCTTCCATTGGCTTACCAATGGCGGAGAGATTTCTACCTAATAATATAATAAAAATATTTTTGTTTTAATTTTGAGATATGAGATTTTCATCCTACGCCGACCGTTTTTTAATTTGCTATGCTTTTAAAAATTGATTTTAAGAAATGTAATACTAAATTACTATAATGAACTTAGCTATGAAACCCACAGAACCAGACATTCCTTTCACGAATCCGTTTCAATTAATCCACAAAACCTTCATCTCTGTCTACTTATACCTTCAGTATTGTTGACAACGCAACGGAAACGGTTTGCAGTATGTGCCTTCAGGCATGATTTTTTTTACCGTTATGTAGATCACTACTTCTAGATTTTATAGATAATATAATGATTCTTTGTTTCCTCTTTTTATCAGCTGACAGCCTGAAGACGACCACTGGCTAACACGAACCGATACAGTTAATCAGGGCAACTCCTTACCAGTCAGGGTATCATTGTAGCACGAACTACTTTTGATTTAAATGGTTTGTGCTCCACCGGCTGGTATTACTTAGTTCTAAAAGTAACAGAGATAATAAAAAATGATACTTCTAGAAGCAAACTGTGCCAATAGGTGGAGCACCAGCCATTTGAAACAAAAATAGTAAGTTGCAGAAAGATGCCCTTACTGGTAAAAAGTTACTCTGATTGACTGTAACAGCATTGTGAAATGCTCATGTGATTGTGTCGAAATAAATAAATAAATAAAATGATAACCAACATTAATTGTAAACTTCCGGTTTCATGCAATCTTTTCAGAAGCTTAATTTTGAAAACTCTGTTTAGTTGATCAAAAGGACTCATTAGGATTTTTATTCGTTTGTTTATGATGAGCAAGGTGACGCAGTGGTTAGCACACTGGACTCGCATTAGTAACGACGACGGTTCGAATCTGTTTCCGGCCATACAGATGTAGGTTTTCCGCGATTTCCCTAAATGGCCCCAGGCAAATGCCGCACG
Organism: Schistocerca nitens; assembly: GCF_023898315.1. Lineage (NCBI taxonomy): Eukaryota > Metazoa > Arthropoda > Insecta > Orthoptera > Acrididae > Schistocerca > Schistocerca nitens. The sequence continues at coordinate 246,604,759 of NC_064621.1, forward strand.
GCCGACTTCTTTCCCGATCCTTAAAACATTCGTAGCGTGTGCTGCGTCTCTAACGATCTTGATGTCGCCGGCACGTTATATCCTAATCTTCCTGGTGTTTAAAGAGTTCCGTTCCTCAGTTCGAAAAACGAAACTTTTATAGGATCACGTTGCTGTCTGTCTGTCTTCCTGTCTGCCTGTCCGACTATTTGGTAACCTTTTTCTCAGTAGGGGAATGACGCATCAAATTGAAATTTATGTCACATATTAAGAGCTACGGTGCATTGGCAGTGTAAAAATTTTAAGCTTCTAAGTCAATATAATCAAAAGACATGACCATTTATGTCTCAGATATTTACACTCAAAAACCTCACGAATAAAAACATACAGGATATTTCTCGTTGACATGGGATTACTAAATTCGGCAAGAAACAAGGTCTCACAGTACAAGTAAAGAATAAACTCGAAAATTGTTAATTAATAGTTATATCGCACGAAAAAATATTGATTGGTGTTTTTTATCAGTCTGTGCGTCTTTCCGTCCGTCAGAGGAGAGGAGAGGAGAGGAGAGGAAAAGGGAGGCAGTATAATAAACGTTAGATTCTAAATCAATGTAATCAAGAGATACGGCCATTTTTGTGACACATTTTGATACAAACTCACTCTTCGGAATGCATAGGGTACTTTTCGTTGGTTTAGAATGATGAAATTTGGCAAGAAGAAAGATTTCACAGTACATGTAAAGGGAATAATACGAAACTGTTAATTTATAAATATATCAAACAAAAAAAATTGTCATTTGTTACCCGATTGACTGTCTGTCCGTCCGTCTGTTAGGCCCCCATTTTCTCAGGAACAGGAAGACGTATAAAGCTGAAATTTACGTCACATACTGAAGTTTATGGTTTTTCACTGGCGTAAAAGTGTTAAGCTTGTATTACAATGCAATCAAAGGATACGGCAATATATTTCACTAATTTTGATACTGGCACGCTCACCCGTTAAAATATACAGAGCACTTCCCCTTGACGTAGAATCAGAAAACAGTTAGTTTGTAATTATAAATCCATGTGACCTATACCTTGCCAGTATCAGTGCTGATAAAAGGCAAAAATCGTCGAGATCCTCGATTCATGGAATGGATGAACCGTCTATATACATAGTTAAGTTTGCGCGAAACCTTCAGTGCGTGAGTCCACTCGCAACTGGCCAATATATCTTTTCTTTCGTTTACATCTTTTTTTGTCCATTTAGTCACTGTCTACAACTAGGCTAAACACAAAAGCTCATAAACTGGTTCTGTCACTCAATTGTTATCTTGTACTATTTTCTTTTTAACATGATGACACATAATTTTACTCTTGATGTAATTGATAATGCGGCCTACTTTCAACTTTGATCTATTTACGATCCTCCATTGACTAGTGAAGTTCAGTTACAGGTAAACAATACGAGGTATTGCGCAATACTAACGTAAATTGGTTTTATTTCAGTTTATATGTTTGCATATTCCGTAAATCATATTTGCGACCAATACGAGGTATTGCGCAATACTAACGTAAATTGGTTTTATTTCAGTTTATATGTTTGCATATTCCGTAAATCATATTTGCGACCTCTCACTATGACGCAGAAGGAGTCAGTTTTACAATTACAATAAGCTTTCTCTGTGACTTAGAAAATATGGTTCACCCCAACTACTTCGTCGTTTTTCCTTTTTTAAGAATATGAAACTTCCTTCTAGGGGTGCTGAGAAGAGTTTTAGTGATATATAATCATATTGCTTTCTCATTATCCTGATAAATGCAGCTGAATGTATACGCTGACGATAGTCAGGGTATCTCAGAAGGAAAAGTAAATAATTTAGGAGGTGATAGAGCTACTTCTACATGGAAAATCTGCAAATCACACTTAAGTGCCAGGAAGATGGTTGATCTAACCACCTTCATAATAATTCTCTATTATTCAACTCTCGAACAGCGCATGGAAAAAGCAGACTAATTCGAATAAAGCCCTCCGTATAACATGTATCCAGTTTTTACTGGTTACATAGGCACAACTGTTAAAATGTGTGTTCATTGAAGGTGTTAAGCAAAGGAGAATGATTAAGTTTAAAATTTATTTTCAATAACTCCATTTATGTCTGAAATGCACTTTCGAATTCTCTTGGCAGCATCACGTGTAGGTCTTATGAAATAATTTTAACTTTCTGTCATGTACCATAAAGCACTATTCATAATCCGAACGATCAAGTCGTTTCTTGCGTTTAGTCCTTCTTTGTAGTCTTCGTCCTTCAACCGTCCCTACAGGTAAAAATTTGAAAGGGTGAGGTCCAGGGCCCTTGCTTGGCAAGAAATGTCACCGTTTCTGCTGAACCATCCTCCGGGGAATGTTAGGCTTAAATGTTTCAGCTGGCGACTAGAAACTGACGAAGTCCCGTCATATTGGAAGAACATACTCATCCTTGCAGCCGAAAGAAACTCTTTTCAATGTTGCTGAATGCTCGTTTTCCAGAAAGTCTGTTCATCGGACCTTCTTTTACGACGCGGTAGCACAATAGGTCCAATCCATTTTTGTCTATCATACATCACCACACATTTACAGAGAATAATTCTTGAAAATATATCGCATAAAGGAATGTGAGGTGTCACCGAACCACCGATGAGAGTTACGGGTGACTGTGGCTCCGTCAGTTAACTGAATTAATAGGCTTATTCGGTGCTGTACAATTAGCCAGCCATAATATTCCATTCGTCTACTTTCATTTCATTGCTGTGTTTCATAGGTCAATTTGCAGTTAAAGTGTTAGACTCGAACAGTGAAATCATACCTACCTGACAGAAAAGTCTTAACTAGGATGCCATTTTTTGCTTGTCCGGCCTTCAGTAACTTTGCAATTTAAACTTATTTCATAGTGTTCGTTCATTTGTACCACTTCGCGTCAACATGTATCAACGAAACTGAATTTGACAGACACAACTCCATACACGGCAGCAGTAATCTTCTGACAGACATTTAATGGTACAATTTCTGTCCGATTATAATATTCACATACGGATAACTCAATACATTCAGCACATTCATAACGGTTTAAATATTCTTAATATTACACAAAAAAATATAGTACAGTTACAATGATACGCAACCATTCGGTTAGAACAGAGAAGTAACTTATTGATCTCAATACTGGTATAAATATTATTCTGATATTACACTTGTACCCTTTTCTGTAACTATGACTGTGTGCACGCGTGGGCGAAATTAAGTTAACTGTCGTAGGCAAGAGCAAAAGTGAGGCTAGCGACATGCAAGATTGGCGAAAGCGTTGGTCTAGTACCGAATTTTTCTAGAGAAACAGTAGCAAGTTTGGTGATAGCATTTTGAGTGTTGGTTATAGACAAAGACAATTAGTAGTCCAACAAGCAATCCTTCACATAGGTAGTAGTGAGAGAGCAGTACTCAAGCGTCTCAACGCAGGATCAACAGCGTTATGAGGTAGTCAGTCAGGCATATATTCACGTCTTATAACCGTATTAGCCTCCATCATTGTATTGTAGCATAATATGAGGTTGTCTACGACACAGAAGAACTTTGTGGAACCAGAAACGTATACCGGGAAGACCACACTTCCCTTCAGTTGAGATGTCAGACAATCAAGTATTTAAATGTTTGTGTAGTTGAACAGTGCATCGGAAATGATAATAGTTAATTATGAACGTGACAACATTCCGAAAGTAAAAGTAGATAAGGTGTATATAACAATTAGGTGTATAATGAAAAGAAAGGAGCAGTAGAACGAGCGTGTTTTAATAGAAATAGTTAAAAGTGGGTCCAAAGTAACACCAAAGTAATTTGCAAAAATGGTTGTAGAAAGACTACAGAGAAAGTCAGTTCCCCCAAAGATGCTAGATACTCAGTTTCAAAAAAAAAAAAGAGACACACAAGACATAATACAGATTTATTAACATATTACAAACGTGTATAAAATATCCTCGACACTACCACCAACCACATGGAAGAAACAAAGATTTTTAACAAGTAAACAAAAATCTGGCTTTAGAAGTAGATATAGCGAAATGAACCGTTAGCAAGCAGTGCACAAATTATAGAAAGGAGCAATGAATATGAGCTATCTACTCCTTAGTCCTGTATTAACATGTTTTGGAAGGGATTTTAACTCAGTTTCCAAATAATCTATAGCGACAGCCTTTGAGATAGAACCCATTGATTGAATGAGTGTCAGCACGCTTGAAGAATATGTGGTGTTTAAGTAGGGTTAATATCATATATAGTTTGGGAGAAGGTAGTGTAGACTAATACGAAAAAAGCATTTCACATAACATGTTCCGATTTTAATTGATTACAAAGGCGTGACTTGTTACTGGGGAAAGTATTCATTTCAGATGGTGGTACTGCAGTTGTTATGATTTTATTTATCGATTGTCTTCTCTGTCTTAGGTTCAACTTGTGAATTAATGCTTGAGTTTACGTAGCTGAATTTTTCAACTGTGATTTCGATTTGTATGCCAATTTTACTGTATCATTTAAGCATGCTCCACATATTACAAATGCTGAATTTGTTGATATTTGTGAAGGGATTTTGTAATGCCAAAGCAGCTAGACGGTTAGCTAACCGCAGAGTAGGGGAAACTGGGGAGGCCTGACCCACTTTTTATAAAACTTGTTGTAAGTCTGTTTGTTTTTCGTTGATTTTTGTATACTAATGGATTATATTCCTGAATATGTGCAGTATCTACCTGTTTCACAAAAATGTGCTCCATCGTACACAAGTAACTTTAGATCAATTTTTATTATTGACTAAGATATGGGTCAAACCTGAAATTGCGATTTGCTAAATTAAGAGCAGCAGCATATTCAAAAACACATTTTATAGCTTGAATTGGTGTTAAACCATAGTTTAACTTACTGGCCTGAATCAAGTAATTCTTTAGATCAGCTTCCTGGTCCATTGTAAATATTTGATTAGATACATGGTTTGCTTGAAAGTTCGTTTCCTGGCCAGATATTACTTTCTCAATATATCTTCCCCATGTCTTTCTGTCCAAATTGAAATCTTTTGCAGCCTTTCTGACACTTTCACCTCTTTCAATAACTTGCACAACTGCTCCTTTCATTCTTTCAGAGGAAACCTTGTGCCTGGTATTTTTGTCAGGTTTACAAGTAAAGCGCATCCTGAAGAAAAGAAACAGAATATCGTTAAAACTACAGTAAATTGAATATAACTGTTGGGTTAAACCTACCTTAAAATTTCGGGTCAAACCTCTCTGGCATAACCTCTTCACAAATGTTGCATGGGGGCTTAATAAAAGTATGATGCAAATAATTTTAATTTTTTTTGCTTTAGTAGCTGTCTGTCCGATTACGAAGTCTCGTAACGGTTGGCCCTGACTGTTATTATTACGCTATCTGACTGCATAGAACAACAACAAAGAATGAAATGGAAATTTTCATTAACACAATTAATTAATTAAGTCCCCAGCAACTATAAAACCTACGAAACCAAAGCACAAGTGTAACTGTTCTGTGTGTGGAAGTATGACTCAACGTACGCATCTGGCACGGTTCTTCTTCAACAACACAAGAAATTTTAAATATCACTTATACTGAATTAATTAAAGGAAATAAAAATACCATAATTACTCAAGAAAACCAGAATTACACTCTAATCCAAGAACACAAGCCAGATGCTTTGTTGACTGAACCTGTAATGACGCATTATTTAAAACATGGAAATAATGAAAAATAAATCAAGTTTCGTTACCTTCATATATTGATGACAAGCACTCAAATTATTACAATATACCTCCACACCGACTCGCTATTACAACATCTCAACAAGAATTTTTCAGTATCACATCTCAGCAAGCACTCCCTACTAGCACTTCTCAACACGAACTGACTACTACGAGTCCTGGACAAGCACTGACTACTACGACATCTCAATAATCACTTCCCGTGGAGGCGGCGGAACAATGCTCTCTAGCGATCTCTGGCGCTGTGGCTCAGTGTAGCCACCTTTCAATGTGCAGTATAACCAATAAAATATTTCAAAATATTTACGAAATTTTTAATGAAATGAAAGAGAAACAAACAATGAATAAAATGCATTTAATTCCATTGTCATTAATACTTATTTGACTTAACTGCAGGATTACGAGTGAAATGAGAAATATTCAGTTCATTCAAAGTAAAAAAAATAAACATTAGCTGTTGCTGTACTGTCTCACAAAATGGCCTCTCTTTGGGTATGTTTCTTTCCAAAGATAACCTTAACACTTACCACTGGATGGCATCACATTTCTGTGGTCCAAAGATGACAAAACTAGACACATATATGTACTGACTGGCTGACTCATCACCAACGCCCACCCTAAACCGCAAAGGATAAAAACTTGAAATTGGAGAGGGTGTTGCTCTCATACTGCAGACTTCGTTTAAGAAGGGATTTTTCGAAATTCCGCCCCTAGGAGGGTGAAATAGGATATGAAAGTTTTTTTGAAAATATTTAGCCATTAAGGCAATTTTGAAGGTAGAACTACGAAAACTGGTATTTGGTTTCTCGGTCAGAAATAATGTATTTCAGGATTATTTAAAATTTAACCCCTATAGGGGTCAAATAGTGAGTGAATATTTTTAATAAATAATTATTAAAGACCTACTAAAGTATTTTTATAGCTACATCTATGAAAGTTGCTACTTGACTTGTCAGAAATAAAAAGTTCTTGGAATTTCAGCCCCTAAGGGGGTTAAATAGGGAATAAAAGTTTTTATGGGAATATTTCATTGCGAAAATCTCTGAAAATTTGTATATGGCTTCTCGGTTAGAAATATAAAAAATGGGTTTCAACTTTTTTTGAAAATACAAACGGTAAGGGGGAAAACAGATCGTGAAAAGTTTTATGAAAATATTTCGTTGTATTAAAACATATTTAAAGCTAAATGTATGAAAACTAGTATTTGTCTTTTAAAGAAATATATGTTAGGGGACGAAAGTTTTTATTGAAGTATCACCACAAGAACTCAAAAGACAGGATTAACGAAGATTTTCGACTACAGCTACTATAATTGCTTTTACATCAGCAGTACATTCGGAAAAAACCATGCTTCTGTGGCCTTAATTAACGTTAGAAGTTTAAATGCAGCAATTTGTGAACAAAATAAAAGTACAATTAAAGAGAAACAAAAATAGTCTGTACAGATCACACAGTCTACATTAGCCAGTCCACCATGAGTTAAAGAATGGTAAATATTCATACCAATGCACCAAGAGCACAACATTGGTGTTGAAAAAGTCTGAAATAAATCTGCATCTGTTAGTAAACTTATGTCCTCAGGAAGAAGACATTTTCCGAAATACCGGGATTCGCAGCCCCTTTAACTATACATAGAAATCCACATTTGAAGCCATTCAATACTAGAGTAACGTTCACAACTTATATGAAATGTTTCCTCAAGCATCTACATCTACATCTACTTCTACATCTACATGACTACTCTGCAATTAAAATTTAAGTGCTTGGCAGAGGGTTCATCGAACCACGATCATACTATCTCTCTACCATTCCACTCCCGAACAGCGCGCGGGAGAAACTAACACCTAAACATTTCTGTTCGAGCTCTGATTTCTCTTATTTTATTTTGATGATCATTCCTACCTATGTAAGTTGGGCTCAACAAAATATTTTCGCATTCGGAAGAGAAAGTTGGTGACTGAAATTTCGTAAATAGATCTCGCCGCGACGAAAAACGTCTTTGCTTTAATGACTTTCATCCCAACTCGCGTATCATATCTGCCATACTCTCTCCCCTATTACGTGATAATACAAAACGAGCTGCCCCTTTTTGCACCCTTTCGATGTCCTCCGTCAATCCCACCTGTAAGGATCCCACACCGCGCAGCAATATTCTAACAGAGGACGAACGAGTGTAATGTAAGCTGTCTCTTTAGTGGACTTGTTGCATCTTCTAAGTGTCCTGCCAATGAAACGCAACCTTTGACTCGCCTTCCCCACAATATTATCTGTGTGGTCTTTCCAACTGAAGTTGTTCGTAATTTTAACACCCAGGTACTTAGTTGAATTGACAGCCTTGAGAATTGTACTATTTATCGAGTAATCGAATTCCAACGGATTTCTTTTGGAACTCATGTGGATCAGCTCACACTTTTCGTTATTTAGCGTCAACTGCCACCTGCCACACCATATAGCAATCTTTCCTAAATCGCTTTGCAACTGATACTGGTCTTCGGATGACTTTACTAGACGGTAAATTACAGCATCATCTGCGAACAGTCCACACTTTAACTGCAGGTCACAGTCTGAAAACGGCCTATAATCCTTTACTTTCCAGTTGTCTTCTGCGCTAATCTTCTTACTAAATATTCAGCCTTGCGTTTTGTCGCTTTAATCTTCTCTGTTGCCCACCTGCTGCATCTGTACTGTGCGTTTCTCCCACAGGTGCACTTGACACTGCGTTACGCAGACCACTGTCAGATACTGTCTAATAGTGTTTAATAGTGAGATAGTAGCTACATCATCTGCATCACAGTTTTCTCCGCATTATGAATCTTCTGCATCCCCTTTCGTAATTTCTCCTCAGCAGCTAATTACACAACCAGACAGAACTTCTTCTGCCAGGGAACTATGCCACCTCCATATCGTCATTATTATAGATCAAACAGAAATATTCATAAAAGTCCGTATGTTCCCTGTAACAATAAAAACCAACCAAAAATGAGTAAATATTACGTCTATTGCATTCATGCATCTGGTTAAGCTGATTTCGTCGTGATGGGTGTTTTCAGTAACCATCCTATATTTACATTATCAGTGGCAATAATTTATATTATCTCAGCGACCAACATTTTCGACATAATTTCTGAAAAAATATTACCTACAATGTCCTTTTTTTCATTACAAGAAGCAGGAAGCATTTCACAGAATATAATCAGTACAACTGGATGTAACTGGGAACAGAATTAACGACAATCTACACTGATCAGCCAGAACACTATGACCACCGCCCGCAGCTCGTGGTCGTGCGGTAGCGTTCTCGCTTCCCGCGCCCGGGTTCGATTCCCAGCGGGGTCAGGGATTTTCTCTGCCTCGTAGTGACTGGGTGTTGTGTGATGTCCTTAGGTTAGTTAGGTTTAAGTACGAGGTGCATTCAAGTTCTAAGGCCTCCGATTTTTTTTCTCCAGACTGGAAACAGATAGAAACATGGGCATTGTTTTAAAATGAGGCCGCATTCATTGTCAATACGTCCCAGAGATGGCAGCACCGTACGGCAGATGGAATTTTACCGCCAGCGGCGAGAATGAGAACTGTTTTAAATACTTAAAATGGCGACGTTTTCCTTACTTGAACAGCGTGCAATCATTCGTTTTCTGAATTTGCGTGGTGTGAAACCAATTGAAATTCATCGACAGTTGAAGGAGACATGTGGTGATGGAGTTATGGATGTGTCGAAAGTGCATTCGTGGGTGTGACAGTTTAATGAAGGAAGAACATCGTGTGACAACAAATCGAAACAACCTCAGGCTCGCACAAGCCGGTCTGACGACATCATCGAGAAAGTGGAGAGAATTGTTTTGGGGGATCGCCGAATGACTGTTGAACAGATCGCCTCCAGAGTTGGCATTTCTGTGGGTTCTGTGCACACAATCCTGCATGACGACCTGAAAATGCGAAAAGTGTCATCCAGGTGGGTGCCACGAATGCTGACGGACGACCACACGGCTGCCCGTGTGGCATGTGGCCAAGCAATGTTGACGCGCAACGACAGCATGAATGGGACTTTCTTTTCGTCGGTTGTGACAATGGAGGAGACGTGGATGCCATTTTTCAATCCAGAAACAAAACGCCAGTCAGCTTAATGGAAGCACACAGATTCACCGCCACCAAAAAAATTTCGAGTAACCGCCAGTGCTGAAAAAATGATGGTGTCCATGTTCTGGACAGCGAGGGTGTAATCCTTACCCATTGCGTTCCAAAGGGCATTTCGGTAACAGGTGCATCCTACGAAACTGTTTTGAAGAACAAATTCCTTCCTGCACTGCAACAAAAACGTCCGGGAAGGGCTGCGCGTGTGCTGTTTCACCAAGACAACGCACCCGCATATCGAGCTAACGTTACGCAACAGTTTCTTCGTGATAACAACTTTAAAGTGATTCCTCATGCTCCCTACTCACCTGACCTGGCTCCTAGTGACTTTTGGCTTTTCCCAAAAATGAAAGACACTCTTCGTGGCCGCACATTCACCAGCCGTGCTGCTATTGCCTCAGCGATTTTCCAGTGGTCAAAAGAAGCCTTCGCCGCTGCCATGGAATCATGGCGTCAGCGTTGTGAAAAATGTATACGTCTGCAGGGCGATTACGTCGAGAAGTAACGCCAGTTTCATCGATTTCGGGTGAGTAGTTAATTAGAAAAAAAGTCGGAGGCCTTAGAACTTGAATGCACCTCGTAGTTCTGAGTTCTAGGGGACTGATGACCATAGACAACTATGACCACCTAACTAATAGCCGGTACGTCCACTTTGGCACGGATAACAGCGGCGACGCGTCGTGGCATGGAAGCAATGAGGCCTCGATAGGTCGCTGGAGGGACTTGGCATCACATCTGCAGGCATGTCTCACCTAATTCTCGTAGATTCTGGGGAAGGGGGCGATGAGATCTGAAGCCACTTTCAGTCACCTCCCAGATGTGTTCGATCGGGTTCACACCTGGCAAATTGAGGCTAGCTATCAATCGGAACTCGTCACTATGTTCCTCGAAACACTCCATCTCTCTCCTGGTTTTGTGACATGGTGCATTATCTTACTGAAAAATGCCACTGCCGTCGGGAAACATGATCGTCATGAAGGTGTGTACGTAGTCTGCACGTACGTTGTTTGCAATTTACGATACTACTTGGCCGTTACGGTGTTTTGCAAGAGCTCCACTGGACCCATGGACGCCCACGTGAATGTTACCCAGAGTGTAATGGAGCCGCCACCAACTTGTCTCCGTCCCAGTGTACAGGTGTCAAGGAGCTGTTTCCCCTGGAATCACGCCCATCGGCATGATGAAGAAGGTATGGAGATTCATCAGACCATGCAACGCACTGCCACTGCGCCAACGTCCAATGCCGATGGTCACGTGCCCATTTCAGTCGTAGTTGCCGATGTCGTGGTGTTAAAATTGGCACATGCATGGGTTGTTGGCTACGGAAACCCATCGTTAGGAGTGTTCGGTGCACTGTCTGTTCAGACACAGTTGTACTCTGATGTTAGTCCTGCCACAGTTCGCCGCCTGTCCTATTTCTGCAGTCTAGCCAGCTTACGATGTCCGAGGGGTGGCCGCCCAACCCCACGATGTCTGGACGAGGTTTCACCTTGGTTTCGCCACGTGTTGAAGACACTCACCACAGCACTTCTCGTACACCGGATACGTCATGCAGTTTCCGAAATGCTAGTGCCGAGCCTCCGGGCCATCACAGTCTGTTCTCTTCCGAACTCAGATAATTGGCACGCCTTCCACATTCTACTCACGCACAGCACGCTCAATGGTACTAGGTGCCCAGTGCATGTGTATGACTAGTTTCGCTGTCTCTATTTGATTTGTTATTGCTCGCGTAACAACTAATACATGAGATAAAATACACTCCTGGAAATTGAAATAAGAACACCGTGAATTCATTGTCCCAGGAAGGGGAAACTTTATTGACACATTCCTGGGGTCAGATACATCACATGATCACACTGACAGAACCACAGGCACATAGACACAGGCAACAGAGCATGCACAATGTCGGCACTAGTACAGTGTATATCCACCTTTCGCAGCAATGCAGGCTGCTATTCTCCCATGGAGACGATCGTAGAGATGCTGGATGTAGTCCTGTGGAACGGCTTGCCATGCCATTTCCACCTGGCGCCTCAGTTGGACCAGCGTTCGTGCTGGACGTGCAGACCGCGTGAGACGACGCTTCATCCAGTCCCAAACATGCTCAATGGGGGACAGATCCGGGTATTTGACTTACACCTTCTAGAGCACGTTGGCTGGCACGGGATACATGCGGACGTGCATTGTCCTGTTGGAACAGCAAGTTGCCTTGCCGGTCTAGGAATGGTAGAACGATGGGTTCGATGACGGTTTGGATGTACCGTGCACTATTCAGTGTCCCCTCGATGATCACCAGTGGTGTACGGCCAGTGTAGGAGATCGCTCCCCACACCATGATGCCGGGTGTTGGCCCTGTGTGCCTCGGTCGTATGCAGTCCTGATTGTGGCGCTCACCTGCACGGCGCCAAACACGCATACGACCATCATTGGCACCAAGGCAGAAGCGACTCTCATCGCTGAAGACGACACGTCTCCATTCGTCCCTCCATTCACGCCTGTCGCGACACCACTGGAGGCGGGCTGCACGATGTTGGGGCGTGAGCGGAAGACGGCCTAACGGTGTGCGGGACCGTAGCCCAGCTTCATGGAGACGGTTGCGAATGGTCCTCGCCGATACCCCAGGAGCAACAGTGTCCCTAATTTGCTGGGAAGTGGCGGTGCGGTCCCCTACGGCACTGCGTAGGATCCTACGGTCTTGGCGTGCATCCGTGCGTCGCTGCGGTCCGGTCCCAGGTCGACGGGCACGTGCACCTTCCGCCGACCACTGGCGACAACATCGATGTACTGTGGAGACCTCACGCCCCACGTGTTGAGCAATTCGGCGGTACGTCCACCCGGCCTCCCGCATGCCCACTATACGCCCTCGCTCAAAGTCCGTCAACTGCACATACGGTTCACGTCCACGCTGTCGCGGCATGCTACCAGTGTTAAAGACTGCGATGGAGCTCCGTATGCCACGGCAAACTGGCTGACACTGACGGCGGCGGTGCACAAATGCTGCGCAGCTAGCGCCATTCGACGGCCAACGCCGCGGTTCCTGGTGTGTCCGCTGTGCCGTGCGTGTGATCATTGCTTGTACAGCCCTCTCGCAGTGTCCGGAGCAAGTATGGTGGGTCTGACACACCGGTGTCAATGTGTTCCTTTTTCCATTTCCAGGAGTGTATATTGCTACGAAAAGAGCCCTGAAATACTTTTTAGGGATGCTGTGCTGTGACTTTCTTTGGCCCATTAATTTTCAACAAAACAACATATATTATGTTCTTATTATTCTGGATCTGGCTTTCTATAAAAGGAACATTGTTTCGTTACTGTAACTTTCTCTAAAGTTCAACTTATTTTCCTTACTTTACAGTTATTGAGAAGGTTACTGAAAATTGTTTCGTTATCAATACTGGGGTTACAGTACGCAATGTTTGTTCAACATGAAAATTTTGCAGTAGATTTTTGTTAACAGTAAAACAATAAGTACCACGACTAACACGAGAACATGAGACTTTTATCAGAGAAAAAATGTTTTTACTATAATGTTTGCCAGACCAGAACTACGCACAGCAAGATTTCTTTTATGTCATGAAGGTAAATTATCTTTTTGCACTGTTAATAATATATCATCCGCAGCCCGCGTCCACCTGTAAAACACATCATAAAATCTGCTGCTCTGCCCTGCAATCCCGAAAGCTGAAACAAATAATTTTACTTCACTAATACCTGTCCGCTTCTTTGCGGTATGATTGGTTTCATTTAATGCACTCTGAATGCGCCGCGGCAGCGGCTCGTTCGTTCTTAGCGCAGCTCTGCACCACCAATAATATTTAAATAGCTGAAAATGTCTTAAAAGGGTGGGATAAAATACCAGGCAAGCTTATTAGAAATCATTCACTAAGTAACTCTATTCAAAATAATTAGACAGATTAAATTCTTACACACCTTTACAAATCAATACCTAATAGCGTCCTTCTCTCAATCTTGACAAAAGAATGCTACACAAGCATACAATATTGCGTCACAGGCTCTTCCTACTCACGTAACTCCAAGAAGACGACAGAGAAATTAATGCTCGGTCAATACTATATATACTCGTTTTGACATATTGTCGTCTTTGTTTGATATTTAAAAAGTATCGTCTGTGGCGGTTTCAGTACTCGCCGACACAGATATTATCTTTCAAAAAAATCGATACATAATTCTATACGAGTATAAAACATGACACATAATGGTTTCTCTTTATTATATAAAGTTCACACAATCATTGTCCACGCAATTACAATCATCCAGTTCAATTATTCTGTTCTCTCTTTTTTTTATCACATATAATATGTATTTTGCCAGGAGACGTTACACTAGCAACCACTCCTCACCAGGCGACGCAGCTATCGGCTGGACCGGTTCATATCGATAGTCGGTCGGTGGTCATAACGTTCTGGCTGGTTAATGTATTTGCTTACGTCTACGACACGGAAGAGAACTAGCTGTAAATGTAGATAAACTCGATTATCATATTGATTTTATACTTTATACTGTAGGAAAAGTTACTATGAGTTACACTTACCATCGTTTATATCAAAATATGTGAGAAGAGTAAATCCACAGGCGACAAATGCTAGCTGAACACAGAACCATATCTGAAGACGAGTCCCTCAAAGACCATCGGTATATATTCATACCATTTCTCACTTCTTCGTTGATATCTCAAGCCTTCCAACATCGAAACATACAAATGGCATTCATACTTATCAGAGAAGCTGTTGTAGATACATTAATACCAACAAAATCGTTTGTAACAAAGAAAGTAATAAACAGCGTTTAAGATCAGTGATGTATATATATTTACCAGTGTAACTTAAAGAGTTAACAGTACTGCAAAACACTTGATTGCAAGAAAATGCTCTATTTTTATGTAAAATAGATTACAGGATGAGTCAGAAGGAAAGGTTCATGCTTTTAAGGCTGGTAGTACAGGAGATTCTGAACAAAAAACTTAAAGTGAATATGTGCCCTTTTCTGCACCACATCGGACAAAAAGCTGTTCCAAAACCATGGGTGTCACTTCCATGTCCTGCATCACCAGCACTCACATGCAAATACAGCCAAAGAGTACTGATTACTGTTTATGGGGTTGGCTTAAGAGCGAAGACGACAAGCGCAGACAGGAAATAACAGAGGACCTTGTTACTCTTATTTTACATGCGTGTGCTCAAGTAAAGGACGGTACGAATGAAATCAGATCAGTAACACTGTAGCTACAACAAAAGCTGCTGAATGCATTGCACTTGACGGTGGACTTTTTGAACATCTTTTGTGAAGAAATGTACACAATTAAACAAAGCATTATATCACAGTGTTTCATGTACTATCGTTTGCATTTGTCCTGATCCCCACTGTTTTCATTAGTTTCTCCGGAAACTGTTAATAACAGCACAAATGTTCATATGATGGTGTTTTCTTCAGGATCACTATCACTCGTCAAATCATGTACATTTCTTCTGACTCAACCTGCGTATTGGGATTTTGAGATTTATTATTTATTAAAGGAGATATTCAAAATATCATAACCTGCACTTGAAATGTTTATTTGCCAAACATGTATTCGGTTGTATAACTCATCCTCAATAGCATATCTGTAGAACAATGAAGTGTGTGTGTGTGTGTGTGTGTTAATATGACAGAATATGAAATCCATTCCACCACATAGTACACAGGTTGTTGTGTATGTTACTGCTGGCAAACAGTTATACACCCGAACACCAGTTTGACAAATAAACACTTTAGCTGTTTCGGAGATGTACTTTAACAAACATCTTAAAGCTGCGGAGCACTAATCATACAAGATTTTTGGATTTATTATTATTGTTCTGAAATATCTGATTCAGATTCAACGTTATTTGCTATTATCTATATTTAGATGAAGTCTACTACGTTATGCTTAGCTGAGGGGTAAGCCATCACTGATATGTCGAAAACAATGGTTGCCATCAGACATATATTACTATGATTTCTTTTTGCCTCACGTGTGTGCTGAAGCTACTGCCAATCTCTGGCGGTCCTGGAGCGGCAGCTGATTTGGATGTGGCTAGAAAATGCGAAGTTGGCGATGAGTCATCTCGAATATATACAAAATTAGCTCTAAAATGTTAAATGGCCATAACTGCTGCTTCAGTGCAGCATTTTGCTATTAAAATATCTTAAAACCATTTGGAAAGGATATTCTAATGAGGTTAGCGGAGGAAGAAAGTGCATACTGCTTTCGATAGCAACAATGGATGCCTATGCGTTAATATATCGACGAGTCAAAACATTATGACCACTTGTTTAATAGCGTACAACAGAGCTTCCGCTTGGCATGGATTCTACAAGTCCTTAACAGGATTCCAGAAATATGTGGCACGAGAAGTCTACGCACAGGTCAAACAATTCTCGCCAAATTACCGGATGGTGTTTTACGGCACGCAGCTGGCACCCGATGTGTGTTGCAGTGGTTACAGATCAGGCACATTCGCTGACCAAGACATCAATGACTGTTCACTATAATGCTCCTGAAACCACTGTAGCACGATTCTGACGTTGCAAAAAATGTGCAGATGGCTCTGAGCACTATGGGACTTAAAACATCTGAGGTCATCAGTCCCCTAGAACTTAGAACTATTTAAACCTAACTAACCTAAGGGCGTCACACACATCCATGCCCGAGGCAGGATTCGAACCTACGACCGTAGCGGTCGCGCGTTTCCAGACTGAATCACCTAGAACTGCTCGGCCACACCGGCCGGCTCTGACGTTGCAAGAGTTACCCCGAAGGAAGATGTCATCGCCGTATGGGGAGACTTCAAGCATGAAATGATGGTCCGCAAAAATGATCACTGTTATCACGATGCCTTCGATTATCACCATAGATCCCATGGAAGTCCAACTCAGTGAACCCCACAGCATTATTCTGCCCTCACCGGCCTGCATCTGCGGCTCGGTCCACGTTCCGTACAGCCATTCGCCTGGATACGGCGTGTAAGGATACAGTCAAACGACCTGGTGTAATCAGAAATGAGATTCATTCGACACGAGACACGTTACCATTGATCCACGTTGGAAACTCAGTGATGCTGTCCCCACTGCAATCGTAACTGACGAAGTCGTTGGGTCAACACAGGATCACATAGGAGTCGGATGATGCTGAGCTCCATATGCAACAATGGCCTTTGAACGGTGTGCTCCGAAACACTTGTGCCTGCCCCAGCATTGTACTCTGTCGTCAGATCTGCCCCAGATCGCTGCCTGTCTTGGATTACACAGCGAGGGTCCTCCGACCTCCACATTTTGCGATGAGACGCGGTTGCCGTTACCATACGGTCTACTCATTATTTCGCTATCTTTCGACCACTTTCCATAGGTGCTCATGACGGTAATATGCCAACAGACGACCAGCTACGCCTTTTCAGATATTCTCGTTTCCAGCCACAGGGCCATAACAATCTGCCTTTTGTCAAAACCCCTTGTATCAGTGGATTCCGAATTTGCGACCCGTGTCTTCGCTATAATGACTGACCATTCATCTCTCTTCTGCTTACATTCTTTCCTTATTACGTCGCGTGTCCGAACACGACTACGCGAATACACAATGAACGAATACAATCAGCCTGGCGGTGGGCAGTGGATATTTACACTACTGGCCATTAAAATTGCTACACCAAAAAGAAATGCAGATGATAAACCGGGTATTCATTGAACAAATATATTATACGACAACTGACATGTGATTGCATTTTCAGGCAATTTCGGTGCATAGATCCTGATAAATCAGTACCCAGAACAACCTCGTCTGACCGTAATAACGGCCTTGATACCCCTGGGCATTGAGTCAAACAGAGCTTGGATGGCGTGTACAGGTATAGCTGCCCTTGCAGCTTCAACACGATACCACATTTCATCAAGAGTAGTGACTGGCGTATTGTGACGAGCCAGTTGCTCGGCCACCATTGGCCAGACATTTTCAGTTGGTGAGAGATCTGGAGTATGTGCTGGCCAGGGCAGCAGTCGAACATTTTCTGTATCCAGAAAGGCCCGTACAGGACCTGCAACATGCGGTCGTGCATTATTCTCCTGAAATGTAGAGTTTCGCAGGGATCGAATGAAGGGTAGAGCCACGGGTCGTAACAAATCTGAAATGTAACGTCCACTGTAAAAGTGCCGTCAATGCGAACAAGAGGTGACCGAGACGTGTAAACAATGGCACCCCGTACCATCACGCCGGGTGATACGCCAGTATGGCAATGACGAATACACGCTTCCAATGTGCGTTCACCGCGATGTCGCCAAACACGGATGCGACCATCATGATACTATAAACAGAACCTGGATTCATCCGAAAAAAAATGACGTTTTGCCATTCGTGCACCCACGTTCGTCGTTGAGTACACTATCACAGGCGCTCCTGTCTGTGATGTAGCTTCAAGGGTAACCGCAGCCTTGGTCTCCGAGCTGATAGTCCATGCTGGTCCAAACGTCGTCGAACTGTTCGTGCCGGCCGGAGTGGCCGTGCGGTTCTGGGCGCTTCAGTCTGGAACCGCGTGACCGCTGCGGTCGCAGGGTCGAATCCTGCCTCGGGCATGGATGTGTGTGATGTCCTTAGGTTAGTTAGGTTTAATTAGTTCTAAGTTCTAGGGGACTGATGACCACAGATGTTAAGTCCCATAGTGCTCAGAGCCATTTGAACCATTTGAACTGTTCGTGCATATGATTGTTGTCTTGCAAACGTCTCTATCTGTTGACTCAGGGATCGAGACGTTGCTGCACGATCCGTTTCAGCCATGCGGATAAGATGCCTGTCATCTCGACTGCTAGTGATACGAGGCCGTTGGGATCCAGCACGGCGTTCCGTATTACCCTCCTCAACCCACCGATTCATATTCTGCTAACAGTCATTGGATCTCTACCAACGCGAGGAGCAATGTCGCGATACGATAAACCGCAATCGCGATAGGCTACAATCCGACCTTTACCAAAGTCGGAAACGTGATGGTACGCATTTCTCCTCCTTACACGAGGCACCACAACAACGTTTCACCAGGCAACGCCGGTCAACTGCTGTTAGTGTATGAGAAATCGGATGGAAACTTTCCTCATGTCAGCATGTTGTAGGTGTCGCCACTGGCGCCAACCTTGTGTGAGTGCTCTGAAAAGGTAATCATTTGCATATCACAGCATCTTCTTCCTGTCTGTTAAATTTCGCTTCTGTAGCACGCCATATTCGTGGTGCAGAAATTGTAATGGCCAAGCCGTGTAACTAGCACAGCATTAATGTATTCGAAACTCTCACTTTCTAAAAAATGTGTGCTTTGGTCCTCAGAGTAAAATTTAATGTTTTAACTACGGTTGATTCGTTCCTGTCCACCCTCTCAAGCACAAAAGACAGATGACAGTCACTTTTACGGTAGAATCCACACTTCAGCTGTAGGTCACAGTCTGAAAACCGCCTATAATCCTTTCCTTTTCAGTTGTCTTCTGCGCTAATCTTCTTACTAAATCTTCAGCCTTGCATCTTGCCGCTTTAAACTTCTCTCTTGGAGTCCTTTCTTTTGTGTCTACTCAGTTGATAATTTCAAATGTCGTTGTCTCTTCCGGAAATTTGGTGATTACTCGTAACAATGAAGTACTGGTAAGTGTTTGGCAGCTTCATCTGTTTTTCTCGTATCTGCAATCCAAAACAGCTTCCACTGTCCCATTATTATAACTATGTTTTACGTTCTACGCCACCCAACTACTATCATAAACAAAATGGCTTCTTTTTACGAAAATACGAGTCCTTTTACGCTAAAAACCGACACGTCGCTTCCGTCTATCTCTACGCTTCAGCTTCTCAGCTGCAGATTCAACTGTACGTTTTCGTTTTTCACTTCCTCTTAATAAAACTTGAACATATTACATTTCTCGTATCGAATCAAGGCACACTCTTTCGCATTTTATACGAATACCCGCCGGCCGAAGTGGCCGTGCGGTTAAAGGCGCTGCAGTCTGGAACCGCAAGACCGCTACGGTCGCAGGTTCGAATCCTGCCTCGGGCATGGATGTTTGTGACGTCCTTAGGTTAGTTAGGTTTAACTAGTTCTAAGTTCTAGGGGACTAATGACCTCGGCAGTTGCGTCCCATAGTGCTCAGAGCCATTTGAACCATACGAATACCTGACACAGATACAGGATGTTACAAAAATGACCGGTATATTTGAAACGGCAATAAAAACTAAACGAGCAGCGATAGAAATACACCGTTTGTTGCAATATGCTTGGGACAACAGTACATTTTCAGGCAGACAAACTTTCGAAATTACAGTAGTTACAATTTTCAACAACAGATGGCGCTGCGGTCTGGGAAACTCTATAGTACGATATTTTCCATATATCCACGATGCGTAGTAATAATATGGCGTAGTCTCTGAATGAAATTACCCGAAACCTTTGACAACGTGTCTGGCGGAATGGCTTCATATGCAGATGAGATGTACTGCTTCAGCTGTTCAATTGTTTCTGGATTCTGGCGGTACACCTGGTCTTTCAAGTGTCCCCACAGAAAGAAGTCACAGGGGTTCATGTCTGGCGAATAGGGAGGCCAATCCACGTCACCTCCTGTATGTTTCGGATAGCCCAAAGCAATCACATGATCATCGAAATATTCATTCAGGAAATTAAAGACGTCGGCCGTGCGATGTGGCCGGGCACCATCTTGCATAAACCACGAGGTGTTCGCAGTGTCGTCTAAGGCAGTTTGTACCGCCACAAATTCGTGAAGAATGTCCAGATAGCGTGATGCAGTAATCGTTTCGGATCTGAAAAATGGGCCAATGATTCCTTTGGAAGAAATGGCGGCCCAGACCAGTACTTTTTGAGGATGCAAGGACGATGGGACTGCAACATGGGGCTTTTCGGTTCCCCATATGCGCCAGTTCTGTTTATTGACGAAGCCGTCCAGGTAAAAATAAGCTTCGTCAGTAAACCAAATGCTGCCCACATGCATATCGCCGTCATCAATCCTGTGCACTATATCGTTAGCGAATGTCTCTCGTGCAGCAATGGTAGCGGCGCTGAGGGGTTGCCGCGTTTGAATTTTGTATGGATAGAGGTGTAAACTCTGGCGCATGAGACGATACGTGGACGTTGGCGTCATTTGGACCGCAGCTGCAACACGGCGAACGGAAACCCGAGGCCGCTGTTGGATCACCTGCTGCACTAGCTGCGCGTTGCCCTCTGTGGTTGCCGTACGCGGTCGCCCTACCTTTCCAGCACGTTCATCCGTCACGTTCCCAGTCCGTTGAAATTTTTCAAACAGATCCTTTAGTGTATCGCTTTTCGGTCCTTTGGTTACATTAAACCTCCGTTGAAAACTTCGTCTTGTTGCAACAACACTGTGTTCTAGGCGGTGGAATTCCAACACCAGAAAAATCCTCTGTTCTAAGGAATAAACCATGTTGTCTACAGCACACTTGCACGTTGTGAACAGCACACGCTTACAGCAGAAAGACGACGTACAGAATGGCGCACCCACAGACTGCGTTGTCTTCTATATCGTTCACATCACTTGCAGCGCCATCTGTTGTTGAAATTTGTAACTACTGTAATTTCAAAGTTTGTCTGCCTGCAAATGTACTGTTGTCCCAAGCATATTGCAACAAACGGTGTATTTCTATCGCTGCTCATTTAGTTTTTATTGCCGTTTCAAATATACCGGTCATTTTTGAAACACCCTGTATATAATATGTGGGATACAAACATTTACGTTAAATTTTCTTTAATTTGAGTTGATCCATACATAGACATAAACATTTGAGTTGATACGTACATAAATCATTACTACACAAAACGTCTATTACTAAAATACGCATTGTTTACTGGCAATGTAGTAAGCCCACTTGCAATAGTGGCGGAAAAGTTGGTTAACCATTTCACAATATGATAGAGTTAACAACCCGTAAAAATATCCTGGAATCTTGATCCAAGTGCAAAAGCTTATGATCGAAATATGTTTCTGTGCCCACTTGAATTGTGTGCTTGTTGATAAAGTGTTTCCTGTAAGCAGGCTCTGGTTGTAATTCTTTGATCGAAGGACGCTGCTGTACTGTCGAACGTTTCATTTATATTCTCAGTAGCTGTTCCTTCGCAGTATAATTCAATGAACTGATTCCTCTACCTGTTCTTGAGCACCACAATTAAAGAGCCCCACACACACACACACAACCGACGGTCGCTTCGGTCGCAGGTTCGAATCCTTCCTCGGGCATGGGTGTGTGTGGTGTCCTTAGGTTAGTTAGGTTTGCGTAGTTCTAAGTTCTAGGGTACTGATGACCTCAGAAGTTAAGTCCCATAGTGCTCAGAGCCATTTGAACCATTGAACAACCGACGGATAGTTGGCGACATCGCGAGTGATATCTCCCGCTTCGGCTCCACGCCATACGCGCCTTTTACCAAGCAGTTTCAACCAGTGTTACAAACGCTACTGTATCGTGTAGTTCTGCTACGTAAAATGAATTTTTACGTTCAGCAGCACTGGTAATTGATCCCCGTATGTCCATTAATGCTTGTTGAAAAATAAACGCAAGTAAAAAAAGGGGCCTGAAAGTTATGGAAATTCTTTTGGAATGCTTTTCGTGTGAACTGTGTTACGGTACAGAATAGGCTACATTGTGTTTTTCATTGGCCCCAAATGTGTTGTATACACCTTTCCAATCATTATTTCGCAACTTCATCTCAGAGTCACCATTTCCTTCTTTCGTTTATTAGTCTTGCACTTGAACACGAAATATTTACACAAAAGGTTTTACAATATCTAAGTGCCTCCAGAAATGTTATCAATAGCAGCACTGCTGGTTATCATAAATCTTATTGTAAATTATGTGAGGGAGAGATTAAGATTATATGAAATGACAAGGGACTTAAATATGGCTTTAGAGTAGGTGTGCCCTACATAATTAGATTAAAAAGTCCACTTTCTATTACCTCATTCTGTTTAGCAGTCAAAAACTTTAATAGTGGGTGAAGTGATTTCATAAATAACTCAACCTAAACAGTTGGAGTCCTGTGTATCGTGACTGTTGCTATGAACTAACCACGAATTTCTGCTTCTACAGCAGAAGCATTCAAAATGCCAGTCATTGCATAATGGGAAGGAGTTAATGTTTGTATTTTTGTATTCATCCTTAGTAAAAAAAGTGCCAACTTCAACTTCACTTTTCAGAGTGGTTTGTGCTACCAGAATATAAATTATTACGTAAAGTTCTTACTCCAAGTGGGCATAGGAAAACGAAACAAAATTAAAAGATCATACTGTGACATTAACTTCAGTCTCGCAGTGAGATGCTCAACTGAAACTTTCCGAAAGGGGCCACAGTAAATAGCAGTGCATAAGATAAATGACTTTACATGTATTAATTGTAGTGACTTGGAAGTAAGCCACGCTGATAATCAACAATAATTTCTTTTAAGAGCACCGTACGGCAAGGCTCACAGGAATTTCTGTAATTCTGACTGATACCTTACCTTTTCTGTGCATCATCTAATCACGTTTCTTATGATCGGGGCTGTATCAGGCTAGTACGTAGGCTGATAGGTGTCATTTTTCGACGCTGGTAACCGATCAAAGCCTCACAACTCCCACGATAAAATTTTACGTACAGCAAGGGAAATGTTCGGATAAAATATCTCAAGAGTGTTTTAGTATCTTTTTGAAACGCAGTTAACGAAAGAACGCGGACAATTGTCGGTCGTTCGCCCCCGAACCTCTCCTATATTGCTGCTGAAACACATTCAACAATCAAATTACAATATAATTTATGTATTTGATACGGAGACAGGATGGTAGTTTTTGTTAAATAATGAATTCAACTAATTATAGTGAAAAACAGTAACGGAAAAAAGCGTTCCAGGATGGAATAGTGCGACATAAACAGAAGTTGGTAGTCATGTTTCCACATCTGAAACATGATGCTATTCAAATTTCGCGCCAGTCGCATAATAGTCGCGCCAGTAACGCCACTATGACGATGCAAATCAGGTTTCCTTTAAATATACGCTGTAACGGTCGGGAATGTTAGTTACCTTTGAGAGTGGTAATGATGAGTTGCACTGAATTTGAAGGAGATCGTGTAATAGGGCTACGAGAAGCTGGATGTTCCTTCTGGGATACTGCAGATGGATGTTCCTTCTGCAATTCTGCAAAAAGACTTGGCAGGAATGTAGCAACTATACATGATTCACGGCAGCAGTGGTCAGGAGAACGTACCTCCGCAAGAGATCCTGACTCCAGACGGCCACGTGGTACTACCGAGAGGGAAGACCGTCGTGTCCGGTGGATGGCTGACACCTCGTTTTGCATTTGTATCAGCAATTTGAGCAGCAGTTGGCACCACAGTGACACAACGAACTGTTACAAATCGGCTATTTCAAGGACAGTTCCGAGACAGACGTCATGTAGCGTGCATTCCATTGATCCCAAACCACCGCCATTTGCGAGTTGGTGTCTAGTTAGAGCTCGTTGGAGGGCAGGGTGATGGTCTATTGTGTTTTATGATGAAAGCTAGTTCTGCCTTGGTACCAGTTATGGCTGTGTGTTGGCTAGAAATAGGGCAGTTGAGGACCTGCAACCAACCTGTCTCCGTGCTATACCTGGAGTTATAGTCTAGGAGTGATTTCGTGTAAAAGCAGAAGGACTCTCATGGTTATCCCACGCATCCTGACTATAAATATGTACATCAGTCTGGTGATATGACCTGTTGTGCTACCATACATGAATGCGAGGGTCACTCCAAAAGAAATGCACACTATTTTTGTAAAAATACAGTTTTCATTCTGCATGTGTGAAAGTTTCACAGTGTGTAGAAACAACCTTCCCGCATGTTTTCAAACTTAGTTCAACCTGTTCCCGTGAGTGGCGCCGTCACAGCATGTCTTCAAGATGGCTGCTACACTTGACGTTCGTCAGAAGCAACGTGCTGTCATAGAATTCCTGTGCTGTGAAAACGAGACAGTGGGAAACATCCACAAGAGGTTGGAAAAGGTGTATGGAGATGCTGCTGCCGATCGCAGTACAGTTAGTCGGTGGGCAAGCAGGTTACGTGATGAAAGTGGGCACGGCAATATTGAAGTTTGTCCTCGCAGCGGCAGGCCTCGTACTGCACACACTCCAGACAATGTGCAGAGAGTTAACGAATTGGTGACTGCTGACAGACGCATCACAGTGAACGAATTGTCACGCTACGTTGGGGTAGGGGAAGGAAGTGTTTGCAGAATACTGAAAGTGTTGGCGTAAAAAAAGGTTTGTGCCAGGTGGGTTCTCAGGATGTTGACAGTGGCTCACACAGAAACAAGAAAAACGGTATGCAGCGGACTTTTGGAACAATACGAGAATGGTGGAGATGAATTTCTTGGAAGAATTGTGACAGGTGATGAAACATGGCTCTATCATTTTTCACCAGAGACGAAGAGGCAATCAATGGAGTGGCATCATGCAAATTCACCCAAGAAAAAAAAATTCAAAACCACACCTTCTGCTGGAAAAGTTATGGCTACGGTGTTTTTCGATTCCGAACGACTCTTGCTTGTGCACATCATGCCAAGTGAAACCACCATAAATTCTAATGCATATGTGACGACCCTGAAGAAACTTCAAGTTCGACTGAGTCGTGTTCGACCACTTCGGCAAAAGCAGGATGTTTTGCTGTTGCACAACAATGCACGGCCACATGTCAGTCAAAAAACCATGGAAGCGATCACAAAACTCGGATGGACCAAACTGAAACACCCGCCTTACAGCCCTGACCGGGCTCCATGTGACTATCATCTCTTTGGGAAACTGGAAGACTCTCTTCGTGGAACAAGGTTTGAAGATGATGACTGCCTTGTGCACGCTGCCAAACAGTGGCTCCAACAGGTTGATCCAGAATTTTACCGTGCGGGTTACAGGCGCTGGATCCAAGATGGCATAAGGCACTTGAGTTGGATGGGAATTATGTGGAGAACTGAAAATATTGTTCCTAAAGGATGTATCTACACACTGTAAAACTTTCAAACATGTAGAATAAAATATGAATTTAAAAAAATAGTGTACATTTCTTTTGGAGTGACCCTCATAGTATTCCAGGGAGTGTTTTCCAACAGGACAACGCTCGCCCACATACCGCATGTTGTAACCCAACATGCTCCACAGAGAGTCGAAATGTTGCCTTGGATTGTCTCCAGTCGAGTACATGTGGGACGTCATCGGACGACAACTCCAGTGCCATCCGTAAGCAGCATTAACGACCACTGTATCGACCGACCAAATGCAGCACGAATGGAACTCCAACCCACAAACTGACATCCGGCATCTGTACAACAAAGTGTATGCTTGTACTCAGCATTTCACGTTTACAATAGCTTATCTCGCGCTTACATTAACCTGTGATCTTGCAATGTCAATCACTTAAATATGTTACGTAGACAAACGTATTCCCGATATTTCATTACTCTACATTAATTATTTCTTGGTGTTGCGATTTTTTTCAGTCAGTGTAGACCGGAAAAAGAGTTATATGTTGTCAGTACAAGCTCCCATTACGGAAAGACAAAATGGTAGGCATAAGAGAAGTACATATTTTATCAAATGTATTTAGGAGTACATTGCCTTTTTTTCTTTTAATGGTTCATTTTCGACTAACAGTAAAAGGAAACGCCTCAGTCCTTAATAAGAGGGTAATCCCAAAGTAAGGTTACATATTTTTTTATAAGTACGTAGACCTATTTATTTCTAAAATCGCTTACATCAGTTTACAGCTTGAACATTTAGCTATTTTTCGACGTAATCACCATTTCTGTTGATGAATTTTTGTAGGCGCCGTGGCAGTTTTTGTATGCCCATGTCATACCAGCTAGCCACCATGCTGTTCAGAATGTTATGAACCTCTTCTTCACCTCGTCGTCGGAGCTGAATCGCTTTCCGGCCAAATGTTTTAACCTAGGGAACAGGTGATAGTCACTGAGCGCCACGGTGGGTGGGTGATTATGTTCCACTGAAACTGTCGCAGGAGAGCAACGGTTTGCCGAGCGATGTGTGGGCGAGCGTTGTCATGGAGAAGGTGTACGCCCTTGCTCAACATTCCTCTTCTCCGGTTCTGAATTGCCCGTTTCAGTTCAGAGTCTCACAGTACCTGTCAGCGTTAATTGTGGTCCCAGCGATTCAGCTCCGACGACGAGGCGAAAGGAGAGGTTCATAACTTTCTGAACAGAATGGCGGTGAGCTGGTATGACATGGGCATACAAAAACTGTCACAGTGTCTACAAAAATGCACCGACAGAAATGGTGAGTATTTCAAAAAATAGCTAAATGTTCAAGCTATAAACTGATGTAAACCATTGTAGAAATAAACAGATCTATGTAATTATAAAAAAATATGAGACCTTACTTTTGGGATTACCATCGTAATTAGGCAAACGAGACGTAGCTACGCAGCCACGTTGTAACTCACAGCCAGTTCGTCGCACGCTACTCATCAGATTGCTTGGAAATTACGAGCGATTATCGATTAATCGATGCAATCCGCAATTTGCTCACACACGCGCGATCTGTTGTTAGATCGTGTAACCTGGTGATGAATAACTGCGATACGTTGCTAGTATGTGGGGCCGTCTTAGGTTCAGTACATAATTAACCACCCGCACTCCTCCCACCCCCAGCGAAATATTCTTTTAGAAACATCCAATCTAATGGGCGCTACCGTAATGATTGTTAACAATAAGCATCCCTCTCTGTATCCTGATTATTCACTGGACTCGAATTTGCAATGTTGCAGAGCAAGCGCCACGTGCAGAGCCCCGTATCTCTGAACCTGAACTGCGCCCTGGCCGAAGAGGCAACCTGAGCAGTGCGTGTGCATTTCACTATCAGGCAAAGTGACACGGCGACCCGTCTGACTTCGCGTTTCATGGTGCCGATAGCCTTGCTGGCTCATGCCCCGCGTCGCAGAGTTATCACCGTTTGAACGCCGGAGCGGCGCTAGCGCTCCATATGACAAAAAAATACACGATATTTTAACGTCACGTGCGCCATAACGGTTTCTGTACAATATCAAACAATCTGTCAAACGTAATTTACTTGTTAAATTATTTGACGAAGTGTTACTTTGTCTGATGTGTTTGTCAAACACAGGATGCGTCTGACATGTGTGGGAGAAAATTTGATTGACGGATGACTTGAGAAGATGTAGGATGTTGCTTGTGTTCATGTTTCACCGAGCATTTTCATCGGGAGACAGCTTTTATTACAATTTATCTCACTTTTTCATGAGTTTTCACAATTGTGGGAAATACGGTCAAAAGAGTATATGGATGAAAAAAAGTGCATTGGCCTTTACCGAAGTGGTAGAGGTGTTGCTTCTTTTCCAGTCACATATTAAGCAGGATGCATTGTAGGCAGCAGTAGTTGTCTGCCACAACCAGCAGTTGAAGTGTTAGCAGGTAACAGTGACTCTGAAGTCTTATCATACGAAACCAGACTCTGCAGCAACTACTGTTAAAAGTTTTACGCGCAAAAACAAAAAAGTAACGTTCACTAAAATTGTTGGAATAAAATCATAACAACAGCTTCGGAATCCTGTCTTTTAATGCTTCGTTTATTGTTTCACGTGTTTCCAAAATAATAGCACTCAATCTCAATGTGCGAGGAGCAATGCAGGATACAAATTTCACGTCTTTTAACTCTGCTCCAATTGCCCGATATCTCGAAGTTATCTATAATCGTTGAAAAACTAGAATAGATTCTCGCATTCTCGATGTGAATGCAAAGTAATTCTAACAAGTCGTTAAAAGTTTGACCATTCAGGGAAAGCTGATGTAATCATCAGGTTCTGAGTGTAATACTTCCGTCAGCAGGTTTCCATGGCTATATTTATCTCCCAATGTCAACCATTCCCTGGACCATCGTTATGTTTTCTTTTTATTCTTCATACACGGTGCTAAATGCATAAATTGCTTTGTCTGCATTGGTAGCTATTCCAACCAGTGTCAAACACTTCGCGACACGATTCTCACAGCGTTACAGCTGCTTCCACAGCGAGCTTAACTTTAAGAAACGTTGTTGGTAAGCCTGCGCGCTAGTTTGACAAACCAATGGATAGTAATCAGCAAATCTGACACACTAGTTTGATCGTTTACTACGCCCTAAGAAAATGTTTGTTTTTAATCCGTTTTATACAATTTACGAAGTATTTATTTTAATTTTTTGCCTCCAAATCGTTAACTAAAGATTATATGTGGTTGATCTCAAAAAGATCAACACAGATACTAGTTACAAGTAATATGACATGATTTACGATCTATGCATGAAGAAATGTTTGCAAAGTTGAACATAATAGCTGCTTACTAGAACCATACTGTTACACCTCTAAGAACCACGGACATGTTGTTCCATGTCTAAAGGGGAATGACACTCTATTAATCATTTCGTTTTGTGTTTTAGTCTTTGAGGCTTTCGTTACTAAAATATCAAGTTTCGTCTGTATTGTCATTCAGTGTGATATGACGTACGTCCACCTAACGGTAGAAATATGTTGAAAAATTTGGTGTACGACACTGACATCATCACAGTTTACTTAATTTCCCATATTAAGTTGATGATGCTCAAGCAATTAATCTGTCGTTGAAAATGTTTCCAGACAACACAATTTTGTTATACGAACCAAGTTCTGTTTTCAAAATATATTGCATGAAATGATTAACTGCCTTACTAAAGACACTGCTGAGCATTACAACTGCAACACTGTGAAGCCAGCATGCAACAGAAAGGGGTAACCCCATCTCGATCCTATATATACCGTGTTGTTATAATTAAAGTGAAGCTACTCGCAGAGATCCAGTGTGGACTGTAATTGAAGTATGGTAGTGAAACTTGGTAGATATTCTAATGCGTTAATGCGGAATCGATTTACGCTGAAAATAATTAGTTCCAATTTTGACCAGCAGGTGCAAATCTGGCGCAGTGAATGCAAGAAAGACTTATAGAAATATTTCCATATATAATGAATGAGGAACGGGACGTGGGCAGAAACGGTCAAAGTGAGGAAGCCGTACTGTTAATATTATTGGACGTCGCGTACACGTTGTGTTCAATATGAGCATCGGAGACGTCGACGAGATGCTGTACAGCGCCAGATTTGCACCTGGTGACCAAAACTGGAACTAATAATTTTTCCACCATTAGAATATCTGCCAATTTTCGCTGCCATACGATAATTACAGCCCACACTGGACTTCTGTGACTGTTGTTGTTGTTGTGGTCTTCAGTCCTGAGACTGGTTTGATGCATCTCTCCATTCTACTCTATCCTGTGCAAGCTTCTTCATCTCCCAGTACCTACTGCAACCTACATCCTTTTGAATCTGCTTAGTGTATTCATCTCTTGGTCTCCCTCTACGATTTTTACCCTCCACACTGTCCTCCAATGCTAAATTTGTGATCCCCTGATACCTCAGAACATGTCCTACCAACCGATCCCTTCTTCTAGTCAAGTTGTGCCACGAACTCCTCTTCTCCCCAATTCTATTCAATACCTCCACATTAGTTCTGTGATCTACCCATCTAATCTTCAGCATCCTTCTGTAGTACCACATTTCGAAAGCTTCTATTCTCTTCTTGTCCAAACTATTTATCGTCCATGTTTCACTTCCATACATGGCTACACTCCATACAAATACTTTCAGAAATGACTTCCTGACACTTAAATCAATACTCGATGTAAACAAATTTCTCTTCTTCAGAAACGCTTTCCTTGCCATTACCAGTCTACATTTTATATCCTCTCTACTTCGACCATCATCAGTTATTTTGCTCCCCAAATAGCAAAACTCCTTTACTACTTTAAGTGTCTCATTTCCTAATCTAATTCCCTCAGCATCACCTGATTTAATTAGACTACATTCCATTATCCTCGTTTTGCTTTTGTTGATGTTCATCTTATATCCTCCTTTCAAGACACTGTCCATTCCGTTCAACTGCTCTTACAAGTCCCTTGCTGTCTCTGACAGAATTACAATGTCATCGGCGAACCTCAAAGTTTTTATTTCTTCTCCATGGATTTTAATGCCTACTCCGAACTTTTCTTTTGTTTCCTTTACTGCTTGCTCAATATACAGATTGAATAACATCGGGGAGAGGCTACAACCCTGTCTTACTCCCTTCCCAACCACTGCTTCCCTTTCATGCCCCTCGACTCTTATAACTGCCACCTGGTTTCTGTACAAGTTGTAAATAGCCTTTCGCTCCCTGTATTTTACCCCTGCCACCTTTAGAATTTGAAAGAGAGTATTCCAGTCAACATTGTCAAAAGCTTTCTCCAAGTCTACAAATGCTAGAAACGTAGGTTTGCCTTTCCTTAACCTTTCTTCTAAGATAAGTCGTAAGGTCAGTATTGCCTCACGTGTTCCAACATTTCTACGGAATCCAAACTGATCTTCCCCGAGGTCAGCTTCTACCTGTTTTTCCATTCTCCTGTAAAGAATTCACGTTAGTATTTTGCAGCTGTGACTTATTAAACTGATAATTCGGTAATTTTCATATCTGTCAACACCTGTTTTCTTTGGGATTGGAATTATTATATTCTTCTTGAAGTCTGAGGGTATTTCACCTGTCTCATACATCTTGCTCACCAGATGGTAGAGTTTTGTCAGGACTGGCTCCCCCAAGGCCGTCAATAGTTCTAATGGAATGTTGTCTACTCCCGGGGCCTTGTTTCGACTCAGATCTTTCAGTGCTCTGTCAAACTCTTCAAGCAGTATCGTATCTCCCATTTCATCTTCATCTACATCCTCTTCATTACTATAATATTGTCCTGAAGTACATCGCCCTTGTATAGACCCTCTATATACTCCTTCCACCTTTCTGCTTTCCCTTCTTTGCTTAAAACTGGGTTTCCATCTGAGGTCTTGATATTCATACAAGTGACTCTCTTTTCTCCAAAGGTATCTGTGACTAGGTACACTTTAATTATAACCCACCGGCATAAGGACTGCGCAATGGATTTATCATTCAGATGTTATATTACAGTGTTGCTTGTTGTGATAATATCGTGTTATGCCTTGTGTAAGAAGGAGAAACGTCTACTAGTATGTGTAAGAATTCGACAGCGTCCTAACAGTGGCCTGTCGAAACTACTGTTATCGTTCCGCGATATTGCTGTCCGCGTTGATCGAGGGTCCGTGACTTACAAAAATGGGATCGGTGGGTTCAGGAGAGCGACACTCAACGTCATGTAGGATCTTAATGGTCCGGACATCTGCTGCTAAAGAGGATACACATGGAATGGACAGATATGTGGAAAAAATAGCGAGAAATACTTGCTTGAGTTCAAATGCGGATACTAGCCAGGCCTGCAGATTGCGTCGTTGTATCTGACCACAAACGGCTCCAGTGCATTTGCAGTACGTTGCAAGTGTAAGTCGTGAACCCAACAGTGTTCTGTTAAGCTGTGAGTGCGTCATTTCGAACGTGGGCAAATTTTTGGTGCTGGTATTGTGGATGCTTCCA
Organism: Schistocerca nitens; assembly: GCF_023898315.1. Taxonomy (NCBI): domain Eukaryota; kingdom Metazoa; phylum Arthropoda; class Insecta; order Orthoptera; family Acrididae; genus Schistocerca; species Schistocerca nitens. The sequence continues at coordinate 246,637,166 of NC_064621.1, forward strand.
TAACCAAGGTAGCGGAAGAGTTTGGTGTATCAAGAGGCACCGTATCGAAGTTTTATACCGCATATGGGGAAAGTGGGAAAACATTACCCGCTAAGTCGCAACGTGGACGAAAGGGTGTGTTGAGTGATCGTGACAGAGGGTCATTGAAGAGGGCTGTGACAGAAAATAAGAGAATGACAGCAGCAAAAGTCACTGCAGAACTGTATGTCGCACTGGCGAAGCCTGTCAGCACCAAGATCACGAACGGAGCTCCATAAGTAGGAAATTTCAGGGCGAGCTGGAATTCCAGTACCACTCATCAGTGATGCAAATGCTCCTAAGAGGAAAAACTGGTGCCGAAACTACGAACCCTGAACTAAGGAGCAATGGTAGAACATCTTTTGGTCAGATGAGTCTTTTTATGGCCCGTTTCCAACTTCTGGCCAAGTTTACGTCCTAAGAGTGAAACATAGCGGGGATTCGGTGATGATTTGGGCAGCCATGTCGTGGTATTTAATGGGCCCCATGGGACTCTGCAAGGTCGTATTACTGTCAAGGATTATGCGACCGTTTCGGCTGATCAGAACCATCCCATGATACAATGTTTGTTCCCCAATGATGATGCTATGTTCCAAGACGACAGTGCCCCTGTTCGCACAGCTCACATCTCCAGGATTGGTATTGTGGGCATGAGGATGAACTGCCGCACATAGTTGGCCACCACAGTCTAGAGATCTGTCGTCGACTTTGGAGAGAAGGCTGTGTTATCGCTGTCCACCTTCTTGCATGAACTTGCTACTATTTTGCAGGAAGAATGGTATAAGACTTACTTGAAAGCCATGCATGGCCTGATTTTATCCATTCCAAGGCGAATGGAAGCTGTTTTGAATGCCAATTTTTTTCCTTGCTGAAGTGGTTTCCATCAAGTCACCAAAGCTGAACGATATTGACCTTGGCTAGCACTTGGATGGGCGACAGTCCGGGTCTGTCGAGCGTTCTTGGCAAACGGCGTGCATTCGGCCCTTGCGAGGCCAATTGAGGAACTGCTTGACTGAGAAGTAGCGGCTCCGGTCACGAAAGCTGACAACAGCTGGGCGAGCGGCGTGCTGAGCACATGCCCTACCGTATCCGCATCCAGTGACACCTAACAGCAGAGGATGACTCAACAGTTGATTGCTACCATTGGTCCTTCCGAGGCCTGTTCAGACGAAGATCAGGTTAAATTGTTGGGCTTAGAAAAGTATTATCTTTTTGGTGTTTCCTTATTTTTATTCATCACCTGTACATATCATTCGCTAGGCCGTGCAAGAAGGTACAGCCGCATCAAGTACTTTCAGTTGGGAAAATTTCCTTGTTTGCACCAAGACAAGTATCCGCATGGACACTGCGACGACACTGGAGCATCATGAACTAGCAGCACACCAGTACACGGTGGCTCCGAGGAGAATGCCACAAAGCATTCGTCATAGTCATACAACCGCAACGTCTTGTGTGATTTTATAGGGTGCCACTGTGTATACAGCACTATCAGTTTGGTTCACATGGCTGGTAATTCTGATAGGCATTACATTTGGGATGTGGTAAGGCCAGTGGCTGCCCTTTATCTTTGAGGCCTCTGTGACATGGCCTTTCAACAAAATAATGAAAGATCGCATCTTGTCCGTGCTGCCCTGACCTTACGCGAGTCTGAGGATGTTCGACTATTGCTCTCGCCAGCACGTTCTCCAGACCTCTCACCCAGTTCTTTTAATCCGATTTTGTGGGAATATCATTCGAGCATTAATCAAGAACAGGTCGCAGTAGTATTCTGTATGTACATTTTTCTACATTTAGAGCTAGTTGCCATTCCTCACAGAAAGTATGCCATATCAAGCTAAGATGACTTACTGGTGATTGGATACTGTAGACCTACCAACCTCGTACTCAAGTAGATACATGCGCTTATACCAGAAAGTTCTTCGTAAATCTGACTGGATTTTGTAAACACTGAAATAACAACATACTCTCTCAACCCATGAAGGTTCATTTCGTCCTCCTCCTGCCCGCCTCCTCCACCCCGCCCCCTTCAATTCTGCCTGCTTCATTTTCTTTTGTCAGGCTATATATATATTTCTGTGATGGAAAAATCCACTGACAGAATTGAATTTTGTGTTTCGATTTACTGTGCCCTTCTGCTTGCATACGTTGTTTCAGAGAGAGGTGTAACACCTGTGTTCTCAAAATGTGTGTTTCACGGGGAAGTTGACGAGTACTTTTTCATCTGTATAATTTTGACCCTAAATGTCTAGGACACCCTCTATAAAAAGAACCATGCAACTTCCGCAGATGATTCTTAGAACTTATAAATTCGTCGAAGGTAATACAATAAATTTCGTAAAACGGATATCTGTATTGCATAAAAGTGGCAGATGAAATTTCTTATTTGTATGGTATCCAGGTTACATTTGTAGGATCCAAGCATGTCACTAGCCATTATATTATTATCTACATTAACCAGGAGGTCATATACAGAGTATATTGCAACCAGCTGTAAAATGCTCCTATCAGGATGCAAAAATGGTGCTCCTGTTTAAATGACTGACTGGAAAGTTTGGTACCAGCTGCGTCATTCTACCTTCCTCAGCACCTTTGAAATTTTTGACAAAAGTTTTGGCATACCTTTATAACACGAAATATACCATAACCACCTAACTTTAATAAAACACTAGCAAGAATTATTCTACCTGAAATAGGAGCCACTACATGAGCCTTAGGAAGTAATAAATGAACTAAAAATATTGGCATCTTAACTAAAAAGGCCACAATTATAAATACATAAAATATAAAATAATAAGAACTAAAATCAACCAATAAAGAGATATATAAAGTATTAGAAAAATCATAAACCTTAAATAAAATCAACAACAAAGGCAATCTAGCAACCAAAGTATAAAAAATTAAATAGACACCAGCCTGCAAATGCTCAGGTTGATAATCCCAACCTAAAATCAAAAGTAAACTAGGAACTAATCTAGCCTCAAAAAACGTAAAAAGAAAGAAGACTTAATCTAGCAAACAAACTATAAAGCATAATTATTAAAATTAAAACCATAAAAACAAAAAAATTAGAATGATAAGAACTTAAATAAACTGAACCTCTAGCAGTAATTATTAAAGAACAAATTCAAAAATTCAACAAAATTAAACTAAAAGTAAAATAATCAATACCAAAATAATATCTAATTATATTCACATCAGCATATGAACATACACAAATTACAAAAACAAAACTCGACAGAAACATTAAAGAATGAACCAACCACAAACAATTATTTAATAAACAAAGAGGGATCAAAAATAGTTATAAATAAATACTTTAGCATAAACATAAACCAAAAGAATTTAAAAAATCATTAACATGAGACCGAATTATTGAAACCCAAATAGAAAGACTTAAAGCACCTTCTCAAACAGAAAAAATTAAAAAATAACAGGAAAGAAATAATCATAATCAAATTCAATAAGACAAATAATAATTAATGTAAATAAAGAAAGAACAATATACTCCAATATCAGAAGAACCATTAATAAATGCTTACATTTAGAAGAAAAAACATAGCGATCAGCAAAATATACCAACAAAGAAGTAAAAATAGAGAATATAAACATTAGTTTTAATAGTTAAAAAGAAACACCTGTCTTGTAAACCGGAAATAAGTCTAGCCCCCACTTTAAAACTTCAGAGGTGGAAACCTTCCACGTCGGTCCCCAAAACCAACATTTTAAATAAACTAACCCCTGAAATGATTAAAATAATAATTATATCACTATCAAATGTAATAAATAATAATTTCATTAAATTAAGACACCCAGTATCAATATCTATATTTTTTATTTGCATTTATTTACATGTAGGTTGAGGAATTTACTATGGATCTTATATATATATGCACACCTGAATAATTTGTACAGTAATCCGATTCCTAGTTATAGGCAACTGCATTTATAGGATACGTTTTACCTTGAGGTCAAATATCATTCTGAGGTGCAACAGTAATTACTAATTTACTATCAGCAATTCCATACTTCGGATCATGCTCATTTGACATGCAACTCACCTCTCATTCCCACAAGCTCCCCTAACTGAAATGTAGCTCGCTCACACTCACTGGTCTGTAACTGCAAGTCACTCAACCCATCCACTCCCACTTGCTCAGTCTCACTTACTCGGTTTACTTTTGGTAAATTTAAATAACGTAAAACAAATTTTACGGTTTCGAAGAACACAAATATTTTGCACGTGCTTCGGCACTACAACATGGGGCCCTAGAACCCTTCTGATGATACTAGAGACACTGTACAGCGTATTTCTCGGTGCTACGTCACTTCATAAACTGCGTTTTTGCTTCGCATCAGATTTTACTTTACAAGTAGGGTAACTTCGAATCTCTCTATCTTGTAAATGAATAAATATTTCAATAAAATTTTCAAAGTTGTTTGAGATCGGAATCTCAGAAAGGTATCTTAAAATTTCAGCCATTTGCTGCGCTGATCCGTCTTGAAATGCGTAGTCGGTTTTGGTACGAAAAAATAGTAAAAAATACTTTTCAAGAGTTTTTCTAAAGAACCGCTCATGAACTAATGGAGGCTCTATAAACCTCTTAAGGCCCACCGTAGACCACATCAAATGCGAAAAGAACCAACCAATTTTTTACCTAAGCAGGAGTAAGTGAGTAATATTTATACTTTGACCCTGTACAGTAAGGTAATTGTGCGCATACAAATGATCCCTAGCCCAAGAACTACCCAAGACACTTGATCCTGCCTTTCTATCACCAACAGAACCCGAGGTATGAGCGCCGGAAAAATTTCGTTTTTATGTGCGCTGTTTTGAAATATATTAGGCAGCACATGCTGTCGCATGCATACCGATTTCTTGTTGTGTGGTGTTGGTGTAATTCTACGTTTGGTAGACGGTCTACAAGAGAGAGGGGGAACTCTGAGACTTTTCTCCGTCCTGCAACGTCTGGATTTCTAAGTAATCTCAAATTAATGGATGTCACAACTTACCACAGTAGCCAGAACTTGAGTCACTAGTTCTAATTATATGATTCTCATGACTCAAACTCGCCCTCGACCCCAGTTAGTTTACCTACTTCCAGCCTGCAGTGACGATTTCGCTACGTAACTGTGGTCTCATGTGATTTTCGTATCAAATTATGCCAAGTTGCAGTAAAGACTCACATCAAAAGTCACCAAACCGTTAAGGCGTACTTGTAAATGAATATCGAACACAAGAAAATATCAAATGAAGTACGAAGCATGTCTGGAAAGTAAGTACAGTTTTGGAAAAAAACTCATAAAAATATTACCTTCAAACCAAATTTTGTTTTTGTAAGCAAGAGCATTTCTTAGGTAACTTTTCAACATAGTTGCAACCACTGGATAGACGTTTTTCGTAGCGGGAAACCAACCTCTGTATGCCCTCTTCATAGAAAGATGTCCCAGTGAAGACGGCCACTGATGAACACTGTTTTTGGCGTTAGCTTCTGCTTGTTGAGTTCGTTCCCAGTGGTGAAACCGTCAGTGTGGTACGATACTACGAAACACTGAGAAAACTTCAGAGCGCAATTCAAAACAAAAGGCGTGGAGTGCTGAGTCAGGCCACGTTGACTCATGACAACGCACATCCCCGTTTCGCTGGTGTCACTAAATGCCTTATGCAACAATTCGTTTGGGAACAGTTTGATTACCCGCCGTACAGCACCTATCTCTCACACATTATTCAACTTGAAGTGTGATTTTGGAGTAAGACACTTTGACAGAGATGACAATGCAAAAAGGATGTTCAGCAACGGCTGACTTCACAGACGGCATCTTTCCATGAAAAGGTCATAGAAAAGTTGGTTTTGCCACAGTGACAAATGTCTGAACAATGGTGACAACTACGTAGAAAAATTAAAATACAAGTTGCGTTTTGAGCCCTGAGGGCTCATCTTCAGGTGCTCTGACAGTCTACATCAACTTTACATTTCGTTTAATTCTGGGCCTGGCGAGATCACATTGTTGTATTACAAAATGCCATGTTATGAAATATAAATTTATAAAACTATGTTAAATCGAAAAGTAACTTACTGTTTTTACTTGTAGGTGTATGGTTCTGGAGAATATCAAAAATAGTTCAAATGGCTCTGAACACTATGGGACTTAACTTCTGAGGTCATCAGTCCCCTAGAACTTAGAACTACGTAAACCTAACTAACCTAAGGACATGTGTTCGAAAATGTGCTGTTTTATAGAAAGTGTGTTTCTGCATAAACATTCTCCAGAACTGTACACCTACTACTAGAAACAGTAAGATACTTTTCGATTTATCACAGTTTCATAAACTTGTATTTCATAATATGGCATTGTATAATATAACAATGTGATCTTGCCAGGTCCAGAATTAAATTAAATGTAAAGTTGATGACTGTCAAAGCACCTGAAGATGGGCCCTCAGGGCTCTAAATGCATTGTGCATTTTAATAAGATTACGATTTTTGGCTGAAGGCGGTTCTTTTTTGTCACGAAAGTAATACAGTCATGGGAGAAACACTGCAAACAATGGATAAAATTGGTGATGATAAGGTCCCATACTCCGAGGAGCGTAGGAGATGATGGGGGAGGCCCGCACCGCCGTAGGCAAGGCACTAGGGGAAGGTACGTAAAAAAATAGTGTAAGAAATGCTCTTTCTAGTAAAGGAGAGAATTTTCCAAAAAGATACTTACTTTGCAGACATGTCTCGTATATTATTGTTAAATATTCAAAAGAAAATACTGTGATGCGAAATACTTCTGCATCTATACATATATTTTGCAAACTACTGTGAAGTGCATGGAACAGGGTACTTAGCAAGGTACACCTTGTTATGGTTCCTTCCAGTTCCAATCGCATGTGGATTGCGTTAGCATGTGTGCTTAAATGCCACTATGCATGGTGGAATCCGTACAATTTTGTGTTCACAGTAACTTGGGGTGGTAGAAGACTCAAGATTATCTCGACATTATTCCATTAATATTGGTTCTTGAAATTTTCTAAGTATGCATTCATGGGATAATTTCTGTCTGTCAGGTTTTCAACATCTCCACGACGGTGGTCCGTCAGTCAAACCTATGATCATTCCTGCCACCTTTCTTTGTAGATGTTCAATATGCCCGGTTAGTCCTATCTGGTATGCGTCCCACACACTTGAGCAATTTTCTAAGATAGGAGGTCTAACATTCTGTGTGTTTTTTTAGGGAATTGAGTGCGGAATCTCGTTGTTTACTAGCTTTGTATGCGTGAAAGTTATCGTTATGTGTCGCTGAAAGCGGTTGTTTTTCGTTGTAATACTTCGCAGACGACTAGTTTACATTAGGATAGTGATTTGGGAAGGTATGTCGTCTATTCTTCACCCATCTTCTTTCTTGGTCTCGATCTTGTGAATCTTCAACTTCTGTTCTTCCTGTTTTTTCTCTGCTTCTTACTTGATTCTTGGTTCTTCTCTGGGCAGGATATGGGAATATTTAATGATAACTAGTCACTTTGAAGTTCTCCTCTTAGTAACAGTTTGATAAATTGTTTGGACGTTCATTTCTACTTTGTGGAAGTTTTCTTCAGTGTCATGCATCAGCGTGCTGTCTAATAGCAGTAGTGTGACTTTTACACATATTTTTTGCCAGTGGTGGCTTGCCCAAGCGGTCTTCTCATCGGGCCATTTTTTGCTCACTCCACTGAGTGGGCGTCCCGGTGTTTACGAGTGGCAAAACTCCGGTGTTTGCTTGTCTGTCCCTGCACAGGTCCCTTTAGCAGTAGATTTACTGCCGACTTCAGATACAAGTGCCCTTTGTTGGTCTCGCTGTCCTTTCCCTTCTCTCGATGCTTCTGCTTTGTAGGAATCGTGTCTTGCTAATTATGTCCTTTCCTTTCTTGATACTTCTCTGGTTGCAACTTGTGGGTCATTGCATCTGGTTCTTGCTGGAGTTTTTTTACAATGGTTCTTACAAAAAGTTTTACTTATAATCATCTAACATATGTCTAGTACCACATTGTTTTACACCTTTTTAAAAAGCTTCACAAATTTTGGCGTCCTTTCCATGTTACAATTCTAAGATATAGTGAGTCTTAACTTCTACAAGAATCCTCAAATTCGTTTTTTATTTTTGTGTAGTGTCGTGGTGTATAGCAGTTTAGTATTTCATGCTGTTAGTCTCTCTACACTTTATCCCTTCACCTTAATCTATGCTACTATTGGTGTTATTTTTCTTTTTGTTTTTATTGAAACTACTTTATTTTTCCCACCTTCCTCTCTCTTCATTCTGCTTTCTCCTGACGATCTTATCTGCAACATAAACTTGAAATATTGTGATAATTATTTACCAGTAATAAATCTTCAAACTTTTTGATATGGCTCACATGGTGAAGTCCTAAGGTTTTGCCTGCTTTTGGGTTCATTAGTTCCACAGCATTATCATGAGAAATTCGGCTAATTATGACCGGTCCTTTGTATGCCGCGTAAAACTTATGTATTTTGTGTTTCCGTTTGCTGGAGAGATGGTGTATTTTTACAAATACTTTCTGGCCTACTGAGAATGTTCTTTTAATTGCTGTTCTATCTGCTCTTTCTTTTCTTTTAATGGCCGCCTTTCTGATGTTGGAGAGTGCTGTTGCTATGACTTGTTTGCGCTGTCTACGTGGTACAGTAGGAAATCTAACATTTTCTCTGGTTATGTTTGGGGGTTCAATATTTTTAAGTACAGTAATTGGAGGTAGTAGTGTAGTGCTATGTGGCATTTCATTTATTACTTCTTGAAAATCTTTAAGGTATATATCCCAAGTGTTGTGTCTTTTGCCTGCATATAATCGGCATAAAGTGCCTATGTCCTTCATAGATCGTTCTGCTGGATTTACGCTAGGTTTGTACTTAGATATGTAGATGGGTTTTATTTTGTGTTGTTTTAATGTGTTCTGCCATTGCATTGATTTGTATTGTGGGCCATAATCCGAAATTATTCATTCCATTCGACCTACTTGTCAGAGAAAATCTAAATGCTTTACTTATAGTAAGACCTGTTGCCCGTTTTAATGGTGTCAAGGTAACATATTTGGAAGTAAGTTCCAAAACGACAAATATGAAAATATATCCATTTTCGTGCGTGGGAGGGGCCCCATCAAATCTGTTGCAGCTATTTGTTTTAATTTTTTAGGGATTATTGGAAACATAGGTGGTTTGGTTTGGAAAGTGACGTGTTTAACCCTCATACATTTTTCGCATTTGACTAATACTGTTCTAATTCGTCTTTCCATATTAGGAAAATGGCTTGTTTGTTTTATTTTTAAAAAGCATTTCTTTGGTCCAAAGTGGCCATTACTTAAATGTGTGTACCATATGTACTTATTAATTAGTTCATCTGGGATATAAATTAACCATTCATTCGTTGCAACATTTCGTCTAAAAAATAAAACATTATTTTTTAGGAGATAGTGCTGTCGAGTGTCTGGAAAATCCTTACTTCTCCACTTGTGTTTGATTCCTAGTATTTCGGGATCCTTGTCCTGTTCTTTCCCTATGTTTTTCAATGCTGTCGTAATGTAGTTTTAGAAAGGTACTTTTTTCGCATAGTACATTGTAAACTGGTCTTCCGCTGCTTCCAAACCTATGTTATTAGATCCACCCTGTGGACATCGTGATAAAGCATCTGCTAATACATTCGATGGTCCAGGTATGTGTGTAATAGTGAAGTCAAATTCTTGTAATATTAACATCCATCTGGCTAACCTCCCATGAGTTAGTTTGGCGGATAACAGAAATTCTAACGCTTTGTGGTCAGTGTATACTTTTGTTTTTCTTCCGAATAGGAAGTATCGAAAACATTGGAAGCCCCATACAATGGCCAATGCTTCCAGCTCTGTGACTGAATAGTTTTTCTCGCTTTTTGTGAGTACCCGACTGGCAAATGCAATTGTTCTGTGTGATCTTAGCCCTGCCTGTTCATATTCTTGGAATAAAACAACTCCTAAACATGTTTTCGCGCTATCAGTGGCCATAAAAAATTTTTGTGCTAGATCAGGATGTGCTAAAATCGGTGCTGTTGTTAGTGCGTTTTTCACTTTTAAACATTCTTGATTCCATTGCTGATCCCATACCCATGGCGTGTTTTTTCCAGTCAGTGTACATAGGCATGGTGTTGCAAGAGAGTCGATCCAAATAAAGTTTTTATAGAATCTGGTGAGACCTAGAAATCCTCTGAGAGTTTTCTTACTATATGGCGTACAGAATTATTTGACCGTCGTTAGTTTTTCTGGGTCTGGCATTGCCCCTTTCTCTGAAATTATGTGTCCTAGAAATTTGACCTCTCGCCTTCCAAATTTGGATTTTATTATATTTACTGTAACCCCATGCTCTTTCATGATCTGTAACAAACTGATTTAAGGTGTCGTTGTGATGTTCCCAAGAGGGTTCTGCTATAATCACATCATCAACATAACAAGTAATTTTTTGTAAAATTTCAGGACTGAGTATAGTATTAAATCCTCTAATAAACAATGCTGATGATATGTTTAAACCAAATGGCAATCGTTTAAATTGGTAACATCTACCGAATACGATAAATGCTGTAAATTTTCTACATTCTGGGGCCAGTTCTATTTGCCAGAAACTACTCCTTAAATCAATTGATGAATATATCTTAGCACCGTTGAAGTTTTGTATCAATTCCTCTAATTTTTCTGGGCGATCTGTCTCAGTGATTATGATTGTGTTGATCTGTCTGGAATGAAGCACTAACCTAACCTCGTTTTTGTACAATATGGAGCGGACTGTTATATGTGGAGGAAGCTGGTTCAATAATATCATCATCTAACATTTTAGATATCTCTTAGAATACTTTATTCCTATAGCTTAAGGGGATTGTATAGGGTGGCACTCTAAATGGTTTGTGCTGTTTTACTTCAAACTTGTACTGAAAGTGTTTAATACTGCCAGTCTTAGGTAAAAATACCTCTGCTTTATCTCATAAAATACCCTCTAATTCTCTTTTACTGTGTTCCGAAATACCTTGAACTTCTTGCAATTTTTCGTCGATTTCTTTACAGACTTCTAATATGAGTTGAGGCGATTCCCCCTTTTGTGCATACCATTCTAATTCTTCATCCTCTTTATCTCGCATCGTTCTTAATTGTTTGTTTATAACTGCTATTTCTTCTAATTTCAGCTTTTGCTCAAAGAGAAGTGTGACATTCCCGAATGTTACGCTATCTTTCCCCATATCTATTATTGCTCGTCTCTCATTTAAAAAAATCTGCATCTATCATCAAATCTACAGTTAGTTTAGGTATAATCACGAAGTTGGCTTCGATCTTCTGACCTTGGCACGAAAGAGTTAACCTTGTTTGTCTCATAACTTCCGCAGCATTGTTTCTAATAGGACCTCATACTTTAATCTTACGTGTTTTCAGAACTGGCAGTTCCTCATTGGCATTACACTGCATGAATAAATTTTCTGAGATCGCGGTCAGTTCACTTCCGCTATCAATTACAATATTGACTGGGATCTGTTTTACCATGCCCTTCACAATTGGTTGAATTTGAATGGGTTGATTCTCTTCTTCTTCTTCTTGCATCAACGCATCCTCCACTGAATCATACATGAGTCTTTTCAGGACTTTCCCCTGTGAATTCGAACTTTCTGTAGGACAAGCTTCGACTGCTCTCTCTTTTATTTCCGCTTCTCTATTTCTTCCTTCATTTACGCTTTCTACAACATCCTCTACTTTTTCCTCATCTTCGTCTATCTTCTCCTTCTTCGTCGCTACTTCCACATAATCGCATCTAAATGCTCTAATTATCGCTTCATAACTTCCTTCATTATACAGGGTGTTACAAAAAGGTACGGCCAAACATTCAGGAAACATTCCTCACACAGAAAGAAAGAAAATATGTTATGTGGACATGTGTCCGGAAATGCTTACTTTCCGTACTAGAGCTCATTTTACTACTTCTCTTCAAATCACATTAATCATGGAATGGAAACACACAGAAACAGAACGTACCAGCATGATTTCAAACACTTTGTTACAGGAAATGTTCAAAATGTCCTCCGTTAGCGAGGATACATGCCTCCACCCTCTGTCGCATGGAATCCCTGATGCGCTGATGCAGCCCTGGAGAATGGCGTATTGTATCACAGCCGTCCACAATACGAGCACGAAGAGTCTCTACATTTGGTACCGGGGTTGCGTAGACAAGAGCTTTCAAATGCCCCCATAAATGAAAGTCAAGAGGGTTGAGGTCAGGAGAGCGTGGAGGCCATGGAAATGGTCCGCCTCTACCAATCCATCGGTCACCGAATCTGTTGTTTAGAAGCGTACGAACACTTCGACTGAAACGTGCAGGAGCTCCATCGTGCATGAACCACATGTTGTGTCGTACTTGTAAAAGCACATGTTCTAGCAGCACAGGTAGAGTATCCCGTATGAAATCATGATAACGTGCTCCCTTGAGCGTAGGTGGAAGAACATGGAACCCAATCAAGACATCACCAAAAATGCCTGCCCAAACGTTCACAGAAAATCTGTGTTGATGACGTGATTTGCACAATTGCGTGCGGATTCTCGTCAGCCCACACATGATGATTGTGAAAATTTACAATTTGATCACGTTGGAATGAAGCCTCATCAGTAAAGAGAACATTTGCACTGAAATGAGGATTGACACATTGTTGGATGAACCATTCGCAGAAGTGTACCCGGGGAGGCCAATCAGCTGCGATAGTGCCTGCACACGCTTACGGTACGGAAACAACTGGTTCTCCCGTAGCATTCTCCATACAGTGACGTGGTTAACGTTACCTTGTACAGCAGCAACTTCTCTGACGCTGACATTAGGGTTATCGTCAACTGCACGAAGAATTGCCTCGTCCATTGCAGCTGTCCTCGTCGTTCTAGGTCTTCACCAGTCGCGAGTCATAGGGTGGAATGTTCCGTGCTCCCTAAGACGCCGATCAATTGCTTCGAACGTCTTCCTGTCGGGACACCTTCGTTCTGGAAATCTGTCTCGATACCGCGCCACGGCTATTGCCCCGTGCTAATCCATACATCAAATGGGCATCTGCCAACTCCACATTTGTAAACATTGCACTGACTGCAAAACCACGTTCGTGATGAACACTAACCTGTTGATGCTACGTACTGATGTGCTTGATGCTAGTACTGTAGATCAATGAGTCGCATGTCAACACAAGCACCGAAGTCAACATTACCTTCCTTCAATTGGGCCAACTGGCGTTGAATCGAGGAAGTACAGTACATACTGGCGAAACTAAAATGAGCTCTAACATGGAAATTAAGCGTTTCCGGACACATGTCCACATAACATCTCTTCTTTATATGTGTGTGAGGAATGTTTCCTGAAAGTTTGGCCGTACGTTTTTGTAACACCCTGTATACGTTGGGTTGTGTGCCCACTAGTAACTTATTTTCAACTTCTGTCGACTAGGCATTATCCTCATTGAATTCGCTTTCCCTGGTTTCCATCTCAAATAGCTCTGCAATACTCATTACTTCATCCTTTCCTCCTACATTCGTTGTGCATGCCTCTGGTAATTCATCTTCCTCATCAGTATTCTCCCAATTAATTTCGTCCCAACACGATATTGTTATTTTCTTGTCTTCGTTTTCATCTGGTCCCTGTGGTTTTGTTTCATCCTTCTTCTCTTCTCGTGATACGGTATTTACTTCTCTGTTCAAGGTGCTGCAATTATCCTGGGTCGGTGCGTCATTCTCTTTGGCTTGGGCGCTTAGCTGTCAATTCGAACGTTTTTCGGGGTTTGGTGGTCTTACCTCCACCTCTTCTATCTGTATTCTCTTTTCTTGTTCAGCCTGTTGATATTGGTTTCTTTGTTGATAATTTGTCGATCTATTGGTTCTCCAATACCCGTTCCGGATGTCATTATTCCCTCTGTAATAGTTGTTGCCGTTCCTGTGTGAATTATAGTTATTGCCATATTCTCTTCTAAATCCATAACCGTTTCTTTGTTGAAATCTGTTGTCGTTTTGCCGGCCGAAGTGGCCGCGCGGTTCTGGCGCTGCAGTCTGGAATCGTGAGACCGCTACGGTCGCAGGTTCGAATCCTGCCTCGGGCATGGATGTGTGTGCTGTCCTTAGGTTAGTTAGGTTTAACTAGTTCTAAGTTCTAGGGGACTAATGACCTCAGCAGTTGAGTCCAATAGTGCTCAGAGCCATTTGAACCATTTGTTGTCGTTTCTTGGTGCGAAGTTATCACGTGGTTCATAATTATTCTTTCTTCGTACAGTGTTTTGTGGATTCCACTGCTTTTTGCTTTCGTTTTCACATGCGCTTCGTCTTTTTTTTGCGTCATCTTCCGCAAATATAAACTCTAGTTCCCTTAGAATTCCTTTAAATGCTTCGATGTCATTGCCTCAGCGACCTACTAATGACTGCTGGTATTTCAATGGTAACTTCATTGCGCATAATTTAATCAACTCTCCATCACTGTATGGTACATCTAAGCATTGATTTTTCTTTGCCATTACTTCGAAAAATTTCACGGGACTCTTCTCTCCTGAATTTTCAAAATATGGGTTCTGTAATAATTCGTACTTCACTCTGTTCTGTGCTTCGCTGGACCAGTATAGTGAGAGAAACTTCTCTCTGGAATCTTCGTACGATCGGCATGTCGCTGCAACATTCTGCATGGTTTCTGCGACTGTTCCTGACATGTGTGCACATATAAAGTCTAATTTGTGTGCTAGCGTCCAGTGTTCTGGTAATCCTACTCGTAATTGATCAATAAATGTTCGTGGATGTAATGAGTTTCCTTCTCGAAAGTGTTGAAATTTTCTGACTGTAAGGAAATGATCGTTGTCGTACTTCGTCATGGTTCCATATGAAATTCGCGATTCTTCGCCACTTTTGTTTCTGATCATTTCTCTCGTCGTTCTTTCCGGTTGTGGTAGATCCATTGGATATTGTCCACTGTAACTTTCGCCTACCCTTGCATGATATCGTTGGAGTGGTACCCAATAATTTTCTCCCATCGGTTGTGAACGTGTAGCTAAATGCATTGCACTGTACTCTTCGCGACCTGGCTCTCCATTGTCACGTATTGGTTCGGCATCTTGTCTGGCTAACCTTTCCGCTTCATTGCACGATCCAAACTGTCTTGAAACATACATTTGTGGTTCCGCATGTCTTTGTGGTGCCGTTAGTTCATCAAGAATTTCGAAACGTGTTTGTTGCTGTGCAGGCTGTCTGATTTCACGTATGTTACTTTCCGCCTGTGATTGGAATCGAAAATGCATGATATCTTCGTTAATTGCTTGTTTTTCCGGTGCTGTTACAGATACGGATCTACATCTACATCTACATCTACATTTATACTCCGCAAGCCACCCAACGGTGTGTGGCGGAGGGCACTTTACGTGCCACTGTCATTACCTCCCTTTCCTGTTCCAGTCGCGTATGGTTCGCGGGAAGAACGACTGTCTGAAAGCCTCCGTGCGCGCTCTAATCTCTCTAATTTTACATTCGTGACCTCCTCGGGAGGTATAAGTAGGGGGAAGCAATATATTCGATACCTCATCCAGAAACGCACCCTCTCGAAACCTGGCGAGCAAGCTACACCGCGATGCAGAGCGCCTCTCTTGCAGAGTCTGCCACTTGAGTGTATTAAACATCTCCGTAACGCTATCACGGTTACCAAATAACCCTGTGGTTGCAGACTCAGTGCTTGTTCGATCGTGTTCACTACGCTCTTCAATGGTTTGCAACAACTCTGTTCGCAATTTCTGAAATTGTTGCTTCGTTTGCGATTATCATATCTTTTCAGCGCTGCTTTTGTGATACGTTTGTGTAACACACTGTTTTCAACAATTTCACGCGCTGTACGTGCTGCTTGTCTAGTAATTACGTTTATCTGTTTCTCTAGTTTCTTGACTTCTCCCTGGGTGTTGTTACGTAATGTTTTGATCTCGCCCTGAGTGTCATTACGCAATGTTTGTACGTCCACTTGTACCTTGTCAATGCCTGTTGTCAATTGATTGTGGCCTGTTATTAAGTTTCCTATCACTTCTCGAGATTCTTTTGCCTCGTCTTGAATATGACTTAGGTGTAACTGATTTTTTTTGTTTTGTTCTTTAATCGCACGCATTTGTCTCGTGGTTTCTGCATTCTGAATTTTAATTTGGTTCGCAATTTCTTTATTTTGCATTGACATGGTTTCCGTTATTTGTTGTAATAATTCTGCCAGATTGGTGGGTCCTATTGCGTTTTCTTCCGACGTCCTAAGCTCTGTATTTTCACCCAAGTGTTGGTTTGGAACCGATTGCATTGAACTGTGCGGTGACACGTTTCTGCTCGAATTCCTTGTACTGCTCCTCTGTCGTATGCTGACCTACGTTTTCTGTGCCTTGGCGTACATTATCCTCGTTTGGTGCGTTTATCTGTCCTATTTCTCGCGGTATTGCATCGTCTGTTGTACTGTCTTCTATTCTCTGTCCGTCTTCATGCTGGGTCTCTACCTCAATTCGGTCAAGGTCTCGATCAGCCATTGGTAATCTTTCCGATTTCCTTATTTCCTGTTTTAAAAGCAATTCACGCGCCCTACTTCGCGTTAACATGCGCTCATACGATTTCACGCGTTTCATAAACTTTTTGCTCACACGACTTGACACTTATTATACCCAAGACTGACAATGCATTCACTTACTTGTTGGGTCAAAACCAACTTGTCAACGATGTATCCGCCACCTGTGCACTTGCATTGGAGAGAAAACTTAATTCTAACAATATTAAAATTCATAACTTAATTATGCTATTGTCTCTGCTAGAATGTCTCAGGTTTCATTGAATACTTTCTTACTACACTCCTGGAAATAGAAATAAGAACACCGTGAATTCATTGTCCCAGGAAGGGGAAACTTTATTGACACATTCCTGGGGTCAGATACATCACATGATCACACTGACAGAACCACAGGCACATAGACACAGGCAACAGAGCATGCACAATGTCGGCACTAGTACAGTGGATATCCACCTTTCGCAGCAATGGACGCTGCTATTCTCCCATGGAGACGATCGTAGAGATGCTGGATGTACTCCTGTGGAACGGCTTGCCATGCCATTTCCACCTGGCGCCTCAGTTGGACCAGCGTTCGTGCTGGACGTGCAGACCGCGTGAGACGACGCTTCATCCAGTCCCAAACATGCTCAATGGGGGACAGATCCGGAGATCTTGCTGGCCAGGGTAGTTGACTTACACCTTCTAGAGCACGTTGGCTGGCACGGGATACATGCGGACGTGCATTGTCCTGTTGGAACAGCAAGTGCCCTTGCCGGTCTTGGAATGGTAGAATGATGGGTTCGATGACGGTTTGGATGTACCGTGCACTATTCAGTGTCCCCTCGACGATCACCAGTGGTGTACGGCTAGTGTAGGAGATCGCTCCCCACACCATGATGCCGGGTGTTGGCCCTGTGTGCCTCGGTCGTATGCAGTCCTGATTGTGGCGCTCACCTGCACGGCGCCAAACACGCATACGACCATCATTGGCACCAAGGCAGAAGCGACTCTCATCGCTGAAAACGACACGTCTCCATTCGTCCCTCCATTCACGCCTGTCGCGACACCACTGGAGGCGGGCTGCACGATGTTGGGGCGTGAGCGGAAGACGGCCTAACGGTGTGCGGGACCGTAGCCCAGCTTCATGGAGACGGTTGCGAATGGTCCTCGCCGATACCCCAGGAGCAACAGTGTCCCTAATTTGCTTGGAAGTGGCGGTGCGGTCCCCTACGGCACTGCGTAGGATCCTACGGTCTTGGCGTGCATCCGTGCGTCGCTGCGGTCCGGTCCCAGGTCGACGGGCACGTGCACCTTCCGCCGACCACTGGCGACAACATCGATGTACTGTGGAGATCTCACGCCCCATATGATGAGCAATTCGGCGGTACGTCCACCCGGCCTCCCGCATGCCCACTATACGCCCTCGCTCAAAGTCCGTCAACTGCACATACGGTTCACGTCCACGCTGTCGCGGCATGCTACCAGTGTTAAAGACTGCGATGGAGCTCCGTATGCCACGGCAAACTGGCTGACACTGACGGCGGCGGTGCACAAATGCTGCGCAGCTAGCGCCATTCGACGGCCAACACCGCGGGTCCTGGTGTGTCCGCTGTGCCGTGCGTGTGATCATTGCTTGTACAGCCCTCTCGCAGTGTCCGGAGCAAGTATGGTGGGTCTGACACACCGGTGTCAATGTGTTCTTTTTTCCATTTCCAGGAGTGTATCTATCGCTGCAGCTACTGTTTTCGACTATTTATAACATTCAGAAAAATTATTCGTTACGAAAATTTTTCAACAGGATATTTTTCTGACCCAGTTAGGCATGTGGTCCACCTTCAATCATGGTATTTTAGCATTCTGGCAGGGTCGCCATTCTCCAACATTCTGCGTGGTTTCTGTTGTTCTATATCGTGTCTCCCTACCACTTTCGCGCAACAACGATCTGAGCGTGTTTTTTAGGGAATTTATAGTTTGAACCTGGGACCTGCTGCTGGTAAGGAGACGCCAGACCACACATGACATGTAGAGTTCAGAAGAGTTCAGTGAGACTAGCGATGATATAACCAAATACTTAATGGTTTCAGCGTCAGCTCCACTGCACTCCCTGTAAAAGAATCTTAATACTAACTAAATTTAGTGGAAGGGGTTCAAGGCTTTCCTATTTTTAGTTAGCTGGTAAAATAATGTCGAAAAAGCTGTTATGTTTACCATTGGAATTTTTATTCTACTCACAAAACATTGTTTATAAAGTGCACTATTGATAAAAGGAAATATTTCAATACAGGATGATAAAAACCAACTGCGTTCAACAAAAATGTGAACGAATATTTCCTGAATGGGTTTCCAAGTTCTATAATGGATCGAAGGATGACCTATGCCATATCACATCTATAAATAAGGTTTAAGTTAAGTTTCATAAAAGAGAAAACTATCCATAATGGTCTACAGTGACCCTCAATTATCTTTAATTACTTATTTAACTTGTCGTAAACTACAGTGGCTGATGTGGCTTCTTAGTAATTATATAACAGAAAAATCATCGCGTTTCAGATTTTTACTTCAAGTAGCAAATGTGAACACAATGAGATTTAATTGACGATCGACACTAGTATTACGTAAAAAGGGGATGTAACAGATGATACTTCTGCAGTTCTGAGTGAAGCTTTATGACTCTTATACAGCATCACGTGCGTTCATTACCTTGTTGGTGGTTCGTCGGCGTCAGGGGGCGGCGGGCGGCGCAGCTCCACACACCTCGCCGTCTCAGAAGCAACTCTTTCTAACTTCTCCTTACTACAATTTACCGAAGTTGGTTTAAGAAAAAGGTATCTGACTGTGTTTTCAGCTGACCAATCAGGGTCTCAATGTTAACCTTAAGCTCCGCCTACAAAAATTGTCTATCCAATGAGAAACGTTATACTTTTCGTGGTAGAGCAATGTTTTTAACGTTTGCAACATAACAGAAACGCGTATAGTCTCACGCTAAAACTTGCAGCTGGTGTGGCCCTTTTAGTGTTATCGTAAGATCTATACTGTTCTTCTGGAGGGCTCTATCTTTTAACATGGGCTGGGGGGTGGTCTTGGCGGTCGGCCAGAGATGTGGGTGTCCAGCCCTTATCGTAGGGCCTTCTCGCTTACAAGACTCTGCTCTCGGCTTCTGTTCTCGTTTCTCCCCGCGGAACTGCGTCTGTTTCACCGTGGGAAGATATGACATGCATTTAGGCATTCTTGTGTTAGTCTGTGGTATTCCATTTGCTCACTCGTTGATCGTATTACTTTGGTTAATTTAATGTCAGGATTTATTCGGAGCTGTGTGACATACTGCCGGATTTGCTGTCATGTCAAGGTTTTCATGGAAGGTTTGCCTGACACCTTACAGATGCACAACTGATTTGTATAAAGTCTCCTTAGGAGACTGATTGAATTTTCATAATATTCTGCCTATCAAACGAAGGCTGCCAACTGCTGTGCCTAAGAATGAGCCTGTCTGATAATTCCATTTCGTATCCATACAAATTTTTACACCCAAGTGTTTTTTTCATTTTGTGAGATGCTAAATTTCAAATTTCTGCCGCGCGGAGTAGCCGCGTGGTCTTGGGCGCCTTGCAACGGTTCCCGCGGCTCCCCTCGTCGGAGGTTTGAGTCATCTCTCGGGTATGGGTGTGTGTGTTGTCCTTAGCATAAGTTAGTTTAAGTTAGACTAAATACTGTGTAAGCCTAGGAACTGATGACCTCAGCAGTTTGGTCCCATAGGATCGTACCACAAATTTCTAAATGTTCACATTTTTGAAAAATTTAATTGAGTTTGCCAATTTTGCACCACTTTGAAATTTTATGAGGATTTGACAGTACATTTGTTCAGTTCTTTCTAGACAGAACTTTATTATAGATAATGGTATCATCTGAAAAAAATCTTGATGTTGCTACTAATATTGTCTGCCAGGTCACTGACATATATGGTGAATAATAAGGGTCTCGATACACACCCCAGGGGTACGCCTGAAGTACTCTCCACCCAAGAAAACATACTGAGTCCTTCGCAACCTAGGATATATCAGAAAAGTTCAAGCTGTGTTTTGCATGATCGACTTTTACGGAATACATACTTGTTGGCATGGAGGACGTCAATCTGTTCGAGATACCTCGTTACATTTGAGTTCAGAATATTCTGCAACAGATGGACGTCACTGTCGTTATGCCAGTCTGTTCTGTTAACCTTCTTGTAGACATGTCTGAACTGTGCTTTCTTCACAGCACTGAACAGCATTTTGTTCAAGGGGTCTACAGTATATTATGTCTAAACTGAGAGAGAAGTCAGCCCCACATTCTGTATAGAATCTGGCAGGAATGCCATCAGTCCCAGGAGCCATGTTCAGTTTTGGCGATTTCAGCTGTTTCTCAACGCCACTGATACTAAAATCCACATCAGTCTTATTTTCCAGTTGTGCGATAAGTAAATTGTAGCTGTACTATAAAGAAACATTTAAAACCAGATTTCAGCACTTGTGATTTTTCTTTGCTACTCTCATTGTCAAATTATCTTCCATGAATATCTGGACACTATCTTTCGTGCCATTAACTGCCTTTACATACGCCCAGACTTTCTTTTAGTGCTGCGACAGGTCTTACGATTAGGTTCTCCTACAGTAGCTTCACACATTGCTCTCTAGTCATCCAGGCGTGTTTCATTCAGTATCTCTCTACCTATAGTCCAATGTTTTGTTTACACCTCCAGTGCAGCAGTGTCTGTATTTTAAAAGTTTCTTTACTGTGACTGTATACTATGGAGGGTCCGTCCCTTCATGAACAGTTGTTTTACCGCGTGGGTTAGAAGCTGTACAACAGAAGTTTAATATACCCTGACGGAAAAAATCGCAACACAAAAATATAAATAATGTAAAGTAATGAAATTTCGGGGAAACATTTGCCTAGGTAAGATATTTAATAAATAACTTCGCAGAATTACAGGTTAATATCAGCACGGGATAAACTATTGCAAATGTGAAATGTTGGCACATCAATAACCGCTGTAACCGCCAGAATGTTGAATGCAAGCATGCAAAAGTGCACTTGATCAGTCAATGAAGGAATGGTTAATGCTGGTTGTGGATGATGCTGGAGTTGTCTTCCGATGGTGACCCATATGAGCTCGATTGGAGACAGATCTGGTGATCCAGTATGCGGAGATAACATGTCGACACTGTTGCATTGAACCATCAGAAAGCGGAAGTACTTATCGGCGCTAATTAAAAACCGGAAGTTAGTTTTCTGTAATTATTGCTTATCAGCAGCTTAATCTCCATAAAAATAACACGTACCGGAAGTGAATTTTCCAGCAACACAGGTTAAGAGTAAATAGTAGACGGTGAAAATTTCTAAGTCCGAAACGAGGTCAGTTATTCATGGACCTACTTTATTTTGTGGTGCGAAGTTAAATTTTTCTTTAATGAAAGTTTCTTCTTCTTCCAGTTTGGGTAACGGGTGGCTAACTGTAGCTTTCGTTGCTTGTAACAATGCAGGAAGAGCCGGTTTGGAATCCTTTGAAAGTCGTAAAATCTTAGCTTACCGTACTATACCTGTTTCTGAGATTATTATTGCTAGTGAGGGTTCCTACCTTTTTCCGCACGGGAGTTTGTCTTTGTCTTGTCGTAGACGTTGTAAGATAAATTCTGATTCCAGCGTTCACTTATGGGTGAAGGCTAGTGGTCCTTCTTCTTTGGAAGATTGTCGCATTGTGGGTGATTGTACTCTATATAATCATTGAAAGCAGTTGTCAATAAACGGCCCTTTTAAGGGCCACAAATACTACACATTGATCTTGCCAAAAGCCGAGAAGCGATTCTTCTTAGTGTTGTAGCTCTCTGGGGCACTCTGGGATGCTCTCTGGGCCACTCTGGGATGCTCAATAGATGTCGAGCACAGTCTCTGATTGGTTGTTGTATTTTTGGCGCGCGATTCAAATTGTGTGCCTTACAACAGCGGTGTGTGGGCGAGCGCTGTCCTGTTGGAAAACACCCCCTGGAATGCTGTTCATGAAGGACAGCACGACTGATGGAATCACCAAACTGACACACAAGTTTGCAGTTAGGGTGGGTAGAATAAACGTGAGAGTGTCCCTGCTGTCATACAAATTCACACCCCAGATCATAACACCAGGTGTAGCTCCAGTGTGTCTAGCACTCAGACAGGTTCGTTGCAGGTATTCAGCTGATCCCTTTCTAACCGACACACGGCCATCAATGGTATCGGAGCAGAACTAGCTTTCATTAGAAAACACATCAAGTCTTCACCCTGCCCTCCAATGAGCTCTCGTTTGTTACCACTAAAGCTGCAAATGACTGGGGTATGGGGTCAGAGGATTGCATGACACATGGCGTCTGGCTCGGAGCTGTCCTTGAAGTAACCGATTTGTTACAGTTCGTTGTGTCACTGTGTTGCCAACTGCTGTTCAAATTGCTCCTTTCGAAGCAGTACAACACGACAGAGCTATACACCGAACACGGTGGTCATCCCTCTCGGCTGTGCCACATGGCCGTCCGGAACCTGGTCCTCCTGAACCGTATATTCTCAAGACCACCGCTGCCAGAAACCATGTACAGTGGCTACATTCCTACAAAGTCTATACCAAGTCTTTCTGCAGATCGCAGAAGGAACGTCCAGTTTCTCATAACCCTAGTACATGAGGCGTTGATAATGGAGTCTTTGTCAGCTTAAAGGCATTCTTGACCAACATCAACTCACCACGTCTGATCTCAAAGGTAACTAAAGCTCATGACCGTTTGGCGTCGTTGACCGGGAGGCCCCTTGCGGGGCAGGTCCAGCCGCCTTGGTGCAGGTCTTATTACATTCGACGCCACATTGGGCGACCTGTGTGCCGGATGGGGATGAAATTATGATGAAGACAACACAGCACCCAGGCCCTGAGCGGAGAAAATCTTCGACCCAGTCGGGAATCGAACCCGGGCCCGTAGGACGGCAATCCGTCATGCTGACCACTCAGCTATCGTGGCGGACACCGTTATACTGTCTATTTAAAACAAACCTGACTTGCGTCCTCGCAGTGGCGCTACTAGCGCTACTAGCGCCACTCTTATGGAGCTGTCACGATATCTGAATAGACGTCATGTTTCAGATGTATAATCACGAATACCAAGTTTCGTCTGTGTCGCACAACTCCTTCTTGGTGTTGCGATCTTTTTTTCCGTATGAGGGTTTCCTTATTCCTTTTTAAAAAGATAGCATTTACTTTTTGTGTGCGGTAGTATTTTTATCTTTTTTTGAAATGACTAAAGTTACTCCAGAGAAGTGAGTTTTTTCCAAATGGGAAAAAATGTTCCAAGGTAGAACATGGCCATGTACCTGTACATAGGAACAAATAATCTACTGAAATTAAAAAGAGTCGCAGTCTATAAAATCTTGCCAATACTGTGTTTGATAGCCCATCTGAAACATTATTATTCCACTACATATAAATTATTGCTAAGAAAAGTAGACTTAAGTAAAACTATGATCGAAAACCAACTAAAGGGTACATACATATTGAAATGGAACCTACAGAAAACTAACACAGCTTTGCATCTTCAAGATAGGTAAAATTGTTAAGACGTTAAAGAAGCTCATCTCATTTGCAAATATCACATGATCCATGATAGAAGCCCTTCCGTTTTAAGGTTTTAGATGCAGGACCTACAAAGCCTGGCCTAACCGCCCACTCGTTGATATATAACCAATTTTAAAAAATATATAGCATTTTGCTAGATATAAAATATTGTAACTGAGGAATTAACAATGTCTTGCAAATAGCTTTAATATACTGTACATGCAGAGCTAAAAGTATTTACAAATGCTGCATAAAACACAACAACATTCCGCGCTGAGTGGCCGCGCGGTTAGAGGCGCCATGTCATGGATTGCATGGCCCCTCCCGCCGGAGGTTCGAGTCCTTCCTCGGGCATGGGTGTGTGTTTTGTTCTTAGCATAAGTTAGTTTAAGTAGTGTGTAAGTCTAGGGACTGATGACCTCAGCAGTTGGATCCCTTAGGAATTCACAGACACACACGTCATGACTTACAACAACAATAACAGTAAAAAATTCTCTGTAGATTCTTTTCACGTTATTCCAAAATCGCTCACTTCATTAAAACATCGACCGGGAAACTTCATGTGTTTGTAGGTACACTGCACTCAAGGTACAAAACTCTCTCCTACATCTCAATCCAGTGCATGGTCAACAATTCTCCTGAACTTGAGCCACAGTTTTTCTATATGCTCCTGCCTAGATGTGTATGTTTTGAGTTTCTCTTTGAGATATGACACCGCTGCCTCTTTATCTAGCTTGTTGGACATGTAATCATCTTACTTGTTTAAGCTGCCCTTTTTGCATTAATAATCATAGTTGCTACAACTGCCTCATGGTATCTACCACTAGTTTCAGAACGGACATCCTCAAAAATGTCAGGTATTTATTGCCATTAGGTTTAATGTATTTCTACCATGAGTGGGCTCCCGGAAGCTCCCAAGCTATCGTGTGCCCCGAAGCATCAAAGGACTGTCTCAGTACTTACCTTTTTCGTTTAGTGACTAGGGATTTCCCATCATGGTCACAAACTTCTACGGTCAGTGGTAGTTCTCTCGCTACGCAGATGAGTAACCGACGAGGATGCTTTCGCGAACCTCTTCTGCACCTTCACTGCTGTAGTGAACTCTTGTTGTCCAGGGGCCTTTAACACTGGGTTGCTCAAACCATCTTTTCGGTAATCATGGGTAATCGTCGTACAGTTTCCAGGGTTGCATAGTGACCATTCCTAAATTACACATGGTACTTGGTTCCTAGGGAATCCCACGAAGAAATCGTGCTCCTATTGTTTAAACGAGAGCCCTGGTCAAATTACCCATATCCCTCATCCGAAGCTGCCTGTTCAAGATATCCAGCAGCAACCTCCTATTAGGGGAACTCACCCTATCCACAACCTGTGGACCCGGTGGCGATATCACCACCACCAGCTACGGACTCAGTCCGTCATTTCGTAAAGTAGCAGTGAGGTCAGCAAAGGCCGGGGGCCAGGAAATGGAAACTGCTGTACAGCAATAAGGATAATTGTTCAGAGCGCGGTGCAACATGAAATACAATGTTCAGCCGTTGTAGATTTGTTAGGTGTTTCACTGTACTGGTGGTGGCGTGGATTACACAAAATTTAAAATTTTGGTCACAGCCTCATTCTACTGCGATTCAGTGGTCAAGGAAGCTGTGAAAACACAGCTGGCACACAACCTACTGATCAGAGACGCCGGATTTCCATCTAGACAACTCACGGCAACTTCTTATTTCAGGTAAGTACTCTGAACGAAACTTTTGCCCTGCTTATTCCAAAAATGGTTCAAATGACTATGGGACTTAACATCTGAGGTCATCAGCCTCCTAGACTTAGAACTACTTAAACCGAACTAACCTAAGGACATCACACACATCCATGCCCGAGGCAGGATTCGAACTTGCGACCGTAGCAGCAGCGCAGTTCCGGACTCATGCGTCTAAAACCTCTCGGCCACAGCGGCCGGATCCTGAATTTTCGCTGCTTGTCATTCTGACAGCAGCCGCCAATTTTAATGACTAATTTCCTATGTAATAATCACTTTGGATTTGCAGCTGCACTGCAATTTTTAAATTTTTTTAAATGGTCTGTTTATGTTAACACTCAGAGCCTGCAGCATTTTCGTCTCTAATGCGTAAGCACCATCTGTGAGTATGCTCTAGTGATGACTATATCTCTGTGATACGAGCGCATTTTTATCCACAGTACGCTTTGTATCACGTGGTTTTACCATTTAAATGCATAAATAAGCGCACTTGGACACTTGAAACTCAGTCACCAACTCGCTTTGAAGGCTGCTGTGAGGTTCACAGTTGAAATATCAGGAGAAAAAGTGTTCTGTCCCAGACGCACACGAAACCTCGAGAAAGATCGCAGACTGTTATGTATTGTTTTTCTAAGTAGTGCCACCAACGTCTATGCGATGCAGTCGTTTGTTATGAGATATAAGTGGTTTAGAAACACCTGTCGCGTATGCATTGTTCATTCAGAACTTTGTAACGCCTGAAATATTCATTTTTAACCATAGATAACTCATATCACAGCATTGGGTTTAGAATCCTCCACCGTCTATATAATTTTCGCCCCAAAGATTTTGAGACATCCTATGCAAGACTGCAGGAAAATATCTTTGAGAAGCTAACGAACCAAAAGGTCACGTGGAAATATGGTCGGAAATGCAGTCCACAGTTGTTACACCAATTTGAAGGTGCAGATAAAAGGTCTTTGACAGTTCTGGTTTCAGTGAATGAAAGCACACCTGCGAACACACCAGAAAATTGGATGTGTTCTTTCTGTCCTAGCGTTTCAATTCCACACTCAAGAGGACCCGAGCTGGAACATCATCATGTGGTAACTACAGGGTTATTACAAATGATTGAAGCGATTTCACAGCTCTACAATAACTTTATTATCTGAGATATTTTCACAATGCTTTGCACAAACATACAAAAACTCAAAAAGTTTTTTAGGCATTCACAAATGTTCGATATGTGCCCCTTTAGTGATTCGACAGACATCAAGCCGATAATCAAGTTCCTCCCACACTCGGCGCAGCATGTCCCCATCAATGAGTTCGAAAGCATCGTTGATGCGAGCTCGCAGTTCTGGTACGTTTCTTGGTAGAGGAGGTTTAAACACTGAATCTTTCACATAACCCCACAGAAAGCAATCGCATGGGGTTAAGTCGGGAGAGCGTGGAGGCCATGACATGAATTGCTGATCATGATCTCCACCACGACTGATCCATCGGTTTTCCAGTCTCCTGTTTAAGAAATGCCGAACATCATGATGGAAGTGCGGTGGAGCACCATCCTGTGGTACGTTTAGCTCCATGCTTGCTTTATCCGTCGACTTCCGCGGGCTACGCGTGAAACTTGCCCGCACGCGTTCAACCGTTTCTTCGCTCACTGCAGGCCGACCCGTTGATTTCCCCTTACAGAGGCATCCAGAAGCTTTAAACTGCGCATACCATCGCCGAATGGAGTTAGCAGTTGGTGGATCTTTGTTGAACTTCGTCCTGAAGTGTCATTACACTGTTATGACTGACTGATGTGAGTGCATTTCAAGCACGACATACGCTTTCTCGGCTCCTGTCGCCATTTTGTCTCACTGCGCTCTCGAGCGCTCTGGCGGCAGAAACCTGAAGTGCGGCTGCAGCTGAACAAAACTTTATGAGTTTTTCTACGTATCTGTAGTGTGTCGTGACCATATGTCAATGAATGGAGCTACAGTGAATTTATGAAATCGCTTCAATCATTTGTAATAGCCCTGTACATCACCCTGTGCACCAGCAAAGGCATATCTTCCAGGAGAAAAACTAAAGTAACCCGCAGGAAGTTTTGACAGGCCTCGCCTGTGACCCGTTAAGGAAGGATGGCTGGTCCCACAAGGCGGTCGCCAGTAATCTTCGACCACAGGCTGAAGCTGAACTAGTGCTGATGATTGCTTCCATCACACCAAGATCTGTCTTCGAAGCCCAGATGTGAGTGTTGTGAGGGTTGACAATACCACCTCCCGTACAGGTAGCCTGATCTGTGAATAGGATAGATGACAGGAATCCCAGCAACCTGGTAGCCTGGTCATGAACCAGTGATAAATCCGTCGCCGCGGAGGCAAGTCCCTAGATAATAAGGCCTGCACGGGTCGTAAGTGATGTAGATAACAGCAGTTTTCGTGGAGAATGTTTCCCAGTCGTCTGAGCTACAACATGTTGGAGTTCTACCTTCATGGTGCTGATACTGACATCGCTGTCAAACATCTTTTACCTCCGTCTTGAAGCTGTTGTACCTCATTTGGAGCGCATTTCCTTCTAATATGTCTGTGTGACCTTGTTTGCTCCTTATCTTCGTAGGAATCATTTCCTACATTTTGTCCCATGTAGAAAAATCACCGTGTATACGAAGACCAGTTCTGAAGATTTAGATATTCTCCAGAGTGAAGTTCTCACTGTGCAATGGAATGTGTACTGTTCTAAAAGATCCAGTGTGCTGGACCGGATCTGGAAACCGAGACCTTTGCCTTTGACTACCAATGCTCCTATCAACTGGGTGTCTAGGGAAGAATCACGGTTAGCACTTACAGCTTTACTTCAGTCAGTACCTCTATCTCTCTCTTACTTTCCTTCACAGAAGGTCTCCCGCGCACTTTGCTCGACTAGCACTTCTGAAAGAAAGGATATTGGGGAGAAATAGCTAGCTAGAACCTGGAAAATTGTTTTCAGGGTGAACTTTTCAGTCTGCAGCGGAATGTGTGCTGTTCCGAAACTTCGGGAAGAGTAAAACTATATGGTGCACCGCCTTTTGTGAACAGGGCTCTATCGATATAAGAAGACAAATGCGGGATGTCCACATAATACTTCCTTGGTTTCTGTATGCAGTTAAAGAAGCAACGTGACAGTTAACCTCTGTAGCTGAGTGGTCAGTTAGCACTAAGATCCGGAACTGGAGAAGAAAAAAAAATACGAGGGCTATTCCGAAAGTAAGGTCCGATAGGTCGCGAAATGGAAACCACGGTAAAAATCAAAAATGTTTTATTTGCAACAGTTAGATACACCTTGCAGCTACTTATCTCCATAGTCGCCGACCCGACTTAGACGTGTATCGTAGCGTTGTACCAACTTTCCCATACCCTCGCTATAGAAGGCAGCCGCCAGTGCTCTCCGCCAATTCTCTACGCTGGCCTACGGCTCGTTGTCTTGTGCCGTAATGTTGTCTTCATAACCAGCGGTTCATGTGACCTGAGCTGAAACTCAAGAGGGAGACAATTACGGGCTGTATTGTGGGTAATCTCACATTTCCATTTGAAAACGATGCAGGAGCATCTTCATTGCCCCTGCAGAATGCGGCTGAGAATTGTCTTGAAGACGAAACAGCACGACAGTTATGTAATGTTAGCTGCATAGCTTCAGGGGAAATTTCTCACCAGGCCCCCGTACTTGGCGGCAGACACTATTTTCTAGACATCTTTACGCACTCACTGCGAGCTCAGAAATGAGAAGAGCGACGTGATGCTAACTGGGGTTATACTAGAGACACTACCCAACACATCTGTGCAAAGCTTTATCGGATTTTCATAGTCGTTTCCATTTCGTGACCGATCGGACCTTACTTTCGGAATAGCCCTCGTAATAGCACTTATTACCAGGACGTCAGAAACGGCAAGTAAATATGTATGCAGAGGTGCTCTGTCCAGACTGGAGTTTGTGCCCCAGAACGAAACACAACAGTTATGCTTGGCTGCTAGGAAATTTTGCGAACTATGTCATTAGAAACACAGTTGCAACGTTAGAAGATTTTATGATATGTGTGGCAGAAGACTGGCAATGGCAAGAAAAGCTTTTCTAAAGAAGAGAATTTGTTCACATGGAGTATAGATTTAAGTGCCAGGAACTCCTTCTTGAAAGAAAGTGTAGCCATGTATGGAAGTGAAACATGGACGATAAACAGTTCACACAAGAAAAGAATAGAAGCTTTTG
Organism: Schistocerca nitens; assembly: GCF_023898315.1. NCBI lineage: Eukaryota > Metazoa > Arthropoda > Insecta > Orthoptera > Acrididae > Schistocerca > Schistocerca nitens. Next base: position 246,667,293 of record NC_064621.1, read on the forward strand.
AAATGTGGTGCTACAGAAAAACGCTTAAGATTAGATGTGTAGATCACACACCTAATAAGGAGGTACTGAATGGAATTGAATAAAAAAAATTGTGAATAAATGAAGGGATCTTTTGGCAGAACACATTCTGAGGCATCAAGGGATGACCAATTTAGTTCTGGAGGGAAGCGTCAGAGATAAAACTCGTAGAGGTAGACCAAGAGCTGAATACAGTAAGCATATTCAGGCGGACATAGGTTCCAGTAGTTACTAGGAGATGAAGAGGCTTGCACGGGATAGAGTAGCCTGGAGAGCTGCATCAAACCAAACTTTAAGTTATAAAAATTCCATAAATACAAACATAATTTTCAAACCTCCGTCGGGATCAGCCACACAGTCCATGACTGCAGCGCCTAGACCGCTGGGCTAATCCCGTGCGGCTGAGTTGCTTTACATGACGCTGCAAACCATAAGTATCTACTATGTCTCATAGTATTTTTGTTATATTTGGAAATCAGGGAGGATTCATGTGGACATTGCGGCCCTTTCTTGCAGCAGTGTACCGTAGGTCTCTAGAAGAGCGTAGCGTTCCAAAGGACTGGAAAAGGGCACAGGTCATCCCCGTTTTCAAGAAGGGACGTCGAACAGATGTGCAGAACTATAGACCTATATCTCTAACGTCGATCAGTTGTAGAATTTTGGAATACGTATTATGTTCGAGTATAATGACTTTTCTGGAGACTAGAAATCTACTCTGTAGGAATCAGCATGGGTTTCGAAAAAGACGGTCGTGTGAAACCCAGCTCGCGCTATTCGTCTACGAGACTCAGAGGGCCATAGACACGGGTTCACAGGTAGATGCCGTGTTTCTTGACTTCTGCAAGGCGTTGGATACAGTTCCCCACAGTCGTTTAATGAACAAAGTAAGAGCATATGGACTATCAGACCAATTGTGTGATTGGATTGAGGAGTTCCTAGATAACAGAACGCAGCATGTCATTCTCAATGGAGAGAAGTCTTCCGAAGTAAGAGTGATTTTGAGAGGTGGCATGAGCCCCCTCTCATATTTCTATCTTACGATTCTCCTCTCTAGTTGCATGCGGTGGAGGGTTGCTTTTCCTTAACACGCGTACTTCCCACGCAGCGTCTCTCGTCACCCGGGTGGGCCGGTGACAGGCGGGCTCGGTGGAACTGGAGAGAGTTAAGCCGACGTGTGTGAGGCAGTCGAGTGAATGCTTTTCAGACGCCGACATTGTCAAGAGACACGCCCGCTGGGGTGTGAAGTAGCGGCTGGGCTAGAGGTTCCGTTACTTCAGAGAAACTTTGCGAAAACACTTTCTGGCGGGCTACCAGCGAGGCGTGGGAATGACTTGTGTACCCACGCAGTTGTGGCGGGAAAATTCCCGCACTTTCTGCAAAATCAGCACAGAAATTGGCGCCAAGAATCTCCATTGGTGGAATGGTAGTGCTCCGGCAATGGAGTGGAATTTCCGCCGGTTTTCGAGTTGCTGATTGGAACGTAACCACGGCCACTGTCGTGGGGGCGGGAATGTTCGGTGTTCGGCCTGTACGGGTGCTCTGAGTAGTCGGCAGTCGCCTTTCGGTCGAGGACGTCGAAGCAGCCAGCCCTCGCCTGCGGTACGCCAGATCGTGTTCTGGGAGATAAGAAGACTGTTGGTAATGTACGTCCGCAGCACCGGCAGATAGGGATTTTTCCTAGGTGATAATCAGAGCTCAGCAGAGCGCGCCTGTTCATCCTTTTCTAACTGTGTTCAGTTTCGAGTAACAGCAATTACTATTGGGTTAGCTGTGTGTCTCTCTTGAGATTTGAGTGGAAAGGAATTGGCTCCACATACCACTTCGTCTTAAACCTCAGGATCTAAGTTAGGGACAACTTCACCTTTATAGTGTTTGTATGAATCTCCAATTTTAGCCAATTTGATGATTTATAAATTTCCTGTGTTTCTTTTACTATTCTGTGTTTAAGCTTAATAAATCATATTGTTATTTTGAACAGAACTTTCATTCTGTTAATCGATAGAGCAACCCTATCATTCCTCACTATGCTAATGAAACCTTTGTTTATTTAACTTATGTATCAAATTAAATTATTGCAGGTGCCAAACTCTCTTCTACTCCACTAGCAGGGTTGATTAGAGTCAGTTCGCGTATTTTTTTTTATCCTTGTGCAACAGCAAAAGTCGGAGTTAGAATAGGGGGGGCTTAGAGCATGATTTACACATGTGGATTCTAGTAGAATTTAGTGATAAATACACTACTAGCCCCGGCACCTCGCATAATATGGCGACCCTTGGCCTCGGATCTTTCCTGTGAATCTCTGATAAACAAACAGGATTCTTAGTAGGAACATTCAATTTTTTTTCTCTCTATTTTTTTTAATGATTAATACCCAAGTTTTTTTTGTTTTGGTAGTTCCGCGTTTAGTTTTAAGTAGCGGCGCATGACTACAGTTTTTGTTTTCAGTGTATATATTTTTTGTTCATTGTTTTTTTTGTGTTTCGCTGATGTGGTGTCTGTACCGCATCGCACTTTGTCGGATTTGTGTGTGGTTTCTGTACCACATCATATTGTGTTTGTGATTACAGCGTTGGAACAGCGTTGTTGAAATTTTATGTTTATGTGTAAAAAATATATGGAGTAGATTAATTTTATTGTGCATTTTAGATGAATTTGTTTTTATGAATGATAACGAGAAGTAAGGCACGACTATTATCGGGCGAAGCTAAAACAAAAGAGGATAGCATAATGGATAAGGGGCAGTTTACTGACGGGAATAGGTTCGGAGATGAGATGGGCACATTTTTAGCAGGACAGGACGCCAGGGGCATTGATGAGGAAGGTGATTTGGACGCGATCTCAGAGCAGCGTTGCGGCCGTGATTATGATAGTGAAGTAGAGGATGAAACAGAGACAGGCACACAGGTCGAGACGGTAGCAGAAGTTTATAGTCAAACGAACGAGTGCAGACAGAGGCCAGCTCGGTCACGTCAGAGCTCTAGCACCCAGGTGTCCAGAGTTACATCGCCCATGTTTGAAGAGGATCAAGAAGATGACGTAAACCCAATACTGAGCTTCCTACGATCAATGAAAGAAGAAGCTGACGAACAGCGTAAGAGGGAGAAGGAAGAAGAGGAGAAACAACGTAAGAAGGAGAAGGAAGAAGCTGACGAACAGCGTAAGAGGGAGAAGGAAGAAGAGGAGAAACAACGTAAGAAGGAGAAGGAAGAAGCTGACGAACAGCGTAAGAGGGAGAAGGAAGAAGAGGAGAAACAACGTAAGAAGGAGAAGGAAGAAGCTGACGAACAGCGTAAGAAGGAGAAGGAAGAAGAGGAGAAACAACGTAAGAAGGAGAAGGAAGAAGAGGAGAAACAACGTAAGAAGGAGAAGGAAGAAGCTGACGAACAGCGTAAGAAGGACACGGAGGCAATAATTTCGCATATAGGGGAAATTCGTGGGGAATTATTAACAATAAAGAAAGAATGTGGAGAAGCAAAACAAATGTCAATGGTAGCACAAAAAGTAGCAGGCCTAGCCAAAACTGCAGCAACAGGGGCAATGAAAATCGCAAGAGTAACTCTTAAACTCGCAGGGCGCTTGCGACGTGCGACACAAGTCCACTCGAAATCCCTAGCGGCCTTAAAGACTCAAGGTAATATTGCGGTTACGAACATCACGAAACGAATGAAAGAAGTAGAGAGTCGGATAGCAAAACTAGAGCGAAATGGGCACACGAGCACTGCGCGTTCGGATACCAATGATGGAGCACACAGGATTGTGTCTCCGAGGAAAAGCCCGCCGTGCTCTAGCCCAGTGACAGCGTGCGGAACAAACAATGCACACGCAGAAACAGCGAGTAATAGCTCCAATAATTGCAGCCCACTTAGAAGAGTGAATGCTGAATGCCACTTCCACTGTGATACAGACGTAGCACATCACAGTTATCAGCAAGATAGATCAGGACACTCCGCAGACGTGCAAGTATCGGAAACGTCTGACAACACCAGTGCGAGGATCGGACAGAATTTTGATCACAATCACTTCCTGTCGATACTCAAATTCCAGAAGTTCAAAGATAATGGAGGGTCGATGCATCCGAAGAGCTGGGTGATGCAATTTACTAATTCATTACCGTCGTCATGGCCAACCCAGGCCAAATTAGAATTCATGTGTGGACACATCGAAGGCCAAGCCGCGGAAAAGATGCGGGGCGTGGCAGCGACGTGTCGGACTTATCAGGAATTTGTTGGTGCATTCCTGCGGACCTACTGGTCAAAGGAAACGCAAGACAGGATTAAAGAGGAAATAATATTTTGTCCTGAACTGGAAGTGTCCGGGCATAAGAGCGCAACCAAATTTTTTGATGATTTACTCAAGAAGAATCAGTTTTTATATAGTCCATACAGCAACGGAGAAATTATTAAATTTTGCTTTTCGAAATTGCCAGTTAGGTATCAACAGACACTTGTCGGGAAGTGTGGATCTGACATAGATGCATTCAAGAGTCTACTGCGCGAACTCGAAGTAGTCTTCGATAAACAAGACGCAAAGGACAGGAAGAAGGCGCAAAATAACAAATACCACGGGCCAGCAAGGGAAGACGACAACAGATCGCATAATCGCACTGGTCAGTTAGGAAACCAGGGTTACCGAGATCAAGGTTACGCTATTCAAGGTTATGGAAACCAGAGACACGGAAACCAGAACGTCAGGGAACAGGGTCAATCCAGACAAGCAATCTGGGACAGGAGGAATGACGAACGGCAAAGCGACCGTAATTGGAGGGAGCGAAATCAAGGACAACAGGAGAGCCAGGAGATTGAAATTAGACCTCCAAATCCTAATGCACGTCAGAGGAGGGGGAGTCTAAGAAGGGATTGACGCTAGTCCATAGGACTCCACCACTTCTCTCACATAAAGGAGTTCGTAGAATAGTAGTAGTGTAAGAAATGTACATAGTAGAATAGGCAAATATATGAACCTTTGTTCGGGGAACAATAATCGTTACATTAATAGATTAAGATTGCTAAAGTATTAACACGCTGCGTTGTCTTGCATAAGAATTTACTGCGGCTATCCTCTTTTTGTTTATGTTTGCGATCTCCAATGTCGATGGAGTAGGAGACACTACCTTTTCATGAGCAATGTTTTTGTCCTTTCCTATCTGGTGTCCATGTTAAGGGATAAGGATGAGTGACGAGACGTCGCACAAACGGGCGCATACAAGAACGTGCTCTTAGAAGCGTTCTGAGAGGTCGTGATACGCTCCATAGCGGCCACAACCAGTTCGTGAGACGTTCATACCAATGCTTGCAGGCACGCGTCAGTGCACTGCACGATTGTGGTATATTGCGCGATTTCGAGGGTGAATATGGGCAGTATAGTTTTTGCAGAGCTGCGCCGGTATCGTTGTCTTGCAAGTCGGGGTGAACCTGTGAGCATTTGACTCTAATGGTGCCCTAGACGAGAGAAATGAGGGCATAAAAGCCTACCATGCTAATGTGCTGGTTGGGGATTTAGCGTGCTGCTCGTTTTTGTCACAGATGAATCACCAAGGAATTGTACTTGGATATTCGTGACATACTGTGTAGCTGGCGTGTGTTGGGTGTCTGAATCCTCAACAGGAACCAGTCCTGGCTTGGTCATATTACATTGCTTCTGGAAAGGTGTACTTCGATCGCGAAAACCGCTTCACATAGAGAAGGAAGTTGCAACTATAAATTTATTGTCGTGTATAGCCATGGCTAACCCAGTCTCTGGAGTTTCAGTGAGGCGTAATGAAAACTCGGAGGTCATGTCGTACGGCGCGCACATCACTGTCGTCAATAGCGGCGAGCAGCAAGACATCTCAGCGTAACAGGAACTATGTAAGGGTATTGTATAAGGTAAATAAATAAATAAATAAATAAATAAATAAATAAATAAAATAAAATAAATAAATAAATAAATAAAAGGGAAAGTACGATACTAGGATAAGTTAAACTGTAGGATTTAACAATAACTAGATTAATATTGTGGGGGTTTTCTACCACAAGTGTGGCGTGCGCCTGTTGAGTTGCTATTTTTCAGGTCACCAAACCACAGACCCGAGATGGAGGGACGACGGGCGAGCGAAAGTAGCGTAGTTGCATGTTCTTTATAGCACAGTAAAACTTAGACCTGCATAACAACATAATTTAATTAAAAGACGTAGAATGTAGATCGTTGGGATATGGTAGTTAATTCTTGAAGCATGTCTACTGTCGATCTATATAATTAATAGTAATATTAGTGCGGGCCCGCACATTTAGTTGTTCATCCACTACAAAGCATCAGTTATCACACACCATGTACTTACTGAGATCGGTCTCTACACGTATATCAAAATAAATTATTTCCATGTCTAGATTAGATGTTATAATGATTGCCATAGATTAATAACTATAAAAGTAAAATAAGAGTGTCTGAAATGACAGACCATCAATGTTTCATTAGGTAAATTTATTATAACATAGAAGGTCATGGGAAAAAGTTAGGCATAAGACTTTTGTAAGAATTGTACAGATGACGAGGAACGTGGCAATGCAGAGGCCAGCCAGCGCAAAAACAAGAGGTCTTCGGCTACCTGCTAGAGGGCGAGCGTCCCGTCCTACACGCTGACAGTCACCCGGCTGCCTACCTGAGGGATTACACGGGACCCTTGCCCCGCCACAAGCGAAAGTGGGGCTGGCCGTTGACCCTGACACGCGACAGCCTGCTAGCTCTCCGGACGCGGCAGCCGCTTGGAGGGATTCCCTGCGGCAGACCACGTTGTCGTGAGTACACGAAGAAGATCACATATCGTGTCAGAACCTGCGCCTCATGTGCCTCAGGACAGAAAGGGACGCTCTATACTCACCTGTTTGGGTTTTTACAACTCACTAGCATTGGCCGATCTGCATACACAAAGCAGTATCGTGCCACACTAACAAATGTATGGTCTCATGTCTTACTTCTCCTCTCTATTAGAGAGCAGTTTTTAACAATAGTCGCTCCTAGTTCGATCCTGTATGGATGACCTCACACACTTGTGGAGTCACTCCACGTGCCATCATCCCTCGTCGAACTGCAATATTGGGAAACATAAAGTTCTGTCCAGCGAGAGAAGAGACCTAGACTAGTGATGTATCCCAACGAGTAGACCTCAGAGACAATTAATCGACGTGAGGAGAGCCTATCACTGTGTCTTCCTACCATACGGCCGTGATCATATGCGTGGGTCTGACTACAATCTCAACAGCGTACTGCAGACACTCCAGAACTCCCTATTGCTGTTGCCACAACGTAGCAACTACAACCGACGTTTAGCCTTATGTGATGTCAGTACAGTGGAATCAGTGAAGTGCCACGGATATTTCTAACAATGTGATTTAGTGCCTCATTCTCAGCACAGTCGTGAACTTTGTGCAATGTGCACGCACAATTTGATGCCCCATGAACCTTGTTTTTTTTGTTTTTCTTAAATTTCTTTCTCTTATGTTGTTTCTGTAATGTATGTTATACCTTGTATGCGTTTGTGTTTTACACTGTAATTCTTATTACAGATTACTGTATTGTTCTCCACATCATGTTTTTTTTGTATTTTGTGTTTATTGTTGTGTGTATGCTAACAGTGTGCCTGAAGTCCCCATAAACTGAAGCAGATACCACCACTGTCATTGTGAATGGACCATCAGTTCAGGGAACATTTTGTAAAGGTTATTCTTGCTGCAGGGAGACAGAATGAATCGGAGGTTGTAACTAGATTCTGAAAACTCACAAAGAGATTGTTAACTTAAATATTATCATGTGTGAGTGAGGTCAGGTTAGTTTAATGATTAAAATTGTTGTAACATCTTGGGCATTTAATTGCGGAGCACTCCAACTCTGATTGTAAAGAATAAACTGCTCCATATTTGGCTCAGATGCCCGGGCCATGTTTAGAGCGTGAATGTCTGCGTGAATCGGTGTTCGGAAGGGGCTCCCTGGGTATGGATGTGTGATGTGAGTGTTAGTGTTCCATATTAAGAAGGTGAAGTTGGCTACATCATAAATAATCCTCCCTCTATGAGTTGCATTTTTCAGTTGCAATGATCTTTTTTATAGAGTGCGGTATGTGGAGTCACTTTGTAAGATTGTTCTTGGGCGATTGACTCACTACCTTGCTCCTAAGTGAGCCAACCGCTCACCAATTACAATCTAAAATGGCGTAGGGGCAATGAGAGGTGGCATGAGCCCCCTCTCATATTTCTATCTTACGATTCTCCTCTCTAGTTGCATGCGGTGGAGGGTTGCTTTTCCTTAACACGCGTACTTCCCACGCAGCGTCTCTCGTCACCCGGGTGGGCCGGTGACAGGCGGGCTCGGTGGAACTGGAGAGAGTTAAGCCGACGTGTGTGAGGCAGTCGAGTGAATGCTTTTCAGACGCCGACATTGTCAAGAGACACGCCCGCTGGGGTGTGAAGTAGCGGCTGGGCTAGAGGTTCCGTTACTTCAGAGAAACTTTGCGAAAACACTTTCTGGCGGGCTACCAGCGAGGCGTGGGAATGACTTGTGTACCCACGCAGTTGTGGCGGGAAAATTCCCGCACTTTCTGCAAAATCAGCACAGAAATTGGCGCCAAGAATCTCCATTGGTGGAATGGTAGTGCTCCGGCAATGGAGTGGAATTTCCGCCGGTTTTCGAGTTGCTGATTGGAACGTAACCACGGCCACTGTCGTGGGGGCGGGAATGTTCGGTGTTCGGCCTGTACGGGTGCTCTGAGTAGTCGGCAGTCGCCTTTCGGTCGAGGACGTCGAAGCAGCCAGCCCTCGCCTGCGGTACGCCAGATCGTGTTCTGGGAGATAAGAAGACTGTTGGTAATGTACGTCCGCAGCACCGGCAGATAGGGATTTTTCCTAGGTGATAATCAGAGCTCAGCAGAGCGCGCCTGTTCATCCTTTTCTAACTGTGTTCAGTTTCGAGTAACAGCAATTACTATTGGGTTAGCTGTGTGTCTCTCTTGAGATTTGAGTGGAAAGGAATTGGCTCCACATACCACTTCGTCTTAAACCTCAGGATCTAAGTTAGGGACAACTTCACCTTTATAGTGTTTGTATGAATCTCCAATTTTAGCCAATTTGATGATTTATAAATTTCCTGTGTTTCTTTTACTATTCTGTGTTTAAGCTTAATAAATCATATTGTTATTTTGAACAGAACTTTCATTCTGTTAATCGATAGAGCAACCCTATCATTCCTCACTATGCTAATGAAACCTTTGTTTATTTAACTTATGTATCAAATTAAATTATTGCAGGTGCCAAACTCTCTTCTACTCCACTAGCAGGGTTGATTAGAGTCAGTTCGCGTATTTTTTTTTATCCTTGTGCAACAGCAAAAGTCGGAGTTAGAATAGGGGGGGCTTAGAGCATGATTTACACATGTGGATTCTAGTAGAATTTAGTGATAAATACACTACTAGCCCCGGCACCTCGCAATTTCAGGTGAGCCGCAGGGGAGTGTCATAGGACCGTTGCTATTCACAATATACATAAATGACCTGGTGGATGGCATCGGAAGTTCACTGAGGCTTTTTGCAGATGATGCTGTGGTGTATCGAGAGGTTGTAACAATGGAAAATTGTACTGAAATGCAGGAGGATCTGCAGCGAATTGACGCATGGTGCAGGGAATGGCAATTGAATCTCAATGTAGACAAGTGTAATGTTATGCGAATACATAGAAAGATAGATCCCTTATCATTTAGCTACAAAATAGCAGGTCAGCAACTGGAAGCAGTTAATTCCATAAATTATCTGGGAGTACGCATTAGGAGTGATTTAAAATGGAATGACCATATAAAGTAGATCGTCGGTAAAGCAGATGCCAGACTGAGATTCATTGGAAGAATCCTAAGGAAATGCAATCCGAAAACAAAAGAAGTAGGTTACAGTACGCTTGTTCGCCCACTGCTTGAATACTGCTCAGCAGTGTGGGATCCGTACCAGATAGGGTTGATAGAAGAGATAGAGAAGATCCAACGGAGAGCAGCGCGCTTCGTTACAGGATCATTTAGTAATCGCGAAAGCGTTACGGAGATGATAGATAAACTCCAGTGGAAGACTCTGCAGGAGAGACGATCAGTAGCTCGGTACGGACTTTTGTTAAAGTTTCGAGAACATACCTTCACCGAAGAGTCAAGCAGTATATTGCTCCCTCCTACGTATATCTCGCGAAGAGGCCATGAGGATAAAATCAGAGAGATTAGAGCCCACACAGAAGCATACCGACAATCCTTCTTTCCACGAACAATACGAGACTGGAATAGAAGGGAGAACCGATAGAGGTACTCAGGGTACCCTCCGCCATACACCGTCAGGTGGCTTGCGGAGCATGGATGTAGATGTAGATGTAGATGTAGACATTACAGCATTACTTTTTAACCACAAACTAAATATGTGACTTTTTTTCATGTTTGTATTTAAAATCAAAAGAAAAGGAAACGGTAATTAATCGATGTCTCAGTACCAACGCATATTACTAAGAAGACGAGCCTGAGGAGCTGTCCATGCCGTAGCCATAATTTTTATTAAGCTTATGTTTTAAATTTCCTTGTAACTTCCGCACTTACTAATAATTTCTTTGTCTCGTCATTGTGGAAACAGATAAGTGTTACGCAATAATAAGATAACATTAATTGTTTGCCTGTGTTTAATTTTGTAATTCCAGAAGAAATATCTTCTCTGAACAAAATTTTTTTGATTACATTTGTTACTCTTGAATTTCATAAGCCGTCTTCAAAATGTTGAAGTCGGATTGCTCAGTGACCAAAAGATTCGAGCTCAATTTATGCCCTTTCGTTAATCATTCTCTTAATACGGAAGGAACTATTTTCGCCAATATCGATGTCGGATTATATAAATTTCTACATTTTTTCAGTGTAAGAATTTCGTTAAACTTTCATAGTCAAGAATTACTGAACAATGACGGCAAACAACCAAAACGTATTAGCCTTGGATTTATCACTTTTTCACTGACGATGGAAGAATAATTACTGATATTTTTCATCTTTTCATATTACTAAAGTTTTCTTACAAAAGGCATTCATGCAGTTTGTAAGCATAAAAAATAATACCATCGCCGTTAGATATGCCTCCTCGACGCTGCAAACTACGCACGTGAAACTTTTAAATTATTCGCATTTTTCATTGCAGTTATGATACTCTCTGGAATATACCAACGGGTACTTTTATCCAGACGAATTGTCTAACAGAAAGAATTCCTGTTGCTTATTAGAAATCTAGTGTTTAAGAGACTGTGAAAAAGGAATCTCTAAGCAAGATTCTATGACGTACATCAAAAGCAAGACACAAATTTCGTAACTGACTCCCCGTCTCAGGTGCCGTGATCTCAGTTGTTGTAACAAATGAAGAAACGCAGTATGGAGCATTATTTCTTTTATTAACGAATACCAGTTTCAATCTGCTGTTCATATCATCTTCAGATCTGGCACCGCAAGGCGTTGTTTATCAACAGTGGTACGAATGATAAAACTCATGCAATCATAGCACTGTTGAAAAAATGCACTTCTCGGCGCCACATCTAAACATGGTCTGTAGCTCAGATCAAAATGGGCAGTCGTTAATAAAAGAAATTGTGATGCAGACTGTGGTTCTCCAGTTGTTAAGACACAAATTATTACTAACGAAGAGGAAAACTTCAGTACATGAAGATATGTGCAGGTACACAGGTGATAGTGTATAATATATTCTCTCCATATACAACATCAGTTTTGAGAACACAATGCAACGGAGAGAGCAGCACATATTCTGCGCAGAAACTTGGCCCTAAATGTTTTGTTTGTTGTTGAGCACCACGAGAAGGCGCTCATAAACTGGCACTGGACTCAATTACAGACCAGTGTCCTCATTGTGGACCTCAGCAGATACCATCTTCAGATTGCTCCCGCCGACACAATTTCAACACTTTTTGTGAACTGGTACTTAAAGCAGTATTAATCGTTCTTGAAGACCATAACTCCGTTGTCCTTTCGGTTTAGTTTTCTCGTTTATTACCAGATAAATTCTTTAATTTTTATATGTGAGGGGCGATCAAAAGTTTCCGTTCGAAGATCTACATTTATATCTATAGTCTGGGAGACGAGTCTTTGGTATTGACAGCTCGGTAGCACCTTTCCGTTGCCTAGCGACCGCAGGCAGGCAGCCAATGACGGCCTGACTTTGAGCGGGTAGCAAGGGCCACGTTGCCGCTCTGAAACCCGGTCGCGCGCGCTTATGAAACTTAACCAGTGTCTCGCGTGCAGGCGGTGCGGTCGTTCGTCGTTTGTCTGAAGTTGAATTCGCAGTTTATTTCGTTTTTGTTGTTTTCAGTGTTTCTTTGTTTATGTTTCGTTGTAAACAATGTCTAGTGCGGCGGGTAGTACCAGCCCAACACAAGAAGTGAAACGGAGGAAGAAAAGTGTGCTACACACCCAGGCCCGTGAATTCGTGTGCTCTGTGAGGGATTACTTTGAGAAAGAAAAGGACAAAGGTGGGCCCTTATTTCCTGTTGTTCAGGTTGTGAAGAGAACTGCAGCAGCATTGAAAATAAGTAAGAACACTGTTGTAAAGATAGGGAAAGAACAGTATAGTGTAGATTGTGACGAGAGTGGCACAACAAAGCTGCACACACCAGGAAAGAAGCGACCGAGAAATAAGCAGGTGACAGCTTTGGACGATTTTCAGAAAGACGCTATTCGTCGTCATATATACAGCTATTATAAGAGAAGGGAACATCCCACTCTATCTAAATTACAGGTGTCGCTTCAGAAAGACGATCTTTTTAAAGGGAGCAAATTTTCATTGCGTACAGTGTTGAAAGACATAGGCTTCAGCTATTCACTGTTTAACGGACGCAAAATATTAATGGAAAGGACAGATGTAGTTGCATGGCGGTGCAGATTTCTGCGCAGGATCATGGGTGTGGAATTCGAAAGTATAGTGTGGTTAGATGAAACTTGGGTCAATGCCAGCCATTCTTTACGTAGAGGCTGGAATGATGGAACGCCCGAGGGGACAATGGCAGCGCCTGTTGGCAAAGGAGGGCGTATTATTGTCTTACATGCAGGAACATCGAAAGGTTTTGTGCCAAACTGCTTGAAAATGTTTCGGTCAAAAAAGACGGGAGATTACCATGAAGAAATGAACAGTGTAGTATTTCAAGAATGGTTCGAGATATCGCTTATGACGAATCTGACAACTCCATCAGTGATTGTTATGGACAATGCGCCTTATCATTCCGTTGTTCACGATAAGGCACCAACCTTGGCAACAAAAAAAGACGATATCATTCAGTGGTTGAAACGGCGAAAAGTAGATTTCAGAGAAGATTTAAGGAAGGCGGAACTGCTCGAAATTGTGGCACAAAAGAAACCCCAATTTCCAACATATGTAATTGACGAGATTGCTAAAAGGCACGGGCATGAAATCGTTCGGCTTCCTCCATACCACTGTCACTTCAATGCAATTGAAGGAGTGTGGGCGCAGATAAAAAATTACATTGCTGCAAACAATAAAAAATTCACGATCTCTGAAGTGGAAACTCTCCTTCCAGCAGCTATCAATAAAGTGACAAGCGAGACGTGGACTAAAATTGTAAACAGCACTGCAAGTGCCATCAGAGAGGCGGCCAAAACCGAAGGGGTTGTGGAAGAATGCATCGAAAATTTAATTATACATCTGGGAGAGAGCAGTAATAGTTCGAGTAGTGCTGAGGAAGACAATGTCAAATCAGATTCTGACAGTGATGTGAGTGGTGTTTTTCCATTACAGTAACTACAACGTATTCAGGAATGTAAGGAGGGAGTTTGCTATCGATCTACAACCAGATCATCATATTGTGAGTACTTTCTTCAGATTATAACTCTTAATACACTGACCAATTATTCTGTAGCTTGTGGTAGAACAAATTAATAATGCTAATACTTAACAATGGAAACCAAAACTGCTAATGTTCAACAACTTGCGAAAATAGTTTTCATTTCAGTTGTGAAGTTTAACAAATAACTTTATTATGTTTCAGCATCTTAGATACTTGTACTAAATAGCTCTTATCAGTTTTCGAGTTAATATATTTCAAGCATCAACTTTAAATAAATTCACGCGTACCAATACGACTTGTATTTTGTCTCGCTTTTATTTCTGCTGCTAGAGAATGCGTGTAGCAGACAGGGCGCCGCGTGCTGTGAGCCACGTTCGGCAACAGCGCCGTCTGCCCGCCGGAACTGTCAGTACCAATCACTCGTCTCACGGACTATACATATATACCCCGCTATCCACCGTACGATGCGTGCCGAAGGGTACCCTGTAATACAACTAGTCATTTCCTTTCCTGCTCCACCCACAAACAGAACGAGGGGAAAAAGACTATGTGTATGCCTCCATGTGAGCCAAATTTCGCTTATCTTCGTGGCCCTTACGCGAAACGTACGTTGGCAGCAGTGGAATCTTTCTGCAGTCAGCTTCAGACGCCAGTTCTCTAAATTTTCGAAGTAGTGTTCCTTGGAAAGACCCTAGCCTTCCCTCCAGTGCGACCCATTTTAGCTCCCGAAGCATCTCCGTAATACTTGCGTGTTGTCAGAACCTACTGGTAACAAATCTAGCAGCCCACCTCTGAAGTTCTTCGGTATTCCTTCATTCCGACCTGGTGCAGATCCCAAACACACGAGCAGTACTCAAGAACAGGTCGCACTAGTGTCCCATATGCGGACATCTTTCCAGGTTAATCACACTTTCGCAAAATTCTTCCAATAATTCGAAGTCAGTCTTTCGCCTTTCCAGCTACAATCATTACGTGCTGTTTCCATGTCGTATTGCTTTGCAACGTTACGCCTAGATATTTAATCGACGTGATTGTGTCAAGCAGCACGCTACTAATGCTTTATTCGAACATTAAGGTTTGTTTTCCCTACTCATCTGCATTAACTTACATTTTTCTACATTTAGAGCCAGCTGTCATTCATTACACCAACTAGAAATTTTGTCTCAGTCATTTTGTATCCTCCTACAGGCACTCAACGATGACACATTCCCGTATATCACAGCATAATCAGCAAACAGCCGCAGATTACTGTCAACTGAGGTGAATCCGATCAAAAACGGCAGCTTTTTTTTTTTTTAAATAAAATCGTCCATGTACTGTTGTGATATTGGAATAAAAATTCAATACATTAATTTCACAACCTTGATAATGATATATTCGTCAATTACGTTGTTTTTAGTTTATAACTGCAGCTATTATTTTAAGTTAATTGTTGATCGGTTTCACCTTCTCAGTTGGGGCACATTCTATCACCATTTTATTCTGTATGCAGGTACGGTATCGGACTTGCAGTGGAGTGAATCCGATCACTATTTTGATTTTTAAGAAATATATTGCTGTATTTCCAAAAAAGTTTACAATTTCTAGGCTAAACAAATTTTCACAAACACATTAAACTTGACATTTTTGCTATAAAAACATTTGAATTCACGAAATTTGACAAACAAATGTTAATTTCTAGGTATTGCATGTCATAATCAACGTGATAAGTATTTACTCAATGTCATAATCATCTGCGCAGTGGCTAGCACGCTTGACTCGCATTCGGGAGGACGACGGTTCAATCCCGCGCCCGACCATCCTGATTTAGGTTTTCCGTGATTTCCTTAAATTGCTCCAGGCAAATGCCGGGATGGTTCCTTTGAAAGGGCACGGCCGAGTTCCTTCCCCGTCCTCCCCTAATCCGATGAGACCGATGACCTCGCTGTCTGGTCTCCTCCCCCAAACAATCCAATCCATAATCATCTATCCCTTCAAAAATAAATTTACTCGCCTTCTATGTTCTGGAACAACTTTTTTAATAATTTGGGCTCTTTCTACCTCAGTTGCATCGTCAGTTTCTGGCAAAACAAAATAAACATTACAATCTTTCTCAGAAATGTCATTTCATGGGTGTCATTAGAGATGCTTTCAGTTTTACCACTAAAAACCAGGAACCTTTTTTCGTAGGAAATTTTACTATGGTGAAATCATTTTCTTTAAATTCATGCCAATCTTTATCTTTCTCCTTGTCCATTTCTTCATTTTCATTTGACTTGTGCTGTTCTAGAACACTGTTAGATGTTCCGGATAGGATTCCCTGCTTGCAACCCCATCACTATCAATTTCACTGAAGTCGTTGACAACAATTCCTTTTCCTAGAGTTAATGCTGAACGCTTTGCTTGGCGCGGCTTTCCTTTTGTTTCATTTGAGCGAATCTGTTTCAATTGCATTTCGAAGGCTGCTGCCCAAGAAACTTCTGATAAGCTGGTGCCATGTTCATTGTTATCAGCTGCTTCTGGAATCTGTGAAATGACTTTACCGGGACAGAAAGGAAAAATTCCTGTTTTTCTGAACCCAGATATTACATTTAATTTGGATTTGATAGCTATATTTTCAAAGTTTTTTTTTTCAACAACCTAGGAAATTCGGATTTTGGCATCACTCCTCTATTCTTCCTTTTCCAATCATCTAGAACATTTCTCCAAGCAAGTTTTAAAGGTCTAAAAAAGGCCATATCACGTGGCTGACACAAATGGATAGAATTAGGTGGTAGAAGCACAAATTTAATGTCCTGTTCCTGGAACAGTTTAATCACATTATATGACAGATGACTCAAGAGACTGTCGCTTATAATCACTTTAAGTCCCTCTAGTTGCCAGGCATAAGGCAAGACAATTTCAACAAACCATGATTTATACATTGTTAGGTCAGACCAACAACTTTGATTCCTATTATAACCTGAACCAGTTAAGCCCCCTTCAGTCAAAGTGTTTTGCCCTATAAACTGTGTATGGTGGGAGGACTGAGCCGTCGGCAGCTGCTGCTATCATCACACTGATACTTGACTCAGAACTATCCACTATCCTTTCAGGATGTCTTATTCCTCGCTTCACTATTACTTTCACTTGTCCAGGATCGTCACAAAAGTTTCTCTCGTCATAGTTTATAATGTTGGAGGGAGGGACACCATTCAAGGTCACTTCAAGGTTTTTAAAATAATCAGTCACTGTTTCTTGGGTAACCGCTGCCTTTGTTCTCTACACATTTTCACTTGCTCTAAACGTTAGTTCTTTATTTCATTTCAGGAAAGATTTTACCCACTCTTGCCCAGGTCTATTGCCAGGAGATTTTTTCGGTCCTCCCTGCTCGATTAAGAGATGCCTGTACAATGTCCCTAACATCATTATTCGTCAAAGGAAACCCCCATTTCGCACAACACAATAATCCTTCAACCAGGTGTTGAAGGTAGACACTGGTTGGCTGTCTATTTCGTATTTGTACCGTTCCTTGAGTTTGTCATTTTAAGTGGTACATAGAGCTGCATATTGCTCTGAAGTTTTCTAGATGCTTAATTTTCGTGATTTGAGAGCTTTCACTGCATTTAGAAGAAATTCTGGTTTGCAGTTAGATTTCCTTGTTGGTCCCAGAACCTTTTGTTATACTCACATGATCGGATTCGCCCTACAAAAATGAAATTTTGAAATTAGGCCTGCATAGTGACTAAGCAGTATTAGCAATGAACAAAAAAACGAAACTGTATCACTTAAGACGTTCATATGCAAGCAATAATATTGCAACTTACCAGTTACACTTTGGAAGTAACAGGCGCCAGCAGAAGTTTTCACACTGTTGTGTTGACTACACGAGTGTAGCACAAGAATCAAACACCTACTGAGATTGCGATTTGCTGGTTGCGCGCACTCCAACACGCCATTGTTGTTGAGTCAAGAGTTCACGACAATGGTCAACTGCAATGTAATTGTTAAAATACTACGCTCTGTTATCCAAAAGTGGAAAAACTGGTAAATGATCGGATTGACACCACCTGATTGGATTCACCCCATTTTACGGTATAGCTTACCCTGACCTCCAGACCATTTATGTCCTATCATACATCCCTGGGCACTCTCACCGACGAACCAGGTTGTAGATACCCGTTTGGTAAAACACCTTGTCCTGCTATCTGATGAAATCCGTAACTGCCTGCTACACATCCTTGTACGACGGAGAGCGTCGATACTTCAGGGCCTTCTCTAAGGTACCAAAGGCATGATAATCGAGTGGGAACAGATCTGGACTATAGGGCGGGTGTGCAGGTACCTTCCACTTGAGTTGGCGTAACTTGTGCCTTTCGACATTTGCCTGAAGACATCCTCTGCAGTTACGATATTTGCGG
Organism: Schistocerca nitens; assembly: GCF_023898315.1. Taxonomy (NCBI): domain Eukaryota; kingdom Metazoa; phylum Arthropoda; class Insecta; order Orthoptera; family Acrididae; genus Schistocerca; species Schistocerca nitens. The sequence continues at coordinate 246,685,525 of NC_064621.1, forward strand.
TATGGGGAAGTGCGCTATCGTGAAGCAGTAGCAACCCTTGATGTGCAAAATTCTACAACGATGGTTTCGAGAGTCGTGGTGCCCCATACACACTTTTTATGGATATCTGGCAGCGTTCGTCTTTCAGTAGTCAAGAAAAAAATAACAACTCATAGATCATGTTTGGACGCATTTGGTAATAACGTCGCCATTGTTAACGTTTCGGAGTTTACCACATGACTGCCACGCTAATTCCTTGCCCTTACTTTTCTTTCTTTGGTTCAAATGGCTCTGAGCACTATGGGACACAACTGCTGAGGTCATAAGTCCCCTAGAACTTAGAACCACTTAAACCTAACTAACCTAAGGACAACACACACATCCATGCCCGAGGCAGGATTCGAACCTGCGACCGTAGCGGTCGCGCGGTTCCAGACTGTAGCGCCAGAACCGCTCGGCCACCAGCGGCCTTTCTTTCATTATTGTGATTGCATTTCACTGCCCCTATGGGTAGGGAAGGGTTGGCAGTGGCACAATTCGCCGCTCTTCAGCCGAGTGATACATTTAATAAAAAGATGAAAACAATACATATCAAAGGCGGTAAAGGGGGACGTAGAACATAGTAAGGAGAGACAATGGGCGTTAAAACATACATGTACATGGATACGTTAATGTGGGACAGTTAAAAAAGTCCACATAAAGTTAAAAAACACAGTTGGCGATTTGCTTAGCATGAAAAAAATCAATGAAGTCACTTGCACAGGTGAAAGGTTGGCCACAGTATTAAAATACATAAGAACGACGACACTAAAAAACCACTGCACGAGATGGAGCACACATAACAAGAGAAAAAACTGCCGAGAGGGACCTGCCGAGGGAGAGGAGGCTTGAGAGGAAGTAAAAGAGGTGACAGGAGGGGCAGAGGGAAGGAGGGCTCGAGAGATTCGGAGGAAAAGCAAGGGGTTGGGGGCGCACCAAGGAGAAGTTGATGGGTGGGGTGAGAGAAAGAGAGGGATGGCAAGTCAGGAGGGAGCACAGAGACGCAGAAGGGATGCACTGGAAAGGGAGGGTGTGGAGGAGGGAGGAAAAACCGGTCAGGGGAAGGGGGGAGGGAAGGGGAGGGGAGAGGAGAGGAAGCCCTTAGGATCAAGGATTTTTTTATATGAAGGATGGTGGAAGGATGCAATCCCCATGTTTGGCTGAACAGAAGTTTCAGGAAACGGAGTCTATTGTGGGCTTTGTGTTGGATCGTAATGAGAAGGTGAGTCCAGGTGAGTTGATGGTCGAGGGTGACGCCAAGATATTTCAGGGTAGGAGTGAGGTGGATAGAACAACCATAAACGGTGAGGTAAAAATTGTGGAACCAGAAGGGGTGGATGGTACGATCTGTGATGATTTCCTGGGTATTTGCAGGGTTGATGCGAAGGAGACATTGGTTGTACCAGGCGGTAAACTGGCCGAGGTGGGTTTGAAGAGTAGATTCCTTGCCTACATATCAGAGCTTATATATCTGCATCGGAGTAGCCCTACATTGCATTTCTGCAACAGCAACACCCTCAAATGGAATCTTTTTCCATCACCTCTTATGTTTCGTAACATGGCCTGAGCTTCCAGTTGGTGCACATCGACAGCGCAGAAAGATACGTATATAGCTTCTTTTCTGTGTTTAATTTGTAGATTCTTATTTAAATTGCGTGTGAGTTTCGTATAGGAGTTGTAATTTCGAGTTTTAGTTACTGTAATCGTAATTTCAGGCAGATTGTAGCGCAGTCGTTAGGCATTTGTACAGGTTAGTTCATACATTCTTTGCGTGTTTCCCTTGCGTTATCTAGGCACGGACTCGTGTTTCAGTAACTGTTGTTCAACATCGATTAGAATGGACAGGGACTGTGATTGCTGTGTTCGGATGAGGGCTGAGTTGGCATCCCTTCGCTCACAGCTACAGGTGGTGCTGACTTCGGTCGCGCAGCTTGAGGCTGTTGCCAATGGGCACCACTGTTGGGAGCCGGACTTGGGTATCACGGGGATGTCAACCTCGTCCCGTCTGTCCCCAGATCGGTCTGCTGCTGTGGTTGCCCTGGTTGCTGCCCGCAGTGGGGCTGAGCCCTAACCTGTGGTTGATTGGGAGGTCGTTCCAAGGCGTGGCAGGCAGCGAAAGACGTCCACGGAGGCTGATCAGAAAGCCTCCCTGGTGCGTCTGACAAACAGGTTTCAGGTACTGTCTCTGGCTGAGCCAGATGCAGCTGCCTACCCTGTTTCAGAGGATGATTCTCAGCCTTCAAGGTCCGGGCAATCACAGAGGGTGGGCTTATTGGTAGTTGGGAGCTCCAATGTTAGGCGCGTAATGGGGCCCCTTAGGGATATGGCGGCTAAGAAGGGGAAGAAATCCAGTGTGCACTCCGTGTGCATTCCGGGTGGAGTCATTCCTGATGTGGAAAGGGTCCTTCCGGATGCCATGAAGAGCACAGGGTGCAGCCAGCTGCAGGTGGTGGCACATGTCGGCACTAATGACGTGTGTCGCTTTGGATCTGAGGAAATTCTCTCGGGATTCCAGCGGCTATCTGATTTGGTGAAGGCTGCTGGTCTTGCTTACGAGATGAAGGCAGAGCTCACCATCTGCAGCATCGTTGACAGAACCGACTGCGGAGCTTTAGTGCAGAGCCGGTGGAGGGTCTGAATCAGAGGCTCAGACGGTTTTGCGACCGTGTTGGCTGCAGATTCCTTGACTTGCGCCATAGGGTAGTGGGGTTTCGGGTTCCTCTGAATAGGTTAGGAGTTCACTACACTCAGCTGGCGGCTACACGGGTAGCGGAGGCTGTGTGGCGTGGACTGGGCGGTTTTTTAGGTTAGAAGGCATCGGGAAAGTATGTGGTGGGCTGCAATCTCAAAGGTTCAAAATGTCTCTGAGCACTATGGGACTTAACTTCTGAGGTCAGCAGTCCCCTAGAACTTAGAACTACTTAACCTAACTAACCTAAGGACATCACACACATCCATGCCCGAGGCAGGATTCGAACCTGCGACCGTAGCGGTCGCGCGGCTCCAGACTGTAGCGCCTAGAACCGCTCGACCACCACGGCCGGCGCAATCTCAAAGGGTGCATGGCAAATACAGAACGTGCTTGGATCAAGGAACAGTCTTAATTGTAGTTGTAAATTGTTGTAGTTGTGCTGGGAAAGTCCCTGAGCTTCAAGCGCTAATAGAAAGCACAGAAGCTGAAATCGTTATAGGTGAAGAAAGCTGGCTAAAGCCTGAAATAAGTTCTGCAGAAATTTTTACGAAGTCTCAGACGGTGTTCAGGAAAGATAGATTAGGCAGAATTGGTGGTGGAGTGTTTGTGTCTGTCAGTAGTGGTTTGTCTTGTAGTGAAGTCGAAGTAGATACTCCGTGCGAATTGGTATGGGTGGAGGTTATACTTAACAGTCGAACTAAGTTAATAATTGGCTCCTTCTACCGACCCCCAGACTCAGATGATATAGTTGCTGAACAGTCCAGAGAAAATTTGAAAATACCCCACTCATACGGTTATAGTTGGTGGGGACTTCAACCTTCCCTCGATATGTTGGTAAAAATACTTGTTCAAAACCGGTGGTAGGCAAAAAACATCTTACGAGACTGTCCTAAATGCTTTCTCCGAAAATCATTTCGAGCAGTTAGTCCACGAGGCCACGCGATTTGTAAATGGTTGCGAAAACACACTTGACCTCTTAGCCACAAACAATCCAGGGCTAATAGGGAGCATCATGACATACAGGGATTAGTGATCACAAGGTCGTTGTAGATAGGCTCAATACCGTTTCTTCCAAATCCACCAGAAACAAACGCAAAATAATCTTATTTAAAAAAGCGGATAAAGTGTCACTAGAAGCCTTCCTAAGAGACAATCTACATTCCTTCCGAACTGACTATGCAAATGTAGACGAGATGTGGCTCAAATTCAAAGATATAGTAGCAACAGCAATTGAGAGATTCATACCTGATAAATTGGTAAGAGATGGAACTGATCCCCCGTGGCACACAAAACAGGTCCGAACGCTGTTGCAGAGGCAACGGAAAAAGCATGCGAAGTTCAGAAGAACGCAAAATCCCAAAGATTGGCTAAAATTTACAGACGCGCGAAATTTGGCACGTACTTCAATGCGAGATGCCTTTAATAGCTTCCACAACGAAACATTGTCTCGAAATTTGGTAGAAAATCCGAAGAAATTCTGGTCATATGTAAAGTACACAAGCGGCAAGACGCAGTCAATACCTTCGCTGCGCAGTGCCGATGGTACTGTTACCGACGACTGTGCCGCTAAAGCGGAGTTATTGAATGCAGTTTTCCGAAATTCCTTCACCAGGGAAGACGAATGGAATATTCCAGAATTTGAAACACGAACAGCTGCTAGCATGAGTTTCTTAGAAGTAGATACCTTAGGGGTTGCGAAGCAACTCAAATCGCTTCATACGGGCAAGTCTTCAGGTCCAGATTGTATACCGATTAGGTTCCTTTCAGATTACGCTGATACAATAGCTCCCTACTTAGCAATCATACACAAGCGCTCGCTCACCGATAGATCTGTACCTACAGATTGGAAAATTGCGCAGGTCGCACCAGTGTTTAAGAAGGGTAGTAGGAGTAATCCATCGAACTACAGACCAATGTCATTGACGTCGGTTTGCAGTAGGGTTTTGGAGCATATACTGTATTCAAACATTATGAATCACCTCGAAGGGAACGATCTATTGATACGTAATCAGCAAGGTTTCAGAAAACACCGTTCTTGTGCAATGCAGCTAGCTCTTTATTCGCACGAAGTAATGGCCGCTGTCGACAGGGAATCTCAAGTTGATTCCGTATTTCTAGATTTTCGGAAAGATTTTGACACCGTTCCTCACAAGCGACTTCTAATCAAGCTGCGGGCCTATGGGGTATCGTCTCAGTTGTGCGATTGGATTCGTGATTTCCTGTCAGGAAAGTCGCAGTTCGTAGTACTAGACGGCAAATCATCGAGTAAAACTGAAGTGATATCAGGTGTTCCCCAGGGAAGCGTCCTGGGACCTCTGCTGTTCCTGATCTATATAAATGACCTGGGTGACAATCTGAGCAGTTCTCTTAGGTTGTTCGCAGATGATGCTGTAATTTACCGTCTAGTAAGGTCATCCGAAGACCAGTATCAGTTGCAAAGCGATTTAGAAAAGATTGCTGTATGGTGTGGCAGGTGGCCGTTGACGCTAAATAACGAAAAGTGTGAGGTGATCCACATGAGTTCCAAAAGAACTCCGTTGGAATTCGATTACTCGATAAATAGTACAATTCTCAAGGCTGTCAATTCAACTTTGTACCTGGGTGTTAAAATTACGAACAACTTCAGTTGGGAAGGCCACATAGATAATATTGTGGGGAAGGCGAGTCAAAGGTTGCGTTTCATTGGCAGGACACTTAGAAGATGCAACAAGTCCACTAAAGAGACAGCTTACACTACACTCGTTCGTCCTCTGTTAGAATATTGCTGCGCGGTGTGGGACCCTTACCAGGTGGGACTGACGGAGGACATCGAAAGGGTGGAAAAAAGGGCAGCTCGTTTTGTATTATCACGTAACAGGGGAGAGAGTGTGGCAGATATGATACACGAGTTGGGATGGAAGTCATTAAAGCAAAGACGTTTTTCGTCGCGGCGAGATTTATTTACGAAATTTCAGTCACCAACTTTCTCTTCCGAATGCGAAAATATTTTGTTGAGCCCAACCTACGTAGGTAGGAATGATCATCAAAATAAAATAAGAGAAATCAGAGCTCGAACAGAAAGGTTTAGGTGTTCGTTTTTCCCGCGTGCTGTTCGGTAGTGGAATGGTAGAGAGATAGTATGATTGTGGTTCGATGAACCCTCTGCCAAGCACTTAAATGTGAATTGCAGAGTAATCATGTAGATGTAAATGTAGATGAAGCAAAGATAAACTTTGCTTTTGGTTTCCAAAAGTGAAGAGATAGGTAATGAATTACAACCCTCTTGAAGCGTGAGTAAATGCAACATAATGCCTGTGTGAAAGACAGAGAACCTAGCAGGTAGAGATCTACATGATCAATGGTGAACTTCCAAAGCCTGTCACATCACATACATTAAAAAATTATCAATGTTATTGCAACAGACAGTAGTGTAACAACCTTCACGCAGCCCCACTCTGATATCACCCAAGATGGCGGCCATGATGTCAGCTGATGACACGAGTACCATTATCCAAGATGGCGGCTTATGGCAGGAAAGTGTCACGCCCCCCTGCCACGCCCCCCTGCCATGCTCCCCTGGTGGGAAATTGAGTTATGTGCTTCTACGCCCCCCCCCCCTTTCCGACTTTTTGCATGATGGCGCATCATCCTCTTGGAAAATAGGTGGGAATTTCGAATTTTGGAGGGAATTTTGCTCTAAGAGCTTACTCCTGTAGCTGAGGGTGAGTTAGTATGGTTTTGCCCTCACTAGAGACTGCTCATGATGTCATTCAATTCGAATATAATTTGTTCAAATTTGTATAAATCTGTTTAAATTTGCTGAAATATTATTAAATTTATTGTCTACCTACAGCAGTAGCGGCTTAGTGTGGTGTTACCGCCACAAGTGGCCGAGGTATCATTGCTTGTTGGGTTGTCAGTGTGGAAGGAGCACGTGTTCAATTAGCGAGATGTTGGTGCCAGACACGGGGTGTTTTAATAGCTGTATTACATGCACTCAGTCAGCTGAGAAGTGCATCCACATCTCACTGCAGGAAGAAAATGGTCCTGCAAATAAATGCTTTGCATTAGATATGCATTACACACTGCATGGAAACATCTGTCTCAGCTCCCTCTCCACAAGAGACAACTGCCTGAAATCCAACAGACCAAACAACTGAGCTACTTCACGAATTCCCTGTGATAGGTCACGTGATCATGCAGTTCAGTCAATAGGAGTACAACAGCAACATGGTGACCTCGCGTGTTTTCCTAGCTGCACATGTGCCCCAGTCTCCCCCCCCCCCCCCCTCCCCTGTGGTCTGGAACGGAAAATTGTCGGGAAAAGGAATCATCCTGTTCTGGGCTGTTGGAGAGATGAAGGAGTGTACTTTATTTATTTTTTTAACAATCTATTAAGGGACGGATTTCGCCTAGTTTATTTATTATGCTGATACAAATAACTCATCCTGACGTGCTTGGCGTCACAATATACTGTTTACAGACCCAGAAACTACTCGTAAATAATGCAGTACACTGATGTGCAGAGACGCAAACAACTCGTAAATTACCGAAATAATCCAGTACACAGCATAAATACGTGCAAACTACTCGTATATCACCGAAATAATGCATGTGTAACGCTATGCAAACACGCTCACAACGCTTAAACACCCGAAAACAATGAAGTGCACAAACAGTGCTTGTAAAAAACGCAATGTGTCAGTGATTCTAACCCTGATTCTACTGGATGGAAAGACTAAGTGCACCCCTTAACACATGGAAACTGTCCAGATGCGGGACAAGGTTAGCTTAGTCTACTTTATTTATTTTGGTCGGGAAACTAACTCAAATATCGATCCTAATTACGTAATTAATCACAAAGATTGGTTCTAATTACACAACTATATGCATAGTGCTACACAAGGACATTAAAAAAGCGCAATATACCGCAAAATCTGACTATACCATACAACTGGTGTTATCCTGGTGGTAAAAGAAATTCGCAATACCACTCGAAACCAGTGAGAGAAACACTCAAACTCTACCCTATACCTACAGGCTGGGGGGGGGGGGGGCGGAGGTTGGTGTGTAAGGATATATGTTCAACTGACGAGATGCTGGTGTTGGACAAAAAGTGTATTACCTGCAAGCGTACAGTATCTATTGCTGTTTGACATCGGAGTTCACTACACATGCCTACTAAAAATCACCCTACAGCCCAGCTAACTAAAGCCAAGACACGCTGTCACACCTGATGGGAAAAAAAATGCATGACAATTCTAATTACACTTTGAAATTGTCATGAAAAAACCAGCACTCATATTGAATGGGTCATAATACAGCACATGTACTGGGGAAAATCGTCATCCTAAAAGACTGCAGTTAAACATGCATTCTCCTCCATGTACAACATGTACAATCACAAACTGCCGAAAATCCACCTACGGGATGGATGGACTGAGGGAGGGAGCTACTCTGCCGACAGCCTCCCAGCTTGTGATGGCCGCTGTCCACCTTGAAGCGATAGTCTGCTGTGTTGGCAGAAGAGCCAACACCGTGTTGCTAGATGAGGCCGAAATGCACGCGTTTAATTACACGCAGACTGGCGTGAGGTCTGGAACAATTAAAGGAGTTGAGTCTAATAAGAAAAGAAAGTAGTTCTTGGAATACTTAACTTTAATCCATAATTGGTGTACATCGCTCTTGATGGTACATGTTTTATAATTTCAATATTAACTGGTAATGGCACCTTGCTAGGTCGTAGCAAATGACGTAGCTGAAGGCTATGCTAACTATCGTCTCGGCAAATGAGAGCGTAATTGTCAGTGTAGCATCGCTAGCAAAGTCGGCTGTACAACTGGGGCGAGTGCTAGTAAGTCTCTCTAGACCTGCCGTGTGGCGGCGCTCGGTCTGCGATCACTGACAGTGGCGACACGCGGGTCCGACGTATACTAATGGACCGCGGCCGATTTAAAGGCTACCACCTAGCAAGTGTGGTTTCTGGCGGTGACACCACATTCCTCCCCCGCAAATCGGCGAACGGCCGTGTTATAAGGCTTCCGCCCGCCGTGGGGAGGACCCCATGTTGACGTATGCGACGAGGTGGGGAGCCTAACAACAGGCGAGGCTGTGCCACCCGCACCCGGCCATTCGGTCCGAGGGGAGCTAGGAAACGCCTGAAAACCTAGTCCAGTGTGCACGCCAACATGCGGTGTATGCGGCCGTAGAGAGACAGGAGGGGCCGAAGGGTCGACCTCCATCGCGTTGGGGTACCCGACGGGCGAAGACGCCATCTGGTCCGGAGCGGGCAAGAGTTCCATGTCAGAGGACAGCTGGTCACGGGAAGCGATCGGCGGCGCGTGACCCAGGGAGGCGCCCGGCGGCTGCAGCGATGCGTCCACTGCGGGCGGCGCCGGCGGGAGGACCGGCGGTGGCGGCGGCGGCGGCGCGTCGCCATGGGGCTAAATGGAAGGCATCGTCGGTAACACCTGGGGATGAGGCGAGCCAGTAGATGGGTCCCCAGGGCGCTGACATGACGGCACCATCGCTGAAAGCAGACGGGGAGCGGCAGAACCCGTGCGACGACAGAGGCGCAGCTGATTGAGATGCCGACGCACCTCACCAGAGGCCCCCAAAACCAGATACATAGCGCGGCCGAGGCAGCGAAGAATGCGCCCTGCGAGCCAACGCCGTGAACCTCGATAGTTGCGATAGTAGACAACGTCGCCTGGGGCAGAAGCAGGTGGCTGCCGCTGCACAGGAACCTGATGCGGCGGATGCAGCAAAGACATCAAGGTTCGATGAAGACGACCGTGGAGCAACTCAGCCGGCGAGCGACCATCTCGGGGCTGAGAGCGATACGAGGACAAGAAGAACAATAACGCGTCCTCCCGAGAGCTTCAACATCTGTGACTTGAAAGTCCGGACCAATCGTTAAGCGGCACCATTTGACTGAGGCGAAAACGGCGTGGATGTCAGATGTTGAATACCATTGGCCTTGCAGAATGACTGAAATTCTGCGGCGAAGGCAAGTCTTGTATGGCATGGAGGTGCTCTGGACTGGGATGTATGCCTTGGGCATTGATTACATGTCCCAGGTAGGGTAAGTCACGAGCAAAAAACACACATTTGTCCTTCCGCAAGCGAAGACCAGTTTGTCGCAAGACCTGAAATAATGTTCGGAGATTGGCTAAATGTTCTTCTTCTGTCTTTCCGGAGATCACAATATCGTCCAGTTTGCTGCCGTAGGGACCGAGGCACAAACAGTTGGCAGATATTGCTGAAACAATGCAGGGGCGGATGCACACCCGAATGGCAGTCTTTTGAATCGATACAAACCAAGATGCGTGTTAACCACCAAAACGCGCTGGGATTCTGCGTCCACCGGTATTTGCAAGTACGCATCTGCTAGGTCCAACTTCGAAAAATATTTACCCGGGCACAGTTTGTCAAAAAGATCTTCCGGGCGGGGTAAAGGATAAGTTGCAATCACTAGTTGTGGATTCACCGTTGCCTTGAAGTCCACACAAAGTCTCAATTTTCCGGAAGGTTTTGGCAAAATTACTAAGGGTGATGCCCAGAGAGAAGCCTACACACGTTCAATCACACCTTGTGATTCCAAATCGTGTAATGTTCTTGCGACCTCATCACGCAATGCGTGGGGAACAGTGCGCACTGAAAAATTTCGGTTGTGCGTTTACTTTCAGTTCCAAATGTGCTTCATAGTTCTTAGCGCAACCAAGGCCCGGTGCAAAAATGTCAGCAAATTCTTCACATAGACGAGAAACACTGGCTGAAGGCACAGTCTGGTTCACTGATAGGACCTGATTGACTATAGACAAGTTACACAACTGAAATAAATCTAAACCAAACAAGTTCACAGCAGAAGAAGAACGAAGGACGTAAAAAGACACAACTTTTGTTTGTCCCTTGTATGTGGCAAGAAGGCTGCACTGTCCTAACACAGGGATATTCTGACCGGAATAGCTAGTTAACTTAACATTTGCGGCACGCAAAGGAGGTGTGCCCAGTTGTTTGTACGTGTCGTTATTTATCAATGAAACTGCAGCTCCGGTATCGAGCTGGAATGGTATCACGCGGCCATGAATGTCCAAGTCTACAAAAAGTTTATTGTCCTGCTGACGACAAGAGCGACTGTCTCGTGCAACGTGAACTGACACTGGTACAGAATCACTTGCGACTTGACGTGATTTCCGTCGATGTCGACACACACTTTTTGTGGGACGAACACAGTCACCGTTAGATAGAGTGGCACTGGACGGAGTGGAATGAACCACATGAATGGCCATGGGCGAAGGCTCACGAGCCCGAGTATTCTTGGTTCGATTCCGGCGCGAAGCAAAGGGCCTGGAATGGTTGTTAGTGTCCGATCTTAGCTTTTTCTGGCAAACACTCTGAACATGTCCTTTTTTATTACAGAAAAAGCAAATAGCTTGGCGTGACGGGCAATTCTCACGCGAATGTCTAGTAGCACACCGTGGACATGATTTTAGCACTGCATTTGCGTGCTTGCGCGGCACACGTAGCGGAGGGCTTGGCGGCAGCTGCGCGGACGGGCGCGAGGGCTGTTTACTGTTCCGTACAGCTCGCCCGGCGGGCCAGTTAACGTGACACACGGCTGGCGAAGTTGCAAACGATTCCTGAGCAAAGTCAAGTGTGTCCTGCCTATCCAATATGTCTATCACTTGTTGAAGGGAGGGATTGACTAGTTTCAAAATCTGTTCCCTTATACGAACACCAGAAACGTTCTGTGCAATTGCATCACGCACCATAGTATCTGAATAAGGGAGTCCACATTCACACTCAAAAGCACAATCCCTAGTAAGGCCTTGCAAAGTTGCAACCCACTCCCGATTAGTTTGACCGGCCGTACGTTTTGTACGAAAGAACGTATACCATTTGGCAACTACATTGACTGATTCTTTGAAATATGCATCTAATGCCGACAAAATTTCTTTGTAGGACAGAGTTGCTACGTCGCATTGGGGAAATAATTTCACTATCACTCGGTACGTGGACACGCCGACGCACGCAAGCAAAAAAGGCTGCCGCTCATTACCTTGAATTCTGTAGGCGGCGAGATGGAATCCAAATTGGCGTGACCACTCCGTCCAGCTTTCCAGTGCTGCATCAAAAGGACGAAAAGGTGGTGCAACTGCATGTTGTGGCTGCAGTAGCGGTGAAGCAGCGGCTGCCGCATCGTTTTGCAGTGCACATTGACCCTGAACGAGCTGTCCAAGGGCATCCAATAAGGCCTGCGTCTGCTGATTCTGCAAGCGATAAAATTCGGACAGTACATCTGGAGATTGTGGCGAAGCCATGACAAGTAAATTAGGGCAATACGAACGCTAAATCCTCGTCGCCATGTGCTGTGTTGGCAGAAGAGCCAACACTGTGTTGCTAGAGGAGGCCGAAATGCACACGTTTAATTACACGCAGACTGGCGTGAGGTCTGGAACAATTAAAGAAGTTGAGTCTAATAAGAAAAGAACGTAGTTCTTGGAATACTTAACTTTAATCCATAATTGGTGTACATCGCTCTTGACGGTACATGTTTTATAATTTCAATATTAACTGGTAATGGCGCCTTGCTAGGTCGTAGTAAATGACATAGCTGAAGGCTATGCTAACTATCGTCTCGGCAAATGAGAGCGTAATTGTCAGTGTAGCATCGCTAGCAAAGTCGGCTGTACAACTGGGGCGAGTGCTAGTCAGTCTCTCTAGACCTGCCGTGTGGCGGCGCTCGGGCTGCGATCACTGACAGTGGCGACACGCGGGTCCGACATATACTAATGGACCGCGGCCGATTTAAAGGCTACCACCTAGCAAGTGTGGTGTCTGGCGGTGATACCACATAGTCCTTCATCAACACAAAATCAGGTGTAGAGATAAAAGGGCGGCTTTCCTAAATGCATCTTGGTCATCTAAAGTATAGTGACGCAGCCACCCCTAATGGTTAGGAGGCGCTGCTGCTGCGACGAGGTGTCACATACTAGATAGGTCCCCAGTATCTCCAATAGGCCTCTCTTTCTGGGATGGAAAACAATTTTGTTTAACGTCACATTGGATGCTCCAGCTGGGACCGGTCTCGTAGAGAAGTCGCCCCCATTCTGCGCATGATTATTTAACATCAACTCAACTCCTATAATAAAGCAACTATTAAAAAAAGGGAAAAAACATTCACAATGATAATAAATTTCCTCTTTCTACGAAAATATAAAAAGTCCATTTTCATTTAGTTTTATGAGCAAAATCGGTATAGTTTTTTACGTATGACTGAGATACTTATCCTGTCTGCATAGACCTTTACGTGAAAATTCTAAAAAAATAGAGGAAACTGATATTTCCACATGTGAATACCGATGTCAGTGATATAACAGATTCCAAATCATCCTTGTAATTTACAAAAACAACTAAGGTGTTTCTCTTGTCTAGAGAACCAGCAAAAGTGTTCTCCACCTATCTTTCACCTGCTAGATGCACTCAACACTCACCACAGTCGATTTTCTCTCAACCAAATAAAAATGGGAAATGTGAAGAAGCAATCAACTGGCTAATTTACATGGGAGGGAATAGGTCCAGCGCAAACACATGTCCATACTGAATCTCTTCAAACGATCAGAAAAGCTGTCCAACACATACTAAGTATTAGTCCACTATTCGGCCATCTACAGGGCGACATGGCTAACTCAACTACATTCATGCATTGCAACAGGTCTCACCATTCAGACGGCTCCTGCCATTAGTGGGAAACGTGAATCATTCCCGCCACAGGCCACTGCCGCCGCCGTGCCAAGCATGCGTAGACAGAATCATCCTACAAAATCGGTCACGTATGTCTTTGATCGCTATACTTGCAATTAAAAGATAGAATTGTGGTCTAAGTTGAATGACATTCAACAATGAGCAAAGTATCGGAAATACACCCTGCTGACAGCTATTGGTCTGGAAATACTATTCTTATGACTTGATATACTCTTCCCATGCCGTCACAGTACCCCACATCAAATCCATACCATCCTTACAACTGGACATTGTCATTTCCTTTGAACATGTCAAAACACAAACACATACTTCATAAGCCTGATCCTCAAGGCGAACCTATCACACATCCCCTACTACTAAGTATAGTACTTCATCAATAACTGATTGCTGGCAATACGAAATAATACTGACCGAAAATCAACGATGGGTGGACACGTCTCATAATTTTTTTTTTGCGAGTGATAGCACTGTGTCTTAGAAAGAGAGGCATAATCGTCTAACAAACCGTCAGAGTTTAATAATAAAAGAAAAAAAAAACGCTACCATATTATCATCACAAGTGGTCTTGGTTCTACAGGTGCATCCAGGTATCAATGCTAAAAACTGTACTGGCTTTATAAATCGAGGTATGGCATTACCTCTGAGTGAAGTGGTTTTTTCCAGACAAATACTGTGACATTGAATATAGACAGTGATTCCCAGAGTGTATAGTATCAGACAAACAGTGCAGTTACACGTTGCTGACAGTGCAACCTCGAAATAATATTACCGAATTTAGAAAGTGATTCGGTTAAGGAGCGTGGTATGAAAGTGGTATTTGCAACTCCCTCACGCCACCGCTGCTAGATACTTCTCCAGTATTTGAAACGCATTCTGTCTCGATGCCATGTTAGAGGTTTGTTGATATATCTATTGGGTTATAGGCGATGGTTGATTGAGAAGAATCACAAACAGTGGATGGTATGCTGATTGAGGTTGTAAGAAATGTACACTAGCTTTTCAGATCTCTAGTGCTACGCTATCCGCTAGAAATGCTGTTTGGGATTTGGAATCAAGTCTCCCCATTCAAGCACATACCTGCGTTGGATCCTATGGAGAAGTGCTTTAATGATTACAGCCACTAGTGAATCATATTTTTGCCACTCTCATATCTCAAAACGAGTCACCTTACTCAAATGTATATGCTACAGTAAAATTCCAACGTTGTTTTAGGTAGTCCCTACGCATCTTGCAGTTGCTGCCATTTCTGCAGCTTTACGCATGTGATCGTTCCAATTTAAGTTGTAACTGAGTAGAAGTCTGAGAAAACTACAGCTACCACCTCCTGCAACCCATGTAGAAACAGGCTAATCTGCATTACTGCGACAGTACTGTGTTTTGACCATTCGATGGAAATGGGAACTGGGAGAAGGACAAGGAGTTTTGCTGCTGCACTGTGGTGCGTCCCCAAACTACTTACAAATACTACAGATCCACGTTCCTCAGGTTCCATTCACATCTGTCACCACAACATGCTATCTTCGTTATTCTGTACCATCCAACAGAGAAAAATTACGAACTATAAAAGTTCCACTAACTTCAACCAATAGCGAACACGATAAGATGTTATCGCATCTCTCTTCTCCCATATATCGAAAACAAATACTGCATGCATGCCAGCATCGAGCACATGTGACAGTCCTATTAAATATACAGGCATTGATCAACTGCACAGACCAGTTTAAAGTTTCATCACCTGTACTCAAGGAGGATGATCGTATCCCATGGACTATACTGTAAGTCGCAAGTGATGTTCCCTGTGACCCAGTCTCATTGTTTGAAACATGTTTTTTTTTCCCTTCTGTAGCACGCTTTGTACACTGCGATACATTTTGTTTTTCCACCACGACTTCAAGGTCCGCGTCAGGTTCTAAACTGAAATTAACATGTTCTGATGTATGGCCTCTCACACAAAACTAGACGTCGCATGGTGTAATCATGTATATACTGCTGCTACCATAACACACCACTCACACTGGATGATTTTAAATACACTCCTGGAAATTGAAATAAGAACACCGTGAATTCATTGTCCCAGGAAGGGGAAACTTTATTGACACATTCCTGGGGTCAGATACATCACATGATCACACTGACAGAACCACAGGCACATAGACACAGGCAACAGAGCATGCACAATGTCGGCACTAGTACAGTGTATATCCACCTTTCGCAGCAATGCAGGCTGCTATTCTCCCATGGAGACGATCGTAGAGATGCTGGATGTAGTCGTGTGGAACGGCTTGCCATGCCATTTCCACCTGGCGCCTCAGTAGGACCAGCGTTCGTGCTGGACGTGCAGACCGCGTGAGACGACGCTTCATCCAGTCCAAAACATGCTCAATGGGGGGCAGATCCGGAGATCTTGCTGGCCAGGGTAGTTGACTTACACCTTCTAGAGCACGTTGGGTGGCACGGGATACATGCGGACGTGCATTGTCCTGTTGGAACAGCAAGTTCCCTTGCCGGTCTAGGAATGGTAGAACGATGGGTTCGATGACGGTTTGGATGTACCGTGCACTATTCAGTGTCCCCTCGACGATCACCAGTGGTGTACGGCCAGTGTAGGAGATCGCTCCCCACACCATGATGCCGGGTGTTGGCCTTGTGTGCCTCGGTCGTATGCAGTCCTGATTGTGGCGCTCACCTGCACGGCGCCAAACACGCATACGACCATCATTGGCACCAAGGCAGAAGCGACTCTCATCGCTGAAGACGACACGTCTCCATTCGTCCCTCCATTCACGCCGTTCGCGACACCACTGGAGGCGGGCTGCACGATGTTGAGGCGTGAGCGGAAGACGGCCTAACGGTTTGCGGGACCGTAGCCCAGCTTCATGGAGACGGTTGCGAATGGTCCTCGCCGATACCCCAGGAGCAACAGTGTCCCTAATTTGCTGGGAAGTGGCGGTGCGGTCCCCTACGGCACTGCGTAGGATCCTACGGTCTTGGCGTGCATCCGTGCGTCGCTGCGGTCCGGTCCCAGGTCGACGGGCACGTGCACCTTCCGCCGACCACTGGCGACAACATCGATGTACTGTGGAGACCTCACGCCCCACGTGTTGAGCAATTCGGCGGTACGTCCACCCGGCCTCCCGCATGCCCACTATACGCCCTCGCTCAAAGTCCGTCAACTGCACATACGGTTCACGTCCACGCTGTCGCGGCATGCTACCAGTGTTAAAGACTGCGATGGAGCTCCGTATGCCACGGCAAACTGGCTGACACTGACGGCGGCGGTGCAAAAATGCTGCGCAACTAGCGCCATTCGACGGCCAACACCGCGGGTCCTGGTGTGTCCGCTGTGCCGTGCGTGTGATCATTGCTTGTACAGCCCTCTCGCAGTGTCCGGAGCAAGTATGGTGGGTCTGACACACCGGTGTCAATGTGTTCTTTTTTCCATTTCCAGGAGTGTAAGTCAGTTACAACATAGGGAAACTGGAAGAATTTTGCAGCGTTGTGGAGCGTCTCCAAACTACAGTCCGGAGGTGACTGATGACCTCTACATTTAAACTCATCTGTCACAGAGACGGAATTGCTGATGGCTCTGCGTTCCATTTCGACTGATTCCTCATATTGAAGTCATGTACGTGATCACTGTTTTGGTGCTATCCACCGCAAGAAGGTGTTGCCCCTCCACAAAACTCTTTCTCCAATGCAAACAAGCGTTGTCAGTCAATCATTATGTGGTAACCAAGAGCGTGCCAGTGGATGAATGGGATGGAAAAAAATGGTTCAAATGGCTCTGAGCATTATGGGACTCAACTGCTGAGGTCATAAGTTCCCTAGAACTTAGAACTACTTAAACCTAACTAACCTAAGGACAACACACACATCCATGCCCGAGGCAGGAGTCGAACCTGCGACCGTAGCGGTCGCGCGGTTCCAGACTGGAGCGCCAGAACCGATCGGCCACCAGCGGCCGGCGATGGGATGGAAAAGACACCGTCGATGTACTGAAGTAATAAGCGTCACTGTTGATATTTCGAACAATTTTAACAACTTTACAGTAATTTCAACTGGGGCCAATGATGCGACAGCATGTTTCCCAATTTCCGTACCATAGCTAAACCACCCCTTCTCCACTTTGATAGTATCATTGCGAATTTAGATAGACTTGCAGTACGTTCATTCATTGTTAATACATGAACACATCCATCATCAAAGTAAGCCAGACAGTGCTCTACATACTTCTAACACCTCAAGTATAGCGCTTAATTTACGATCTATCTCAATGCTGATGGAAGTCACAGATCATTCTCGCAGTCTTAGGATAAAATTAAAGACCGAAAGACACTCGCACACCGCTGGCCTCTGTGGCCGAGCTGTTCTAGGCCCTTCAGTCCCGACCGCTACAGTCGCAGGTTCGAATCCTGCCTCGAGCATATATGTGTGTGATGTCATTAGGTTAGTTAGGTTTAAGTAGTTCTAAGTCTAGGGGACTGATGGCCTCAGATGTTAAGTCCCATAGTGCTCAGAGCTATTTGAACCATTTGAACACTCTCATACTGTCACTGACCAACCGGCCCTGCAGCACCCTTACTGATTTAATATGCAACCGACCAGAAGTAGACCACTACATTCCACGTCTCGTGAATGAATGGAGCTTGCCGAGTCCTCGCCCATTCAAGTGCACAAGATTTTTCGAAATGAGCCCATGTCGAGGAGGTTAGCACTCCTTATCGATGTATAGTAACAGATTTGAAAGTGTTGTGATGTAATAGCAGATGGTTAAGAAGAGCAACAAGTGGGTGATTTTTATGCGTGATGCAGCTCCAGACGAATGGAGTTCGAAGCAATTTTACGTAAATCAACCACCATATCAATTTTAAATTATTGTTCTAGAGTCTAGGATCAGTACCTGGAAGGAACTGGTAAGAGAGAACACAAACACATACACTCCTAAGGCTACAACGTTCTGCACTTAAAACAGGCTATAATGTTAGATCGCTCAGTTTCCATCCTATCAGTCGGATGGAATACAGCGCTGTTAATATTCTAATGTAAGAAATATATTTCAAGCGCATGAAATACATCCTTCTCCCGGTTTCTCTATGATAAACTATGTTATCGAACTGTAAAACGAGAAAATTACTTCCTTAAAACATTGTCTCTGTGTGATATGAGCACAATATAGCTTTCCAGAGATGTATAGTGTCAGCTGTTCACAACCGATCACGGTTCAGGAATTATACTAGGCCCACATCAGTACTATATAAAATGATCGTTAGTAACGGAGAATACCTCTTACAAGGAAACAGAAACGCATAGCAGCCGCGTCTGGCATGTGAAATTACAAATCATTCCGCCACTAACTCTGTAAACAGCACATCTGTCAGGCAAATGTATACACAGGGATTGCAGTGCCTCACAAACACCTATCGTTAACTTAGAATCATCTTAGTTATGAGGCTGAAGTGTCGATTTTACACCCAAGATGCGACAGGGGGAAGGAGTACATCGCATAAATCATAGTTCGTTTAGAGGAATGTGTCACGTTTCATCACACATGAGATGGAAGTCCTCTAATGACCGACAGGTTTGCCGTTAACAATCGCAAGTAGACAGTGCGCTAAGTCACATAAAGAACACGTTGTTGTATATGAGTCGAACATAGGCTATGTCACGCAACTGATGCATCCTGGCAGAACAGTGGAAAAATTGACCTGCAGCAACTTCTCCCTTTCTAGAATGCATCATCAGTCTACCGTTAAATCGTACCTCGTTACAGCTCCATCTCAATCGATCACCCTGTCCACTCTCTGTTATCCTTTAAAGCAGATGCATGTAAGTTTTAGAGGCGGATGATTCTTTGTCTTCCTGAAAAGCGTCAAGTACAGTAGTCAACTCGCGTGTATCACTGTTACCTCAATAGACATACAGTATAATGCTTGCCTCAATGGAAGAAAAGTGACTGCTTCCCTGGTCCCCTTCGCTTCCATGTCGACGTTTTCTCGGATTCCTCTTGCTGTCGCACACTTGTTCCCATGTACAAATTGTTCTGCGCCAACCAGAAGATACGCAAGTACTTCCTCAATTTCCTCACATTTCGGTGTACATTCGCTCAATTTATACGTATTTTCACGTCATTTTTCGCAATTCTTTCGATTTTATGTCAGTTCTATCCACGCAATCATGACATAACCTCTCGATCTGTGTTCTAAAATCGCTTGTAAATGTAGTACAGCTGCCAACGCCTAGCCCAAATGCACTGATCATTAGGCATTGTATAGCACTGTACTCGATTGTATCCAGTCGCCTCCCCCCGACAATTCCATATTTGAAGAGAGTTTGCTCTGTTTTCTGTATGTCTGTGTATATGTATGTGTCACTGACGGCTCCCAGGAACCAGTCCTCACGCTGGTGAACCAAACTTCGTACATAGAATACGTGTTCGGACGTAACGCGTGACTGGTCCACATGCGAACCCTTTCCCAGATGTGACGTGTGGTGGATCCTCCTTCGAACATCTGTCCAGATATATAGTGCGTGGCAGATCCACACTCGAACTCTAACATGGATGTGATATATTGTGGATCAGCATCCCAACACCGCTCCATACATTGTGCATGGCGGATCCACCTTCAAACCTTATCCCGGGCTCGGCCTATTGTGGATCCGCATCCCAACATCGCTCAAGATACAGGGTGATTCAAAAAGAATACCACAACTTTAAAAATGTGTATTTAATGAAAGAAACATAATATAACCTTCTGTTATACATCATTACAAAGAGTATTTAAAAAGGTTTTTTTTCACTCAAAAACAAGTTCAGAGATGTTCAATATGGCCCCCTCCAGACACAAGAGCAATATCAACCTGATACTCCAACTCGTTCCACACTCTCTGTAGCATATCAGGCATAACAGTTTGGATAGCTGCTGTTATTTCTCGTTTCAAATCATCAATGGTGGCTGGGAGAGGTGGCCGAAACACCTTATCCTTAACATACCCCCATAAGAAAAAATCACAGGGGGTAAGATCAGGGCTTCTTGGAGGCCAGTGATGAAGTGCTCTGTCACGGGCTGCCTGGCGGCCGATCCATCGCCTCGGGTAGTTGACGTTCAGGTTTCATAACTAACCTTTCTCGTAGGACTCTCCATACAGTTGACTGTGGAATTTGCAGCTCTCTGCTAGCTCTGCGAGTCGATTTTCCTGGGCTGCGAACAAATGCTACATTTTCATCACTCGTTCTCGGCCGTCCAGAACTTTTCCCATTGCACAAACACCCATTCTCTGTAAACTGTTTATACCAACGTTTAATACACCACCTATCAGGAGGTTTAACACCATACTTCGTTCGAAATGGACGCTGAACAACTGTCGTCGATTCACTTCTGCTGTACTCAACAACACAAAAAGCTTTCTGTTGAGCGGTCGCCATCTTAGCATCAACTGACGCTGATGCCTAGTCAACAGCGCCTCAAGCGAACAAATGTACAACTAAATGAAACTTTATAGCTCCCTTAATTCGCCGACAGATAGTGCTTAGCTCTGCCTTTTGTCGTTGCAGAGTTTTAAATTCCTAAAGTTGTGGTATTCTTTTTGAATCACCCTGTATAACACGCGGCAAATCCACACTCGAACGCTAACTCGGGTCTACTGCGGGTTCTGGGAGCCATGCGCGACACATGTATATACATAGACATACAGAAAACAGAGCAAACGCTCTCCAAATGTGGAGGTGACTGGACACAATTGAGTACAGTGCTGTACTACGCCTCCCGATCAGTGCATTTCGGCTAGTCGTTGGCAGCTGTGCTACATTTACAAGCAATTTTAGAACACAGAACGAGAGGTTATGTCATGATCGCATGGATAGATCTGACATAAAATCGATAGATTTACGAAAAATGATGGGGAAATTCAGTGTTTGCAGTTGTTTCCTTGCAACGAACTGTGATCGCACTATGCCCTCAGTATCGAGAATAACGATGAGCATGACTACGGTATCTGATTTTGACTGGCGTGCCTTTATAGGGCGAGGAAATTAACTTGTTTGCCGGCCGCGGTTGTCTCGCGGTTCTAGGCGCGCAGTCCGGAACCGTGGGACTGCTACGGTCGCAGGTTCGAATCCTGCCTCGGGCATGGATGTGTGTGATGTCCTTAGGTTAGTTAGGTTTAAGTAGTTCTAAGTTCTAGGGGACTGATAACCACAGCAGTTGAGTCCCATAGTGCTCAGAGCCATTTGAACCAAATTAACTTGTTTTGCATTGGGAACTCTAAACTTTCATCTGAGTGTCATAAACATAGACTCAAATTTCATCTCCAGTTTCAATTTTGGACATGAAGTCCGGATCTGAATGGAGACAATCCTTCAGCTCTGTGCAAACTTATACACGATTTTCCTTCAGTTCATGACTCAAAGTCTGGGAACAAATTTTGCACTCACTCGTCTCGTTTGCAAATTATCGGTTAAAATGCTTTGCACGGACCCGTACGAGCTGCAAAGTTCTTTGGTGAGCTCTCGAGTAGTTAATCATCTGTTTGAACAAACAATTTTTGCCATTTGCTCTGTTTTTGAGGATATGGACGTACCGATCGTTGCTCGCCTCCTACCGACTCATTTCCGCCTTTAAATCGCTCGTGCCACTTGTAAACAGTCTTCAGAGTTACAGCATTATCGCCATACATCAATTTCAACATTTCATGAGTTTCTTTGGCACTTTTTTGTAACTGGAGACAGAACTTAACGTTCACACGTTGTTATATACACACCACACGCAACAGACATGATAAACACAACCTCACTCTATCGTCTATGGACGCTGACTGACAAGTCGAAGGTCTTCCAACTTGACGCTGTCTGTCTCAACGGAATGGTAGAACGATGGGTTCGATGACGGTTTGGATGTACCGTGCACTATTCAGTGTCCCCTCGACGATCACCAGTGGTGTACGGCCAGTGTAGGAGATCGCTCCCCACACCATGATGCCGGGTGTTGGCCCTGTGTGCCTCGGTCGTATGCAGTCCTGATTGTGGCGCTCACCTGCACGGCGCCAAACACGCATACGACCATCATTGGCACCAAGGCAGAAGCGACTCTCATCGCTGAAGACGACACGTCTCCATTCGTCCCTCCATTCACGCCTGTCGCGACACCACTGGAGGCGGGCTGCACGATGTTGGGGCGCGAGCGGAAGACGGCCTAACGGTGTGCGGGACCGTAGCCCAGCTTCATGGAGACGGTTGCGAATGGTCCTCGCCGATACCCCAGGAGCAACAGTGTCCCTAATTTGCTGGGAAGTGGCGGTGCGGTCCCCTACGGCACTGCGTAGGATCCTACGGTCTTGGCGTGCATCCGTGCGTCGCTGCGGTCCGGTCCCAGGTCGACGGGCACGTGCACC
Source organism: Schistocerca nitens (assembly GCF_023898315.1). Classification (NCBI taxonomy): domain Eukaryota; kingdom Metazoa; phylum Arthropoda; class Insecta; order Orthoptera; family Acrididae; genus Schistocerca; species Schistocerca nitens. The sequence continues at coordinate 246,708,368 of NC_064621.1, forward strand.
TTCCGCCGACCACTGGCGACAACATCGATGTACTGTGGAGACCTCACGCCCCACGTGTTGAGCAATTCGGCGGTACGTCCACCCGGCCTCCCGCATGCCCACTATACGCCCTCGCTCAAAGTCCGTCAACTGCACATACGGTTCACGTCCACGCTGTCGCGGCATGCTACCAGTGTTAAAGACTGCGATGGAGCTCCGTATGCCACGGTAAACTGGCTGACACTGACGGCGGCGGTGCACAAATGCTGCGCAGCTAGCGCCATTCGACGGCCAACACCGCGGTTCCTGGTGTGTCCGCTGTGCCGTGCGTGTGATCATTGCTTGTACAACCCTCTCGCTGAGTCCGGAGCAAGTATGGTGGGTCTGACACACCGGTGTCAATGTGTTCTTTTTTCCATTTCCAGGAGTGTATTTATTCATATTCAGGAATTCATCTATGGTATAGAAGGAGTTGTAAAGGAGATATGTTTCAATTTACTGTTGAAGCTATTACTACTGTCTGTCAGACATTTTATTTCATCTGGTAATTTGTTTAAAATTTTTATAGCAGCATATTTTACCCCCTACTTTGCCAAAGATAGATTGAGTAAAGGATAGTGTACGTCTTTCTTTTTTTTGGTATTATAATCACGAATGTCACTGTTGTTTTTAAACTGGTCCATGTTGTTGAGAACAAATTTCATTAATGAGTAAATGTACTGTGAGGCTGTTGTAAGAATTCCCAATCTTTTAAAAAGATGTCTAAAAGATGTGCTACTATAACCCCACACATTATTCGAACCACTTTCTTTTTAGCAGTGAATATTTTTTGTCTAAATTTTGAGTTACGGCAAAATATTATACCATATGACACCAGAGAGTGAAAGTACGCAAAGTATGTTAGCTTACTAATTTCTGTATCCTCAAAATTGGCAAATATTCTGATTGCAATAGTTGCTGAACCAAGACGCTTTAGAAGATCCAAAATATGAATTTTCCAGTTAAGATTCTCATCTATAAGTACACCCAAAAAATTAGTATGCTCTATCCTGTCTACTGACTTCTGTTGACGTGTTATATTTATTGAAGGAACTGTACTTTTTGCAGCAGAAAATTGGATCTGCTGTGTTTTTTCTAAGTTTAGAGCATGCCTATTTGCATAAAACCAATTAATGACTTTTCCAAAGACCTTGTTTGTATCATTTTCAATTGGAGTTCCTTTTACTGGATTAATAATGATGCTTGTATCATCATCAAACAGTGTCAATTCAGCTTCCTGTTTCAGTTAGATGAAGTGACAAAATTATTTAAATCACTTGACCCATATAAGGAAACTTTTTGGTTCCTGTTCTGTAGGTATGAATTAAACCACTGATATGCTATTCCATTTATACCATAGAATTGTAATTTCTGTAACATAATGTCATGGTTCACACAGTCAAATGCTTTGGACAAGTCACAGAAAATTCCTATTGATAACATTTTAGTATTTAAAGACTCTATTATGTGGACAGTGAAATTGTATATTGCTGTCTCAGTGGAATAACATTTTTGAAACAGAAACTGTTATTTACTAAGTATCCCATCACTGTTGAGATGGCTAACCACTCTTGAGTAATTTTTGAGTTTCTCCCGGCGTATTTGATAATCAAAATATCCACGGGTGTACTGACGGTCTAGTGTCCAACGGGCAGAATATTTCGGCGATCATACATGTCGCCATCATCAGGTGAACTGACGGACTGAGCTCCTGTGAACGTGGGGTACTTAAAACTCTAGTACATAGGGCGCGCACTATCTCTGACGCAGAGAGTCTACCCCAGGAATTGGAACATCTGAGAAAAATTGGAACATCTGAGAAGTGTATTTCGAAAAAAATGGGTACTCAGAGCGGCAGATTCAACGTGCTCCCCGCCCAACCACTACAGCACAACCTGTGGAGATGGATGAAATCACGAGGGAGGAGGTAGGCACTGCGTTTATTCCATATACAGGCGCACTCTCGGGGAAAATCGCCCGCATTTTGAAGAAACATCAGGTCGGAACTGTGTTTTGCCCTCCGAATAAAACTCGTGCACTGGTGGGGAGCGCCAAAGATGACATCGGTTTGAGGAAGGCCGGCGGGTACCAGATTCCGTGTCAATGTGGCAAGTCGTATATTGGTCAGACGATGCGTACCGTCGAGGATCGATGCCGTGAACACCAGAGGCACACTCGACTGGTGTATCCGAGCAAGTCGGAGGCCGCTGAACATTGTTTGTCGGAAAATCACGCTATGGAGTATGAACGCACGAGGATTCTGGTACAGACGTCGAGATACTGGGACAGCGTTGTTAGAGAGGCCATCGAAATTCGCACCAATGACGACCTCATAAACCGTGACTGTGGCTATAATCTTAGCAAGGCTTGGGAAACAGCGATTGAGTTAATCAAGAGTCAATCGAGCAAACGTATAGTTGTGACGACCACGGCGGACAGAGCCATCACACCGACGTCATCTCAGACGCCGTCGCTATCTGTTCCACCGCGTGACCGTGGCGCGGGCGCGGACGGCGGAGGGAGTGCGCCGCGGGCGGAGGGTATTTAAATCCGCCGCCGCCGCGACCGAACCCAGTTCCCCCTGAGCAGTCATAGCGTACGGATCTCCGTACCGGCACGTTCACAGGAGCTCAGTCCGTCAGTTCACCTGATGATGGCGACATGTATGATCGCCGAAATATTGTGCCCGTTGGACACTGTAGATCGGCAGTACACCCGTGGATATTTTGATCACTCTTGAGTACATTACATTCTCGAAGATTTTTGAAAATGCTGTAAGCAAGGATACTGGAAGATAATTATTGACGTCTGTGCTGTACCCCTTTTTATAGAGAGGCCTGACAATGGCATATTTTAACTTGTCTGGGAAAATACCTTGAGTTAGTGATGCATTACATATGTGACTCAGAACATCAGCAGATTTATGAAACACTAGTGACCCGTCCCCACGTATCACACGTATCACAAAGAGTCTACAGTAGACGAGTTGTATAATGTAAGAATAATTTTGTTTGTGGGCCACTATGCAGGGTTTGGATTACCATTCAGAGAACATTACATAACTGAATATCATCACATTCATATAAAAAATAATTTAGCAGCACTCATCAGGACACTTTTCAGGAGTCACCAATGTGATATCTTCCATATTTTAAGGCCGTTTGGGGTTACATCTCTCGATAATGATGGGAGCTGTAAGCTATCGTATTACCAGCTCGGGGCGAGCAACACGCGCTTGCCGGCCGCCTGACTCGAGCGCCAATCCAGCTTGAACTATGTTATCTGTGCGCCCTTTTCCCGCATTTCCCCTCACACCCTCTCAGTGCATATATTTTGTGTGAATATAACATGTATTGTAGTGACTTGACTAATATGCTGACAAGTGAAGGTTGAGTTTTTATTACTTTATGTAGCTGCATGTGTTCCTGGATCGGCAACGAAATAACTCTGCAAAATTTATGGTCATCAGCATGATATCGAAGAAGATTACATGCTAGGTGGTAAACCTGACCCTGCACTTCGAATTTTTCCGTAGTAAACATGAAGACTTCTTCTTTTTTTCTTTTATATACATATATATGGCTCGACTAATGTCTGAAGTAGCACTGGATGGAACTGACGTCACGAATCCTGCAGGGCTGTCCATAAATCCGTAGGAGCACGAGCGGGTGGAGCTCTTTACTGAACAGCACGTTGCAAGGCATCCCACACATGCTCATAATGTTCATGTCTGGGGAGTTTGGTGGCCATCGGAAGTGTTTAAACTCAGAAGAGTGTTCCTGGAGCAAGTCTGTAGCATTTCTGGACGTTTGGGGTGTCGCATTGTCCTGCCAGAATTGGCAAAGTCAGTCGGAATTCACAATGGACATAACTGGATGCAAGTGACCAGACAGGATGCTTACGTACGTGTCACCTGTCAGAGTCGTGTTTACACGTATCAGGGGTCCCATATTACTCCAACTGCACACGTCCAGCACCATTACAGAGACTCCACTAGCTTGAACAGTCTCCCTGCTGACGTGCAGGGTCCATGATTCATGAGGTTGTCTCCATAACCGTATACGTCCATCCGCTCGATAGAATTTGAAACCAGTCTTTTCCGACCAGGAAACGTTTCCAGTCAACAAAAGTCCAATGTCGACGTTGACGGGCCCAGGCGAGGCGTAAAGCTCTGTGTCGTACAGTCATCAAGGGTACACGAGTCAGCCTTCGGCTCCGAAAGCCCGTATAGATGATGTTTCATTGACTGGTTCGTATGCTGACTCTTGTAGACCCAGCATGGAAATCTGCAGCAGCTTGCGAAAGGGTTGCACTTCTGTCACGTTGAACAATTCTCTTCAGTCGTCGTTGGTCCCGTTCTTGCACGATCTTTTTCCGGCCCCAGCGATGTCGGAGATTTGATGTTTTACCGGATTCCTGATATTCACGGTACACTCGTGAAATGATCCTATGGGCATATCCTCACTTCATCGCTACCTCGGAGATGCTGTGTCCCATCGCTCGTGCGCCGACTATAACACCACGTTGAAAATCACCTAAATCTTGATAACCTGCCATTCTAGCAGCAGTAATCGCTCCAACAGTTGCGCCAGACACTTGTTGTCTTATATAGGCGTTGCCGACCGCAGCGCCGTATTCTGCCTGCTTACACATCTCTGTATTGGAATGCGCATGCCGGCCGGTGTGGTCGAGCGGTTCTAGGCGCTTCAGTCTGGAGCCGCGCGGCCGCTACGGTCGCAGGTTCGAATCCTGCCTCGGGCATGGATGTGTGTGACGTCCTTAGGTTAGTTAGGGTTAAGTAGTTCTAAGTACTAGGGGACTGATGACCTCAGATGTTAAGTCCCATAGTTCTCAGAGCCATTTTTTTTTTTTTTAATGCGTATGCCGATATCAGTTTCTTTGGCGCTTCGGTGTGTCTCAAAAGTTCGGGAACACGTTAAAACTTTATTGTAACGGAATGAGTGGCTTTACAAAGTAACAGCATACATAATATGAAAGAATAAACTTGTAAATTCTGTTTAGTGATATTCACTTCCACTTCACATAGACTCCATGTGGGAACCATTTTTGGACCTACAACGTCGACGCGATACTTTAACTCTTGCCAGACACTGGCCAAGATGTCTTCCGAGACTGTGTAAGACGGTAACTGTAGCTTATTTAATTCCTCGTTTTAAATCCACAGCATCAGATGGAAGAGGAGGGACATAAACACGGTTCTTTACATAACGTCGCAAGGGGACCTAAGAGGCCACTTGGACACACATTGGTCTGTTGCTCCACCACGATCAATCCAACGACTGTTGCTTCACCACGACCAGTCTAACGACTGGGCACCACTGTGTTCAAGTATGCCCTGACATTACAGTGAAAACGTGGGGATACACCATCAAACTAAAGGACAAAGTTCTATGATTCTTTTTGCTACAATGGCTTTAACCAGTTTTGTAACAACTGAAGGAAGGTCTTTCCAGTAACAGTTTATTCTTCAAAGACGAGAGACCCATAAAGTAACAATGCTATGCAGGTTTTCTGGTCATCAAACCCTACAACTGTGGCTGTTTGTTTTCCCATTTTTATGAAATGTAGCCTCGACTGAAAAAATTATCGAACTGACGAAACCATCCTCTTCGACCTGCAATGCACAGCAAAAGCCGAATCGCTGGTATTTGTCTTCAAAACATAACTTTTGCGCTAACTATAGACTGTATGGTTTCATGTTTAATTTTTACCCAAAACACGCCACACAGTCGTTGTTGACACTGCCAACTCACGTGAAGCTCAATATACAGATTTTGCCAGACACCATGTGAATGCTTCTCTCACTCGTTCAGTCTCATTTGCATTCACACGTGGCCGACCGCGTCTCTTCTTGTCACAAAAACACTCAGTTCTAACGAACTTCACATGACAACTGTATACTACCTTTCCGGTTGGTGCTACTTTCTCGCCCTTCATTATAAATTTTCGATGGACATCCGTTGCACTCTTTGTTTTGTCAAATTCTAGCACGCAGAAGGTCTTCTCAGCTCCAGAAAGTGCCACCTCGAGTATAATACTACCCAGAGCCCACACATAGAATTGCAGATCACACATGCAAAGAGAAGAAAACTTACAAGTTTACTCTTTCAGGTTATGTACATTGTTCCTTCGTAATGCTACTCATTTGGCTACAATAAATTTTTTAAAGTGTTACCAGAGTTTTGATTTTATACACTCAGAATAAGTGTTTGATCCGATATCTTCGTTCACTTTAAGTTTTGCATCACCTAATTCTCCATAGGACGTTTGCAAAGATTTTTCAGGGTCTTCGATAACAGTCAGAAATTCCAGCAGTTACCTGTGGCTTCAAAACTCGTTACAGCTGCAGGGACATGATCAAAATTTGATTTGATGTAAATCAGGTCTGCTTCAAATCTGTTTTCTTGAATGCCACTTCGGCTTCTTTAACGCAAGCTGGATTAGTGGCTTCGAAAGCGTCTACGAAATACAGTATGTTATCAAAAGTATCCGGACACCCCCAAAAACATACATTTTTCATATTAGGTGCATTGTGCTGTCACCTACTGCCAAGTACTCCATATCGGCGACCTCAGTAGTCATTAGACATCGTGAGAGAGCAGAATGGGGCGCTCCGCGGAACTCACGGACTTCGAAGGTGGTCAGGTGATTGGGTATCATTTGTGTCATACGTCTGTATGCGAGATTTCCACACTCCTAAACATCCTCACAAAAGCGTACAGGACGACCTCGTCTGTTGACTAACAGAGACTGCCGACAGTTGAAGAGGGTCGTAACGTGTAATAGGCAGACATCTATCCAGACCATCACACAGGAATTTCAAACCGCATCAGGATCCATTGCAAGTACTGTGACAGTTAGGCGGGAGGAGAGAAAACTTGGATTTCATGGTCGAACGGCTGCCGGTAAATGTCAAACGATGCCTCGCTTGGTGTAAGGAGCGTAAATATTGGACGGTTGAACTGTGGAAAAACGTTGTATGGAGTGATGAATCACGGTACACAATTTGACGATCCAGTGGTAGGGTTTGGGTATGGCGAATTCCCGGTGAACGTCATCTGCCAGCGTGTGTAGTGCCAATAGTAAAAAAATGGTTCAATTGGCTCTGAGCACTATGGGACTTAACATCTGAGGTCATCAGTCCCCTAGAACTTAGAACTACTTAAACGAACTAATCTAAGGACATCACACACATCCATGCCCGAGGCAGGATTCGAATCTGCGACCGTAGCGGTCGCGCGGTTCCAGACTGAAGCGCCTAGAACCGCTCGGCCACAATGGCCGGCGCCAATAGTAAAATTCTGAGGCTGTGGTACTATGATGTGATCGTATTTTTCATGGAGAGAGATTGCACCCCTTGTTGTTTTGTGTGGCACTAACACAGAAAAGGCCTACATTGATGTTTTAATTCCTTCTTGCATCCAACTATTGAAGAGCAATTCGGGGATCGTGATTGCATCTTTCAGCACGATCGAGCACGTGTTCATAATGCACGGCCTGTGGTGGAGTGGTTACACGACAATAACATTCCTGTAATGGACTGGCCTGCACAGAGTCTTGACTTGAACCCTACCGAGCACCTTTTGGATATTTCGGAACGCCGACTTCGTGCCAGGCCTCACCGACCGACATGGATACCTCTCCTCACTGCAGCACTACGTGAAGAATGGGCTGCCATTCCCCAACAAACCTTCCAGCACCTGACTGAACGTATGCCTGCGAGAGTTGAAGCCGTCATCAAGGCTAAGGGTGGGCAAACACCAAGGCGCCACGAACTTTTAAGTCATTTTCAGCCAGGTATTCGGATACTTTTGATCACACAGTGTAAAACCCGAAATAAACAATTAGGGGGCAATGACGTAAGACTTTTCAAGAGAAAGAAGCAAACAGATGTTAAATTTAATACACTACTGGCCATCAAAATTGCTACACCACGAAGCTGACGTGCTACAGACGCGAAATTTAACCGACAGGAAGAAGATACTGTGATATGCAAATTATTAGCTTTTCAGAGCATTCACACAAGGTTGCCGCCGGTGGCGACACCTACAAAGTGCTGACATGAGGAAAGTTTCCAACCGATTTCTCATACACAAACAGCAGTTGACCGGCGTTGCCTGGTGAAACGTTGTTGTGATGCCTCGAGTAAGGAGGAGATATGCGTACCATCACGTTTCCGACTTTGATAAAGGTCAGATTGTAGCCTATCGCGATTGCGATTTATCGTATCGCGACATTGCTGCTCGCGTTGGTCGAGATCCAATGACTATTAGCAGAATATGGAATCGGTGGGTTCAGGGGGGTAATACGGAACGCCGTGCTGGGTCCCAGCGGCCTCGTATCACTAGCAGTCGAGATGACAGGCATCTTATCCGCATGGCTGAAACGGATCGTGCAGCCACGTCTCGATCCCTGAGTCAACAGATGGGGACGTTTGCAAGACAACAACCATCTGCACGAACAGTTCGACGACGTTTGCAGCAGCATGGACTATCAGCTCGGACACCATGGCTGCGCGGTTACCCTTGACGCTGCATCACAGACAGGAGCGCCTGCGATGGTGTACTCAACGACGAACCTGGGTGCACGAATGGCAGAACGTCATTTTCTCGGATGAATCCAGGTTCTGTTTATAGCATCATGATGGTCGCATCCGTGTTTGGCGACATCGCGGTGAACGCACATTGGAAGCGTGTATATTTGTCATCGCCATACTAGCGTATCACCTGGCGTGATGGTACGGGGTGCCATTGGTTACAAGTCTCGGTCACCTCTTGTTCGCATTGAGGGAACTTTGAACAGTGGAATTTACATTTCAGATGCGTAACGACCCATGGCTCTACCCTTCATTCAATCCCTGCGAAACCCTACATTTCAGCAGGACAATGCACGACTGCATGTTGCAGGTACTGTACGGGCCTTGCTGGATACAGAAAATGTTCGAATGCTGCCCTGGCCAGCGCATTCTCCAGATCACTCATCAATGGTGGGTCAATGGTGGCCGAGCAACTGGCTCGTCACAATACGCCAGTCACTACTCTTGATGAATGTGGTATCGTTGAAGCTGAATGGGCAGCTGTACCTATACACGCCATCCAAGCTCTGTTTGACAATGCCCAGGCGTATCAAGGCCGTTATTACGGCCAGAGGTGGTTGTTCCGGGTACTGATTTCTCAGGATCTATGCACCCATACTGCGTGAAAATGTAATCACATGTCAGTTCTAGTATAATATATTTGTCCAATGAGTACCCGTTCATCATCTGCATTTCTTCTTGGTGTACCAATTTTAATGGCCAATAGTATAGTTAGGGTGTGGACGGCGACGAGAGGGAGGTCTCTGTCGTTGTCCTACTGATGGGATTGGCTGTGGTGCGAAGACGGCTGGCACCAACCAACCCGCATCCCAACCTTCGTCTTGCGAACTACCGAGAAACTGGAGGTAGGAGTTCCATGCAAGAGCACAGGCGAGAGCAGCATTGGAGCTGTTGAAGACGCAGGAGACTGGTACAGGCTCGATGTACGTGACTGCCGTCGCTGCTAACGGCGACGGACACAGAGACCGCGGCAGTGGTTGCGGAGGCGGGCAGGGGTCGATCTCCATGGCAGAGTCGTCGGAAGACACATGTACCCGGACGTCAGGCACTCTCAAGGGTTCTTCTGGAGCAGCAGGCTGGATTGCAGGCAGCATGTCTGAAACAGGAAAATCTGTAGCAGGAGCACTATAACCACTGGCACGAGGTTAGTTTTTATGCCGCCGATGGGTGCCCAGGGCGCCGTGAGTGGTATAACGAACACGGCCTAACGTCTGGGTGACGATGCCGGATTCCAGTTTGTGAGGCTTCTTTTATAAATGGTAGAAAACTTTGTCCTTCAGACGGAACTTCGTTGCAAAGTTAGCTTCGGAAACAGATAGATGAGGGTGAAAGAGATGCAGCAGAGCGTGATGGCAACGACCGTGTAAGAGTTCTGATGGCAAAGCGTCTTGAGTAGGCAAAGAGCGATAAACGCTCAGAAACAACAACAAAGCACTTCTCACTGAAATGCAAAGTACAAATTTCGGGCTCGCATCTCGTGGTCGTGCGGTAGCGTTCTCGCTTCCCACGCCCGGGTTCCCGGGTTCGATTCCCGGCGGGGTCAGGGATTTTCTCTGCCTCGTGATGGCTGGGTGTTGTGTGCTGTCCTTAGGTTAGTTAGGTTTAAGTAGTTCTAAGTTCTAGGGGACTGATGACCATAGATGTTAAGTCCCATAGTGCTCAGAGCCATTTGAACCATTTTGAACAAATTTCGGTATTTGAGCTTTTTTACGGCGCAGAACAGTAAGGGTTAGAAATTAGAAAAAAATTTAATAAAATTCACATTGCCTCAGGCAAATGCAAGCGAGACAGACGAGGAAGCACGAAGCGAGCAGTTATGTCACAAGTGCGTCAGGGCGACGACACCGTCTGCCGAACAAGGCATAAGCATTCAGAAGAAAAGAGGGCGGAAAACCAAAGGAAGCGAGACAAGCATATTCGTTAGGTGGTAAGGTATGTTACAAGAAACAGTATCTATTTCACAAGAGCACACAGCGAGGGAGTGACACAGCAGTTAGCAGTCTGTTAAGTGAATATAGCAGAATAAGGACACATTCGGTCATTACAAACCTAGCTTTGCGTCATAGCCTCACGCTAGCTCCCTTTAAATGCTCCAGATTTCCAGCTGTTGTCATGACTTGATCATTGCGATCGATGGCATTCACAGTAATAGCAGTCGATTCCTTGATTACGATACCTATGCCCTAGATGCTTCAGCACAATCTATGAACCAGCTGAAGATGTACTCCTCCACCGGATGAATTTCATCTTGATCGCCGCCTACCGCGTACTGAAGGAGAAGCTGTCTGCTTTCCCACAACACCACATCACAGACTGCGACCAATATCGGAAGCCAGCAACAGGACCTCCTGTTCAACACTCAGGCGTCTTCGGGTGCTGAAATATATCAGGTGTAGGGAGGAGATCGACCGAACACACGACTATCGACATCAGGTACATCGCGGATGAGCTATCAATGATCATCGTAGAACACAGAGTGGGATCGAGTACACTTCAGAGCTGGCGCGAGGACCACTTTAAACGGGCAGCCGCAGTCCCGCTAGCCGGCAGCTGCTGCGCCACCAGGGTCGCTGACATCAATTCAGAATGGTTCAAATGACTCTAAGCACCATGGGACTTAACATCTGAGGTCATCAGTCCCCTAGGCTTGTTTTTGTTGTGGTCTTCAGTCCTGAGACTGGTTTGATGCAGCTCTCCATGCTACTCTATCCTGTGCAAGCTTTTTCATCTCCCAGTACCTACTGCAACCTGCAGCCTTCTGAATCTGCCTAGTGTATTCATCTCTTGGTCTCCCTCTACGATTTTTACCCTCCACGCTGCCCTCCAATACTAAATTCGTGATCCCTCGATGACTCAGAACATGTCCTACCCAACCGATCCCTTCTTCTAGTCAAGTTGTGCCACAAACTTCTCTTCTCCCCAATCCTATTCAATACCTCCTCATTAGTTATGTGATCTACCCATCTAATCTTCAGCATTCTTCTGTAGCACCACATTTCGAAAGCTTCTATTCTCTTCTTGTCCAAACTATTTATCGTCCATGTTTCACTTCCATACATGGCCACACTCCATACAAATACTTTCAGAAATTACTTCCTGACGCTTAACTCTATATTTGATGTTAACAAATTTCTCTTCTTCAGAAAGGCTTTCCTTGCCATTGCCAGTCTACATTTTATGTCCTCTCTACTTCGACCATTATCAGTTATTTTGCTCCCCAAATAGCAAAACTCCTTTACTACTTTAAGTGTCTCATTTCCTAATCTAATTCCCTCAGCATCACCCGACTTAATTCGACTACATTCCATTATCCTCGTTTTGCTTTTGTTGATGTTCATCTTCTATCCTCCTTTCAAGACACTATCCATTCCGTTCGACTGCTCTTCTAAGTCCTTTGCTGTCTCTGACAGAATTACAATGTCATCGGCAAACCTCAAAGATATTATTACTTCTCTATGGATTTTAATATCTACTCCGAATTTTTCTTTTGTTTCCTTCACTGCTTGCTCAATATAAAGACTTAGAAGTATTTAAACCTAACTAACCTAAGAACATCACACACATCCATGCCCGAGGCGGGATTCGAACCTGCGACCGTAGCAGCAGCGCGGTTCCGGAATGAAGCACCTAGAACCGCTCGGCCACAGCGGCCGGCAGCTGACATCAAGTGCTGGGCGTGCAAACGCTGAGCCGAGTCAATGGACATCAGCTAGAATCCCAACATGCAGCTGAATTACCAACAGCTGAGGCTGCTGCAGAAGAACGACGACTAAAGATAAATAACTGACCTCTAATAATGTTTTACTGATACCCTGACTTCATGCAGACGTGTCTCCATTGGGCCCTCTGTAGCCTTGAAAGTGCGAATGAAACTTTCGGTTTCAGCAATGCGATGAAGGACAAAATGATGCCGTTCGTATATGTTGAATACCATTCCCTTTGCAAAACTGTTAAAATTCCGAATAATAAAATTGCTGAAAAGTGTCCAGAATAATTTTTTTGTCAAACGTTTTAAACAAATACAGAAGAAGCTGCTTTAACTCTGATAGTGCTAGTAGTCGAAAGCACTGAAATGACAAAAGAATATTTGCTATCTGGATCGAAGATAATGAGCCCTCTTTTGTTCCAGAAAGGGCCAGAAAATCAGTCCAGGGACCGCTGGCTCGGTGCAACATGCTGCCACGGTGTTTCTCAGGCCCGAACAACGTACGATCCTGGCGCGCTAGCTGTTTACAAGGAGACTCCTCTGACAGCGAACGCTCTGAATTGCACGAAACCATGCTTCTTAAAATTAAAAAAAAAAAAAAAAAGTTGCATTCTACTACAAGTGACATTTTAATAGAGAGAAACGCAGTAACAAGATTCAGTACCACTGAGTGAAGTTACACGTAATACATTTTCAGTCAACAGTGCCAAAAACTCTCTGTTTAAAGTAATTATAAACGCGCAAAACACCTTCACAGCTGACAGTACCTATACTCCTGGAAATGGAAAAAAGAACACATTGACACCGGTGTGTCAGACCCACCATACTTGCTCCGGACACTGCGAGAGGGCTGTACAAGCAATGATCACACGCACGGCACAGCGGACACACCAGGAACCGCGGTGTTGGCCGTCGAATGGCGCTAGCTGCGCAGCATTTGTGCACCGCCGCCGTCAGTGTCAGCCAGTTTGCCGTGGCATACGGAGCTCCATCGCAGTCTTTAACACTGGTAGCATGCCGCGACAGCGTGGACGTGAACCGTATGTGCAGTTGACGGACTTTGAGCGAGGGCGTATAGTGGGCATGCGGGAGGCCGGGTGGACGTACCGCCGAATTGCTCAACACGTGGGGCGTGAGGTCTCCACAGTACATCGATGTTGTCGCCAGTGGTCGGCGGAAGGTGCACGTGCCCGTCGACCTGGGACCCGACCGCAGCGACGCACGGATGCACGCCAAGATCGTAGGATCCTACGCAGTGCCGTAGGGGACCGCACCGCCACTTCCCAGCAAATTAGGGACACTGTTGCTCCTGGGGTATCGGCGAGGACCATTCGCAACCGTCTCCATGAAGCTGGGCTACGGTCCCGCACACCGTTAGGCCGTCTTCCGCTCACGCCCCAACATCGTGCAGCCCGCCTCCAGTGGTGTCGCGACAGGCGTGAATGGAGGGACGAATGGAGACGTGTCGTTTTCAGCGATGAGAGTCGCTTCTGCCTTGGTGCCAATGATGGTCGTATGCGTGTTTGGCGCCGTGCAGGTGAGCGCCACAATCAGGACTGCATACGACCGAGGCACACAGGGCCAACACCCGGCATCATGGTGTGGGGATCGATCTCCTACACAGGCCGTACACCACTGGTGATCGTCGAGGGGACACTGAATAGTGCACGGTACATCCAAACCGTCATAGAACCCATCGTTCTACCATTCCTAGACCGGCAAGGGAACTTGCTGTTCCAACAGGACAATGCACGTCCGCATGTATCCCGTGCCACCCAACGTGCTCTAGAAGGTGTAAGTCAACTACCCTGGCCAGCAAGATCTCCGGATCTGTCCCCCATTGAGCATGTTTGGGACTGGATGAAGCGTCGTCTCACGCGGTCTGCACGTCCAGCACGAACGCTGGTCCAACTGAGGCGCCAGGTGGAAATGGCATGGCAAGCCGTTCCACACGACTACATCCAGCATCTCTACGATCGTCTCCATGGGAGAATAGCAGCCTGCATTGCTGCGAAAGGTGGGTATACACTGTACTAGTGCCGACATTGTGCATGCTCTGTTGCCTGTGTCTATGTGCCTGTGGTTCTGTCAGTGTGATCATGTGATGTATCTGACCCCAGGAATATGTCAATAAAGTTTCCCCTTCCTGGGACAATGAATTCACGGTGTTCTTATTTCAATTTCCAGGAGTGTATATTAGCCCTCATACTACAGATGTGGGATTTCTATTATGTGGTTAAAACAAAGTGAAAGAGAGCAATGTCCACACCCCACTAAGGCCACGTTTTTACATTCAGAATCATTTTCGCATTCAAGCAGTCCAATATCAAAAGCCGCACTAAATACATTTTCAAATGATGAACGGCGTAAATCAATGCCATAACCCGCCTTTCACCAAGCATACTGGAACATAGGCGTACACTTTGGTGCAGAAAATTGATTGTAAATCACAGAGTGAAGTTTGATGACGAAACAACAATTACGTATCTTCACTTGTGGTTTGGTACATTGTCGTCTCACAGAATCAGCAATCCTCCTGATACAGAGCTCATACTGCCGAAAGAAGTAAAAATTAAGGGGTTGTCAATATTTTGTGGTTTTCTTTCGCAATATCTTCAGTATAACATCTTTGTTTGTAAACTTGCAACTATAAGGGTACGATTTGTATAATCTGACCAGGAATCATACAGCAACAGGTTCTTTTCACCTGTTACAAGGTCGCCAGGGACTGAAGTTAGAAAACGTTTCATGTCGTCTTTAGTCATTTCTCCACCTCTGATTGCTTCCACATGTATGTTTCGTGAGCAGGTTGTTTCACGTTTCTTTGCAGTATTTTGACATAAAGTCCCTTGTGCCTCTTGAAAAGGATGTGTAGTTTGCTTGCTAGCTGTTTGTCTCTGATAAAGCCACATCATTTATATAGCTGTGAGTAAAGCTGTGGAGAGACTGCAATATACTAGCTGTAGTTTTCTCTTCTCTGTGAGACAGTGTTGATTATGAAGACATTTCATTCTGGAATTGACTATGGTCACTGTTCCAAATATTTGCTTTCTCCATACTGTGCTCTGTCACAAACATCTTCACTTCCTCCACCAACTGTACTGCCTTCTGACATATATTTTTACCGTCTTCTGAGTCCTTACTTCTAACAAATGTAGTAAAATGCCAGGATGAAATGCCATATTCAGCCTGAAGATTGTCGATAAAGGAAATCGAAGCCTTGAAATTCTCCACGTCAACCATTTTAGACGATCCTAGAGCCCGCATTTGCAAATGCCAATAGTGAACTGTAGATTCATATGATCTTGCTCTATCAAACTGCGACATTACATGCTCTTTTGTAGTTTGTAATTTGTGACGGTCTGTTTCCTTTGAAACTCTTACTTGCCTTTTCCGAATGAATCTGCAGTTTTATTTACTTGTAATGCGCTTATAGCGCCTCATTAGTTTGCTATAGGAATTGAAGGCACTATTGTAATAGTCTTCATAACTGTTCTCTAATACTCTGTCATCAGCATCTTCTAATAAACTGGGCATCGACTGTTTGGGTTGAGATAGTTCGTATTAACTCTGACTGGACTGTTCCTGTTGCTCTGGAGACAAATGTCGTGTACTGCTTCTCGTCGTTAAAAATTAGTATTTCTGTCCAGCCTAGCGCTATGTATTTCTGTGTCATCCCTATCATATTTCTGAATTATTATGCTATATAATATATCCGTGAACTCTTTATCCTCGACCCCGATATAATTTACGTATTGAGCATGTCGCAACTATGTTCCTAATATTTGAACCACATTCTTAGGATTAATTCTCTTCATGACATTACTGTACACAGATTAACAGTAACACGTATGCGAACACTCCAAGAGACGTATTCGTACTGCTACTCTTTATCATTCACTCAACTGACGCATTTGTTAGAGGAGCTACAACATGCCACCGTCTGATAGCGCTAGCACACAAGTGTGGAGTTTCGCATGGAAATAACGCAGAACACTCCAGCTTTTGTCATCGACTGTTAGACTAAACATGGTTTCGTTCGGTTCCGAACGTTCGAAGTCAAAGATGTCCCTTGTTAGTTCTAACGATTCCCCTATGTCTTCCATTTAGTAGTTTCAATACATGGTGTTGCAAAGATGTGAGAATCAGTACCCACATTTGTTCAATAGGAAAATGTCATAAAATGTCACCATTCCGAAGAGAAAGTCTGTTGCGTTGTGTAGCGTTCTCGCTTCCCACGCCCGGGTTCCCGGGTTCGATTCCCGGCGGGGTCAGGGATTTTCTCTGCCTCGTGATGGCTGGGTGTTGTGTGATGTCCTTAGGTTAGTTAGGTTTAAGTAGTTCTAAGTTCTAGGGGACTGATGACCATAGATGTTAAGTCCCATAGTGCTCAGAGCCATTTGAACCATCTGTTGCGTTGTGCATGTTACTTGCGAACAATTGTAGTGACCAATCTTGTTCAGTAGCCTTTGCGATCCGCCGAGAATCAGTGCGAAGAGACTGCAGTGCTTGCGAACCGAAATTGTCAGTTTAAAGAAAAGAAACTTCTATCCTTCGAAATATGGATCATTTCCCATAGATAAGCAAGACAGAGTGTCTGCACTTGCATACTGTCCCGTAGGGCGATAATGAATTTCATATTGATAATTGGAAAGAATCAGTGGCTAATGTTGTAGTTTCTGTACGATCGCGTATATCTTTCACTGGATGAAAAAGAACAGTTCGCGGCGTATGATCAGACAACATGATAAAATTTATATGAAGACAGTAACTCTTCTCGAAAGAACAGAATACTGTTGATGACCGTGCAGCTTTTCCCTGGAATAAATGAAGACTAACTGAAACCCTCAGCTGCCGAGTGGTGTTGTTGATATACCTCGATGTGGACAGCTGAAAATGTGTGCCCCGACAGGGACTCAAACCAGGGATCTCCTGCTTACATGGCAGCCGCTCTATCCATCTGAGCCACCGAGGACACAGATGAATAGCGCGACTGCAGGGACTTATCCCTTGCACGCTTCCCGTGAGACATTCCCAACTGTCCACAATTCTACATATGTAATGTACCTTATAGACATTTGCCCATTCACTCATTACTCGCGCACGCTTTGGCGATTCCCGTAAGAGTTTGGGCAACCTGTGCGCATTCGCACAGACGAATGTCAATGGCTGGGTAGCCTTTAACTATAGATGTGAAGACAGTAACTCTTCTCGAAAGAACAGAATACTGTTGATGACCGTGCAGCTTTTCCCTGGAATAAATGAAGACAAACTGAAACCCTCAGCTGCCGAGAGGTGTTGTTGATATACCTCGATGTGGACAGCTGAAAATGTGTGCCCCGCCCGGGACTCGAACCAGGGATCTCCTGCTTACATGGCAGCCGCTCTATCCATCTGAGCCACCGAGGACACAGATGAATAGCGCGACTGCAGGGACTTATCCCTTGCACGGGAATCGCCAAAGCGTGCGCGAGTAATGAGTGAATGGGCAAATGTCTATAAGGTACATTACATATGTAGAATTGTGGACATTTGGGAATGTGAGTCTCAGGGGAAGCGTGCAAGGGATAAGTCCCTGCAGTCGCGCTATTCATCTGTGTCCTCGGTGGCTCAGATGGATAGAGCGTCTGCCATGTAAGCAGGAGATCCCTGGTTCGA
This sequence comes from Schistocerca nitens, assembly GCF_023898315.1. Taxonomy (NCBI): domain Eukaryota; kingdom Metazoa; phylum Arthropoda; class Insecta; order Orthoptera; family Acrididae; genus Schistocerca; species Schistocerca nitens. The sequence goes on from NC_064621.1 coordinate 246,726,367, forward strand.
GTCCCGGTCGGGGCACACATTTTCAGCTGTCCACATCGAGGTATATCAACAACACCTGTCGGCAGCTGAGGGTTTCAGTTAGTCATGATAAAATTTTCTACCATGCAGATATTGATGAAATTTTGTGACACCGTAAGTTCTGGCAATAGCTTCCTTTTCCAGCTGACTGTAGCTGACTTTGCCAACGGCCTGGCCGCAGTGGTAATACCGGGTCCCATGAGATTTCGGAAGTTAAGCGCTCTCAGGCTTTGTTAGTACTTAGATGGGTGACCGTCTGGGTTTGTCCAGCGCTATTGGAAAGTGGGGTGCACTCAGCCCAATCGAGTAGCTACTTGACTGAGAAGTAGCGATTCTGGCCACGGTAACTAAGAATGGCTGGGAGGGTGGTATGCTGACCACGTGCCACTCCATATCTGTGCATCCAGTGAGGTCCGTCAGCTGAGTATGTCACGGTTTCCGGCGCCTGTTCGGACTGAGTTTACTTTTAATAGCTCACTTGTGCCTTGTTCATTATATTAGACGTGAAAGCTACAGGACGTTCTGTGTTGCCAACCTGGTGAGATAAAACTGCCAATATTGCATGTGATGATGTGTCAACTGCAAGCACTATCAGTTTTTTGGATTGAAATGCATAAATCATGGCAACTAAGCAATGCACGTTTCAGTTTCTGAAAATATTGTTCACATTCTCCAGTCCATTAAAAAGAAACATTTGTACGCTAGATACAATGCAAAGGAGCGGCTATTTGCACTGTGATCGGAATGAATTTGATGTAGTACGTCAATCTGCAAGGACAGCTGGGGGTTCTCGTACGTTTGGAGGGGAAGGTAGCCTTCGCATGGCCCCTAAATGCTTAGTCGAAGGACAACACTGTACCACTGTACCACACAAGCGGCTCGTAGTGAACTTACGGAATATCGTCTCAATTATGTGACTGGATTTGTGATTTCCTGTCAGAGAGGTCACAGTTCGTAGTAATTGACGGAAAGTCATCGAGTAAAACAGAAGTGATTTCTGGCGTTCCCCAAGGTAGTGTTATAGGCCCTTTACTGTTCCTTATATATATAAACGATTTGGGAGTCAATCTGAGCAGCCGTCTTCGGTTGTTTGCAGATGACGCTGTCGTTTATCGACTAATAAAGTCATCAGAAGATCAAAATAAACTGCAAAACGATTTAGAAAAGATATCTGAATGGTGCGAAAAGTGGCAGTTGACCTAAATAACGAAAAGTGTGAGGTCATCCATGTGAGTGCTAAAAGGAACTCGTTAAACTTCGGTTACACGATAAATCAGTCTAATCTAAAAGCCGTAAATTCAACTAAATATCTAGGTGTTACAATTACGAACAACTTAAATTGGAAGGAACACACAGAAAATGTTGTAGGGAAGGCTAACCAAAGACTGCGTTTTATTGACAGGACACTTACAAAATTTAACAGACCTACTAAGGAGACTGCCTACATTACGCCTGTCCGTCCCCTTTTAGAATACTGCTGCACGGTGTGGGATTCTTACCGGATAGGACTGACGGAGTACACCGAAAAAGTTCAAAGAATGGCAGCACGTTTTGTATCATCGCGAAATATGGGAGAGATTGTTACAGAATGATACAGGATTTGGGCTGGAAATCATTAACAGAAAGGCGTTTATCGTTGCGACGGAATCTTCTCACGAAATTCCAATCACTAACTTTCTCCCCCGAATGCGAAAATATTTTGTTGACACCGACCTACATAGCGAGGAACGATCACCACGATAAAATAAGGGAAATCAGAGCTCGTACGGAAAGATACAGGTATTCATTCTTTCCGCGCGCTATACGAGGTTGGAATAATAGAGAATTGTGAAGGTGGTTCGATGAACCCTCTGCCAGGCACTTGAATGTGATTTGCAGAGTATCCATGTAGATGTAGATGTAGATAGAATCGCCATGGGCGTCAAAGACATGTCCCAAGTATTTAATTCCAGTTCTAGGCAAACAAGGGAAAGCAGAAAGGTGGAAGGAGTATATAGAGGGTCTATACAAGGGCGATGTACTTGAGGACAATATTATGGAAATGGAAGAGGATGTAGATGAAGATGAAATGGGACATATGATACTGCGTGAAGAGTTTGACAGAGCACTGAAAGACCTGAGTCGAAACAAGGCCCCAGGAGTAGACAACATTCCATTAGAACTACTGATAGCCTCGGGAGGGCCAGTCCTGACAAAACTCTACCGTCTGGTGAGCAAGATGTATGAGACAGGCGAAATACCCTCAGACTCTAATCCCAAAGAAATCAGGTGTTGACAGATGTGAAAATTACCGAACTATCAGTTTAATAAGTCACAGCTGCAAAATACTAACGCAGATTCTTTACAGACGAATGGAGAAACTAGTAGAAGCCGACCTCGGGGAAGATCAGTTTGGATTCCGCAGAAATGTTGGAACACGTGAGGCAATACTGACCTTACGACTTATCTTAGAAGAAAGATTAAGGAAAGGCAAACCTACGTTTCTATCATTCGTAGACTCAGATAAAGCTTTTGACAATGTTGATTGGAATACTCTCTTTCAAATTCTGAAGGGGGCGGGGGTAAAATACAGGGAGCGAAAGGCTACTTATAATTTGTACAAAAGCAGATGGCAGTTATAAGAGTCGAGGGGTATGATAGGGAAGCAGTGGTTGGGAAGGGAGTGAGACAGGGTTGTAGCCTCTCCCCAATGTTATTCAATCTGTATATTGAGCAAGCAGTGAAGAAAACAAAAGAAAAGTTCGGAGTAGGTATTAAAATCCATGGAGAAGAAATAAAAACTTTGAGGTTCGCCGACGACATTGTAATTTTGTCAGAGACAGCAAAGGACTTGGAAGAGCAGTTGAACGGAATGGACAGTGTCTTGAAAGGACGGCATAAGATGAACATCAACAAAAGCAAAACGAGGATAATGGAATGTAGTTGAATTAAGTCGGGTGATGCTGAGGGAATTAGATTAGGAAATGAGACACTTGAAGTAGTAAAGGAGTTTTGCTATTTGGGGAGCAACATATCTGATGATGGTCGAAGTAGAGAAGATATAAAATGTAGACTGGCAATAGCAAGGAAAGTGTTTCTGAAGAATAAAAATTTGTTTACATCGAGTATAGATTTAAATGTCAGGAAGTCGTTTCGTAAAGTATTTGTATGGAGTGTAGCCATGTATGGAAGTGAAACGTGGACGATAAATAGTTTAGACAAGAAGAGAATAGAAGCTTTCGAAATGTGGTGCTACAGAAGAATGCTGAAGGTTAGATGGGTAGATCACATAACTGATGAGGAGGTATTGAATAGAATTGGGGAGAAGAGGAGCTTGTGGCACAACTTGATTAGAAGAAGGGATCGGTTGGTAGGACATGTTCTGAGACATCGAGGGATCACGAATTTAGTATTGGAGGGCAGCGTGGAGGGTAAAAATCGTAGAGGGAGACCAAGAGATGAATACACTAAGCAGATTCAGAAGGATGTAGGTTGCAGTAGGTACTGGGAGATGAAGAAGCTTGCACAGGTTAGAATTGCATGGAGAGCTGCATCAAACCAGTCTCAGGACTGAAGACCACAACAACAACAATGGAGAAATGAATGTTTCTGTACATTACTCTTGTGTCCTGTGCTTGTCCGCAGCTCGTGGTCGTGCGGTAGCGTTCTCGCTTCCCGCGCCCGGGTTCCCGGCTTCGGCGGGATCAGGGATTTTCTCTGCCTCGTGATGACTGGGTGTTGTGTGCTGTCCTTAGGTTAGTTAGGTTTAAGTAGTTCTAAGTTCTAGGGACTGATGATGGTTCAAATGGCTCCGAGCACTATGGGACTTAACATCTATGGTCATCAGTCCCCTAGAACTTAGAACTACTTAAACCTAACTAACCTAAGGACATCACACAACACCCAGCCATCACGAGGCAGAGAAAATCCCTGACCCCGCCGGGAATCGAACCCGGGAACCCGGGCGTGGGAAGCGAGAACGCTACCGCACGACCACGAGATGCGGGCGGAGACTGATGACCATAGATGTTAAGTCCCATAGTGCTCAGAGCCATTTTGTGTCCTGTGTCAGTTAAAACTTGAAAAAAATGTCTACGGATTTTTGAGATGTTGTTCCGGTGTTTATCCGGGTACTGTGATGTCTTCTAAATGATTTGGCAAGACAGAACTTTCGGCGTCAGTTGTTCCAGAAAGCCTTATATAACCACAGCCGTTTTCAAATAATTTTTCCACATTAGCGACTTTTCATTTGGCACCCCCTCTCCGTCCATTTTCCCTAGTGCGCTTTCCTCCATGTCAGTTTTTACTAAAACTTGCGCTAAATACAAATCTCACGCTTAGACTCCCTGGCGCCCCTCTCAGCTTCAGGCAGCAAGCGGCTGCTACTGTAAAACATCTGTGACAGCGTTGATGGCCTCTGGTCCAGGTATGCACAGTAGACAACTACCCAGCTTGCCAATCAGAGCTCACTCGGTTTTCGCATTCCGTACTGTGTGAATTCCAGTATGTTTTAGCGTTCTATCGTGTTTTACGAAAGTACGATTGATTGATTTCTGAGGTATTCTGCGTGTTCAGTGAGTTTTGTCATAACAGCTGAAACACACAGACGGCGCCAAGTGTGCCACAAACAGGCAAGGGATCTTATTTTTAAAGTATACTACTCGTTCTTCAAACGTGAGACAGACTTAGACGAGCTGGCCTGCATGGTTGTCAAAGTGAAGTGGCCTGTGGTGGTACTGGTATACGAATTGTCTAGGCAAATCGTTGCAGGAGGGCAAGTTGTCCCAGCAAGCAACAGGAAATAAGAAGTTTTGGTCTTCAGGGAAGAAACAAAGCCGGTAACAGGATCGACGACTCCGATCAGAATGTTTTACGTCAGAAGGTTTTCGAATTTTATGAAAGAGATGATTTCCCCACAGCGCTGAAATTACACGCTGTTATGCATGAAGCTACTGGGTTTGAAGAATGTGCAAGAGTAACGCAAGCGATATCGAAGAACATCGAATTTAAAAACGTAAAATTCAATGACGTGCGGAAATGTTGTAATAGAGCGTAGTGAAATTGCTGCTGCTAGGAAGACCTTTCTAACAACAATGCATCAAGTCAGATCAAAACCAACGCCAACTTTGTATTAGTCGGACGAGACTAGGGGTAAGTGAAAACCACACTAGAAATTTTATCGCAAACAACAGAGGGACAAGGCGGCTTGAAGTTCCAGAGGGAAAAGAAGGACATCGTATAATACGTCACACTGTTTGCGCTGCTTCCGGATTTGCCCCTGAAAGTAAATTTACATTTCTAGCAAAATCGAAAATCAACCCTGATTATCATCCCTAAATGAATGGAGAAACATTTAGAGAACGGCTTCAGAGTCAGCAGTTGCCTCACTTGTATCAGGGCTCTGCCATTGTTACAGACAACGCAAGCTGTCACTCTTTCATTCTCAACAGGCCTCCCACTACAAACACAAAAAAATTAAATTGTTTCATGGCTGCTAAGTAATAATATTCCACATACTGAAACACAAACAATAGCGGAGTTGTTGGAGCTCGTCAAGGCTTCAAAAGGCAGCAATAAATAATGTGTAATTGATTCTAAAGCTCTGTAACACGATCACAGGGCGGTCGAGTGGCTCCGTATCATTGCCATTATAATCCCATAGAGCTGGAGTGAGCTAGGTGAAGAGATACGCGCAGATGCAAATTTTACAAAATTAGAATTATATATTAATACCTTCAGCTGCTGACGGGCGTTGATACATATCAATGGGGACAGGTGAATATGTGTGCCCCGACCGGGACTCGAACCCGGAATCTGCTGCTTACATGGCAGACACTCTATCCATCTGAGCCACTTAGGGCACAGAGGATAATGCGACTACAGGGACTATCTCGCGCGCGCCTCCCGCGAGACCCACATTCTCACCCTATATGTCCACACACTACGAGTCCAGTAAGAGTTCGGGTAATATGTGTGCATCCGCACAGAAGAGGAAGGTCATATAATGAAAATATTACGTTTAAAGTAACCGGCACTGAAAGGCTAGTCCATGAAGCAACAGACAAAATCAGCATTGTTGATTGAAAAGCTTGCGTACGTCACACTGACAAGTTGCAAGAAGAAAATTAGCTGAAAAAATTGGTTAGAGACGAAATAAAAATAAATGTTCAAATGTGTGTGAATACCTAAGGGACCAAACTGTTGAGGCCATCGGTCCTTAGACTTGCACACTACTTAAACTAACTTTTGCTAAGAACAACACACACACCCACGCCCGAGGGGTGCCTACAACCTCCGGCGGGAGGGGCCGCGCAATCCGTGGCACGCCGCCTCAAACCGCGCGGCCACCCCGCGCGGCGGAGACAAAATAATGGATTCGTTAATCCTCAATATCGCACCAACATCCAGCGACTCCATTTCCGAAGGCAGAGACAATGAAACATCCGAGTGGAAAACTATGTGAAGATAATGTAAATTTACGAGGTGCATTCAGGTTCTAAGGCCTCCGATTTTTTTCTAATTAACTACTCACCCGAAATCTATGAAACTGGCGTTACTTCTCGACGTAATCGCCCTGCAGACGTACACATTTTTCGCAACGCTGACGCCATGATTCCATGGCAGCGGCGAAGGATTCTTTAGGAGTCTGTTTTGACCACTGAAAAATCGCTGAGGCAATAGCAGCACGGCTGGTGAATGTGCGGCCACGGAGAGTCTCTTTCATTGTTGGAAAAAGCCAAAAGTCACTAGGAGCCAGGTCAGGTGAGAAGGGAGCATGAGGAATCACTTCAAAGTTGTTATCAAGAAGAAACTGTTGCGCAACGTTAGCTCTATGTGCGGGTGCGTTGTCTTGGTGAAACAGCATACGTGCAGCCCTTCCCGGACGTTTTTGTTGCAGTGCAGGAAGGAATTTGTTCTTCAAAACATTTTCGTAGGATGCACCTGTTACCGTAGTGCCCTTTGGAACGCAATGGATAAGGATTACGCCCTCGCTATCCCAGAACATGGACACCATCATTTTTTCAGCACTGGCAGTTACCCGAAATTTTTTTGGTGGCGGTGAATCTGTGTGCTTCCATTGAGCTGACTGGCGCTTTGTTTCTGGATTGAAAAATGGCATCCACGTCTCATCCATTGTCACAACCGACGAAAAGAAAGTCCCATTCATGCTGTCATTGCGCATCAACATTGCTTGGCAACATGCCACGCAGGCAGCCATGTGGTCGTCTGTCACCATTCGTGGCACCCACCTGGATGACACTTTTCGAATTTTCAGGTCGTCATGCAGGATTGTGTGCACAGAACCCACAGAAATGCCAACTCTGGAGGCGATCTGTTCAACAGTCATTCGGCGATCCCCCAAAACAATTCTCTTCACTTTCTCGATCATGTCGTCAGACCGGCTTGTGCGAGCCCGAGGTTGTTTCGGTTTGTTGTCACACAATGTTCTGCCTTCATTAAACTGTCGCACCCACGAATGCACTTTCGACACATCCATAACTCCATCACCACATGTCTCCTTCAACTGTCGATGAATTTCAATTGGTTTCACACCACGCAAATTCAGAAAACGAACGATTGCACGCTGTTCAAGTAAGGAAAACGTCGCCATTTTAAGTATTTAAAACAGTTCTCATTCTCGCCGCTGGCGGTAAAATTCCATCTGCCGTACAGTGCTGCCATCTCTGGGACATATTGACAATGAACGCGGCCTCATTTTAAAACAATGTGCATGTTTCTATCTGTTTCCAGTCCGGAGAAAAAAAATCGGAGGCCTTAGAACTTGGCCGGCCAGTGTGGCCGTGCGGTTGTAAGCGCTTCAGTTTGGAACCGCGTGGCCGCTACGGTCGCAGGTTCGAATCCTGCCTCGGGCATGTATGTGTGGGATGTACTTAGGTTAGTTAGGTTTAAGTAGTTCTAAGTTCTAGGGGCTGATGACACCAGATGTTAAGTCCCATAGTGCTCAGAACCATTTGAACCGACACTGCAGCTGTTGGTAACAAAGCTACTGTGTATACACTTTCAGCCTAGATGGCAACACAGCATTCCTTGATAGTAGCGCTGCGAGAGGCTATTAACGCTGTCTGACTGTAATTGTGATATATCTTGTATGGGAATCTGGCCCCTCTCCCAACTTTGACGCCACAAATGTCGGTTTGGGTCGAATGGGTCTTAAACTGGCCTTGAAAATTACGCAGGAGCCGAGGCACTTGCGAAGGGAAGGCGCTGGTACTGATAACAAGCTGAAATGTGTTAACCACCATTTCTTTTTGTTTATTTGTTTCCTCATCCAGGGCAGACTGAAGATAAGCATCGGCTAAATAAGTTTTTGCGAAGAACTATTCACCTGCTATGTGATACCCGAGCTCGTCAATACATGGAAGTGGGAAGGAATCAATTACCGGTACTGTTTGCGCATTAACTGTCCCTTTAAAGTCGGCAGAAAGTCTGATACTTCCATTCACTTACCTTGTGATCGCAAACGGAAATGCCTACTGACTTGCAGAAATTGGTTTTAAAAACTGCTGTTTGTTCTAGTCTGTTGAGTGCAGATGTAAACGTAGGTTTTTTGTTCTGTCCGTGAGCGTTAAGTGGGCGTGAAAAATCTTTGTGTGTCCCACTGTGCTGTCGAACAGATGTCCATATTTTCCAGGCGACTGATGTATACTGGCATGAGAAAGATGCGTATAAATAGCAAGCACATTCTCCTGAGTATGCAAATCAAATAAACCGGAAGCATCCATGCCAAAAAGATTGGGAGTAGAACGCGACTGAACTACTGTGAAAGGCACTGAGTAGCTGCATTTCCATACTTTGCTTGCAAAGTGCACGTTACAAGAACAGAAGTACTTTCACCATTGTCGACCGTGATATGCAGGCGTGATTTTTGTGCTTGATGGTGTCTCAATTGATCATAAGTACAAGGAAGTGACAGAAGTCATGGGATACCTCCCAATATCGTGTCGGACCTACCTTTGCCTGGCATGGTGGAGCTACTCCACGTAGCATGGACTCAATAGGTCGTTGGAAGTCCCCTGCAGAAATATTGAACCATGCTGCCTCTATAGCCGTCCATAACAGCGAAAGTGTTGCCGGTTCAGGATTTTCTGTACGTATTGACCTCTCGATTATGTCTCACAAATGTTCGGTGGGATTCATGCCCGATGGTCTGGGTTGTCAAATCATTTGCTCTAATTGTCCAGAAAGATCGTCAAACCGACCGCGAACAATTGCCAATGAGCGATTTAGTTGAACCAGAGGATCCAGTACATTCCATGTAATCATAGTCCACACCATTAGGGAGCCACCATCAGCTTGCCCAGTGCCTTATTGATAACTTGGGTCCATGGCTTCGTAGGGTCTGCACTGCACTCTAACCTACCAACAGCTCTGAACTGAAAAAGTACTGACTGAGTGCAAATCTGCAGAGAGAGGAACAGTTTGCGGTTTATCCTCTGAATGTGACTGTCTGTTCTGACTTTCGGAAGACTCTCTTTCTCTGAACTGTAACTGATAAAAGAGTAGAGCTGGTTAGAATGAGACAAATATTGCACTTTGCATCTCACTGTGCGATTCCGTCACTTTCGTCCAAGGATCCTGTGTGGCTTGCCAGGAGGAGTCGGTACAGACTCATAATGAGAAATCATATTTATTTCCATTTCCTCAAGTCGAGATTTGTGCGGAACAGATTTTACTTTGAATTTTCTTTGCATGGCAGACTTGCTGTATGTGTCCTGATTTATGGCAGTGTCGGCATTTGCGTGGTGGAGAAAGCAGTTTTTGCGCTCATACGTTACATTACATTTTACACAAGAATTGGGAAGGTTTCAGTGAGCTGGACAAGCAGCCGTGCGCATCGCACTGCACTTATGATGTTGTCTGTGTCGGCAGTTATGAGGTGCCCTGCGAAACTGGGGCCGCCTTGAGTTATTTGCGGTCAGCGATGCAACAACAGCCACATTCGTCAAGTTCCGTGAAGTCTTGAACTTACTGAGGTTGAGTTACTTTAAGCACGTCCTTGAGATCAGGGTTGCGATGACTTAGAATTTGAGCTTGAATTCCATTATCAGCAACTTTTTGAATAATGGCCTCGCTAAGCATTTCTTCTTGAAATGAGCTCTACTAGAGCAGTAAAATTTACAGCTCCGAGTCACGCCCTTGCGATTAGTGATGCATTCCTTGTAAGACTGATTACTATAACAATGTGTGCGAAAAAATTTGAAACGAACAGCAGCTACATGAATCTGCAGTTCGAAAAAGTTGCCTAATGCTCACATAATGTCTTCGTAGGGTAGGGTTTGGGGCTCTAATTGAGGGAACAACTTGCAGCACAATCGGAAAATATTGTATACTACCCCCAAAAAAGGAAAGATCATCACGATTCAACTGATATAAGCAAGTTGCTGCAGCTGCAAGCTGTACTTCGTCCATCCCTCTTGTTGTGCATCAAAAGAGTGGTAGGGTTTAGGATGCAGCACCTGACGACTGGCATTCCCAGCTTCAATTGTTGTAGTTTGCGGAGGTATTTGCGCTTCCACCAGCTTGCCAATAGCACTTAGTAGCCTAATGAGCCAATTTGTTGCCTCTGGAACTGAATAAGTGAATTGATGGATTGCTCTCCAGAAGTTTCCATTGCATACGCAAAATAAAGATACCTGAAATAGATGTGTAATGCACACAAAACTATGAAAATATTGCTGATAAGTTGAGATCACTGCCAGCCTCAAGCACCAGACATACTGCCAACAGGCGGAAAAAATCAAACTCGTCGCCATTTGGAGGAAAAATCAGACTCATCGCCACTTGGTGGAAAAAATCAGATTCATCACCAATTGGCAGTAAAATCAGACTCGTCCCCAGTTGGGGTAAAAATCAGACACATCTGTAGTTGATGGAAAAATCAGGCTCGTCATCAATTTGCAGAAAAATTGGACTTGTCACCAGTTGGCAGAAAAGTCAGACTTGCCGCCAGTTGATGCCTGTTATGTCGGTAGCTGAGGTGGCCAATAAACAAATCAGACATCTACAAAAAGTAACACATTAATAATTTCGTCGACAATACATACATTTAATAAGTGAGTTATGTTGTGCCGTAGCCTATCGATACTGCTAAAGCCGGCACCTCGAAGAATCCTGTGGGCGCCACAAGTGACACTTTGAACATCGCCACCAATGTGGGACTTCCAGGCCACTGACCAATGAAGACCGCCATGACAATGATATAAGTGGTGGGGACTTGGACACCAGTCTGTTTCTAGTGGCGATTACTCCTGTGTCGCTAGATTATGCACAGAAGATTACGAGTTGACAGCTAAGTCTACTAGCAAACTTCGAGTGTACATAGATGCACACCCATGTCAAGTCTCTGCTTATAGCTAACCATGGCTGCCGCAAGTTGTCAGTAGTGTACCAGTTATTCACCCACAAGCTGAGTACAATACATTTATTTAACGTTTATTGTGCCAGCTAATCTTTTGCTTGCCTGATCAGATCCCTAATGCGACAGATCCCTTTGGTTTCCATCCACCGACTTACCATTAGCAGTGAGGATGTAATCCTTGGCTCCTCAGAACAAACAGTTACCGAATTGCAACTTAACGAATTATGCGTAACTCCTAATCCTGTAGGTTCTTCTGTGCTGCTGAGATATATACAGGGTGACACGGAATAACGGGAATGTTTGAAATGAGAAGTGCGAGCCATGGGCAGGTGGCAGCACTACGGGTTCGTGACAGCGAGTAAACAGTTCGCCATTTCAGTAACCATGGATCAGTAGAACGGACAACAGTGTGCGTTACCCATAAGAATGTTTTATATAAACAATGGTAGTTTGGTAGCGGCGCAGAGGGAGTTTCGACGTTTTTATAACTTAGGATGTCAGGATGCCGTTCTGTCGAAACACGAGATAAAATGTTGGATTAATAACTTTGAAAAGACCGGATCTGCCCTCAAGACGAAACCAACAGGACGACCAAGAAGTGTGCATTCACCAGCGAACATCAATGTTGTACGTGAGTCTGTCTTACGGAGACCACGGCGTTCAGTTCGTAAGCAAGCAGAGTGGTTGGAATTTTCCGGGAGAGTGTTCATAGAATTCTTCATCTTGATTTAAAATTTCATCCGTACAAACTACAGATGGTGCAACAATTGAAGTGCAACAATTACCGGTTACGATTAGGATTCGGTCAACAAATGATAACAAAAATAAACAATGACGATGAATTTGTTAACAAGTTGTAGATGTCAGATGAGGCACATTTTCATCTCACAGGTTATGTAAATAAACAGAACTATCGTTACTGGGCAAACACAAATCCTAATGATGTTCATGAGAGCCCTTTATACATGGATTATTGGACCGCACTTTTTCTCAGATGAACAGGGAAACACAATAATTGTCAATGCCAATAATTATGTGGAGATGTTACGAACTTCTGTTACACCTTCACTGAACAACTTTCCAAACGTTCAAGAAGCCTGGTTTCAACAGGACGGAGTGACATCACACACTGCACAGCAATCAATGGCAATTGTTTACCCTGTGTGATCTCACGATTTGGTAACATTCCATGGCCCCTTAGATCGCCAGATGTTTTCTTGTGGGGCTACCTCAAGAGCAAAGCTCACACGACTCGACCAAGAACCCTGGATGAGTTAAAACAGGGAATTCAGGATGCAATTCACAGTATCCCAGCTGAGATGTTGCAGCGGTCAATGAAGAATCTCTACAACAGATTCCACGAATGTATTCGTACAGGAGGACGTGTCTGCAGCTCATGGTCTAGTAGCTAACGTTGCTGCCTCTAGATAACAGGGTCCCGGGTTTGATTCCCGGCCAGGTTGGGGATTCTCTCTACCTTGGGACTGGGTGTTTGAATTGTCATCATCATTTCATCATCATCATCATGATTCTACATCTACATCTACATCCATACTCCGCAAGCCACCTGACGGTGTGTGGCGGAGGGTACCCTGAGTACCTCTATTGGTCCTCCCTTCTATTCCAGTCTCGTATTGTTCGTGGAAAGAAGGATTGTCGGTATGCTTCTGCGTGGGCTCTAATCTCTCTGATTTTATCCTCATGGTCTCTTCGCGAGATATACGTAGGAGGGAGCAATATACTGTTTGACTCTTCAGTGAAGGTATGTTCTCGAAACTTTAACAAAAGCCCGTACCGAGCTACTGAGCGTCTCTCCTGCAGAGTCTTCCAGTGGAGTTTATCTATCATCTCCGTAACGCTTTCGCAATTATTAAATGATCCTGTAATGAAGCGCGCTGCTCTCCGTTGGATCTCTATCTCTTCTATCAATCCTATCTGGTACGGATCCCACACTGTTGAGCAGTATTCAAGCAGTGTGCGAACAAGCGTACTGTAACCTACTTCCTTTTTTTTCGGATTGCATTTCCTTAGGATTCTTCCAATGAACCTCAGTCTGGCATCTGCTTTACCGACGATCAACTTTATATGATCATTCCATTTTAAATCACTCCTAATGCATACTCCCATATAATTTATGGATTTAACTGCTTCCAGTTGCTGACCTGCTATTTTGTAGTTAAATGATAAGGGAACTATCTTTCTATGTATTCACAGCACATTACACTTGTCTACATTGAGATTCAATTGCCATTCCCTGCACCATGCGTCAATTCGCTGCAGATCCTCCTGCATTTCAGTACAATTTTCCATTGTTACAACCTCTCGATACACCACAGCATCATCTGCAAAAAGCCTCAGTGAACTTCCGATGTTATCCACAAGGTCATTTATGTATATTGTGAATAGCAACGGTCCTATGACACTCCGCTGCGGCACACCTGAAATCACTCGTACTTCGGAAGACTTCTCTCCATTGAGAATGACATGCTGCGTCCTGTTATCTGGGAACTCTTCAATCCAATCACACAATTGCTCTAATAGTCCATATGCTCTTACTTTGTTCATTAAACGACTGTGGGGAACTGTATCGAATGCCTTGCGGAAGTCAACAATCACGGCACTGTGGCTAAAATGGATTGTATAAAAATTGGACCTGTAAAACTTGGGACTTTGTACAGGCACTGATGACCATGCAGTTCAGTGCCCCACAAACCAAACATCATCATCAAAACAGGAGGATGCCATCTAAAGGACGTAATTTTTAAAAACTGATGTATTGTCCTCATGCACTACCGTACTAATGATAATAAGTTTACAAATACACTGAATCATGGGCGAAACTCTGAGTGCAACTGCGTAAAAAAACATACTGTGCAATCAGAGTCACACACAGTGAATTCATATGATTTTAGCATTGTCTAGTGGTGTGTGTGTGTGTGTGTGGGTGGGTGGGTGGGTGGGTATGGGTGGGTGGGTGTGTGTGGCACCCCCACTGGAGACCATGAGTGATGGAAAACTATTGCTCGCCCTGTGGTCACTGGCAGAAGGTTTAGAATTGCTGTCCCTCACACACCTGTGAGTGGTGCATTGCAGATGAGTACAGTCAATGAAGATGCCATCAATACTGCACATACATCTATACATGGTTTCATCTGGGTTTTTCTTTCCTTAGTTATTTTATTTCATTAATTTATTAAGTAGAAGTGTGATGAGTATACACAGTGGAATGACATACCACTGCCACGTCTCAGGCTGCTTATCTTTCCTCCCCTCTCCACTCGGAATCTCACTTTTTCCTACTATCTTACATTTACAACACACATTCACAACTCGAACTCTCACCTCTGTGATGTGCTTATGGAAAATAGGGATGGTTGTGGAGGGACTCTTGACTCTCTATCTGTGTTTCTTTCTTTGGTAGTGAGATTTGCCAGAAGATAAGGGTCTCAACACAACAATGTTGTGATATCACGTCTTTTTTCATTGCAGAAAATGTTAAAGACCATCCATAAGCTTTATCTCTTTCTCAGCTGTATGCTACATTCACAAACCTCAGAACTTGGCTGTGCAGTGGTGCCCTAATGCCACAATTGCTGATCTGCATCACATTGATTTGTTGCAGTCTAGACCCAGTTTGCTGTATGAATTGTGAAAAATTTGGAAGCCTTTGCCTGTGCTTTCCAAGTTTCTAACCAAATGTAACCACAAAAATTAACTCTTAGGCCTTAGTCTCCCAATCCTTTGGAATGAAACAGTTTGACTTATCCCACTTACAGGAATTTAACTACCATCTTTGTTTTGTCATTACATGTATTTATCTTAACCCATTTACTATTCTACTCTGGTTTTCATGGCTTCTCAGACAATTTGATTGCTCAAAAACACTAAAATCGATACTATACTAGAGATTAATCACTAGGCTACATATATTTCAAGCAATAGTCGCTGTTTAGTTTCATTGTCTTATATCTCTAAGGCTACTCATAAATCGGGGCAGTTTATTCTTTCTTCCCAGCCTTTGTAGGGATGGAAGTGACAGTGCTGGTACATGATATATTTAACAAGCATGGTACACAAAACATATCCGCTCACAAGCATAGCTTAAAACGCACTAGCAGCTTTTTCCTGTGCAAAGGTGAAACAGCCTTCAGTCACCAGCAATGCTCCTTGGTATTGACTTCCCCACTGGATCTATCATAATAACTATCACTTTTTTTACATATCAATTCCACAAAGGATAGGTTTGGCTGTGGTTTATATTACATTCTACCTATTTCTAACTCTTAGTGCAATATCTCCATAAAACAATCAGAATTCATCTTAACTGATCACAATCTTATATCAATTAGTTTTCATCAATACAGAAATCCAACAGTGTTAAAACGTAAACCTTTACACATAAGTAACTATGGGTAAACATTGTCGGACAGTATTGCATTCTCTGATATGTTTGGAATCATTCTTTTCATTAAATACTGCCCTATTCTGCTACATTACATACATCTGCAAACTGTCATATGTAAGAAATAAGAGTAAGGCTTTTGTATGGCATGAATGCATCAGAATACCAAGTTTGATATAAAAATGATTGTGATGTATGTATCTCTTTGGGAAGCCAAGTATTGTGTAAACTAGCTGGTTAATACTGAAGCTACCGTACTCCCTTCCAGATATTATTTCACTGTCCTACTTTCACTATTCACCCAACATGACATAGAATGATCAAGACCAGATTTGGATTTAAACCCTAGTTATTTACTGTTCACCATTCTTTAACACAAAATTATGCACCAAAAATAGAAATAATGCATGAAGTTTGAGAAACATAACTTTCCAACTCTCCATGCCTTCTACACTTCTTAGATCCACTCTATTTCTTTGTTAGAACTTCCAGACCACTGAGTGCAACAGTGCATGGTCACTGAAGGGGTAGGAAGTCAAAGATACTATTGTGATGTACCTTTTGCATTTCTTGCTTTTATGTTTTTGTTTTCTTTAAAGGCAAAGAGGAAAGGTGAAGTAGTAGCCCAGCATAGAGCCTGCACCTACAGTCATGTATTTTTGATTTTCAAATGTTAAAAAACGTAAGATGTTTTTTCCTGTTCCTCGGTAAGAGGAAGGACTCAATCTGTGCTAATGAATGAAGGTAGATGCACGTTATTTTAGAGCGTAATCAGCAGTAGCCATTTTGGTTGTGAGAATATATGAATTGTCTGTATTTTTTATGTGTGTGGAAAAAATAATACATTTATATTTCGTTAGTGAAAAATTGCGTTATTATTCCAAGTAATACTGTAATATAGAAGAATTGAAGAAGCCCATCTGTGTACTTCGGAGTTATCACGAAGATCTGATTACGGTATGATGGTCACGGTTATGATTTTGTAGGTGGATACAGCAATCGAACATAGTATTATTAACTCATAAGGATAATTCTACAACAAGAGAAACATTATTTCATCCATGCAGAATTAATATGTACTAATATTAACCCATTTACACGCATAGCCCAACTGTCCAAGTTCTGAAAAATTAATCTCATTATTTCTATCTAAAAATAATTTTTAGTATGTAGATGTTTTTTATTATGCAATAAAGTGGCGACCATGAAAGGATGATATGCAGTGGTCAAAACTGTGAGTACTAGTATTGTTAAGATAATGAATATAAATGTTTGTTAAGAATTTCTTTACGTTCCATGTACGCTGTCGTCATGACGGAGACAATGATGTAACACTGGAAACATACTAACTGAAAGAAAAAAAGTAATAAATAAATTAGAAGGAAGAAGACAACAATACCAAGAGTGGACAACTGAAAGTACAATAGAGGGAAGAACCAGTTACAAGACAACAATAATGTAGGACTGTGCAATGCATGTAGAAAATGGGTTCCTAGTAGACCTATTAGAAAATCCAAGCACCTATTTCCTAAAATCCAGAATGTAAAGCTTCAGAGGTTAATGCAATTGTAATCAAGTAGAGAGAATGACATTACTTTATCAGCACGAAAAGCATATTGAGAGAACAACTATTGAGATTACAATTATATATAGTTTTATATGCACTCTGTCACATGAGAAATAGTGCGGAAGTAAAATCCAAACAGAGAAAATATTACTTTCGTTAACTGTAGAGGCATAAAGATTTCTATAATGGATGGACAAAACAATAACAAAAAGCCGGCCATTGTGGCCGAGCAGTTCTAGGTGCTTCAGTCCGGAACTGCGCTGCTCCTACGGTCACAGGTTTGAATCCTGCCTTGGGCAAGGATATGTGTGATGTCCTTAGGTTAGTTAGGTTTAAGTAGTTCTAAGTCTAGGGGACTGATGACCTCAGAGGTTAAGTCCCATAGTATCAGAGCCATTTGCACCATTTTTGAACAATAAGGAAATATCATTTCAAAATCAAAATGCCACTTTAGTAGACTTGCATTTGCAAAACAAAACAATGAGTGGTTTGAAACTGTCAAGTGGTGATTATTTGGATACTGGGCATGACATGGCATTGTTGCATACAATGCCTGTGAATAAGGAACATTTCATTACAAGCAATACGTTGATTATAGTAGATGAAATTAATGATACCTCAAGGCAAAGGAATATTTTAAATGAAAGTGGTTCATGTAGTACAGATGCAGATGATGACAGGCATAGGCCAGAAGTGAGAAGAGAAGATATGAAAGCCTTATTTTGAGCCTTAGCAGACATAAATTCAAAAATGTTGTGTTTAGAGACTAATTTGAACACAGTAAATTCAAAAATGTTGAGTTTAGAAACAATACAAGCAGACATGAACACAGTCAATTTGAGGATGTCGAGTTTAGACACAAAACAGACAAAAAATTGCACACAGAACTCAATAATCTGGATACAAACTTCACACAGCATATTTCGCAAATCTCCACAGAAGTAGATTTGAAAATTAATGAACATGTACAAGCTTCAGTTCATGATATGAGAGAAGTTCAAAGGCATAGTGGAAGAAAAATTTGAAACACTTACATGCACATATGGACAGGAGCTATCCAGAATCAGAGAAACTCAGGATAATTTACATGTAATGCAAAGGAATATGCAGGTTAACATAGATAATATACAGCCAGAAGTAGCAAAGCTGCATTCTGTCTGTGATGACTTACCATAAAATGTAGAGAAAATCACAGTGGAGATAGAATTACTTAAGTTAGAAAATAAAAGAATCAAGTCAGAAACTGAGCACCTGTACAATACAGTAAAGGGTAATAAAAAAGAAGAAAACACAACGTTCTTGGAAAAATTTGTATGCAGACAGTATACTTATGTGAAAGTGGCAAAGGAAGTAATGAGGGACAAAGAATAAGGAATTTTAAAATGCATAAAACATAATATCAAACAGGTAGAATAAAGATTAACAGACGAAATAGTTAACAAACAAAGTACGGTAATATCATCACCAAGGGCAGTAAACAGAGCTATAAACAGCCGTCCCCCGTGAGAGAGAACAGTTGTATGGACAACATTGCCTAACCCATGCCACACAAGCACATGCCAAAGCATGACGCAAACAGCAGATGAATCTTTTGTGAGACAGATATGTCATCACTCCATGTAAATGTTGTTCTGTCATGCTGAACAGTGTTGTTAATGGACGAGAGTGTCATAAAATATTGACAGTTTCCTGTATTTTCAAATGAAACAAAGCAAACGCACTCAGTACTGTCTGTCTGAGCCTTTAGGAATATGCTGCCTAGGACTGGGACAGAAGCTCAAAAGATCAAATATGTGGTAGGACACACAGAAGGCAATGCCCTTTTGTGGGCTACAGAGATGTCAGAACTCTGTGAGACATATGATCAATCTCAGAATACCTTTTTAGATAAAAACTGGTCAACAGATATCCAGGAGAAATTAAGATGAGAAGTATTTAACGCATTATCACATCATAAAAAATTTGGAGGGCTAAGAAACTATTTTGAAACATTTCTAAACAAGACCCGCTACTGGAATAATCTGATATCTCATCTCGATGTATTGAAAATCTTAAGTTGCCTGCAAATGTTGGGGGAAAATTAGTAACTATTCCCAAGTATGATTTCAAGTATTTTATCTCAGTGCTCGACTCAATAGATCTCATTCTTAAGGATGGGCAAGCCATGCCTAGTTATCGTAACATTAATGAACGCAACCCAAATGGGAGGAACAACTACGGTAATGGCAATGGTTTTGGAAACTACAATGGTCATGTGCATATGAATGAATGGCATCTTTATGCACCACCATGCCACAATGGAAATCTGTACAGTCAGTTTACCTGTCAGCCACAGGGTGACCAAAGGTACGAAAATAAATACCAGCCTCTGGTATGGCACTGGCCAAGGTAGGCGAAATTCAAGAGAAAACTTTGATACTAGGTGACAAGGAAATGCAAATTACCTGGATTGAAATATGGAACACAGGGATCCAAGAGAGAACTGGCAGTCCGTACATTCAAACCGAAACAACCAGGACAAAAAATGGCAAGCACAAGAACATACGGTGAACATGGTAGAAGTGATCGCAGAAAATAAAACAATACCTTATGAAATGAATGTACTATTAATTAGAATAGAGCCAATTGTTTTGTTAATTTATCAAGTATTATTCACAGTTGTGCACATAAAAGCACGGCAAAACTTTCCACACACAGGCCATCATTAGGAAAATAATCTAAAATTAAAATATTCATTTTATCATACACAAAACATGTGTATTGTAGTTATTCCTGTTGAATTGCAAAAGGATTCATTATTATGTAATACTCTTGAAAATTTTAGTAATCAAAATGTGCATTGCTGTGTGTTTTCAATAACTACAAGTTCCTTTACTTGTACATGAATGATAGTGCAGTACACAATATTCATTCATTTACATTACATATGATTCATCATATGTCCTGTCATATAATTAAAATGTTTTTGAATAATTATCACAATAAAAGGAAAGTCACAATTCTGTCTGTCACACAAGATATAGAACTGATTAAAAGAAATTGTAAGGCACAGGTGTTAAAACTATTTCCTTAACATTGCTTTTAGCGAAAAGCCTGTACTGAAAATAATACTCATCTTCCTGTTTATTGCTGTAGGAGTAATACTAGTACTGATAGTAGAAGTTGTTGTTACTGTTGTTGCTTGTTGTCGCGAAATAAAACAAGGTATGATTTCGCTGAGCATGGAAAATGTATTAATCTTCTTCTTGGTCTCAGTTTTCTGACATAATTAATCCAAGAAAATCATTAACAATGCAGTTCTGTTATATTCTCAAAATAATGTTATCAAGGTTAAATAAGATTCCTTCAAAATAAAACACCAATTAAAATCACCACTTAAATTTTCTCACTTTTGAATAAGCACAAAACAATTTTTCATATTTCTTCATACTACACTGACAATATATTTCATTGGGTACACTGGAGACAAGTTACAGTCCTGCTTTTCCATGTCCAATCATCAACATGGCTTGTGGTGACATTCTGGTGATGCAGATTGACAGTCGAGGAATTGACATTGTGATGAAGCAAGCTGGGATCTCTTTACTTCTTCTTGTTTTGGCATCTGCCTCCTTAAATTAATTTTATTTTCATTTTTGCCTAATTACCATTAACATACATGAGTATAGCCTGCATTTCCATAAGAGAGAAAGGTTGGCCCTCAGTCTTAAGGAATATAGTGCCAGGTCTAATTTTGTGTTTAGTTTTTTGTTATCAATTAATTTCCTAATTTATTTTGACCATTGATAGTTAAAAACTTTTGCTACAGATCATTATAGAGTGAAATAAGTAATTGTTTAGTGACTTAGATTCTATTGTTGACATATAAACAAATATAAATTCTATAGTAATTGTTCAACAGCGAACCATTGTAGCAGTATGCTGATAATGCCTGCAACCTATTAATGAGGCTTATTGACATTTACCAACAGTCAACTGGCCATATAAATGTGTAATATCGGGGGATTGTGAAGAGTGAAAGTAAAGAACTATGAAACCCAATTGTACAACTGTCAGCTACATCATTTACAGTAATCGGTGTTGGACTTCCAACCCCCCCCCCCTCCCCCATTTTTCAGCCGTATAACAATGCAGTACACCAACATCAAAGACTATCCGTGAAGAAATAAAGCAGGCAAATGTCACAACATGAGGACATGGAGTTGAGAGGTGATTTGTTAGACTTTGGATTTTAGATTATTCGTGGTTTTCTAACTGCTGTTACTGAATACTGATCTCTTGCGTAAAATTAAAAATAAAGTATCCTGCATCATTACTATTTATCAGTGTTCCTTACTTTAGGGTAAAGTGAGTAACTACAAACATGACCCAACATTATGGAGATTTAGTTCATCCACAATGTATAACATACTATGCCACCAAGTTGTACATCAAGAGCCTCCTCTCTTCATGCAAGAAGATAAGAAGCAATACAATGAAAGCTCGCCAGTTTTGTTGTCAGATTCTTCACAAATGAACATTTCACCTACAACAAAATCGGTATCTCTAAGCACTTGACCCCCCCTCCCCCCTTGCTTGAGTTAGTTCTTCATTAACAGTGATACACAGCAGTATGGATAGGTTTACTGATTGAGAGTTTGCTAAATGCAGCTCATGTGTAGGTTCACTGAATGCAATGGAAGAGTGATGCTATGCTGAGATGTTCTCCTTGACAGCAAGCCCATTAAACTACTTTCTCGTTAACAGCAAGCCCATTAAACTACTTTTGCATTGTTTCAGGGTTGTTTCTTTACTCTCCGCTTTGTTTTGTCATATTACAGACTTTTTTACTGTTGTAAAGATATTTTTTTTCTCATTAGTGTAGGCATCACTCAAGTTTTCTTGAACTGATTAGTGTGCCGTTTGGTAATCTAGTTGAGCATGGTAGCTGATTCACGGCTGGGGAATTAAGCCTACTTGACTTGTTCACCAAGTGTGAATTTTGGATCCAAGAAACCCTCTTTTTGCCTGAAAGTTTAGATCAAACTTCTGCAAGTAAGTGTGGTTGTTCCAGTCATATAAGAGTCTCACTGCCCCACCTGTCTCATTCCCAGTACATTTGTAAACCAGAGAGGAGCTGAGCTGAGTTGTGAAGTTCTGGCTGTTTAGGTTACATAGTCCATGCTCAGCAGTACTTCTGGTATTATTTTATTTGTGTATTCTACCATCTTGTTTTGTGACACCCACAGTGTGTGTATTATAACACATTCACTCAGCTTTATCCAACTCAATGAGCAGCATAACTGTGGCAGTGTTGAGCATGCAATGGTGGCCCAGACTTAGATGCACCTTTAGTCTGTCCCAGCATCACAGACAGTGTGATATGCCACCTTATGGGACTCTTGGACTGTAGTGCCTTGCTGCTGTGCTTCATCATGCTCGCCTGTTACCATTTAAGCTGAGGAGGTTGCCACTCACTAAGTTATGTAATTGTAATCTATTAATTGTTTCATATAACTGCTGTTTGCTTCACTCTAAAGGCCTAAGTTTCAGTGCAGGTAGCTAATTACTCCCTTACATAATTGTAATTTAGTAACTCTTTCATGTAACTGCTGTTTCACTCATCCTAAGGGCCTCAGTGGCCAGTTATCCTATGCTAATTTGGTACCCCTTGTATTAACAGTGTAGTATGTTTTAAACTTGGCCAATTTTTTGTATACTGGTTTGGGAAGCTACTCCTGTTGAAACTGCTCATTCTTTTGGTTTAGAAGTTTATTTAATGTCCCCCCTCTCCCCCACCCTGCCTTTATTTTCATGATGAGGGCTGTAAAGTCACTGCCTTTGGGCACCTTGCACTTGCTTTGGCCACATCCAACTATATTTCATAGGCATGGTGCCTACATGCAAACAGATTGTTTTTAGTTATTCCTTATTTGGTCAGACCATCACCCTGTTGGATTCTGTTTATTTTGTTGGTGTTACCAGTCAAATCGTGTAAGAGGAAAAGCATAAAAAAGGAGGGAAAGCAAAGGCCACAGCACAAAATATTCAATTTTTTTTCCCACTGATTGAATCCTAAGGTTAGCTACAGTTTCTCGCTGGAGTTATGAAGGCAGTGCCTAGTCCGAGCATTTCATATTTGTACTTTTTCTTTTTAATTCTAAAATTCAAGCCATTGTATCTTACTTTCAAGGTTGTTTAAATGTTGAGGTAGCCCAGTGAGGTGAGTTTGCTATGTCTGTAATCTTATCCTCTCCCAAATCACCATTAAATTTTTCTTAGTCTCTTCATTAGTTTCTAAAGTTTTGAGAGGCATAAGATATACAAAATACTTTTTATATTTATCTTGATTTTCTCATTGTTGTCTGCAGTTCTCACATCTATGGTAAATTCTTGTGGCTGAAATTTCTTTAACTGTGTGGGTTCCAATTGAGCTGATAATTAATGAAGTAATTTCTGTTTCTATGACTTCTTTTTATTTTAGACATTCTTCTATATCACACTGTCTTCACAATTTCCACTTCCATAAAAACAATAATTACATTGTTAGCAACAAAATTAAAACTATGTCCAATTCCATCAGAGGCATTCCTACTACTCCTAACTTTCTGCAGTACTAACAATATTCCAGAGAGTTTAGAAAACAAAACAGCTTACAAACTTTCTTGACAAAAGAACAATCTTCACCAAGTTATATCATTATTTTGTAAATGAATCCAGAAATAAATTTAATAATTAGCATTAGATTGTGCAATTAATAATATGAATTTTAAGTATGCCAGATACTTGTAATTTCAAATATTTGTAAAGGAAAATTAATTTTAGCTGCATCAATTGTAACAAATTAATTTCTTTTTATACATTTTAGCCTGAAATACAACACATTGTATACAAAATCAAATGAAATTCATTAAGGTAAGCAGCTGAGATAATGTTCACCTATACAAGAATTAATGTCATGTTCTTGTCAGATGTTACAGAAATTTGTATTTGACTTATTTGAGCTTATAATGGTTCTCGCAAGCAGTGCCCTTTATTACAATATATACAGTCCATGCTTTAAATGATAATAACATTTGGTCATAATTTGACATTAGAGGTTTCCAATCTTATGGCCTTGTCACACAGTTATGATTTGATAAGTGGCCCTGTATGAAACAGGGCTGTTGTTGGTATCAAATCTGTTATTCCCTTTGTTTGCTGTTTTGATGTATTTTTTGTTGACCTCCGAAATTGTTTCTCTTTTATATATAATGTTTTTCTAAATGGTAATAAAGTTTGTCAAATGGTGAATGATGTGAACTTAAAACGCTGATCAAGTTCTTTCTCATGTCTGATTTTGGTTAAGCCACACTCTGAAAGATCAGATGTCAGTGGTCATTCAGAGCATGGTTCTCTGGATTGAGATAGAGAATTTTCCCTACTGTATCAATCACCATTTCCTGGGTTAGTATTTCTAGTTAATGCACTTTTTTATTGTATTTGCTTATTGTAGTTCATTGTTGTAATTAATTCTGTCCTATTTGCATGGGTATTGCCAAGCATGGTATGTCACTGTTATCCTGGTATTTTCCTTCTTAAGAAAGATTATTTGGCCTATGAGGCCAGAATATGACAATCCCTTGTGATGGAAGTGCCCCTCAGTTAGTGGCATATTTGTGTACATCCTTGGTCAACCTGTTGCTCCTCACCGTTGGTACCATAGGCGAGGTAGGTGCAGCACTAGCTGATTGCCCCATTGCCATATCAGCCTTACACCAAAATGTAGACTAGACCTTTTAGAAACTAAGTCCAACTAATTCACTGGGATAACTGTCTGAGTTACGTTCAGCATTTTAAAATTAGTTCTGAACAGGGTAAACTCGCTCAAAATTTGCATGTGCAGGTGCCAGATTTACAAGCTATTGTAAGCTGTTTTGATTTTGAGGACTTGGTAATGGTGAGTGGTGAACAGGAATCTTCATCTGGACAAGTAATGCTTGAAAGCAGTGGTGAAGTGGTAGGCAGGGTTCAGCAATCAACTGGAGGTACCCTTGGTAAATTGCCACATCCTGTGGGCCATTTGCTCCAGGGCATTAAGCAAATCTTGGTGGAGAATCAGAGTGAGGTAGAATCCATTATGTGGCTTACTGTTAAGTCTGAATTCCTTGCTAATGCTATGGGGATGTCACACAATATTGTGCTTCAATTATCATACCCTTTGACATGAGAGGTGAATTAAGCTGTATGCTAAAAAAATTTAGCAAATTTGGACCGCAGTCTCAGCCTTGGAGTTGCAGATCACTATAATCCAAGTATGTAATAACATATTGGAGGATACAAGGATGGCCAACCGCCCATGTATTCCTTTCACTGAAAGATCTTACACCTTCCTTGAATTGCGTGCCTTGGTTTCGTTCATTAATGGGTTACATTTTGCAGACCAACAGCATGGTGGTATAGAGTACCATTGTCAGGATGTCCGTTTGGATTCTAAAGAATACCAAGGTGATTTCTTAAAAGAGAACAGGGATAGGGCATGTTTTTGGTGCCATGACAAAGGGCATTCGGTATGTAAGTGACTGGGAGAGACTGAGTAGCTGACACCACTGGGAACAGAAGGGGTAGGATACCCATTCTCAAGATGCCATTGCCACATTACAGCTGTGGTAGCATAACCCTTACCTTATATTTTCACTCAATTTATTCAAGAGGCTGTTTGCCCACTTATTGATTCTGGCAGTTCAGTTTCCCTTCTTGACTACGATTGGTATCTGGAACACAGGGCTATCCATAAATTTCCTTGGTTGTGCCCTTCCTCCAGGAAATTTCAGGCTGTTAATGGGATGGTGTTGCCTCTGGTTGGGGAATTGCGAGCCAAGTTAAGCTCTGTAACTTTTCACGAATGATCAATTTACTGATGGCCAAGAACTTGTTTGTCAACTTAAATTTGGGGTGTGATTTTATTCAGAATATTAGGTGGATTATCAGGATAGAGTTGTTTACTTTAAGTTTTGTTCTGTTGAAAGGTTTACCTTGTGTTCCTGTCATATCTCTTTGGAAGTTTGTAGTCTGTTTTGCCCTCTGAAAAATTTGAGGTCATTCACTTAAGTCCGGACAAGGGCAAACAATTGTTGCAGCTTCTTAGTCATTTCCCACAGATCTTAACCCATAAGCTGGGCATAATGAATAAGAGTCAGTATAAGGTCATCCTTACTGACGAGGTGCCAGTTTGGCAAGTTCCATATAGGCTATCCCCCTTGGAAATGAAGAGATGATGTTCTTTGAATGATGGTAAGTTGCATGATGGAGCGATAAGACACTCTACATCACCGTATGCATTGCTCATATTTCTAGTACATAAATCCAAGAGTTAGGAGGTCTGTCCATTGGCTGACTATAAATTAGAAAACCAAAATTATGAAAAGGGCAGTTGCTACTCACCAAATAGTGGAGATGCTGAATCACAGATAGACACAACAAAAAGACTGTCAGAAAGTAAGCTTTTGGCTAGCAAGGCCTTCATTGGAAATAGACAACACACACACACACACACACACATACACACACACACACCCACACACACACACACACACACACACACACACTCATGCAATTGCAACTCACACACACATGGCCACAGTCTCTGGCTACTGAGGCCAGACTGAAGCAGCAGTACATGGTGGGAGAAGCATCTGGGTGGTGGGGGTAAGGAGGAGACTTGGGCAGGGAGGGGGAGGGATAGCACGGTAGGGGTGGGGGACAATAAAGTCCTGCTTGTGAGAGCAAGCAAAGATGAGGTGGAGAGAGGGTAGGGCAGCTAGGTGCCATTGGCAGGTTAGACAGAGGGCAGACAAGGGGGGAAGGGGGGGGCGTAACAGAAAAGGGCGTGTTGGTGGAATAGAGGGCTTAGTAGTTCTGGAATGGGAACAGGGAAGGAGCTAGAAGGGTAAGGGCAATGACTAATGAAGCTTGAAGCCAGGAGGGTTGTGGGTACCTCGTACATATTGCAGGGGGAGTTACCACCTGCAAATTTCAGAAAAACTGGTGTTGGTGGGAATCAGCCATATGGCACAGGCTCTGCAGTAGTCATTGAAATGAAGAACGTCATGTCAGGCGAAGTGTTCAGTAATGGGGTGGTCCAGCTGTTTCTTGGCCATAGTTTTTCATTGGCCATTTGTGCAGACAGACAGCTTATTGGTTGTTACGCCCACATAGAATGCAGCACAGTGATTACAGCTTAGCTTATAGATCACATGACTGGTTTCACAGGTAGCTCTGCCTTTGAAGGGAGGGGTGATACTTGTGAGAGAACTGGAGTAGGTGGTGGTGGGAGGATGTATGGGACAGGTCTTGCATCTAGGACTTCTTCAGGGATATGAGCGATGAGGCAAGGGTTGGGAGAAGGGGTTGTGTAAGGGAACATTATTATCGGGCTTATTCTCATATAGGGAGAAGTGATAAATAATATTGGAAATAAGTAATAGTTTTGAAAAAGTTTTAATTAAATTTATCGAAATATAATTTCTCATCAGAATAATTCCCGCAGTAAAGTAGCACCTCAGGGAAATCAACGATGGTTCAGTGTGGTTACTTTTGTTTATAAATTCTTCTGTATAAATCATGCACAGGTATTGATAGTTCTCTTGTCTTGTTTTCTGCACTCTGAATAAGTCTACATAGCTGCAGTGTGCAATATAACTGGCATTTCCATGTGATATGCTACAGAAGGGATCAGGAAACTTCTATTAAACTGCAAGAAAAGTGACTGTAGTTAATGTGCATCTTCAGGTTTTGGTGGCGCAAAGACTGTTCCATTAAGTTTCGGGTGTGCAGCTGCAAGAAATCTCCATCTTCTTCTAATATTTTGGCTGTATAACGTTCAGCCATCTTCAGAGTGAGCCGCAAGACCGCCGCTCCAGTGCTCGCTTCGTCGCTTTATACCGTTGTACCGCGCGACTGCGCATGCGGCCACAGATGCAAATGCGCCAGAGACGTTGTTTGGCGGCAGAGACGTGCATAGTGCGCGAGTTGTATCTATGACTCCGCAGTTGATGTTTGTTGGCATATCGATATATCATTGTGAGCTGCACTGTGACGACGTCTTTGCGAGTTTATTACAGCAAGTGCGAGTTTCCAGGATTTATCAAGATTGAAACCACTGTCTCTATTAATTAAGTTCGTCGTCAAGCAAATTTCAATTGCCTCCTTTACTATCGAGTCCCAAAAGGACGATGTAGTTGCCAAAATTTCCACATTGTCATACAACATACTGTGACCATTATCAATACAGTGCTCTGCCACTGCCGACTTGTTAGGTTGTAAAAGTCGTGTGTACCTCTGGTGTTCTGTACATCTTTCTTGGTTAGTACGAGTTGTTTGTCCAATGTAAGAAAGGCCACATTCACATGGAATTATGTAAACTCCAGATTTTCGGAGCAGCAAATCATCTTTGACAGAGCCCACGAGTGCAGCTGTCTTAGGTGGAGGACGAAAAATCACCTTTACTTTGTGTCTGCTGAGAATGCGTCCTATTTTTGATGAGAGGCTACCCACATATGGCAGGAAGGCCATCGATTTAAAGGTTTCTTCATCTTCTTCTGCTTTCTTTGTGGCCTCTTTCGGTTTCATTTTCAGTGCCCTCTGTATTAGTTGTGGAGTGTACCCATTGTCTTCAAACACTGTTTGTAAGTGAGAAAGTTCATCTAGCAGACTGCTTTCGTCAGAAATAATATGCGCTCTGTGAGTCAAAGTTCGGAGTACACTCATTGTCTGGGCAGGATGGTGGCAGCTATTTGCACGTAAATACAGATCAGTGTGTGTCGGCTTCCTATACACCTCATGTCCCAAAGTGCCATCCTATCTGCGCCAAACCAAAACATCCAAGAATGGAAGGCATCCCTCCTTTTCAATTTCCATTGTGAACTTTATTTGATCATGGAGGGAGTTCAGATGTCTTAAGAAGTCTTGCAAGTTGTCTTCACCATGGGGCCAAACTACAAAGGTATCATCAACATACCTCCAGAATACCGTGGGTTACAAGTCAGCAGATTCAAGCGCCTTCTCCTCGAAGTCCTCCATAAATAAATTGGCCACCAGAGGGGATAAGGGACTACCAATGGCGACTCCGTCCGTCTGTTCAAAAAATTCTTTGTTAAATAAGAAATATGTGGAGATCAGAACATGTTTAAATAAAGCTGAAATCTCTTTGTCAAAACTTCTTTCAATAAGTTGTAGAGATTCTGGAAGGGGAACCTTTGTAAATAAAGCCACCACATCAAAACTAACTAATATATCAGATGGGTTCATTTTCAATGATTTCAGTTTACTAATGAAGTCAGCCGAGTTTCTTATGTGGTTAGTACATTTTCCCACAAGAGGCCTCAACAACGATGCCAGATGTTTGGCAACGTCATAGGTCGGAGAACCTATGTTACGCACTATGGGGCGTAGAGGAACATCCTTCTTGTGGACCTTTGGTAGACCATAAAGTCTAGGAGGCACCGGACACCTTGGTTTCAATCTCCGAACAACTTCTGGTGGAAAGAGAGAATCATTCAGAAGTGAAACAGTTTTCTTCGCCAC
Source organism: Schistocerca nitens (assembly GCF_023898315.1). Lineage (NCBI taxonomy): Eukaryota > Metazoa > Arthropoda > Insecta > Orthoptera > Acrididae > Schistocerca > Schistocerca nitens. The sequence continues at coordinate 246,756,256 of NC_064621.1, forward strand.
TTGATTAGAGGATCCCTGCTGATCTTCCAGTACATGCTATCACTCAATAAATTGTACATTTTATCATGGTATTCGTCCCGAGACAATAAAACAGTAGCATACCTTTGTCTGCTGGGAGTACCACCGTCTGAGTATCCAGGCGAAGCTTGCGTAGAGCAGCCCTCTCTGCCACAGATATATTGCTCCTCTGTGGGCGACCCTTCATAATTGCACGACATGTTTCACATCTTATTTCCTCTGCTGAGTCAGAGGGAAGTGGGCGAACAGCTTCTTCGATGGTGCTGATAAACGAAGGCAATGGCAGAACCTGTGGCGTGGGTGCAAAATTCAGTCCCTTACTCAAAACCATCATCGTAGCATCGTCCAAATCTCTACCTGTTATATTAATAACAGGGCGTCTAATAACAGTTTCTCGCTGCGATGTCGTCTTCAGTCGACTAAATTTTGCAGTCTGTCAGGATGTGGCCACCTCACGAATCCAGTCTGATTTGGCCCAAGTTGTACCATCAATCCAATTCCAAGAATCATAGGGTATCTCCACAGACATCTTCAGGTGCAGGCGATACAGTTCTTCAGAAACCAGGTCTAATTTTCGGCGAGTAAAGTGGATCCTCTCCTTAACAATAGCAGAGCCAGCTTTTGTTAAAATCTTATTCATAGACGTCGTTTTTATAAAATGTACTAATCTGGCAAACTTTGGAATTATGCCCTGGTCACGGCACCTTAGTAAGAAACTTAAAGAGCTCAGTAATCTCACTCTCAAGTGTCGAAGCTTATCCAATCGTCGAACACATAAAACCATCTCCTTACCGCAGAGGTACTTGATGTGCATCTTCAGGTTTTGGCGGCGCAAAGACTGTTCCATTAAGTTTCGGGTGTGCAGCCGCAAGAAATCTCCTTCTTCTTCTAATATTTCGGCTGTATAACGTTCAGCCATCTTCAGAGTGAGCCGCAAGACTGCCGCTCCAGTGCTCGCTTCGTCCCTTTATACTGTTGTACCGCGCGACTGCGCATGCGGCCACAGATGCAAATGCGGCAGAGACGTTGGTCGGCGGCAGAGATGTGCATAGTGCGCGAGTTGTATCTATGACTCCGCAGTTGATGTTTGTTGGCATATCGATATATCATTGTGAGCTGCACTGTGACGACGTCTTTGCGAGTTTATTACAGCGAGTGCCGGATTCCAGGATTTATCAAGATTGAAACCACTGTCTCTATTAATTAATTTCGTCGTCAAGCAAATTTCAATTGCCTCCTTTACTAGCGAGTCCCAAAAGGACGATGTAGTTGCCAAAATTTCCACATTGTCATACAACATACTGTGACCATTATCAATACAGTGCTCTGCCACTGCCGACTTGTTAGGTTGTAAAAGTCGTGTGGACCTCTGGTGTTCTGCACATCTTTCTTGGACAGTACTAAGGTGCCGTGACCAGGGCATAATTCCAAAGTTTGCCAGATTAGTACATTTTATAAAAACGACGTCTATGAATAAGATTTTAACAAAAGCTGGCTCTGCTATTGTTAAGGAGAGGATTCACTTTACTCGCCAAAAATTAGACCTGGTTTCTGAAGAACTGTATCGCCTGCACCTGAAGATGTCTGTGGAGATACCCTATGATTCTTGGAATTGGATTGATGGTACAACTTGGGCCAAATCAGACTGGATTCGTGAGGTGGCCACATCCCGACAGACTGCAAAATTTAGTCGACTGAAGACGACATTGCAGCGAGAAACTGTTATTACACGCCCTGTTATTAATATAACAGGTAGAGATTTGGACGATGCTACGATGATGGTTTTGAGTAAGGGACTGAATTTTGCACCCACGCCACAGGTTCTGCCATTGCCTTCGTTTGTCAGCACCATCGAAGAAGCTGTTCGCCCACTTCCCTCTGACTCAGCAGAGGAAATAAGATGTGAAACATGTCGTGCAATTATGAAGGGTCGCCCACAGAGGAGCAATATATCTGTGGCAGAGAGGGCTGCTCTACGCAAGCTTTGCCTGGTTACTCAGACGGTGGTACTCCCAGCAGACAAAGGTAATGCTACTGTTTTATTGTCTCGGGACGAATACCATGATAAAATGTACAATTTATTGAGTGATAGCATGTACCGGAAGATCAGCAGGGATCCTCTAATCAAGTGGCGAAGAAAACTGTTTCACTTCTGAATGATTCTCTCTTTCCACCAGAAGTTGTTCGGAGATTGAAACCAAGGTGTCAGGTGCCTCCTAGACTTTATGGTCTACCAAAGGTCCACAAGAAGGATGTTCCTCTACGCCCCATAGTGCGTAACATAGGTTCTCCGACCTATGACGTTGCCAAACATCTGGCATCATTGTTGAGGCCTCTTGTGGGAAAATGTACTAACCACATAAGAAACTCGGCTGACTTCATTAGTAAACTGAAATCATTGAAAATGAACCCATCTGATATATTAGTTAGTTTTGATGTGGTGGCTTTATTTACAAAGGTTCCCCTTCCAGAATCTCTACAACTTATTGAAAGAAGTTTTGACAAAGAGATTTCAGCTTTATTTAAACATGTTCTGACCTCCACATATTTCTCATTTAACAAAGAATTTTTTGAACAGACGGACGGAGTCGTCATGGGTAGTCCCTTATCCCCTCTGGTGGCCAATTTATTTATGAGGACTTCGAGGAGAAGGCGCTTGAATCTGCTGACTTGAAACCCACGGTATTCTGGAGGTATGTTGATGATACCTTTGTAGTTTGGCCCCATGGTGAAGACAACTTGCAAGACTTCTTAAGACATCTGAACTCCCTCCACGATCAAATAAAGTTCACAATGGAAATTGAAAAGGAGGGATGCCTTCCATTCTTGGATGTTTTGGTTTGGTGCAGAGAGGATGGCACTTTGGGACATGAGGTGTATAGGAAGCCTGTGGTGTCACCGCCAGACACCACACTTGCTAGGTGGTAGCTTAAATCGGCCGCGGTCCATTAGTACATGTCGGACCCGCGTGTCGCCACTGTCAGGATCGCAGACCGAGCGCCACCACAAGGCAGGTCTCGAGAGACGTACTAGCATTCGCCCCAGTTGTATGACGACGTTGCTAGTGACTACACTGACGAAGCCTTTCTCTCATTTGCCGAGAGACAGTTAGAATAGCCTTCAGCTAAGTTAATGGCTACGACCTAGCAAGGCGCCATTAACCATTTGTAACATTGCATGTACCTCAAGGTAGAGTCTCACTTGTATCATCCAGAATGCTGTATACCAAAGGACAATATAAAAGTTAAGTGTTCTAGTATCTACGTTCTTTTCTTTATCACATTCATTACGCATCCTGTTCCAGACTTAACGCCAGACGTCGTGAGTTGACGCGTGCCCTTTCGGCTACTTCACTGTGGACTGGCTGCCTTAACAGTCCACTCCATTGGCGACGCGGATTAATCAGGATCTTGTTCTTTCTCATTGCTTACATTTACTTGTGTCATGGCTTCGCCACATTCTCCAGATGTACTGTCCGAATTTTATCGCTTGCAGAATCAGCAGATGCAGGCGTTATTGGATGCCCTGGGACAGCTAGTCCAGGGTCACCGTGCGCTGCAAAACGATGCGGCCGCCGCCGCTTCATCGCTACCGCAGCCACAACACGCCGTTGCACCATCCTTCCGTAGTTTTGATGCAGCCAACGAATCTTGGACAGAATGGTCCCGACAATTTGGATTTCATCTCGCCGCCTACAGCATTCAAGGTAATGAGCGGCAGCCGTTTTTGCTTTCGTGTGTAGGTGTGTCCACCTACCGTGTGATAGTGAAATTGTTTCCCCGGCGCGACGTAGCAACTCTGTCATACGAAGAAATTTTGTCTGCTTTAGATGCCTATTTCAAAGAAACAGTAAATGTCGTTGCAAAAAGGTATACGTTCTTTCGTACAAAGCGTATGGCTGGTCAGACTAATAGGGAGTGGGTTGCAACTTTGCAAGGACTTACTAGGGAGTGTGCATTTGAATGTGACTGTGGACTCCCTTATTCAGATACTATGGTGCGTGATGCAATAGCACAGAACGTTTCTGATGTTCGCATATGGGAACAGATTTTGAAACTAGTTAATCCCTCCCTTCAACAAGTGATAGACATATTGGATAGGCAAGACACACTTGACTTTGCTCAGGACTCATTTGAAACTTCGCCCGCCGTGTGTCACATTAACCGGCCCGCCGGGCCCGCTGCACGGAACGCTAACCTGCCCTTGCGCACGTCCGCGCAGCCACGTGTCCCGCGCAAGCAAGCAAATGCAGTGAAATCATGCCCGCGGTGTGCAACTAGACATTCGCGTGAGAATTGCGCGTCACGCCAAGCTATTTGCTTTTTCTGTAATAAGAAAGGACATATTCAAAGTGTTTGCCAGAACAAGCTCAGATCAGACACTCACAACCATTCCAGGCCCTTTGCTTCGCGCCGGAATTGAACCAGGCTCGGGGACCTTCGCCCATGGACATTCATGTCGTTACTGCCACTCCGCCCAGTGTTCCTCTCGCTAACAGTGACTGTGTTCGTCCCACAAAAAGTGTGCGTTGACGTCGACGGAAGTCCCGTCCCGTCGCACGTGATTCTGTACCAGTATCTGTTCAAGTTGCGCATAACAGTCGCTCTTGTCGTCAGCAGGACCATAAACTTTTTGTAGATTTGGACTTTGCCAGACAAGTGATACCGTTCCAGCTCGATACCGGAGCTGCAGTTTCATTGCTCAATCACGCCACGTACAAACAACTGGGCGCACCTCCATTGCGTGCCGCAAATGTTCAGCTCAATAGTTATTCTGGACGAGCTATCCCTGTGTTAGGACAGTGCACTCTTCTTGCCACATACAAGGGACAAACAAAACTTGTGTCTTTTTACGTTCTTCGTTCTTCTTCGTCAGTGAACTTGTTTGGTTTAGATTTATTTCAGTTGTTTAACTTGTCTATCGTCAATCAGGTCCTATCAGTGAATCAGACTGTGCCTTCCACCAATGTTTCTCGTCTATGTGAAGAATTTGCAGACATTTTTGCACTGGGCCTTGGTTGCGCTAAGAACTATGAAGCACATTTGGACCTGAAAGTAAACGCGCATCCGAAATTTTTCGGAGCGCGCAATGTTCCCCACGCATTGTGTGCTGAGGTCACCAACCGCTACGATATCTTGTATCGGTCCACTGCTAAGCACGACAACGCTGATGCGTTGTCCCGTTTGCCTGTTGCTGAGGATAACGCATTCGGTTCTTCTGAACTTGCTTGCATGTTCATTGATTCGGAAACCGATGACGTGGTCGAATCGTTTCCGATTGATTTTCGTCGTGTCGCTACAGCCACAGCTGCTGACCCTGTCCTTGCTACTGTTTTGCGTTTTGTTGCTACGCAATGGCCCTTGTCAAAGTCACGGATCGAGGATCCGTTGGTTCACCGATTTTTTGCTCACAAGGAGAGACTTTTTGTACGACGTGGTGTTTTGTTGTTGCGTTCTGATATTGATCAGTCCAGAGTAGTGGTCCCACGTTCGTTACAGTCCTCTGTCTTACGGCTCCTTCACCAAGGACATTGGGGTATAGTGCGCACGAAACAACTTGCTCGTCAGCACTGTACTTGGTTCGGAATCGATGCTGCGATTACGAATATGTGCTCTTCTTGCATGGCGTGTGCCGAACAACAATCCGCACCGCCGTGGAAATTCTTTGCATGGCCGAAAGCCACTTCCCCTTGGCAACGCTTGCACATAGATTTTGCCGGTCCATTCTGGAATGCTCGATGGTTGGTTGTGGTCGATTCTTTCAGTCATTTTCCATTTGTTGTCCGGATGTCTTCCACGACGTCATCTGCCACCATCCAAGCGTTATCCGCTATTTTTTGCATTGAAGGTCTTCCGCAGACTATTGTTTCCGACAATGGCCCACAATTCATGTCCGCAGAGTTTCAGTCATTCTGCAAGGCCAATGGTATTCAACATCTGACATCCGCGCCGTTTTTGCCTCAGTCCAACGGTGCCGCTGAACGATTGGTCCGGACTTTCAAGTCACAGATGTTGAAGTTGAAAGAGTCGCATTCTCGGGAGGACGCATTGTTGCTCTTTTTGTCCTCGTATCGCTCTCAGCCCCGCGATGGTCGCTCGCTGGCTGAGTTGCTCCATGGTCGTCCTCATCAAACCTTGATGTCTTTGCTGCATCCGCCGCATCAGGTCCCTGTGCAGCGGCAGACTCCTGCTTTTGCTCCTGGCGACGTTGTCTTCTATCGCAACTTTCGCGGTTCACGGCGTTGGCTCGCAGGGCGCATCCTTCGCTGCCTCGGCCGCGCGATGTATTTGGTTTTGGGGGCCTCTGGTGAGGTGCGTCGGCATCTCAATCAGCTGCGCCTCTGTCGTCGCATGGCTTCTGCCACTCCCCGTCTGCTTTCAGCGATGGTGCCGTCCGGTCAGAGCCCTGGGGACCCATCTACTGGCTTGCCTCATCCCCAGGTGTTACCGACGCTGCCTTCCATTTTGCCTCATGGCGACGCGCCGCCGCCGTGGCCGCCGCAGCCGCCGCAGCCGCTGCCGGCGCCGCCCGCAGTGGACGCTTCGCTGCAGCTGCCCAGCGCCTCCCTGGGTCACGCGCCGCCGATCGCTTCCTGTGACCAGCTGTCCTCCGCCATGGAACTCTTGCCCGCTCCGGCCCAGCTGTCGTCATCGCACGTCGGATCCCCCGACGCAATGGAGGTCGACCCTTCGGCCCCTCCTGTCTCATTACGGGCGCATACACCGCATGTTGACGTGCACCCTGGACTAGATTTTCAGGCGTTTCCTAGCTCCCCTCGGACCGAATGGCAGGGTGCGGGTGGCACAGCCTCGCCTGTTGTTAGGCTCCCCACCTCATCGCATGCGTCAACATGGGGTCCTCCCCACGGCGGGCGGAAGCCTTATCACACGACCATTCGCCGATTTGCGGGGGAGGAATATGGTGTCACCGCCAGACACCACACTTGCTAGGTGGTAGCTTAAATCAGCCGCGGTCCATTAGCACATGTCGGACCCGCGTGTCGCCACTGTCAGGATCGCAGACCGAGCGCCACCACAAGGCAGGTCTCGAGAGACGTACTAGCACTCGCCCCAGTTGTACGACAACGTTGCTAGCGACTACACTGACGAAGCCTTTCTCTCATTTGCCGAGAGACAGTTAGAATAGCCTTCAGCTAAGTTAATGGCTACGACCTAGCAAGGCGCTATTAACCATTTGTAACGTTGCATGTACCTCAAGATAGAGTCTCACTTGTATCATCCAGAATGCTGTATACCAAAGGACAATATAAAAGTTAAGTGTTCTAGTATCTACGTTCTTTTCTTTATCACATTCATTACGCATCCTGTTCCAGACTTAACGCCAGATGGCGTGAGATGACGCGTGCCCTTTCGGCTACTTCACTGTGGACTGGCTGCCTTAACAGTCCACTACAAAGCCGACACACACTGATCTGTATTTACGTGCAAATAGCTGCCACCATCCTGCCCAGACAATGAGTGTACTCCAAACTTTGACTCACAGAGCGCATATTATTTCTGACGAAAGCAGTCTGCTAGATGAACTTTCTCACTTACAAACAGTGTTTGAAGACAATGGGTACTCTCCACAACTATTACAGAGGGCACTGAAAATGAAACCGAAAGAGGCCACAAAGAAAGCAGAAGAAGATGAAGAAACCTTTAAATCGATGGCCTTCCTGCCATATGTGGGTAGCCTCTCATCAAATATAGGACGCATTCTCGGCAGACACAAAGTAAAGGTGATTTTTCGTCCTCCACCTAAGACAGCTGCACTCGTGGGCTCTGTCAAAGATGATTTGCTGCTCCGAAAATCTGGAGTTTACATAATTCCATGTGAATGTGGCCTTTCTTACATTGGACAAACAACTCGTACTAACCAAGAAAGATGTACAGAACACCAGAGGTACACACGACTTTTACAACCTAACAAGTCGGCAGTGGCAGAGCACTGTATTGATAATGGTCACAGTATGTTGTATGACAATGTGGAAATTTTGGCAACTACATCGTCCTTTTGGGACTCGATAGTAAAGGAGGCAATTGAAATTTGCTTGACGACGAACTTAATTAATAGAGACAGTGGTTTCAATCTTGATAAATCCTGGAAACTCGCACTTGCTGTAATAAACTCGCAAAGACGTCGTCACAGTGCAGCTCACAATGATATATCGATATGCCAACAAACATCAACTGCGGAGTCATAGATACAACTCGCGCACTATGCACGTCTCTGCCGCCAAACAACGTCTCTGGCGCATTTGCATCTGTGGCCGCATGCGCAGTCGCGCGGTACAACGGTATAAAGCGACGAAGTGAGCACTGGAGCGGCGGTCTTGCGGCTCACTCTGAAGATGGCTGAACGTTATACAGCCAAAATATTAGAAGAAGATGGAGATTTCTTGCGGCTGCACACCCGAAACTTAATGGAACAGTCTTTGCGCCACCAAAACCTGAAGATGCACATTAACTACAGTCACTTTTCTTGCAGTTTAATAGAAGTTTCCTGATCCCTTCTGTAGCATATCACATGGAAATGCCAGTTATATTGCACACTGCAGCTATGTAGACTTATTCAGAGTGCAGAAAACAAGACAAGAGAACTATCAATACCTGTGCATGATTTATACAGAAGAATTTATAAACAAAAGTAACCACACTGAACCATCGTTGATTTCCCTGAGGTGCTACTTTACTGCGGGAATTATTCTGATGAGAAATTATATTTCGATAAATTTAATTAAAACTTTTTCAAAACTATTACTTATTTCCAATATTATTTATCACTTCTCCCTATATGAGAATAAGCCCGATAATAATGTTCCCTTACACAACCCCTTCTCCCAACCCTTGCCTCATCGCTCATATCCCTGAAGAAGTCCTAGATGCAAGACCTGTCCCATACATCCTCCCACCACCACCTACTCCAGTTCTCTCACAAGTATCACCCCTCCCTTCAAAGGCAGAGCTACCTGTGAAACCAGTCATGTGATCTATAAGCTAAGCTGTAATCACTGTGCTGCATTCTATGTGGGCGTAACAACCAATAAGCTGTCTGTCTGCACAAATGGCCAATGAAAAACTATGGCCAAGAAACAGCTGGACCACCCCATTACTGAACACTTCGCCTGACATGACGTTCTTCATTTCAATGACTACTGCAGAGCCTGTGCCATATGGCTGATTCCCACCAACACCAGTTTTTCTGAAATTTGCAGGTGGTAACTCCCCCTGCAATATGTCCGAGGTACCCACAACCCTCCTGGCTTCAAGCTTCATTAGTCATTGCCCTTACCCTTCTAGCTCCTTCCCTGTTCCCATTCCAGAACTACTAAGCCCTCTATTCCACCAACACGCCCACAGTCTTTTTACTTCTCTCCTTTTCTGTTACGCCCCCCCTTCCCCCCTTGTCTGCCCTCTGTCTAACCTACCCTCTCTCCACCTCATCTTTGCTTGCTCTCACAAGCAGGACTTTATTGTCCCCCACCCCTACCGTGCTATCCCTCCCCCTCCCTGCCCAAGTCTCCTCCTTACCCCCACCACCCAGATGCTTCTCCCACCATGTACTGCTGCTTCAGTCTGGCCTCAGTAGCCAGAGACTGTGGTCATGTGTGTATGAGTTGCAATTGCATGAGTGTGTGTGTGTGTGTGTGTGTGTGTGTGTATGTGTGTGTGTGTGTGTGTGTGTGTTGTCTATTTCCAATGAAGGCCTTGCTAGCCAAAAGCTTACTTTCTGACAGTCTTTTTGTTGTGTCTATCTGTGATTCAGCATCTCCACTATTTGGTGAGTAGCAACTGCCCTTTTCATAATTTTGGTTTTCTAATTTATAGTCAGCCAATGGACAGACCTCCTAACTCTTGGATTTATGTACTAGAAATATGAGCAATGCATACGGTGATGTAGAGTGTCTTATCGCTCCATCATGCAACTTACCATCATTCAAAGAACATCATCTCTTCATTTCCAAGGGGGATAGCCTATATGGAACTTGCCAAACTGGCACCTCGTCAGTAAGGATGACCTTATACTGACTCTTATTCATTATGCCCAGCTTATGGGTTAAGATCTGTGGGAAATGACTAAGAAGCTGCAACAATTGTTTGCCCTTGTCCGGACTTAAGTGAATGACCTCAAATTTTTCAGAGGGCAAAACAGACTACAAACTTCCGAAGAGATATGACAGGAACACAAGGTAAACCTTTCAACAGAACAAAACTTAAAGTAAACAACTCTATCCTGATAATCCACCTAATATTCTGAATAAAATCACACCCCAAATTTAAGTTGACAAACAAGTTCTTGGCCATCAGTAAATTGATCATTCGTGAAAAGTTACAGAGCTTAACTTGGCTCGCAATTCCCCAACCAGAGGCAACACCATCCCATTAACAGCCTGAAATTTCCTGGAGGAAGGGCACAACCAAGGAAATTTATGGATAGCCCTGTGTTCCAGATACCAATCGTAGTCAAGAAGGGAAACTGAACTGCCAGAATCAATAAGTGGGCAAACAGCCTCTTGAATAAATTGAGTGAAAATATAAGGTAAGGGTTATGCTACCACAGCTGTAATGTGGCAATGGCATCTTGAGAATGGGTATCCTACCCCTTCTGTTCCCAGTGGTGTCAGCTACTCAGTCTCTCCCAGTCACTTACATACCGAATGCCCTTTGTCATGGCACCAAAAACATGCCCTATCCCTGTTCTCTTTTAAGAAATCACCTTGGTATTCTTTAGAATCCAAACGGACATCCTGACAATGGTACTCTATACCACCATGCTGTTGGTCTGCAAAATGTAACCCATTAATGAACGAAACCAAGGCACGCAATTCAAGGAAGGTGTAAGATCTTTCAGTGAAAGGAATACATGGGCGGTTGGCCATCCTTGTATCCTCCAATATGTTATTACATACTTGGATTATAGTGATCTGCAACTCCAAGGCTGAGACTGCGGTCCAAATTTGCTAAATTTTTTTAGCATACAGCTTAATTCACCTCTCATGTCAAAGGGTATGATAATTGAAGCACAATATTGTGTGACATCCCCAAAGCATTAGCAAGGAATTCAGACTTAACAGTAAGCCACATAATGGATTCTACCTCACTCTGATTCTCCACCAAGATTTGCTTAATGCCCTGGAGCAAATGGCCCATAGGATGCGGCAATTTACCAAGGGTACCTCCAGTTGATTGCTGAACCCTGCCTACCACTTCACCACTGCTTTCAAGCATTACTTGTCCAGATGAAGATTCCTGTTCACCACTCACCATTATCAAGTCCTCAAAATCAAAACAGCTTACAATAGCTTGTAAATCTGGCACCTGCACATGCAAATCTTGAGCGAGTTTACCCTGTTCAGAACTAATTTTAAAATGCTGAACGTAACTCAGACAGTTATCCCAGTGAATTAGTTGGACTTAGTTTCTAAAAGGTCTAGTCTACATTTTGGTGTAAGGCTGATATGGCAATGGGGCAATCAGCTAGTGCTGCACCTACCTCGCCTATGGTACCAACGGTGAGGAGCAACAGGTTGACCAAGGATGTACACAAATATGCCACTAACTGAGGGGCACTTCCATCACAAGGGATTGTCATATTCTGGCCTCATAGGCCAAATAATCTTTCTTAAGAAGGAAAATACCAGGATAACAGTGACATACCATGCTTGGCAATACCCATGCAAATAGGACAGAATTAATTACAACAATGAACTACAATAAGCAAATACAATAAAAAAGTGCATTAACTAGAAATACTAACCCAGGAAATGGTGATTGATACAGTAGGGAAAATTCTCTATCTCAATCCAGAGAACCATGCTCTGAATGACCACTGACATCTGATCTTTCAGAGTGTGGCTTAACCAAAATCAGACATGAGAAAGAACTTGATCAGCGTTTTAAGTTCACATCATTCACCATTTGACAAACTTTATTACCATTTAGAAAAACATTATATATAAAAGAGAAACAATTTCGGAGATCAACAAAAAATACATCAAAACAGCAAACAAAGGGAATAACAGATTTGATACCAACAACAGCCCTGTTTCATACAGGGCCACTTATCAAATCATAACTGTGTGACAAGGCCATAAGATTGGAAACCTCTAATGTCAAATTATGACCAAATGTTATTATCATTTAAAGCATGGACTGTATATATTGTAATAAAGGGTACTGCTTGTGAGAACCATTATAAGCTCAAATAAGTCAAATACAAATTTCTGTAACATCTGACAAGAACATGACATTAATTCTTGTATAGGTGAACATTATCTCAGCTGCTTACCTTAATGAATTTCATTTGATTTTGTATACAATGTGTTGTATTTCAGGCTAAAATGTATAAAAAGAAATTAATTTGTTACAATTGATGCAGCTAAAATTAATTTTCCTTTACAAATATTTGAAATTACAAGTATCTGGCATACTTAAAATTCATATTATTAATTGCACAATCTAATGCTAATTATTAAATTTATTTCTGGATTCATTTACAAAATAATAATATAACTTGGTGAAGATTGTTCTTTTGTCAAGAAAGTTTGTAAGCTGTTTTGTTTTCTAAACTCTTTGGAATATTGTTAGTACTGCAGAAAGTTAGGAGTAGTAGGAATGCCTCTGATGGAATTGGACATAGTTTTAATTTTGTTGCTAACAATGTAATTATTGTTTTTATGGAAGTGGAAATTGTGAAGACAGTGTGATATAGAAGAATGTCTAAAATAAAAAGAAGTCATAGAAACAGAAATTACTTCATTAATTATCAGCTCAATTGGAACCCACACAGTTAAAGAAATTTCAGCCACAAGAATTTACCATAGATGTGAGAACTGCAGACAACAATGAGAAAATCAAGATAAATATAAAAAGTATTTTGTATATCTTATGCCTCTCAAAACTTTAGAAACTAATGAAGAGACTAAGAAAAATTTAATGGTGATTTGGGAGAGGATAAGATTACAGACATAGCAAACTCACCTCACTGGGCTACCTCAACATTTAAACAACCTTGAAAGTAAGATACAATGGCTTGAATTTTAGAATTAAAAAGAAAAAGTACAAATATGAAATGCTCGGACTAGGCACTGCCTTCATAACTCCAGCGAGAAACTGTAGCTAACCTTAGGATTCAATCAGTGGGGAAAAAAAATTGAATATTTTGTGCTGTGGCCTTTGCTTTCCCTCCTTTTTTATGCTTTTCCTCTTACACGATTTGACTGGTAACACCAACAAAATAAACAGAATCCAACAGGGTGATGGTCTGACCAAATAAGGAATAACTAAAAACAATCTGTTTGCATGTAGGCACCATGCCTATGAAATATAGTTGGATGTGGCCAAAGCAAGTGCAAGGTGCCCAAAGGCAGTGACTTTACAGCCCTCATCATGAAAATAAAGGCAGGGTGGGGGAGAGGGGGGACATTAAATAAACTTCTAAACCAAAAGAATGAGCAGTTTCAACAGGAGTAGCTTCCCAAACCAGTATACAAAAAATTGGCCAAGTTTAAAACATACTACACTGTTAATACAAGGGGTACCAAATTAGCATAGGATAACTGGCCACTGAGGCCCTTAGGATGAGTGAAACAGCAGTTACATGAAAGAGTTACTAAATTACAATTATGTAAGGGAGTAATTAGCTACCTGCACTGAAACTTAGGCCTTTAGAATGAAGCAAACAGCAGTTATATGAAACAATTAATAGATTACAATTACATAACTTAGTGAGTGGCAACCTCCTCAGCTTAAATGGTAACAGGCCAGCATGATGAAGCACAGCAGCAAGGCACTACAGTCCAAGAGTCCCATAAGGTGGCATATCACACTGTCTGTGATGCTGGGACAGACTAAAGGTGCATCTAAGTCTGGGCCACCATTGCATGCACAACACTGCCACAGTTATGCTGCTCATTGAGTTGGATAAAGCTGAGTGAATGTGTTATAATACACACACTGTGGGTGTCACAAAACAAGATGGTAGAATACACAAATAAAATAATACCAGAAGTACTGCTGAGCATGGACTATGTAACCTAAACAGCCAGAACTTCACAACTCAGCTCAGCTCCTCTCTGGTTTACAAATGTACTGGGAATGAGACAGGTGGGGCAGTGAGACTCTTATATGACTGGAACAACCACACTTACTTGCAGAAGTTTGATCTAAACTTTCAGGCAAAAAGAGGGTTTCTTGGATCCAAAATTCACACTTGGTGAACAAGTCAAGTAGGCTTAATTCCCCAGCCGTGAATCAGCTACCATGCTCAACTAGATTACCAAACGGCACACTAATCAGTTCAAGAAAACTTGAGTGATGCCTACACTAATGAGAAAAAAAATATCTTTACAACAGTAAAAAAGTCTGTAATATGACAAAACAAAGCGGAGAGTAAAGAAACAACCCTGAAACAATGCAAAAGTAGTTTAATGGGCTTGCTGTTAACGAGAAAGTAGTTTAATGGGCTTGCTGTCAAGGAGAACATCTCAGCATAGCATCACTCTTCCATTGCATTCAGTGAACCTACACATGAGCTGCATTTAGCAAACTCTCAATCAGTAAACCTATCCATACTGCTGTGTATCACTGTTAATGAAGAACTAACTCAAGCAAGGGGGGAGGGGGGGGGGGGAAGAGAGATAGAATGAGAGAGAGATTGAGAAAGAGAGAGAGAGAGAGAGAGAGAGAGAGAGAGAGAGAGAGAGAGAGAGAGAGAACTGAGCAGTAATGAATACTATCATGAGATCTAACAGTAAAGTGAGTTCTATTGTTATCAGCAACATGTACCATGAGTAAATGTTACAAGTGTTCCCAAACAAGACACACAGTCCATACCACCAACATCTGTAGTGTTATGCAGATATTCTCAGTGTGATACAGATACAAAGATGAATGAGGGCAAGAAAGTGAACGAAGAGCAACTACTCTCAAATGAACCACAGGAGAGCATGGGTCTGTTATACCAAAATACTAAGAAAATATCCCTGAACCACCTCCAAAATTGTTTTGGTGGCCTTCTGGTCCACCTTGTATACCGCACACATGTATGTCTTAATCTCTGCTCTTTTACACCATATGACTCCAAAGATGATGTTAATTTTTTTTATTAAATATTTTATTGGTTTTTTGTAGCAAACAACACAGTCATTATAATTGCTTGGGTTAGTGACTTCAGTTAAGTTTTAAGTACACATCTATTTCATAAATGCATAAAACTACAATTACAAATTTCATATTTTATACGTCAGAGGTCTATCTCCACCTCTTGTAGATAACATACTATTAAACTATTGATTTTCAGATTGTTCTCACTAATTAATGTTTTAATATTTGTTGGTAAGGGAATCTTCATTTTTGCAATGTTTTTCCACAGTTTATTTTGATGTGAAGGACATTTGAAACATCTCAAAATGACATGGTCAAGATTTTCATTGTCCTCTAGATGTTCACTGCATGTGGGAGAGTCTATAACTCCAATCACGTAGAGGTGTGTGGAGAAACATGCATTTCACAACCTTATTCTAATAACTGATGTTATACACTTTCTTGGGAGATTATTCTGGCTACCATGTTTTTTTGGTATATTGCACTGGACTGAAGTAAATGAAAAGCCCCTTTTTCTGCTGTGATGTTTGCCACTGCTGTTCCCATTGATTGTATATCTCTATTTTTTAAACATGGAGAAAGTCAGAATATGCAAGCTGTGTAAATATTGTGTCCTCTTCTTTGATGCTTTCATTTGCAAGACCATCTACTACTTCGTTATGCTGAGTACCTGAGTATCCCTTTACCCACATTAGAGGTACTGATTTATTTTCATTGTTGGATTTCATTATTAATTCCACCACATCTTAGATACAATTGTTCCCAGCTTTCCAGTTTTGATGCTCTAATTGCTCCAAAGCACTTCTAGAGTCAGAATTAATATTTTGTCCCCTTTTTCAGTTCCAAACTTAACTGCTTCTTTAAAAGCTATTACCTCTGCAGTTAAATACTACTTAATGATGCTAATAAAAACTTTTTAGCTATCTGCAGCCTAGGGTAATAATATGTGTAGGCATCTCCCTCATGACTTTTGGATTCATCAGTTTATATGATGGTCATTCAATAATTAAAGAGACAAATTGGTCTGGGGAAAAACTGTTTGTAAGGCAAGTTTGGTACTTTTATGGCTTTAAGTTGGCATCACTGGGATGAGCCCAGATCATCTGATGTATCAACATTGTTTTGCTTATAACCTCAAAAATACATTTCAAGATGGCAAGTCCGCTTGAAACGTCCACATTAGTTGAACAACATTCTGTTATTCGCTTTTTACTTTCTGGAGGTGAGAAACCAGTGAATATACACTGCAGAATGTCTAAAGTTTATGGTGAAAGTTGTATGAATCATGAAAATTTTTACAAGTGGGTAGAGCAGTTCAAAAATGGTAGTGACTCAGTGACTTACGAATACCATTCTGGCCGACCAGTTGCAGTTTCATCGCCCTCACTTTAAAGTCAGATTCATGGTATTATTCGTGCCAACTGCCTTGTGACTGTGGAAATAATAGTTGATAAGGTTCAAGTTAGTAAAGGTACAGCTCATAACATTATCTCTAACAAGCTGAAGTATTGCAAAACATGTGCAATATGGATCCCAAAGGAGTTGATGCAGCTACACAGGGAAACAAAATTGAGAGTGTGCACAGAACTGAAGGAACGTCATGAAAGAGAAGTTGAACACTCCCTCAACAAAATATTAACTTGTGATGAAACTTTGGTTCACTGTTATGAGCCAGAATCAAAAAGGCAAAGCATGGTGTAGAAGCACACCAACTCATCTGTCAAGAAAAAATTTAAAACCCAAGGATCAGCTGGAAAAGTCATGTTATCGGTGTTTTGGAATGCTGAAGGTCCAGTTTTTTGTGACTGTCTTGAACAGCAGCATAAATGAACAGCGAGTACCACTCAGATATGCTTTTAAACAAGGTGAAATCAGCCATGAGAGAGAGATGTCATGGATCTCAGAAGAGAAGTGTGATTCTCCAGCAAGACAACACATATCCTCATATTGTTCAACTAATCCATGAAACCATCAACAAAACAGGCTGGGAAATACTGCCTCATCCCCCTTACAGTCCTGATTTAGCACCGACAACGATAATGAGAAAAAGTTTGTGGGAAATTGGTTCAAACATCAAGATAAAGAGTTATATGCAGCAGGAATAAAAAAAAGCTTGTAGCCCATTGGAACAAGCACATGCATTTTCGAGGGGATTATCTTGAACAGTGGAAAAAGTATTGTTTTGTAAAAATAAATGCTTCTTTCTCCAGACCAATTTGTCTCTTTAATTATTGAATGACACTTGTACACACAAAAAAACCAACAAATTTGTTTTCCAGGTAATTTATTACTTCACTGTTATTTCTAAGCTCTTGACCCATTCTGTCTTTTAGTTCTAAAACTCCAGGTTGACAGAATGTTGTTTCACATTCTTTGCTGAATGCTCGTAACATTTGGTCCTTCCACACCTCAGCACAAAGAGCCAGGTCCATCTGTGACAGGAAGAGCTTGCTACAGCATCTGCAGGAAACTTTCCACAAAAACAGCTACAATGAGACATTAATAAGGCAGGTCTTATATATAGACAAGAGGCTGGAGTACAAACCAGAAGAACATGAAGGAAAACATGTGATGTAGTCGTATGCATAGTCTGATGCAGACTATCATGAATTGCTCTCCTGTGCCAACCTTTTCATCTCAGAATAGCAATGGCACATAGTTCTCAATTATTCACTGGATGTTTTCCAATCTCTGTCTTCTTCTCCAGCTTTTTTTACCCTCTATGGCTCCCTCAAGTACTGTGGAAGTTATTCCCTGATTTCTTAGCAAATGTCCTATCATTCTGTCCCTTCTTTTTGCCAGTGATTTCCATATATTCTGATTCTGCAGTTCTTACCCTATCAGTCCACCTAATTTTCAACATTTTTCTGTAACACCACATCTCAGATGCTTCAATTCTCTTCTGTTCTGGTTTTCTCACAGCCCATGTTTCACATGTTTGGTAACAGTAGACATCTCTCATCTAGGAATGCCCTTTTTACTGGTGCTAGTCTGCTTTTTATGTCCTCATTGCTCCTTCCACCATGAGTCATTTTGCTGCTTTGCAGAATTCCTTAACTTCATCTACTTCATGATCCCCAATTCTGATGTTAAGTTTCTCACTGTTCTCATTTCTATTACTTCTAATTACTTTTGTCTTTCTTTGTTTTATGGTCAATTTGTATTCTGTACTCATTAGACCATTTGTTCCATTCAACTGATCCTGTAAATCTTCTTCACTTTCACTGAGGATAACAATGTCATCAGCAGATCTTATCATTGACATCCTTTCATCCTGAATTTTAATCCCTTTCTTGAATCTTTCTTCTATTTCTATCATTGCTTCTACAATGTATAGATTAAAAAGTAGGGTCTTAACTTTTTTAATGTGAGCACTTTGTTCTTGGTCTTCCAGTCTTATTGTTCACTTTTGGTTTTAGTAAATATTGTTTATTACCGATATTTCTGTACATTTTACACCTACTTTTCTCAGGATTTTGAACATCTTGCATCATTTGACATCATTGAATGCTTTTTCCAGGTCAACGGATGCTGTGAATGTGTATTAATATTTTTTCAGTCTTGCTTCCATCATCAACTGCAACATCATCAGAACTGCCTCTGGTGCCTTTACCTTTCCTAAACCCAAACTGATCATTGCCTAATAGAATCTCAATTTTCTTCTTCATTCTTCTATGTGTTATTCTTGTCAGCAACATTGATGCATGAGCTGTTAGGCTGGTTGTGCGATAATTCTCGTATTTGTTGACTCGTGATATCTGTAGAATTGAGTCGATGATGTTTCTCTGAAAATCTGGCCATTAAAATTGCTACACCATGAAGATGACATGCTACAGATGCGAAATTTAACTGACAGGAAGAAGATGCTGTGATATGCAAATGATCAGCTATTCAGAGAATTCACACAAGGTTGGCGCCGGTGGCGACAACTAAAACGTGCTGACATGAGTAAAGTTTCCAACTGATTTCTCCTACACAACAGCAGTTGACCGGCGTTGCCTGGTGAAACGTTGTTGTGATGCCTCGAGTAAGGAGGAGAAATGTGTACTATCATGTTTCCGACTTTGATAAAGGTCAGATTGTAGCCTATAGCGATTGCGGTTTATCGTATCGCGACATTGCTGCTCGCGTTGGTCGAGATCCAATGACTGTTAGCAGAATATGGAATCGGTGGGTTCAGGAGGGTAATACGGAACGCCGTGCTGGATCCTAACGGCCTCGTATCACTAGCAGTCGAGATGACAGGCATCTTATCCGCATGGCAGTAACGGATTGTGCAGCCACGTCTCGATCCCTTAGTCAACAACCATCTGCATGAACAGTTCGACGACGTTTGCAGCAGCATGGACTATCAGCTCGGAGACCATGGCTGCGGTTACCCTTGACGCTGTATCAAAGACAGGAGCACCTCCGATGGTGTACTCAACAACGAACCTGGGTGCACAAATGGCAAAACTACATTTTTATGAATCCAGGCTCCGTTTACAGCATAATGATGGTCGCATCCATGTTTGGCGACATCGGGGTGTACACACATTGGAAGCGTGTATATGTCATCGCCATACTGGCGTGTCACTCGTTGTGATGGTATGGGGTGCCATTGGTTACACGTCTCGGTCACCTCTTGTTCGCATTGACGGCACTTCAAACAGTGGACGTTACATTTCAGATGTGTTACGACCTGTGGCTCTACCATTCATTCGATTCCTGCAAAACCCTACATTTCAGCAGAATAATGCATGACTGCAGGTTGCAGGTCCTGTATGGACATTTCTGGATACAAAAAATGTTCGACTACTGCCCTGGCCAGCACATTCTCCAGATCTCTCACCAATTGAAAACATCTGGTCTGTGGTGTCACTGCCAGACACCACACTTGCTAGGTGGTAGCTTAAATTGGCCACGGTCCATTAGTACATGTCGGACCCGCGTGTCGCCACTGTGTGATCGCAGACCGAGCGCCACCACACGGCAGGTCTTGAGAGACGTACGAGAACTCGCCCCAGTTGTACGACGACGTTGCTAGCGACTATACGGACGAAGCCATTTCTCTCATTTGCCGAGAGACAGTTAGAATAGCCTTCAGCTAAGTTAATGGCTACGACTTAGCAAGGCGCCATTAGCCTTAAATAGCTTGTATATAAAGAGTCACTTGTATCACCACAATCTCCAGATGTCTCATCAAGAACGATGTATACAAGGATGTATTAAAAGTTAAGTATATTCCAAAGATACGTATTTTCTTTATCACATTCATTAAGTCTCCTGTTTCAGACCTCACTCCATCCTTTGTGAGTTAGCACGTGCATCTTGGCCGCCTCTTTCAATTAGTGTGCATAGTGTTGGCAAGTCTGCCGACACTACATGGTCAATGGTGGCCGAGCAACTGGCTCGTCACAATATGCCAGTTACTACTCTTGATGAACTGTGGTATCATGTTGAAGCTGCATGGGCAGTTGTACCTGTACATGCCATCCAAGCTCTGTTTGACTCAATGCCCAGGCATATCAAGGCTGTTATTACGGCCAGAGGTGGTTGTTCTGGGTACTAATTTCTCAGGATATATGCACCCAAATTGCGTGAAAATGTAATCACATGTCAGTTCTAGTATAATATATTTGTCCAATGAATACCCGTTTATCATCTATATTTCTTCGTGGTGTAGCAATTTTAATGGCCAGTAGTGTATATCACCAGTCTCACCATTGTGAATAGTCATTTTGTTGCCACTTCCTCCCAAAGATTTCAGAAATTCCTGCAGAATGTTATCTATCCCTTCTGCCTTATTTGGTCACGCTGTTGAAAGCTCTTTTTCTGATTCTAATACTGGATACCCTATCTCTCCCTGTCGATCTCTGTTTCTTCTTCTGTCATTTCATCAGACAAAGCCTCTCCATCACATACACCTTCAGTGTACTGTTTCCACATATCTGCTCTCTCCTCTGCATTTAACGGTGGGATTCCCATTCTACTCTTAATGTTACTGCCCTTGCTTTTAATTCTACCAAAGGCTTTTTTGGGTTTTATATGTGCTGAGTCAGTGTCCCTGATGATCATTTCTTTTTCATGCATCCGTTTGCTTTAGCTTTCTGCACTTCCTGTTTGTTTCATTCCTAAGTGGGTTGTATTTCTGTGTTCCTGATTTTTCCTAAATTTTTTGTGCTTCTTTCTTTTATCTGTCCACTAAAGTTCCTCTTCTGTTACCCGTTGTTTCTTTGCTGCTTCCTTTTCAGTACCTGTGCTTTTTCTCCAACTTCTGTGATTGATATTTTCAGAGATGTCCATTCCACTTCAACTGAGCTGCCTACAGATCTTTCCTTATCACAGTATCTATAGCCTCTCTCCTCATTATTTAGTACTTCCATATCCCACTTCTTTGTGCACATATTCTTCCTGGCTGACCCCCTAAACTTCAGCCTACTCTTCATCATTACTAAATTGTGCTGCTCCTGGGTATGCATTACAATCCAGTGTCAGATTTTGGAATATCTACCTGACCATGGTGTAATCTAAGTGAAATCTTCCTGCAACTCCTGGCTTTGTCAAAGCATACCTCCTCCTCTTGTTATTTGGAACAGAGTATTCACTATTACTACCTGAAATTTATTGCAGAACTCAATTAGTCTTTCTCCTCTCTCATTCCTGCTGTCAAGCCCATATTCTCCTGTAACTCTTTCTTCTACTCCTTCCCTTACAACTCCATTATTTTCATATCCCTTTACCTACTGAATTATCCCTTCAATATCCTTATACTCTCTTTCTCTCTCTTCAAGCTTACAATTTCTAAAGACAAAAATTAATGATAGGTGAATCTTTCAAAATTTTCCTTATTCAATATACAGTGATGGCCTCTGTGATGAGTATCCATATATGTATTTTAAGAACATTTAATAGTTGGGCTTTTTTACAGACATCCATTTAACTCAAAGCGTCCATAACAGTTTAAATATAATGACATCAGTATAACACACTTACATGCACTGATGTCTAATGCAATTAGGTCCTTCACAACTAAAGGCCTTGATCAGGTTTTTACCTGGTTTCCCTTGAGCTGCACCCAAATGGGGAGCTGATGTTGTTAATCCAGGGTTCATGAGCTTTTACAATTCTGAGATACATGGTTTTGCTTAGTAGTGATTTGTGGAAGTTACAGTATACCTACACAACAATACAAAAAATTATATTCACATTCACTTTCGCTGTATTCAAACACTGTAACATCTTGAATAGTGTATGATTTACATTTACAACCTGTAATGTGTTTATGACAGTGTTGGAAGCAATGACTATAACATGGTGAAATGAGAATGAACTATTGAAACAATTTTCCCATTGGAGGGGGACTGTATAGTATCATATCACCTTTTCTTATCTGATATGACATTTCAGTTTGTCTACATTAAACTATTAAGTGGGATAATTATGTTTGTTGGCAGTGCACCAGTTTTTGACCAATGATTATGTACATTTTATAACTGTAATATGAGCTGTTTATTCTCTGGTATCAAGTACTGTGACATAGCGAAGTATGGAAGAGTTAGTTTTGGTTTTGCATCTTTTCAGTTAAAATAAGTTATGAAAGGAGTTATTATTGAGTGATCAAAAGTCTTCTACCATTACATGTTAACTGAATGGAAATGAATTCTCAAGAGGAAGGAGCCCAACAAAAATCATCATCATCAGATAGCTGACACAATACAAATAAAATTAAATCAGTCACTTATTTTATTGATCAGCCATGAAGGATTACGTTATAATGGCATGGGCTTAATAGGCATGCTGGATGCTGCAGAAGAGCCTGCTACACAGTCAATAGTATTTCATACCTTTGCCTCAAGCACTTCCAGTTTCATCAATTGGGCCCACATTGCACACTGTGGAGTCCCACCAACTGTCAACCAATCTTTGTTCACAGGAGCTCCTTCCTCACCTGGACTTTCTGTATAGACTTGTGAAATAAATCATAGACTAATTCTGAAAATTTAACTTTAACATTGAAAATCATTAATAAACAGAGAAACAAAAAAAATATTGTAACAAATAATCCAGTACAACAGTTTTATTTCTGTTTTCTTCTCTTGTTCAGGTTCATATGCAACTATAATGACTAAATATCCCCTGACAGTTTTAAATTTATATGTGAAAGTTCTTAATATATGATCTAACTCTATTTTTTTGTTTCTAATTTCTTGTACATTTCATGTAGCTATTTTAATCCTACATGTGATAATTGTTTATCCTCGATTTGATTAGGTCATCTCTGTGATCCATCCTTTTTCATCTGTGGCAGTGTACTGTGAAGAGAACCAGTATCTATAAGATCCCCTGTCAGCATTACCGATGCTCCTCAAATCATCCTTGGTTTTGGGGCTGCCATCTCATAGCTTCCAAGCTTGTTGAGTAATATTTTGGATTATCATTCCTAGGCTATGAGCTCTGCCTGCCCTGAAGAGATGTGTTCCACCTCTGCTGCTGTAGAGGTGTTGACATCTGAGCTATCAACATCGTCTTCACTGGTGTTTTAATTCCCCCTTAACCCATCACACAGCTGTCTGGCCAGACATCCCCATGTCTGCCACCTGGGTAGGCCCAGATAAATGGTCAGCAATACTCAAGAAAAAAAAATCACTTCTTACTTGTGGAGATTTAAAAAGCTAGCATAGGCAACATATCTACCTCAGGAGTTGTGGGTTCACATGGAGAATAACACATAAACATAAATGTTGAAGAACTTAAGATGCTTTGCTACCTCCAACAAGCTTAAAGTCACTTTTTAGGAGAAAAGAGATGCATAAAATTACAAGAAGTGCTAGGTGTTATATTTTGCACCAGTACATAATCACAAATGATAAGACTTTTAATCAAGCCCAGTATAGACACACACACACACACACACACACACACACACACACACACACACACACACACACAAGTAGGAAGTGATAAGTGATATTTGTGACAAGTAAAATGATAAAGAAGCCATACATAGATCCATTGGGGAAAAAATGAAATCAAAGGTAAAGAAAGGAGTCACCATTTAATATGAAAATATTGCAAAGGCCATTGAAGAAAAAGATAGAGTCCACAAAAAACATGAGAAACTGAAGAGGAGTATAAGCAAAAACAGAACCATGCCAAACACATATGAGGTCATTTTATAACTAAAGTAGAACAGGATACACATGGAAGGCAAACTTCCAACTAGAAACTAATGAAACACTTGAATGGAACTGAAAAATATACTGCAGAACTAAATATAACTAATGTAGCTCAGAGGAAAGAATTTTACAAAAAGTGTGGTAACTAGGAGATTCAGAATTGAAGGAAGATGAGATTACATTATATAGTAATGCTGTATATTCTGTCACAATAGAAGCACTGCAAGTAGTTTTAAAAATTGTGAAAAAACAGGAAAGCCTGTGGACCAGATGATATTAATATGGAATTTTTACAATATGCCAATCCCTTATATGATTTTCAATTGTCATATTTATTTAAAGACTGTTGGCACTTGTGTGAAGTAGTGAACTCTTGGAAAATTTCAGAAGTTATTTAAGTTTTTTAAAAAATGTCAGAAAAACAACTGTGAAAATTATGGAAAAATTAGCTTCCTAAACTCAGCCTACAAAATATTTGCAAAATTAATGAACAATCATATGGAATACATGACAGATACTCTTCTGTTGCAAGAACAAAGCAGATGCCAGAGGGCTGTTTATGTAGTGAAAATGTATTTACCATTAATAGCATTTTAGAGAAATGACAAGAAGTCAATTTAGAAACAATGCAGTTTTCATTCTTGTTGAAAAGCTTTTGACAGTATGAAAAGAAAGAAATTACGGGACATAATGACTAAAGCTGGGTATCCTATACATCTTATTGAAGCTACAAAAAGCTTATACAAGGACCCAAAAATAACAACAAAAGTTATAAATAACAAACCTGAAGAAATTGGTACCATAAATGGACTTGAAAATAATATATAACCTTTGCATATCAACAAGGAAACTAAAATCATGTCTCATCATGCAAAATACCCTCTCTGGTCAAACCTAATAATAGATAATACCCCACTTGAGCAGGTCTCTAGGTTCAGATTTTTAGGATGTGATATAAGTTATGACACAGACAAGGATGTAGAAAGTGCTCAGGATACCAGATTAGATTACAGGAAAACATCAAAGCAGTTCATAGGTGGGTGCTAGATTTGTTACTAGTAGGTTTGAACAACACGTTATGGAAATGCTTCAGGAACTCAAATGGGAAACTCTGGAGAGAAGGTGACATTATTTTCAGGGAACACTATTGAGAAAATATAGAGAACTACCATTTGAAGCTGACTGCCGAACGATTCTACTGCTTCCAACATACATTGCGCATAAGGACCATGAAGATAAGGCACAAGAAATTAGGATTCGTATGGAAGTATATAGACAGTCATTTTTCATTTGCTTTTTTTTTGTGAGTGGAACAGAAAAGGAAATGACTTGTAGTGGCAGAGGGTACCCTCCACAACATGCTGTACAGTGGCTTGCTGAGTATCTATCTAGATGCAGAATCATTGCAGCCAGTAGACTTCCCATTTCCTTTAGCGTTTTCAAATTGGTTGCTATAGCTAAGTACAGAAAAACCTCAGTTTTCCTGCTTTTGTGCTGATTATAGACAAGGTCTTATTTATAAGAGAGGACATGTTCAACAATAGGATTAGCCATAATTGGGATGACAAAAATCCACAGACACTGGTGTGTAAATCCTATGAACTGACATTCCCTGTGATGTATGGACAGATGTTGTCAATGGTTTTGTGATTGGATCTTACATACTTCCTAATATAATGAACAGTCACATGCAAAAATTTCCTTCAATGTGCCCTCCTGTAGTTCCTAGAAGATAATATACTGAGAATTGGATAGCTTATGTGGTTTCAACATGAGAGGGCACTGGCATGTGTTGCACACAATGTTAGGAACCACATTGAAGTACAGTTTGGATGACAATCAGCTGTTCATGGTGGTCCTGTTCAATGGCCATCTGTCACCAGATATGACACCAATGGACTACTTCTTCAGCAGACATGTGAAGAACTTCTACATTTACATCTACATCTACATGTGCACTCCACAAGCTACCATATAGTGTATGTCCACTACTAGACAATTGCCTTTCTGCTCCACTTGAAAACAGAGTAAGGGAAAAATAACTGTCAATATGTTGCCTTTATCTCTCTATTCCTATCTTCATGGTCCTTATGTGAAATGTACTTTGGCGGCAATAGAATTGCCTACTGCCAGCCTCAAATGCCAATTCTCAAAATTTTCTCAATATTGCTCCTCAAAAAGAATTGTTATTTGTAATTTATTGAGCATCCATTTTATCATATACAATGATATATGAGTTGTCATGTTACATTATATGAGTTTGTAATTATACAGTAAATTAATGAAACCATCTTCCCTCCACTGATTCCCATTTGAGTTCTCAAAGCATCTCCATAATAGTTGCATGTTGATTAAACTACCAGTGAAAAATGTAGCAGCCTGCATCTGAATTGCTTCAATGTCTCTCTTCAAACCAACCTGGTGCAGATCCCAAACATTAGAAGAGTACTCAACCATGGGTTTCTTTTACACATGGATAACACTTTCCTAAAATTATCCCAATAAAGTGAAGTCAACCATTCACCTTTCCTACTACAATCCTTACATACTCATTCCATTTCATGTTTTCTGCAACATTATGCCTAGATATTTAATCAAAGTGACTATGCAGCACACTACAAACACCGTATTTGAACATTTATGGGTTTGTTTTTCTTACTCGTCTGCATTAACTTACATTTTTCTACATTTAGAGCCAGCTGTCATTCATCACACCAACAATAAATTTTGTCTAAGTCATCCTGTACGCTCCTGCAGTCACTCAAAGATGACACGTTCCCATACACCACAAAGTCATTAGCAAATGGCTGCAGACTGCTGCCTACCTGTCTGCCAGACCATTTATGTGTATAGAAAATAACAATGGTCATATCACACTTCCGTGGAGCACTCCTGATGATACCGTTGTCTCTGATGAACACTTGTTGTTGGGAACAACATAGTGGTTCCTTTTACTCAAAAAGTCTTTGAGCCACTCACATACCTGAGAACCTATTCCATATGATTGTACCTTCATTAGCAGTTAGCAGTGTGGTACTGTGTCAAATACTTTATGGAAATCTAGGAATATGGAATCTGCCTTTTGCCCTTCACCCATGGTTGCATGATCTCATGAGAGAAAAGGAAAAGCTAAGTTTTACATGAGTGATGCTTCATAAAACAGAGCTAATTTGTGGATAGAAGCTTTTCCATCTAAGGGAAATTTTCTATATTCATACTGGGAATATGTTCACAGATTATATTGCTAGTCAATATTAAAGATATTGGTCTGTAGTTTTGTGGGTCATTTTTTTTACCCTTCTGGTATACAGGAATCATCTGCGCTTTTTTCCAGTTGCTTGGGATTTTGTGCTGGGCAAGATATTTTCAATAAATGAAAGTTAAGTAAGGGGCCAATGCTAAGAGTATTCTTTGTAAAACTGAATTGGGATTCCATCGTGACCTGGAGAGTTATTTGCTTTCGACACTCTCAGTTGTTTCTCTACACCAATGATGCTTATTACTACACCAGTGTGATGGTCAAAAGATAATATATTTGTATGGTTCTCCTGTGTGAATAATTTCTTCAGCTTTACTTTTACTATTTTCTACTGCCAACAACAGATAGTTCAGCAAGTTATTAGATAGAAGCTTTACACCCACTTAGCAATTTTATGTGCAACAAGAATTTTCTCAGGTTCTCAGTAAGATCTATTGCTAAGGTGTGATGGCAGTAGTTGTAAGCTTTGTGCATCAATCATTTTACAGATTCAGGAATTTCTATTTACTTTTGCCTTTCATCATTTGGATGTTTTCTTTTGAACTGAGAGTCCAACAGCCTTTGCTTCCTCATCACTTTTCAAATTTTGTTGTTAAAGAGAGTGAGTCTTTTCCACCCTTAATACACTTACTGGGGACTAACTTCTCCAGGCTATGATTTACAATCCATTTTAACTTTGCCCACACTTCCTTTACACCCTGTAATTTTTCCTCTTATCTATGTAGTTCTCAATTCGCTCGAGCAATCAGTCATTCATAATATGAAACACAGTCATAGCTCATTCACTCAAAATGATTCAGAAATTTTACTTGTTAGAATGAAATCAGGCGATGATTCTTCTTCTCTGGAGGCTCGTGCTTTACGGCAGTCTACTAATCTGTACAAATAAAATGCCTCATAATTTTTGGGAGCATTGTATAATCAGTCGGGAAACCTCAGATCAAGCAGATATTTGGCATTGATGAAGTTTAACCTTCCAAAGAAGTAATGGAGCTCTTGGATTATTAAACGCAGGTTAGTATCCAGTCTTTTGGAAGTTCCCTTCTGACTAACAACTACGCAATATATCGATGAATATCATTAATTCTCAATTGTCAAATACACACCTTTTGTAAAAAGGATATATATATATTTCCCTTTTAATCGTACAATTTCGTCTCAGTTATCTTCTGTCATAAATCTCAATAATCAGATTGTTGTTGTTGTTGTGGTCTTCAGTCCTGAGACTGGTTTGATGCAGCTCTTCATGCTACTCTATCCTGTGCAAGCTTCTTCATCTCCCAGTACCTACTGCAACCTACATCATTCTGAATCTGCTTAGTGTATTGATCTCTTGGTCTCCCTCTACGATTTTTACCCTCCACGCTGCCCTCCAATGCTAAATTTGTGATCCCTTGATGCCTCAAAACATGTCCTACCAACCGATCCCTTCTTCTAGTCAAGTTGTGCCACAAGCTTCTCTTCTCCCCAATCCTATTCAATACCTCCTCATTAGTTACGTGATCTACCCACCTTATCTTCAGCATTCTTCTGTAGCACCACATTTCGAAAGCTTCTATTCGATTCTTGTCCAAACTGGTTATCGTCCATGTTTCACTTCCATACATGGCTACACTCCATACAAATACTTTCAGAAACGACTTCCTGACACCTAAATCTATACTCGATGTTAACAAAGTTCTCTTCTTCAGAAACGATTTCCTTGCCATTGCCAGTCTACATTTTATATCCTCTCTACTTCGACCATCATCGGTTATTTTACTACCTAAATAGCAAAACTCCTTTACTACTTTAAGTGTCTCATTTCCTAATCTAATTCCCTCAGCATCACCCGACTTAATTAGACTACATCCCATTATCCTCGTTTTGCTTTTGTTGATGTTCATCTTATATCCTCCTTTCAAGACACTGTCCATTCCGTTCAACTGCTCTTCCAAGTCCTTTGCTGTCTCTGACAGAATTACAATGTCATCGGCGAACCTCAACGTTTTTACTTCTTCTCCATGAATTTTAATACCTACTCCGAATTTTTCTTTTGTTTCCTTTACTGCTTGCTCAATATACAGATTGAATAACATCGGGGAGAGGCTACAACCCTGTCTCACTCCCTTCCCAACCACTGCTTCCCTTTCATGCCCCTCGACTCTTATAACTGCCATCTGGTTTCTGTACAAATTGTAAATAGCCTTTCGCTCCCTGTATTTTACCCCTGCCACCTTCAGAATTTGAAAGAGAGTATTCCAGTCAACATTGTCAAAAGCTTTCTCTAAGTCTACAAATGCTAGAAACGTAGGTTTGCCTTTTCTTAATCTTTTTTCCAAGATAAGTCGTAAAGTCAGTATTGCCTCGCGTGTTCCAACATTTCTACGGAATCCAAACTGATCATCCCCGAGGTCGGCATCTACCAGTTTTTCCATTCGTCTGTAAAGAATTCGCGTTAGTATTTTGCAGCTGTGACTTATTAAACTGATAGTTCGGTAATTTTCACATCTGTCAACACCTGTTTTCTTTGGGATTGGAATTATTATATTCTTCTTGAAGTCTGAGGGTATTTCGCCTGTCTCATACATCTTGCTCACCAGATGGTAGAGTTTTGTCAGGACTGGCTCTCCCGAGGCCATCAGTAGTTCTAATGGAATGTTGTCTACTCCCGGGGCCTTGTTTCGACTCAGGTCTTTCAGTGCTCTGTCAAACTCTTCACGCAGTATCTTATCTCCCATTTCATCTTCATCTACATCCTCTTCCATTTCCATAATATTTTCCTCAAGTACATCTCCCTTGTATAAACCCTCTATATACTCCTTCCACCTTTCTGCCTTCCCTTCTTTGCTTAGAACTGGGTTTCCATCTGAGCTCTTGATATTCATACAAGTGGTTCTCTTCTCTCCAAAGGTCTCTTTAATTTTCCTGTAGGCAGTATCTATCTTACCCCTAGTGAGACAAGCCTCTACATCCTTACATTTGTCCTCTAGCCATCCCTGCTTAGCCATTTTGCACTTCCTGTCGATTTCATTTTTGAGACGTTTGTATTCCTTTTTGCCTGCTTCATTTACTGCATTTTTATATTTTCTCCTTTCATCAATTAAATTCAATATTTCTTCTGTTACCCAAGGATTTCTATTAGCCCTCATCTTTTTACCTACTTGATCGTCTGCTGCCTTCACCACTTCATCCCTCAGAGCTACCCATTCTTCTTCTACTGTATTTCTTTCCCCCATTCCTGTCAATTGTTCCCTTATGCTCTCCCTGAAACTCTCTACAACCTCTGGTTCTTTCAGTTTATCCAGATCCCATCTCCTTAAATTCCCACCTTTTTGCAATTTCTTCAGTTTCAATCTGCAGTTCATAACCAATAGATTGTGGTCAGAATCCACATCTGCCCCTGGAAATGTCTTACAATTTAAAACCTGGTTCCTAAATCTCTGTCTTACCATTATATAATCTATCTGAAACCTGTCAGTATCTCCAGGCTTCTTCCATGTATACAGCCTCCTTTCATGATTCTTGAACCAAGTGTTAGCTATGATTAAGTTATGCTCTGTGCAAAATTCTACAAGGCGGCTTCCTCTTTCATTCCTTCCCCCCAATCCATATTCACCTACTATGTTTCCTTCTCTCCCTTTTCCTACACTCGAATTCCAGTCACCCATGACTATTAAATTTTCGTCTCCCTTCACTACCTGAATAATTTCTTTTATCTCGTCATACATTTCATCAATTTCTTCATCATCTGCAGAGCTAGTTGGCATATAAACTTGTACTACTGTAGTAGGCATGGGCTTTGTGTCTATCTTGGCCACAATAATGCGTTCACTATGCTGTTTGTAGTAGCTAACCCGCACTCCTATTCTTTTATTCATTATTAAACCTACTCCTGCATTACCCCTATTTGATTTTGTATTTATAACCCTGTAATCACCTGACCAAAAGTCTTGTTCCTCCTGCCACCGAACTTCACTAATTCCCACTATATCTAACTTTAACCTATCCATTTCCCTTTTTAAATTTTCTAACCTACCTGCCCGATTAAGTGATCTGACATTCCACGCTCCGATCCGTAGAACGCCAGTTTTCTTTCTCCTGATAACGACGTCCTCTTGAGTAGTCCCCGCCCGGAGATCCGAATGGGGGACTATTTTACCTCCGGAATATTTTACCCAAGAGGACGCCATCATCATTTAATCATACAGTAGAGCTGCATGTCCTCGGGAAAAATTACGGCTGTAGTTTCCCCTTGCTTTCAGCCGTTCGCAGTACCAGCACAGCAAGGCCGTTTTGGTTAATGTTACAAGGCCAGATCAGTCAATCATCCAGACTGTTGCCCCTGCAACTACTGAAAAGGCTGCTGCCCCTCTTCAGGAACCACATGTTTGTCTGGCCTCTCAACAGATGCCCCTCCGTTGTGGTTGCACCTACGGTATGGCCATCTGTATCGCTGAGGCACGCAAGCCTCCCCACCAACGGCAAGGTCCATGGTTCATGGGGGGATACAGATTACAATTCTTCAAACCAAGCTCAGGCTAATTGGCACGAAGACAATCTCGGAATCTTTTTTCTTCTCCTCACAACCACCAGAGAGAGTACTACAAAGAATAATTATGCGCTCATGGCATAGCTATTGTATGAAACTACTTTGCGCGTGGATTCTGTGAGTATGAAGATAGAAAATTAGTAAACGTCATTCAAGGGTAGAATTGTATCAGAATAATTCATCGAATATAAAGAGATATTACAACCCACAAACTGGAACTAAATTATGTTAGTTCACTGTCTGAGGGGAATGCTAACAGCTATCTACGAGGGTGGCCCAGAAAGTAATGCACCACGTTTTTTTCCTTCAATAATTTTTTGTTAAACAGAATGAGATTTACACCACAAAAGAATGGTGTTTTATCAACAGACCCTATTTTTCCAAGTAATCTCCATTCCGTTCTATGGCTTTCCTCCAGTGCAAAACAAGGGCATGTATGTCCTGCTGGTACCAATCCCTGTCCTGGTGGCAGAGCCAGTGCTTTGTTGTGTGATTCACCTTCCCTTCATCCTCAAAATGTCTTGCATGAATGACATCCTTTAATAGCCCAAACAAGTGGAAGTCTGAGGGGGTTGGGTCAGGTGTGTCAAATAATACATATGTAATGTTTCGCATTCGTAGCATGTTTTTGGCCGAGAAAAAAAAAAGTGGTGCATTACTTTCAGGGCAACCCTCATATCTGCTCTTTCTAGCAGAAATAATCCTCTAGACTTCTTGATTGATTTATTAATTTCAGTAACCAAAGTCACTATGCTGTCCCTGTGCTGACACTGTCAATACCCCAGGCCTGTTTGTAATTACGAGATCTAAAATATTCCCATTGAGTGTGGGTTGTCAAACTAGGTGCTCAAGGCAGTTTTCAGGAAACATGTCCAAAAGAAATTTCCAAGACTGTCTATCTGTACACCCTGCATTGAATCCATAGACATCCCAATCTATACTCAGTAGGTTAAAGTTGCCTCCAACTAATATTCCATGACCTGGGTATTTCCATACTACTGACCACAGACTTTCTGTCAATGGCTCTAAAACCTTCATAGTGGAACTGGGTGGCCAGTAAAAACATCCAATAATTAACTTGATTTCACCTAGACCAGTTATATGTGGCCAAATAACTTCATTATCACACTCAAATTTGACCTCAGTAGAGACAATAATTTTGTCAACTGCAATAAACATACCCCCTCCTATGGTATTTAATCTGTCTTTTCAATATATGTTCTATGAATCTCTAAACATTTTCAAGCTCTCTTCTTCAGGTTTCAGCCTGCTCTCGATCCTGAGAATAATTTGAGCTTAGGTTACAGGACTCTAGTCGATACTTATAAGGACCTGGTTGTTAAGTGGAAGTAGTACACCAAATTGCTGGAATTCTTGAGCATGTAAGACAGTCGATGGTGCATCATTGCACAGTTTGCCAAGTTCATCATGCTTGATAGTTTGACAGTTGTTGTAAGCGAACAGCTCTGCATCTGCACACTGACAGAACAGATTGAACACATTGATAAAAAAACAAATGTGTATGCATTTTGTGTGAGGGCTGTTGCATTACTCTGTTTTGTGTGTTAATATGCTTCTTCATTGTTATGAAGATATTTTCACAGAAACAAGGGCAATTGCAATAACAAACCAAATAAATCATTATTACATTATTATTGTGTAATGAGCTGCCAGAGAGTGTGGGCCCTTATACCAAAATACTCAGAAGGCAATCCTAATCAACCTCTGAAAGTTGGTTGGTGAAGATATGGTTCACTGTGTGTGTGTGTGTGTGTGTGTGTGTGTGTGTGTGTGTTTATGCGCGTGCGCGCGTGCGTGCGACATTGATATTGCTAATATCATCTGCTTTCAATTATTTCCCATGGAGTAAATTAATCTGAAATTATTTCTCTAGCACAAACTTATTTCAGTGACAAAATTTGTGAGATATGTAATACGTTAAGTACAAATACAAACAAACCATTTTGAGAATGGTACAAAGGAAAAAGTTTCTGAAAGTAATTTTCTGCTCACAGTCCCAAGAGAACACTATTCCAAACTTACTTTATAAATTATTCATGCTGTGTGGTCTAGGGAAAGTGTGTTCTAACACAAAAAGATACTAGCTTGACTCCTAACTACTGCTTTGATTTAAAAAAAAAAAGTCATCATCTATGGGAGCTGAAGAGGCCTAGTATAATGAGTCACTCTCATTCTGCCAGCAGGCTTGTAGATATAATGCAGAGGATGTTACAGAGGTTCAGGGCACCCTCCTCCTCTTTCGGTGGAAACTATACCAAAAGGTGATTGACTCAGCAACAACAATGACTTGAGGCTGCAGAAGGTAGCAGAAACCACTGCATTAAAGATATGTGTACCTACAGGAAATTTGGCCTGTAATAGGAATAAGCATCATGATTATCTTTTCACAGCAAAAGATTCTTTATTAACTCCCCATCTGGATGTCTGTGAGGGCCTGCCAAGAGAGACATATCCATGGGAATAAGATTGAAACACCAATGAAAGGGCAATATCCTACAAATCAGAGTGTGGCTTGTCAGCACTCTGAATGTAGTATGGAAGCTAAAAAGTCTGAAAGAGGATATGCAACAGTTTCTTCATTTAGATACAGGAGGCATCAGTGAAGTCAAATGGAAAGAAGATAAGGGTATCTGCTCAAATAAATACTAGATAATTTCAACAGCACTAGAAAATGATGTAACAGGAGCAGGCTTTGTTACATACAGAAAAGTATGACAAAGAGTAAGCTATTGTGAAGAGTACAGTGATAGGATTACTCTCACCAGAATCATCAGCAAAGACACCAACTGCAGTAGTTTAGGTATAGGTAGATACTGACATCAGACATCAAAAGCAGGAAATAGAGAGAGACAAAGAGAGAGAGAGAGAGAGAGAGAGAGAGAGAGAGAGAGTACAAGGGCACTGAACAGTATGTAAAGGGAGATGAAAATCTAATCATTCCCTAAATATGAAAGAAATAGGAGGCAGAATTATGGGAGAATAGGGGTTTAGCAATGGGGAAGGAGTTATTTGACAATTTTCAACTAGTAATAGTAAATACATTGTTCACAGATAACAAGATGAAGAGATACACTTGGGAAATGCCAGGAGAGAAAGCAACATATCAGTTGATGTTTAAGAGCATCACTAGGAAAAGTCAGTACACAAGGTAATATTATGTGCATTTGAATTTCTCTGACATTGTAGATATGGAAATACTAAATATCACAGTACATAGTTTAATTGAGGGTTAATGGATGTCCCTTAAATTGGTAATCATGGACATTGGACAGAAAAATATAAGTACAAGGATGGTAACTGCAAACAAGTCGTGGGTGCCAGAGGAAATACTTCAATTGACTAATTAAAGGATGAATATCCAGGAAAAGAAAGGAATATAGCAATACAATTGGAAAAGAAATCAGCAGGAAGTTCAAGGAAGCTGAAGAAAATTGGCTACAAGAAGAAATTAAAAAGGCTATGGTTGTTGTGAGGACTTGTTCAGCAAACAGAAAAATTAAAACAAGTTTTGGAGAAATCAACATTAAGAGTGCAGACGAAATTCCCTTGTTAAATGCAGAGCAGAGAGTTCACTGAGGACCGCTAGGATGGGGATAAATGGTCTGATAATGTCCTTAAGTAGGAATGTGGTGTAGATTTACAGAACACAGATTATCCAGTATTAATGTCAGACTGATAGAGCTTGGGAAGATTTGTGAGCAAACAACTCAGAAGGTGATGTCTTTAATTATGTTTGGCAGAAAATCACAGAGCGAAATACTGTATATTGGAATAAAAATAATTTATTGCTCCTTTCTTTATTGCAACCAAAGTTACACTTTAACCATAACAATGAAAACAAAAAACAAAGATATAATTTTATAATGTCACATAACATGTCTGTACACAGAAAGAACATAAATATCTGGTGCACTCATACCACAAAAACTGAAAATGAAGCCACTAAAGAAAACTCAATACAACAAGCTCACTGCTGTCAACACTCCCACTCTTGTTTTATTGAGTTTGTTTTGAGACCATTGACAGAGCTTTTCTGTTTGATATGAATTTGTCTTTAGTTAAAGGTTTTGGGAATAAGTCTGCCAGCTGTCTGTTAGAATAAACATAATAGACTTCAATCTCATTATTTTCAATGTGTTCATGTATATAACATCAATGTGACTGGCATATTTATGATGTTCTGTGCTTTTAATCAGGTGAACAGTAATTTGGTTGTCAACATGGAGTGTTGTTTTTTTGTCTAACTGAAAACCAAGTTCACTGAGAAAACTAACAACCAAACAAGTTCAGTAGCAGCATCTGAAGCTACTATGTATTCAACCTTCACTGTTGATCTGTTTACACATTTCTGCAGACGTGAACACTATGTCACAGGCCCACCTGCAAACAAGCTCACATAGCCTGTTGTTGACCGACAAGTGTCACAGTCACCAGCAAATTCGGCATCTGAGTAGACCACCAGTCCAGTAGAGTTAGCTTTGTACCTTATGGTCAGGTCCCTGGTCCCCTGTAGATATTTCATAGTCCTTTTAACAACATGCCAATGATCGAGACCTGGATTATGTGAAAATCTACTCACCTTGCTCACAGTCAACATGATGTCTGGCCGTAAGACAGTTGCTACAAACATTAAGCTGCCGATTGCCTACCGAAAGGTTTACTTTCCATCTCCTTTACCTCTTGTTGGTATGCAGGAGACTGCCCACTGAGCAGCATAGTTCCAACATCAAAAGGAGTGGAGTTCAGTTTTGAATCATCCATGTTGAACTTCTGAAGTAAACAATTGATGTATCTTTGCTGGCCGAAATAGATTTCTTTCGTAGAAGGGCCATGTTCAATTTCCAATTCACATATGTATTTTCCACTGCCCACAGTAATTTCAAGCATTGATCCCAGTGCTGTGAAAACATTTTCTAGTATTTTTGGAGACTTACAAATAAGCAAGCCATCATCCACATAAAGTGCCAGGTAAACATCAGTGTCATCTGTTAAAGTATGGAAAACACATTTGTCTGCATTAAGTTGCACAAAGCCAAACATTGTCAGAAACTGTATAAATTTTTGATTCCAACAACATGGGGATTATTTAAATCCTTATAGACTACTCTTCTGTTTGCAAACATTATTTGAGCCTTCTACAACAAAACCTTTTGGTTTCTCCATGTAAACTTCTTCTTTCAAATCCCCATTGAGGAATGCAGTCTTGACATCAAACTGCCTAATTTCCATATCGCGTGAAGCTGCTATGGCTAATAGAACTCTGATTGAATCATATCGGACCACAGGAGAGAATGTCTCTTCATAATCAATGCCCTCTCATTATGAATAACCTTTTGCACATAATCTAGCTTTAAAACAGTCAATTATTCCCTCAGAATTCTGCTTCACATGATAGACCCACTTACATCCAATTGCCTTGCGGTTGTGTGGTAATTGTACTAGATCCCAAGTTTCGTTCTTCATCAAGGATATCATTTCCTCTTCCATTGCTTGTTTCCACTTTGATGACTCTTTTGATGCCATTGCTTCTTCAAAAGTTTGAGATTCAAAGGTAATGGCAGAACAAACTACATCTTGGTCCCAAAAACCAGCAGGTGCTCACAAATTAGATCAAGTCTCAGATTCATTCTTTGATTTTCTTTCATTTGTTCACCAGTATCATCCTCTTCAGATTCCTCTTGAACATCTTCTGCAGCATGGTCTCCCAGGTAAAATTCAGTATATATTTGTTCTATGTTAAAACTATGGGTTTTTTTTTCTCCTTTGAAAGAGACATTGCAGGAGATTGTAATTTTTTTTTTGACTCAGGATTGTAGAGGCGATAATTGGTACTATACTCATCATAGCCAACCATGATCAATCTCTTTGATTTACTATCCCATTTTGATCTAAATTTATTGCGAACATGTACATTTGCTGCTGACCCAAACTTCCTCATGTGTCCTAAATAAGGAAGTTTTCCAAACCAGTTTTCATATGGCGTAACATTGTTGTTTGCTTTACATGGTCAGCAATTTAAGATATATGCAGCACAGTTTATTGCCTCAGCCCACAATTTGTGAGACAAGTCAGTACTTAATAACATAGTGCATGCACACTCAGCAATGGACCTGTTTTCTCATTCAATTTGGCCATTCTGCTGTGGTGTATAGGGACTTGTTTTCTCATGTATTATACCATTTTGCTTGAAATAATCTTCAAATTGCTTATTTATGAATTCAGTCCCATTGTCACTTCTCAGAACTTTAATTTTGTTTCCAGTTTGTCTTTCAATCAGTCTCTGAAATTCCAAAAACCCAGGGAAAGTATCATGCTTACTTTTAAGAAAATACACGAACCTGTATGAAGTGCAATCATCCTTGAAAACTACGTACAATTGTGCACCTCCAAGAGATGGTTTCCTCATCCATCCACACAAATCTACATGAATAAATTCACCTACAAATTTCAGTCTTATTCCAAATTTGAATTAAAACATTTTCTTTTCATCTTGCCATATGGACAACTTTCTTCATGTTGAAACCAGGTATTAAGTTCAGATCAGCCATATTCTTGAGACCACTGAAATTAATGTGCCCAAGTCTCTCATGCCAGCTCATGGTGGAATTCAGGGAAGCAGAATTTGCCTGTAGTACATTTAAAAAACATTTGGTAACACTGATTTTCCATCTTAATTCCTGCTACAATTAGACCTTGTAGTAACAAGGTTCTCGTTTTCCGTCGCACTTCACATAGCGTAGGCTGGCAACTGTCTCCTAGGCATGCCCGATGTGAACTGACTGGGCACGGCCCATGCTGTCTGAGTTGTTGTTGTTGTTCCGCCGGCAGAGGTCGCGACCGAATTCTTGCGTGCCCTCTGGTGGACGGGACTTTACTTGCGGCAACTACCGTCCATGATGCGCTGTGCCGATGTGCACCTCCCACGATCTTTCTGGTGGCTACTGCACTCCTCCTCCTTTGGGGGGTGAAGCCACTGTGATCCATTGTGTCGGAAGGTGGAGCACTGTGCAGGAGCGATGACCTCCATGTCCATCAGAAGGCTGGAGTCAAGGGGATCTACCAACCTTTGAGCCAGAACCTTCGAATACGGCTGGAAGTGACCCACACGAAGAGGCCCCCGTCGTCCCACCACCGGAGCCCGTGACAGAATGGGAGACAAGCTGTCAAACTCCAGATCCTGGTCCACCTCGGGAGGGGCAAGACCCAGTGACGGGGACGATGGGGAAGGGACGACCACAGGTGAACCAGCCTCCTGAGAAACCGGGCCAGCGAGGGGGGCCGGCTCTCGCTGAGG
The DNA here is from genome assembly GCF_023898315.1 of Schistocerca nitens. Classification (NCBI taxonomy): domain Eukaryota; kingdom Metazoa; phylum Arthropoda; class Insecta; order Orthoptera; family Acrididae; genus Schistocerca; species Schistocerca nitens. Next base: position 246,795,644 of record NC_064621.1, read on the forward strand.
CATCTTGAACGTTGGTGATGCCGGTGCTGGAGCTACTGGAAGCTGCCAAGGCTGAGAACCATTGCAGTGTGACGGAGTCACAGGGGGGAGGGGTGGCAGCGTCCTCTGAGAAACCAACACGGGTGCCGGGTGCCAGCAATGGGGAAGCCGGTGCCCGAGGGGTCGGAGGTTGGGTGCCCAAACGTGGACGTAGCTGATTTTGGTGACGACATACCTCCTGGTCCCCCGCCTGCAAGGAATAGAGCCGGCAGCCATTTTGGTGCAGGACCACTGCCGGTATCCATTGTTGATTACGACCAAACCCACGTGCCAAGACAGACATACATGGTGGAAAGCCGGGTACTCCGTTTTGCGAAGACTGGCGAGGACCAGGCCGGAGGAGGTGCAGCAGAGTCCTAGGTTGGCACCCGTGGAGGAGCTCTGCGGGGCTGCGTTCTCCCATTGGTGTGGTCCGGTATGCCGTCAGGAAAAACGTCAATGCCTCCTCCGCAGGAAATTCGTGCACATACTTCTTCATCTGCGTCTTAAATGTGAGCACCATACGCTCAGCTTCCACATTTTATTGTGGATGAAAGGGGGGAGAGCAAACGTGCCGAATACCGAAGCGCCTACAAAAATCCTGGAAGGTCTGTGAAATAAACTGAGGTCCATTGTCCAAGACCAGGTTGACTGGCAGACCTTCCACAGAAAAGAATTTTGCCAGTGCCTGGATTGCAATTTCTGAAGTGGTTGAGGATCAGTGAACCACATATCGGAATCGGGAATAAGCATCAATGACAATGAGCCTAAAGCCATTGAGAAACGGGCCCGCAAAATTGATGTGAACACGTTCCCATGCCCGGGTTGCAGGTGGCCATGAAGAGAACGCTGACCTGGGAGATGCCTGTTGGCTCGCACACTGGGAACAGGCTCAATTTCTCTGCCAATACCGGGCTAGTATACATGTCTGCGAGCCAAGGTTTTAGTACGGGAGACACCCCAGTGCCCCTCATGTAATACCGTGAGTACTTCCCTTCTCAAACTTGCAGGAACAACCACACGAGGAGCTGTATCATCGGTAGCCAGAAGGAGAACTCCTTCTAAGACAGAGAGGCGGTCTCATAGAACAAAATAATTACGAAGAGGGTCCGAGCCCCTGGCCTGGAGGTCGGGATGACCACCCCTGCTGAATGAGGTGAACTACTTGCTGGAGAACCGGGTCAGCTGCCATTTCCCTGGCGACTCTAGAACTAGTGATCAGGAAGCCATCAACCGCTTGGCGGGACACCACATCCAAATGAAAACACATAATCTCCTTTCAATTGAACTTTGGATCTGGGCCCACCGGAAGACGGGAAAGAGCATCTGCATTGGCATGCTGTCCGGTAGGGCGAAAATGAATGTCATAATGATACTTAGAGAGGAACAAGGCCCAGCACTGTAGTCTGTGGGTCACCCTATCCGGAATCTGAGAGGCGGGGCCAAATAACAATATTAACGGCTTATGGTCAGTGATTAACTGAAACTTCATGCCATACAAGAAAGGGTGAAACTTGATAACAGCATAGACAATGGCCAAAGCCTCTTTTCCCACCTGGGAGTAATGGGCCTGCGTGGTACTAAGAGTTTTAGACGCAAACGCCAGTGGCTGCTCGGAACCATCCGCGTTGCGATGGACCAGGACCGCCCCCACTCCATACTGCGAAGCATCTGTAGCCAGGACCAACAACTTATGGGGGTCAAAAGTAGCCAAACACAGCGCTGACGTGAGGAGGCCCTTCAATGAGGTGAATGCTCGCTCGCATGCAGGCGACCAATCAAAAGGAACACCCTTGTGCAGAAAGCAGTACAGGGGACGAGCTATGGTGGAAGCCCTGGGAATGAACCGGTGGTAATAGGCAATCTTGCCTAAAAAAGCTTGTAACTCCTTCAGCGAAGCGGGCTGCGGAAGGTCGACAATACCTTGGACCAAACTTCCTAGCTGCTAGACGCCATGCCGAGAGATGGTGTAGCCCACATACTCAATGGACGGTTGGAAGAAGTTTGACTTACGCAAGTTGCAATGCAAGCCCACGGACCTGAATTTGAGAAAGAGGGTGCGAAGGTTGTGCAAGTGTTCCTTCATGCTGCGGCCTGTGACAATTATGTCGTCCAGGTAATTAATACAATGAGGGATTGTCGACGTGACGTGCTCAAGATAATGCTGGAATATCGCCGTGGCGCTGGATATTCCGAAGGACAACCGCTGGTATTGGTAAAGGCCAAACAGGGTGTTGATGACCACCAGCCGTTTGGAGTCCTCATCAAGTGGTATCTGATGATAAGCCTTCGAAAGATCGATTTTCGAAAAATATTGGCCTCCCGCCACGGCGGAGAACAATTCATCAGCACGAGGCAAAGGATAGGTGTCCACCACCAATTGGGAATTAATGGTGGCCTTGAAATCGCCACAAAGACGCAATTTTCCTGAGGGTTTCCTGACAATAACGAGGGGCAAAGCCCACTCACTAGAAGAAATGGGAAGAACGATCCCGAGGGCTGTCAGCCTGTCTAGCTCTTCTTTTACCTGAGTGCGGAGAGCCAAGGGGATCTGCCTCACGTGTAGAAAACGCGGGCGAGCCAACGCCTTCAACGTTAAGTGAGCTTCAAAGTCTGAAACTCGCCCCAGGCCCTCCTCAAAGCTATCCGGAAAGTCAGAGATCAAAGATTCCAATGATTGATAGGAAATGTCTTCGGAGACCAACTGTACTGTGTCAGCGATAGAAAAACCGAAAGCTTGAAAGGCATCTAAGCCAAAAAGGTTAGCGGAGCTCGCATCACTGACAACAATAGAAGTAATAGGCCGAGTGACTGATTTGTAAGTCATGTCGGTAGTGAATTGACCCAGTAGGGGAATTAACTGTTTACCATAACCGTGTAGACGCCAGTAAAATGGCGCCAACAGGGGCGACACAAGGTCGGAGTAAGTTTGTGCATTCAACAAAGAAACTGCCGCGCCCGTATCTACTTGCAGTTGTAATCGGCACTACCGAACCGACACCTCGATATAGAGTTTGTGTGTCAATGCGTCGGGAGCCTGGCCTTATGAAACTTCCTGAATGTCACCGTCCATGTCCTCTGTACCTGCTTCCTTTCATTCTTTTGAGGCTGAGCGACAAACTTTAGCAATGTGTCCTTTTTTATTACATTTGCGACAAACGGCCCAACGCTGGGGGCACTCTGACCAATCATGATGTGTATAGCACGACGCACAGGACGGTAACAGGAGCCAGCAGCTGGAACTCTGTTTATGTGCCATGTGGGAGCGGCTGTAATGGCCGGATTGTACCGCTCGCATGTCGTCCACCCTGGACGCAGTGGACGTGGCCGCGCCGCCCTGAACAGCCACGACATCGCACCACACTTCCAACTGTTGACCTGTGGCGTGAGACACTTCATACGATTGAGCAATGGACAGGACTTCCTCAAGGGAAGGGTCTTCCAACTGCAGGGCCTGTTGTCAGATCTCCCTATCAGGGGCCGAAAGAACAATGACGTCACGCACCATAACATGGGCATACGACTCTAGCGACTGCTCCGTGACAAAATGACACTTGCGACTAAGACTGTGCAGGGTAGTGGCCCAAGCCCGGTAAGACTGATGGGGCTGCTTCTTGCATTGATAGAACTCAACACTAGCCGCCACAACATGCCTGCGGCGGCGATAATATGAAGACAGCAATGAACACAATGCGTCAAAAGACAAGGACGAGGGTTCCTGCAATGGCGCTAGCTGCCGCAAAACTTGATACAGCGAGGGAGATATCCAAGACAAGAAAAGAGCACGACATACCTCCGCATCGGCAACATGAAACGCCTGGAAATGCTGCCGAAGGCGATGTTCATATGCGTCCCAATCCTCCGCCGTCTCGTCATATGGGGGAAAGGGAGGAGGGAACGGCACTGGAGCAGACTGCGTGGAGAGCAACGCCGGAAGCACTTGTTTCATGGTTGCCATGAGCTCCATCTGCTGCTCAACCAAAACCTGCACTAAATCCTCCATGCCGTGGATAAGCTGCGAAACTGGAAAAACGACACAACACGTGAAAGAAGATGCCATCCTCGTCGCCAATTGTGTAGTAACATGGTTCACGTTTTCCGTCGCACTTCACATAACGTAGACCGGGGACTGTCTCCTAGGCAAGCCTGATGTAAACTGACTGGGCACAGCCTGTGCTGCCTGAGTTGTTGTTGTTGTTGTTCTGCCGGCAGAGGTCGTGGCCGAATTCTCGCGTGCCCTCTGGTGGACGGGACTCTACTTGCAGCAACTACCGTCCGTGACACGCTGTGCCAATGTGCGCCTCCCGCGATCTTTCTGGTGGCTATTGCAGACCTGAACTGCAAACTTCCATTCTCTTGTCATCAAAAATAAGTTTCATTCCTCTTTTTGTGACTGCTCCCACTGAAAATAAATTTTTCTTTAGCTTAGGAATATATAATGCATTTTCCAAAGTGCGAGGTTGCCATTTGACCTCAAATAATGACAATATTTCAATTGATCCAAAGCCTTCTGCTTTGACAATCCAGTTGTCTTCAATTTGAATAAATGAGTCATCTGACTGAATTAGCTTGAATGTTTTGAACCACTCTTTGTGTGATGTCATATGTTTTGATGCCGTAGTGTCAGCTAACCAAATGCTTTCGCAACCTGGAGCAAAAACATATGCATGTTCTGCACTCATAGCTTGGTGCTCAGATGTATCTGTTTTCTTATTAAATTTTGCTAAAAGTTTTCTGCACTCAGATTAAAAGTGTTCTTTTTTGTGACAGTAATAACATTCAAAATCTTTTCTACTGATGATGTTAGAATCATTGTTGTTACCAGTATTTGAACTGAACTTGTGTCTTTTGTCCACATTAACTCCTGTGAAGACTGTCGAGTTTTCATCACATTGTTAAAGTTTTTGTCCTTCTTTCAATAACCTTAAAGACAAATTAACGAATGTTTGTTAATATTCAGCACACGAGGCCCAGGCAGTTGAAAAAGTTGCAACCTTTACTGGCAGACTTCCCAAGATTTTAGCCATTTTGTCAGCTTCTGTAACAGGTTCCCCAATATCAGCTAATGCTTGTGCTAGGACTCAACTTGACTGATATATTGTGCAATTGTGTCTGTTGCCGACATTGTGTAATCAAAAAATTTCTACTTCAGGGCCATTTTATTAACTGCAGATCGCTGTTCATGAATAGTCTTTAGTGTGGCCCACATTTCCACTGCATTTTTGCATGTCATAACAGATTGCAATTGGTCAAATTCCATCACAGTAGATAGAAGGAGCATCACCTTAGCATTTAAGTCATCCCAAATGGTTTGACTCTCACTAGCTTCATTAGACCTTGGTTTCCCCTCGACGATATTGAGCATTTTTTCAGCACAAAAAATAATTCGAAACTGATATTTCCACATTTAGAAATTTTTACCATCGAATTTCTGGATACTGTAATTTTCAATTTATCCATCTTTGTGTAAGCTGAATGTAAGTCAAACTTATAATACTCAGTTCAAAACAAAAACAAAGGTTTTCCACAATAGACCAGCGAAATATGACAGTTCACGAACTTGAGCATCACAGTTCATGTGAACAAAACTCTGAAAAAAAGCAATGAATTCACAGAACAGAAACAAATACCATATGTATGCATTTGCCTGGGCCCTTAACCTGATGTCTTTAATTATGTTTGGCAGAAAATCACAGAGTGAAATACAATACATTGGAGTAAAAATAACTTATTGCACCTTTCTTTATTGTAACCAAAGTTACACTTTAATGTTAAAAAAAAGAAGATATAATTTTATAATGTCACAGAACATGGCTGCACACAGAATGAAAATAAATATCTGGTGCACTCATACCACGAAAACTGAAAATGAAGCCACTGAGAAAACTCAATACAAGTTCATTGCTGGCAACAGAAGGGATAGATAACTTATCTGCAGAATTATGAAATTATTAAGGCAATTTTCAAACAAAACATTATCTGAGTTAGAGTGTAGTATTTATGAGCCTGCAAAGACCTTAACAGCATCTTCAGCAGAGAAGGAGATGTTTGAAATGGCGGATGAGGCAACCTATCCTCCCTGGGCATAATAAAAAAAGGACACTACTACCTTGTGGAGAACAGATACCTTCAAACGCTAAGGGAGTAAACACTGAAAGAAAATCCTCTTCTGTGTTTGGCCAAGCAAGTCAGCAGCTGAGAAAATATATATTGCTTTCAAACCTAAACCAAGCCTCAGATGGAAGAATGAATTGAACATAACAGTTTGTAGTAATTGGTGGAATGTCAAGTAAACAGAAATGATTTCTGGTGTTCCCCAAGGTAGTGGTATAGACCCTTTGCTGTTCCTTATCTATATAAACGATTTGGGAGACAATCTGAGAAGCCATCTTAGGTTGTTTGCAGATGACGCTGTCATTTATAGACTAATAAAGTCACCAGAATATCAAAGCAAATTGCAAGATGATTTAGAAAAGATATCTGAATGGTTCGGAAATTGGCAGTTGACCCTAAATAACAAAAAGTGTGAGGTCATCCACATAAGTGCTAAAAGGAATTCATTAAACTTCAGTTATAAGATAAATCAGCCTAATCTAAAAGCTGTAAATTCAACTAATACCTAGGTATTACAATTACGAACAACTTAAATTGGAAGGAACATATAGAAAATGTTGTGGGGAAGGCTAACCAAAGACTGCGTTTTATTGGCAGGACACTTAGAAAATGTAACAGATCTACTAAGGAGACTGCCTACACTACACTTGTCTGCCCTTCTTTAGAAAACTACTGCGCGGTGTGGGATCCTTACCAGATAGGACTGATGGAGTACATTGAAAAAGTTCAAAGAAGGGCAGCATGTTTTGTATTATCGTGAAATATGGGAGAAAGTGTCACAGAAATGATTCAGGATTTGGGCTGGACATCATTAAAAGGAAGACATTTTTCGTTGCGACAGAATCTTCTCATGAAATTCCAATCACCAACTTTCTCCTCCGAATGTGAAAATATTTCTTTGACACCGACCTACATAGGGAGAAACGATCGGCACGATAAAATAAGGGAAATCAGAGCTCACACGGAAAGATATAGGTATTCATTCTTTCCGTGCATTATACAAGATTGGAATAATAGAGAATTGTGAAGGTGGTTCGATGAACCCTCTGACAGGCACTTAAATGTGATTTGCAGAGTATCCATGTAGATATAGATAAGACATGACAGTTGTTCTAGTACCACTTGAAGTAATGACAGGCAAACACTTGATGCTCATTGAAGCTACAAGAAGACACAAAACCCTCCCAAAAAGTAATGACTGAAAACTGGTACACTTATCCTCAATGCCTCCAACAAATGTGAAGAGCTTGTAGATCTTATGGACATGCACAAGCTCAGGATATTGGGGTTGAGTGAGACAAAATGGAAATGCTGTGGGAAGAAATCACTGAGAAATGGATATGTGCTATACTGGAGTGATAACAATAGTTAATCCACAGATAGGAGATGGCCTCCATAAAGATATAAACATACAGGCAAACATCAAAAACATGAATGAAAGGATCATCCATATGAGACTCAAGGCTTGTAATACTTACTGGTTTGCAAGCATATGCACCTCAGACAGGGTGTACAATGGAGGAGAAAAAGTATTTTCTTTAATGAACTTGAAGAACAAATAACAGAGAAGAACACCATCACTATAGGCGACTAGAATGCTCAAGTTGATAAAGAAAGATTAGGATGAGAAAACAGCAACAGTCCTCATGGTTATGGGATCACAAATCCGGAAGGAGAGAACATAAATTATTTCTGTGTGTTAACGAATGTAACCATACAGCACAGATGGTATCAGAAGAGGGAAAGTCAAAAAATAATGAGATACAGATGGGATGGCAAGTTCAAGACTATGATAAAATTCACCATCACTGATAGAAAAGCTGGTCAGTATGTTACGGATGTTAAAATCGTACCCAGTGACTGCCTAGATAGTGACCACCGGCTATTAATTACTGACCTAAAAGATGTTCATGTGAGAGAGAGAGAGAGAGAAAAGATGTTCAAGTGAGAGAGAGAAGATGTTCAAGTGTGTGTGAGAGAGAGAGAGAGAGAGAGAGAGAGAGAGAGAGAGAGAGAGAGAGAATGCCAAAGATTAAGACATGGTTGCTGAAGGTCATGGAAGAGAAGAGAAGAGAGAGAGAGAGAGAGAGAGAGAGAGAGAGAGAATGCCAAAGATTAAGACGTAGCTGTTGAAGGTCATGGAAGAGAAAAGGAACTATTAAGCACAAATAACAGTGAAATTACCAAAACTGAGACTCTCATTAAAGAAGCCAGGGACACCTGTGGGAAAAATGAGTGCCACATTGGTGGAATGATTGGGTGAAGACAGCAGTAAAAGATAAGAATTTACTGAAAAGAGAATTAGACCACATACTATTCTTCCAGTATTGCTTAACTTTTGTTACTGTTAGGAATGCCTCACATCAAAAATCCTCCATCTTTGGCTGCAGCCCATCCTTCTCACAATCCCTCCTTTATACGAGTTCATGGCCTTGTGGCAATATAATTAATAAATTCTTCCTTGGCTTCCACTGGAGTTTTAACCACTTGATGCAGCTGGAAGCCCGAGAAGATTTTGTAATCCCTCCTTTAGTTTACCTGATCAATCCTTGCCCATCTTGACCCTGACAAATACACTGCCTCTTCCTCTCCACCCTTTTAAGCTATCCTAAACTATCCCTCTTTCCTCCTTCAGAAAGGAAGTACTGGTTTCAAAAGCTAGGATAGATTTGTGCACTTCTATTGTGTTACCAGCAGTACTAAAAATTCAGCCTCCTGCAGGTAGGTACTAGGCAGAATTCTCCTTCATATATATATTTTTTTTTTTTTTTATTACATGAATTTTCCTTTTCACGCAACTGACCATGCTTGGCATTTCAGACAATTTTTGCTCAAATTTAATCAATATTTTGATTAAGTATCTAAAATTTACCCAACACAATAATGACTATTTTTAATAGTAAGCAGCTGTGATAAATGGCAATGTCTCCGTTAACGGGTTAGTCATAAAGGGGAAATGCTAAACTGGGATATGATGTAGGATGTGTAACAGTATTAGTTCATGAATGCCTGAGAACTTCAAAATACATGTCCAGCACACAGTTTTATTTTTTTTTATTATAAATTACACAGTGATTTAAAGTATAACACAATTCTGGATTTTATTACATCTGTCACAATTAGACAATGCAGTCCACACTTCTCTGGATATATATCAATTTTATTTTATTTTTCTAAACTGGACAGTGGACATTCTCCATATACATTTATTTTCTTTATTTTGAAATCTCTTTTCACATTCTGTATATAATTATGATTCATTCCTGGAACAAGGATTGTCACAGCTGACATTACATGATGCTATAATTTTCAATAACATGCATGATGCATCCTATTGGATTGTACGTTATAGTCTAATAAGTATTTTACTGATTGCCCTAACCATAATGGATTTTTCCTCTCCTTTTTGGGAGTTTTATATATTTCATCAATAACTGAAAATTTAAAAAGCAGACAAAAGGGTTGAAATAAAGAGTTCTAACATAACTGACAACTCCAGTAATAAAATGAAGACTTGTGACAAAATCAATGTTGCTATATGGACTAAGTATCTCTTTAAAATATGAGACCCAATAAATTCACCACATTAATATCACAGTGACCGAAAATATTCTGTGGCAAACTTAGGGTCCAAAATATGACAAATTTATCCACATAATAAATACCCATTGAAAATGAAACAGACAATGGTTTTTGACTTCAGAAAATCAACAAAACTCTTATAATCTGCCAATGTCCAATGGGACCATCTGTTCATGCATAAGATAAAATTTGTCTTCTATATTTTTGAAAATAGATCTCTGAGCAATCATATTAGCAGCTGTTTCAATAGGTTGCAGTTGGCAGAAAACATTTAATAAGGCAATTGGATAGAACATGATCAGCTTTCTTGTATCAAATTCACAATGCATAAAATGAGTTCTTACACAATCACAATATACTGAAGAACACTAACTGTTACGTCTCTCTTTCAAACATATTTCTGAATAATTTAAAGTGATATTTTCTGTATGGAGCAGGAAAGAATTCTCGGCATCTATGAAGGAAGCCCAGCCATGAGAAAAAGTCAAATCCCAACACAAGAATAACTGGAAGAATAAGAAAACTGATCAAAATTTTATATCCAACTGCTCTGATATAAAACTACAGTTACCATACAACACAGTGTACATATAATGAATACAAAACACATTTATCACACTGCCTCTATACTACTCTTTAAAGGTTAATCTATACGTCATTAAACCTCTCAACACCACTTAAATATTTCATTTTAGCTGCTATATTTAACATATATTTTTATTAGCTTCCTGAACATTTAGCTCTCACAAACATATAAAAATATTTATCATATCTTACAAAAACTCATCTTTGCCTTAGAAATTTTTCATTTGTACAAGGCACCATATACACATTTATATATATATATATAAATATTTATATTCTTTAAAAATCATCTGTGTGTGCTCTGGAATCACAAGACCTACCCTCTCAGTACAAAAGTTCATTCAATTCAAGTTTTATATGCCACTGCCTAAGAATCAGTGTTTAAACTGAGAGGTAAACTATCACACATACTTTGATTAGTAAATACTGAAATCTTAACCACATAATTAAAAGATGACTGAGATCCAGAGATAAAGTAGGAGTACCAAAATATACCAATGAAACAAAGCAAACTGCAATTTAAAAAATAGAAATTGCACTTCATAGTTCAAAAAGTTCCCTGAATTCACAAAAAAAATTTGCATCAAGATTTTCATTCAGATCGTATATCACTTTTCAGTTATAACTTGCAGAGATTCTGTTTACAAAATACCATGTTTGTCATGAAATCTGTAGATGAGACATTATCCTGATGCAATAACTAGATGGCTAAGAGCACTGATAGACAAGAGGAACAAGTGTCTTACATCACATGAAAGGAGGAAAAAAGATTAGGGCAAAAGATTGTTTGGTAATAGTAAGTTGTTCACATAACATTTGCTAAATTTCTCAATAGGTTCTTGAAAAATTAATAATTTCATTGTAACAACTCTCATATTTTATTCAATCTCTGAGAGTCAAGGTTATCAGTCTAAATTTATACCCACCACTTACAAATATACTTTTGAGTTGCATTTGAAGACATAGTATGTGCATGACAACTACAAGAATGTTGACCTTTTTTCTCTTCAGCACTCAGTTCCTTGGGTGAATTTATTTCATACTGTAGTAAGTTGATAGAATTCCTACGGAATGCAGTATTGTAACAGAGAGGAAGGCTGGGAAAAATAGTTCTTGTGAAAGGGAAAAAAAGCAAAACGTGTGGCAATTTTTGACATATTATAGCAATGCATAATGTTTTAGACTTGTGACTCTTTAAACCTACAATGAATAACATAGTGGATTACTGACATAGTCAGATGTGTTTTCCAAATATTTATAAACATAAGTAGCAGTATGAATCAGCCTGAAGAAAGTACTCCTGGGAACATTTTGAACATTTTACAATATACAACAAAAAATTACATGTAACTGTGTACAGAAAATTGTGTGTGCATATTCTTTGATTTGCAGAATAATTCCACATACAGCCACAATTTATAGACTAATGGAAATTGAAAAATAGTTGTTTATATCAAAAAAATCTTACAATTCACATCAGCCTTCCAGTACATCTTGGCAGCTGAACTCATTTTTATATGTAGCAATTTTTCAAAAAGACTATATCAACACTGTTGTAACTGTTGCAACAAACATAACAGGAACAACAGTGTGAATACCTGCCAGTACACTAGCTGCCTTAAACACACACACACACACACACACACACACACACACACACACAACTATTCAGAGGAAATAGGAAGCATCTTTATTTGTCCATTGCCAATGTTAAAAATAAATGTACTTTTTCCACTTCACTCTTAACTAAATATACTATTGCACAAGAAAAGCTTATTGTTAGAAGAAAAATAAGAAGCTGAATCACATTTCTAAAAATACTTTGAAACAGTACATTGAAATACTGAAAAGTTGTACAACACATATATCCAATAATACATTTCATAAAACACTAAAGCAATAGGAACTCATCTTACTGTGCACTAAAACTGTGATAATGTCAGTACTTGCCAGAAACTAGTTCTCCATAAAAATAAATATGGAATTTCCTCAAAAACTTTGTTTACAGAACAAATATAATCTACACAGAATATAGTTTTAGAAAGCAAATCTCAATTAACTGCTTTGCTGGCACTAAGTTTCCACTTCAAGCATTAGAACATGAATATTATAAAATTAAAGCCAACAGAAAAAAATGAGTTTGGGAAAGAGGCCATACACTTTCATCCACATCAGTTTTACTCAGGGGTTATCTGAAGCATGGAAATAATTTATTACTGAAATGCAAAGGTAATTACCAAATGAATAAAATATAAAGAATGAATAAAAAGTGATGGTGTGTGGCAAAATGCACATCAGTATTAAAAATTTCAGACAGAGTATGCAAGATCTGATTGCCTTGACATTTTCTAATGGAAAGTTTCAGTTTATAGGTAAATCCACGAAAAATGTGGAGAAAGTAAAATAATGTTCCTACAAAACAATTTGTCCTTAACAGCACTGTGTTACAATGTATATTTTTTTTAATAATCCATAAATGCACCTGTAGGACATGGCCACTGCTTAAAATCTTTTCTTTGCATGTACAAACAATTATTATGTAAGTAGTCCATACCTTCATATTTTTGTGTCAGCATGGTGCAAAAACCTTTGTATGTTCAGGAATATAAGAGTTAGTTGACATCTGTGCAGCCCTATCTACCTATTAACAGAGTACTGTCTGACAGCCTCTCACATTCTATTAATTTTTCCATCAGGTAACCTACTTTGATGACTGTCAGCCTGCCAATTATGTACAAATTTTAATAAGGTAATGTTTATATTGTTTGTTGTTCTTTTGTATAAAATGCAAATATCCTCTTCTAAAATTGATATAAGAAAGACAGAAGTATTTAAATAGTTCTTATTACAATCAGATGCTTCATCCTAGGCCCTTTAGTTGATCTAGCATGATATGATATTCTGCTGTAAGACTGAATTTCTTTTCAGTCAATACAAACTAGCATAGCAATCACATATAACATCCCACAACTGGTAATGATGTACATAACAACCTATCAGATGAGCAGACAGTTTTTCATCAACTGGTGGGCTTCCATCTATGAATTCTCTGTTTCTGATCGAGTTCCACTAAAACAATACAGAAATATCCCCCAAAAACATGGAATGAAACTTTAACAAGAAGTAATTTTCAATAAAATGTGAGCCCTCACTAAAAGAAGCTACAGAGGATAAAAATGCTTTCACAGCACCCCAATTAGAAATAAGCCATGAAACTCTTCATTAGAATCCACGGAGAATAATGTGGCTGGTAGATGCACAACAGGCAGGGCAAGCATGGTGAGACTGGTAGTGGTAGGGGTTGCGGGCAGGTGATGTATGGGAAAAGCTGAGCACTGGAGGGGAAGTACTGTTCTAAACTGAAGTCTGCACTCACATTTTCTGTAAATATTAAGTGGAGTCCCTCCATGCCCACACTTGCATGGTGACAATTCAAAAATATCTACTGTCACCCATGATTTGGTTGGTATCTAGAAAGAATTCCACTGATAATGCAACAAAAGCCTTGATTTATTTTTGCCTGGCTTTTTACCATGTGTAATTTTCAGAGAAGCATCATGAGTGGCAAATTTGCTGTAAAACCTACATTTCTCTTGTTACCATATTAAAATTTGCTTTTTTCCCCAAAACGCAGCAGAGTTTACATAATATCACCTCACTAACGTCTTGTGCAGATGTAACTGCAAGAGAATTCTAGAAACATGGTTTATTAAGTTAGGAAATGAGGAAAACTAAGGTTAATAGCTTATGAAAAAACATATCCTCGGTATAAAAATAATTTGTGCCATGTCTTCTGTTATGTCGTTCCAAATCCAGCAACTTTTTTGTAACACCAGCTATTGACTACCCTTAAAAATTACATTCTTTCCCTAGAAAGGTCTGTAGTTAATGGAATAACATGGTAGATAATAGAGTTTTGCATAATAACCATGTGGCAAAATACTCTCGTCTTTGCTTGCTATAATATTCCAAATCTCTTTTCGATATCTCACACAATTTATGAAATACAAAGAATGTTGTGGCTATTTCTTTATGGCTTTATTGCTGACACATATGACTGCAAATCAATGTGCTACATCAGATCAGTTTTCTTGAGATTGATGACAGGGACCTTCAGCCAAGTCTACTGAAAAATTCAATATCTTAGCTGAATTTCATACATAGCAACATATTATGTAATATGTACGAAACACAAAATCGTAGTGACCCCTGTTTTTCATTTTTTGAATTTTGTTCAGTGTTTTAGTTAAATGTAAATATAACAGTAACTATGACCATTAATGAAATGGTGCCACATCATCATGAAGCTGACATAAAAACCTACAAGTAATGCAATAACGAATTTTTTTTACCAAATAGTTTCTGTAAAATTGTTTGATAAATACTGTACGGCATGTGCCTTGATTCTATCTTCACAGCATGTTGGTGACTGGGCAAAAACATGTGTACACTCCACTTCTGAACAAATGAATGAATTCGCCCAGTACTTTTGACGAAAACTGGTCACTGCACGTCACAGCTATATCCTGAGCGGACTCTACTTACTATTTATTGGATGTTAAAAATTCATTGTGGAACATGACAATTTGGTTTGATAGAATGCTTTGCCAATTTCTCTACTGTCATCCATCTATCAATCCAAGAAAAAAAGAGGTTAATGGATGCAGATATAAATAAAGGGACAGGGATAGGCAGAAGGATGTGACTATTTGATAGATGACAAAATATGTGGACATACATACTCTGTCTGAACTGAAATAAAATCATTTGATGCTACTACTGGATGTGCCAACACCACCCTTCCAGTCTTACATTGTTAGATGCACAAAAATAGTCCTTCACATAGAAACAAAAATCTATACAGTATTATTTTTGTGTCTGCAATAACTAAGGATCATTCCTATGTGCTAAGATGATGACAACCTATTCATTTCTGTGTTACGGCTCATTACTGTCTTCCTGCGTGTATCTTTCTTGGGGTACTCGACGAATGCTGGACTGAAGGACTCTGGAATACTATTCCTTCCATGAGGTACATTCTTCTGTCCTGTCTCGTGTACCCTTTGACTTGCAGCATTATCTGCTAATTTTGTCTCACTGCCTTCTGCTGATGCTGAGTCAATGCTTCTGTTTTCAATGGGCAACCTGCCTTCTGTAGATACTGGATCTTCAAATGAAAAGCCATCATCACTGGCTGCTGCTGCTGCCAGTGCATCTGGATCTTGCCGGAGTTGTAGCTTATTAATACGTGACTGTACAATACCAAGATGGCGTAAAACATAATCCTCTTCAGGTGCAAGTCGATGGGCACGAAGCAGGCATGTTTCTGCCTTCAGGAGATTTCCACGCTCAACATACACAACACAAAGATTGTGCAGCCCTTGAACATTTTCTGGGTCTAGTTGCAGAATTCTTTTATAACACTGAAAATGAGAATGAATGAAAATTATCACTGAACACAATAAACTGATACAACCCAAAAATATACAATGAAATTATGGAAAGATTATGCTACTTTTAACCTAATTTCTTCACTATTTATATATTATGTGCAATACCAGCACCATAAGTAAAATTCTGACTGTAAGAATAGCTGTTGCTTGTTGTTAGTCAATCAGAAATTGTAACACTATAGACACCATCCACTCTCAATGCTCTCAATGATTGGAAGTGACTCACATGAGAAGGTGGTTGGGGGTGAGGATAACACACATAGCATATTAGACAACCACACCGACTTATATAGTGGCACTCAACAATTGTTTTAACAACTATGATTTCAGTGGCCAATGGCAAAAAATAATACAGCAAAATGAAATCCAGTACTTCTTGCAGGCATTGTTTAGGGTTCTGAAGCAGAAGTTTCATTGATGTAAGTGCTACAGTGGGCATATGTAAGATATTAAGGAGATGGGCATTAAAAATATGTCACTGGAGCACTTGCACAATCCGAGTGGTATGAGACCATATGTCAGGTGGCAAACAGTTATAAAACTACTGCATAAAATGTATTCTTTCCTTGTGAAAATTCTGAATACAGAAAATGTTGATGAAATTTATAATGTTCTCCACATATGATACAACAAAGATTATCACATGACAACTGGATATGCAAGGGTATCCACATGAATGATAAACAAAAGCGGACTCCCAATGAGCTGTTCTCTAATTATTACTGTGACAAGGAACCTGGAATGACATAAACAAAAAGATAATTTTAGCAGAATAAAAGTTTAGAGATGCAGAGTCTTGTGAATGACAGGAAGAAGTTATTAACTCCTTCATTCTGAACATGTGATAACATGTCATGGATGAAGGTACTGGTATAACTGACCACAACAAAGCCTAAGTTCATGGCTTTCAAACTAACTACAATGCAGTGGAGAAATAAATTTAAAAAGGAAGTGTTTACTTTAGAGCTTAAGTAAATTATGATACTTCATTGATAATGTTGGCAAGTTGAGTGCACATTCCCTCTATTGGCAAATATTGCTTTGATCTCAGTTCTCTTTTCCAAATAAGGATACCTCAATAAAAAGCATAAAATATCACTTGTAAGTATAATTTTCAGATCTAAAATAGACTGCATTGTACCCGATGAAATATGCTTCAAATGGGTGACAGGATGTCACTGTGCTGTCTAAAGAGAGCTTAACATCCTGTTATAGGCCACTTGTGAATGTATTGGATGTTGCTGCTATCGCAGACAAATAAATATACTACACGTGTATATACCTTTCAACAACAAACAGTCATGTAAATAATAGTGAAAATGTAAGTGAGCATAGTTTTTGTAATAAAGGACAAGAAAACTTAATATTATATGTTCATATGTTTTTGAGCTCAATGAAGCTACAAAGGAATGATGGGGTGCTGTCTTACAAAGTATCAGTGGTACTACCTCATCAGGTCAATGGTGTAATGTCCACCCACAACTATAAAAGAACTAACATCAAGAATCTGTATGTACATCTTTTCAGAGATGGTTGCAGGACTCAAGCTGTTCGATACAGGATGTCAAATCAAACACCTTTCAGCAAGCGGTCCAGTTTCCAATCTTATTTTATTTAGTTACCAGTTTCGGCGATTTGCTACGCCATCTTCAGGCTGCTGACCAATGTTTAGGAAGAGTCCACCTAGTTCTGGTCAAAACAGGGGCCAGCATTTGAATACTGGTATCAGTAGATTTCAGCTTGCTATAATGATCACTTCAACCATCACAACAAATAACAACCAATAGTAATAATAATAATAATAATAATAAAAGAAGGACAATGATAAGCTCAAGTTAGAGTCAGGTGTGGTTGAAGTGATCGCTATAGCAAGCAAAAATCTACAGATACCAGTAGTCGAATGCTGGCCTCTGTTTTGACTAGAACTGAGGTGGAATCTTCTTATACATCGGTCAGGGGACTGAAGATGGGGTAGTAAATCACCGAAACTGGTAGCCAAATAAAATAAGTTTGGAAACTAGATGGCTGAAAGATGTTTGATTTGACATCCTCTACATCACAAAAGTTCAATACTTATAACATAAAAACAATCACTTCCCTATAATAGTGATAATAGTGGGAACAAGTTTCTCAGATAGATGACACCAATAAAGAGTTTGATAAGTTGTCTAGCTTTTTGAACTGTTATTATGGTACTGCTTTCAATCTCAAAACACAAGTAGTAACAGGCAAAACTTCAAAACCAAAGACATGATTACAACAGGCATCAACATCTCAAGCATAAGGGAAAGGGAATTGCTGAAATAGAGAAGAATAATAATATACACTTTTACCCAACAGTTATAATCAGAAATACATTTAACATACAGAGGAGTTACACATTGGTAAAAAGAAGTAGTAATAATAATAATAACAATAATAATAATAATAATAACAACAACAATAATGTTAAAAGAAGGCCAATTATAAGTTCAAGTTAGAGCCACAAAATAAAAGAAACAGTATGTGTAACTGTCTCTATGGAGCATGAGTAGGGATGTTGCCGAGGAGTGAAAATACCCACATGAAAAACTTTAGGCAATACTTCATCTTGGCAGTCTCCCATAAGCTCATCAGGAGATTAATATGCTAGTGTGATAGCTTGTATACTGTGTTAGCAACACACCATGAAAGTCCTGAAAAAATATTCAGCAGTACCTTGCCTAATGATGATGATGACTGGATCTTCACTATTTTGGCACTCATGAATCCACTTGTTTACACTGTTTGCTCAACTCCTTTGTCTTGGGGTCATAGTGAGATACTCAGAATTCTTCCATGGTAATTATCTGGGTGAAGGAGTGATCTGTATTGTCCCGACACAGGTGCAACATGTCCATCGTTGCCTCGGTTCATTGGCTTTCTTGAATCGGTGTGAGCAGTCATACCAGACATTGATAACTTATCCAGGACTAATTTTCACTTCTTCCACTATTGACTGAATTGTGACATACTGGACTTCAAGCACCAGGATTTCACTTTTCTTGCACTTCCTCACACAAGGAGGTGGTCTTCCACCTTGTTTTTGTCATTGAGACTTGTGTGATGATCACTCTGGACACTTCTGCACCATATAACATGGTGTCATATGATGGTGCATTCTGGCCGCACACTTCCACTAACTCAGCATGGCAAGTTTTAGCATTGACCCATCAAATGCTGAAAGCTAATTACTGCATAATATTATACTTTATCAACTGGCTGTGCCATTTTGTTTTGCTCCTCAACCAGCATGCTACAACAGTGTGGTGTGGGGATTTCAGTGTGTATCAGGACTGCAGACATATACTTAAAAAAAAAAAAAAAGTAAGTATAGTGTAATTAGCTAGATAAAAAAACTACTTACCACGCAGCAGCACCAGCAGAAAAGACATAAAAAGGTACTGAAATTTGCAAACTTTTGGAGCCAGTGGCTTTTTCTTCTGGCAAAAGGGTTAAATGGGAAGGAAGAGGGGTGAAGGAAAAGGACTGGCAAGGTTGAGGAAATGGGGATAGTTCAGAAAAGTCACCCAGAACCTAGTTCAGGTGAGACTTACTGTATGGGATGACAAGAAAAGATTGATTGTTAGGGACTTCAATGTCAACATTTGAAAAATTTAGTCCCCAACAACCAGTCTTTCCTTCTAATCCCGCCCAGTAAATGTCTGCTAACCTGGAGTTCCAGGTGACTTTTCTGAACCCTCCCGATTTCCTAGACCTCACCAGTCCTTATCTTTCACCCCTCTTTCTTTTGCTTTAAACCTTCTGTCAGAAGATGGAGCCACTGGCTCCAAAAGCATGCAACTTTCAGTACTTTTGTGTGTGTTTTCCCCTGCCACAGCTTAATTAGTAGATATTTTATCTATCTAATTACATTATTCCAGTCCAGGTTTAGCCTACACCATCAGGGGCTGGGCCACCTGTGAAAGCAACCCTGTCGTTTACCAGTTCTACTGCAATCATTACACAGCTTTTTATATTGGTATGACTACCAACCAACTGTCTGCCAGGATGAACGGTCACTGCCAAACTGTGGCCAACAGCAAAGTACTCCACTATGTGGCATAACATGCAGCTGAATGTAGAACACTTGATTTCAATGGCTGCATCACTAAGTGAGCCATCTGGATCCTTCCCTCCACCACCAGCTTTTCTGAATTGCGCAGATGGGAGTTATCCTTTCAACACATTCTTTACTTCTGTAATTATCTGTTATTATCCTGGCCTCAACCTACAGTAACATACTGTCCCCACACCATCCAACCAACAGTTTCCACTCCCTCTGTCCTATCGTCTCCTCCCCATTCTCATCTCCCACCCTGTTTATTTGCAGCCCTCTGCCAATGTATCTGTATCTGTCCGTCTTTCCCTGCTCCTCTCCTTTTCTGCTCCCCCCCCATCCCCCAGCTTACTGATGCTGCATCTGTTGGCAGTCTAGTCCCTGCACACTCCACCAGACAGTGTTCGTCTCTCTCCTCACCCATACACTACTATCCCTTCCTTATCCCTGCCCCTTCCAGATTGCTGCATGTATCTCATGTGTAGTTGCATTCTGGGCCAAGATAGTGGAGTTGGCAGTCATGTGTGCGTGAGGTGTGCTTGCCTGTGTGTTTGAATGAACTGTGTCTCTCTTTTACTGATGAAGGGTGTGACCGAAACCTTTATGTTAGTGTCATTTAATTGTGCCTGTCTGCAACTTGACATGTCTCCTTTATGGTAAGTAGTAATCTGTCTTTTCCTACATTGTTAATTTATTATATTTTCAAAAATTGATTACTTATGTTGAAAAAAAGTAAAGAAGTAAATATGCAGCTTTAATCTTTTCATAGTGAAAATTAAAACTTTATGACTGCCCTTCATACAACTCGCTGTTAAACTAACCAGAAGTACTACAATGTATAGTGCAAAACTCTCCATATGATTCAACAAACTTGTTTTGTATGAAACTTAGGAGGAGTTGTACATGTAGCATCTAGTCAGTAAAATATATAGTTTTTAAAAAGCCACAGAATTACATTAATTTCATGTTATAAGCATACAAATAATTTATAGTTTTTAACACACTTAAAATCTATTTTTATGGCACTAAAATCAGTATGTTGTAATTTGATATGCATCCTGCTTTAGAGAAACAATGATGGTTATATCTTCTATGGAAGAATGAAGTGCGTGTAATGCACAGGTAATGTGACCAATTAGAAAATGCCTAGTGTTGATAGGTAAAGATCTGCTTAGGATCAGATTCAGAGGCAGACAAGAATGGAAATTGCCAGTTCCCTTTTACAATGGGATCATTTTAGCATTCACCATAATTGATTTAGTGACATCACAGAAAACCTAAATTAGTATGAGTGGATAAATATGTGAACCTTGCTCCTCCAGAATGACAGTCCAGTAGCTTAAACATTGCATGATTACACTTTATGCAACTCAGATTGCATTTAATGAAAAATGGACTCTGTCCACGAACTTACAGCTTCTGCAGCATCCAGATCTTTTATGTTGTTAATATAAATGTCTCCCAACAGGATGAGTCCTTTGATATGATCTGGATGAAATTTTACAAGTTGATTTAGAAAAGGTGCTGCCTCCAGTGGACGATGATCATCAGCAAGGAGAAGTGCGAGATTAAAGAGGGCACTTCGGAAGTCATCTTTTAACTGGACTGCTTGTCTGAACCAGTGCTCTGCTCCAGCAATATCCCGGTCATCCATTGCCAACATGCCCAGATTGAAGTGCACTCTTTCGTTATTTGCATCCTGAAATTAAAATAATGGAAAGATGAACTAAAGAATGGGACTTGGTCCACAGGAAACTAGGTGCCAATTGTGCTTAACATCAGTGAGGAGAAAATTAGGTTAACAAATACAAGCATAAAAGAAGTTTGTGTATGAATGCATGCATGCTTTTGTGGTGATATCCGTTAATAAAACATTATCAGGTTTCAAGCTGCGTCAAGTGGTTTACTGCCCATGAGCTTTCGGCAGAGATCTCCTCTGCCATTGTCAAGTGGATGACTGTCGTGTGGTTGCCACTGCTATGCTTATTTAGCCGTGCCATCACTCGTGACATCACTGGTGCTTGGTCTCACACCATATATCGTAATGTTTTGGCAGCACAACTGCTGGGCCTGCTTCAACTCCCTCAACACCGGATTCCACGCTGTACTCAGCTGCAATACACCGTCTCTATAGAAAGTGTTGTCAGAGATTCTAATGTCTATGGCTTCATTTATCATGCTATCCCAGAAGCCATTAGTTTGTTTAATAATAGATGTCTCATCAAATGCAATTCGGTGTCCATTTTCCAGAGAATGTTCTGCTACAGCTGACTTTTCGGGATGGCGCAGACGGTAACACCTTTCATGTTCTATGCAGCACTGTTCAATAGTGCAAACAGTCTAGTCGACATAGAACTGCCCACATCCACATGGTATCTTGTAAATTCCTGGCACTTAAGAAAGGACTTGACTTTGTTCCTTCACCACGAAGCATCCCCGTCGCAGACATATTGAGTGATGTTGAACAAGCGGTTCACAAGTTTCCGAGTGATGTGGTTGTGGAAATTCCTAGAGAAATGAGCCGTATTCTTTTAAAATCCAAACCACCAGCTTGAAACATGACTAGAGATGAATGCAGTGGCCTCCGTGCTCTCCGGAATGATCTTCTCGCCATCGCCCTACCAGCTGACAAGGGCAATGCTGCCGGTCTTAATGGAATGAGCTGACTATGACGCAAAAATCAGATGGATATTGGAGGAAGACATACCAAAAATTACCTCAGGACCCAACATCCAGAATAGTGAGGAAGACTTCAGAGCTTCTCAAACGGTCATTGCTGGAAGAGAATACTATTAAGAACTTCATCCCCAAGGCACCAAGACCACTCACGTTCTACGGTCTGCCAAAGGTGCATGAGAAGGACACACTGTTAAGGCCAATAGTGAGTACCATCAGATCGCCGACCTATAAACTTGCTAAACATCTGGCCAGCCTCCTCTCTATGCACGTTGAACACTGTGGACACCATATAAAGAATATGATGGACTTCATCAATCGGCGACTTGCTGAAGGGGATATTATGGTTAGTTTCGATGTGGTTTCTTTATTCACACGTGTCCCCATCACAGACTGTATTGACTTGCTGTTCCAGCTCTTTGATGACACCATCATGGATTTATTTAAGCACACTCTGACATCATCATATTTCTTACATGATGGAGAATATTTTAACCAAACTGATGGCGTGGTGATGGGAAGTCCATTAGCTCCAGTAGTAGCAAACCTCTTTATGGGGCATTTAGAAGACATCGCTTGCAAAGCCAAGCTGCTTTTATCGCTACATCAATGATACCTTCGCCATTTGGCCACATGGACAAGAAAAGTTAGAAGAGTTCCTGGAGCACCTCAACAGCATCCACAACCACACAACTTCACAATGGAAGTAGAGAAGGAGGGTTCCCTGCTATTCTTGGATGTGCTTGTCCGCCGTAAGCCCAATGGGTCTCTAGGTCATAGCGTTTACCGCAAGCCCACCCACACAGATCGGTATCTGCACACCGCCAGCTTCCATCACCCAGCACAGAAACAGTTAGTTCTGAGGTCCTTAGTACATCGAGCTGAAACCATCTCAGATCTGAAAACTTGCTGAGAGAATTGAGCCACTAACGCAAAGTTTTTAAGGAAAACGGTTACAACAACAAACAGATCTCACAAGCAGTGTCATCCAAGCCTCAAAGGAAGAAGACCTCTGAAGAAGACATCAAGCAGGTTGCATTCTTACCGTTCTGTGGTTCGACAAGAGGGAAGATTAGTCGGCTCCTGAAGAGGCATAAAACAGACACAATCTTCAGGCCTCCGGCAAAGATCTGGCAACTAATGAAATCTGTGAAAGATGATGTAGGCCTCAGAACACCAGGAATTTACAAGATACCAAATGGTTCAAATGGCTCTGAGCACTATGGGACTTAACTTCTAAGGTCATCAGTCCCCTAGAACTTAGAACTACTTAAACCTAACTAACCTAAGGACATCACACACACCCATGTCCGAGGCAGGATTCGAACCTGCAACCGTTGCGGTCGCGCGGTTCCTACAAGATACCGTGTGGATGTGGGCAGTTCTATGTCGGCCATACTGTTTGCACTATTGAACAGCACCGCATAGAACATGAAAGGTGTTACCATCTGCGCTGTCGTGAAAAGTTAGCTGTAGTAGAACACGCTCTGGAAAATGGACACTGAGTTGCATTCGATGAGACGTCTATTATTAAATGGACTAATGGCTTCTGGGATAGCTTGATAAACAAGGCCATAGAGATTAGAATTTCTGACAACACCTTCAATAGAGACAGTTGATTGCAGCTGAGTACAGTGTGGGATCTGGTGTTGAGGGAGTTGCGTGGCCAAAACATTACCATATATGGTGCGGGACCGAGCACCAGTGAAGTCACGAGCGACGTCATGAGCGATGGCGTGGCTATATAAGCATGGCACTGACAATCACACAACAGTAATCCAGTTGACAATGGCAGAGGAGATTTCTGCTGAAAGCTCGTGGGCAGTAAACCACTTGACGCGGCTTGAAACCGGAGAATGTTTTATTAAAAGAAGTTTGTGGTTAATTACACTAAAATTGCAACGATATTTGCCATATGCTAAAGTTGCTGATTTTAACAACAAAATTTTGAGCAGAATAGAGACTACTCTTGTGTATTTGCAACTATTATTGACAATGAGAATGTATGTAACAGTGTACATGAAGTTTCATGGTACTTCTGAAAAATAATTACTTTGTCAATAAACAGCTACAATTAATAATGTGAAAGCAGGTACTGCTGATGGTTAGTAGGCTTCGTAAGGACAGAGGTATGAATGAAGCCATCAGAGAGGTGAAGCCGGCGTTTGGGAAGGTGGCATTTTGGTCTGGGGAGGACCGAGTGAAATAAATGGGAGAAGGTGTTGAGGCAATGAAGGAATGATAGAGTGTGTTGGCCCTGGGTCTAGATTATGAAGATGTCATCAATGAACCTGAACCATACAGTATGGATATTTTTGGTGGCTAGGGAGGTTTCCTCAAAATGCGAATAAAAAGTTGGCATAGGATGGCACTGTGTATGTGTATATATGTGTGTGTGTGTGTGTGTGTGTGTGTGTGTGTGTGTGTGTGTGTGTGCATGCAAGAACTCACTTGCAACAAGCACATGTGCATAACATTTTCAGTCTTTTTTATGTGCCTATCAGTACCTCAATGCCTAATCTACACAGGGAGTAGTTACCTTTACTCCATTCAGTGTTTATATTCTTTTAAGGACTTTTTCCATTGTTATATCTGTGTAGATGTATTTAGATCTTAACTTACATCAGCATGTAATGGTGTGATTGAATGATGCAGAGCCGACCTTAGTGACTGAGTAATGATTTTAATGTTATCGGTTTACAATTCTGCAAAACATAAATTATATATAGTGTAGACCATATCAGAAAGCTATTCTACTGTACAAACTTAAGGTAAAAGGAACAAATTAAAATTACTACACTACACAGAACCTTTGTAAACATCATCATCATCATCATCATCATTTAAGACTGATTATGCCTTTCAGTATTCAGTCTGGAGCATAGCCCCCTTATAAAATTTCTCTATGATCCCCTACTCAGTGCTAACATTGGTGCCTCTTCTGATGTTAAACCTGTTACTTCAAAATCATTCTTAACCGAATCCAGGTACCTTCTCCTTGGTCTGCCCCGACTCCTCCTACCCTCTACTGCTGAACCCATGAGTCTCTTGGGTAACCTTGCTTCTCCCATGCGTGTAACATGACCCCACCATCTAAGCCTGTTCGCCCTGACTGCTACATCTATAGAGTTCATTCCAAGTTTTACTTTGATTTCCTCATTGTGGACACCTTCCTGCCATTGTTCCCATCTAATAGTACCTGCAATCATCCTACCTACTTTCATATCCGTAACCTCAACCTTGTTGATAAGGTAACCTGAATCCACCCAGCTTTCGCTCCCATACAACAAAGTTGGTCGAAAGATTGAACAGTGCACAGATAGCTTAGTCTTGGTACTGACTTCCTTCTTGCAGAAGAGAGTAGATCGTAGCTGAGCGTTCACTGCATTAGCTTTGCTACACCTCGCTTCCAGTTCTTTCACTATGTTGCCATCCTGTGAGAATATGCATCCTAAGTACTTGAAACCGTCCACCTGTTCTAACTTTGTTCCTCCTATTTGGCACTCAATCCATTTATATTTCTTTCCCACTGACATTACTTTCATTTTGGAGATGCTAATCTTCATACCATAGTCCTTACATTTCTGATCTAACTCTGAAATATTACTTTGCAAACTTTCAATTGAATCTGCCATCACAACTAAGTAATCCGCATATGCAAGACTGCTTATTTTGTGTTCACATATCTTAATCTCACCCAGCCAGTCTATTGTTTTCAACATATGATCCATAAACAATATGAACAACAGTGGAGACAGGTTGCAGCCTTGTCTTATCCCTGAAATTACTCTGAACCATGAACTCAATTTACCGTTAACTCTAACTGCTGCCTGACTATCCATGTAAAGACCTTTAATTGCTTGCGAAAGTTTGCCTCCTATTCCATAATCTCGTAGAACAGACAATAACTTCCTCCTAGGAACCTGGTCATATGCCTTTTCTAGATCTATAAAGCATAGATACAATTCCCTGTTCCACTCATAACACTTCTCCATTATTTGCCGCAAGCTAAAGATCTGGTCCTGACAACCTCTAAGAGGACTAAACCCACACTGATTTTCATCCAATTGGTCCTCCACTAATACTCACACTTTCCTTTCAACAATACCTGAGAAGATTTTACCCACAACGCTGATTAAAGAGATACCTCTGTAGTTGTTACAATCTTTTCTGTTTCCATGTTTAAAGATTGGTGTGATTACTGCTTTTGTCCAGTCTGATGGAACCTGTCCTGACTCCCAGGCCATTTCAATTATCCTGTGTGGCCATTTAAGACCTGACATTCCACTGTATTTGATTAGTTCCGACTTAATTTCATCCACCCCAGCTGCTTTATTGCACTGTAATCTATTGACCATTTTCTCCACTTCCTCAAATGTGATCCTATTTCCATCATCATTCCTATTCAATTCTACCTTGAAATCTGAAACATTACTGATCGTATTTTCACCTACATTGAGCAACTCTTCAAAATATCCCCTCCATCTGCCCAAGGCATCCACAGGATTCACCAGCAGTTTTCCTGACCTGTCCAAAATACTTGTCATTTCCTTCTTACCTCCCTTTCGAAGACTGCTAATTACACTCCAGAATGGTTTTCCAGCAGCTTGACCCATAGTCTCCAACCTGTTTCCAAAGTCTTCCCAAGATCTCTTCTTGGATGCTGCAATTATCTATTTGGCTTTGTTTCTTTCTTCAACATAACATCAATAAAAAAAAAAAAATCAGATTACAGTACGATATTTATACCTTGCGGAGAAGTTTAAGAAGTCTTTCTCGAGCCACTTTGCGGAGCTCGGCACGTCCCAACTCTTGCAGCAAAATAGCAGAATTTAGTAGTGCCTGCTCATGTTCTGGGTCAAATTCAAGTGCTTTATCTAGGTATGCAAGTGCCTGAGATGCTTTCCCTTGTTCCAAGAACACAACACCAAGCTGCAAGTAAAGAAATTATTTTTTGTAAAATAACATTAATTCTTGAAAACGTTTTAAACACAAGATTTGTTTAAATGTGAACAAAAGGAAAATAATAATGTCATGTGCTAACTTAATATTGCATAAGATGCCCTCTGATTTATATTGTTATGGAGCTACTGCTGTGATTACATTTCCACAGTCTATTACATTTCCACAGTCTTCATTACAATCTGTTGGCACCTCTTGGTCAAATATCTACAGGCGTTACCAGATGAAAATCAGTATCTGTTTCTTCACACCTTAGTAAGTTTCTACAGGTACAGCTCACTTTAGCTCTGCAGCTTTAATACCTGTAATTAGTCCATCACCACCACCACTGAATTAAAGAGCTAATGGTAATTTGAACTGGATTAAAACCATATGTTGGATATGGACTTCAATTCTGACATTTTTCACGAAGTTCCTTACTGTCTTAACAATAAATGAGGGTGGGAAAGAAAAGAATGAAAGTTCAATCTCTTACTACTTGAGTTTCAGATTTACATACTCTCATTATGCAAGTTTATTATCACTAACTTTTTACCTGTCTGTTCAAGGAACTGACTAACAACCCTAACTTGAAGATATGAGAAATACTCCAACATAGCTGATAAACTGAAAATATTGGTATGTGTGTGTTCATATGCACCAGGTTTTATACTTTTTTCCGCCATGGAAAAACCTCTCTCTGAACAGGTATCAGTTTCGAAAGCCAAGTTTATTTCTGTAATGATGCAAAATCAGAATGTTATTATCTTATAAAGATCATCATTAATAGCACTGGTCCTGAATCATTTGATTCACTCACCATTCACAACATAAGGAATCCCTTTTCTTTTATGGAAGATGTAATTATTTGCCAAACCCTGTCACTCACAGAGACACACATGTTGTGAAAGAGAACTAAAAGTACTGTCACTAATCCATTTTAAAAATTCCTAGAAGCTACAAAGAAACTGCTGTAATAACTACAGTGAAACCCCTATTTTACATTTTTGAGCAGTCCAGACTTAAAAAAACACACAATTGAGGAAAACACAGAATTAAGGAAAATATTAAAACTCCCAAAATACAAGCAAAAATGCAATCAATTGGCATATATGATTAAAAATCATAATCCTCAGGAAATTAAGTGCGCAATACAATGTTTATACAATAATTTGTGGTAACAAATTTTATCAACCCTTAAAAAATCACAGTTGTGTAACAGCAAATAAAAACTCATAAAATTGAAACTGATATCTGGATACAAGGTAATTGAGCTATTTTCCAACATGATATGACCACAAATTATATGTCAAAACACACATTTTTAAGAAATATTTCCTCTGCACTCACTTAAAAAAAGTTAATCAAACTGAAAATATCACAGCAGTTAAGTGGTTAAACCATAAACATAAATGCAGCCATCTGTTTAATGACAAATTTTGTCACCACTGCTGTTATTGTTTAACACTTTTTTTTATGAGCCGCCTTCATAGGCTCACAGCCGTCAGTGTGTTATTTTAGGTTTGATGAGAGAAACAGAGAAGTGAAAAAATGAGTTTACTTCCCCAACTGATGTAGCAAGCTTATTAGAAGTTGGCTCAGTGAATATTTGCACACTGTGTAAAGTGAAAATTTACAAGAAAGCTAAAGCACTACAGTTTCACTTCATACCTTCTGTCAAAGCTGCCAATCTTTAAGATCTACAGTGTGTGGTGCAAAGTATATATGTGAGTAGTGTATGTAGTTGCTGCAACTGTATTGTGTCAGATTTGAACATGAAAGTCTTTAAAATGTGGTATCGCAAAACCCTTATTCTATTTCCATGTGATATCTCTGCCAGAGCACATGATCTGCATGAAAAGTATATTTTCAACACTTCACAAAATGCTTTCATCCCTAGCTGCACTTCTGTTGTTAAAGGGCCATCCCCTTCTCCACACACCCAGCAGGCAAGCTCATATGGCATGTGTTAGTGTGGTGTGGTGCCTGTGTTGGCTGTTGGGTGACATAAAATGTTGTCAGTCAGTAGGAACTTACTAGTCAGAAATGACCGACATTTTCTTGATTCTGACCTAGCATATTCTTTGAGACTCAGTTTTTAATTTAAAAGGTTGACAATTGATACTGTTGCTGTACAGTACATCAAAAATATATGCAGAAAGATGAGATTGAGTTGTAAGTGGCACAAGAAAAGGTGGCAGCCGGGCCCCTTTGTCACATATTGGCTTGGTTTGGAACACTATCTTGTATTTCCATTGCTGCTGCAACCTAACAGTAAACCCCTGTTACATGATCAATTTTCTTGTCTCAAATGACTACTCAAGATTACAGAAGTGCCCCTGGCAATTTATTCGTGTACTGAGTCTCATCTGTTTCAAGTGATCAAGTTTGTTTGCATGTCAGCGCAAAAATTGTGCATGATTTGAGAGCTGTTTGCTGTGCAGTTTGGTATCTGAACATTTGCAAGTGAGTCTATGAAGGACTATCCTTTTTACGAAAAAATCACAATACTTATAGTGCATAATGTATGAACAAGCAAGAATAATAGAGTTTATTAGTGAGCAAAGGGGCATTCATAGTGGACACACTTGTCAAAAGCTGCTTGGTAAATTCTTTACACTCCTGAGAATTTAAAGAATGTGAAAAGTGTCATCAAAACATTCCCGAACATGTACCTTTATTTGTTCAAGAATATATATACTTGCAAACATAATGGAGTAAATAGTGCCTTTTTGCTATATCCTTTGTATGTTCTTTCCTTGCAAAGTGCCAAAAACATCAAAAATAATTTTTCTCAACAAATAATTCTGACTTTTCCACTATTGAAATAATTTCCTTTAAAACACTTTTATCTATTTGCATTCTTTATGCATAGTGTAGGCTTTTTCTCTGTAAAACATAAATGGCTTTATGCTTTTAGATATTTTGTGTATCTTTTAAGAGACACTACAAGGAAAAAATATCAGGACCTTATGTGACTTTTCAATGTGTCATAAAAACAAAACAAACAATACAAGAAAGATTAAGAAGACACAAAAGCATAAAAACCATTCTTATAACATGAGAGAGCTCCGCGAAAATAGTTTAACTTTTTATTTTAGTAGACACCACCAAGTCCCTTCTTTCTGTGCATGCTCAATGTGCAAATTTAGAATTCCACACTTGGCACAATCTATAGGTTATTGTTATGATACACACACTTCTGTCATTGTTGGTTGCTGATTTACATGCAGACACAAAAGATGCACACACTTACAACAGTCGATTTTTTTCAGAAAGTCGCTTGTTTAAAACAGGCTATAGTAACATAATTGTGTGGTGAAGCTAAACACTGCAAGTTGTATTGGCATCAGCATTTCCTCTCTTATGTCCCCCCATGAACCATGGACCTTGCTATTGGTAGGGAGGCTTGGGTGCCTCAGCGATACAGATGGCCGTACCATAGGTGCAACCACAATGGAGGGGTATCTGTTGAGAGACTAGACAAATGTTTGGTCCCTGAAGAGGGGCAGCAGCCTTTTCAGTAGCTGCAGGGGCAACAGTCTGGATGATTGACTGATCTGGCCTTGCAACACTAACCAAAATGGCCTTGCTGTGCTGATACTGCGAACGGCTGAAAGCAAGGGGAAACTACAGCCGTAATTTTTCCCGAGGGCATGCAGCTTTACTGTATGGTTAAATGATGATGGTATCCTCTTGGGTAAAATATTCCGGAGGTAAAATAGTCCCCCATTCGGATCCCCGGGCGGGGACTACTCAAGGGGACGTCGTTATCAGGAGAAAGAAAACTGGCGTTCTACGGATCGGAGCGTGGAATGTCAGATCCCTTAATCGGGCAGGTAGGTTAGAAAATTTAAAAAGGGAAATGGATAGATTGAAGTTAGATATAGTGGGAATTAGTGAAGTTTGGTGGCAGGAGGAACAAGACTTTTGGTCAAGTGAATACAGGGTTATAAATACAAAATCAAATAGGGGAAATGCAGGAATAGGTTTAATAATGAATAAAAAAATAGAAGTGCGGGTAAGCTACTACAAACAGCATAGTGAATGCCTTATTGTGGCCAAAATAGATGCGAAGCCCACACCTACTGCAATAGTACAAGTTTATATGCCAACTAGCTCTGCAGATGAAAAAGGAATTGAAGAAATGTATGATGAAATAAAAGAAATTATTCAGATAGTGAAAGGAGACAAAAATTTAATAGTCATGGGGGACTGGAATTCAATAGTAGGAAAACAAAGAGAAGGAAATGTAGTAGGTGAATATGGATTGGGGGTAAGAAATGAAAGAGGAAGCCACCTGGTAGAATTTTGCAAAGACCATAACGTAATCATAGCTAATAGTTGGTTCAAGAATTATGAAAGAAGGCTGTATACACGGACGAAGCCTGGAGATACTAGAAGGTATCAGATAGATTAAGTAATGATAAGACAGAGATTTAGGAACCAGGTTTTAAATTGTAAGACATTTCCAGGGGCAGATGTGGACTCTGACCACAATCTATTAGTTATGAACTGCAGATTAAAAGTGAAGAAACTGCAAAAAGGACTGAATTTAAGGAGATGGGACCTGGATAAACTGACTAAACCAGAGGTTGTACAGAGTTTCAGGGAGAGCATAAGGGAACAATTGACAGAAATGGGGGAAAGAAATACAGTAGAAGAAGAATGGGTAGCTTTGAGGGATGAAGTAGTGAAGGCAGTAGAGGATCAAACAGGTAAAAAGATGAGGGCTAGTAGAAATCCTTGGGTAACAAAAGAAATATTGAATTTAATTGAAGAAAGGAGAAAATATAAAAATGTAATAAATGAAGCAGGCAAAAAGGAATACAAACGTCTCAAAAATGACATCACCAGGAAGTGCAAAATGGCTAAGCAGGGATGGATAGAGGACAAATGTAAGGATGTAGAGGCTTATCTCACTAGGGGTAAGATAGATACTGCCTACAGGAAAATTAAAGAGACCTTTGGAGAAAGGAGAACCACTTGTATGAATATCAAAAGCTTAGATGGAAACCCAGTTCCAAGCAAAGAAGGGAAAGCAGAAAGGTGGAAGGAGTATATAGAGGGTCTATACAAGGGCAATGTACTTGAGGACAATATTATGGAAATGGAAGAGGATGTAGATGAAGATGAAATGGGAGATAGGATACTGCATGAAGAGTTTGACAGGGCACTGAAAGACCTAAGTCGAAACAAGGCCCCGGGAGTAGACAACATTCCATTAGAACTACTGACAACCTTGGGAGAGCCAATCCTGACAAAACTCTACCAACTAGTGAGCAAAGTGTATGAGACAGGAGAAATACCCTCAGACTTCAAGAAGAATATAATAATTCCAATCCCAAAGAAAGCAGGTGTTGACAAATGTAAAAATTACTGAACTATCAGTTTAATAAGTCACAGCTGCAAAATACTAACACGAATTCTTTACAGACGAATGGAAATACTGGTAGAAGCCGACCCTGGGGAAGATCGGTTTGGATTCCTTAGAAATATTGGAACACGTGAGGCAATACTGACCTTACGACTTATCTTAGAAGCTAGATTAAGAAAAGGCAAACCTACATTTCTAGCTTTTGTAGACCTAGAGAAAGCTTTCGACAATGTTGACTGGAATACTCTCTTTCAAATTCTGAAGGTGGTAGGGGTAAAACACAGGGAGCGAAAGGCTATTTACAATTTGTACAGAAACCAGATGGCAGTTATAAGAGTTGAGGGGTATGAAAGGGAAGCAGTGGCTGGGAAGGGGGTGAGACAGGGTTGTAGCCTATCCCCGATGTTAGTCAATCTGTATATTGAGCAAGCAATAAAGGAAACAAAAGAAAAGTTCGGAGTAGGTATTAAAATCCATGGAGAAGAAATAAAAACTTTAAGGTTTGCCAATGACATTGTAATTCTGTCAGAGACAGCAAAGGACTTGGAAGAGCAGTTGAATGGAATGGACAGTGTCTTAAAAGGAGTATATAAGATGAACATCAACAAAAGCAAAATGACGATAATGGAATGTAGTCGAATTAAATCGGGTGATTCTGAGGGAATTACATTAGGAAATGAGACACTTAAAGTAATAAATGAGTTTTTCTATTTGGGGAGCAAAATAACTCACGATGGTTGAAGTAGAGAGGGTATAAAATGTAGAGTGGCAATGGCAAGGAAAGCGTTTCTGAAGAAGAGAAATTTGTTAACATCAAGTATAGATTTGTGTGTCAGGAAGTCGTTTCTGAAAGTATTTGTATGGAGTGTAGCCATGTATGGAAATGAAACACGGACGATAAATAGTTTGGACAAGAAGAGAATAGAAGCTTTCGAAATGTGGTGCTACAGAAGAACGCTGAACATTAGATGGGTAGATCACATAACTAATGAGGAGGTATTGAACAGAATTGGGGAGAAGAGGAGTTTGTGGCACAACTTGACTAGAAGAAGGGATCGGTTGGTTAAACATGTTCTGAGTCATCAAGGGATCACCAATTTAGTGTTGGAGGGCGGCGTGGAGGGTAAAAATCATAGAGGGAGACCAAGAGATGAATACACTAAGCAGATTCAGAAGGATGTAGGCTGCACTACATACTGGGAGATGAAGCAGCTTGCACAGGATAGAGTAGCATGGAGAGCTGCATCAAACCAGTCTCAGGACTGAAGACCACAACAACAACAACAACAACAACAACAACATGTCTCCCCTCTCCACAATGGCCTAAAGTATTCCTTTAACTCTGTCACCACCCATGGTGTGAGCCGTCTGTCTTTTGTGCCACTTATAACTAGTTTAGTCACATCAAATGTCAACAGGAAGAAAATGGGATGATGTCAACTGAGACGCCAAGTAGGAATGTAGAATTGAAGTAAACCTTACTAGAAAGAAATGTAAAACTGGGGAAATCTTAGCATAGATCTTAGGGGTTTTTCACAGAGCCTATGAATGTAAGGCATATAACCACAAAAAACATAAAATTTGAGAACATAAAATTGAAGTTCCACTGTACATTGTTGGAAAAAGCAGTTCAACTGTGGGGAATTATAATTTTGGAAAAATAATTTTCATCTGAGTACTTGTGGTATGTTACCACATCATTCATTTCTGACAGTATATACAATTATATCAAAAGGAAAATCCAGCCAGGAAAACTAAAACTTATGAACAAAATTGCTGGTCATAAATTACCTTCTGGAGGTGAAATATTTATACTGTAAACACGTATTAAAGTAGATCCACAATCCCAGCTTTCTGAACTATTAATCTCCTCCACAGTGAGGAGAGAGCACTCTCATTCTGGGGTCTGAGTGACCTGCCGCTTCTTTTAACCTCCTCCTTCCTACCCCTCTCTCCTGCCCAAGGAAGGAACTAATAGTTCAAAAAGCTAGGATAGTGTGTACTTCTGCATGTGTCTACAGTGCTACATATTTTACCTCCTGTAGTTAACTCCAGGCCTGCAATATGAACAATTAATAAAGCTAAACTTTAATTTATACAAATTCTTGGAACCACTGACACAATGTCTTTTTATTAGTTACTTACATTATAGTAAATATCAGGGTTGTTGCTGTCATAGAACAATGCTCGTTCATACACTTCTTGTGCTTCTTTTGTGCGATTAAGCTTCAGCAATATGTCTCCTCTGTTGATGTAAGCCTGTGTGTAATCAGCACGCATGCTGATAGCTTGTCGATAAAGCAAATCTGCTTCCTCTAGCCGTGTCTCATTTCGTGCAATCAGGTTTGCCAGATTCAGAAATACATTGAGGTGGTTTGGAGCAATACGTGCCTGGTACGACTCACCAGGTTTTGCTTTTGGCAGGAGTGATTTTGCCTATGGAAAAACAGGAAAAAATTACTTTTCACTTTTCTCTTGAGTGAGGTCAAGACTCGCTGTATGTATAGAACACAGTAATCTTTGGAATGTAGCAAATGAAGATTGTACTTACAATGTATTAAATATGCATAAACAAAACTTTCTGAAAGACTAAAATTGTATGTCCTACTGGAACAAAGTGCAAGACTTCAGGTTTGAGTTCGAGTCTGGCAATCATTAATAATTTATCCGAAAATTTCTTAATAGTACACAATCCACTACAAGATAAAATGTTCATTGTGCATCATCAAAAATGAGTATATTAAATGGCAAAAGACAACAATTTTTATTTTACAGCTGCATGTACTTAATGGAGAGGGAAAGAACTTTTTACAATGCCTGAAACAGCATACTGCAGAACTGAATTAAAAATTTGTACCAAGGACAATACTCAGATATCCAATGAATGTCCTTTGATGTTCACTATGAGTACAGTAACTGGGGAATGGTATGAGATTGGTTAGTTCATCTTTATAACAGTCTTTGTTATCAGTAATATACTACTCAATGCCTGTTCATTCTTCATTGAGATCTACAATGATTGCAGAATTGGTGTGTTTCTAAACTTTCTGTAACTGTTGAGTCTGTTTCAGTAAATACACAGTGTTAAGCAGGATGGTCCATAAAAATATGTTTTCTGTTGTTATTTCTCTCGACTGTAAACCATTCTACTTGCGCAAGTGATGTTTCATCTGTATTCTTTTCAGCACTGTCTTTTGATAGCTGACACCTCTGTATATTTTACTGTAGGTAAAAAGTCCAACAGATATTCATGTAACAATATTCTGTTCAATTTCACCAGAACATAACAAAGCGTAACACAACAACATGATTTAGCATTACAGTAAATATGTTTGTGCTCTTACTGTGTTCTACAATATTACAGAGCACAGAACATCAAGACATACTTAAAATTTGTCTGAATGTTGTGCGATTTGTGGTCTTATGGTTGGGTATGGTAATAAAATTCAGTGTGAATTAAAGCCAACATTAACACCAGTAAAAGAAGAAAATGATACAAGTGGATACTCATTCGGTGCGGAGAAGGATGATAGAAAGCCAATTTGTCAGAATGGTTTTATTAGCACAGCTGTGTATGTGTCTGATAAAGAGTTGTCAGCCTGGTTACCTTTCTTCTGCTGCACTCCCACTTACCTATGAAATATAAACTGTTGACCTAGATATGTTTGGGAGTGCTGAAACTTGCACGAGGTGCTGCACTCTATTTAAAATCACTTTGACACTTTGGCAGATGCATGCTAGTAAAAAACAGAGTTGCATGTATTCCACAAAAACACTTCATACTGCATTTCATTAATTTCACTAAAACCTTCATATGTTTCAGTTTACAAAGAAGGAACTAGTGCCAGTATGTTTTATGTAAGCTGTATTATGTTTTTATTTTAGTTTCCTTTCTTGCAAGAATTTTTTATGTTGGGAAAGAAAAAGATTCCTGCAATTGCATTTATTTATAAAGTTGCCTACTTTTAAACAACCTGGAAACTTTTTTATTATAGAACTTCATTGGATACATTATGGAATTTGTCTGAGATCTTTTCATGGGAAAAAGGAAATGTGATGCAAATGACACTGTTTATAAGTGAAACAGAAAGGACAAGCTTGTCATGTTTTCTAATCAATATACTTAAACAAAAATAAAATTGAACTATTTGTGTATTAATAAAAGTGATAATAATTATGTTAAATACACTGAGAGGAAGGCAAATTGTGATTAAAAAGAAAAAAAAACTGATCCCACAGTCTTGATTTCCGAAGGCCTTTGACACTGTTCCTCACAAGAGACTTCTTACCAAATTGCATGTTTACGGTGTATGGTATTGCTTCAGGTGTGTGACTGGATTCATGATTTCCCTGAGAAAGGACACAATTTACTGTAATCAACAGAAAATCATCAAGTAAAATGGAAGTGTTATAGGCCCTTTGCTGTTCCTAATCTATATAAATGCTTTAGGAGATAACCTGAGAAGCCCTCAGATTATTTGCAGATGATGCCATCATTTACCATTTGGTAAACTTGTTAGAAGATCAAAACCAATTGCAAAATGACAAACATAATATCTGTATGGTGCAAAAAATGGCAACTGTATCTGAATAAGGAAAAGTATGAGGCCCTCTGCATGAGAACGAAAAGAAATCTTTTAAATTTCAGTTCCACAATAAATCACACAAATAAAGCCCATCAATTGAACTAAATACCTTGGAATTACAATCACAAACAACTTAAACTGGAATGATGAGACAGATAAGGTTGTGGG
Source organism: Schistocerca nitens (assembly GCF_023898315.1). NCBI lineage: Eukaryota > Metazoa > Arthropoda > Insecta > Orthoptera > Acrididae > Schistocerca > Schistocerca nitens. The sequence goes on from NC_064621.1 coordinate 246,833,222, forward strand.
GAATGCAAACCAAAGCCGGCATTTTATTGGCAGGACACTCAGAAGATGCAGCAGGTCTACCATGAGACTGCCTACAATGCACTTGTCCATCTTCCACTAGAGTACTGCTGTGCAGTATGGGATTTTTACAACATAGGATTAATGGAGGACATCAACAAACTCCAAAGAAGGGCATTTCAGTTTACATTATCACAAAATATGGGGGAGAGAGTCAATGGTATGATAAATGAGTTGGGGTGGCAATCATTAAAACACAAGTGCATTTCACTGTAGCGATATCTTTCCTCAAACTATCACTTCTGCATATGAAAATATAAAAAAAAAAAAAAAAAAAAAAAAAAAAAAAAAAAAAAAAAAAAAAAAAAGGAATCAGAGATTTTACAGAAAGATTTAAGTGTTCATTTTTCCACACACTTAAGAGTGTGGAAGTGTGGAACAGTAGTCTGAAGGTTGTTCAAAGTACCCTCTGCGAGGCTCTTAAGTGTGAATTGCAGAGTAGTCATGCAGATGTAGATGAATAGTTCAGATTTCAGTACTGCAGCAGTTACACAGCAAGATATAAATTCGCTACGCTTCCACTTACCAATGAAAACTGCAGACTCCAAATATACTGCTAAAACTACCTGTGCATCTCTTCTGATATAAAAATGGGAAAACTGCTGTTTTAGCACTTTTCTCAGTCACCACATGTAATGTTGATGTCCGTAACATGTTCTTTGGTATTTTCCTTGGCGACTGACTGTAAATTTTTTTATTTTGGGAATATAGCCCACAATTTAGGCTCAGATCGACTCTTCTATTTTGAAATGTCACCTTAGGCTATATGTCACAGTATGTTTCTGCCAGCTCATCAATTTTGTTACTTGACTATGTAATGCTGAAGCCAATCAATCAATAACTCCAACAGCTCTGTACAACTCCTACTGCTTGTTGTCATGTGTGCCTTGTTGACAACAAAATGTTATTAAGCATTATCAATGACCATTATAATACCAGCAATTATGAAAAGTGTTTTATGAATGTGTCAGGATTTATATCTTCATGAAAATGTCTTCTTCAAGTTATAGAGAAAAAGATTATTTATGAGGTCAACTTGCAGAGTGTAAGCATACAGACGAAGCACCTGGTGGCATTGCCATTGTTTCTTTTGTTACATCACCCCTTCACAAAATATCAATATTCATTATGATCTACAGGAATAATAAACACCACCATGAAGCTCCATCATCAACTTATACCTACAGAAATTTCCACACTGAAAACTGTTATAACATCAAGTTGAACACATATATTTCGAAACGATACAACACATATAAGTCACTGAACAAGTTGACAAAGCAAGACGTGAACACTGTAACATTCGAATGAGCACTGAGTCCAAGTCTAGCGGCCACTGGCTGGCTGGCTGCTTAGGTGGCGCGGCTGCTGCATGGCTGGCAGACAGCGCCGCATGTAGAGGACGTGCGTAATTGCACGGCGGCACTTTGAATGATCGGCGAGTCACAACACGTCCATAGGTGTTGTTTGACTGGCCGTAAAGTCTCAAGAAATATTAAAAAAGGTAGGAAGATTTTTCTGTTTAGCGAAAGTGACAAAAAGCAGATTACAGAGTACCTGATGGCTCAACACAAAAGTTTTGTCTCAAGTACAGATAGTGTTGAGGATCAGTGGACAAAGTTCAAAACCATCGTACAATATGCGTTAGATGAGTATGTGCCAAGCAAGATCGTAAGAGATGGAAAAGAACCACCGTGGTACAACAACCGAGTTAGAAAACTGCTGCGGAAGCAAAGGGAATTTCACAGCAAACATAAACATAGCCAAAGCCTTGCAGACAAACAAAAATTATGTGAAGCGAAATGTAGTGTGAGGAGGGCTATGCGAGAGGCGTTCAATGAATTCAAAAGTAAAGTTCTATGTACTGACTTGGCAGAAAAATCCTAAGAAATTCTGGTCTTATGTCAAAGCAGTAGGTGGATCAAAACAAAATGTCAAGACACTCTGTGACCAAAATGGTACTGAAACAGAGGATGACAGACTAAAGGCCGAAATACTAAATGTCTTTTTCCAAAGCTGTTTCACAGAGGAAGACTGCACTGTAGTTCCTTCTCTAGATTGTCGCACAGATGACAAAATGGTAGATATCGAAATAGACGACAGAGGGATAGGGAAACAATTAAAATCGCTCAAAAGAGGAAAGGCCGCTGGACCTGATGGGATACCAGTTCTATTTTACACAGAGTACGCGAAGGAACTTGCCCCCCTTCTTGCAGCGGCGTACCATAGGTCTCTAGAAGAGCGTAGCGTTCCAAAGGATTGGAAAAGGGCACAGGTCATCCCCGTTTTCAAGAAGGGACATCGAACAGATGTGCAGAACTATAGACCTATATCTCTAACGTCGATCAGTTGTAGAATTTTGGAACACGTATTATGTTTGAGTATAATGACTTTCCTGGAGACTAGAAATCTACTCTGTAGGAATCAGCATGGGTTTCGAAAAAGACGGTCGTGTGAAACCCAGCTCGCGCTATTCGTCCACGAGACTCAGAGGGCCATAGACACGGGTTCACAGGTAGATGCCGTGTTTCTTGACTTCCGCAAGGCTTTCGATACAGTTCCCCACAGTTGTTTAATGAACAAAGTAAGAGCATATGGACTATTAGACAAATTGTGTGATTGGATTGAGGAGTTCCTAGATAACAGAACGCAGCATGTCATTCTTAATGGAGAGAAGTCTTCCAAAGTAAGAGTGATTTCAGGTGCGCCACAGGGGAGTGTCATGGGACCGTCGCTGTTCACAATATACGTAAATGACCTGGTGGATGACATCGGAAGTTCACTGAGGCTTTTTGCAGATGATGCTGTGGTGTATCGAGAGGTTGTAACAATGGAAAATTGTACTGAAATGCAGGAGGATCTGCAGCGAATTGACGCATGGTGCAGGGAATGGCAATTGAATCTCAATGTAAACAAATGTAATGTGCTGCGAATACATAGAAAGATAGATCCCTTATCATTTAGCTACAAAATAGCAGGTCAGCAACTGGAAGCAGTTAATTCCATAAATTATCTGGGAGTAGGCATTAGGAGTGATTTAAAATGGAATGATCATATAAAGTTGATCGTCGGTAAAGCAGATGCCAGACTGAGATTCATTGGAAGAATCCTAAGGAAATGCAATCCGAAAACAAAGGAAGTAGGTTACAGTACGCTTGTTCACCCACTGCTTGAATACTGCTCAGCGGTGTGGGATCCGTACCAGATAGGGTTGATATAAGAGATAGAGAAGATCCAACAGAGAGCAGCGCGCTTCGTTACAGGATCATTTAGTAATCGCGAAAGCGTTACGGAGACGATAGATAAACTCCACTGGAAGACTCTGCAGGAGAGACGCTCAGTAGCTCGGTACGGGCTTTTGTTAAAGTTTCAAGAACATACCTTCACCGAAGAGTCCAGCAGTATATTGCTCCCTCCTACTTATATCTCGCAAAGATATCATTAGGATAAAATCAGAGAGATTAGAGCCCACAAAGAAGCATACAGACAATCCTTCTTTCCACGAACAATACGAGACTGGAATAGAAGGGAGAACCGATAGAGGTACTCCAGGTACCCTCCACCACACACCGTCAGGTGGCTTGCGGAGTATGGATGTAGATGCAGATGTAGACAAGGAGGCTTCCCGTACGGACGGAAGTGTCCCCGATGATACCGGGTCGAGATGACATGAGACGTAGGGGTCGAATCAGCTGGGGCCCCGTGCACCAATCTGCCCGTTGTGGCAAGTCCAGCTGATATAACAGGAGACATGAGCGATGTGTCGGTGTCCATAGGAGAAGGTGGCGAGTAAATCGGCTCCAACAGATGATGGTTATCCAGTTCTTGCATGGGCACGTCTCCCGGTGGCATCCGTTCTTGTACTGGCACCGAGATGATGGCGGGAGGGCTGCGTTGTGAGTAATGAGAGATGCCAAGATCCCGAGCAGCAGGTAGAGCCGAAAGTGGTGCAGGGGCATTTGGAACAGGCGTTGCTGGCACACGAGGCCGAAGCTGGTCCGAATGACGCACTGCAACACCCGTGTCCATCTGGATTTCATACAGGTGTCGGCCACGGTGTCCTAAGATGCAGCCCGGACTCCATTTTGGCCACCTGCCATATCCCCATACCCAGACAAGGTCGTTGGCAGTGAACTGGCCAAGAGAAGGCACCCGCGGCCGTGAGGTGGAAGGCCGCAGAAGATGAAGCAGCATGTGGGGCTGTCGGCCATGTAAGAGCTCAGCCGGGCTGTGGTCGCCCATAGGGGTGAAACGGTAAGAAGCCAAAAACTGGAGAAGCGCATCATCAGCAGCAGAAGTCAGGAGTTTCCGCATCTGAGCTTTAAATGTGCGGACCAGTTGTTAAGCCTCACAGTTTGATTGTGGATGGAACGGAGGGGCTGTGACATGCATAACGCCATGATGAGCACAAAAATCCGCAAATTCGGAAGAGGCAAATTGCAGACCATTATCAGTAACAAGAGTAGAGCGAAGGCCTTCCAAAGAGAAAATGGGGGCGAGAGCACTTGTGGTTGCCGCGGTGGTAGGCGACGTGCAACAGACAATGAAAGGAAAGTTAGAGTAGGCGTCAATTACGAGGAGCCAATAAGTACCTAAAAAAGGTCCCACGAAGTCAGCATGAATGCGGTCCCAGGGCGCCTCAGGCGAAGGCCACGGTGACAAAGATGACTTCGGGTCGGCGGCCTGTGACGCACAAGGGCCGCAGGCAGCGACCATGTGTCCTATTTCAGTGTCGATGACAGGCCAGTACACATGACGGTGCGCCAGAGATTTTGTGCGAGACACCTCCCAGTGCCCTTGGTGAAGGAGGCGCAAGACCGAAGCACGCAAAGACGCAGGTACCACAACACACCGCAAAGCATTGTCGGTGGAAAGGAGGGAAACACCATCCCTAGCAGTGAGGCGGTAGCGCACAGCATAGTAGTTCCGCAACGGATCAGAAGTCTTAGTGGACAGACGATCTGGCCAACCCTTCTGAATACAGCGTAAAACCCGGGAGAGGGTAGGATCAGAACCCGTAGCAGTTGCCAGCCGGTCCCCGGTGATGGGGAATCCGTCCACAACCCGCTGCTCGGCAACATCCAGATGGAAACACAAAAGTTCGTCCCTATCGAATGCCAAATCAGGACCCATGGGAAGGCGAGACAGTGCATCAGCATTCGCATGTTGAGCTGTCGGCCAGAAATGAATCTCATAATTGAAACGAGACAAGTGAGAGACCCCAATGCTGGAGGCGGTGTGCAGCCTTGTCGGGAAGTGACGATGATGGATGAAACAAGGAAACAAGTGGTTTGTGATCCATAACAAGATGAAATTTGGACCCATAGAGAAAAACACCAAACTTATGAAGAGCATAAATAATGGCCAAAGCTTCTTTTTCACTTTGAGAATACTTTTGTTGGGTATCCGTGAGCATTTTGGAGGCATAAGCAATGGGTTGTTCAGAGCCGTCAGAAAAACGGTGCGCAATGACTGCACTGACCGCATATTGAGAGGCGTCTATGGCAAGAACAAGATGTTGGCCAGGTCGATAAGTAGCCAGGCATGGGGACTGTTTCAGCATAGTCTTCAATTTCTGGAAAGCCGCATCGCATGACGTGGACCAGTGAAAAGGCACGTTTTTATGCAACAGGCGATGCAACGGCTGAGCCACCGACGCAGCAGACGGTAAAAACTTGTGATAGTATGCTATTTTTCCCAAGAAGGCCTGCAGTTCCTTAAGAGATGTAGGGCAAGGAAGGGCTTCGATCGCAGCGACAGTTTGCTGAAGCGGATGAATACCATCCCGAGAGAGTTGAAACCCCAAGTACGTGATAGATGCCTGAAAAAATTGTGATTTCTGAAGATTACACTTAAGACCGGCAGTCTGTAAGACATGAGAAAGTGTGCAGAGGTTCTGAAGATGTTCTTCAGTGGTGGAGCCAGTGACAACAATGTCGTCCATGTAATTTATACACCCAGGGACAGTGAGTAACAATTGTTCCAAAAATCACTGAAAGAGAGCAGGGGTGCTGGCAACCCCAAATGGCAATCGTTGGTATTGATAGAGGCCGAAAGGCGTGTTAAGGACCGGAAACTGCCGGGAAGCAGTGTAGAGAGGAAGTTGATGATAAGCTTCTGATAGGTCAATTTTAGAAAAATACTGGCCTCCCGCAAGTTTAGTGAACAATTCTTCAGGTCGGGGCATAGGGTAAGTGTTGATGAGGCATTGCGCATTTACAGTGGCTTTAAAATCGCCACATAGACAAATATCACCATTGGGCTTAGCAACGACAACGACAGGAGAGGACCACTCACTGGAAGTGACAGGAAGCAAGACCCCTGAAGAAGTGAGACGATCTAGCTCTCGTTTTACCCGATCACGAAGGGCCACAGGAATGGGCCGAGCTCGAAAAAACTTAGGCCGAGCAGTGGGTCTGAGCATGATATGAGCTTCAAAGTCGTTTTCACGGCCTAACCCCAGAGAAAAAAGGGATGAAAATGTCGTCGACAAGGAATCCAATTGAGCATAAGGAATAGCATCAGAGACGATATTGACAGAGTCATCTATGGAGAACCCAAAAACGTAAAAAGGCATCGAAACCAAAAAGATTCTCTGCGGTACTCTGGTCGACCACAAATATGGGAACAGTGTGAACGACGGATTTGTAAGATACTTCAGCATTAAATTGTCCCAAGAGAGAAATCTTCTGTTTATTGTACATCTGTAATTGTCGAATGACAGGTGATGGGAGTGGAGAATCCAACTGAAGATATGTCTGAGAATTAATGATAGTGGCAGCAGAAGAACCGGTATCCACCTGCATGCGAACATCCCGACCAAGGATTTGGACAGTGAGGAACAACTTCCCTGAAGGGGAAGAAGTGCAATTGACAGACAACACGTAAGCAGAATCAGCGTCACGGTCATGAACATGTATGCGGTCGGATTTGCAAACGGCAGACACATGACCCTTCTTTTTGCAATTGTGACACATGGCCAAACGTTGGGGACAGTCCTCCCGTGAATGTTTCATAAAACACTGCGGGCATGAAGGAAGTTGCCGAGGGTTTTGCTGCAGTTTCTTAGAGGGTTGTTTACGGTTAGGCCGAGGCTGCGCTTGGGAGCGTACTGCGCCCACGTCGGCCGGTGGGGACATACCGCACGCGTCGTCAACAGCGCACAGAGGTTGTATTTCCCCGACGTCACCCCACGCCTCTATTTGCGCCCCAGCGGCTCGAGAACTTTCAAAAGACTGCGCAATGGATAGGACTTCATCTAGAGTCCGATTAGCCAACTGAAGGGCACGTTGCCGAACTTCTTTGTCGGGCGCCGACCAGATAATAGCATCCCATACCATGAAATTGGCATAGGATTCTTTGTGAACGTCAGTAACAAATTGACACTTTCAACTGAGGCCATGAAGTTCAGCAGCCCAAGCGTGATAGGATTGATGCGGTTGTTGTTGACAACGATAAAAGGCAACATGAGAGGCTACTATATGTGTTTGCTTTTGATAATAGACAGACATAAGTGAGCACATTTCAGCAAAGGACAAAGACGCAGGATCTTTCAAAGGAGCCAATTGCGACAACAACCGATACATTTGAGGTGAAATCCATGAGAGGAACAGAGACTTACATGTTTGTTCATCCGTGACATGAAATGCCAAGAAGTGCTGTTGAATACGTTTTTCGTAATCAGACCAGTCTTCTGCCGTCTCGTCATAAGGAGCAAAAGGAATCACTGATGTTAGAAGTGTTTGCTGTTCAATGAGACCTTGCAATAGTTGCTCGACAGTAGCCATGGAAACCTGCGGGTCAACGATGAAAAGGAAAAATCCCATCCTCGTCGCCAATTGTTATAACGTCAAGTTGAACACATACATTTCTAAATGATACAACACATGTAAGTCACTGAGCAAGTTGACAAAGCAAGATGTGAACACTGTAACATTTGAATGAGCACTGAGTCCAAGTCTGGCGGCCGCTGGCTGGCTGGCCGCTTAGGTGGCGCGGCTGCTGCAAGGCTGGCAGATAGCGCCGCATGTAGACGACATGCGTAATTGCACGGCGGCACTGTGAATGATAGGCGAGTCACAACAAAAACTCAGGTAGCAAATAAATGCAAATGATAGTGTGTGACTGCCTTAAGGTCTGCTAATAAGTTGATAGGCATCTGGTGTGGCTTTCTGCAACATTGGCAATGTATAATACCCCAAGCAAATTTTGGTAAATCAGTACTCTGCTTATTTCCCTGCTAATCTCTCCCACAGTGTTCTTGTCTAGATTTGAAGTTGCAGTAGTTGTTTCTACAGCCTTGTTAATGAAGAGGAGTATGCCACCAAGGATTGTTTGTTTCTGAGAGTAGGTTCAAATTTAGCCAACTTCTCTATACTGACATACAGAAATTCCCCAGCAGGGGAGTAAGGTTAGTTCTATTTTATTAACTTGCTCCTGATACTATTCACAATCACAAAAGAAACACTAACAACAGAAAATAAAACAATAAACTTCCACAACCATTAGAAACTAAAACGTCAACAGAAACTACAGCATGCAGTGACCAACCACAGAGGACAGCAGATTTTCAGAAACAAACATAGTAAAAGTGGGAAATATTGTAGCGGAAAGGGGAAAGCTTTACAATAGCTGATTGCTGCTATGACTAAGGGTCTTTTGAGACTGGTTGAAAGCATGGTGCGACTCTCCTGTATGATGCTCAGATCATTATTTTCTTTGTGCCTGTCATTTACAGTAATTTTGAACCGAGTACAGACTGGGACTAAATATACATTTTATGCAGTACAGGGCACTGTTATATCTACAACAAACCTGTGGGTGATATCTGGATACTTAATATCACACATTAAATATAAAAAATTTAACAGTTAAAGTAGATGTACACAAATATACTGAGGCATGGAGTCCACATTTTAGATAGTCCAAAAAGCTTCAAAAATATTAGAAATGATACTATGTTTTCTACTAACATGCCAACAAAACAATCAGCAGATTAACTTGCCCACTGAAGGAAGGAAGAAAATACAGAAGAAAGAAAGGAAGAAAAAAAAAAAAAGAAAGAAAGAAAGAAAGGACAGAGAGAGAGAGAGAGAGAGATACACATACCTTCAGGTAAGCATCTTCTGCTTCCTTAAACATTTTTAGGTGATTATATGTTCTGCCAACATTAATATGAGCACCAATATCATCCTCTTGTACACTATAAAATTAAAAATGACAAATGTTAGTTGAATTATTTAGCACAAGACAGAAATATTTCTGTCAATCGTCAATGGTAAGTTAAGATTTTGGCACTGCAGTCTATCTCAGTTTGTTCCACAGAAGGGCATACAGTATATAAAGCCAACTTTTTCTTCCAGCTATAAAATAGAAGGAACATGCTTTAGTAACCCTGCTGGATGTGCAAATGGAAGATAAAGATATATCAATATGTGTAACATCATTGCTTCAATTAGGGATGTCACTGATATCAGATGCTGGTCATATGAAATTCCAAAGCAAGCCAATATAAGGCTATTTGGCAACTGGTTTCCACCGAGTTCTTCTTTGGTTAGCTGCTATCAGCAGACTCAGCTTCTATGATGTGAACTACAACAGCCGTTGCTGTTTACCTGGACTGGAGTGGACTGGACCTGTATTTGGATAATGGCTGCTGTGCTTTCCATTTCCATCATGACTGGAATGAGGAGTCTTGTTATTTGCACTATATGAGCTGGTATAACACTTCAATATAGTGATTCTATTTGATGAGTGTGTGATTTCCACCACTGGAAGACTTACTCGGAACTGTGCTTGATATTATAATTCCAATACACATGCACAACAAAGTGGTAGTGCATGGACTTATATTAGGAACCATTATTATTTGGTTTTATAGACTAATGCAGGATTCAATTTGTTGTTAACAGAAGGCTAATTTTGCATTTAATAAATTTTTGTTAGCCCTAAAGTGAGGATTACAATACATAAATGACGTTATCAGCGAGTACACTTGTATTCTGCATTGTTTAACATACGTTTCCACTGCCCTTTGGCATTGTTTTTCAGCATATTTTAAGTAACCAGTGAAACGAACCCTATAATATTTTAAGGGTTACACTGATAAGAATTCAGTATTTAAACCATTTTTTCTTTTATGTGAGATTTTTATATACAAAACATGTTGAAGAAACAACAGAGAGGATGATAACCATTTTTCAACTAGGCTTACTTATTGCTTCCCCTCATCTGTCCTGAGACATTTAATTACCACAGTGTTGATTTTGAAAGTAAATTGCTATTTTGTTTTCATCACGGTCTTGCAAGAGCGATAGTGTAAATTGTATCATTAGTAATGTAAAAGGGAAAACCAATGTTTGAGAACAGCATGAAGAGACAGTGACTGGTACAAAAAATGCAATATGTAGTAAGTGATGCATAATTACTGATTTAATCAAAGTGCAGCACTTTGTCCAGCATCTTAAGAGTGGGTGTGTTATTAGTACATTATTGGTATTGCTTTGCAAGCAAACAATGCAGCTGCAATTGATTATTGCACTATCCTTAACTGTTTTTCTTCCCACACAACCTGAAACATACATCACTGTACGTGAGGCAATAATGTTTTCCAGCTCTTGTAGCACTTATTGTTGTACCTTGTACTGTTCTCAATCACGTGTGTTTGTAGGATCTTTCTACAATTATTGTAATCAGCTTTCTGGAGTAAACATGCTGTCAACCCCTGAAGATTTCAATGCTTTCCAGGTGACACACAACCAATGTTTCCTAAGGCTCCTGCAGCTCCAATACTTTCACTTACAATTCTATTTGCACATCTCTTGCTGAGACAAAAGCTTATGCAGTTGGTTCTTGTGTCTTCCAATGTTTCATTACACGTCCTGCTTTCAAATTCATATTTGAAAAAGTTATCTACGCTGTAAATAATTGCCCTTGCTTGTGAAGCACTTCACATTATTGGGATGCACAGAGCAGCTGAAAATAGAGCCGTCTCCCTACACAATGTTGGACTTCATTTTCAGAGAGTAGTGTGTTAAAACAGACATGGCAGTTTCACAGTTTTATTATTATTATAGATTTACTGGACCAGCTGGGAAGAAGGGCCCATCAACACTCTTCAGAGAACCTACAGGACCTGTGTGAAGTTCTCCCAAAAGAATGGGAGTTGATTCCTCGTGATGACACTGCAATGTTAATCAGGAGTTGTGACTGGATTCGCAATTTCCTCTCAGAGAGGTCACAGTTCGTAGTGTTAGATGGTAAATCATCGAGTAGAACAGAAGTGATATCTGGTGTTCCGCAAGGTAGTGTCACAGGCCTCTGCTGTTCCTAATTTACATAAATGATCTAGGTGATAATCTGAGCAGCCCCCTTAGATTGTTTGCAGATGATGCTGTAATTTACCATCTAGTAAAATCATCAGGCAATCAATTCCAATTACAAAATAATCTAGAGAGAATTTCTGTATGGTGCAAACAGTGGCAATTGGCACTAAACAAAGAAAAGTGCGAGGTCATCCACGTGGGTACTAAAAGAAATCTGATAAATTTTGGGTAAACGATAAATCGCACAAGTCTAAGGGCTGTCAATTTGACTAAATACCTAGGAATAACAATTATGAGCAACTTAAATTGGAAAGACTGCCCAGATAATATTGTGGGGAAGGCGAAACAAAGGCTGCACTTTGTTGGCAGAACACTTAGAAGATGCGACAAACCCACTAAAGAGACAGCCTACATTAAACTTGTCTGCCCTCTGCTGGAATATTGTTGCTCAGTGTGGGATCCTTAGCAGGTAGGACTGACGGAGGACATCAAAAAAGTACAAAGAAGAGCAGTTCATTTCGTGAAATCGTGCAATAGGGGTGAGAGTTTCACTGATATGATACACGAGTTGGGGTGGCAGTCACTGAAACAAAGGTAGTTTTCTTTGTGGTGACATCTATTTACAAAATTTCAGTCACCTACTTTCTCTTCCAAATGTGAAAATATTTTGTTGACACCCACCTATATAGGGAGAAATGATCATCATAATAAAATAAGAGAAATCAGAGCTCGAACAGAAAGATTTAGGTGTTCCTTGTTTCCTACACACCATTCGAGAGTGGAATTGTAGAGAAGTAGTATGAAAATGGTTCGATGAACCCTCTGCCAAGCACTTAAGTATGAACTGCAGCGTAACCGTGTAGATGTAGATGTACATGTACAAGCATGCCTGAAAGGTTGAAAGATGTGATTGGTGCCAGAGAAGATAATACACAGTTTTAATTATGGGAAGAGAGGTCTCTGAAGTGAAGTTTTAAGTAGAGAAAACCAAAACACTGGTGCATACCTTCATGAGCTTTCTCAAAATTTGTTTGCAGTGTGAATCCATTTGTGCTATTCCTGCATCTCTTCTGCAATTTGTTTATAACTGTCTTTTTTTCATTTTTAGACACTCAGATGAGAACATAAAACAATATTTTACCATAAATGCATTGATGGAAAAAACTGCAACACCAAAAAAGAGTTGTATGACATAAATGGTAGTTGGTAGGCTTGTTTCTACACCTAAAAGATGATCTCTATTCATATTTCATGCAGTTGCCTAAGGTTGGCACTAATAGTGCTATTATAAGGATGCAAATCAGGTTTGCTTTAAATACACACTGTAACAGTCATAAGCTTTAGTTACCTTTTAGAATGGACATGGTGAGTTGATGTTAGTCAAGTGACAAAGATGCCACTATCAGCACCTCACTGAGTTTGAATGAAGTCATCTAATAGGGCTACAGAAGCTGGATGTTCTTTCTGCAATATTACACAAAGACTTGACAGGAATGTAGTCACTGTAGATGATAGTTGGGAGCAGTGGTCATGTGCATGTACGATCACAAGAAGACCAGGCTCTGGACAGCCACGTGGCACTACTAAAGGAGAGGAACTTCATGTTAAGCAGATGGCTCTGCTGCATTGTACTGAAGTGAGCATTCCACTGACCCAAGTTATGGTCTAAGGTGTGATTTCACATGACAGCAGGAGCACTCTTGTGGTATCCCACACACATTGACTGAAAATTTCTACATCAGTCTGGTAATTCAACCTGTTGTCTCCCGTTCATGACCAGCTTTTGTGGGGACATTTTACAAGAGGATAACACTTGCCCACATGCCACTGTTGTAACCCAACATGCTCTACAATGTTCAATGTGTTGCCTTAGCCTGCTCGATCACCAGATTTGTCTCCAATCAACCATATGGGACAACATCGCACAACAACTCCAGCATCATCCACAAACAGCATTTACCCATCCCTGCATTGATCAATCAAGTGCCACAGGAGAGTAACTCCATCCCCCAAACTAACATCCAACACCTATACAAAACAATGCATGTTAGTCTGCATGTTTGCATTCAACATTCTGACAGTTACACCAGTTCTTGATCCACCAGAATTTCACATACACAATAGCTTATCTCACATTAACCTGGGTTCATGCAATGTTAACCATGTAAATTTGTTACCGTGACAAATGTATTCCTGAAATTTCATCACTCTACATTACTTATTTTTTATGCTGTAATTTTTTATGAGAGTGTAATAGACTTGTGTCATAAAAGTTACTGGAATGGAAACTAACATTTTTCCATACATAAGAATCTGGAGTATTACATTTTTTTGTGCTAGTCGGATAAAATATTTCTGTTTCTCAGAGTTTTTCCAAGAAGCAGTACTCTTAACAGAAAATCCAGTCAAGTTTCCAGTAGCTACTGCATGCATGAAAACCACCTTTCAAAACTTCATAAAATTCTCTTTATAAATCCCATGAAATTAATTACATTTTCTGGTCTATTATGGCAGCCACCACTATTTCAGACAATCAATCAACACAAGTCAATTCTTAGTTTTGTAACCAGCAGTGGCACACTGTTTGTCTGTCTACTGATTCACAGACTACAAAGCAAGTTAAGAGAAATTTTGATATTTTCATTTTGTTCTGTGCCAGAATCATGTTATCAGTGATCTGGCAGCAATGATCAGCAAAGTACAAAAGACAACTAAAACAAGGAGAAAGATATATGTGGTCAGTAAACTGGATAAAAAATCAGTAGTGTCATATCTAAATGAGGAACTTGAAACTTTCAGCACTGAGGAGGACCACATAGAGGAACTCTGGCACATGTTTAAAAGAATAGTTGAACATTCAGTAGATAGATATGCACCCAGTAGAACAGTTCATAAAGGGAGGGAACCTCCATGGTATACAGACACTGTAAAGAAACTTCTAATGAAACAGAGATTACTGCATAATATGTGTAAAATGAAGCTTAGCTATAGCTAGACGTGTTGGCCGTCATGAGAGCAATGCGTGATTCCTTCAATAACTACTGTAGCAGGATACTGTCAAGTGATCTTACGCAGAACCCAAGGAAATTCTGGTCATATGCAAAGGCTGTTAGTGGCACAAAAGCTAGTGTCTAGTCCCTAGTGAATAAAACATGAACTGAAAATGTGAGTAGCAAAGCAAAAGCTGAAATGCTTAAAGTCTGTTTTCAAATGTTCCTTCACAAAGGAAAACCCAGGAGAATTGCCCCAATTTCACCCTCATACCACTGAAAAGATGAATGAAATATGTATTAGTGTCAGTGGCATTGAGAAATGGCTGAAATTGTTAAAACTGAATGAAACTCCAGGGTCCAATGGAATCCCTGTCAGATTCTATACTGAATTTGCAGCTAAGTTAGTCCCCCTTCTAAATATAATCTATTGTAGATTCCTCTAACAAAAAACCATGCTCAGGTTGTAATGGTACTTTGACTTCCGCGCCTCCGCCAATACAAAGTTATATTTTACGATCGCGCACGCAGAAGAGCGCTGCGCCAGCAACCGATTTTATAAATAATTTTGTTCTTTTTTTTTTTTTTTTTTTTTTTTACTTTTGCGTAGCTTTTTTGTTTTTTTAAGAACGAATGGATGTCTCTCTCTCTCTTGTCTTGATACGAAAGACGTGTATTTTCCCGCTGTGTTGAATGTGCTTTTGGTGAAAAATTAAAATTACATTACAAGGCGATGTTGTTTCAATAGATAATGAGAAGAAGATAATAATAATAAAAGGGTAACACCACAAGGTCTTGGAAAAAGGCACAGGCCACACCTGTATACAAGAAGAGTAGTAGAAGTGATCCACAAAATCACTGTTCAATATCCTTGACATCGACTTTTTACAGAATCTTAGAACATATTCTGAGCTGAAACAATGAGATTTCTTGAACAGAATGATCTCCTCAATGCCAACCAGCATGGGTTTCAAAAACATCAATCATGTGAAACCCAACTCGCACTTTTATCAAATGACATATTGAAAGCTTTTGATCAAGGCACTCAGATAGGAGCAGTATTTCTTGATTTATGGAAAGCATTTGACTCAGTATCACAGCTATGCTCATTGTCAGAATTGTCAAAAGCATAATCATATGGGATATCAAGTGAAATTTGTAACTGGATGGAGGACTTTTTGGTAGGGAGGATGCAACACATTTATCTTGGATGGAGAATCATTGTCAGATATAGAAGTAACTTTGAGTGTGCCCCAGGGAAATGTGTTGGGACACTTGCTCTTCATGTTGTATACTAATGACCTTACAGACAATATTAACAGTAAAATCAGTCTTTTTGCAAATGATGCAGTGATCTATAATGAAGTGATATCTAAAAGGAGCTGCATAAATATTCAGTCAGTTCCTGATAAGATGTCAAAGTGGTGTGGAGGTTGGAAACTTGCTATAAATGCCAGAAATGTAAAATTTTTCACTTCATAAAATGAGAAAATGCAGTATCCTATGATTATAATGAGTCACTGCTGGAATCAACCAACTCATACAAATACCTGGGTGTAACATTTTGTTGGGATATGGAATGAATGATAACATAAGCTCAGTCATTGGTAAAGTTGGTGGTAGACATTGGTTTATTGCTAGAATACTGGGGAAGTGCAATCAGTCTACAAAGGAGATTGCTTACAAATCACTCATATGACTGGTTCAAGAATATTGCTCAAGTGAATGGGTACCAGATAGGACTAACAGGGGATATTGAATGTTTACAGAGAAGGTCAGTATGAATGGTGACATATTTGTTTAATCCATGGGATATCACAGAGATACTCAAGGAACTGAACTGGAAGATTCTTGAAGATAGACGTAAACTCTATTAACAAAGTTTCAAGAAACAGCTTTAAATGATTACTCTAGGGATGTACTACAACCCTATACGTATTACTCATCTTGAGGGTAAAATTAGAATAATTACTGCATGCACAGAGCCATTCAAACAATCAGAGTATAGATGTAGGTGTAGATACAGATGTAAGTATTGTCCCATGTCATAAATTGTTGGAAAATTAAGCAACTAATAAGAGCAGTACAAAGTCTTCACATAGCCTCACCTTACAGCTTTTTGGAAGTACTGTAATGCCTCATCAAAACGACCCTGTCCTTCTAGGGCATGGCCAACATTGTTGAACAATTTTGCATTACGCTGATTGACACGCAAGCCAGCCATGAAGATTGTGTATTCTGATTCCCAGTCAAGATTGCGAATGTAAGTTTTGCAGCTGTGCACCAACAGCAACAGTCCAAGGCTAATATAGGCTAATTTCTTGCTTCTGTAAAATTCCAAAATCTTCAGTTAAATGTAGTATAACTGAACATGATTAATATTTTAAAGTATATATAAGTCACAGAAAACTTACTGTACATTGAAGATCAAAACAGATGAACAAAAGATCTTAAAACTGTCATACATTCATTGCAAATTAAAATAGATTTTCACTCTGCATATACAATTACAACTTCATAAAATAGATTCCTTGAAGGTTTCATGAGAATCCAATGCAGGGGACCTACCTTCTTCCATTATACATTAAATGATGGTGCAAAGAAATAAGCACGAATCATTGTAGATGATAGAACTTTTATCAAGACAAATGTGTCATTTACAGCTGAGGAGGAAATAAAGAAAACAACACACTAGTATAGTTATTTGAAACCTACCTCTTGTCTGCCAGCAAACTCCAACCATAACCAACTAGCATGCACAGACCCATTGACGGTATGTACAATATTCTCTCAGCAACCACAAATCCAACAGGAAAGAACAAGTTTGATGCTGGTAAGAACGGTAAAATAAGAAATGCAAGGCTCTGGAAAGACAAATGAAAGGAATTAATACATCACAGAAATCATGTTATATAATTGTGATCAATGGAAGATACTTAAAAGTTTTTCAGATTTTATATATATATATATATATATATATATATATATATATATATATATATATGATATGAATATAACAGAGGGAAACATTCCACGTGGAAAAAATATATCTAAAAAGAAAGATGATGAGACTTACCAAACAAAAGCGCTGGCAGGTCGATAGACACACAAACAAACACAAATATACACACAAAATTCAAGCTTTCGCAACAAACTGTTGCCTCATCAGGAAAGAGGGAAGGAGAGGGAAAGACGAAAGGATGTGGGTTTTAAGGGAGAGGGTAAGGAGTCATTCCAATCCCGGGAGCGGAAAGACTTACCTTAGGGGGAAAAAAGGACAGGTATACACTCGCACACACACACATATCCATCCACACATACAGACACAAGCAGACATATTTAAAGACAAAGAGTAACTCTTTGTCTTTAAATATGTCTGCTTGTGTCTGTATGTGTGGATGGATATGTGTGTGTGTGCGAGTGTATACCTGTCCTTTTTTCCCCCTAAGGTAAGTCTTTCCGCTCCCGGGATTGGAATGACTCCTTACCCTCTCCCTTAAAACCCACATCCTTTCGTCTTTCCCTCTCCTTCCCTCTTTCCTGATGAGGCAACAGTTTGTTGCGAAAGCTTGAATTTTGTGTGTATATTTGTGTTTGTTTGTGTGTCTATCGACCTGCCAGCGCTATATATATATATATATATATATATATATATATATATATATATATATATATATATATATATATAACAGAGGGAAACATTCCACGTGGAAAAAATATATCTAAAAAGAAAGATGATGAGACTTACCAAACAAAAGCGCTGGCAGGTCGATAGACACAAACAAACACAAATATACACACAAAATTCAAGCTTTCGCAACAAACTGTTGCCTCATCAGGAAAGAGGGAAGGAGAGGGAAAGACGAAAGGATGTGGGTTTTAAGGGAGAGGGTAAGGAGTCATTCCAATCCCGGGAGCGGAAAGACTTACCTTAGGGGGAAAAGACAGGTATACACTCGCACACACACACATATCCATCCACACATACAGACATATTTAAAGACATATATATATTTATATATATTTAAAGGCATATATATATATATATATATATATATATATATATATATATATATATATATATATATATATATATAGACACACACACACAGATGATGTGACTTACCAAATGAAAGTGCTGGCAGGTCGATAGACACACAAACAAACACAAACATACACACAAAATTCAAGCTTTCCCAACCAACGGTTGCTTCATCAGGAAAGAGGGAAGGAGAGGGAAAGACGAAAGGATTTAAGGGAGAGGGTAAGGAGTCATTCCAATCCCGGGAGCAGAAAGACTTACCTTAGGGGGAAAAAAGGACAGGTATACACTCACACACACACACACACACACATATCCATCCACACATACACAGACACAAGCAGACATTTGTAAAGGCAAAGAGTTTGAGCAGAGATGTCAGTCGAGGCGGAAGTACAGAGGCAAAGATGTTGTAGAAAGACAGGTGAGGTATGAGCGGCGGCAACTTGAAATTAGCGGAGGTTGAGGCCTGGCGGATAACGAGAAGAGAGGATATACTGAAGGGCAAGTTCCCATCTGCGGAGTTCTGACAGGTTGGTGTTAGTGGGAAGTATCCAGATAACCCGGACGGTGTATCACTGTGCCAAGATGTGCTGGCCGTGCACCAAGGCATGTTTAGCCACAGGGTGATCCTCATTACCAACAAACATTGTCTGCCTGTGTGCATTCATGCGAATGGACAGTTTGTTGCTAGTCATTCCCACATAGAAAGCTTCACAGTGTAGGCAGGTCAGTTGGTAAATCACGTGGGTGCTTTCACATGTGGTTCTGCCTTTGATCGTGTACACCTTCCGGGTTACAGGACTGGAGTAGGTGGTGGTGGGAGGGTGCATGGGACAGGTTTTACACCGGGGGTGGTTACAAGGGTAGGAGCCAGAGGGTAGGGAAGGTGGTTTGGGGATTTCATAGGTATGAACCAAGAGGTTACAAAGGTTAGGTGGACGGCAGAAAGACACTCTTGGTGGGGTGGGGAAGATTTCATGAAGGATAGATCTCATTTCAGGGCAGGATTTGACGAAGTCATATCCCTGCTGGAGAGCCACATTCAGAGTCTGATCCAGTCTCGGGAAGTATCCTGTCACAAGTGGGGCACTTTTGGGGTTCTTCTGTGGGAGGTTCTGGGTTTGAGGGGATGAGGATGTGGCTCTGGTTATTTGCTTCTGTACCAGGTCGGGAGGGTAGTTGCGGGATGCGAAAGCAACCACCTGAAAACAGCTTTTGCCTCCCGCAACTACCCTCCCGACCTGGTACAGAAGCAAATAACCAGAGCCACATCCTCATCCCGTCAGACCCAGAACCTCCCACAGAAGAACCACAAAAGTGCCCCACTTGTGACAGGATACTTCCCGGGACTGGATCAGACTCTGAATGTGGCTCTCCAGCAGGGATACGACTACCTCAAATCCTGCCCTGAAATGAGATCCATCCTTCATGAAATCCTCCCCACTCCACCAAGAGTGTCTTTCCGCCATCCACCTAACCTTCGTAACCTCTTAGTTCATCCCTATGAAATCCCCAAACCACCTCCCCTACCCTCTGGCTCCTATTCTTGTAACCGCCCCCGGTGTAAAACCTGTCCCATGCACCCTCCCACCACCACCTACTCCAGTCCTGTAACCCGGAAGGTGTACACGATCAAAGGCAGAGCCACGTGTGAAAGCACCCACGTGGTTTACCAACTGACCTGCCTACACTGTGAAGCTTTCTATGTGGGAATGACCAGCAACAAACTGTCCATTCACATGAATGGAGACAGGCAGGCAGTAATTGTTGGTAATGAGGATCACCCTGTGGCTAAACATGCCTTGGTGCAAGGCCAGCACATCTTGGCACAGTGTTACACCATCCGGGTTATCTGGATACTTCCCACTAACACCAACCTGTCAGAACTCCGCAGATGGGAACTTGCCCTTCAGTATATCCTCTCTTCTCGTTATCCGCCAGGCCTCAACCTCCGCTAATTTCAAGTTGCCGCCGCTCGTACCTCACCTGTCTTTCTACAACATCTTTGCCTCTGTACTTCCGCCTCGACTGACATCTCTGCTCAAACTCTTTGCCTTTACAAATGTCTGCTTGTGTCTGTGTATGTGTGGATGGATATGTGTGTGTGTGCGAGTGTATACCTGTCCTTATTTCCCCCTAAAGTAAGTCTTTCCGCTCCCGGGATTGGAATGACTCCTTACCCTCTCCCTTAAAACCCACATCATTTCATCTTTCCCTCTCCTTCCCTCTTTCCTGATGAAGCAACCGTTTGTTGGGAAAGCCTGTATTTTGTGTGTATGTTTGTGTTTGTTTGTGTGTCTATTGACCTGCCAGCACTTTCGTTTGGTAAGTCACATCATCTTTGTTCCATAAAAACATGGGAGAACTGCCGGATATCAGATGGCCAGAAGACTCTGCGCCGAAATATCGTGGCAGGAAGTTACTGATATCCGGCAGTTCTCCCGTGTTTTTATGGAACAATCAGTATGCCGGGAAAGCTTTAAACATCACATCATCTTTATATATATATATATATATATATATATATATATATATATATATATATATATATATGGAAACATTCCACGTAGGAAAAATATATCTAAAAACATATCTAAAAACAAAGATGATGTGACTTACCAAATGAAAGTGCTGGCAGGTCGACAGACACACAAACAAACACAAACAAAATTCAAAATTCAAGCTTTCGCAACAAACTGTTGCCTCATCAGGAAAGAGGGAAGGAGAGGGAAAGACGAAAGGATGTGGGTTTTAAGGGAGAGGGTAAGGAGTCATTCCAATCCTGGGAGCGGAAAGACTTACCTTAGGGGGAAAAAGGACGGGTATACACTCGCACACACACACATATCCATCCATACATATACAGACACAAGCAGACATATTTAAATACCTCGACTGACATCTCTGCCCAAACTCTTTGTCTTTAAATATGTCTGCTTGTGTCTGTATATGTGTGGATGGATGTGTGTGTGTGTGCGCGAGTGTATACCCGTCCCTTTTTCCCCCCTAAGGTAAGTCTTTCCGCTCCCGGGATTGGAATGACTCCTTACCCTCTCCCTTAAAACCCACATCCTTTCGTCTTTCCCTCTCCTTCCCTCTTTCCTGATGAGGCAACAGTTTGTTGCGAAAGCTTGAATTTTGTGTGTATGTTTGTGTTTGTTTGTGTGTCTGTCGACCTGCCAGCACTTTCATTTGGTAAGTCACATCATCTGTGTTTTTAGATATATTTTTCCTACGTGGAATGTTTCCCTCTCTCTCTCTCTCTATATATATGTATATATATAGTTATAATAGAGGGAAACATTCCACGTATATATATTTTCTGTGGCACACATTATGTTACACACCAAATAATCAAAATGAGTCAGAGCAATAAAATGTTAAAGAGACACATGAATAAAGGTAAGACAAACATCCTTGGAGAGCATATCAGTGGAAAAAGTGTGTTAAAGGGTGGACAGATCAAGAATGGAACTGCACTGATGGAAGAACAAAAGGTAGTCACTTACTCTTTGGAGACCAAGAAACATAATGATATTAAACAAAAGTAAAATCAAACAGTCATATGTGTGTGTGTTGTCTTATT
Organism: Schistocerca nitens; assembly: GCF_023898315.1. Taxonomy (NCBI): domain Eukaryota; kingdom Metazoa; phylum Arthropoda; class Insecta; order Orthoptera; family Acrididae; genus Schistocerca; species Schistocerca nitens. The sequence goes on from NC_064621.1 coordinate 246,855,224, forward strand.
TCTAACACAAGCCTTGTTGGCAGAAAGCTGACTTTCTGACTGTCTTTTCGTTGTGCCTATATGTGACTCAATACCTCTGCTATAAAATGAGTAGCAACTATCCTTTCCATAATATTGTTGTAAACAAAAGTAAATAATATAAGCCATTGCACAACATGCCCAGTGTTGAACTGATAAAAAAATAATAACAAGAAAATGATATGTCTTGGAAACTAGTAGGTTGAGGTCACACAGGTGACAGCAGCAAGGAAGAATGCTCAAAGTTTTGTGAGGTGATGGACCAGATGTGCGGGTATACATGACAAATGTGGATTATAATAGTTCAAGGCATCTGTGTTGCAGCCAGTAGTGCAACATGATGATTCTGAGGAAGAGAACAAAGAATGCATCTTGTGGTTGGCTGAAAAAACATGGGTGAGCAATGGTGTTTTTGCACAGAGCACAGCTCAGCATCTAATCTCACAACAGAAAACTGCACTGGGACCAGAAATTCTGGCAGATAGCAAGTGCTGACCCATGGTGGGGCAGTGGGATCCAGCACATATCAGATGGCTATTGACCACATTCAAGTGCTGTGTGTCATTATTTCAGGAAATTTATTTCTGTCCAGGCATGAAAACAGAAACAGAACATGCCAAAATCCATGGTGCATTATGTCATACAATAAACACTTACAACTGTGATGTTACAAAACCACAAATACTCCATTCTCTTTGGCCAGGTGATTGCTCTGATCATAAACATATTGTTGAGCTTATGCTAGAGCATGTAAAACATGGCACTTCTCTTGTGATGGTAGCCTTTTTATGTGAGGTCACATTTCACATTTGAGGGAAAGGAAACAGGCAGAACTGTAGGGTGATGGACTCAAAATCTGTATGCTTTGGTTTGGCAAGGGCACGAAAGCCAAAGGGGACACTGTGGTGTTGCCTGTGGAACACTGGCATCATTGGACCATTTCTTACATAAACCCAACATCAGGATATGATGGAGAATGGCTTTGTCATATAGTCTCAAATGGGAATAATTTTTCAACAGGATGGGTGCCCTCCTCCTTACTTCAACATTATGTACTCCATTCTTGATCAGACATTTCCAGACTGCTGGCCTGGGAGAGACGGACCAATGCTGTGGCCACCATGCTCATGAGACCTGATCCAATTGGAATTCTATCTACTAGGGCCTGTGAGAGAACTAGTGTATGACATTCACATAATGATGTTGCAAATCTGCATCGCCTAATCATGAGGACAATATGGCTGGTCACACTAGCAATGATTGCAAATTTATGGCAGAAGATTTAATATCCATGCTTGAGTTCTGCAATAAATTTCAGCTAGTAATGGCGAAAACTCTGCTCAAGAATCACAAGAGGAGAGGTACTTGGAAAAGGCCAAGAGATACGTGAAGATTTTAGTTAGATTACATCTTGGTGAGGCAGAGCTTCTAAAATCAGATATTTGACTGTAAGGTATACTAAGGACCTCATATAGACTCAAATCACAATTTGGTAATGGTGAAGAGTAGGCTGAAGCTTAAGAGATTAGTAAGGAAGAATCAATAAGCAAAGAAGTGGGATACAGAAGTACTAAGGAATGAAGAGATATGCTTGCAGTTCTCTGAGGCTACAGATACTGTGATATGGAATAGCTTAGTAGACAGCTCAGCTGAAGAGGAATGGACATCTCTAAACAGGGCAATCACAGAAGTTGGAAAGAAAAATATAGATACAAAGAATGTACCTGTGAGGAAACCACAGGTAACAGAAGAAATATTTCAGCCTATCAAAAAAAAAAAAAAAAAAAAAAAAAAAAAAATGTTCAGGCATACTCAGGAATACAGAAGCACAAGTTGCTTAGGAATGAAATAAATAGGAAGTGCAGAGAAACTAAGGCAAAATGGCTGCATGAAAAATGTGAAGAAATTGAAAAAGAAATGTCTGTTGGAAGGACTGACTCACTGTATATAAAAGTGAAAACACCCTTCAGTGAAATTAAAAGCAAGGGTGGTAACAATAAGAGCACAATGGGACTTCTACTATTAAATGCACAGAAGAGAGCAAATAAAATGTGAAAGAAGAAGGTACAGGAGTCGATATAGAAGAGAGAGCGGATGTCATATTCGGATCAGAATTTAAAAGAGCTTTGGAAGACTTAAGATCAAACAAGGCTGAAGGGACTCATAGTATTCCATAAGAATTTCTAAAATTGTTTGCGGGAAGTGGCAACAAAACAACTACTCACAGTGGCATGTAGAGTGTATGGGTCTGGCAACATACCACTTGATTTTTGGAAAAATATCATCCACACAATTCCAAAGATTGCAAGAGCTGATAAATGTCAGAATTACCGCACAATCAGCTTAACAGCTCATGCATCCAAGTTACTGACAAGAATAATACATTGTTGTTGTTGTCTTCAGTCCTGAGACTGGTTTGATGCAGCTCTCCATGCTACTCTATCCTGTGCAAGCTTCTTCATCTCCCAGTACCTACTGCAGCCTACATCCTTCTGAATCTGCTTAGTGTATTCATCTCTTGGTCTCCCTCTATGATTTTTACCCTCCACACTGCCCTCCAACACTAAATTTGTGATCCCTTGATGCCTCAGAACATGTCCTACCAACCGGTCCCTTCTTCTCGTCAAGTTGTGCCACAAACTTCTCTTCTCCCCAATTCTATTCAATACCTCCTCATTAGTTATGTGGTCTACCCATCTAATCTTCAGCATTATTCTGTAGCACATTTCGAAAGCTTCTATTCTCTTCTTGTTTAAACTATTTATCGTCCATGTTTCACTTCCATACATGGCTACACTCCATACAAATACTTTCAGAAATGACTTCCTGACACTTAAATCTATACTCAATGTTAACAAATTTCTCTTCTTCAGAAACACTTTCCTTGCCATTGCCAGTCTACATTTTATATCCTCTCTACTTCGAGCATCCTCAGTTATTTTGCTCCCCAAATAGAAAAACTCATTTATTACTTTAAGTGTCTCATTTCCTAATGTAATTCCCTCAGCATCACCCGACTTAATTCGGCTACATTCCATTATCCTCGTTTTGCTTTTGTTGATGTTCATCTTATATACTCCTTTTAAGACACTGTCCATTCCATTCAACTGCTCTTCCAAGTCCTTTGCTGTCTCTGACAGAATTACAATGTCATCCGCGAACCTCAAAGTTTTTATTTCTTCTCCATGGATTTTAATACCTACTCCGAACTTTTCTTTTGTTTCCTTTATTGCTTGCTCAATATACAGATTGAATAACATTGGGGAGAGGCTACAACCCTGTCTCACCCCCTTCCCAACCACTGCTTCCCCTTCATACCCCTCAACTCTTATAACCACCATCTGGTTTCTGTACAAATTGTAAATAGCCTTTTGCTCCCTATATTTTACCCCTGCCAACTTTAGAATTTGAAAGAGAGTATTCCAGTCAACTTTGTCTACAAATGCTAGAAATGTAGGTTTGCCTTTCCTTAATCTATTTTCTAAGATAAGTCGTAGGGTCAGTATTGCTTCACGTGTTCCAACATTTCTGCGGAATCCAAACTGATCCTCGCCGAGGTCGGCTTCTACCAGTTTTTACATTCGTCTGTAAAGAATTTGCATTAGTATTTTGCAGCTGTGACTTATTATACTGATAGTTCGGTAATTTTCACATCTGTCAACACCTGCTTTCTTTGGGATGGGAATTATAATATTCTTCTTGAAGTCTGAGGGTATTTCACCTGTCTCATACATCTTGCTCAGCAGATGGTAGAGTTTTGTCAGGACTAGCTCTCCCAAGGCCGTCAGTAGTTCCAATGGAATGTTGAATGTTGTCTACTCCGGGGGCCTTGTTTCGACTCAGGTCTTTCAGTGCTGTGTCAAACTCTTCACGCAGTACCATATCTCCCATTTCATCTTCATCTACATCCTCTTCCATTTCCATAATATTGTCCTCAAGTACATCACCCTTGTATAGACCCTCTATATACTCCTTCCACCTTTCTGCTTTCCCTTCTTTGCTTAGAACTGGGTTTCCATCTGAGCTCTTGATATTCATACAAGTGGCTCTCTTTTCTCCAAAGCTCTCTTTAATTTTCCTGTAGGCAGTATCTATCTTACCCCTAGTGAGATAAGCCTCTACATCCTTACATTTGTCCTCTAGTCATACCTGCTTAGCCATTTTGCACTTCCTGTCGATCTCATTTTTGAGACGTTTGTATTCTTTTTTGCCTGCTTCATTTACTGCGTTCTTATATTTTCTCCTTTCATCAGTTAAATTCAATATTTCTTCTGTTACCCAAGGATTTCTACTAGCTCTCGTCTTTTTACCTACTTGATCCTCTGCTGCCTTCACTACTTCATCCCTCAGAGCTACCCATTCTTCTTCTACTGTATTTCTTTCACCCATTCCTGTCAATTGTTCCCTTATGCTCTCCCTGAAACTCTGTACAACCACTGGTTTAGTCAGTTTATCCAGGTCCCATCTCCTTAAATTCAGTCCTTTTTGCAGTTTCTTCACTTTTAATCTGCAGTTCATAACCAATAGATTGTGGCCAGAGTCGACATCTGCCCCTGGAAATGTCTTACAATTTAAAACCTGGTTCCTAAATCTCTGTCTTACCATTATATAATCTACCTGATACCTTCTAGTATATCCAGGATTCTTCCATGTATACAACCTTCTTTTATGATTCTTGAACCAAGTGTTAGCTATGATTAAGTTATGCTCTGTGCAAAATTCTACCAGACGGCTTTCTCTTTCATTTCTCTCCCCCAATCCATATTCACGCACTATGTTTCCTTCTCTCCCTTTTCCTACCCTCGAATTCCAGTCACCCATGACTATTAAATTTTCATCTCCCTTCACTACCTGAATAATTTCTTTTATCTCATCATACATTTCATCAATTTCTTCATCATCTGCAGAGCTAGTTGGCATATAAACTTGTACTACTGTAGCAGGCGTGGTCTTCGTGTCTATCTTGACCACAATAATGCGTTCACTATGCTGTTTGTAGTAGCTTACCTGCACTCCTATTTTTTTATTCATTATTAAACCTACTCCTGCATTACCCCTATTTGATTTTGTATTTATAACCCTGTATTCACCTGACCAGAAGTCTTGTTCCTCCTGCCACCGAACTTCACTAATTCCCACTATATCTAACTTCAATCTATCCATTTCCCTTTTTAAATTTTCTAACCTACCTGCCCGATTAAGGGATCTGACATTCCACGCTCCGATCCATAGAACGCCAGTTTTCTTTCTCCTGATAACGACGTCCCCTTGAGTAGTCCCCGCCCGGGGATCCGAATGGGGGACTATTTTACCTCCAGAATATTTTACCCCAGAGGATACCATCATCATTTAACCATACAGTAAAGCTGCATGCCCTCGGGAAAAATTATGGCTGTAGTTTCCCCTTGCTTTCAGCCGTTTGCAGTATCAGCACAGCAATGCCGTTTTGGTTAGTGTTGCAAGGCCAGATCAGTCAATCATCCAGACTGTTGCCCCTGCAACTACTGAAAAGGCTGCTGCCCCTCTTCAGGAACCACACGTTTGTCTGGCCTCTCAACAGATACCCCTCCGTTGTGGTTGCACCTACGGTACGGCCATCTGTATCGCTGAGGCACACAAGCCTCCCCCCCAACAGCAAGGTCCATGGTTCATGGGGGTAGGGAATAATATGTAGGAGAATGGAAAAGAAAGATGAGGATGTGATAAAAGACTTCCAGTTTGCCTTTACGAAAGGGAAAGGCACCACAGAGGCAGTTCTGACATTGTGGCTGAAAATGGAAGAAAGGCTAAAGAACAATTAAGACACATTCATAGAATTTCTCGACTTGGAAAACGCATTTGACAATGACAAATGGTGCAAGATGTTCAAATTCCGAGGAAAATAGGTACGCTACAGGGAGAGACAGGTAATGTACAACACGTAGAAGACCCAAGAGGGAATAATAAGAGTGAAAGACTAAGAATAAATTGCTCGGATTAAAAGGGATAAGACAGGTATGTAGTCTTTTACTCCTACTGTTCAAGCTGTACATCGAAGAAACAATGACGGAAGTAAAAGAGAGGTTCAATAGTGGAATTAAAATTCAAAGTGAAAGGTTATCAGTGATGTGATTCACTGATGATATTGCTATCCACAGTGAAAGTGAAGAAGAATTACAGGATCTGGTGAATGCAGCAAACAGTCTAATGAATACAAAATAAGGATTGAAAGTAAATTTAAGAAAGACAAAAGCAATGAGAATGAGAAGTAGCAGAAATGAGAACAGTGAGAAACTTAACATCAGAAAGTAAATGAAGTTAAGGAGTTCTGTTACCTAGGCAGCAAAATAAACCATGGTGGACAGAACAAGGAGGACATCAAATGCATGCTAGCACTGGCAAAAAGGGCATTCCTGGCCAAGAGAAGTGCTAGTATCAAGCATAGACCTTAATTTGAGGAAGAAATTTCTGAGGATGTACATCTGGGGCACATCATTGTAAAATAGTGAAACAATAACTGTGGAAATACTAGAACAGAAGTGAATCCAAGCATTTGAGATGTTGTGCTACAGACGAATACTGAAAATTAAATGGACAGATAAGGTAAGGAATGAGCAGGTTCTGCACAGAATTGGAGAGGAAAGGAATATATGGGAAACACCGACAAGAAGAAGGGACTAGATGATAAAACATTTGCTGAGAAATCAGGGAATAGCTTCCGTGGTACTAGAGGGAGCTGTGGAGAGTAAAAACTGTAGAGGGTAAAAAATTTTAGAAGACAGAAACTGGAATACAGCCAGCAAATAACTGAGGATGTAGGTTGCAAACTTTTTGAAACCATATGATTACCAGACTTTTCTTATGAGAAATTTCACATATTTGCAAGCGTGCACCCACAAACACAAACACAAACACACACACACACACACACACACACACACACACACACACCATTTCCTGTTTCCCCAACACCATCCTTGCTACCATGCGTCCCTGCTCCACCTTCCTGTATGTTCAGGAAAGTATCCCTTTACATGGCTAAAACCCAGTCTCACATCCTGTTCCTTAAATGCTACCCAAGCTGTAGAATCTACCAACGGCCTAAACACATAAATTCCTTTCTCTGGATCCCACCCCTCTTTTCACAATGACCTTCACCTTTTCAGATTCCACCCAATTCTGCTCCTTACAAACCTGTTACTACAATAACACATCTCCATGGGACAGACTTCTGAGAACCACCTCAGCTTCCTCTGCAAGATACTGCAGCTGTGCAATCCCTACTTTATATCTCACGTCTCTGAAATTGAGACCCTTGGACTCCAGCACCCAGAAGAGCATTCCAGACACCACCTCTGTAACTTATCCAGCCTGCAGACATCCTACTACTGCCTTGGGGCTCCACTATCCAACCCCTATCCTACCCACAGTGTTCCTCCTTGTCAATCCCTCACAGCACCCAGATCCCACCTAGCTGAACGTTCCACTAAATCCAGGGCCAAAACAATCCCACAACACTGTCGTTAACCATTCCACAGAAACTGTCAGCCCTACAGATGTTTCAGTCCTATCTAAAAGTCTCACCTTCAGCCCTACACCCAAATTTCAACATGTTGTTCTTGTCAAAGACCTAGTCTATTTCTCCCAATTTCTGTAATGGAAACACTTCTCTGTCACCAACCCTTCCAACTCAACCTAATCCTGACATTGAATCCAGCCTCTCCCAGTTCACACTACCATCCAACCATGATTTGCCTCCTACCTGCCCCACTCCCACCTAACCATCCCCTAGTTCACCTTCCAGTAATTCCCTACCTGCAACTTGGCTTCACCATCCTTCCCATGCCCCTTCCTCATGCAGACAAAGGTTTCACTGCTGTTGTAATGGATCACAGTGACTACTTCGCAGAAGGCCTCTGCCAACTGTCTGACACCTTCATCTACAACTGAGCCATAGTGATTCCATCCCAGATGTCCAACATAATCTCCAATCCCTGTGTAAAGCCTTAGACCTTCCTAGAATCAATTTCCCTCCTCACTCTATTGACACCCTGCACACCCACCTCTAAATGCTCTTAAAATTCTCAAACCAAACAATCTTGGACACTCCATTGTAGCTGATAATTGTGCTCCCACTGAAAGAATTTTGGCCCTCATTGGCCAACACCTCCAATCTACCACCCAAAATTTACCCTCTCACACCACATATAGCAACCACTTCCTTTACCAGTTCTCCTCCAACCCAATCCCTTTACCTTCTTGACCCCTACTCGTGACTGTTCATCCCACTTCCCTGTACACCAACATCCCTCATGACCAAGACCTTGCCACTATTGAACACTATTTCTCCCAGTGTCATTCAGACTCCAAACCCTCTGACTCATTTCTCAAATACCTTACTAACTGTATCCTAAAACACAACAATTTCTCCTTTGATGGGAAGGTACACAAACAAATTCACAGCACAGCAATAGGCACCCGCATGGCATCCTCCTATGTCAACCCATTTATGAGTTGTTTATAGAAACATCTGGTCTAGTTCAGTTTCACTGATGGTATTTTCATGAACTGGACTCAGGGAAAGGACACCCTCTCCTCATTCCTTCACAACCCCTACATCTTTTCTCCCTCCACTGCACTTGGTCCTCCTCAACCCAGTGTTTCATCTTCCTGGACATTGACCACCTCCTCTCTGATGGCTTTGTCCACATCCCTATTTGTATTAAACCCACCAACTGCCCACAGTACATGCATTTCAACAGTTGTCATCCCTTCTAAATGAAAAAAAATCCCTCCCATAAAGCCTGGCCACCCAGGGATGGTATTCTGCAGTGACTGGAACTCCCTTGTCCAGTAAGCTGAACATCTCGCAAAGGCCTTAAGGCCTTCAGAGACAGACAGTATCCCCAAGACTTAGTCCACAGATTTCCCATGCCATATCCCCACACACTGGTAGCAGTTACTTCTGTAAAATATCTGGGAGTAAGCGTGCGGAACAATTTGAAGTGGAATGATCATATAAAATTAATTGTTGGTAAGGCGGGTACCAGGTTGAGATTCATTGGGAGAGTGCTTAGAAAATGTAGTCCAGCAACAAAGGAGGTGGCTTACAAAACACTCGTTCGACCTATACTTGAGTATTGCTCATCAGTGTGGGATCCGTACCAGATCGGGTTGACGGAGGAGATAGAGAAGATCCAAAGAAGAGCGGCGCGTTTCGTCACAGGGTTATTTGGTAACCGTGATAGCGTTACGGAGATGTTTAATAAACTCAAGTGGCAGACTCTGCAAGAGAGGCGCTCTGCATCGCGGTGTAGCTTGCTCGCCAGGTTTCGAGAGGGTGCGTTTCTGGATGAGGTATCGAGTATATTGCTTCCCCCTACTTATACCTCCCGAGGAGATCACGAATGTAAAATTAGAGAGATTAGAGCGCGCACGGAGGCTTTCAGACAGTCGTTCTTCCCGCGAACCATACGCGACTGGAACAGGAAAGGGAGGTAATGACAGTGGCACGTAAGGTGCCCTCTGCCACACACCGTTGGGTGGCTTGCGGAGTATGAATGTAGATGTAGATGTAGACACTCCCAAACCTTCCACCACCCACAGGAACCAGCTACAAAGGAGCACCCCTTTGTCACCCAATATTGCCCTGGACTGGCAAAACTGAATCACATCTTTCATCAGATCTTTTATTATCTCTCATCAAGCCCTGAAATTAGGAGCATCACACCCAAGATCCTTCCCATCCCTCCTAAAGTGGTGTTCTGTCACCCACCAACCTCCACAACATCCTAGTCCATCTCTATGCCACTTCCAATTCCAACTCATTGCCACAGGGATCATATCTCTGTGGAAGACTGAGGTGCATGACCTGCCCAGTCCACCCACCCAGCTTTTCTTATTCCAGTCCTGTCAAGGACTTATTCTACCCCATCAGAGGCTGGGCCACATGTGAAAGCAGCCATGTCATGTATAAGATACAATCATTGCTCAGCATTTATACTGGTATGACTACTAACCAGCTACCAACTTGGATGAATAGCCACTGCCAAACTGTGGCCAGTAGTAAAGTGGGCCACCCTGTGGTACAACATGCAGCTGTACATAACAGGCTGTAATGAAGTGACATTATTCCATTCCACATAGCTTAATAGCTAACATTTACATGTTCAGTCCTTTGCCAGCTTAAGGGAAAGGCCCAAAATTGTCTCCTCCTAAGTTTGGAAATTGCCCTGTTTGCCATATTTTATTAAAATGTTTGAAAAGTACCTTTTTATGTTTGTCATTCAGATGGAAAACTAAGGTGTAGTTGATTCAAACTTGATTTAACTGGGTACAGAATTACAACCCTCAGACTGTGCCACGTCCAATCTTTACATGGAGAAAGAACAGTTCTGGGACACTAATTGTTTAACCTAAATTCATGCTCATCCTTCTCCATGACAATTATGTGATTTTATGGGATGCTGGAGCCAGGTAAGCAGTTCTGGTAATATTTGTAAAACAATCTGCCATTGCAAGCATGATGTTGACAAATGTTTTGAAATGTCCCTTCTTTAGTATAACTGGCATGGGAGGCTAACTGCATTTTCAGAAATTCATACAATGGCTTCCTGTACTTATGTTAAATTTGTGAAACAGTTGATTCGGTAAGGGAACACTTGATATGGGATGTTTTAAATTTCATAAATGGCTCCTATGTTTGAGATGATTCTGTACTCCAATAAGAAATGTTAAAGAAACAGGTTTTCCGCCTGTCATTTTAATGATGTCAAAATTACAGGTTCTGTCTTTTGAGACAGTAGTATTCACAGATACTGAATCTGAACCTTGTGAACTTTACAGTATAGTAGTTCCAAGCTGTTACACATCTCACAGAGTCTTTTCAGTCTATTAAAAGGAGAGTAATTGTTTTCCGGTAACTTTTCATAAAAAAACATAATGAATAACTACGAGAGTTCTGCTGTAATTCCAACCTCAATACGGACTTTTTATAACAAAATTTTCAACCAAATGATGACAAAGGAATCAACTAATGAAATACTCAAGGATCACAATGCTTATATTTGATCTACTCTTTTTTAAGTGTCACCTGCAACCATTAGCTAATTAAAGTTCTACCGTTGTACTACAGCTAAGACCTTAATAGATATGACAAGCTTTACTCACCATAGTAATAACAGTTGCTTGCTGGCGATTTTCTGTGAGAGCTGCGGTACATACCAACCCAAAAATGCTGGCATACGCTGCAACTGTGGCAAGGTTACGTATGTCGGTTAATGATTCAACAAGGGGTATGGTTCCCATTGTCCAGTCACAACAAAGATCACATGGGAACAGCAGCAACCATAGGTTCACACTAATCAAGTAATTGTAGGAGAGGTGCCTAGTTGGAGTTGGTGCAACTGATGCTGGGTTATCAAATCTAGAAAAGAAACATTTTTTTTTAAACAATGAGTACTCACAGAATGTTCAGATAATGACTAGATGCCCAAAAATAATGTGAGAATAATTGCATAGTGCATACATTTTGTTACAATTTGTACTTTGGTCACTCCTGCATAAATAAAAACAGTAGTTCTGGGTTAAATTTGTTATTAAGTCTTTTGACCGTTAAGAATTTAGTTGAACAGCTTTGACACTGAAACTCTAGTAAGATACATATAGGAGAAAAAATGTACATGTCAGGTGGCAGGAGAAACAGGAATAATCAAAAGAAATTGTGACATTGGAGGGAATAGATTGTAGGAAATGAGACTAATTAGAGATTGGATGAGGAGATCGCCCAGGAAGGAACTTGTAAACCAATAAACCAATTCCTTCATTAAAGAAAGATACAGTACACAGAAAACTAATTTCTATTGCCCCAAACAGTTTGTTATGAGACACACTGGATTTAGTAAAGGGACTGCACATAAAAAGTCCACAGAGTTAAGATTCCAACTGAAAATGTAATTTAAGATGAAGCAGACAGCAGAAAATAAATAAAAGTGCAGACAGTTGTGACAACATATTGTATGCCACAACAAACATAAAAGCAAAATACTAGCTCTTCATAGGTCATTCAAGAACTATTTGGAACAATTATATGATGACTAATGATGGAGTGAGGCTTTGATAGCTTCACCATGGACAGAGCCCTATCTCACTTGGACACACAAGGAGGAGGGAAGATTTGGCTGTCACATTATTGAAGGAGTTATCACAGTGTTCACCTGAAATGATGTAGGAGAAGGGCTGAAAAATCTTAATAGGCGGATGGGTAATTGAACCATTTGTCTCTAAAATTCAAGCCCAATTTGTTATTACTGTGAAAGCTCACATGGCTTGCAAATGAACCCCAGTTGGCAGAGTGTGAGCTGTGAAATGGAGATAGGAGTGTAAGCTCATGTCCATCAGCCAATTTTAATCTGTATATTTTTCTGCAGAGTGAAAGATACATTCTGTATGAAAAATATTAGTAGTCATTAACATAATGAATCTAGATGCATGTCAAATCCTCTAGGATATGAACAATACACAATAATCTTGGTTAACATTAAATTTTTTGCTATGAGCAAAATCCACAACCTTATAGATTAACACACCTTGTAAAAACTGGAAGCCTAGAGCCCATAATTTGCAGTCTTAACATTAACAGGCAGATGGTGGTGACTGCCAGTACAGTAAGTCGCTTTGTAGCAACAGATGACCATGAAACATGGAATGTTGCCTTCCCATTCACAGTAGAGCGAAGCATGTTGTACAAATCATTTAATCGAAGCTGAAATAAGAAAATTTTGTTTTAGTTAATCAGGATGAACACAGAGTCATTATAAAAATGTTAAAGATTGGGTACTTTGTCATATAAATGATAATATCATTTGGTGTTAGGCATATTGGAGTTTATGTTTAGAGCGTTTGCCATTAATGAGAATATTAGCTTGAAATTACAGCATGTAAGCGCTCGACCTTTGACAATACAAAATTATTTCTTCACTTGTAAAAAACCTATGTTTGTAACAACTAATAAATGGAAAACAAGATGCATTCTTTTCTGGTGACATACTTTCCACAAAAAATTATAAACCAGCAAAATGGAACTGTTCGAAACAAAACTGTCATGTGCCTTATTCCGAGACAATATATTTCTCTCTTTCCCAAAGTAAGATGTGGCACATTACTGTCCAGCCATCTGCGCCAAAACCACTTGAACACAAAATCTAAAATATCATATTTATGTAATAGCATAGGCAGTGTGTTGGGAATGTTGTAGTTTTACTTATGTTGTTCATTAGTTTCTCTCTTATTTGTTTTCTTTAAATGGTGTGCACTTTTAAGCTAGCATCATGAAGCTATTCATTATGTAGTCGCCCAATTTCTCCTGTAAAATAGTCAATAATATGCCCAACTACAGATGCAAAAACATTTATAACTTGGCTTGGTAAAACATTTAGTGTCAAACACAGATTTAGATGCCCCACACAACCTGCCACTGACATGGAGAACAGGTCAAAATACTTGAGCTACATACTCCATCCACAGCTTGCTCCAATGTGAGGTGTTGGTGTGGCAAGCAGGACACACATAACCATCCACTAAGGCAAGACTGACAGTAAATACTGTGGTGTAACACTTGCTAGTCAGTCTCTTGCTAGGCTTTAAGGCCTTTAACTACATGCCACTGAACAGCAGAGTTATGACCTTGCCTGTATTACATTTGTGGTTTGGATTGCTCCTGGGACTTAAGACAGCCTTGCTTCACTCTGGACTTGTTTTTTATTAGCCGTTCACTTCAAGCTGTCATTGATCTCAGGAACTGCCTGTTTGTTTCACTGGTTTCTGCATTACCACCAGTGCGAGTAATCATGAACTTTCCTTCTCATCCCATGCGGTAAGTCTCCCATGACCTGCAGTTCTGGGCCACTTTCCTGAAATCTGCATCTTTTCCTATACCTCTCAAGTCCCATTTCTTCACTCCTCTTCCTTCCCTTTCAACCCTTCAGCCTGAAGGAGGAGTGACTGGCTTTGAAAGCACGCCAATTACAACCGTCTTCTATTTGTGTGTTCTGCCACCGCTTGGTGAGTAGAATTTTTATCTATCCAATTAAATTATTTGATCATAAACTGTGTTCTACCTATGCAGAATATGATAGAAAAGTGGTGATGAGAACTCTCTCACCATGCAATTATTCCAGTGAAGCATGGATCCCAATATTCTAAAGTTGTGACACGAGTCATTATAACCACAGCAGCAGCATTGTGGTTTCCTCGCCTCCCCCCTGCCCCACCCATAACCCCCCTCCCCTGCCCCCCACCACGAACCAGTTACCTTGCTCTTAACAAGAGTTGGAACATCTATTTCCGTCAATTTGATCTTCAATGTAAGGCACATCATTTTCTGTTACTGACTGAATATTATGGTCACCTAATCCACAGCACTGCAACTAGGCTCAAGTTTAATCAATGTATTGAGCAATGTATGCAGTCCTATGCAGCATGGGCAGCTGACTTGCAAAGCTTGGTACAACTGTGTGATTTTTCCTATAAGCAATGTGATGCACTGTGTGCAGAAACCTTAATTCATGATATTATTACACATCTTGCTCCATATAGAGAAGTTAATGTGAATGCTTTATAGTCACCTGACCCATACCTGAGCAATGTGCTAAAAATTGCCAAAGCTCATGAAATAACTGTATCAATGTAAGCTACATTTCACAATTTATTTCATGTTGATGTTGTTGGGAGTATTAGCTCCCACTGTGCTCTATGATCAAATGATGACTTCCAGTCAACATCATCATCTGATATACCAAGCACTCATTCATTTGGTGGCACGGGATTCTGTAATTAATGACTCACTATCCTCACTGTCAGCAGACACATCAAAATAAAAGTGTTTTGTTTGCTACCGGCATGTCCCAAAGTCTCAAGCAACAGTTTCCTCCTTGTCACTGTCAAAGAGTCCCAGGAAAGTTTGTGACATCAAATTGTGTCCAGATTGCAGGCCATGGCATCAATGGCATCACTGCCCTTTTCATGACATCACTTGTTTTGCATGCCGCAAACTGGAGCACCTAGTAAATGTTTTCCTTGGCATGTGTCAACAATACTGGCATACAGCATGCTATCTTGCAAGTACCCACAGCAGCAGCAGATGGGATGCAGAGGCTCATAATGCAACTGGACTTTAATAGAGTGACAGTGGGTTTACAGATGGACACAGTCTTGGCTGTGTCTCAGATAAATAGGACACATGCCTCTGCATTGGCTCCCCCATAGCTAAGCTACCTCATCACAGAGTGGTAACGTATAATAGCCAGTCGATCCCACTGTGGGGTCAGATCTTTCTCCAAGCTATGTGTAAAAATGTAGCTTGGCAACTAACCTTGCCACTAGTCAACTCTTGGTTGACAATTAACATTTTTGACTTAAAACACTTTTGCATTTTTTTGATGTGCAGATTCAGAATCTGGTTTCTACTGTGATACCATTCACAGAACTTGATACTTTATGTGTACAATTCAAACAACTGTCTGAACCTATGTTAGGTTGTGCAACAGGGTTCCAGACTTACTTATCCTCGAGGCAACTGGCAGTGCCTAAGTTTTGTAGAACTCATTCAGTGCCTTTTGCCATATGCAAAGAAGTTGAAGCTGGGCCACATAGACTGCAAAGTATTAGAGTGATATATGCAGTACTGTCTAGGCAGTGGGCTCCACCCACAGTCTTAGTTTTAAACCAAATGAATCACTCAGAATTAGTGCTGATATTAAGTCTACCATTAATGCTCAAGAAAATGTCGATCTGTAATCAAATCCTATGTCAAAGGAATTGTTCACAAAATTGATTTGGAACCATTATTTATCTCTCTGATGCCTAAATTCAATTGCCTGTAGATGATCTAAGGATTAATACACCACATAACAGGATGCCATTTGGGGTTGCAAATGGCCCCACAATATTTCAAAGATATCTTGAGCACATCATCTGAGGCATCCCCAGTTGTGTTAATTATTTAGATGACCTACTAATTACTGGAACCACATGGGAGCAGTACCTGCACAAGCTGTAGGTGGTGTTTATGTAACTCCAAGCCTATGGTCTGCATTGACGCCTCAACAAATGCATTTTCTTTGAGTCGTGTCAATTACCTGGGATGTATATTAAGTTAAGAAGGGCTCACACCCACACAGTATCATGGATACAACCACTACTTGGCAGTTCATAAGAACTTCAAAGAACTACAGTCATTCCTGGGCAAAATTAACGATTATGCAAAATTTATTTCCCATCATGTTAATCAGTTATATAAAAAAAGTGTTAAACTATTGCGGTCTGAGGCATGCCTGAAGGCTTCTTGCAACAACCTCAGATCGGTCCCTTGTTTACCATCATGTTGACGCTATGAAAAAGCCCACTGAATTTCCATCTAAAACATTCAACACAGAATAAAGGCATTATTTGCAAATTGAGAAAGAGTAATTTCTTATCACATATGACACCAGGAAGTTTTGCATGTGTTTCTGTGGTACTGATCACCAGCCCCTCATTCCACTGTTCAGTCCCTCCAAAACTTCCCAGTAAGACTGCATAGTAGCTGCAGCAGTGGTCATTGTTCCTAAGTAACTATATCTACAAGATCCACTATCAAGCTGTTGCAGTTTCCCACTTGCCGTGCAGCACAGATGCAGAGTCTAACAGGTATGAAGCACCGTGTTTTGCCTTAGTTGCAAATCAGCAACACATACTTAATGAATTTCCGATTACAGTGCAAAAAGTAGTAGTGGAAATGGGCCAAGATCCACTACTCCACAGAGTATTGTCTGCTGTACAGCAGTGTTTACTGGAGCACCTGACTAAGGGCACCGACTCGTAATGCTACACCTACTTTTCCTCATGACACAAGCTTAATATCACTAAGGATCTCATATTGTTAGCTGCAGATGATTGTGAATACCAAGTGGTAGTTATTCCCAAGCTCTGCCTCTACATACTGAAGCCCCTCCACACTGCGTACAGGGACCTGTACAGAATGAAAGCAATAGTGCATCATCATGTGTATTGGCTTGGTGTTGATGCCACCATAGTGCACACCATCCAGAACAGCCAGACCTGTGCCAACAACCAATCAATCCCGGCACAATGCTTCAGCTCTTGGACATGCCCTTAACCATCACTAATAAAGAGAGCATGTCAATTTCACCAGGTTATTCTGGTAAGATATGTTGTTGCTAATTGTTATTATCCTCTCTAACTTTCTATATGTTGCACATATGGCTATCATTACCACAGCACCTACAATCTGTACTCTGTCCATCATATTTGCAACTTGGTTTCTGACAAATGCCCTCAATTCTTGGCATTTTTTTAACATCCTACATCCAATGCATAAGTCAAGCAGATTGTTAGAATCTTCAAAATGCAGAAACACAGTACAAGTATAATGATGACAACCAACTCTGGGAAAGCACACATCAGCTTGCTCACCACCTACTGGTCCACTCCCGCAAATGCACAGAGCCTGGAAATTTTTACATGGGCGGAGATGCCACACCCCTTCAACCTGCTGCGCGTGGCTTAGCAATACCGCTGATTAAAGCTGATGCAGTGATTCAGATTCCCTGCTCAGCCCAAGTATCAATATGGAGAACAGGTCAGAGATACTTGAGCAACATACTTCAGCCTCAGGTCACTCCTGTTTGATGTGCTGTCATGGCAAGCATGTCATTTGGAGCCATACACTGAGGCAGACTTCCTGTAAATACCACAACTCAACACTTGCCAGCCAGTCTCTTGATAGTCTTTGAAGTAGTTAGGTATGTGCCCTTCAAGAGTTGTGACCTTGACTGTATTACATTTGTGATTTGGATTGCTGGCTGGGCTGTTGTATATGCTTAAGACAGCTTTGCTATGCTCTGGACATTTTCTGACTAGCCATTCACTTTGTGAATCCACTGCCATTGATCTCAAAACCATCAGCTTGTTCTGTATTACTGTCAGTGTGATTGGCCATAAAATATGTTCTATCTATGCAGTAGGATAGATACCAAACAATTTGTTCATGCTACTGAAAGATTTTTAATGAATCTAAAGATATATCAACACATCATACAACTATACCTTTTGAGCAACAATGAGTTCATAGACTGCACAAATGCCTGTTACTGTGATTCCTTGTTCTTTGCAAAGCATTGCTGTTGCAACAGACAAGATTGACAGAAGGAGTGAATGCCAACCTGTGAACAAATACCAAAAAATCACTTACAGAACTGTGATATTGGTAAATATCTAGCATGTTTTTCTTGTAAATTATCAAAATATAAGGTAACATCTCCAAATTAAGGTGTATTACTGTAGGAACAACATCTCTGAAAACAAATATGTTTGATAGTTTTACCATGTGGTCCACATAAAACAGGCCTGGCACATACAAGCCTGACACAAAATATGTTACCTTAATTAATGAGCAACAGAACTGCTCTTTACAGTAGCTGTTGGAAAAGATCACCTTTGGCAACATTGCATAGCTGTGTGCAATTAAGGAAACTGTGTCACAAAATGCAGAAAACATTTTTGTGGCCAGATTCCTTTTAGTCACCTTGTACTAACCTGGTAATAGTTGCAGCTATTTAAATCAGTTGTTGGGTATCACAGTTCTATCATTTGACTAGATGAAGTTTTTTCTCTAGTTTAATGGATTACAGTGTACATTATGAACCCCACATTTATCATCCATAAGCAATCCAGAGTGGACAATATGGCAGATACAGTTGTTTATCATATTTGCTACATGAGGCTGTTTACTGATAACATGTGCAACAAATTCTTAGCAGCTATAATACTTTGTTGCTCATGTATCTTTCTCCATGTAGCCATGTCCTAATGTAAAAGCAGCAAACTTTTACTACAGGGACAGAAAGGAAAGAATCAGTTCATTGTGAAGAGTCAAATTAAGGTAGGTGAGAAAGAAATGATATTTTGTGTGTTTAAGAAAGATAACACTGGAACTGCAGTGATAAAATGAGATGATTTATATAGTGGCAAGTGACTGAAAAAGAAACCCAATAATGTGAGAAATATTAAATCACTGTCCAAAACATGCAACGGGTGAATCTTTACAGGGGCAGGTGGTTCAAATTACACATACTCCCAAGTTAAACATTAAGTTTTATCTGGCTGAAATGGTAGTGCCCTATCTTTATTTCCTTAGCATGACAGTACAAATATTGCAAGAATGAATAAATATATTTCTTTTTTAATTCTCAAGAGACTTATGGGTATATCAATAGGAAAAAATTACCTGTTACTCTTTTCCTCCTCGTAGCTTTTGCATAAAACATGAAAGCTGCCAGAAAAAATACCGATGATAATGTTTCTGCTCTCCCCACTACACCAGTAACCTGAAAAGTTATATTTTCATCAATAAACTTTGTAACAATTTTGCATGTAATTGACATTATACAAAACTAAAGTGGTATTTGTAAACTTAGAAACAAACTTACTGCTTCTGTGTGTACCGGATGGACGGCAAACAGCATTCCACACACAAAACTGGTTATTTCTGGTAAGAATATACAACACATCCTGTCAAAAACAGTGACAATAACATTAATTACAGTAACAGTTTTATTCACAAAGTCGTTATTCAGCACAACTACACACACACACACACACACATTGTATAAAAGTACACTCATGAAAAATTACTTTAGAGCAAATAATAGTGTAGGTGCAATTCCAAAGTAAATGTATGATCCTTAAAATAGGATTCCTAATCCACAGGATTCTGGAACTCAGACCAGGAGAAGGGTAACTAAACAAATGGATGAAGAAAAAATACCCAGCTTAACAGACCAACAGAACATATAACAGTATTATAATATCAGAATAAAAGAAGTCAGCCTGCTGGTCTAGTAGTCAAGCACATGCCTGGAAACTGAGAGGTTATGGGATCAAATCTCAGTTGACTACTGATTTTTTAATCTGTGTTTCAACCTAGCCTACCCCTCAATAGTGTGAGGAATTACCAGGAACAACACATGGTTTGAATTCCATATTAAACTACAGGTCTCCTTTCCCGTGTTGGATAGCTGGTGTAGGTTAGGGATACGTAAGTTGCTGAAGTGGCGTCCGACTGAAAGACTTGCACTAGACCATTGAGCCACACAAAATTATTACTATTATTATTATTATTATTATTATTGTAATTAATGCACAAATAAACAAAACAGAGGGAGCATTTCATTTGTCGTATTAAGGACAATAATGAACAGAGAGAAATACGCACATAAAAAAAGCAAATAAGTAAATAAAAATAGAAGGATAAACATGAGAGACAAAAATAAAAAACAAATAACTAAAAGTGAAGTAAACAATAGTGAACAAGAGCACAAAAGAAACAGTAACAAAGATAATTGTGGGACAGTAAATAGTGACCAAGTTGGGAGGCAGAAGATAGGAAATTTGGGGAACAAGTAAGGTTGTAGCACTATAAGACATGTTGGTGAAAATTCCATACTCTGATCTGTACCACTGTTAAATGGAATATATGAATGGAAAAAAAACTGTGAATGACACATTTACAGGAATTCCCAGTGTATTCTGCAAACTCATTTCTATAACAAGCCTTTGTGTTCTGTCTATACATCCTCTTCCCCAATTCACCTGGTCATATTGGTATTTTTCTTCTTTCAGTTTTTTGTTTGGGAACTGGTGGCTGGTAGAAAGGCTGGAAGGATGACACAGTCTTATTGTACACACAAAAAACAGGTTTCACCATGTGTCTGGATCAAGTGAAGGATGGCTGAGATGATTAGTGAAAGTATAGAAGTTAAATCTCGCATCGCTCAAATCAAGGACCCATTGTCCTGGATAGGAGTAATAAGCCTATTTTGAAATAAAATCAGACAATAGGTGCCCTTGTCTAATCAATGTCTCCAGCAATTTAGAAACATTTCCACTTATTTCACAAGAGACACATCTCTACACCCCAGAAAGATATCAGAAAGATAAAAGAAGACACAATGACAAGTAAAACTGGAACACATACAGATACAACTTTTCATCAAACAATGCAATCAATAAAAATAAAACTACAGCAAATTAAGAACGGACTGCAGTCTTCAAACAGCACAGTAACACGCATCACAGAATACTGATGTATAGTACTATTGTCATAAGCAAAAGTAAGCTGTTATTTTTGGGCTTCCTTAGTGAGTAAAGGACCATGCATTTATTAAATATTTTAAAGTAACATGTAATATATTTATTGTTATTCAGCATAAATAATTTGTGATACCAAGCTCTGAATTAACAGATATTGGCATTTACTAAAATTCTTTGTGTGTACCCATCACCTTGAGGTAGTATAGACATCTCAGTCAATAAATCAACTGATATTATGCATAAAGTCTCAATTCACAAAAGCACACTAGTGCTATGTGAAGACATAAGTATGAACACTATCATGAATCAATAACATCCTCATAAACATCATTCCCAGTTATGCAGTGGCATGGCTGGTTAACAATGCAACATGAGTAACTAAAAATTCTGCATAAGCATCTCCTCATGTGTTTACAAATACAGACAGTGGTCATTGATGCATCTCACTTGAACAGTATGAGTGAAAGCTGGTTTGGAAAAGCTCATATAACTGCTGGCCTATGAAAGATTCCTTTCAAAATAAAATGGCTAAGATTTTTTGAATGTACTGTATTTTAAAAATTAATATGGGAGGAAATGTACTCAGAAAAAATATCAAGCTAAAGTCTGTAGAGTTTGCTACACTACTTAAACTGAATTTTGATCAGACATTTCCAGATGTACTCACAGCAGTAGGGCATTCGAATAACAAGCGGACATCACCACCTACTAGAAAGTTCTTCCAGACACTCATTTCCGTTAAAAAGAGCCACAGTGAGCCAGAATTCCTAGACTTTTATCACAATTACAAAAAGGTCTACTTAAGGGCAATTCTTTTTTGCAAACAAGTCTTCAATCATTGTTGTTCTTAATATACATAAGTGACTTAGAAATGTTAGGCATGGAGAAAAAATTCTCTTCGTAGCTGAGAAAAACATGTTAATTACAGATGAAGTGACAAAACTCCTGGTATAAAAAGCAAATAAAATCCTCAGTATTGTTTACAACTAAAACTGAAGATAAAATTAACACCATGAATTTCTGTCAAAGAGAGGAAATAATACATTAAATAAATATGATAATTCTTTAGATTGCATAATAAAACAATTTTTTTTAGGAAACACAATTATATATTGATACCTTCAGCTGCTGACGAGCATTGATATATATCAATGGGGACAGGTGAAAATGTGTGCCCTGACTGGGACTCAAACCCGGGATCTCCTGCTTATATGGCAGATGCTCTATCCATCTGAGCCACTGAGGTCACAGAGGATAGTGTGACTGCAGGGACTATCTTGCACACGTCTCCCACGAGACCCACATTCTCACCATGTATGTCCACAAACTACATTCGTAGTGCCCCTACCCAACACACTCATTACTCGTGGAAGACATTCTTGGCAAGTCCCGTAAGAGTTTGGGTAATATGTGTGCATCCGCACTGAAGAAGAAGGTCATGGCCAGTATTTCCAGAACTATATACTTATATGGATATGGTGTCTGTTCTTTCGGACATGTAATGAGTGTAATGGGCAGGGGCACTACGAATATAGTGTGTGGACATTAAGTTGGGAATGTGGGTCTCATGGGAGGCGTGCGTGAGATAGTCCCTGCAGTCGAGTTGCACTATCCTTTGTGTCCTCATTGGCTCAGATAGATAAAATGTCTGCTGTGTAAGCAGGAGATCTCGAGTTCAAGTCCTGGTCGGGGCACACATTTTCATCTGTACCCGTTGATATATATCAACGCCCGTCAGCAGCTGAAGGTAGTAATATATAATTCTAATTTCGTTCTAGACGGCTGCAGGCCATCAATGGTGTCTGTTCTTTCAGACATGACCGAAAGAACAGACACCATATCCACATAAAAAAAAAAAATTTGGAGTGAATATTGACTGTCAGCTGAAGTGGAATGAGTACACCAAGATACCATCAATAAGAATTTCACCAACTTGTTAAACTCTTACACTGCAAGACTTAAAGAGTCTTATCATCAGTTTACAACAACTGATAGTTACATACTATTCCTGTGTGCACTCCTCAGTCCTTAGCTACCATACATTTGGCACCATACGCAAAAAATCTGGCAACAATAATGAAACTACAAAAAAGGGCAGTAAGAATAGTAACTAAAATACAAAAATTGGCTCACTACAAAAATCTGTTTTAAGAGCTGGGGAATCTAACAGAATCATTTGAGTGTAACTGTCATTACATCATGAGTGTAACTGTCATTACATCATGCGTATTAATAGAAAAATAAGTAATTAGTATGCTAACAGCTCTGCTAACGATTAAGGAAAAAGAACCAAACTTGCATGTACTGGGGGGGATTCTATAGTATTTTCTACTAGGGAATCAACGGTGCGGTATACACTGCCCAAGTGCAGTATACACTGCCCAAGGAAATTAAACAGATAACTAAAATCAACAGTTTTAAAAATACTCTTAAAGCAATGTTGGGAAAATCTGAAAAAAAAAACAAAAAATGTCCCTGTCATTCCACAATATACTTCTGGATTATAGATCATCTTAGTGGAAAATTTTTCAAGGTTCTATGATGGAAAATGCTAATCTCCTTTCATCTTGCAATTAAACAATGTAACATTAGTTTTAATATAATCTAGAACTGTAAGTTACTATATACCAGTATGTTTGTTAAGTTTTAACTATGTTTTATTGTTGTGTTAAGCTGGTACGTCTAATATCATTTTAAATTAACTTGTGGATGACTGAACAGCTAACTGTTCACACTGAGGTAACATTACCTCAATGTGTGTTATTGTAAATTCACACCCCTATGTGGGCATGCCAATTAACAAACTGTCAGTCTGGATGAATGGTTACCACCAAACTATGGCCAAGAAACATCTGGACAACCCCACAGCTGAACATGCTGCCCAACATGATATGCTTCATCTCAATGACTGCTTCATAGCCTGTGCCATTTGGCTCCTTTCTACTGACACCAGCTAGTCTGAACTGCCCAGGTGGGAAGTCTCCCTACAACATACTCTTCATTCCCATAACCCCCCTGGACTCAACCTTCACTAACCCCTGTCCTCCCCTACCAATCCTCTTTGGTGCTCCCACTAAAGCACCACACATTACATCAAGGTGCCCATAGTCCCCCCACCCCCCCCCACCCCACCCCTTTCTCTACAACTCTCCATCTCGTATTATTGTGAGAATATCTTGACTGAACTAAATAATAAAAAGCTGTCCATAGTAAAATGAGTAGAATGCCAAGCGTATCAATTACTGATGCAGTTATACAAAAATGAAAAGCTATGTTGTAAAATGAAAACAAAATACAAGTGACTTTTCTGCCAATTAATAAAGAAACAAAAACTAGTTAATGATAATTTTCTTGGAAATTCTTAGAAGACAAATACAATGATATTTTTATTTTTCTATTTTTATATGTTGAATTAAAGGAGGAATCGCAACAAAGATAGCAGGAATTAAAATGTTTACTCAGGCTCAGATCTATTGCACATAATACTTTCTACAACAAAAGTCAAAATAAATGGGACAATACTCTCTGTGGAAATGTTATAAACAAAGAACAAAGCAGTATCAGCACCCAGCTCGGTGTACGTTGATATTATAGCTTCAAGTTGAACAAATATATTTCAAGGACGACGCAATACATGAAAGTCACAGATCAAGTAAACAGTGTAAGATATGTGTCACTTTAACAGTCAAATCATAACCGAGTCCGAGTCTATCGGCCGCTGGCTGGCTGGCCGCTTAGGTGGTGCTGCTGCTGCATGGCTGGCAGACAGTGCCACATGTAGAGGATGCGCGTAACTGCGCGGCGGCACTTTGAAAGATCGGCGAGTCACAACACTTTTTCCCCCTTTGAAGTTTTTGCTCAGGTCTTGATGGAGGTGGCCTGTAGATTGCTAACCTCCATAGGTGTTGTTTGACTGGCCCTAAAGTCTCAAGGAGTAGGCTTCCATTACGAACGGAAGTGTTTCCGATGATAATGGGTCGAGATGACAGGAGACATGGGGGTCAAATCTGCTGGGCCCCCGTGCACCAATCTGCCCGTTGCGGCAAGTCCGATTGTTATAACAGGAGACATGGGCGATGTGTCCGCGTCCGTAGGAGGAGGTGAGTAGAGTTGCTCCGACAGATGATGGCCATCTGGTTCCTGCATGGGCACGTCTCCTGTTGGCATCAGTTCTTGTGCTGGTACCGATATGATGGTGAGAGGACTGCGTTGTGAGTAATGAGAGATTCCAGGATCCTGAGTGTCAGGTAGAGCTGAAGGTGGTGTAGCGGCATCCGCAACAGGCGTTGCCAGCACACAAGGCTGAAGCTGGTCTGAATGACACACTGCAACACCCATGTCCATCTGGATTTCATACAGGCGTCGGCCACGGTGTCCTAAGATGCGGCCAGGATTCCATTTTGGCCGCCTGTCATATCCCCGTACCCATACATAGTCACCGGTGGTGAACCGGCCAAGCGAAGGCACCCGCGGCCGTGATGTGGAAGGCCGCAGAAGATGAAGTAGCATGCGGGGCTGTCGGCCACGTAAGAGCTCAGCCGGGCTGTCGCCCATGGGGGTGAAATGGTAAGAAGCCAGAAATTGGAGAAGCGCATCAGCAGCAGACGAAGTCAGGAGTTTCCTCATCTGAGCCTCAAATGTGTGGAGCAGTCGTTCAGCCTCACCGTTTGACTGTGGATAGAATGGAGGGGCCGTGACATGCATGACGCCATGACGAGCACAAAAATCCACAAAACTGAAAGAGGCAATTGTGGACCATTATCAGTGATAAGAGTAGAGTGAAGGCCTTCCAAAGAGAAAATGCGAGCTAGAGCATTGGTGGCTGCCGCAATGGTACGCGACGTGCAATGGACAATGAAAGGAAAGTTAGAGTAGGTGTCAATAACGAGAAGCCAATAAGTACCTAAAGAAGGTCCCACGAAGTCAGCATAAATACGCTCCCAGGGCTTCTCAGGCGAAGGCCATGGTGACAAAGATGACTTTGGGGTGGCTACCTGTGACGCACAAGGGCTGCAGGCAGCGACCATGTGTGCGATTTCAGAGTCGATGCCGGGTCAGTACACATGACGGCATGCCAGAGATTTTGTGCGAGAGACACCCCAGTGCCCTTGGTGAAGGAGGCACAAGACCGAAGCATGCAAAAGACGCAGATACCACAACACGCGGCGAAGCATTTTCGGTGGAAAGGAGGATAACACCATCCCTAGTAGTTCCGCAATGGATCAGAAGTCTTAGCAGACAGACGATCTGGCCAACCCTTCTGAATACAGTGTAAAACCCAGGAGAGGGTAGGGGCAGAGCCCGTAGCAGCCGCCAGCCGGTCCCCAGTGATGGGGAACCCGTCCACAACCCGCTGCTCGGCAACATCCAGGTGGAAACACAAAAGTTAGTCCCTATCAAATGCCAGATCAGGACCCATGGGAAGGCCAGACAGAGCATCAACATTCGCATGTTGAGCGATTGGCCAGAAATGAATCTCATAATTGAAACAAGACAAGTAAAGAGCCCAACACTGGAGGCGGTGTGCAGCCTTGTCCGGAAGTGACGTTGATGGATGAAACAAGGAAACAAGTGGTTTGTGATCTGTAACAAGATGAAATTTGGATCCATAGAGAAAAAACACCAAACTTATAAAGAGCATAAATAATGGCCAAAGCTTCTTTTTAAATTTGAGAATACTTTTGCTGGGCACCCGTCAGTGTTTTGGAGACATAAGCAATGGGTTGTTCAGAACCATCAGAAAAACGGTGGGCAAGGACTGCGCCAACCCCATATTGAGAGGCATCAGTGGCAAGAACAAGATGCTGGCCAGGTCGATAAGTAGCCAGGCACGGGGCCTGTTTCAGCAAAGTCTTCAATTTCTGGAAAGCCGCATCGCATGACGCGGGCCAGTGAAAAGGCACGTTTTTATGCAACAGGCGATGCAACGGCTGAGCCACCAAAGCAGCAGATGGTAAAAACCTGTGATAGTATACTATTTTCCCCAAGAAGGCCTGCAGTTCCTTAACAGATGTAGGGCGAGGAAGGGCGTCAATCGCAGCGACAGTTTGCTGAAGCGGACGAATACCATCCCGAGAAAGTTGAAACCCCAAGTACATGATAGATGCCTGAAAAAGTTGTGATTTCTGAAGATTACACTTAAGACCGGCAGTCTGTAAGACATGAAAAACTGTGCGGAGATTCTGAAGATGTTCTTCAGTGGTGGAGCCAGTGACAACAATGTCGTCCATGTAATTTATACACCCAGGGACAGTGAGCAATAATTGTTCCAAGAATCGCTGAAAGAGAGCAGCGGTGCTGACAACCCCAAATGGCAATCGTTGGTATTGATAGAGGCCGAAAGGCGTGTTAAGGACCGGAAACTGCCGGGAAGCAGTGTAGAGAGGAAGTTGATGATAAGCTTCTGATAGGTCAAGTTTAGAAAAATACTGGCCTCCCGCAAGTTTAGTGAACAATTCTTCAGGTCGAGGCATAGGGTAAGTGTCGATAAGGCATTGAGCATTTACAGTGGCTTTGAAATCACCACAGAGATGAGTATCACCATTTGGCTTAGCAACAACAATGGCAGGAGAGGACCACTCACTGGAAGTGACAGGAAGCAAGACACCTGAAGCAGTGAGACGATCCAGCTCCCATTTGACCTGATCACAAAGGGCCACAGGAATGAGCCGAGCCCGAAAAAACTTAGGCCAAGCAGTGGGTTTGAGAGTGATATGAGCTTCAAAGTCATTTGCATGGCCTAACCCAGGAGAAAAAAGGGACGAAAATGTCGTCGACAAGGAATCCAATTGAGCATAAGGAATAGCATCAGAGACGATACTGACAGAGTCATCTATCGAGAACCCGAAAACATGGAAGGCGTCGAAACCAAAAAGATTCTCCGCGTTACTATGGTCGACCACAAATATGGGAACAGTGCGAAGGACAGATTTGTAAGATACCTCAGCATCAAATTGTCCCAAGAGAGAAATCTTCTGTTTATTGGAAGTCCGTAATTGCCTAGTGACGGGTGACAGGATTGGAGAACCCAACTGAAGATACATCTGAGAATCGATGATAGTGGCAGCAGAACCAGTGTCCACCTGCATGCGAACGTCTCGACCAAGTATTTGGACAGTGAGGAATAACTTCCCTGAAAGGGAAGAAGTACAATTGACAGACAACACAGAATCAGAATCAGCACCATGTTCAGGAACATCATGTATGTGGTCGGATTTGCAAACAGATGAAACATGACTTTTTTTTCTGCATTTGTGACACACAGCCCAACGTTGTGGACAATCCTCTCTTGAATGTT
This sequence comes from Schistocerca nitens, assembly GCF_023898315.1. NCBI lineage: Eukaryota > Metazoa > Arthropoda > Insecta > Orthoptera > Acrididae > Schistocerca > Schistocerca nitens. The sequence continues at coordinate 246,883,668 of NC_064621.1, forward strand.
TCGTAAAACATCGCGGACATGAAGGAAGTTGCTGTGGGTTTTGCTGCAGTTTCTTAGAGGTTTGTGAACGGTTAGGCCGAGGCTGCACTTGGGAGCGTACTGCGGCCACGTCGGCTGGCGGGGACATGCCACATGCTTCGTCAACAGTGCACAAAGGTTGTATTTCCCCGATGTCACCCCATGCCTCTATTTGCGCTCCAGGGGCATGAGAAATTTCAAAAGACTGAGCAATGGATAGGACTTCATCTAGAGGCAGATTTGCCAACTGAAGGGCACGTTGCCTAACTTCTTTGTCGGGCGCTGACTGGATAATAGCATCTCGTACCATGGAATCGGCGTAGGATTCTTTGTGAACTTCAGTAACAAATTGACACTCTCTACTGAAGCCGTGAAGTTCAGCAGCCCAAGTGTGATAGGATTGATGTGGTTGTTTTTGACAATGATAAAAGGCAACACGAGAGGCTACCACATGCGTATGCTTTTGAAAATAGACGGACAGAAGTGAGCACATTTCAGCAAAGGACAAAGACGCAGGATCTTTCAAAGGAGCCAATTGCGACAACAACCGATACATTTGAGGTGAAATCCATGAAAGGAACAGAGACTTACATGTTTGGTCATCCGCGAAATGAAATGCCATGAAGTGCTGTCGAAGACGTTTTTCGTAATCAGACCAGTCTTCCACCGTCTCGTCATAAGGAGGAAAAGGAGGTAGAGAGAACGACGAGAGATGCCCCACATTTGATGCCACGATGAAATCACGAATCACATTTGTGAGAAGCGTTTGTGTTCTATTAGACCTTGCAATAGTTGCTCTAAAGTAGCCATGGAAACATGTGGGTCAACGATGAAAAAGATAAATTCACTACCTCGTCGCCAATTGTTATAGTTTCAAGTTGAACAAATATATTTCAAGGACGATGCAATACATGAAAGTCACAGATCAAGTAAACAGAATAAGATGTGTGTCACTTTAACAGTCAAATCATAACCGAGTCCGAGTCTAGCGGCCGCTGGCTGGCTGGCCGCTTAGGTGGCAATGCTGCTGCATGGCTGGCGGACTGCACCGCATGTAGAGGACGTGCGTAACTGTGCGGCGGCACTTTGAAAGATTGGCGAGTCACAACAGTTGAAAGTGTAGAACCTATATATACCTCACACAATTACTAATAATAGCACTTCTCCTACTTCAAGAGTGAATGGAAACTCTTTGCCTACAGTTTCTACAGGTGGTCAAGAAATCTAAAAGGTATTAATCTGTTTCACTAACAGTATCAGTTGCAGAAAGCACTGGAACCACAGTAAATTCAGCAAGACCAACAATGACAAAAAAAATTGAAGTAAAGAAAACAGGACAAATAACATTATAGTAATTTGTAATATCAGTATGGGACTTACCTGAAGTACATGAGTGTTACTAAGCAATGTAGCAACATGTTGATCAGATGGTAGCCCATGGGCTCCAATTGATGCAAGGCGTAGTTCCATCTAAATGTCAGAACACAGAGTGGCCTATATGACTTGTGACTCTGCTCCTGCAAATAGGAAACATGTCATTTATCAATCTCCATCTTAAAGGGGGGAGGGGGATGCGGGTGAGGGTGGATATTAAAGTAAGGTAGACTTAAACATTTAACTGTCACCAAATCATTAAACATGGAGCACTGGCTCTAGTGGACAAGAATGGCAAAGGAAATTTATCACAGACATGTTGAAGAAACCATTTCAGCATCCACATAAATAAACTGTAAGGAAACAATGGAAACCTAACTCATGGTGACCGGATGGATAAGTGGAAACTGCGACTCCACAATACATCTATACCTACATACACATTCTGCAAAACTACTTAAGTGCAGACAATGTGACATCTTACTTGGTGTAGGAAATGATATCCCATTCCAGACATACTGTGCACATTTCCTCTATTGAATGTATTTTGATCACAATTTCCACTCATATATAATGTGAGAGATGATGTAGACTGTGTCCAAATTCATTGGGAGACATACAAAATCTGTGGACCCAGTGAACAGAATGGAGCTTAAGCTGTCTGGGAGTATTTGCATAGGGCCAATAGAAACTACGAGGTCTGTTCAAAAAATTTGGAACATTTGTAATTTTGTGTTGTAGCGAGGCACCCCTGTGCAAGCCTGTGTTTAATATGTAACAGCTGGAAGTTTCATTGTTGTATACCTATTAGTTATTGTTCAGAGCTGTATTGAGTAGAATGCTGTGTCACACAGTTTGCAAATTTCGAGATAGCAGAGTTACAGGACCAATGGATCTGCATTAAATTTTGCATTAAACTCAAGAAAAACTTTACAGAGACACACCAAATGATGCAGAAATCCTACGACAGTAAGGAGTTGAGACTTACTTGGTGTTACAAATGGTTCACATGGTTTAAAAATGGCCAGACAGAAGTTAAAGATGACCCTTGTTCAGGACGCCCTTCAACGTCTACTGACGATGCTTATGTCAGGAACATCAATGAAATTGTGCATGCCAATTGAAGACTGACTGTCCAAGATGTTGCAGAAGAATGTAACATTTCATTTGGATCATGTTATTAAATTCTGATACAGTATCTTGGAATGCATTGTGTTGCTGTCAAGTTTGTCCCACAGCTCACAAGTCAAGATCAGAAAGACCTTCGCCTCGCAATCTCTGAAGAGCTTCTGGATCATGCAAATGAGAATGAGATGTTCCTTAAGAGAATCACAACTGGTAATAAGACATGGGTCTATGATTATGAAGTTGAGACCAAAGTTCAGTCTTCACAGTGGACGGGAAAGGTTCTCCAAGAGCAAAAAAAGCTCGTCAGGTCAGTCAAATGTCAAAGCAATGCTGATAGTTTCCTCTGACTTCCAAGGATTAGTTTATCATGAACTTGTGCCACAGCAACAAACTGTAATCAATGGTACTACTGGGATGTGTTGTAACATCAGTGAGAAAATGTGAGATGGAAACAGCCTGAAATGTGGTGAGACTGTTCATGGCTCTAGCACCATGATAACACAAATGCACATTCATCCCTGTTGGTGCATGACTATTGCACAAAAATCAAAATCGCTGTGTTACCTCATCCTCCATACTCTCCAGACCTTGGCCCTGTGGAATTTTTTTGTTTCCAAAGCTGAAAACCCCCTTTGAAAAGACAAAGATTTGCAATGATAGATGAGATACAAGAAGATTCACAGGCAGCTCTGTGCATGATCCAGCCAGATGCTTGCAGACAGTGTGGGGAGCAATTTATCAATTTGGAGGAGAATATTTTGAAGGAGACCATGCAGAATAAGTCAAAGGTAAGCATAGAAAAATTTTGTGGACAAAGTTCTAGAATTTTTTGAACAGACCTCGTATACTGTATTGTGTGTATTATTTTAGCAAGGTAGCAGCAGAACAGCAATTAAACTTATTTTTCAGGAACAGATGAAAGCAATTCTGATGGTTTTATGGAACCTTACATAATAGAAAATTTGCTGCAAAAATAAGCAATTTGTTGTCACAGACCACAGAATGTTACTCTGCTATAAAAAGAAGATAACAGTCATTACTCAGTTTCAGTAAAAAATACAAAGAAAAAGAGAGAACAGAGAAAGGGGTCAAGGAGAAGGGAGAGAGGAAAAAGACAATGGAAGGAGATATTTATGAAAATAATGACACTACTACCAGCACATAGAATTAGTATTGTACAAGCCAGTCAGTATGTACAACTTCAGTTGTCAGTCACACTGTGGACACCAAGAAATTAATAATTTTATTGCAGTTCTATCTTCCTAAGATTTTGAATTAACATCCAGTCATTGCAGTCACCTACAAGTGCTACTATATGCTTGCTGAATTGACAGACCAAATTCCAAGGTGCTGCATAGTCCAGCATACTTTGAATAACCAATCAAGAAGAGAGAAATCATGTGACTGCCTCCTGCATTCACCTATACAGAGATGCTTCTGAATCCCACTCTCTTAAGCTCTAGCTCTCCTCCTTGGCAGATGGCTTAGGCCATCTGTCCCTGCCTCAATTGTAACTTTAATCTTTCTCTGCCTCAGTTTCTTCCTACCATTCCACAGTCACACTGAAGTATCACCCTTCTTTTTAACACCTTTTAACTTCTGACAACCCACACCATTGGCCATGCAACTGGCACATGGGATATAATTCCTGGAGGTTCCTTTATAACCTCACTTCTTCCATGTCACCCACATTCCATTCAAGCCACCCCGTACAGTATTTTATACTTTACAGTTCTGAGATTACACTTGCAGTTTTGGGAACAGTATCCACAAGTAACAAATGATTTTTGAGGTGGTTGTGCATGTATTCTTATGTTTGAAGCAGTCCTATTCTCAGTGCTCACTGTGTACGTATGGTGTTCAACTTGCACCACTCCCCCTCCCCCCCTCCCCTTCCTCCTCCTCCTCCTCCTCCTCTCGTCCTTTCTCATCCAAACCCCATCATTGAGTTTTAGCAATAGTAACACAGTTTAATTTGTCAAATTCCTCTTGCTTAGACCATGGATTTATGCACCAATCTATAGGTAATGGATAACAGTGAGAAATCTGCTGTTGAAAATGAGCATATGCAAGAGACAGTAAATTAATGAACAATGCTTATATTAAGCACTAATTCACATCATCATCATAGGATAGCTTCACCACTGATGAAGGTTATACAGATTGATGAAATTATTTCATGATAAACACAGAAATAGGGGAACTTTTTTGATGAAGACACCACATATTTTTCCTAATATAAACCGCAAAATTATTTACTATAAAAAGTATGTCAACAAAGACACAATGTTATTTAGAGGTGATCATGAACAAATGGAATATATGTCGTGGCAAGATTCAACAGTACACATCTAAAACTAAATTTTACAGTGGAATACGAAGATGAGGGTGCTATAAACATTTTATATTTGCATATGTAGAAAGAATACAGTAGACATATTTTTGGAATCTTTAGGAAACCAACAACCACAGACTCAACTGTAAGTGTTAGTGTGAACCATCTACAAGAACAGAAAATGGCATTCTTCTGAGCTATGTTCCACTGAATTCTGAAATTGCCACTTACCAATCATGAGAAAACTAGGGAGGTGAACATTTTAAAGAAAATTGCCACAGCTAATGGTCATAGAATTGAAGAAACTGAATGCCTACAAAAAACCATGGAAACTAAAGTTAACCAAGATTTAGATACTAAAACCAATTTAAAATATGTAAGTATAACTTACATGGGAGGCATTATGGATAAACTCACAAGGTCCTCCACCTCCAAAAGAAAAAAGTTAAAATAAGCTTCAAAGCCAAAAGTTCATTGCGTTACATGCTTTCCCTTAGTGTTGGTGCATAGAAAGATCATCCAATTCAGGTATTTACAAAATCTCTTGTAATGAGTATAATGGTTTTTATATCGGACAACTGGGATGCAACTTTCTGACAATGTTTAAAAATACTGTAGAAGCATCTAAAGAAAACTTACCTTTGGTAATCACCTTATTAAAAATAAGCATACAACAAACCATAAAAGACACAGGGGATAATACTGGAATTTTACATATTGCTGCTAAGGTTTCACTGATGAACATGCTGGAGGAAATGGAAATCTACAGTCACATGAAAAGAAGAGTGAATAAGTTACTTAATGATGAAACTGAGCTGAGGGAAAAGCAATTACTAGAACTGTTCACAAAATGGATATAAGTTTGCCTCAGTTGCCTCATTTTATTGGATACACTTTTGATTTGCAATTTGTTGACTTTGTTGTTAAGCTTCCTCCCACCATGCCAACTTTTAACCTTTGACTATACTTGCAAAGTTTTATCAGTTTTTACTCTTCCTATGCTGGTTAGGCTGCTACTCTCTTTTGTTTTGCCCTCTCCTGAACTTGAGGGCAATATTACAGAAAGAGTAGAGGAAGTAGACAAAGATAAGATGGGAGATATGGGACAGTGAGAAGAAAAATTGACACAGCACTGAAATACCTGGAGTAGATGACATTATCTCACAATTACAGTGATCCTTTCGACAGCCAGCCATGGCAACGCTATTCCACCTGGTGTGCACGATATTTGAGATTGGTGAAGCACCTCCACAGACTTCAAGGAGAACATAATTTCAAAGAAAGCAGGTGCTTACAGGTCTCGATATGACCAAACTATCAGTTTAATAACTCATGCTTTCAAATCAGTGACACTAATTATTTACAGAATAATGGAAAAACTGATGGAGGCTGTCCTCAGGGAAGATCAGTTTGGGTACCAGGGAAATATAGGGAACACACAAGGCAACATTAATCCCAAAACTTCTCTTAGAAGATAGGTTAAGGAAAGGCAAAGCTATGTTTATATCAGTTACATGTTCAGAGAAAGGTTTGGACACTGTTGAGCAGAAAATACACTTTAAAATTCTGAAGGTAGCATGGATACAACACAGTGTGTGAGAGGTTAATTACAACACGTATAGAAATTAGACTGAAGTTTACAAGAGTTGGACATAAAAGGAGAGCAGTGGTTGAAAATGGAGGGAAACAGGGTTGCAGCTTTCCATAATGTTGAAATTATAATTAAATCAAGACCCTAAGCTGCTGACAGGTGTTGATATACATCAACAGGGACAGTTGAAAATGTGTGCCTCGACCGGGACTCGAATCTGGGATCTCCTGCTTACATGGCAGATGCTCTATCCATCTGCACCATCGAGGGCACAGAGGATAGTGCGACTACAGGGATTTATCCCTTGCACGCTCCCCAAGAGACCCACATTCCCAACTTAATGTGTGCAGATGCACACGCACTGCCCAAACTCTTACGGGACTCGGTAAGATTGTCTGCCGCAAGTAATGAGTGTAATGGGCAGGGGCACCACAAATGTAGTGTGTGGACATTAAGTATGTGCACTTCACCTTCATTTTGTTGCAAATGCTTCAGCAATTAACTACTAGGTTTTTAACACTACTATGGGGGGGGGGGGCATTCCTTTCAATCTTACACTAACACTTCTCAGTCTCCTACAGCTTCCATTATCTGCACTGGACGGAGAGATGCATAATTTACGAAGTTGAAACTAGTTTGTCACAGAACCTTCAAAGACTCTGGTTCAACCCTTCTACTCGATTCAGAACCAGGGCACCATGACCAGTTCTGGGGACAATGCTGCTAACTGTGAGCTCTGTTGAAACTTCATACATAAGGCTGGTCTTCTCAAGCCTCTTTGCCATTTGCTGGAATGATCCAAGAATGACCTCAGTGCCCAGATAACAGGCATCATTTGTTCAAATGTGTACCACAATCCGCAGTTAGTTGCACCCTGCTCCCCCACTGGCTGCTGGAGTAGCCTCTTCAACATGTTGAAAAAGGTATGTACACATATACACTGAGTACAGCTGGTGTTTGTTCTTGTCCCTTGCTGCCACTTCCCTAAGAGGTGCCATTATTCGCTGTACTTTTGAACAGCTGACAATTAATAGACATACTGCCACTAGTAATCTAGCTCTGTTAAACACGTAGATTAATGATATAGCTCCCATTAAGCTTCATCAGGGCAATGGTACATTCAGAATTCAAATAGAAAACAGCAAGGAGATTCTGCATCACACTATTATCAGTAGCACTAGATTAAGTTCCCACACCTTTAACAGTGAAATCAAAGAAGGGAAACATCTAAATGGAACACATCTCAACCATCTTCATTTTCCTGATGACACTGCAGTATTTGCCTCTACAGAAGATAAACTTCAACAACACTGTAAGAACTTAATACAGCAAGGCTGACAGTACATAGCAAAAATAACTGACAAGGACACTGAAATCACAAGGAAACTGAAATAATGTGTAATTAATACAATGAAAAGAAAATTGTATATATTAACAATGAAATCATATTATCAGATAATAAAGTTTTGTATTTTGTTAACTTTACGCTATATGACTGTAGACACAGGAACAGAAATAGATGAGCAAGAAAGCTCTGGAGAGCTTTTGGGAAAGGAAATAAAGTTTTCAAAATGAAGATTTCAGTTTCTCTGAAGCAGTTAGTTTTCTATCCACATACTACAGTTTTGCCTCATGACAGTGAGACACTTTTTTCAAATGAAAAAAAATAAAAAATAAAACTGAGGTTTTTCAAGCAAGAAACGAATTCTGGAAATCACAAGGAGAAACTTTTAGAAAAAAAAAAACATCCTTAATAATTTTTATGACAAACCATATTTTAAAGTTTTGTTTTCCAAACACCATATTTTACTTTGACATTCACCAAGAATTGAAACCTGAAATATGTTAAGAAAGATTGCACAAAAGAACACTAGCCGCTGTTACATTTAAGTCTTCTTGTAACCAGTGTCTGGAACAAAAGCTCAAGGTTGTGAAGGTGATCCTCTGGAGTTCCACCTATTAACAAATGTTATCAATGTATGCAGCACATTTGGGAAAATAATCTTGCTGACGATATTGCTCAAGGTAGACCAGAGTCTCATATTCCTTTGGGTTTATAAAAGTATGCCTGCCACAGAAGACAGTCTCGGGTCATTCACTGCAAATGCAAGAGCCTTTTATTTCCAGTAATTGTATACTTCATTTTATTAATGTTAACTTCCCTAATGATTTCATCACTTGTCATTCATAAAGTCACTACTTTAGCACATCTTGATAAAAATCTTATTTCTGATGTTTCTAACCTTCTCTTATCTCAGTGCCTAATGTCCATGTCTTACTCCCACATAACAGAGATTTAGAGATGTTGTGCATTCTGATTTTAAGATCTTTCATCATGTGTTTCCCAAAGTGCCTGTTAGTGCATCCATTTACTTTGTTGTATTTCTTCTACACCTGTCAGTCAATGTTATCAACTTTCTATATGATTGCGCAGACATGGGGACACTGAAATGGGAAAGTCCTTAATAGTCAATCAAGCTCTAGGATAATGATGTGACTTGTCAATTTTTTTTTACCTCTGCATAAATAATCTGTGGAAATGGCTTGGTACATACCAACAGAGAACAAAACTGAGGATAACAGATATATTACGACAATTTTGCTCGCAGATTATCAAGTACTACAGCAGATTCAGGAGACAACATGCAAAGGAAAGTAAGAACAAGTGTATAAAATATTACGGACTTATTGAAAACAAAGGCTATGCAAGGGAAATAGTTGTAGAGGACTAAAGTAATGGATAACCAGAAAATGATACAGCAAACACCTTCATTTAAGTACTGTATTTGTAATGCAGTACATCAAAGGAGCTGGTCTCCTAGTTTGTTACTACATGAAGCTCATGTGCTGACTAAAGACAGTTTTAAAAAGTGACTCAAGCAGTGGCTTATCCAAAGATGCCCATATAACTTGGATATAACATGAATATTAATAGAAGAAACAGTCTTGTACTAGAAATGAGTACAGTAATTGTAGCATATTGTAAAGTATCTGTAATTTATAATTGTAAAAATTTATACAATGCCCAGCATGTAAAATTCTGTGCTATGAGCAGATAATAAATAAATAAATCCCTTTTGAAGCAGTATCATAAACTTACCTTCAGTTAAACATTCCATATGGCCTTTATTAATATAAATGGTTATCTTTTCAAATCTCTCTAGCCCCTGCCATATTTCAGCATTTCATGGGTCAAATACTACAGGGCATTCCCAACTATGCTGCATACCTTGAAAATATTTGGTAATAGGTGGGACCCCAGAGGATCACCTTCAAAACCTTGAGCTTTTTTTCAAGACACTGGTTACAAGACAACTTAAATACAACATCCACAAGTTTTCTTTTGTGCAATCTTCCTTGGATATTTTGGGTTTAAATTCTTGGTAAATGAACTGGTACCAATGCAGGATCATGTTGCAGTGGTCAATAAAATGCAGTCCCCCATGAATGTCACAGCCTTGTAAGTGCATCTGGGTAAGATCCACTACTGTGGCTGATTCCATGCAAACCTAGTAAAGATCTCTTACCCACTGAAACAGCTATGCCATGGCACATGTTTTAAATGGTCATCTTGCTATCAACAGGGTTTCCACACTGTTTTTATAATGTACTCTGCAATGTCCTTCAGATATAGTATTTCATGTCAAGACAAGGCTGCGACAATAATCATAGTCTCTCCTTGTGCAGGAAGCACAGCAATTGTGCAAGTACAGGATGTACTCACGTAACGTGGGAAATCTGAGTTAGAGGCTCAGTCTGGCACAAATTTTCATTGTCACCAATACATTGTGCAGCTGCAATATGGTCACAATCGCAAATGTGAATGCATTTCCTTAAAAGACTGCCTTAATTGGGCATTGTATTTAATGATGTACACCCCTGGTTTGCCTCTGGCAGTAGCAACAAACACATCTCCTATAAATATCCTGGCAGCACTGAGTGTTCTATTGCATATGCATATATGCCCTCAGCAACACTATTCTCATATAGAGAGGGAGGCCCTTGCCATTATTTAAGCAGATCATAAATTTAACCAACATGAACTGGTGTCTTTCCTGATCAAAAATTCAGATCTCTATTCAGCTGTGTCCAACTTTCGCTTAATACTGCATGATGTTGTAACTGCCACATGCAAGAACCCACCTTGTTCACTCTGTACAATTTAGGTGGCCAGACACACCTCGTGGACCCAAATTTTGTGCCTATTAGTCACAGCAGCAATAAGTACGTCTAAATCAGGGAAAACTGTTGTGGATTTCAAATTGGGACCATTGCCATGTCCTGATTCCTCTTCCTCTAAGGCCCCAAGTGTTGTGCCAACTGCACACTGCCCAGTGGGACTTGTCCTGGATAAAAATTTTGGCATGACAACATATATTCTGACCAAAAGTGACTCTACCATCACCAACTTGGTCTGCCTGTTAGGCTCATCCAGCTGTACCTCCCTAGCAGTTCTCTACATGGCCAGACACTGGGGAATTGTGGGATTGTATCCGTTTAGATTTTGCAGCCTGTTTTTGGACTCCATGTGGTTGATGATCATTTACTGCTTTTCTTGTTTCTCTTTTGTGTTCTGCATGTCTCAGGTTACTACTGTTGCTACTATTGCAGGCTTGGAGAAAAAGTCTTTGCCCTTGAAGGCACCCCACGCGCTTTGGTTTCTGATAACAGGATGACTTTTATGTCCTATGACTTCAAATGATTTTGCATCCATAATGGGATTCAAGAACTTTGTACTGCACATTTGCACCCATCCTCCAACAGTCTTGTGTAAAGCTTTATCTGCACACTCAAAACCCAGCTCCAGAAGGAAATGATCTCAAACACTGCATCTAATGCTGTCTGTAGCTTCCTAGCAACTTTACAGGGCCATTCTGATCAAGGGCCACAGCCTGCGAAGCTGCTTCATGCTCACCCTCATCACAATGTTTTGGGTATACTGTGTGTTGTGCCGTGTGTTCATACAGTGTTGTTGCCACACATAAGATGTGGCCACCACCTTTTCGACCACTGTGTGCCAATGCTCCAGTGGCAGCAGTGTAGCTTACTTCAAAGTGTTCACAGTGGGGGCACCAGAAGAGATGCAGCAGTCGTACTGCTGGAGTCGACAGAGTCAATCAGGATGCAGCCCCATGTGATTAAGTCGTGGCTTTGCGGCCTGGTAGCACAGTCATCTGGTGAGCCTCCTGGAGTAAGGAGCAGGTCTCCTCTCAGTTGTGACACTGTTACTGTGATAGTGTTTATGAGAGATGAACTTTGGCTATGGACCAGGACATAAGCGATTACACTGAGTATGTTTAACCTCCATCCCCCCCATGAACCATGCACCTTGCTGTTGGTGGGGAGGCTTGCGTGCCTCAACGATACAGATAGCCATACCATAGGTGCAACCACAACGGAGGGGTATCTGTTGAGAGACCGGACAAAAGTGTGGTTCCTGAAGAGGGGCAGCAGCCTTTTCAGTAGTTGCAGGGGCAACAGTCTGGATGTTTGACTGATCTGGCCTTGTAACACTAACCAAAATGGCCTTACTATTCTGGTACTGCGAACGGCTGAAAGCAAGGGGAAACTACAGCCATAATTTTTACCGAGGGCAAGCAGCTTTACTGTATGATTAAATGATGATGGCGTCCTCTTGGGTAAAATATTCCGGAGGTAAAATAGTCCCCCATTCGGATCTCCGGGCGGGGACTACTCAAGAGGAAATTGTTATCAGGAGAAAGAAAACTGGCATTCTACGGATTGGAGTGTGGAATGTCAGATCCCTTAATCGAGCAGCTAGGTTAGAAAATTTAAAAAGGGAAATGGATAGGTTAAAATTAGATATAGTGGGAATTAGTGAAGTTCGGTGGCAGGAGGAACAAGACTTTTGGTCAGGTGAATACAGGGTTATAAATACAAAATCAAATAGGGGTAATGCAGGAGTAGGTTTAATAATGAATAAAAAAAAAATAGGAGTACAGGTAAGCTACTACAAACAGCAAAGTGAACGCATTATTGTGGCCAAGATAGACACGAAGCCCATGCCTACTACAGTAGTACAAGTTTATATGCCAACTAGCTCTGCAGATGGCGAAGAAATTGATGAAATGTATGATGAGATAAAAGAAATTATTCAGGTAGTGAAGGGAGACGAAAATTTAATAGTCATGGGTGACTGGAATTCAAGAGTAGGAAAAGGGAGAGAAGGAAACATAGTGGGTGAATATGGATTGGGGGAGAGAAATGAAAGAGAAAGCCGTCTGGTAGAATTTTGCACAGAGCATAACTTAATCATAGCTAACACTTGGTTTAAGAATCATGAAAGAAGGTTGTATACATGGATGAACCCTGGAGATACTAAAAGGTATCAGATAGATTATATAATGGTAAGACCGAGATTTAGGAACCAGGTTTTAAACTGTAAGACATTTCCAGGGGCAGATGTGGGCTCTGACCACAATCTATTGGTTATGAACTGTAGATTAAAACTGAAGAAACTGCAAAAAGGTGGGAATTTAAGGAGATGGGACTTGGGTAAACTGAAAGAACCAGAGGTTGTACAGAGTTTCAGGGAGAGAATAAGGGAACAATTGACAGGAATGGGGGAAAGAAATACAGTAGAAGAAGAATGGGTAGCTTTGAGGGATGAAATAGTGAAGGCAGCAGAGGATCAAATAGGTAAAAAGATGAGGGCTAGAAGAAACCCTTGGGTAACAGAAGAAATATTGAATTTAATTGATGAAAGGAGAAATTATAAAAATGCAGTAAATGAAGCAGGCAAAAAGGAATACAAACATCTCAAAAATGAGATCGACAGGTAGAGGACAAATGTAAGGATGTAGAAGCTTATCTCACTAGGGATAAGATAGATACTGCCTACAGGAAAATTAAAGAGACCTTTGCAGAAAGGAGAACCACTTGCATGAATATCAAGAGCTCAGATGGAAACCCAGTTCTAAGCAAAGAAGGGAAAGCAGAAAGGTGGAAGGAGTATATAGAGGGTCTATACAAGGGTGATGTACTTGAGGACAATATTATGGAAATGGAAGAGGATGTAGATGAAGATGAAATGGGATATATGATACTGCGTGAAGAGTTTGACAGAGCACTGAAAGACCTGAGTTGAAACAAGGCCCCCAGAGTAGACAACATTCCATTAGAACTACTGACAGCCTTGGGAGAGCCAGTCCTGACAAAACTCTACGATCTGGTGAGCAAGATGTATAAGACAGGTGAAATACTCTCAGACTTCAAGAAGAATATAATAATTCCAATGCCAAAGAAAGCAGGTGTTGACAGATGTGAAAATTACCATACTATCGGTTTAATAAGTAACAGTTGCAAAATACTAATGCAAATTCTTTACAGGCGAATGGAAAAACTGATAGAATCCGACCTCGGGGAAGATCAGTTTGGATTCCATAGAAATGTTGGAACACGTGAGGCAATACTGACCCTACGACTTATCTTAGAAGAAAGATTAAGGAATGGCAAACCCAAGTTTCTAGGATTTGTAGACTTAGAGAAAGCTTTTGACAATGTTGATTGGAATACTCTCTTTCAAATTCTGAAGGTGGCAGGGGTAAAACACAGGGAGCAAAAGGCTATTTACAATTTGTACAGAAAGCAGATGGCAGTTATAAGAGTCGAGGGACATGAAAGGGAAGCAGTGGTTGAGAAGGGAGTGAGACAGGGTTCTAGCCTATCCCCAATGTTATTCAATCTGTATATTGAGCAAGCAATAAAGGAAACAAACGAAAAGTAGGTATTAAAATCCATGGAGAAGAAATAAAAACTTTGAGGTTTGCCGATGACATTGTAATTGTGTCAGAGTCAGCAGAGGACTTGGAAAAGAAGTTGAACGGAATGGACAGTGTCTTGAAAGGAGGGTATAAGATGAACATCAACAAAAGCAAAACGACGATAATGGAATGTAGTCGAATTAAGTCGGGCAATGCTGACGGAATTAGATTAGGAAATGAGACACTTAAAGTAATAAAGGAGTTTTGCTATTTGGGGAGCAAAATAACTGAGGATGGTCGAAGTAGAGAGGATATAAAATGTAGACTGGCAATGGCAAGGAAAGCATTTCTGAAGAAGAGAAATTTGTTAACATCGAGTATAGATTTAAGTGTCAGGAAGTCATTTCTGAAAGTATTTGTATGGAGTGTAGCCATGTATGTAAGTGAAACGTGGACGATAAATAGTTTAGACAAGAAGAGAATAGAAGCTTTTGAAATGTGGTGCTACAGAAGAATGCTGAAGATTAGATGGGTAGATCACATAACTAATGAGTAGGTATTGAATAGAATTGAGGAGAAGAGGAGCTTGTGGCACAACTTGAGTAGAAGAAGGGATCAGTTGGTAGTACATGTTCTGAGACATCGAGGGATCACCAATTTAGTATTGGAGGGCAGTGTGGAGGGTAAAAATCATAGAGGGAGACCAAGAGATGAATACACTAAGCAGATTCAGAAGGATGTAGGCTGCAGTAGGTACTGGGAGATGAAGCAGCTTGCACAACATAGAGTGGCATGGAGAGCTGCGTCAAACCAGTCTCAGGACTGAAGACCACAACAACATGTTTCACCTGTTTTCACATTAAATCTTCTAAGCTGTAATCAATTACGACTTTCCATTTGGTAATTTGTAATTGGGCACAACACTATGCCCACTGCTGGTGCATGTCGTCATCAAGGTCTGGCCACTCCAGGTGGGCACCTTCATGTAAACTCATCAGTTCAGGCACCACCCAGCCTGGATCCTTTGGATGAACTCCACCAACCACAGATAGTTGTTGCATACAGTGGCCTCCACCCACAGACTTCTGTAGCACCACTGAGATATGCTTCTCCTCCACCATCCTTCTCAACAGCCACTCACTCACCCTCCTCTGGCAGACCTTCTAGTCCATGGCGACTTGATCTCCCATCATGTCTTGTCCTGCCTCAGCCCTGCATAGTGATGTGCATGGATACTGACGCCCATTTCCAGTGGCAATTCCTCCACAACATACACCATCTTTGTCTTCTCCCCTGGCAGTTGCGTTGCTTGGAAGTGGAAAGGGGGGTAGGAGGGGGGAGGGGGGGCAGAAATACTGTTGCCACCTGATGTTACCATGGAAACTGAATAGCTGGCTCATAATTACTATTGACTGTTCTGGTGTCACTACTCAGGTGGCACTGATCCTTAGGCATGGCCTCTGATGGGATCATGCCAAACTCTGGCATATAAGGTGCTTGGGCCTGCCTAAGCCAGTGTACATGCGAGCAGTAGACTGCACACCCCAAGCCTGTCACGTTGTCTACTGTGTTATTCCGGTGGACTATTTGCAATAGATGAAACTATCATATGACTTGGATTGGACTTCACTTGAGAATATGGACTTAAGATAGCTTGCACCGCTTTTAGAAGCACTGTGTTTAAATATCTTTTCTTGTGAATAAACTCTCTTGTATGTGGGTGTACTTCACCTTTTAGGAAAGTGATCAAATAAACAATATTTTGCAGAACATCAGGAAAGCTTTTATAACTAATAAAGAGATTGAATATTCTCAGAAGAGAGAATCTTCAAAAATGATTTTGCTACATGATCTTGTGAAATAAGTACTTTATTGACTTTTCTACTTTGACCCAAAAGATAATTCCCTATGGCAACATGGGGTGAAATAATCTAAAATACATTGTCATAATTTGTCAGCAGAACAGTACAATGCGATATTTGTTAGTTCAAAATATGCTAAATTGAGCTTATCTATCAGTTTATCAATGTGCTGACTCCATTTTAGATTTTTGTCATTTTGACATGAAGGTTTTACACTTGACTTTGTTAACTGTATTGCTGTTAAACCTTTAGAGGATATAGTGAGATTTATTGTATGATTAAGCACAGAATCATGTCAGAAATATTAAAAAGGAACAGTGACACTTGAAATGGCATATTACCATGTCTTGCCATGTGGGGTTGCTCAGGGAGATGGAGATTCACTCATTACTTATTTTGCTTTCAGTTTTCCAAATATTACTTCTGCACAAAAATTTCAGGAGAATCAAATAACCTATACTTGACAAGAAATTGCTGCTGATGTCAATATAAAGGACAATACAACACATATCCTATTGAGAACATTTCACAGAAGTATTTGCAGTGATGACAATCACAGTTAATTGCCAGAGAAAATATGATGGCCCTACTTCTTTTTGATGACTCATAAGTTTTATTGGTGGCTAAGTACATTTGTTTGTAGAACAGTACTTCTCAGCACAAGGTACAGATACAAGGATCAGCATTTCCATTGCAATGGGGTACACCATACCAATATTTTCCCATTAGAAATATATAATTGTACTTTCCATTTTTCTGAATGAAAATGAATGTTCAATAAATGAATCTGAATTTCACTGTCAATTTGCCAGACCTCTCTGTTAGGCTGCAGGCAGGCTTTCAAGAACATGAGTAGTATCTTGCTTAGAAAACATTTTGTACCTACATAATATTCATTTGGTTCACTGAATTGTTCCTCAAAGGTTCTGTGCATTTGCTGTCTCATTGCTGTTATACGTAAACTGAAGCTAACTCTCCTCAGGAAGTATAAACTTACCTTGTGTATAGGAGTGCCCCAGAAGTCATTGGAGAAGATGTTGCGGAGAGGAGTCTGAGGCCGAAGGTCGCGGTTATCCTTGATGGCACTGATGTCGTCGAAAACAAATCCGCATTGTAAACTGTTATAATAGCAGAGAAGGCATACAAGCAGCAGCACTGCTGATAGTGCATGCCTGACTGCCATCTTGCAATACTGCAAAATAAAACAAACAATGTATGAAGTCTGACTACTAATACATCTCTGCAAAGTGTAACTACCTGCACACCCACTGACTGTGGCAAATATTAACCAGCAATAACAGGTTTAATAGAAAAAGCTGATAAAAAGTATTTGAAACTCACAAACATCTGGAATGTGACTGTTGCAGTACTGAGAATTCTTAACATAAAAACAGTGACAATGAAGTTTGTTAAAAACCTTTCCTGATGTGTACAGTGTGATTACAGAAAATCCATTCACTGTGATAACAGTTGCATCAGGCTTATGGAGTGCACAATATGATCAGCTATGGGTATATGTATCTCTCACTATTATTTCTTTTTCTCAGTTTCTAAATGTGTTCTTACTTTCTTGAATTGATTGATTAAAATGGTGAAGACCACTTCTCTACATTCTTTACATAGCAAGAGCAAAGGTTGTTCCTAAAATGAAATGGGAAATTTTTCACTTAGAATGAACAGCATAACCTAAGGCTTTCCCGTGTCCGTCAGTTTTGCTTGTTATTCTGCAACATGTGTAATGCATATAATTTTCTTTGAATCATCACTAATCTAAGGCAGACACATAGATTTCTGACAAAGTGTGTGACCTGTCATATTATTCATATTGTGATATAACACAGTAACAATTATATTTAGATACATTTGCTATGTCACAGCAGTTTTCCTTCAATGATCATATCCAGTAACACTGAAAATTTGCCAACAGCCTTCGTAACATACTCACAGAATTGTGCCAATAAGGAAGTCTAAGTGTCTTACACAACATTAAAGGCATATTTCGCAACATGAGCTGCATACAAACATTCCAGTAACAGCATGACACAAAAAGAGCCAACAGTAAATCCTATATAAGTCTTACTGCTGGATGTGCTTGTGCCAAGCAGTCAACAGAGTATTTGTGTTTTAATTATGTTCCAGTGTAAGACAATTAGACTTCCTGAACCATGAGACTGACACAATTTTGTGAGGATGATACAAAGGCTGTTGGTGAATTTTTAGTGTTTCCTGATGATAATCGCTGAGTGAAACTGGTTGTGATGTAATAAATGTGCCTCACACAGCTGTGGTGGTTCTTATCAAAATTAACAAAAAACTGTCATGGAGCACAATATGATCAACATCAATAATAGATGAAATTATTAAATCTCCTCACTAAACTAATGGCACAGATCATATATGCTGTTGAAATAATTTTCTTTCCTAACAATTTTAGACACACTACTTTAACTTAAAGTCAACAGCAAACAACAGATAAAAAAGAAATTAGGAAAACAAGAGAGAGCTACTGAAAGAAAGGGGGCTGTAATTTATTTATTGATGGCATCAGCTGTGCCTGTATTGCTCATCTGATAAGAGAACTGCTTGCAGAAGGCAAGGTTATGGAGTTGAAGCCCAGTCTGGCACTCAGTTTGTTCTCGCTCATGTTCAATTTTTTCATTAGTTATACAGCACAAACCTATGTAGAATATAAAGCTTTGTGCAGCCCTATCCTCGTAAAAACATACTTATATCCTGTTTGCTTATGTATATTTTGGGGTACCTATTTTCATTATATTACAGTCACAAATATCATATCATTGTGGGATGATCCCTGGATGACTAAATAAATAAAGAAATTTCAAATATCTGCAACCAAAAAATAACTGAAGAAAAATTTAACAGCAATGACGCAGCATCGAGCAACATATGAAGAAGAGACAATTCTAGTGCCAAACTGTGCTTGGCAAACTGAAGAAATCTAGACAAATTGTTTGGTTCTTATTAACTAGCTGCTAAAAGGTGTAAATCAATGATTTAAGCAGACAAGCACCAAGATCAAAACCCGCTCTGGACAATTAGACATATTATAAACTATTTTTCAAAAAGTTACTTCGCAGAAGAAACAAAAAGCCACATTCCTGTTTATCAGCATAGATATTGCATAGGTAGAATGCCTCATTCAAAAATGAATACACCCACGAGTTTTAGTAGTAGTAGTACTGTTTGCAATACCATACCAAAAAGAAGTTGAAAGAGAACCTTGGCACCCACTCAGTTCTCTGTTAAACTGCTTGCCGAGCTTTGCACCATCTTTCATCTGCACCACTGTCTACCAAAATACAAACCAGTCAACTAACAGGTTAGAATCAACACCATAACATCTAGGTGACTTATTCCCTTGCCTCCCCTTGCCTCCAGAATAACATGACCTAGTCAATTACATAGGGACCTACAGTTAAATGTCAGATGCACGAGTGCCAACAATCACACATCCACATCCCCAGAATCCCCCTCACATACACACACAATATGCCTGAGCAGAAAGTCATGTACAGTACAAATGGCATCATTCAAATCAAACTTTTCAGTTTGATTTCTGCTTTGGTACAAGCATCTTACCCTGAAGGCCAGTAATAAGATCACGAGGCTTTTAAAACCATAAATTAAAAGGTATTAATTCAATTCCTTTCATTTCCTTTTCCATTCATTTTTTTGAGGATACTGTAGAGAAAGAAATATTTTATGTTCATTATATACCAATGGGGAAAACTGACAGTACAGTTCCAGATATTCTTTAAACAAACAGATGCACGCAGCACACACTACCAACAGTATTTCAAGGTGGTTTTCATGAGAGGGTCATTCATCTACTGTTATAAGGTACTTTCTGATGACAGAATAGTTTCTTCAGGCACTAACTATAGGCCTTTTTGTTGGTTCTGTGGAAAAATATCTGATGTACTGTTTATCTACCTACTAGAAGTCACACTTTTGTGAATAACAATCCAATAATTAATGATGCACATTGCATCAGGCAGATGCTCTTTATACAACTGATGAGGATTTTCAGAATTTACATTACGAATGAAAACACACATGACATTGATGTAATAGTTTACAATATTTATTATTTTATTTTACAAACGAGTGTTTGTGTATTACATTAGTACCTGGTACCCAGCAATGTATGATACATTCTACCAAGAACTGATGGAACACACAGTCAATGCAATTTTCAGAAATTCAACACTAATTGTTCAGTGAGTTCACATCGGCTAAGGTAGCCCAATAAAAGCAGCCACACATCATGAGAGGAAAAGAGCATTCAGGCTAAGTCTCTCCACACATACAGACTTCAATAGTCAGTTGCAGTACTGATGTCTAGCAACAGCATCTGAAATTGTCAGTTGATGCATTACCCACTCTTTACAAGGTTTCAACAATATTAGGAAAAGGGCAGATTCCTACTCACCGCAGAGATGACATGGTGAGTTGCAGACAGGCACAACAAAAGGCCTGTTACACATCATGCATTCAGCTAAAGCAAAAAACTGCCATCTTTATCAGCTAAGACCGGAATGCAACTGGCATGAGGTGTGCATCACATTTCCTCTCTCTCTCTCTCTCTCTCAGTGTGTGTGTGTGTGTGAGAGTGTGTGTGTGTGTGTGTTTTCTTTTTGCCTGTCTGCAACTCAGTGTGTCACCTTTGTGGTAGTAGCAATCTGACCTTTCCCTAACACTGTTGATATTCCAACATGGAGTTTCCACTGTTTTATAAAGTTCCAGTCTGGGTCTGTGCAAAGATGCTTCTCACAAACCAAATTTTTCAGACATCTTTCCATGGCCGCTTGTATTTCTCTAGTTTATTCTTGATTACAACCAAAATGCCACCTGCAACACTGTCTGAGAAACTGCATGAAATGTCATTTGATAATTGCTGCCTGCCTAATGGGATATTGGTTCCCATGCAACACCAGAGGTGATGCTTGCATTGTACGTGAAACAGCCTATACTATAGTTGTTGAGTGACAAATTATGTCACAGGAAGAGTGAGGGGAAGAGAGAAATGGTTTGAAAAGTCGCATGCTGAAGAAGTTACAGAGGGGAAACCTCAAAACCTGTGTAAAATTATCACATCTGAGGCACACAAATATGAATGATTATAAAAAAACTGTGCCTGGTGATATGATGTTTTCAGAATGACATCATTAGATAAAAAATGTAGTTAGAACCAAACATTATAATATTAAGATCAAAATGCTTTTTGTCCTTCTGAAAGCAGACTTCATATTGACTTCCTCTGGAGGAGCAGAGTAGCTTGTTACTGCCTCTGGGATGGCTCAAATATTGAATCTTGAGTAACATACTATCAGTGTTCCAAAACTTCAGTCTCTGTTATAACAGAGTACACACTCATATAACTATAACAATTGTGAACTTTTTTGCTGAGGAAAAAAAAAAGTTTGTGTACTCCATTATTCTGCTAAGCATCTAAACATATCTGTCTATGACTTTCAGCTCAGAAAGGAAGACAATGTTTCACATCAAAAATTTGAAAAATCTCTCACTCCCCTCCCCCCCCCCTCCCAACCAGTGTGTGTGTGTGTGTGTGTGTGTGTGTGTGTGTGTGTGTGTGTGTGTGAGAGAGAGAGAGAGAGAGAGAGAGAGAGAGAGAGAGATTTTATACGACAACAAATAGAAAGAAGCAATGCTTGTGAAATTTGTACAGTCAATGGTGAAAGCCTGTACATAATAACAAGGCTAATCCCATAGCCACAATCAGGGAAAATGCAGTAATATCTGGAGTGCTGAATCATCACTTTTTCAGTCCTCTGTCTCTTTCTTGAAGGTGCAGTGATTTATCACTAGCTATCTCTACAGTTTCATTCAGAAACAGAGTAAGTTTCAAATTGCCTTGGTGCAAATAAACCTGAAGAAATTAAGAGATTTCTGACAAGGCTGTTACAACTATATGCCCAAGGAAACTTAAGCAGAAATTGATATTTTTATATTTCGTGTAAAGATCGTAATGGCAAGACAAGTAAGAGATGAATGTACACAGAAGCAGCTAGCGATCTTTCCCTAACTAGAAGAAAACGAGAGCCTAATGATCATATGAAATGGTCTCTAATATGCATCAAATAATGTGTGTGTGTGTGGGGGGGGGGGGGGGGGGTGAGGGGAAAAATGCAGAATTCATCTGTAATGTTTCAAACTAAGTGGTCAGAAAAACCACAGGTTTAGCCGAGTGAAGCAGATATAGCATCAGCAAGATTGCAAGCAACTACCTAAACAGCGGGAAAACAAATCTCTAGATTTGAAATTTGATCATCTCAAAACTTTGAGAAATACATTATCTCTCTCTCCCCCTTAGAAAAAGAAAGAAGTATGTGCTTTATGGAACTCAGAAATACAGGCCCCCACTGTTTTAAGGAAATTATGTCAACTAAAAAAACTAACAAAATTATTTGTTGCACATCCTTAAGGCATTTTACAATCCAGTGAGCATCAGCTGTAAAATGTGTGATCAAATACAGAATGACTGCAACTTAAGACCATCTCTTTTTAATGGAACTACAGTGCGACGGCCACTAGTTGACCCTCTAAGGCCAGATTTTAAGCTATAATGAAAATAACATACCTCTCAACAGTTTCAGAAGCAGCTGTTACTTTTACTATTATACCATACAGCTTGCACCACACTTAACCCTATCACTTTATACAACCACAAATTCTGAAAGTAAAGCTGTATGTGTCTCCATGAAACATAGGTGACTTATACTCTAAATAATGAGAATGTTAAGTTAGTCTAAAAGTGCTGCAATGAAATGCTGCAAGTCTCAAAGCGAAATATTTATAGTCATGCAATAAATTATTACTTTTGCTTCCTTTGTACACCACTGAAGATGCCTAAAACAACTACAAGAAATATGTTTGGCAAAATAAAATTCGGCTTCAATAGACAGTAGGCCTCATGGCTGGGAGAGCCTGAAGGACAGGTTCAGCCACGTAATTGGAGTGTGGGTGGGGGTGCGGGGGGGGGGGGGGGGTTCAGTGTCATGTTTTTTGTGTTAGAGAACCCAATGCCAGAACACGGCCTATTTCTCTTGAAAAGCACCAAGGGCACTGCCGAGCTTAACATACTCGTACTCATTCGACAGACCTATCACCACCAACAGTGTCATATGCCCTCACTTCATGAGACACTGCAGAGATGTTTGGAATTTAATACAGGGCATTGCTACAAAGACTGGTAATAAAGAGTATACCACCACCTCTTCTCCCCATGCCAGCCAAGTACTGGCAGTGAAAATTTCACCCATTACCAGGATTCCAACTAGCTTACCTCTGCATGATAGATACTCTATCTACCAGATAAAAAGCGCAACATGAATAACTGACCATATGGTTACAACTAGGCCTATATAGAAGGAACACAGGTGTACCTGTAAGGGTTTCACCAAATAACAAAAGTATGGACTGGTTTCTATGAAATGAAACTGCATGTCAACACAAGGCCTTCTTCAATATTAAAATGAAGAATATTTCAAAAGTATTATTATTGGAAGGACGTATGTATATACAGAAAGCAATGTAAACATCAAGTTTTTCCAGGTTCTCTACACTTTTAAAAATGAATCCCCTATGAAAATAGCACAGTGCAGGATAAACAAATGGACAGTGGCAGATATAAGAAAGTGATTGAGCTTCTTAAATATTTTGGTTCCATTAAAAAAAACCATGTAGTTAGCTAGACTTTCTAAACTTTTGTTGAATTACAGAAGGATACAGTTTACCACGAAAATTCTGAAATTGTAAAATAATTCTGGAAACAACGGTAAAGCTCTCTGAAAGGTTACAAAACAGGGAAAAACAAACAAAAACATAACCTAATAATTGAAATAAATGGTTGTAGCTTTGTCATAAGTTGCAGTGACAAAAATTTATTTTTTATTTTTTCATGATGACTAGTTTTGGACACCTGTGTCCATTTCCAAATCATCTGTGCTGTAAGCGTGACAAATAGAGGTGACAAGTCACATACAGAAACTGCCCCTGCATCAATCAGAGTGGTACATGGCCGTCTTAACAACAACCAAGTTAAACCACACAGGCCAGACATTAGAGAGTTCTCTAATGTCTCTCCTATGTGATGTAACTTGCTGTTGTTAAGTACTTGCTTTGAGCACTGCAGGGGTAGTTTCTGTACGTGGGCTATTGCCTGTATTTGTCACACTTACAGCATGGGTGGTTTGAAAATGGACGCAGGTGTTGGAAACTAGTCAATAACATGAATTAAAAATATAATAGAGGGAAACATTCCACGTGGGAAAAATATATCTAAAAACAAAGATGATGTGACTTACTGCACGAAAGCGCTGGCAGGTCGATAGACGCACAAACAAACACACACACAAAATTCAAGCTTTCACAACAAACTGTTGCCTCATCAGGAAAGAGGGGAAGGAGAGGGAAAGATGAAAGGATGTGGGTTTTAAGGGAGAGGGTAAGGAGTCATTCCAATCCCGGGAGCGGAAAGACTTACCTTACTCGCACACACACACATATCCATCCACACATATACAGACACAAGCAGACATATTTAAAGACAAAGACTCTTTCTCTTTAAATATGTCTGCTTGTGTCTGTATATGTGTGTGGATGGATATGTGTGTGTGTGTGTGCGAGTGTATACCTGTCATTTTTTCCCCCTAAGGTAAGTCTTTCCGCTCCCGGGATTGGAATGACTCCTTACCCTCTCCCTTAAAACCCACATCCTTTCATCTTTCCCTCTCCTTCCCCTCTTTCCTGATGAGGCAACAGTTTGTTGCGAAAGCTTGAATTTTGTGTGTGTGTTTGTGTTTGTTTGTGTGTCTATCGACCTGCCAGCGCTTTCGTTTGGTAAGTCACATGAATTAAAAAAATAGATACTCTCAATGTAACTTATGATGAGGCTACAACCATTTATTTCAATTGCGAGACAAGTTGTAGACTAATTTTTCATGTGCAACATGCTGCAAGTTCATGCATAGCCTAATAATAACTTGCAGTTAGAAAGAAGTTTCATCAAAAATTTTCATAAGCAACTGTTCATTCTGGAAAACTTATGCAGCCAATACAAATACAATGATGCTATTCACCACACAGAACTAAGTTACAGAAACATTGCCTAAATTGATTTACATGTATTAAAATGGATTACGCAGGGGGATGTATGTTTGCTCAAGCATAACATTGGAATCCCTGGAGCAATTTCAGTTAAACTTGGTATACTTATGACTTTATAAGTGAAAAAATACCACAGGGTACTAACAGCATCCTGAAAACTTGTGGTGCGATAGGAAGGGGATGAACTGCCAAATAGTTTAATTCTTAAATATGCTGAACAGTTTCAACTACAACTGTATATCTACCAACTTAAAAAATAAAAATTGAATAATTTTTCCTGCTGTGTGGCATCATACAGTTTGTCTCTAATTCAGATAAACTTCAAGAATGACTGTCACAACTTCCTATAGCAAGACTGAAAATCTGTTACAATAAGACTGAAATAATGTGTCACTAACACAAGGAATTGCATAAATTAACAAATACATCACAAAATGTATTGAGTTTCTGCACTTAAAGCAGTCAAAACAAATGGATCGACAGTGAAACAAATAAAGAAATAAATAACTTAAACAGAATAACAAAAATGGTTTGGGGTGCTCTCAGCTAAATACACTGTTAGAATGAAGCTTCCAGCGTATATTATGTGTATAGTTTACAGTCAGTATTGCGCAGTTTTAAACTGAGGCAGGGAAAATCTTTAATACAAAAATCATTCAAAAACTGAGGGTTGCTCAGTGAGCAATGGAGACATTTAGGTTTGGAATAATAGGACAACATGAAAACAAACAGACAAATTAGGCGTTAGTCTACAGTGAAGAAGTAGTTAGGGCCATTAAGAAAATAAAATGGATGTGGCCAGGGCATATAATCTGCCAAATTAACTATAGATGGTTCAAACCAGTACCTTACTAGAGTATACAAAATGATCCAAGGCAATGACCTAATGAAACAGATGGCAGTAGAGAACATGCAGGCACAATGTGCAATTGCAATGCAAGGAGAAGCCAGGAGAAGGCCTCTTCCAGCAGTGGATGATAATGATGTCACAGACATATTTTTACACCTATCCTAAGATTTTGAAACTGTTGACCTAATTTTTCACAGGCATATTTTTACATCTATCCTAAGATTTTGAAACTGTTGACCTAATTTTTCAAATTAAATTATATCATTAAGAACAGGTGGCATAGCAAATGACTGGCTCTGACAATATCTGGAAAACAGGACAAGTGATTAGTGATAGTATAGGTCTCAAATTGACAAACATTTTCTGTGAAGTGCTTGTCAGTTCTAAAGAACAGTCTTGTCATTGATACATATCAATGACTTTCCACACAAAGCTATGCATGAGAAAACAAAACAGTTATTTTTGGCAATGAAAAGAAAATTGTAATCACAGATTTGAGGGGAAAAATGGCAGTGGAAGCAAATGAAACCCTCATACATTTAAAAGTCACCAATATATAATAAACCACAACAGCAAAAATTTCAGGAGAGTAAGCATAATTAATAGTGTCAAACTAAAACAAATTCTGCAGTAATTTAGGGATGAATGTTGACTATCTATCAATATAGATTGAGAATACACAGACAATAGCAAAGACAATATTACGAGCGCGTTAAGCCTCACAAGTCGGTTATCAGTGTGTAACAGCAAGTATTTCATAGTTAATTATGTACTGACTGCTATTAGAAATGGAACCATTTTGGAGATGAAATCTGCAATATGTGGACACAGTTTTAAAACTATAGAATAATATCATAAGACTAACCAAAAATAATAGGACCCATTGGAGAAATCTGTTCAAAGGATTGGTAATTCTAACAACCATCTGAGTATATCCACCTGTCCATTAGGTGCACAATATAAAAATATTAGTAATTACTACATTTCACTGCACATAATTTACACTTACTATAAGAAAAAAAAAAAAAAAGAAAACTGAAAGCTCAAACAAATATTTTCCACCACAGAATCTAAATCATAAAGTAAACTGCCAAAAGAGATTAGAGAGTTAACTAAAACCAATACATTTTCTAAAAAGAAAGTTAAATTATACTACAATAAAACATAGTGTGTGGTAAATGATTAATTGCTAACACAGTGAACGGTTAGGTACATAGTGCAAGATCTGGGAGATCTGAGTTTCTCCCGTTGTGTGAGGTTGTTGATTACGTTACCCGGCTGCATTCCCGTAAGTTTTTTGGATGAATAACTTTTAGCTGGCAAATCTAATATAACTGTGAAACTATCTGTGGATGAATGAACAATCAACTAATTACTGTATACTACAGTAGTCTTGAACAAACTGTGACAGAAGCCAGAACAACAGCGGACTGACGTAATAGGACATGCATTGATACTATGAAATAGTGCATTGATACTGACTAGGCTCTAGCCAAAATCTAGATTTGCCTACCAAAAAGTTGAAAGAAAAGGATGACTGGTTGCTGTGCTCTATCACTTGAAAGTCATATCACAGTGTTGAGTGCATTCACATTCCTAATGGAAGGTAACTTGACAAAAATTATTCATTTTAATGTTTAACATTACTGATATGAAGGCTGTGTGTTAATATACCACAAATAATCATACAGTTATAAGGAACCTCATTATTTTTTGCATGCTATTTCAAAAGAGCTCTGAAACGCACTGGAAACACAGTAGCCTAATAAAGAAAAGGATCAAGGTCATCAGAAAAGGTTGCAATTATTACATTTAATAACAATCATATTTATCAGAGAAACAGCCTCCACTGACATAAGAAGATGTCACACATATTGAAATGAACTATTTCAGATTTCACAGCAAATTCATGGGTGAAACAAATGACAAATTTTGGGTATGTGCCTACAGTTAACAGCTTTACACTACAAAATCATACAAAGGGCCTCAGTTGATTATTCACTTGTCCATCTCTAATGACCTCCATGTCAACAGGACATTAAACACCAATCTTCCTTTTGATTATCTGTGTTCCACTTTACTTCATTTACAATAATCAGCAACACATTTAGTGAAACTCGTGTGGGGGATATCACTCATTTTCCAATCAGAAGAGAGAAATTACAGTGATGGTAATTTCTGCAGTGGCACATATCAGAAGATTTTCTTTTCTCAATGAATGTTTTGAAAGAAACAGGAAATTAACACACCATTACATAGGTTATGTCGTTCCAAATATGAAGGTACACAAACTTACACCATGAAAGCAAAACTTACAATTTGTAATATTGCGAGCAGTTAATATTTTATAGATGACGTATGAAAACTTTTATGTTTTTTCAGATCCCAAACTGGGCTATGCTGTGAAATAAGCTATGATTTACTTGAAAAACGTTCAGTGACAAATTCTGACATTAGCTGCAAGAAGAGTTGAAATGGCAGAAAAGCTGATGCGGAATTATATGCTTTCTTCCGCTCTTTCAATAAATATTTACGCCTACATTACCAGTAATTAAACAGGGTTTCCAACAAGAACTAATGAATACTGACACTGGCAAGTACAAACGAATGTAAAAAGTTTGTTGTGGTGGCCGTTTTCGCAGCAATTATATCGAAATTACAGTAGTTCAAAAGAAAACCTCTTTCGCGTGCTGCACATCCAGTTTTTTTTTTTTTTTTATCTTGCGCACTAAGACATGTTTTGCTTTAGTTGCAAGGCATCTTCAGTGGGTGTCAGATCTACGTCTGATTCGTTATTTGTAAGCCAAACAGCTCTCTCTCATGTGGCAAATTGGTTGAAAGGTTACAGTTTTCCTTTTGGTCTGCGCACTTTTTCAAAAAGCGCTAAATTTTGGCAACAGTGACCAAACAGAACGTGTTTGCCACATGAGCGAAAGCTGTTTGGGTTACAAATAATGAATCAGACGCTGTTCTGACAACCACTTAAGATGCCTTGTAACTAAGACAAAACGCGTCTGGGTGCACGAGATAAATACAAAATAAATAAAAACCTAATGGGCACCATGCAAAATGTCGCTTTTCTTTTGAACTACTGTCATTTATAAACGAATGTATTAACAATGTTACGTACTCGTGCTCATTGACACATAGGTCGATCACTATAAGGCGCTGTTACGCGCTACACATCATAATGCGCGCATTGCATTTCACCGGTAGTTTACAGTGTTTAGAAACACGAAATGATTTTCTTCCTGTCGTACAACAGCGCAAACATATAAAAATGCAAATGCTGCACGTTGTAGAGAAGAGGCAAATTTCCATCTACTAGTACTTAAAATACAATTCGAAATTGACCGACTTTTCAAATAAGCTAATGAAGTTTGCCGCTTGTGAAAGTGAATCAAGTTAGTAAAAGAGTGCCACTGCTGAATATCGTTAACATTAAACACGATTTTCTGTGAAAAAGAAAGCTGGAAAACAATTTCTAAACAAGTTATGACAGGTCATTCTGTATGGATTTATTTTCTGTTTTTGGTCTGAAGCAATTAGCGTCTGCACACAACGTCAAAAACCATCTCTACTTCCAGCTGGACTGCTGTTTCCGTATAAAAGAAGGAAACAAACATTCATGAACGACAAGCAGACTAACCTACGTGCATCACAAATTATCAATATGGGCACATATGCTACAGTGAAATAAAGATTAGTATGCAAGAATCTATGCGTAATGTGTGTTCAGATCACATGAAAGTTGAAAATAAAACAATAAAAAAACCACTGGATTTTGGCGTTCAGTTCTATAAACCTAACAGTTATCATAAGTGTTAATTACGAATCAAGGTATTCGTCAATGAATTTCTGGTTCTTGAAAACATTTACGTCAAAATGGTTGGCTTAGAGAAGAAGCCACGCAGTACCGGTATCACAATTGTTTTGGAAGTTTTAATGGTCACAGTTTCTAAACTGAATACGCTATTGCTTGCACACTTTTAGATTCAAGCTAGGGCCAGAAGATTCCGTCCATCATGTTATTATAAGCATTCTGCGGGTTTATACAGTAAGCAAATATTTTTGAATTATAGTTGCATTTTAAAACGCTGTTGCGTGCAATGACGAGAGTCATCCTGTTTCTCATTTGCATCTTTGCCGCGTTGTTAACGGACTCATTGTATATCTATCATTGGCCTTCAGATGATAATAGTAGTTACGTATCATTTTGTGTGTAATATAAAGCCGGCTAACACTGACATACAGCATTTTGTTTATACTATTTGCCCACAGACGAACATCCAGACAGTTAAGGATGAAAAATATCACTAAACCTTTCTATTTCTATACCATTATTTCTCGTGATGTATGATCATAATTCTTAATCACATTCAGTGCTCGTCACGGCACAATAACAATTTTTATTTGTCTCTGCAGTATACCGTAATCATGTACGCTGCGCTAGTTCGCTCTCGACCAACTGCATCTCGCGGAGCATGTAAAATTGAACGTCGATAAACTTAGAGCATTAGTTTTCGTTGTATTATACAGTGCTTTGACGCGCAAAAACTTAAAAGTATATATGTACCTATCTCATCAATCCTTGCTGCATGTCATTCACCTTAGGATAGTGACATATCGTTGCACATACGCACTCACTTCCTTCGCCTTGGACGCCGACACCCCTGAAAACAGAAGTCACCAAAATCACACTTTCACTACAGTTTTAACAGAGATCAAGCAGCATTCCTTGAATCAATAAACCAGATTTAAAAGTACCGATGAATTAAGGCTCGGCGCGTAGGAGTATGGATGGCAGACGAACCACCCTATCTTGCCTCACCACCGACGTGAACCGGCTTATGTCGCAAAGGAAGAAGCCTTCCGTGCGGAACTGTGAGGCAAAAGTAAAGACGGGGCGTAAAAAAAATTGTCAGAAGTTTGCAGGCACTGGGAAAAGATGGTGGTGGCTGGGACCCGAAAGTGCAAATTCCGTTTTGATAACCCGAATTCAATGGATGAACGTACAAAAGTCACTTATTTGCGTGAGCTTTGTTATACGGAGGCTCAATACTCGTATTACTGCGCTTCGTTCGTTCGGTGGCCGCAGTCACGTATTAACGAGTGCAAAAGGCGGGGCTACCCGGAGCAGCGGTCCACTCCTCCCGTCTTCAGCTGCCATACTGCAAACTGAGCCTGGTCACGTGATGAGCCAGACACTCACTCTCCTCGCGCTTGTGCTGCCGCGCCGTGGTGGGGCGTAGCAACACTCCAGCAGCTCTGTTGGTGACGAGGCACGGGGGAGTGAGGTTGTATGAAGCCGGTGGGGAAAAGTACATAATTCGCAGATAATATTGCTGATCAGTATATTTTAAATTAACGTATCTTATGCATTCGTCGAGAAATAACCGAGGGTCAAATAATCGGGGAAAGTAGTATAGCCTTCTTTTGTGAAAACGTCAGGTAATAGGTAGTACCCATAAGAAAACTTACGAGAACGTAGAGACTAAGGGTATTTTGGTATATATGCCATAACAGATCGTTCTCGTTCACCTCCACCTAATAATCCTGATGAAGTTACTGAACGCAGAACAATAAAGTAATTATCGGTACCAGCCGGCCGAAGTGGCCGTGCGGTTAAAGGCGCTGCAGTCTGGAACCGCAGGACCGCGGCGGTCGCAGGTTCGAATCCTGCCTCGGGCATGGATGTTTGTGATGTCCTTAGGTTTAACTAGTTCTAAGTTCTAGGGGACTAATGACCTCAGCAGTTGAGTCCCATAGTGCTCAGAGCCATTTAATTATCGGTACCGCCGATTTAGACCTCTCTTCGTTATCCAAACAATACTCAATATCTCCTTTTTATATTTTAAAAAACTATTACTCGTCGTTTCCTGACACATACCAAGTAAATAAATGAGGGAGATGAAGATTAACGAACATCTGTGAGTTCCGTCGCGGATTCGTTTAGTCGTTCACGGGGTTTATCAATTGAGTAGCAATAGCACTCCACAAGAAGCACTGCGAATTATTGCAGAGGCTTCCGGTAAATTCTGAGAGCACGCGTTCCAAGAAAGACATGCAACGCGTCACTTCTTCCCTCACGCGACGCACGACGTGATTGTGAAGGAAAATCACATAGCCGGCCGCACTGACCGAGCGGTTCTAGGCGCTTCAGTATGGAACCGCGCGATCGCTACGGTCGCAGGTTCGAATCCTGCCTCGGGCATGGATGTGTGTGATGTCCTTAGGTTAGTTAGGTTTAAGTAGTTCTAAGTTCTAGGGGACTGATGACCCCAGATGTTAAGTCCCATAGTGCTCAGAGCCATTTGAACCATTTTTGAAAATCACATAAATTAGACAATTGTTTACCGACAGTCGTTTTCCCCAAGCATCCCATTTGTAATGGGCATGGGGTAGTGATGTGAATGGGGGGGGGGGGGATGTGATATAATACATACCCACCGTCAATTATCATAACATGATATGTTGGAAATGCTTGTAGTAAACTAAGTATTTATCTGCAGAGCGGCAGACGTTATTTGAAACAGACTTCGCTGCTAAACTGGTAGGCCCTAAAGGACGAAACAAACAGTGACATACTATCTCAGGACAATTGCCAAAACCTGATAAATTTTGTTCACGCTTTAACTCCATCAGCAGAGCAAAAATAGAGTCAATACAGGTAAAACCAAAACGAAAACCGAAACGCTTAACTTCATTTCCAAATGGCCCTTCGTAAATAAAAATCAATCATTTGCTGTATCGTGCCATTGAAAAAAATGAACAATCCATATTCCTGCTAGGTTTCATATGGGATTTGAAGGTCAGTTAACTCATCTCTTGATAACAATTTATCGTATATTTCTTGAGTATAAAATTGTTCGCAGGACTAGAAAATGTAGATTTGTCTCCGAGAATTACAGCATAACAGACACAAAGAACATTTTTATTTCGTAGTGTCATATCCATCGCACCACACGGCTGGGGTGATGCACTTGCATAATCGCACCTAGTCATTATCCACAGTATTTTGAAGTATATGCAAATAGTTTTAGATTGTTTGGAAAAAGTGTTAAGATTAAACATTAAAACATCTAGATTAGTTTTTAAAAAGATAAAAAAAGGCCTATTTCCGCAATTTGTCGAGAATAAATGATATGAACTGAATTCATAATTGTTAAGGGTGATAGTGGTGGGATATTTTAATGAGAATTATTTTTATGAGTATGGTGGGGGAGGAGAAATGAGTGAGAGGTGTGTGTGTGTGTGTGAGTGTGTGTGTGTGTGTGTCTGTGTGTGTTTATGTGTGCGCGCGTGCCCTCTGATAGAAGCACTGGAATGGGAATAACGAAGGAAAACAATGGCATGGTTGGTGTAACGCAGTGGTAGTTAACCTTTTTATACTTCTCACCCACTTTTATATCTCTGTTAGTAGTAAATTTTCTCACCACCTACCGGTTCCACAGCAATGGTTATTTATAAAGGAGGGAAGTCACTTCACTTCATAGTAATTACAAAGCAGAGTTGCAGCAAGTTAAGGCATATAATAAGAGTTGCTACCAAATATCTTACGTCAAACTTCCACTAAGTTTGACAAAACAAATCTTTATAAAGCAGTTTACAGTAGTTAAATCTATCTTTTTGTTAATATTTGGCATACATACAAGCATCAAGTCTTATGAAATCACATTTAGGAATTTATACACTATGTGATTAAAAGTATCCGGACGCCTGACTGAAAATGACTTACAAGTTCGTGAAGCCCTCCATAGGTACTGCAGGAACTCAGTATGCTGTTGGCCCACCCTTAGCCTTATTGACAGCTTCCACCCTCGCAGCCGGCAGGTGTGGTCGAGCGGTTCTAGGCGCTTCAGTCCGGAACCGCGCTTCTGCTACGGTCGCAGGTTCGAGTCCTGCCTCGGCCATGGATGTGTGTGATGTCCTTAGGTTAGTTAGGTATAAGTAGTTCTAAGTCTAGGGGACTGATGACCTCAGATGTTAAGTCCCATAGTGCTTAGAGCCATTTGAACCAACCTCGCAGGTATACGTTCAGTCAGGTGCTGGAAGGTTTCTTGGGGAATGGCAGCCCATTCTTCACAAAGTGCTGCACTGAGGAGAGGTATCGATGACGGCCGGCGAGGACTGGCACGAAGTCGGCATCCAAAACATCCCAAAGGTGTTCTATAAGATACAGGTCAGGACTCTGTACAGGCCAGTCCATTACAGGAATGTTATTGTCGTGTAACCACTCCGCCACAGACCATGCACTATGAACAGGCGCTCGATCGCGTTGAAAGATGCAATCGCCATCCCCGAATTGCTCTTCAACATTGAGAAGCAAGAAGGTGCTTAAAACATCAATGTAGGCCTGTGCTGTGATAGTGCCACGTAAAACAACAAGGGGTGCAAGCTTCCTCCATGAAAAACACGACCACCCCCTAACACCACCGCCTCCGAATTTTACTGGATGCACTACACACGCCAGTAGATGACGTTCACCGGGCATTTGCCATACCCACACCCTGCCGTCGGATCACCACATTGTGTACCGTGATTCGTCACTCCACACAACGTTTTTCCACTGTTAAATAGTTCAATGTTTACGCTCCTTACACCAAGCGATGCGTTATTTGGCATTTATCGGCTTAATGTGTGGCTTATGAGCAGCCGCTCGATTATGAAATCCAAGTTTCGCACCTTCCGTCTAACTGTCATTGTACTTGCAGTGGATCCTGATGAAGTTTGGACTTCCTGTGTGATGGTATGGATAGATGTCTGACTATTACACATTACGACACTCTTCAACCGTCAGCGGTCTCTGTCAGTCAACAGACGAGGTCGGGCTGTACGCCTTTGTGCTGTACGTGTCCATTAACGTTTCCATTTCACTATCACATCGGAAGCAGTGGACCAAGGATTGTTTAGGAGTGTGAAAATCTCGCATACAGCCGTATGACACAAGTGACACCCAATCACCTGAACACGTTCGAAGTCCGTGAGTTCCGCGGAGCGCCCCATTCTGCTCTCTCACGATGTCTAATGACTATTGAGGTCGCTTATATGTAGTACTTGGCCGTAGGTGGCAGCACAATGCACCTAATATGAAAAACGTGTTTTTGGGGATAACCGGATACTTTTGATCACATTGTGTATTATTAATGAGATCTCCGAGGCTGATGCTGAGAAACTAAAGACTAGCTCAATTTTTCTAAGGAACAAACGAAAGTCTCGTCTTCTGGAAATTTTAGGGGATTTCTTTCTTTGGTCATAACGTGATTAGCGGCGCTTAATTCTCATTCCTCAAGATATGCGCAAGTAGAAGTATAAACTAAATATCATTTTCACATATTTCGATATAAGACAAGCACTTCTTTATTTGGCCTTAGGTTTTCATATCCGCCACTATCGAATGTATGTTTACTTTCTTCAGCGTATCTAATTTCTAACTGCTCTTCTTGGTAGGTTTTATCAGTCTCTTCAATTGGTAAAAGGATTATTCATCAGTCGTACACATTCAGTTTCAAAATATCTTCAAATCTTTTTTGCATATCTAATTTAAGTTCGTTTAGGTGACCACTATTGAGTCAACTTCCTCTCGAGTTTTGTAGATGACAATTCAGGAAAGTTATAATATTCTCTGTGCAATAGATTATAACAAAGTAGTTGAGGCTTGTCAATAAATAGTAACACAATACTTTGGAAACTTGTAGGAGTTTTACTAGCTCGCTGAAGCTGCATATTAACATCGCAAGATCTCTACAAAATATCTGCCAAATAAAAAGAATTATACAGTATTTCACTGTTTTTAACTTTTAACAAAGACTGTCTCATTATTATTTTTAAAAAATTGTATGACACTGTGATATAATGCTACAAAACGAGCCAAAGACGTACCCTTTGACAGCCATCGATTTTTTTTTTTTTTTTTGTGAAGTGTGATTTCACGGTATTAAACGTAGATAATCCAGTTGTATCCGTAATGAGATATTTTGCGAGTAGCTTTTCTTCTCGTAATGAACTGTTATTATCAGAATAACGTACTTATGCTATTAGTGAAGCATTATTGTCTGCAATGGTCGACTCATCCGTCTGCAAGGAAAATGAAAAGTTCTAAAGAATACTTACAAGTTTTTCTCAGCATAAACTGCCAGTTCTTCAGTTGGTTGCTCTGCTGTGCAGTCGCTTAGCGGTCAAGTTTTTAAAATTTTGGACATGCATCATGCACTATCGTTGAAATAAAGGGTAGTATTACAATTTTTCAAGCATTGCAACTTTCATGACCTTTCGCAGTTAACTGTGAAATGAAATAAGTAGCAATTAATATATCTTCATTCGCTATCTGTTGTTTCTTAAATAATACAGCGATTATTGAACGATTTTGAATTTTTTAATACATTTCTTGAAAATATTCAACGGGCTTGTTCTTATCTTTTGCATATTTTGTAGCAAGATGTTCTTTCAATCAGCTATCATTGCCTACTGGATATTTTCTGACACAGCAAACGCATTGGAAGTTGTTTAATTGCAACAGGTTCTGCCAGATAGCCACGAATACATTTCTTTTTCTGAGACATGGGCTCACAGAATTTTGTTGAAGCACTGGACACGTGCTCTCACAAATCTTAACAGCCTACTGACTCGCTTTCGAATGGGCTCGAGATTTCCCGATATGCCACAGAGCTCGATACAGTATCGAATGCTGCTCGAACGATCATGTGGCATTTGACTCGCTGACGGACCTTGGAGTGATACGGCGCGAATGTAATCGATTGCGGAAAACCAAAAAATTGTCAACTGAACAAGCTATAGTTCTTCTTGAAATCTGAGAGTTTCGTGAAACACAGATGGAAATGGTAATGACTCCTACGGAAGCACGAACTCTTGTTGTACTCGAACTTATTTACAATAAGAGTTATCATACAGCACATATAAAGATACCGTATATAGACGTTTATAGAGATCTTGTATGTAAAGCTAACAGACAAAGATGAAGGTATTGTGCTTCTAAAACATTATTCGACTCTGAATCCAATAGAGTGCTTTATTTATTTATTGTAATTTAAAATGATTTACCAAGTGCAATGGAAATGAATATTTCGATCTCTGTTGTAAAGAAGTTACCAATTTTTAATCATCTTCACAATAAGGTATTAAATTCAAAGCAAACGAGGAAGAAAATTAATTAGGAACTAAAAGCCTAATAAAGATAAAAAATCACATATGTAAAAAATGATCAAATATCTGCAGACGTCACTAAATCGCAGGACGAGCTAAATATCGATAGAGAGTCTATACGAAGCTCAAGAATTAGAGTATTAGGCTGACGTGTGACCGTGATCATTCGTTTATTTATTAGTGCTGTGTTTACGTATAAGCTGCGCTCTATAAGATACTGCAGTACGCGTCCTACGGTTATTTTTATGACTCAAATCTATAATACAAAGATAATTCTAAAAAGAGATTATCTTGAAGATAGTACCAACGGAAACCGCTAGATCGTGTGGCGATCGAAAGCTCGAGTAAACTATTCCAATAGCTCGTGTCATTCCCAACCGCAGCACTATATACGGTAGTACTGACCTGCATGACGGCAAACAAAAGAGCCTGTGCCCTATACTGTCGTCTGTACATGTCCCTCCCACATTGTAGACTGGATTTGTGGTGTGGGCGGCGCCACCCACCGGCTCTGCTTGTCTGTTAGAGTTGGGTGGTGTGGGAGGAGATGGCGCGAGCTATTCTGGGACGAGGCTTTTTTATTTCCGGTTGCACTACAGTGCCATTTAGTTTCACTGATGCAATATCGAATAAAATTAAGAGTGGGCGACAGTGATGGAATATTGTCTGATGTTTAGTTTGCTACCGGGAATTTGATAAAAACCAGACGAAAATGTTTTTAAAGCCCCTTACCGCCTACAGCCCATCATGAAAGGTGGAACGCCCATTAGAGGGCGGTAAGGACCAGGGTGAATCCCGTTGGTATAATGGTTCCGGTATCTATAAGATATCCACAAGTTTACTTTTGGTATGGAGGAGGAGAGGTCGGCGCATTTTGTTTTGTTGTAGTGGTCTTCAGTCCGAAGACGGCTCTCCACGCTACACTAACCGGTGCAAGCATTTTCATCTCTGAATGACAGCTGCAACATACACCGATTTGAACCTGCTTACTATATTTATGTCTTAATCGCTCTCTAAAATATTTAACCCCCCCCCTCCCCACCCCCGCCACCACCAATTCAGTCCATTACCAAACTGACATTCCTTGGTGCCTCAGAATGTGGTCAACTTTTCCCTTCTTTTAGTGAGGTTATGTGATAATTTTTTTCCTAATTCTATTCAGTATCTCCTCATCAACTACTCATTCTATCTATCTTATCTCCAGCATTCTCCTGTAGTCAGTACAGCCGATATGATAGTCTTGAGAGATACATCAAGCATATTGGTACGTAAGATAATTCTCATTTATTGTTCCGTCTCAGTCACACATTTTTAATTGGATTACATTTTTCGATCACTCTGGATTATCTTAAGATCTAAAACGAAGTAAATTTAAATATTTATCGTCTAATATTTTACAATAAGTAGAAGAGAAAAGAATTGAACATAAATGTAGAATTTACGTAAGCAGTTGTGTCAGCAACCCGCCTTGTCTATTCAGAAGCATACATCAGAGTACTGTGCTTTGCAACTGAGGTCAGTTAGGGGAGATAGGGGGGAGTGGAAATTGAAGTGAGGTTGATTGGATAGATGGTAGGGATGTCATGAGTTTAACACAAGGTGTAGCGTCAAAATCACAGAACGTTTAATTGTGTAAATGCAACTACAGAATGAGAATTTTTAATATTATTTTGTAGCACCACTTTTCAAATGAGTATATTCTTTTCTAGTCTGAATCGCATATCATTCACGTTTCACTTCTGTACAAGGCATATTCCAGACAAATGCCTTCATAAAAGACTTCCTAATTCCTAAATTTTATATAAAATGTTAAAAAATTCCTGTTTTTCAGAAATGCATTTCTCGCTATAGGCAGCCTGCATTTTACACCTTCTCTACTTCGGCCATCACCAGTTACTTTGCCGGCCGCTGTGGGCGAACGGTTCTAGGCGCTTCAGTCCGGAACCGCGCTGCTGCTACGGTCGCAGTTTCGAATCCTGCCTCGGGCATGGATGTGTGTGATGTCCTTAGGTTAGTTAGGTTTAAGTAGTTCTAAGTACAGGCGACTGATGAACTCAGATGTTAATTATTTTACTGCCAAAATAACAAAACTCACGTACCACTTTAAGCGTCTCATATCCTATAATTTCCTCAGCATCGTCTGTTTTGTTTATGGTGGGAGTTACCGGCTGAATTTGCTAGAAATCAGTTGGGATCGTGTAGTGACTTTTTTGGTGTTTGCGTTCGAATTTAGTAGTCAGAGCTGAGATTTTTTAAATGAAAGTATTACTTACATAGTTATAGGATTTTTGATATTAACTGTGGGACGGTTTAGCCATATACTGCGGATAAAAGCGAGGCTGGTTTGCTGTTCAAAATGGCTCTGAGCACTATGGGACTCAACTGCTGTGGTCATAAGTCCCCTAGAACTTAGAACTAGTTAAACCTAACTAACCTAAGGACAGCACACAACACCCAGCCATCACGAGGCAGAGAAAATCCCTGACCCCGCCGGGAATCGAACCCGGGAACCCGGGCGTGGGTAGCGAGAACGCTACCGCACGACCACGAGATGCGGGCGGTTTGCTGTTATTTAAGAGTGTAGCAATCCAGAGAATTAATTCGGGTCTGCCAATAAACGCTTTCGAGTAAATTTGTAGGGAAATATTTCGCGTAATTTGTCTCGCTAATTGCGCATCGCTCAAATCGCTGATGTGAGTGGGATTTCTTCTGAGATCACTGACGCTCAGAGGACGAGACTGAAGGACCATTTCTGTGAGACACACGTCCAGTCTTTGAGGCTGTTGATAGTTTTAAAGGGAATAATAGAAGGCAATAATAGTAGACGCCTCCCCCCCCCCCCCCCCCCCCCATGAACCATGCACCTTGCCGTTGGTGGGGAGGCTTGCGTGCCTCAACGATACAGATAGCCGTACCGTAGGTGGAACCACAACGGAGGGGTATCTGTTGAGAGGCCAGACAAACGTGTGGTTCCTGAAGAGGGTCAGCAGCCTTTTCAGTAGTTGCAAGGGCAACAGTCTGGATGATTGACTGATCTGGCCTTGTAACAATAACCAAAACGGGCTTGCTGTGCTAGTACTGCGAACGGCTGAAAGCAAGGGAAAACTACAGCCGTAATTTTTCCCGAGGGCATGCAACTTTACTGTATGATTAAATGATGATGGCGTCCTCTTGGGTAAAATATTCCGGAGGTATAAAATAGTCCCCCATTCGGATCTCCGGGTGGGGACTACTCAGGAGGACGTCGTTATCAGGAGAAACAAAACTGGAGTTCTACGGATCGGGGCGTGGAATGTCAAATCCCTTAATCGGGCAGCTAGGTTAGAAAATTTAAAAAGGGAAATGGATAGGTTAAAGTTAGATATAGTGGGAATTAGTGAAGTTCGGTGGCAGGAGGAACAAGACTTCTGGTCAGGTGACTACAGGGTTATAAACACAAAATCAAATAGGGGTAAAGCAGGAGTAGGTTTAATAATGAATAGGAAAATAGGAATGCGGGTAAGCTACTACAAAATGCACAGTGAACGCATTATTGTGGCCAAGATAGATACGAAGCCCACACCTACTACAGTAGTACAAGTTTATATGCCAACTAGCTCTGCAGATGACGAAGAAATTGAAGAAATATATGATGAAATAAAAGAAATTCAGATAGTGAAGGGTGACGAAAATTTAATAGTCATGGGTGACTGGAATTCGGTAGTAGGAAAAGGGAGAGAAGGAAACGTAGTAGGTGAATATGGATTGGGGATTAAGAAATGAAAGAGGAAGCCGCCTGGTAGAATTTTGCACAGAGCACAACTTAATCATAGCTAACACTTGGTTCAAGAATCATAAAAGAAGGTTGTATACATGGAAGAAGCTTGGAGATACTGACAGGTTTCAGATAGATTATATAATGGTACGACAGAGATTTAGGAACCAGTTTTTAAATTGTAAGACATTTCCAGGGGCAGATGTGGACTCTGACCACAATCTATTGGTTATGACCTGTAGATTAAAACTGAAGAAACTGCAA
The DNA here is from genome assembly GCF_023898315.1 of Schistocerca nitens. Taxonomy (NCBI): domain Eukaryota; kingdom Metazoa; phylum Arthropoda; class Insecta; order Orthoptera; family Acrididae; genus Schistocerca; species Schistocerca nitens. The sequence continues at coordinate 246,924,881 of NC_064621.1, forward strand.
AAAAGGTGGGAATTTAAGGAGATGGGACCTGGATAAACTGAAAGAACCAGAGGTTGTACAGAGTTTCAGGGAGAGCATAAGGGAACAATTGACAGGAATGGGGGAAAGAAATACAGTAGAAGAAGAATGGGTAGCTTTGAGGGATGAAACAGTGAAGGCAGCAGAGGATCAAATAGGTAAAAAGATGAGGGCTAGAAGAAACCCAGAAGAAATATTGAATTCAATTGATGAAAGGAGAAAATATAAAAATGCAGTAAATGAAGCAGGCAAAAAGGAATACAAACGTCTCAAAAATTAGATCGACAGGAAGTGCAAAATGGCTAAGCAGGGATGGCTAGAGGACAAATGTAAGGATGTAGAGGCTTATCTCACTAGGGGTAAGATAGATACTGCCTACAGGAAAATTAAAGAGACCTTTGGAGATAAGAGAACCACTTGTATGAACATCAAAAGCTCAGATGGAAACCCAGTTATAAGCAAAGAAGGGAAAGCACAAAGGTGGAAAGAGTATATAGAGGGTCTATACAAGGGCGATGTACTTGAGGACAATATTTTGGAAATGGAAGAGGATGTAGATGAAGATGAAATGGGAGATACGCTACTGCGTGAAGAGTTTGACAGAGCACTGAAAGACCTGAGTCGAAACAAGGCGCTTGGAGTAGACAACATTCCATTGGAACTACTGACGGCCTTGGGAAAGCCAGTCCTGACAAAACTCTACCATCTGGTGAGCAAGATGTATGAGACAGGCGAAATACCCTCAGACTTCAAGAAGAATATAATAATTCCAATGCCGAAGAAAGCAGGTGCTGACAGATGTGAAAATTACCGAACTATCAGTTTAATAAGTCACAGCTGCAAAATGCTAACGCGAAATCTTTACAGACGAATGGAAAAGCTAGTAGAATCCGACCTCGGGGAAGATCAGTTTGGATTCCGTAGAAATGTTGGAACACGGGAGGCAATACTGACCCTAAGACGTATCTTAGAAGCTAGATTAAGGAAGGGCAAACCTACGTTTCTAGCATTTGTAGACTTAGAGAAAGCTTTTGACAATGTTGACTGGAATACTCTCTTTCAAATTCTGAAGGTGGCAGGGGTAAAATACAGGGAGCGAAAGGCTATTTACAATTTGTGCAGAAAACAGATGGCAGTTATAAGAGTCGAGGGACATGAAAGGGAAGCCGTGGTTGGGAAGGGAGTGAGACAGGGTTGTAGCCTCTCCCCGATGTTATTCAATCTGTATATTGAGCAAGCAGTGAAGGAAACAAAAGAAAAATTCGGAGTAGGTATTAAAATCCATGGAGAAGAAATAAAAACTTTGAGGATCGCCGATGACATTGTAATTCTGTCAGACACAACAAAGGACTTGGAAGAGCAGTTGAACGGAATGGATAGTGTCTTGAAAGGAGGATATAAGATGAACATCAACAAAAGCAAAACGAGGATAATGGAATGTAGTCGAATTAAGTCATGTGATGCTGAGGGAATTAGATTAGGAAATGAGACACTTAAAGTAGTAAAGGAGTTTTGCTATTTGGGGAGCAAAATAACTGATGATGGTCGAAGTAGAGAGGATATAAAATGTAGACTGGCAATGGCAAGGAAAGCGTTTCTGAAGAAGAGAAATTTGTTAACATCGAGTATAGATTAAAGTGTCAGGAAGTGAAACTTGGACGATAAATAGTTTGGACAAGAAGAGAATAGAAGCTTTCGAAATGTGGTGCTACGGAAGAATGCTGAAGATTAGATGGGTAGATCACATAACTAATGAGGAAGTATTGAATAGGATTGGGGAGAAGAGAAGTTTGTGGCACAACTCGACCAGAAGAAGGGATCGGTTGGTAGGACATGTTCCGAGGCATGAAGGGATTACCAGTTTAGCATTGGAGGGTAAAAATCGTAGAGGGAGACCAGAGATGAATGCACTAAGCAGATTCAGAAGGATGTAGGTTGCAGAAGGTACTGGGAGATGAAGAAGCTTGCACAGGATAGAGTAGCATGGAGAGCTGCATCAAACCAGTCTCAGGACGGAAGACCACAACAACAACAACAATAGAAGACGACTCAACAGTGAAGGCAACAGAGGGAAAGCTAGGCAAAAAGACAAGTTTTGTTAGAAGTGCTTCGCTTAGCACACGAGATACAGTATTTACTTGACAAAAGGAGAAAATATAAAAATGTAGCAAGTGAAACAAGCAAAAGAGAATAGTGACCTCTAAAAACTGAGACTGACAGAAAGTGCAACATGGCATAGCAGAGTGGCTAGAGGAGAAATGCAAAGCTGTAAACGCTTGCATGACTACAGAAAAGATTAATGTAGCCTACAGGAGAATTAATGAAACCATTGAAAAAACGAAAATTGCAGCTGCATGAATATCAAGACTTCAGATGGCTAGCCAGTACGAAGAAAAGAAGGGAAAGCTGAAATGTCTGCAGAGGAAGGCTATACAAGTTAGGTTTCTTTTTATGTTACATTCAGGTGTGTGATGCACATTAGGTGTTGATATTAGAGGAAAGTTCAAAGCTCTAAGCTCTATTGAACTTAACATCTGAGGTCATGAATCCCCTAGACTTAGAACTATTTAAACTTAACTAACCTAAGGACATCACACACATCCATGCCCGAGGCAGGATGCGAACCTGCGACCGTAGAAGCAGCGTGGTTACGGACTGAAGCCCCTAGAATCGCTCGGCCACAGCGGCCGGCTATTAGAGGAAAGCATTACTATCGAAATACAAGAAGAAGTAGATGAGATGGGAGAAGTAAGACTTCGAGAGGAATTTGGCAGTGCACTGAAAAAAAAAAAAAAAATGATGCACCACAGAATTCGTAAGACCTTGTGGAGAACCAACCACCACAAAACTGTTTCTCCTGATATGAAAGATACATGAGGCATACGAATTACTCTCAGACTTAAAGGAGAACGTAACTGAAGTATCCCGGTACTGAGGACTGATCGAAGACACTTTGAAAAGAATAATTTTATTAATAAAACAAACTCAGTTACAATGTCCTTAGATTAATATCCACATAAATATATACAACAGAAATTTCTCCTTGTGGTGTTGTCTACACGACGGAATCCTAGAGCTATGGTAGGAGGCGGTGTGAAGACCTGGGAAGGGACTGGGGCTGTAGCGGTGGCGTGTGACAGCTGACGTGTTGCTGGCGAAGTCCGGGACGAGCTGGACAGGGTGTGTCGGAGTGGAGCGCTGAGACGAAACTGCTGGTACTGCTGAACTGGGGGCGGTGAAACTGAACTGATGGTACTGGCGACTAACCTAGCACGGCCCGGCGGGGTGGCCTAAATAGTCGGGCGCGCACGGATATCCGCGTGGCGCTGCGAGGGCACACGACGTGGAGCAGCAAAACAGTGCCCTGTCGACAGCGTTCTCTGCTGCGACAGGCACGGTACCTGTCGGCGAGGTTATCGTCCCCAGACACTGTGGAGGTGACGTGTAACTGCGTGGTAAACAGCTCAGGCCATACAAGGTAAATACACCACTGGCCATTAAAATTGCTACACCAAGAAGAAATGCAGATGATAAATGGGTATTCATTGGACAAATATTTTATACTAGAACTGACATGTGATTACATTTTTACGCAATGTGGGTGCATAGATCCTGAGAAATCAGTGCCCAGAACAACCACCTCTGGCCGTAATAACGGCCTTGATACGCCTGGTCATTGAGTCAAACAGAGTTTGGATGGCGTGTACAGGTACAGCTGCCTATGCAGCTTCAACACGATACCACAGTTCATCAAGAGTAGTGACTGGCGTATTGTGACGAGCCAGTTGCTCGGCCACCATTGACCAGACGTTTCCAATTGGTGAGAGATCTGGAGAATGTGCTGGCCAGGGCAGCAGTCGAACATTTTCTGTATCCAGAAAGGCATGTACAGGACCTGCAACAAGCGGTCGTGCATTATCCTGCTGAAATGTAGGGTTTCGCAGGGATCGAATGAAGGGTAGAGCCACGGGTCGTAACACATCTGAAATGTAACATTCACTGTTCAAAGTGCCGTCAATATGAACAAGAGGTGACCGAGACGTGTAACCAATGGCACACCATACCAACACGCCGGGTGATATTCCAGTGTGGCGATGACGAATACACGCTTCCAATGTGCTTTGTTGCCAAACACGGATGCGACCATCAGGATGCTGTAAACAGAACCTGGATTCATCCGAAAAAATGTCATTCGTGCACCCAGGTTCATCGTTGAGTACACTATCGCAGGCGCTCTTGTCTGTAATACAGCGTCAAGGGTAACCGCAGCCATGGTCTCCGAGCTGATAGTCCCTGCTCCTGCAAACGTCGTCGAATTGTTCGTGCAGATGGTTGTTGTCTTGCAAACGTCCCCATCTGTTGACTCAGGGATCGAGACGTGGCTGCACGATCCGTTACAGCCATGCGGATAAGATGCCTATCTCGACTGCTAGTGATGCGCGGCCGTTGGGATCCAGCACGGCGTTCCGTATTACCCTCCTGAACTCACCGATTCCATATTCTGGTAACAGTCATTGGATCTCGACCAACGCGAGCAGCAATGTCTCGATACGATAAACCGCAATCGCGATAGGCTACAATCCGACCTTTATCAAAGTCGGCACGCATTTCTCCTCCTTACACGAGGTATCACAACAACTTTTTACCAGGCAACGCCGATCAACTTCTGTTTGTGTATGAAAAATCGGTTGGAAAGTTTCCTCATGTCAGCGCGTTGTAGGTGTCGCCACCGGCGCCAACCTTGTTTGAATGCTCTGAAAAGCTAATCATTTGCATATCACAGCATCTTCTTCCTGCCGGTTAAATTTCGCGTCTGTAGCACGTCATCTTCGTGGTGTAGCAATTTTAATGGCCTGTAGTGTATCTGTTTTGACGAGAGCCGTTTACGCCCATCCTCCTAATGGGGCGGCTGCCCATAAGGCCTACCTGGTTTGCGGGAGAACGACTACCAGGCGGATACCACAGTAATCATCCCAATCCCAAACAACATAGGTACTGACTGGTGTGAATATTAATGAACCATCAGTAATTAGTTGTAATTGTGTAATACCAACATGAATTATGCACGGAAAACTGGAAAAACTGGTAAACTGAATAGTGTCTTGAAAAGAGGATAGAAGATGAACATCAACGAAAGTGAAACAATCGTAATGAAGTGGAGTCGGATTGAATGATGCTGAGGGAATTAGATCAGCACATGAAACACTAAATGTAGTTGATGAGATCTGATATTCAGGCAGCAAAATATCTAACGACTGAAGAAGTGGAGACGACATAATATGCAAACAGGCAGTAGCAAATGGAACGGAATTTGGTGATACGAAATTACAGTGCCTGTGTTATTCCGAATTACGACGTAATGTTCCTTCGAACATACATGCATGTTCATCAGCTGTATCATACAAGGATGACAATTAAAATTTATACCGGACCGGGCCTCGAACTGGGATTTCCCGCACAACGCGAACGGTCGCCTTTACCAGTATATGCTCTTTTTCATGTGTCGCTGTTGAGTAGTGTATCTATATCCGATACAGTTGATTTCAATGAATTCGCAGTCTGCGAATCAATTTTGACATACAACCTAACAAGTAAGACACAAAAGAGAATGACACATTACGAAGCAGTTATCCGAATGCAACGGCAATCGGTAGATGTGATGTACATGTACAGACAAACAAATGATTACAGTTTCAGAAAAATGGATGATTTATTCAAGAGAAAGAGCTTCACAATTTGAGCAAGTCAATAATGAGTTGGGCCGGCCGGAGTGGCCGAGTGGTTCTAGGCGCTACTGTCTGGAACCGCGCGACCGGTACGGTCGCAGGTTCGAATCCTGCCTCGGGCATGGATGTGCGTGATGTCTTTAGGTTAGTTAGGTTTAAGTAGTTCTAAGTTCTAAGAGACTGATGACCTCAGAAGTTAAGTCCTGTAGTGCTCAGAGCCATTTGAGCCAATAATGCGTTGGCCCACCCCTGCCTCTTATGGAAGCAGTTATTTGGGTTGGCATTGATTCATAGGGTTGTTGGCTGTCCGCCAGAATGATATCTTGCCAAATTCTGCCCAATTGGCGCGTTAGATCGTCAAAATCCCAAACTGGTTGGAGGGCTTGCCCATAATGCTTCAACGTTCTCAACTGGGGAGAGAACCAATGTCCTTGCTGGCCGAGGTAGGGTTTGGCAATGAAGAAAACAAGCAGAAGAAACCCTTGCCGTGTGTCGGCGGGCATCATCTTGCTGAAATATAAGTCCAGAATGGTTTGGATGAGGGGCAACAAAGCAGGGCGTGGGGTATCGTAGACGTGCCACTCTGTTGTAAGAGCGCGGCCGATGACAACCAGAAGGGTCTTGCTATGAAATGAAATGGCACACCAGACCACTCTTGGTTGATGGTCCATATGGTTGGCGACAGTCAGGTTGGTATTCACTGCTGTCCGGCTTAGAATCTCATTGACTGCAGTAGAGGTGTCTTTAGTAATGAGTCCCGCATGTATCTGAGCCCCGATGTCCAGCGAAGAGGTGCCTGGGAACGCCCCCGACAGTGGTGGGATACCAACCTTAATGTTACCCGGCGTACGGCCCGACAACCAGGAGTGTTGGGCTGGAGTGCCATTTGTTTTCATAGACAGTTGTCATCCACGGCACTTTTGCGATACATAGACGACATTCTACGCTTTGTTTAGTTGCACTTCTTGGCAAGCCATCCTGGGTTTGTACTGGGTGATCAAAAAGTCAGTATATATTTGAAAACTGAATGAATCACGGAATAATGTAGATAGAGCGGTACAAATTGACACACATGCTTACCATGACATGGGGTTTTATTAGAACCAAAAAAATACAAAAGTTCAAAAAATGTCCGACAGATGGCGCTTCATCTGATCAGAATAGCAATAATTAGCATAACAAAGTAAGACAAAGCAAAGATGTTCTTTACAGCAAATGCTCAATATGTCCACCATCATTCCTCAGCAATAGCTGTAGTCGAGGAATAATGTTGTGAACAGCACTGTGAAGCATGTCCACATTTATGGTGAGGCATTGGCGTCGGATGTTGTCTTTCAGCATCCCTAGAGATGTCGGTCGATCACGATACACTTGCGACTTCAGGTATCCCCAAAGCCAATAATCGCACGGACTGAGGTCTGGGGACCTGGGAGGCCAAGCATGACGAAAGTGGCGGCTGAGCACACGGTCATCACAAAACGACGCGCGCAAGAGATCTTTCACTCGTCTAGCAACATGGGGTGGAGCGCCATTCTGCATAAACATAGTACGTTCCAGCAGATGTTCATCAGCCAGGCTGGGGATCACGCGATTCTGTAACATATCGGCGTACCTCTCACCCGTCACGGTAGCAGTTATAAAACCAGAATCACGCATTTCCTCGAAGAAAAAAGACCCGATAACGGTAGATGTGGTAAATCCAACCCATACCGCGACTTTCTCATCGTGCAATGGAGTTTCAACGACAGTTCTAGAATTTTCGGTAGCCCAGATTCTGCAGTTGTGGGCGTTGACAGACCCTCGGAGCGTGAAATGAGCTTCGTCGGTCCACAACATGTTACTCAACCAATCGTCATGTTCCGCCATCTTTTGAAACGCCCACACCGCAAATGCCCTCCGCTTCACTAAATCGCCAGGTAACAGTTCATGATGCCGATGGATTTTGTACGGATAGCATCGGAGGGTACGCCTAACTGCCAATCTAACAGTAGTGTATGGAATGCCGGTGCGACGTGTGACTGCACGAGCGCTGACTTCCCCGTGCATAGACGAACCCGCTGCAGTCTCCATTTTTTCCTGAACTGTCTCAGCACCATTACGCCTTGTGCTCGGTTGGCCACTACGGGGTCCATCGTCTAAACAACTCGTGGCTTCGAACTTCGAAATCATTCTCGCCACAGCTGCATTTGTCAACGGACCTTTACCCGTTCGAATTCCCTTCCTATGGCGATAGGATCGTAACGCTGAACTAGCACATTCCCCATTCTGATAATACAGCTTCACTAAAAGCGCCTTTTCAGGTAACGTCAACATGCTGCGACTGCTGGCGCATGTGATTCTCTCTCTCATTACAGCTCCTTTTATACACATTTGTCATGCGCAGTCACTGACGTTTTGCTGTCCAGGGCCATCTGTCGGACATTTTGTGAACTTCGTTTTTTTTTTGTTCTAATAAAACCCAATGTCACTCCAAGCATGTGTGTCAATTTTTATCTCTCTGTCTACATTCTTCCGTGGTTTATTAAGTTTTCAAATTTATACTCACTTTCTGATCACCCGGTATTTCAGCAAGATAATGTCTGTCCGCACACGGTGAGAGTGTCTATTTTTTGTCTTCGTGGCACATTCACACAATGCAACGCATTGTTGACATTTTAAATGAACAAACGGATTTAAAGCATAAACTTTACATACGCAATTTTTCTGAAATGGTTCAAACGGCTCTGAGCGCTATGGGACTTAACACCTGAGGTCATCAGTCCTCTAGAACTTAGAACTACTTAAACCTAACTAACCTAAGAATATCACACACATACATGCCCGAGGCAGGATTAGAACCTGCGACCGTAGCGATGTGACTGTAGCTGCCTGTTAGAGGTTGAGCCATGATTGAAGTACACAGCAGACAGAGAAATATCTGTGGGCATTTAATGTCCAAGTGACTCGAGAAAGTAAGTTGGTCCCCTCGATAGCAGCGCCACCGTTGCAGCCGCACATGCTGTCTATGATCGATGATGGTGGTTCCTGGTGGCCCATGCTAGCATTAAGCCTGTCAACAGACTGTTTGTAATCAGCACAGGATCCAAACCTGCGATGTGCTCATGTGGCGCCTAAACAGTCTCCGAAGGAAGGAGCCCCGCAGGCCAAGGGCGTGACGTTGTGCCGGAAATAGGAGTGATCGACGAACGGCCTGTAATGTGGGCTATTTTTTTTTTTCAAATTCTTATTGGTCGCGCAATGGAAATCCCTTTGAAAACCAAAACTTAAGACACAAAGAAATTACAGACACTGGCTGCGAGTGGACTTTGATTGAAATCAATGAGGAAAGTTGAAAATTTTTACCAGACCAGGATTCGAACCAGGGTTTCCTGCTTACTAGGTGGTTTCTCTGATCACTGTGCCATCCGAACTCACTGGTCAACGCAGCTGCAGGGACTGCCCTAGCAAGCCTCCCAACAGACCCAAATTCTCACCTTATCCACAGATACTATACATATAAACACATCAAAAAAAGTTTTGTATCACGCCAGTTCCCAGAACTCCTGAAGACAGACGTTGACAGAGGATATTGTATCACAGACACAGTCCCTTTGACTGTTCACAGATGTCACTAAACCCGCCCAAAGATGTAAACAATCATGCATGGGCAGCACCTATTAGACCGATGGGGTCCGACTGCCTATCAGTTCCAGTCATTCCACCAGGAAGGAGGTACACGACTCGTGTTGTCTGTAGTTCAACCATGCCTAGACGGTCAGTACCGCGGTTCAATCGTTTCCGCATTGTTACTTTGGACCAGGAAGGGCTCTCAACAAGAGACGCGTCCAGGCGTCTCGGAGTGAACCAAAGCGATGTTGTTTGCATATGGAGGAGACACAGAGAGACAGGAAACGTCGATGAAATGTCTCGCTCAGGCCGCCAAAGGGCTACTACTGCAGTGGATCACTGCTACCTACGGATTATGGCTCGGAGGTACCATGTCAGCAACGCCACCAAGTTGAACAATGTCTTTCGTGCAGCCACAGTACATCGTGTTACAACTCAGACTGTGCGCAATAGGCTGCATGATGCGCAACTTTACCCCCGACGTGCATGGCGAGGCCCATCTTTGCAACCACGTCACCATGCAGCGCGGCAAAGATGGGTCCAACAACATGCTGAATGGACCGCTCTGGATTGGCATCACGTTCTCTTCACCAATGAGTGTCGCATATGCCTTCAATCAGACAGTCGTCGGAGACGTATCTGGAGGCAACCTGGTCAGGCTGAACGCCTTAGAGACGCTGTCCAGCGAGTGCAGCAAGGTGGAAGTTCCGTGCAGTTTTCGGGTGGCATTATGTGGGGCCGACGTACGCCGCTGGTGGTCATGGAAGGCGCCGTAACGGCTGTACGATACATGAATGCCATCCTCCGTCTGATAGTGCAACCATATTGGCAGCATATTGGCGAGGCATTCGTCTTCATGCATGACAATTCGCGGCCTCATCGTCCACATCTTGTGAATGACTTACTTCAGCATAACGACATCGCTCGACTAGAGTGGCCAGCATGTTCTCCAGGCATGAACCCTATCGAACATGCCTGGGATGGATTGAAAAGGGCTGTTTAAGGACGACGTGACTCGGCAACCACTCTGATGGATCTACGCCGAAGCGCGGTCGAGGAGTGGGACAATCTGGACCAACAGTGCCTTGACGAACTTGTGGATGGTACGCCATGACGAATACAGGCATGCATCAATGGAAGAGTACGTGCTACTATGTATTAGATATACCGGTGTGTAGAGCATTCTGGACCACCGCCTTTGAAGGTCTCGCTGCATGGTGGCACAACATGCAATGTGTGGTTTTCATGAACAATAAAAAGAGCGAAAATGTTTCTGCTGATCTCTATTCCAATTTTCTGTACAGGTTCCGGAACTCTCGGAACCGAGGTGATGCAGCACTTTTTTTGATGTGTGTATAATTAAGGCGAGGACGGCAATGATCTCTTTATTGCGGATGCAAACCAGGCTCGAACTCTTATGGAAATCAGCGAAATATCGAGAGTAATCAGGATAATGGGCAAGGGGCACTAAATTAGTAGTGTGTGGATAAGTTGAGAATTTGGGTCTGACGGAAGGCATGCTAGCGTAGTCCGGGTGTCTCAGTGGTCAGAGCTTCTGCTTAGTAAGCAGGAGACTCAAGTTTGAATCCCGATTCGGCACAAATTTTCAACTTCCCCAATTGCTTTCAGTCAATACCCGCTCGTAGCCAATGTCCGTAATTACTATGTGTCTTAATTCATAGTGGTTGCTGGATCAAAATGGTGTTTGTTCTTTCGGACATTTGTGGCAGTAACAGAAAACGGGGGAAGCCATGGTGTTACACAAAGTAACCTCTGCTACATACTGTAAAGTGTTTTATTTACAACATTTAGCTAAACCTTCCAGCTACTCCACCGTATAGTTACCGCTCTGACTTAGATATTTATTGTAGCGTGGTACCAACTTTCCATTACCTTAGAAATAGTACGCAGCTGCCTGTGCTCTCTGTCAATTCCCTGCGTTGGTCTGCGACTCGCTGTCTGTCCAAAACGCTGCCTTCATCGCCAGTGAGCGAAGAGATAAAAATCAGAGGGAGCCAAGTCTGGGATGTATGGTTGGTGATCAAACACTTCCCACCGAAAACGCTGCAGGAGCGTCGTTCTTGCACTTGCAGTGTGCGGCTAAGCATTCTTATGAAGAACGAAACGCATGACAGTTACATTATGTGGGCTACTCAGCAAGCACTTCACACTGGGTGGGAGACTATTGTTCTACTTATCTTTACGTGCTCATTGAGTGCTCAGGACTGAAAACTGCGATGTGACGCGATCGACGGTCATACTGTACGAAGCTGTACTGGAATTTCACTGTGGCTTTAATTTCGCGATCGGTGGGAGGCTAAAAAAAAGTGCCCTCGCTTTGAGTACTAAAGTTCCAAGAGCGTACACTCCTAGACGAATCAAGCAGTCCATTGGTTCCTCTTATGTCTACTTCGTGAAAAGACCATGAAGATAAAATTAGAGAGATTCGCGGCCACACGGGGGCTTACCTACAGATGTTCTTCGCCGGAACCATTTGTGGCAGTAACAGAAAACGGGGGAAGCCATGGTGTTACACAAAGTAACCTTTGCCACATACTGTAAAGTGACATGAAGAGTATAGATGGAGATGCAGATACGGTAGTAACCTGATACTGTGATGGAGTAGCAACAAAGAATAATATTTTGGCCGGCCGGAGTGACCGAGCGGTTGTAGGCGCTACAGTCTGGAACCGCGCAACCGCTACGGTCGCAGGTTCGAATCCTGCCTCGGGCATGGATGTGTGTGATGTCCTTAGGTTAGTTAGGTTTAAGTAGCTATAAGTTCTAGGGGACTGATGACCTCAGATGTTAAGTCCCATAGTGCTGAGAGCCATTTGAACCAATAATGCTTTGCTAGTAGAAATGACACTCTATTAAATCTAATTTCTGCATTGCTTTGATGGGACCTACCAACTGCCATAGCAGATCGAAGCAAAACTTTGATGCCAAATTTACTGAATGGAGCGTCAGAGGCTCTGAATCGTTAAAACTTTACTGTCTTCGATAAGATTTCAAGCAAATTGTAGCAGAAAGAGCGTTTACGATCCAATACATTTTCTTTTTAGGAAGTTTTTCCTTAACCGCCAACTGTAAACTGACAGCTTCCTCAGTACTGCAGCGATGAAGTATATTTACTAGGCATCGCGGTTATTTATTATTTACTGTCAGTAATATTTTGAAAATTCGATAAACATTCGGTACCTAGTGAACTATAAGCTATTTTGTGAGAAACTGTGTTACCTTTCAGGCCTTGTTGGATGCTAGGTAACAACTTGAAAACACAAGTGCAAAGTTTTTATGAAATCCATAACGAATGGTTCCTGGATAACTCAACTCTATCATCCTTATGGATCGTGTAAATTTCTGCTACTAGAGGCAGAAAATATCTGTTACAATATAAATAATTATGACTGTAGGACCTAACCAGTTGATATCTTCTATATCACAACCTATTGAATTTTGTAATATACTCTAAGGTCACACTGAAATTATACTGGAATCTTTCATTTACTAAACCTGTCAATTCATTTACCACATCACCTCCTGCTCTTTTTAAATGATTACAAATTTCCATTTCTCCTAGAATTTTCGTAGCCTGGCCTTTATTTATTCCGTGCATTATTTACGTAGCTGTTGACGACTTGTTCCTTTTTATGTGACTACCCAGATACACGGAAGTTAAAATTCCTTTAATACAACGACATCTTAACCTAAGAATATGAAAACCCACTAGGTGACCTCACCAATTATTACTTCACCTTACGCTCATTTACACCTTATCCATAGTAACCAGCTCCATTTACCGTTTCCCTGAACCTGTTATTGCACTAGCATGAGCTGACTCCCCATTTCTACCCAAAACCACTTTAGAAGCATCACCCGACGGCAGCAACATTAGCTGTGGCACACAGGTCTTATCTTCGTAAAAAGTTACTACGTCTGTCACATCTGCGCCTGCCACAGTCTCACAAACCTCCATTGCACCTGCGCCATCAGTACTATTTCATCAACCAGACTATTCCCCATGTAAGACACCCTGTTGTAACTACCCCAATCTACTAATCAATAAACTGCCGCAAAACTTTTACCCAAAAACAGTTCTCGGAAAAAATAGAATACTGGCATACCAAACACCCCCTCCCCCCATATATATCCTCTGAAATCGGCTGACTCCGACCCAATGAACTTTGTCCTGATTTCATCCCAAAATCCTATTCTATCCTATTCCATTGTCCTATTGTGCTCCAGTCAAAAACACCTTGAAGAAATAAAGTATCTCCTTAATCTCAGCGTCACTCACTTCATGTATATCACGCATTCTTGTAAACTTCAGGCAACCATCAGAACCGATGCAACCTACTAATCATTGCCGTGTTCGAAGGGTAGACACAGACAAAGCAGTTGAGGAAATTTTACAGGGACTTAATATGTGATCTGTCTGTAATAACTGTAGTCCCAGATCACTTGTCAATGTTTATAATCTCCATCAAGTATTACATTGAAACGTCCCCTTTGACACACAATATTTTTTTAGCGCAACGCAATCTGACTTTCAAAAATCCCTACAAAAGAATGTCCCTGACTAACATTAACCTATACCTTTCACAAATCACTTACGTCACAAAAATCTTCGTTACTCGAACTGCTGCAATACAGCGAGCGCCACTACTGCCAGCTAAATAAAAGATTCAGCTACTGAAGGCACTAACTACTGATAGGCATAGTTAGCAAATGAAAGATTTTGATAGAGAACAAACAATGTATTTACCTTAATAGTGTTCAAAAGTCATAATATATATAGCAGTTCATGACATCCATTCTTACAAATGTACTGTTTCTGATGGACACACGTCCAGATTATCCGCTCTCAAAAATGCGCCATCTCACTTCCCCACATCCACCACTGCTGGCGGCTCACCTCCAACTGCGCAACGCTACGCGCTGTTAACATCCAGCTGCCCAACACTACAATAGCGAACAACAATGCAAACCAGCCACAGACTGCACACAGCACAGCCAGTGATTTTCATACAGAGCGCTACGTGGCGTTACCAATATAAAAACTTACATAGCCCCCATGCTCCCCACAAAAAATTTTACAAATTGTTTTGGGCAGTGGCCAATACAGATTTGAAAAAATTTTTCATAATTACAATAACAAAGAAATCAAATGAACACACTTATTAATACAATGTTGGTCAAAAGCTAAAATTTTCTCACAGTCCATAAAGACAGTCCTGATCGTTCATCACAGTTAAATTGCAGTGTTTTTTTTTTCTCAAAGCCTGAGCAGTAAAAGAAAATGCATACGGAAGTAGTGGATTTCCATGCAGTCTTGAAGAAGTGGTGTTGTCCTTCCAACAGAAAGACAGTGCTGACTCTTGACATGCAGACAGGTAATGGGCCACAACAGAGCAAACCAACAGCAGAGTCAGTCGAAGTTTTGAAGAATATTGGTAGGTAGGTCATCACAGAGCAGACCCACTGTAGTCCTGGTAGAGATTATGGTATTGGTGGGCCACCAGAGGTGCAGACCCACTGCAGTCCTTGTAGAAATAATGGTATTGGTGGGCTATCAAAAATGCAGACCCACTGTAGTCCTTGTAGAGATAATGGTAGTGGTGGGCCATCAAAGATGCAGACCCATTGTAGTCTTTGTAGAGACGGCCAGCAGCCATCTGTTGCGACTGTGCAGGTGCACAATCACCATCGAAGAGCTTTGCGGAGAATATAGCAAGTCCATAAACCACCACTTGTGCACTCACAAAGTTTGAGGTCCTTAGAACCAGCAATGCTGTTAACCAGTCCCTTGCTGAATTATCAACACACGTGCAAACACTAACAGTCCCTACTTCTCACATATTGTCCATGTACAATGACCAACAGAAAAGTGTGCAGTGAAATGTAACTTACAAGTTACTTAATTTGATGAACTGGTTTCAATTACAATTTTATAGCATAAGAATACAAGAACAAAGGTACAAATTACATCATTAAAGAACATAACAATACAGATAACATTTGTAGTAACACAGACTTTACAAAAGAATAGAAATAAACATATACATCAGTGTTACAGGAATTATGAAATAAGTAAATATATAAAATGATGAGAATAGTTTTCGAAACATTAATTTCACATATGAGCATTGAAACAGAACAGAATTAATTAATGTCTAAACATCTTTACAAAGTAAATAACATAGTATTTGAAAAATTCTACAACATAAATCTTATTAGCTAAACACTTAAAGACAGGAAAAAGACAAATACACAAGGGTACATAAACACATAGCGGAATAACACAAGAAGAAAGGGCAGGGTTTGTTTTCAGTGTAACATTTGGTACTGCAGTCCAACCCAAAACTTCATTCCATAGATCTTTCGTCTTATTTCAACATATGTTTCCACCAAAAAAATCCAATCGAAGCTTGCTTTCTGTATTTATATGTTCACATATTTCTTACCTCATTATTTACTTTCCATTATCTACCTCATCATTTATTTCCAAGAAAATCCTACCTTAACCTGTTGTCCCTAAACGCTACTTTTTTTGTTCATATCCTCTTTCAAAATACTTTTTTGGTCAAACCATTTTCTTATAGTTTCTCAACGCATTTCTTCCAATTTATCACAACTCGTTCTCTCATATAGCCTACCCCATCTTAAGCTAACTTAAATCTACTGAGCTCAGATGCTAAACTAAGGGACGAAGCAATGCAGCAGTACAAAACAGTTAACACAAACAGCAATGACAAAAAATTCAAGTTGGCAAAGCAAGCAGCAATACACACACACACACACACACACACACACACACACACACACACACACACACACATATATATATATATATATATATATATATATATATATATATATATATATATATATATATAAGTTAGCAAAGCAAATGTGACATTATCACTAATATGAGCCAATCTGCAGCAACAAGAAAAATAAATCAGTAGTAAATCTGGCTTAACAGAGTAATACAAACTGAAATTTAGCAGCACTATGCCTGGCAAACAGCAGCATCAAATGCAATAACTTATACCTAAACATGACAATGCTCAAGCAGAAAAAATATTACAGTAAAAATGGCCATGTTTAATACCTATGTCACATCTTAATACTACAGTGATGCATCACCTTAACTTACACTACTAAAAAGTTACCAGTCATTGACAAAAATTATGTATGCAATTCCTGTGAAGGGAAATGTCTTTTTGTGCTCCCTCTTTTTTTTTTTAAGTGGATCATAAAGTTATTATTTACTGGATCTGTTGGCATAAAATATCTATATTAGTACATCTATAAAATTTTATTTTAACCAATGCTGCAATGTAGCTAGAAACTAGATATTAAACAAAATGAGCAAATAAATACATAAGGCAAGGCGTGGAACGTCATTCACTAGGCAAATGGCGTCTCCAAAGGCAGTAAAAAATCTCTCAACTAGAAAGACAAGAGATATAAAATGTTTCTCGTCATTTCATTTGGCATTTTAGTAAATACCATAAATTAAGAGCTCCACAGTGTAATCATATGTTTCCAAGTTTGAGTGTGTCGTAATTGCGATGCTTTCTACAAAGGAATGTCAATAGCGAGGTTAATGGTCTGCTCTTTTTTTCACTTCATGGCTTTTTCTCCAGGTGACTCGCACAGCTGGTCGCCCGTAACGCATTACGTCAAGGTCACTTAGCTTTCTTACCGAAATATTTACGACACCAGTTTGCACTACAGTGACAGTCTCATATAAAAATTTTCACAGGTCGAGAATTTGCATTGCAAATGTGTAGAAACAAAATCCTATGAATATAACAGTGTCCAAAAAATTTTCGCCGGCATTGTGGTACATTCACCCATTTACAAACATTTCATGACTCTTAAAGTACAATTCTTGGTTTCCAACATCCTTTTTCACATATCAGAGACCCTAACCACTATTCGTTACTCCTTACTTTATTACACATATACATATTCGACGACACTTCAATCTTGCGTCGACACTTCAACATTTCATCATAATAAATATGTAGCACAATCAAATTTATCATATAGCATCAGATTATTGATCATAAACATACCTCAACAGCATAATACACATTGTCATCGTAATAATAACATCATAACACATCAGTCAAATCTCAAAAACGTCCTAGCTTTCTGCAATAATTTCAAAACCTAAAAAAAGTCTCTGCTCATTTCAGTAGTTTCATCTACCTCAAATGTACTTTAAAAATCATGTTCCCATACTAAATACATCATTGAAAGCTCTCATAGTATCACAATGGTTCCGAAAAATATATGAACAGTTCACAAAGTACAGACAAAATACAATTTCATAAGTGTGAAGTTATCCAACTGTGTAATTACGAAAACATGTATCACTGACGTAGTAAAAAAAACGTTTGTCTCTCTCAGTTAAATGATCAGATAGCTGTGTAATTATGTGTTAGAGAAATATGGTACCGATGTGTAAAGTTGTGTAAGCAAATACCATATTAGCTAGGGCTCCTTGTGCTTGCCAAACACATGATACACAAAGTAAGCGTGTACCCCCTGAGGATTAATGTAATTATACCCTCAGGTGTTACAGATTACAGCACTGGAATGAAATGTATCACGGAAAACTTTTGTATCTTTGTAATTCAAAATTTTTTAAAAATAACTGTTTTAAGTACAAAATTAATCACTCAAATACGTGTACTGTAGTGCTAAACTGTGTGTCTTGTTGTAAGATAATCTCTGTGGACGTGTCGTAGTTATCGTCCTCTGTAAGCAAAGTTCTGCTGAAATCAATGTACTTACCTCATCATAAACGAAAGTGAAATGCTTTGCGTATTGATATCGCAGTTATTACATACCTTACCGTGATCAAGAAAGTACTACAATGTAACGTATTGTTGTGCTACGAAAAAGGCTGTCTCATTGTAGCTATACCACAAAAGTTACTACTAAAACATACTTTCCAGAAGAGTTCAGAAAAACTGTGCAGATGTAAAACAGAAACACCTCAAAAGCAACATTGTAAATGGTCACTCATTAGTAGCGTTGTGATAAAATCGTGTAGCTGTCACATAAACTAACCACTGTGTCATCTGGTATTTCACAGAAAGTACTTTAAATCCAGAATATATTTTCAAGTAAACCAAAATGTTGCATTGAAATCTCATTAGCAGTGCCAGTATATGTTCTAAGTATGTAAGCCTTATAATCGTTATGTAATCGTACAACTAACAAGCAAGAATGTACACACAATAACACTGTGTCGTCTGTTCACTATAACAATGCAGTGGTAATTACTGTCTAAATATGTTTCCTAGGTTCTAGACTGGATAGTTCATTTTAAAACATAGTTGCATGTTAACAGTTTCTAAGTGTGACAAAGAGTACTAATAACGTGAAGTGAAAAATTTTATAGCAAAGACTAAGTTAAAAAGCAATTTATCTCTCAAGAAGCGGTTTTACATGTGAAATGTTGTGCAATCCTTTACTCTTCCTAGTATGCAGAGTTTCAACATCAAAGCAATTATCGTATTGTATACGTCGGTAAGGAATGCTAAAATTTTTCTCGAGGTTAGCTTGTAATTTTTCTCTGAGCCAGCTGGCGCACGTGGCTGCCTGCGGTGCGGGTCATTGTCTGTCCCTTTGTTGGCGCACGTCGTTATTGGGATTAGGAGACCTAACTTCTACAAATTCACCTTGCCGAAAGTGCCCTGCTCTGTTTGAATCTCGCCAGTTCTGATGCAATTCAAGTCTTTCGTTATGATTATCTCGTCTGTCGTCATGTCGGTAGATTCCATAATTTTTTCTCTGCCTCGTGATGACTCGGTGTTGTGTGATGTCCTTAGGTTAGTTAGGTTTAAGTAGTTCTAAGTTCTAGGGGACTGATGACCATAGATGTTAGGTCCCATAGTGCTCAGAGCCATTTGAACCATTTGCATTCCATAATTTCTTTCTTGTCGGTCATGTGGTGGAGAATTTCTTCCTGAATTATCACTGCACAGTGGACCGTTGTGTCTGAAGTTATTCTGTCTCCCGTGATAATAATTATTTTGGTTCCCATATTGTCTGTTTCTCTGATTGTCTCTGTCATATTCATTACTACGGAAATACGATCTTTCGCTGTAACTATTATTTTGCCAACGGTTGTCATAGGGGGGTGTCTCTTTTGGTTACGATTTGTGTTGTGAGAATAGCCGTGTCGTGTCCAGTTATTATTTCTGTCATTGTGGAATTGTGACGGATGTGACCTGTAATTGTTGTGCTTCTGTTTTCGCGTTCCGCGATTGTCAGTGTCAATTTCTAATTCTTGTAAGAGTCCCTGCAAAGCTTCAATGTCGTCTTTGCAACGTCCTGCAAAAATAATATGTCGTAAATGTTCAGGCAATTTGATTAAGCAAATGCGGATGAGTTCTGAGGGACTGTAAGGGTTTGACAGGTACTGATTCTTGTGCAACATGTCTTCAAAATATTTCACAAGACTGGAGAATTCAGATTGTTCGAAATATTTCATCATTATGATCCTATGTTTTACTCGGTCTTGTGTAGCTTGAGACCAATATGCTGAGAGGAAGGCATGATAAAATTCTCCTTCACTGTGGCAATCGTGAATGACCGATCGCATTCTTTCAGCTGGTTCATTCTCTAAGTAGCCACACATAAATTCTAATCTGTCCTCTAATGACCAGTTTGGAGGAAAACAATGAGATAATTGATGAAGCCACGCTTGTGGATGAATGTCGTTGCCGGAATTCTTAAATGTTTTGAATTTACGTGTAGTAATGAACAGCTTATAGTCAAAATCATCGTGTCGGCGAGTAGCATATCTGTCATTGTTACGTCGTGTCGGCGGTTCCATCTCAAAATTCGGAGCACCTTGCCAATTTCTTTCATAATTTCCGAAATGCCCTGTGTTATTATTTTGTGGCTTTTCCGTATTTCTAAGTCCCTCTTCCCGTGTTGGAGCGCGATGTCCTCTGAAATATGTAATTTTTGTATTACTTGTGCCACCTGATCTTGTACTTCCCGTATTTCTCTTTTGTGTTGCGTATTAATTTGATTCTGATTTCGTTTGAATTTCTTAATTTGTTCATACTCTTCTGTGTCAGTAATGGCTACAGGTCTTGTGTCATTCAGATCAGACCTTTGCAGATAAGTTAGTGAACTTATCCGAAAGTTCGGCTACTTTCTCCAATAGTGTACTTATTTCCTCAGCGTGTTTTTCTGAACCAAATTTCAGTGTGTCCATTTGTGTGGAAATCGTATCTACTGTGTCCTTTAAGTTTTCCTGAGTTTTTGCAAGTTGCACAACCGAATCGGTAGATGCAGCTGAGTCAATTTTAGTTTGCAAGATGTCGTGATTATCATGAACAATAGTTTGCAGTTCCTCTATGGCTGCTTCGTGATTCTGTAATGCACTTTCATGACGCGAAAAAATAGGTTGGAAATGCTCACAAATTTGTGTTTTTACGTCATTACAGACTTTTTGACATTTCGATTCGATGTTATGTAACTCAGTAGTTAAATCTTCACGTGTTTGTTCAAGCGTATGTTCCACTGAGTCTAACTTTTGAAGCTTTTGTTCCATTGTGTCTAACTATTGCTGTGTTTCTCTCTGATTTTGTTTCATTTGTTGCATTAATTGCAATAATAATGTATTAGTGTCTGGAATCTGTTCCTCTATGCTTTTCTGCAGTGCATCTGCACCGGCAACATTCACATTTTGACAAGCAGAAAATGTGTCTTGACTTATTTGAGAAAACGGTGCGGACGCAAGACCTGAATCTACAGTATTTGTAAGATTGTGTCCTGTCATTTCGGATTCCTGAGGCGAGCTGTTGCCGACCGATCGATCGATAATGCTTCCCTGTTCACTAATTGTTTCACTGCCTACACCATTATTTGCAGCCCGCTCCATTTCCCTATGCACAATTACCAAATTACTACTTTGAACATTAGTTAATTCATTACTCGGCGGCGCTAACACACTGCTTTCGTCTTCACTGTCATTTCTCAGTTTACTTTGGAGCCTAGTATTACGTTCTTCACACGCCATTATTGTCACAATATTTCACACGACAACACAGAAAACCACAATTTGAAGAGCAAAATAAGAAAACACATTAACATAGTATTGAAAATAATATCTCGTTAATTGCAAGCGCAGCTGCGAAATACTTGGTGCAAATCTACATGCATGCCACAACTGTTTTACTGTCCAACAATGGAAGACTGCAACTACAAAGGAGATTCTCACTACATTTACGCGCTAGCAATAGACAAAAGCTGCACTGATTACACAAACTACAAGCAAAAATCAGAAGATTCCAGTGAGGTATCCTCGGCTAAGGGTCGACATATGAAATGTCCCCTTAGAAAAATTATTAAAGACTGTGCTTAAACTGTCACACAATATTTTTTTAGCGCAACGCAATCTGACTTTCAAAAATCATTACAAAAGAATGGCCCTGACTAACATTATCCTATACCTTTCACAAATCACTTACCTCACCAAAAATCTTCGTTACTCGAACTACTGCAATACAGCGAGCGCCACTACTGCCAGCTAAATAAAAGATTCAGCTACTGAAGGCACTAACTACTGATAGGCATAGTTAGCAAATGAAAGATTTTGATAGAGAACAAACGATGTATTTACCTTAATAGTGTTCAAAAGTCATAATATATGTAGCAGTTCATGACATCCGTTCTTACAAATGTACTGTTTCTGATGGACACACGTCCAGATTATCCGCTCTCAAAAATGCGCCATCTCACTTCCCCACATCCACCACTGCTGGCGGCTCACCTCCAACTGCGCAACGCTACGCGCTGTTAACATCCAGCTGCCCAACACTACAATAGCGAACAACAATGCAAACCAGCCACAGACTGCACACAGCACAGCCAGTGATTTTCATACAGAACGCTACGTGGCGTTACCAATATAAAAACCTAAACAGCCTACTTACAATATACCCAATTCCCTATGGCGTTCTCATTTACCACCTTAGTCACAATACAGAACATTCCCAATCCCAAGTACACCATTGCCAAATATACGTTTAAGAATAGTGTCCACCTACCCATCTCCAGATCACCTCCCCCCCCCCCCACACACACACACACACTCTCCCCGCCCCACAGAGTATAAAATCTGCCCACATGTCTCTGTCGCACTGTTAAAAAGCTTCTAAGACATTGTCCCATTATGCTGTTCCAGTCTAATGTAATACTCGTAGCTTATACCAACCTTCCTAGTCCAAGTATGAGGCAAAGCCGGTTCCTATAAAATCTGAAATGACTTTCCTCATGTATCTTATGGACACACCACTGCATCCAGACATCTCCGTACATCCTGATTCCACCACAGAATATAGAATCCGTTTCATTAGAATCGTCCTAGGAAAGAAGTTAAGGGTTTTGACTAAGGCACAGACTAACTCTTTCATGCAATAAATTGAATTTAATTGAATTATTCAGATCTTAAACTGGGATATTTTTTATATAAATTAGTGCCTCTTTATTTCTTCCCATACAGACTAGTACTGAAAAATGTGGTACACAGCAGTGTCTCTACATTTATTCAGGGTGATTTTACTAAATGAATACAACCTGTAGAAAACAAACATTGAGAGGATAACGAGAAAAAAGTCATGTGAACGTATGGCCGAACATGTGTTCCAAGACAGGTACACCCATTCGAAGATGAAGATGTGAGATTCATTAACTGAAAGCAAATATTAGAACACGCCAGGCAAGTGGGAACGTTCTATCTATATTATTGGTTTAGCTCCACTCTCGAAAGGGTGGTAATGTCCATATCGTTGAAACAGGTTAGGCACATCTGCATTTTATGCAGGTGGCCCTGTCTTCTCTGATGTAAGACGTGGCTTTGGTGGCATGAAGGGCAATGTGCCACAGTTCACTTTCGCTTTTCTGTGCAGAGTTCTCATGACAAAATCTATTATAGTCAATGGATCGGACGAGATGATCCAGCGGCGTGGCTCGCCAGGAGCGCCGGACCTCAACCATTCAGATTTCTACGTGAGGATGCACTTCAAAGTAGTCTTGTATGCGGAACCCATCCGAGACGTGCAGATAATGGAACAACGCATTCATACTGCCCGTGACGCCTTCAGTTGCAGGTTGGCCCATTTGAACGTTCCGAAAAAGGGAAGTAGGAGTAATCTGCTGAATTACAGGGCTATATCACTAACGTCGATTTGCAGTAGGGTTTTTGAACATTTAATGTATTAGAACATTATGAAGTACCTCAAAGAAAACGATTTATTGACACACAGTCAGCATGGTTTCAGAAAATATCGTTCTTGTGAAACACAACTAGCTCTTTATTCTCATGAAGTAATAAGTGCTATCGACAGGGGATGTCAGATTGATTCCATATTTTTAGATTTCCAGAAGGCTTTCGACACCGTTCCTCACAAGCGTCTTGTAACCAAACTGCGTGCTTACCGAGTGTTGCCTCAGTTGTGTGACTGGATTCGTGATTTCCTGTCAGAAAGGTCACAGTTCGTAGTAATAGACGGAAAGTCATCGAGTGAAACAGAAGTACGTAATATCCGGCGTTCCCCAAGGAAGTGTTATAGGCCCTATATTGTTCCTGATCTATATTAACGACATAAGAGATAATCTGAGTAGCCGTCTTAGATTGTTTGCAGATGATGCTGTCATTTATCGTCTTGTAAAGTCATCAGATGATCAAAACGACTTCCAAAATGATTTAGATAAGATATCTGTACGGTGCTCAAAGTGGCTATTGACCATGAATAGGGAAAAGTGTGAAGTTATTCACATGATTACTAAAAGAAATCAGCTAAATTTCGATTACGCGATAAGTCACACAAATATGAAGGCTGTAAATTCAACTAAATAGTTAGGGATTACAATTACAAATAATCTAAATTGGAACGATCTTATAGATAATATTGTGGGTAGGGCAAACCAATGACTGCGATTCATTGGCAGAACACTTGGAAGGTGCAACAGGTCTACTAAAGAGACTGCTTACACCACGCTTGTCCGCCCTATTCTGGAGTATTGCTGTGCGGTGTGGGATCCGCATCAAGTGGGACTGACGGATGACATCGAAAAAGTTCAAAGAAGGGCAGCTCGTTTTGTTATCGCGAAATAGGGGAGATAGTGTCACAGACATGATACGTGAATTGGAGTGGTAATCATTAAAACAAATGGGTTTTTCTTTGCGACGGGATCTTCTCATGAAATTTCAATCACCAGTTTTCTTCTCCGGTTGCGAAAACATTCTGTTGACACGCACCTACATAGGGAAAAATGAGCATCACGATAAAATAAGAGAAATCAGGACTCGCACAGAAAAATTTAAGTGCTCGTTTTTCCCGCGTGCCGTTCGAGAGTGGAACGGTAGAGAGACAGCTTGAAGGTGGTTCATTGAACCCTCTGCCAGGCACTTTATTGTGAATAGCAGAGTAATCACGTAGATGTAGGTGTAGATGTAGAAGTTTGGGCCAGCCGCTGCTGCGTTGTGTTCGCGTGTGCTCGTTGGGGCCACTTCTGGCACCCTGTCGAACGATGGTCTCATCGCAGCCTGTACTGTACAGGCATGACTAATTAATAAACACCCTGTAACACAGACAGATACCGTAGATTTCTGACCAAATTTTCATGTAACGTTCTTTGCTCCTTATCCTCTGAAGTATCGTTTCTTCCAGTTTGTACCCATTTAGCAAAATCACATTGAATACAATTTCTTTACAAGATGCATAATCTGTGTATCTGCAAACGTGTGTAGGCTTAAATTCAAAGGAAGCTGAGGTAGCAGGATTAATCCAGTTGAAAGTTAAAAAAAATCTTTTATACTACTATAAAGGGGGGGGGGCAGAAAATGTGAAAAATGTATCTAGTAAATTTTTAAGATAAGACACCTTCAGCTGTAAGTCCTTTATTTATAAGCAACACCGGTCTCGCACCACTTTAGCTGCATTACCAGGTGCAATAAAATCAAGTCATGTACGGATCTAGTATATGACTAGATTTTATTGCGCCTGATTGTGCAGCTAAAGTGTAGCTTAACCAGTGGTGCTTGTAAGTACAGCTGAGGTGATATTACCTTCAAAATGATACATCCATGCTGCTGCTGCCCTGACTACAAAGCCTCTGCTCATGTAGCAAAACCTAGCCCAGCCAATAGGTTTAATTGAAATGCAATCTGAAAAACGAGGCTCTGGCAACGCTGTAACTGCGTCCAGCATGGGCGAGAAAAGATAGCATGAACTCTGCGCTATTCCGGAGCTGTCCCATTAGCTCAACCGGCACGGTAGCTCATCCAATTTTCACCTCCACAATGCGGTATCTTGTATGTTTCTTTGCGTTACTGTTACCTTTATTTAAACATTAAGGCATAACACGTAAACGACCACTTTGTTCGTCCATGCCACACATAGAGCCAATAGAAAATCATAATGGATACAGTAACATCGTCTGTATCCAGTGAGATACAAAGAACAAAGTAGGTATGCTACACAACATTGCACATTACGCTTCTTCACATAGCTGGAACATGGAGATGTTCAAAGGAGATGTTCAAAGCGCCCACCCTGCATTTACAACCACTTGGCTACTATTTTGCGTGAATCTAGACAACATACCTACATCCACTATTACCAAAGCGTCATGCGGGCGAGTTATTAAGTCATGTACATCCATGGGCGTACTGTAAATTGTTCCTTTAAGAGTGTCTAAAAATAAAAATATGATAGATCAAGGTGCGAGAAACGTGGAGGCTAGAACATTGGAGCCTCACGACCAATCAGTTTCTCTGGAAACGCTTCATTTAAATACACTCCTGGAAATGGAAAAAAGAACACATTGACACCGGTGTGTCAGACCCACCATACTTGCTCCGGACACTGCGAGAGGGCTGTACAAGCAATGATCACACGCACGGCACAGCGAACACACCAGGAACCGCGGTGTTGGCCGTCGAATGGCGCTAGCTGCGAAGCATTTGTGCACCGCCGCCGTCAGTGTCAGCCAGTTTGCCGTGGCATACGGAGCTCCATCGCAGTCTTTAACACTGGTAGCATGCCGCGACAGCGTGGACGTGAACAGTATGTGCAGTTGACGGACTTTGAGCGAGGGCATATAGTGGGCATGCGGGAGGCCGGGTGGACGTACCGCCGAATTGCTCAACACGTGGGGCGTGAGGTCTCCACAGTACATCGATGTTGTCGCTTGTCGCCAGTGGTCGGCGGAAGGTGCACGTGCCCGTCGACCTGGGACCGGACCGCAGCGACGCACGGATGCACGCCAAGACCGTAGGATCCTACCCAGTGCCGTAGGGGACCGCACCGCCACTTCCCAGCAAATTAGGGACACTGTTGCTCCTGGGGTATCGGCGAGGACCATTCGCAACCGTCTCCATGAAGCTGGGCTACGGTCCCGCACACCGTTAGGCCGTCTTCCGCTCACGCCCCAACATCGTGCAGCCCGCCTCCAGTGGTGTCGCGACAGGCGTGAATGGAGGGACGAATGGAGACGTGTCGTCTTCGGCGATGAGAGTCGCTTCTGCCTTGGTGCCAATGATGGTCGTATGCGTGTTTGGCGCCGTGCAGGTGAGCGCCACAATCAGGACTGCATACGACCGAGGCACACAGGGCCAACACCCGGCATCATGGTGTGGGGAGCGATCTCCTACACTGGCCGTACACCACTGGTGATCGTCGAGGGGACACTGAATAGTGCACGGTACATCCAAACCGTCATCGAACCCATCGTTCTACCATTCCTAGACCGGCAAGGGAACTTGCTGTTCCAACAGGACAATGCACGTCCGCATGTATCCCGTGCCACCCAACGTGCTCTAGAAGGTGTAAGTCAACTACCCTGGCCAGCAAGATCTCCGGATCTGTCCCCCATTGAGCATGTTTGGGACTGGATGAAGCGTCGTCTCACGCGGTCTGCACGTCCAGCACGAACGCTGGTCCAACTGAGGCGCCAGGTGGAAATGGCATGGCAAGCCGTTCCACAGGACTACATCCAGCATCTCTACGATCGTCTCCATGGGAGAATAGCAGCCTGCATTGCTGCGAAAGGTGGATATACACTGTACTAGTGCCGACATTGTGCATGCTCTGTTGCCTGTGTCTATGTGCCTGTGGTTCTGTCAGTGTGATCATGTGATGTATCTGACCCCAGGAATGTGTCAATAAAGTTTCCCCTTCCTGGGACAATGAATTCACGGTGTTCTTATTTCAATTTCCAGGAGTGTAGTTATGCACATTCATTCCAAAGTGTGGTGGTGCACCATCAAGCTGAAACCATAGCTGTCGTCGAACACCAAGCGGAACGTTTTCTGATTACCAGGCTAAGTATCGCAAAGAAACGAACGATACTTGTCCAGCAGCAGCTGAGGGGCCCAAAGCACTACCCACACTATTCCAGCCGACAGGTTAATTCTGAAGAATGTCTCATGGCCACGTTCACGGGTGACAGGTGGGTTGTATTCCTTCCAATAATAGCAACTGTAGATGCTGCAACTGCCTTTACGAGTGAAGCTAGATTCGTCAGTCCATATAACTCTTTCTATAAAATGTTCGTTATCTTCCACACGGTGCATTGTAATCATAGAATGCGGTTTACTGGCCTCTGGTGTTGAGTTAACGTGTAATTATATCGATGCTGTTCTTCATTGTCCAACACTTCAGCAACCAGTCTTTGAGATAGCTGGAACTGCTTTGCAGTATCACGGGTACTTCGCCGAGGTGACTGGTGAACATTTTCAAAAATGGTTCAAATGGCTCTGAGCACTATGGGACTTAACATCTGAGGTCATCAGTCCCCTAGAACTTGGAACTACTTAAACCTAACTAAGCTAAGGACACATCCATGCCCGAGGCAGGGCTCGAACCTGCGAGCGTAGCGGTCGCGCGGTTCCAGACTGAAGCGCCTAGAACCGCTCGACCACATCGGCCGACCGAACAGTTTCAAGATTCAGGTCCAGGCGACAAAAAACATTGCTATCGGGATGGCGCCTTTGAGGGTACCGTGCAGCATACGCACTTGCAAAAGGAGCGGGAGCTTGGTTATCGGATGTACCCAGCTCCAAAAGCATAACGATGCATTCATCATTTGTGTACTCCATCGGGAAGCCGCCCTACATGAGCTTGACAGGACCAGTTACGGTTGCCCAAGGCCGTGTTAGTAGACACATGCAGGCCGTTTAATAGGTCCCACTGTTACGTGATAGGCTACTGTCATGTGACAAAATGATGTCCTGCTTATAAACGACGACAACTAGGGAACGGACATCTAAAATATAAAAAGTAAACTTGCCAAGGATTCAGACCATAGTTCCATGGTGTAAAGGGGTTTGAGGTCGCAACAGTCTGCTCACCGAGCTACGACGGCTGGCAGGGTAGTGTGGGGCGATACGCGTTCCTCTGCACATTCCAAAGTGCCGCATGACGTGACTGTGTTGCCAGCGCCTTGTTTTCATACATGTATCTTCAAAATGCACCTCTCCTGATTTTTCTAGGTAAATCTGGATGAGCAATCACATGCCGACTTCCAAGTTGGGCATTTTTTCTTCAAGATCTTTGCTTAAAGTTGTTAGCAAATATCTCGGAAAGTTATTCATCCCTTTACATCAAATTTTTACACGTTGCTCCAACCAATGTTTAGAGGGACATAGGCTAACACACACACACACACACACACACACACACACACACACACACACACACACATGTATATATATATGGTCAATATTCAGAGATATAACAGGAATGATTACTCGAAACAAAAATGTCAAGTAAATATAGACTCCCTCGCCCGGTTAGCCGTGCGGTCTAGTAGGCGGCTTTCCGGATTGGGAAGGAGCGCCTGGTCCCCGGCACGAATCCGCCCGGCGGACTTGTGCCGAAGTCCGGTGAGCCGGCCAGTCTGTGGATGGTTTTTAGGCAGTTTTCCATCTGCTTCGGCGAATGCGGGCTGGTTTCCCGTATTCCGCCTCAACTACACTATGTCGGCGATTGCTGCGCTAACAAGTTCTCCACGTACGCGTACACCACCATTACTCTACCACGCAAACACAAGGGCTACACTCGTCTGATGTGTGACGTTTCCTGGGGGGTTGGGGGGGGGGGGGGTCCACCGGGGCCGAACCGCACAATAACCCTGGGTTCGGTGTGGGGCGGCGGAGGGGTGAAGTGGACTGCGGTAGTCGTCGTGGGGTTGTGGACCACTGCGGCTGCGGCGGGGACGCAGCCTGTCCGACGTTTCTAGGCCCCCGGTTAACATACTATACAATACAAATATGGGCTCTAAAACGCGTGCCTTATGAGCTATGACCAATTCTTCGTCTTCGATACTGGGAAACAAATCTCTTCTTTGCTTTCCATATTTTGGGAAAAGGTAGTACGGACCAAAACAAGAAAAAAAATGTCCAATAAACAGGTGCTCTAAAATGCGTAGCCTAAGTTCAGTGAGCACTTGTTCATTTTCGCTACTTTGAAACACAACTCTTCTAATGAACAAGTGCTCATAACTTTCTAGATATGCGTTTTAGAGCATATGTTTACTGGACTTTTTCATTGATTTGGTCCATAATACCACTTCCTAAAATATGGAAAGCAAAGAACTGGCAGTAGAAGAGATTTGTTTCACGGTATCGAAGATCAAGAATTGCTCGTAGCTCTTAAGACATGCGTTTTAGAGCCCATATTTACTAGTCTTTTTTGTGTTTTGAATGATCATTGCCATCATATCCCTGAATATTGACCATTACCTCTGAAACACCCTATATAAAAGGGAATGTAGTTTTTCACCGATTTACTTCAAATTTTTACATCTTACTCTTATAAAAATTCGGGCAGACATAGGCTACATTATATATACACTATGTCATACCCCCAGAAACATACGTTTTTTATATTAGGTGCATTGTGCTGTCACTTACTGCCAGGTACTCCATATCAGGAACCTCAGTAGTGATTAGACATCGTGAAAGAGCGGAATGGGGCACACCGCGGAACTCACGGACGTCGAACGTGGTCAGGTGATTGGGTGTCACTTCTGTAATACGTCTGAACGCGATATTTACACACTCCTAAACGTCTCTAGGTCACTGTTTCCAATGTGCGAGTGAAGTGGAAGCGTGAAGGACATGAACAGCAAAAAAGCGTACAGGCCGACCTCGTCTGTTGTCTGACAGAGACGGCCGACAGTTAAAGAGGGTCGTAATGTGTAACAGGCAGACATCTATCCAGACCATTAGGAATTCCAAACTGCATCACTAGCCACTGCAAGTACAATGACAGGTGGGAGGTGAGAAAACTTGGATTTCATGGTCTAGCGGCTGCTCTTAAGCCACACCTCACGCCGATAAATGGAAAACGACGCCTCGCTTGGTGTTCAAATGCTTCAAATGGCTCTGAGAACTATGGGACTTAACATCTGAGATCATCAGTCCCGTAGAACTTAGAACTACGTAAACCTAACTAACCTAAGGATATCACACACATCCATGCCTGTTACCGTAGCGGTCGCGGAGTTCCAGACTGAAGCGCCTAGAACTGCTCGACCACAACGGCCGGCTTGCCTGGTGTAAGGAGCGTAAACATTGGACGATTGAACAGTGGAAAAACCTTGTGTGGAGTGACGAATCACGGTACACAATGTGACGATCCGACGGCAGGGTGTGGGTATACCGCATGGCCGGTGAATATCATCTGCCAGCGCGTGTAGTGCCAACAGTAAAATTCGGAGGCGCTGTTGTTATGGTGTGATCGTATTTTGCGTGGAGAGGACTTGCACCCCTTGTTGTTTTGCGTGGCACTATGACAACACAGTCCTACAATGATGTTTTAAGCACCTTCTTGGTTCCCACTGTCGTAGAGAAATTCGGGGATGGCGATTGTATCTTTCAACGCGATTGAGCACCTCACTGACCGACACCGATACCTCTGCTCAGTGCAACACTCTGTGAAGAATGGGCTGCTATTCCCCAAGAAACCTTTCAGCACCCGATTGAACGTATGCCTGCGAGAGTGGAAGCTGTCATCAGGGCATTACCGATGGAGGGCGCCACGAACTTGTGAGCCATTTTCAGCCAGGTGTTCGGATACTTTTGATCACATAGTGTATATATGATACAAAGAGGAAATGTTTTAGCAATAATCTCGAAAAGTTCTCCTCCA
This sequence comes from Schistocerca nitens, assembly GCF_023898315.1. Classification (NCBI taxonomy): domain Eukaryota; kingdom Metazoa; phylum Arthropoda; class Insecta; order Orthoptera; family Acrididae; genus Schistocerca; species Schistocerca nitens. The sequence goes on from NC_064621.1 coordinate 246,956,436, forward strand.
CTTTGTCAACGGCCTCGCCGCAGTGGTAACATCGGTTCCCATCAGATCACCGAAGTTAATCGCAGTCGGGCTGGACTAGCACTTGGATGGGTGACCATCCGGTGTATCGAGCGCTGTTGGCAAGCGGGGTGCACTCAGTCCTTGTGAGGCAAACTGAGGAGCTACCTGATTGAGAAGTAGCTGCTCCGGTCTCGGAAACTGACAAACGGTCGGGAGAGCGGTGTGCTGACCATATCCGTAGCTGACCATATCCGTATTCAGTGACGCCTATGAGCTGAGGATGACACGGCAACCCGTCAGTACAGTTGGGCCTTCATGGTCTGTTCGGTAGTAGTTTTTTTGGCCGATTTACTATAATTTGTTATACATTTTTTTACACATAGCCAATATAGTCTGACGGAAAGAAATCGTGGCACCACGATTGTGCGACATAAACGAAAGTTGGAAGGCTTGTTTCTACATCTTAAAGATGATGTCTATTCAAATTTCGCACCAGTCGCATAACTAGGTCGGGCAATATAGCTAAGAGAAGCTGGATGTTCTTTGCGATACTACAGAAATACTTTGCAGGAATGTACCCACTGTACACGATTGCGGGCAATGGTGGTCACGAGAATGTACGGTCGCAAGAAAACCGGTCTCCGGAAGGCTACGTGGCACTACCGCGAGAGGAAACCATCGTGTTTGGCATATTGCTCTGGCGCATCGCACAGCATCTGTAGCAGCAATTTGAGCCGTAGATGGCAGCACAGTGGCACAACGAACTGTTTCAGATCTGTTACATTAAGAACAGCTCCGAGCCTGACGCCGTGTAGCCCAAAACCACTGCCTTTGAGACTTCAACGATGTCAAGTGAGAGCTCATTGGAGGGCAGGGTGGAGGTGTGTTGTGTTTTCTGATGAGAACAGATATGCCTTGGTGCCAGTGATGGCCGTGTGTTGGTTAGAAGGAGGCCAGTTGAGGGCTTGCAATAAATCTCTCTGCTAGACATTTGGACCCCCAGCTGGAGTTATGGTCTGGAGTGCGGTTTTTTTTATGAGAGCAGGAGATCTCTCCTGGTTATCCCACGCACTGACTACATATACAACGCCATTCTGGTGATCAAGCTGTTGAGCTGCCATTCGTGAAGAACAGCAAAATTCTCGAAAAGTTCTTGATTGATTAATTTCCAGTTTTTGCATGATACCCTAGTAAACCTTCCGGCAGACACACGCTATATGTACTTTCTTTTTAAATAAAAATTTACAGGTTTTCTATTAAAACCGACTGCGAGAAAAAAAATTCTGTGCAGTGCTGTGAAAATGGACGATTCAGTTTTCTTTCTCACTGCGGTAAGAGGGCATTTAAACCATTAGACAAAGTGTTTCTCCCATGTGTATTCTTTCTCCTTATATATAATTTTTAACAAAAATTGTATACACAACTATGTGCTAGTTTATTTTCTTCCTCGCAGTCGGTTTTAACAGAAAAGAGGAAAGCTGTAGTTATGACTTATGATGTGAACACTATACCGAATCTGAATCGTCAGAAACTTTGCAATCTTACCCGTTCGAAGATCAAGAATATACGAAATACCGAAACTGCAGCTAGTATTCTCAGAGATACGGCAGCTGGTGAGGTATCTCTCATACTCATTCCGTATAGGTACCAATGATCCCAACAGATTTATTCACTCATTTTAAGCGACTTCTTTTCCCAAACAAAATTTTGTTTACAATAATAATAAACAAGGCTCAAGACCAGAGAGAGGTGGTAGAGGAAATGGTCAGAAAGGGAGTGGGGGGGGGGGGAGAAAATGGACATAGAGAGGTGAAGAAAGATATGGTTAGGTAGAGAGGAAGGAGGAGGAGATTGGTAGAGGAGAGAAAAGAAAAGATGTAGAAACAGAGGAGTGGGGAGGAAGAGGAGATAGAGAGACAGCAGGGGAGGAGACGGTGGTCAGAAATAGAGGGAGGAGGTGGTGGACTGAGGGGAAGCAGGGAACGGACAAAGAGAGGGGAATGATGAACAGGGAGAGGGGGGCTGGGAGACAGACAGAGAGAGAGAGGGGGGTGGAGAAGGAGATGGGCAGCGAGAGAGGGGGGAAGGAGGTTATTGTGTACACCCAATTCCAATAGATAATCAGCAACTGCGAAGTATTGCCGGGTTCGCAAGTGTGTTGTATATTGATTTCACTTTTTGTATTGCAGTGTTTGGAGGGGAATGACGGCTCTTAGTATCTGTGGCTCATGCATCATTTGATGAAGTGTTGATTACTTGACTTGTGAGAACGCTAGTCGCAACAGGTGTAAAGGTGCAAGTTTTTTACTCTTGGAAAAATAAACTTTGCAATGGAACTGGGATGGGGGGTAGTTGTGCTTTTGAATAATCGGTTACTGGGTGTTACCAGCAAGTGAACTAGATAACTTCCTATAACGTTCAGATGCACTGATTATGGAAGTCAGGGGAGACTTGTAATTTGTGGTGTGCGTACTGTAAGACCTTCAGCACACACACCATCAGATTATTTGACTTGTCGCTCTAACGAAGTAGGCGGGTGTCAGCAATATGTCTCGTGGTCTTATCGTGGCGTGTTTATCTTCTGCCGTTAGGTCAGACCATAGAAATGCCACTTGCACGCTTAGATTAGCAGATTGACGGTGACCAACTTTAAACAGAACTTGGTTAATTTTCACACACATTTATTAAAATAATAAAAAGCATAGAAATAACTTAACTTGGTTCTAGATGCTATTTACAATTGACAATCTGATGTTCCTTTGGTCTTGATACGTTAATCTTATTCTCAAATATCTCTGATACTTGACAAAGTTTCTATACATTTATCTTCATGGCTATGTACAGGAATATGGTAATCTTATTAGGCGCAGACTGAAACTTGACTATAGACTGGTACAGACAAATGTAGAACCCGTACAGACTGGTACAGACAAATGCAGACTGGTACAGAGTGGGCCGGCCGAAGTGGCCACGCGGTTCTGGCGCTACAATCTGGAGCCGCGAGACCGCTACGGTCGCAGGTTCGAATCCTGCCTCGGGCATGGATGTGTGTGATGTCCTTAGGTTAGTTAGGTTTAACTAGTTCTAAGTTCTAGGGGACTAATGACCTCAGCAGTTGAGTCCCATAGTGCTCAGAGCCATTTTTTTTTTGGTACAGAGTGGTGTAGACAAATACAGACTCACTAATTGGAGGTCTGTACACTCATTACAATACCTCGCACGTTCATGTATCACTGCGCGAGTGTGATCCGTGAGGAGAAAAGGTTCTACGTTAGCAGCAATCTCATTGGCTGCGTTACATATTAATACGCGGATCGGCGGAAGGAGAATCTGGTCCGTCTCTATGGCAGCGCCATCTCATAGTGCGGAGACGGACGAGCGCTGCGCCTGCGCTGTTATGCTTAGCGGGGCGCGCTCTAGTGGGGAAGTTGTGTACGCGCTGACTATGCGGAACTATGTACACAACATTATTTCAACTTCTTACTTGTCAGAACAACTTTGGAGGTTTCTAGCCATGTGTTTGATTTGGGAGTATGAAATTGCCTCTTTCTGAGAATGTTTGAGACAGTGGTTTCACATCTGTTACAAGCTATCCTTCCTTTCTGGCTTGAAGGACCTGCTGGAAACCACAATATAACAGGCTAAATCATTATAGATGTTCCTTCATGCTTTTACAATGGAAGAACACAGTGTCCTCCAAATGCAAAAACCAACTTCGCTCGGAAATGGTGAAAATGAGATCCATATGTTCCCATTAACAAGTCGGCCAGGTCTTGTAATTCTTGTAGCGCTGAGACCTCGCCTAAGAATTTTCCGATTCACAAAATGTTAGTAGTAGCAACCCTACTGCAAATATTTTGCAATGAAGTTCCAATTTTAGAAACGACTGAGTTGTGTAATTGTATGTTCAGCTCAACATTCGCTTTAGTAACAGATATCTATTTCCTACATATAATAATCCTCTCTAATGTCGTCTGTCTCAATGAGTAAGGTTTCCATTGATTATTGTGCTCAGCAGGCGACGTTTGCCAATGAATTCCTTTAGCTGTCATGGCATTACATACAGATATTTACAGCACTTTTCATTCGTGCATCATTTGTCCTCGCTGTGCGTCTAGCGTCAGACAGAATCGGAGATCTATGCAGTATCCTAAGGACCTCAGACATATAGTTGGTTTACATCTACTTCAGAAATGCTATGGAATTCTGGGAAGCAAAGGACAACATTGTGGTATAGTTAAGTCAGAAAATGAATTTCTTCATGTCAGAGTGTTCATATTACTGTACTTTGCTCAAAGTACAGGTTATTTGTTAAACACACTGAAGATTTGACTATGGAATCCCCTTACTCCAACAGAACTGTAAAAATTGCTAACTGTTCTCTCTTTTTTACTCCTCTGATGTGCAGGGTATGTCAAGATCAATAATAAAACACGAAGGCGGGCTGAAAAGCAATGACTATAGACAGGTTAACGTCCCCAACTGACGGACGGATCACCACCAACAGTGTCACGTGCCATCACATGATGAGATACAGAGTAGAGGTTTGGAAATTAATCCATGACTTTGGCGTGAAGTCTGGTGACCAGGAACTCTGCGTCACCATCTCTCCTCTTCTTTGACTTAAAGGGAAAGCATCCAACAGCACGTGGCATACCCTGCGGTATACAAGTACTGACCACAATCAACGTCGATTAACTTCGGTGATCTGACGATAACCGGTGTAATCAATGACGCAAGGCCGTTGACTTCATTTAAGTCAGATATTCAATCTTGTGCCCATTTTCCTGGACGGACAACTCAATGCACCTTCTAAGCGACCTGAGGAAGAGATAAAATTACTGGTGATATAGAGCGACGTGGTCTACGATGCGCTCTTCGAAATCAACCGGGAGGTTTTGCGTTCGGTGACATAAACATAATTTTTTAGGCATTTCCCCAAAAAAGAAATCTACTGGTGTTAAATCGGGTGACGGTGTGTGTGCCATTCGTGAGTACCACAGAGTCCTAACCACCTTTCAGGAAATCTGTTGTTTTGTTCTTGTACAAGATAATGGGGAGAAAGGCCTGGGTTGTAGTCCATTTTCAAGGGGAACGCCTAAATTATCGTCGCCAAAAGCTCCAACCATTAGAGTACCTGCGAAGTACCGCGGACCAATCATTTCAGCCGCAGAGATTCCACACGAAACAATAATGGTTCACGTCCTCTGACGAACGACACGATGTAACCACCTAGGATTTTCTGTTGCCCAATAAGGCATATTACGACGGTTTTTTGCACCAAAATTTGTGAACATGGATTCGTCAGAGAATAGAAATCTGTGTAAAGGGTTAAGAGTGGAACGATTCAGCGCCATTTCGCAGAAAGTAACGCTCTGATTGAAGCCATTCCCATGCTCCTCCTCTGTCAGTTGCTACAGGGAAACTTATGACCGTTTACTATTCGCCACATAGATGGAAGACAGATACCAACAGCTAAAGCAATTTCTCGTAAGCTGGCATGAGAACCGTGTTGTATTGAACCTCACTTCCTGCTGGTCTTCATCTGTTACTGCTGCGCTTTCTCAAAGTACTTATTTCTCGAAGTCGATGTTGGGCAGATAAGAACGTAATAGATGATGGAACTCTTCGAACCAGGATATCTCACGGCATAAATCATGTCTGCTTCATTGGCATTGTGTCGGCATTTGCCGAACATCAACAACACGTCTACGTACTCTTTAGATTTGCGTACCATGTTCTTTTGTGTACATTGTTATTCAAAATAATTTAGACATTTTTAAGTGATTGAAAAAATGTCTGCATTGAGGTTCTACATTATACGATTATATGAATGAAAATAGCAGCGCAAGAGGTCTTGTTGACAAATGTTCAGTATAAGAACCGTTACACATGGAGCACGTCCAGTATATAGTCCAATTCAGCCCACATTCGTACCAAAGTGTCCACACCGTTGTTTGTCATAGCTGCCCTGATATGTCCTTCCAAGTCAGCGATGTTGTGGGGATTCAGAGGTGAAAAACAGTGTCTTTGATGTAAGTCATAGATAAAAATAACATAGTGTCATGTCTAATGAACTTGTGGCCCATGGCACCAACTGTAGAGTGTCAGCTGATGCACGTCATGAATATCATTGCAGAACTGTGCCACAGTACCATCCCATTGAAAAATAAAATAATTGTGCCTCCTTGTAATTTCGGCATGAGCCGCAGATGAAGTACGTCAGGGTAAGAATGTCTATTAACTCTCGCCTCTGCAACGAAGAAGGGTACATACACTCTTCACGTCGACAAAGCACAAAACGCATTAACCGTTTGGTACTGACACACGTCTGCTAACGATATCTGCACGTTGCAGTGGTTACTGCACCGTTTAGGTGAAAGATAGCCTCATCAGTGGTTCTCTTCTATTAAGTGCTACATATCAACGCAGAACAGTTTCCACAGACTTTTGATGTCTTGTGTTATGATATGGAGAAACTGAAACCTGATTTGGTTTCATATATAGGTGATTTATCAGCGCTCTCCAAACAGTTGAGTTTGAATTTCTGAGGAATGTTTCTTGATCCTTTTAACCTGTTCCGCAGACGTTGATGGCCGCTCACTGCTTCTGTCTTTACGAAGACATGCAGTTTCCTTAACATCCTGAACCCGCTCGTAAATGAATTGTGTGGTAGGTGAAGCCTTGTCAAATATGTTTCTGAATTTTCGACACACTGTAGTTGTGGACTAACTTTCGAAGAACGTCATCACACAAAATGCGTTCTCATTTGGTCTGGGAATTATGTTATTGGAGACATCTGAAAAAAAAACTCCTCGAGTTGCTGTTTCCATCTAAAAAATGGTTAAAATGGCTCTGAGCACTGTGGGACTTAACATCTGAGGTCATCAGTCCCCTAGAACTTAGAAATACTTAAACCTAACTAACCTAGGGACATCACACACATCCATGCCCGAGGCAGGATTCGAGCCTGCGACCGTAGCAGCAGCGCGGTTCCGGACTGAAGCGTCTAAACCGCTCGGTCACAACGGCCGGCAGTGTTAAGTAACAGGAAAAGAGCAATTTATCTGAAACAATTGCTAGCAGAGTAGACACGAACTTTGTTCTCTGACAGCTAAATCCCACTAAAATCCAATTCTTGTCGTTATTGTATTTCTGACGAAGATAGGCGTGATAACTCGGAATTGGTGATGACAATAAAATCAAATGTTTTTCAAAAGTATTTGTGGCTGTCTGCATTCTCCATCAACAGTCGTTAATGCAATAAGATCCACGGAATTCAAGAAGATCCAGCACGGGTAAAAATACATTCCTGACAATGTTTATTATTCCAGCCTGATGTTTGTCGCATTTCACGTCATTATTGTTGCAGTATTTTATTTTTGGCCCTTTCAGCAGGTAAGACAAAGGAAGAAAAGTTGGTAATTAAACTCTTTAGTGGAATGAAGTAGAGGTGAGAGGGCGAATGACTAAAAGGCAATTACCATTCCGGACCTCTTTACTACCAACAGCTAAAGGCAACGTCTCTATATTGTAAGCACTTAACTTTTAGAAGTTGTTTTTGAAGAGGCCTGTTTCGTCTTAATCAGCTTGACTCGATTCTGAAAACTTCATAAAGTTAAAAAGTCTCATTTGGAGCAATTTACGAAAACGCTTGAATGCGTCTGTACGGCTTTCACCGTAACATAATGAAACAACTTTACTGCATTGTCCCTGCTCTAAGTAACGGAGCGAGCGCACCTCGTTCTTCATTTTCTTTCCAAAGGAAAATTATATACGTAGAACAAATAATACGTCATTAGTCTATTCTTGTTACATAGTGGCACCCAGTACTAGAAACTATGTTCACAACGCGAGTTGACGCTGTTCTTTGAGACCGACAGAAGATATTTCACAGTCGCATGTGGTATGCGTTATGAAGTTCATGTGGAGAACGAGTCCAAAACGTGACATACGAAATAAAGAAAAAAGAGATTCTGCCGTTATTCAAATAAACCATCTCCCTAGCAGGTTCTGCTATTGTGAACTGACATGGCAGCGGTCTACTCGGATGAAGTTAGAATTTTGGTAGTGGAAGAGATTTTCATTCACAATATTTGTCAGGTATGGACGTGAAAATGGATGGCCTGAAGTTCCTCATTACTTGACATTGTGACAATGTCTAGGATAAAAAAAAATTTCAAAACCATCAGCGTGGATTTTGTTCTGCACCGAATTTTACCCCCTTCTTTATCACCATCAGCAACAATCTAAATTCAACGTTGCAGTCTATCAGCCACATACACTATACAGTTACACAACTGACTTTTCGGATATGTCAACCGTCAACATCACATCTTCTTTGAAAGGACACTATGCTAGACGCAAAGTATTAATCACACAAAATTTATAGCATAATCTACGAAGAAAAGACACTTCTTAATTTCTGCATCCTAAACAGAGTACACGATCGTGAATTTGTATGTAACCAAAATATTAAAAACTGAATTTGGAAAAAAAGGAAGTTCAAATCATTAGATACAATTGATCTATGCCTTGTCCAGGGGTAGCGTCTTTGACTAGTAATCAGAATGTCATGGATCTCGAATTCGATCGTAGCCACTGTTTACATTTTGAGTAAAATTCGTGAGCAAGGGTGGTCGAAGGTAAGGAGCGACCCTCGTTCTGCCAACAGCCTTTTCAAAGATGGAGGAGGAGTAAACAAGGTTAAGGGCCCTCTTGTTCTTCTGATGGGTAGCTGTCTCTAAAAAGATCAACAACGATGAACAGTATGAGCATGCTGAAAGCAATGGAAATCACTTCATTAATGTACGCAATGTGTATTCACAGGACGTGTTGACCGTACCTGGAAACGCATCATGATGATCTGTCCATTACAAAAGATTCCTAATTAGTCCCCTATTCAGATCTCCGGGAGGTGATTGCCAAGGGGGAGGTGACCAGGAGAGAAAAAGAGTAAATAACGAACGAAAGGGTAACGTTCTACAAGTCGGAGCGTGGAATACCAGGAGTCTGACTGTGGAATGGAAAATAGAGAATATGAAAAGGGCAATAGAAAAAGTCATTCTGGATATGAAGCGGTCAGAAGTGAAACAGAAAGGAGATAAGCATTTATGGCCAGGAGAAATATAGTGTAGTTTAATATCAACATAAGGACTACGATTCGTCATAAATAGGAAGGTAGGGCAGGAAGACAGTTACCGTGAAGAATTCAGTGATAGGATTATTCTCGTCAGAATCGACAGCAAACGAACGCGAGCAACATGAGTTCAGGTTCACGTTCCGACGTCACAAGCAGAAGACGAAGATGCTGAGAAAATAGACGAGGAGACTGACGAGTAATTCAGTATGCAAAGGGAGATGAAAATCTATAATCCGTTCATCATAAGAATAAACCTGATGTAAACAAACGCAAATGAGATGATTGGTCAGACGCCGTAGCACACGTACAATGGTGTTGTTACGCTCCTGGAAGCAGGTCCGACTTATGTATTTGATATCTTATTACTAAGTTGTGTTAATGAAACTTTAAGGTATTCAAATGTATTAACAGCCATCAACGTTTTTCTTAATCACGCTTTAGCTACGTGGTTTTTATTTCAAAAATCGTGTACAGTCACAGCCTCTGCAGAGTTGTGCTCTGATTGTCGCGCTGTTAATGTGAACTAAAAGCGGTTATTCGTGCGTTGGTTCAAATGTACTCAGTATCATTTTTTCTCGTTCAATTTGAAATACGTACATCTCTTATTATAAAACTAATCATTTTTTGTGACTGATACATGTCTTCTTGTTTCTAATTACATATTAAATCCGAAATTCCTGTTTCCATTTCAAATACAAATTCTAATATCTGTGTTTTAAGAAAGACTTCATAAAAGTTGTTTAAATTAAGAAAACATAAAAATTTAATTTTTCAAGGCAAAAACGAAAAATCAACTCCTCCTTATTTGGATTATTACCATCTTTTTATACCACAGAGGTAGATAAGTACCGTAGAAACACGAAAAACAATCATTTTCACATCATCGAACCCATCATACACTCCTGGAAATGGAAAAAAGAACACATTGACACCGGTGTGTCAGACCCACCATACTTGCTCCGGACACTGCGAGAGGGCTGTACAAGCAATGATCACACGCACGGCACAGCGGACACACCAGGACCCGCGGTGTTGGCCGTCGAATGGCGCTAGCTGCGCAGCATTTGTGCACCGCCGCCGTCAGTGTCAGCCAGTTTGCCGTGGCATACGGAGCTCCATCGCATTCTTTAACACTGGTAGCATGCCGCGACAGCGTGGACGTGAACCGTATGTGCAGATGACGGACTTTGAGCGAGGGCGTATAGTGGGCATGCGGGAGGCCGGGTGGACGTACCGCCGAATTGCTCAACACGTGGGGCGTGAGGTCTCCACAGTACATCGATGTTGTCGCCAGTGGTCGGCGGAAGGTGCACGTGCCCGTCGACCTGGGACCGGACCGCAGCGACGCACGGATGCACGACAAGACCGTAGGATCCTACGCAGTGCCGTAGGGGACCGCACCGCCACTTCCCAGCAAATTAGGGACACTGTTGCTCCTGGGGTATCGGCGAAGACCATTCGCAATCGTCTCCATGAAGCTGGGCTACGGTCCCGCACACCGTTAGGCCGTCTTCCGCTCACGCCCCAACATCGTGCAGCCCGCCTCCAGTGGTGTCGCGACAGGCGTGAATGGAGGGACGAATGGAGACGTGTCGTCTTCAGCGATGAGAGTCGCTTCTGCCTTGGTGCCAATGATGGTCGTATGCGTGTTTGGCGCCGTGCAGGTGAGCGCCACAATCAGGACTGCATACGACCGAGGCACACAGGGCCAACACCCGGCATCATGGTGTGGGGAGCGATCTCCTACACTGGCCGTACACCACTGGTGATCGTCGAGGGCACACTGAATAGTGCACGGTACATCCAAACCGTCATCGAACCCATCGCTCTACCATTCCTAGACCGGCAAGGGAACTTGCTGTTCCAACAGGACAATGCACGTCCGCATGTATCCCGTGCCACCCAACGTGCTCTAGAAGGTGTAAGTCAACTACCCTGGCCAGCAAGATCTCCGGATCTGTCCCCCATTGAGCATGTTTGGGACTGGATGAAGCGTCGTCTCACGCGGTCTGCACGTCCAGCACGAACGCTGGTCCAACTGAGGCGCCAGGTGGAAATGACATGGCAAGCCGTGCCACAGGACTACATCCAGCATCTCTACGATCGTCTCCATGGGAGAATAGCAGCCTGCATTGCTGCGAAAGGTGGATATACACTGTACTAGTGCCGACATTGTGCATGCTCTGTTGCCTGTGTCTATGTGCCTGTGGTTCTGTCAGTGTGATCGTGTGGTGTATCTGACCCCAGGAATGTGTCAATAAAGTTTCCCCTTCCTGGGACAATGAATTCACGGTGTTCTTATTTCAATTTCCAGGAGTGTATAAATGCTGCATTTTTACATTTGCTACTGTACCATTACAATATGAGCCCAACAAAATTGATCTGGACTCAAGCTGCGGGATTTGGCCCGAGAAGAAGCAAGACTGTTAACCTCCCAGACGTACTGGAACTAACGTACGCAGCTTTTCCGCACGTCACTGCCGAACGCTGGCGGTATGTAGAACGACTCGTCATAAAAGAAGAAGAGAAACAGCTGCACCTGGTTGGAATCGTGAATTCTGTTGTTGATAGGCTCGTTATCAACGTTGCGGGTGACACTTCTAGAACTGAAATATATTTCTCGGACTCGGATAAGGAAAAAGCTAAGAGATTATCAGACGACTGACTGTAAGTAACACCTTCAGTGACTTCAATATTTAACTATACGGTGAAATATTTCACTACTCTCTTACGTTATCCACAGCTTATGCAGAGAAATTACCCTGTGGTTCAGTCAGGAACGTTCATCATTCTTGTTTGTAATTACAATAGTACGTTAGCTAAAAACGATAACGCGTTGCGGTTTTTCTCTAGTCGGTTAAGGAGCGTATTGTGGGAGATTTGCAGTGTATTATTTCATTCTGTTTAAAAATTAAATAACATTCGAAGCTGTATTGCTCCTCTGCTCGTCTCTTTTTACGTGTGAACTGCAGCTAGCCACGTCACTGCAGGCTTGCTATAGCAGCTGACCGGCCAGTGCTGCCCAAGTTAAAAGCCCCGATAAAGCTGTTGTCCGTAATATCGCTAAGTCGATGTGCACGTAACGCACAGCATAAAACGTACCCTATCGTACTTGACAGCTCTTGAGACAGCTTGGCTGCAGTCCCACGTGAAACGAAAATCCAATGAGGTTCCAGCAAACGAGGAAGAATCCATAGTGCAAAGTTTACATGAGGTTTGTTCTTATGATGAACGGATTATAATAATCGTGATTGACAGGAGCGCTGTAGAAGCCTTCCGCTTGCTACTGTCGAGAGCATCTATGGAAAGTGGTTGCAGGACGATGAAACCCAGAAGAGGCAACTAGTATTGGGCGTTTACGCTTCATCTCAGAACTTTTATGTAGAAGGCTTGCCTCCTCTGTAAGTCAGGGTAGGTGGGAATACGTGGTAGATCTGACGTCAGACTAGCAAACCAGTTTCGAAACACACCGTTCAACGTAAGACGGGCGCTCTCCAGCAGACAACCCCAACTTGTTCGCCTTTTGACTCAAAAGCATCGTCATTTATAATTGCAGTTGGCACAGGATCATCGAGATTGGACCATAGATCAATGGAAATGAGTCGCTAGGTAAAATGAATCACGTTTCTTCTTATAACAGATCTGTGGTGGTGTCCAGGAACACCATCGCCCGGGTGAACGGCTGCTCGAGATAAGAATCGCACCACGGACAGCTGGGCGATGGTTGCAGTATTACGCTATGGGGGATATCCACATGGGGGGTATCTACATGGGCTTCTCTGGGGCCTGTGGACTATGTGAACATTACACCCCTTCATGCTTGACAGCACCACAGACACGATGGCATGTTCCAGCAGGATAACTGTCCGTGTCACAAGACCAGAATCACATACTACAGTGGTTAGGAGCATGGTACTAAACTCACGTTGATAAATTGGCCACCAAATTCGCCTGATCAGAGCCCAGTGGAACACATCTGGGACGTTATTGCGTGTCAGCTCCTCGCCAACAAACTACTGGCCCGCAATTCACGAGTAGTGCATGGTCTGTGCGTAGATATAAGGTGTCATACAAATGTGTAAACGTACTAAGGACTTGCCGAATCCATACGACGCAGCATCGCTGCTGTATTGCTTTCCGAAGGTGGACGAATGTATATATGTGGCCACTGTATAAAAATGCGACGCTATTAGTCTAGTTAATACTTCGTAGTCTTCCCAGTCATTTACTTCGAGGTACCCCTTTTCCGGGCAGTTTTAGGTTTACAGGCATTGCCTCCACCATAGCAAATGAGCTGTTCTTTAGGTAAGATGGTTTGGAGATTTGACAGCAATCTCTTATAAATTATCAATCAACAAAACAGTAAAGCTCGCAATAATCATATTTAAAAATGACGACAGGTTTCGAGCTCCATGCTGGCCGTCCTCACATCCAATGCACCTGCGGCTGCAGCTATTGGAGCAAGGAGCAGCTGCGTTAAATCACAGTCGTTTACCGGTGACTTCACGTTAGTGTCCGTGCACCGCCGGCTACAGCCATATGGTACGTTACGTATGAGGATGACCAGCATAGAGGTAGAAACGGGTCATCATTTTTAAATAGATGATCAATGCTATCTTGGCTGTTTTAATAACTGACTAACAGACATTGTTCTGTCCACATTTTAAAGAAAATGTTTGTGATCCTTTTGTGAGATTGTGAAAAGTTGCTGGAAATATGTAAACAAAGTAAAAAATGAGAGAAAAACGTATATTTGAGTGACTATTGTCTCTATTAACGATTGTGGCCATTGATATTCAATTTGAAAAGGAGTACATTCAGAAGTACGCCAATGTGAAATTTCACTTGCAGGATGAATAGTACAACGCTAAAATGCTGGCGCCGCGCGGAGTGGCCGTACGGTTTGAGGCGCAATGTCACGGATTGCGCGGTCCCTCCCGCCGGAGGTTCGAGTCCTCCCTCGGACATGGGTAAGTGTGTTGTTTCTAGCATAAGTTAGGTTAAGTAGTGTGTAAGTCTAGGGACCGGAGACCTAAGCAGTTTGGTCTCTTAGTAATTCACACACATTTGAAAATTTTTGTTTTACAATTGCAATTTCGGCCTTTGGGCATTTTCAAGTGGTACTCAAAAAGCCAAAAGAATGCAAAAATAAAGCATAAAGCGCATGTACAGAACCGCATAAACGTGTATTCTCAACAGTATGTCACAAAAATAGTGAAAATAATACATTTTCATTCAGCACATGCCAGGCTTTAAAACACTCCCTAGTTCACATGCAAACAGTGTGTTCGAACATCGATCTGTAGCGATATATGTGAACGGTGTTGACATTGCTGACAGTTCATGTAATTTACATCGTTGCACGAAGTACAGAGCTTCGCACTCGTTTGATGTTGACATTGCGAACACATTTTCCAGGTCGACAGATCCTATAAATGTGCCTTGATTTTCCTTCAGTCTTGCTTCCATAAAAAAAAAAAAAAAAAAAAAATCAGAATTGCCTCTCTGGTGCCTTTAGCTTTCCTAGAGCCGAACTGATCGTCATCTAACACATCCTCAATTTTCTGTCAGCAACTTAGACGGATGAGATGTTAAGCTGATTGTGCCATAATTCTCAGATTTGTCGGCTCTTACAATCTTCGGAACTGAGTGGATGACGTTTTCTCCGAAAGTCATATTTCACATCGCCAAATACATACTTTCTACACGCCAACTGAATAGTCGTTTTGTTGCCTTTTTATCCAATGATTTTAGAAATTCCCATGGAATAGTATTTCCCGTTTTAGATTTTCTAGCTTCTCTACCGCGCTCCAACTTCTGTCGTTCCACGCCGAAACCCGTAGAACGTTATCCTATCGGGGGTATTCAGTCTCATGCTCACCTCCCACTTGACAGGCCCCTCTCGGAGATACGAATGGGGGACTAGTCCTCTTTGACAAGGCCATTGGCTGAATGAGGATGACTTCCTATGCCGGAAGTCTTCGGCTGCCATTGCTGTCAATTTTTATTCAAGATTAAGTGATGGCGGGGTTTGAATCCGGGACCGAGGATGTTTTGATTAGTAATCAAAGACGATACCCGGAGACCAGGGGTGCAATACAGCACGCTGTAGTAGCGAAGTAAATTGGAATTGGAACAGAAATAAAAATAACTATATTTGTTGGACAGGTCGCGAAACAACGCAAAAGTGAAAACAAACGTAATTTTATTGTAATTAAGGCTAGAATGGGTTTCTGAAGATTTTTATAGAGATCTTCCAGATTTTTTTTTTCAACTGAAAACATTGATTTAAGCTATTTTCCTCCCGGAACCATACTGAACAAAACAAAAAACGAATCAACTTAATATGTCGTTTCTGTCGTCAGTTATGGTCCAGAGAGTATACAAAAATTATAATTTTTGCAGTTTGTTTGAATTTTCCGGCATGGATTTCCTTTGTAACTGTTCCGAACTTTTTTCCCTGAAAACATTTCCAGAACCAGAACGAACAAAAAAAAAAAAAAAGAAAGAATTACGCGCATTCATTGTTAGAATAATGAGTTATGTTCTAAAGTTTCATAGGAAATCTAAATCTCATAGGAAAAATAACTTTCAAGTTTTCCAGAAATTTTCCAATTTTCCGAGCAAATTCTGCAATTCTTCCTTCCATAACAACCTTATTCTGACTATTATGAATATTTTTTAAGAAACTTAGCCAAATTAGTTCAGACGTTCTGATTTGAAGCGTTTACCAACGAACAGAGTTTAATATTTATTTGTGTGTATAAGCAGTTTTTTGCACTGTGAACATACGGTGAGATGTTTAAGTGGAGCAATAGTGTGGAAAGGCGTGGAGCTAGAGGAGTGCACCAGTATGCAGGCTAGTATAAAAGTTCCATTTATTACGTTTAAACTCGCGCGGCTACTGAGATAAACACGAAACCCGGCAGTACAGGAGACGGGAACAGTTCAGCTCGGTCGTGAGGACGACCGCACTGCGCAACTTCAGTTGGGTGCTGCAGTGCGCCGCGGTGTACGAACTCACAAACGTTTTACCGTATTGCATAGTTTTTTAGAACCACTTCCAGGGTGCTAAAATTTCGCAACAAATCCACATAGTTCACATGAAATGATTGTAACTAAATGTTTTTAAAAATAATTATTGCAATTAACGTGCGGAACACTGTCGACAAAGCGCTGCGAAGGTGCGAGTATTTATAACTTGAGTCTGACAAATTACATGCACTAGTCAGTAGTTGACTGGAATACTCTCTTTCAAATTCTGAAGGTTGCAGGGGTAAAATACAGGGAGCGAAAGGCTATTTACAATTTGTACAGAAACCAGATGGCAGTTATAAGAGTCGAGGGACATGAAAGGGAAGCCGTGGTTGGGAAGGGAGTGAGACAGGGTTGTAGCCTCTCCCCAATGTTATTCAATCTGTATATTGAGCAAGCAATAAAGGAAACAAAAGAAAAGTTCGGAGTAGGTATTAAAATCCATGGAGAAGAAATAAAAACTTTGAGGTTCGCCGATGACATAGTAATTCTGTCAGAGACAGCAAAGGACTTGGAAGAATAGTTGAACGGAATGGACAGTGTCTTGAAAGGAGGGTATAAGATGAACATCAACAAAAGCAAAACGATGATAATGGAATCTAGTCGAATTAAATCAGTTGATGCTGAAGGTATTAGATTAGGAATTGAGGCCCTTAAAGTAGTAGATGAGTTTCGCTGTTTCTGGAGCAAAGTAACTGATGATGGTCGAAGTAGAGAGGACATAAAATGTAGACTAGCAATGGCAAGGAAAGCGTTTCTGAAGAAGAAAAATTTGTTAACATCGATTATAGATTTAAGTGTCAGGAAGTCGATTCTGAAAGTATTTGTATGGAGTGTAGCCATGTATGGAAGTGAAACATGGACGATAAATAGTTTGGACAAGAAGAGAATAGAAGCTTTCGAAATGTGGTGCTACAGAAGAATACTGAAGATGAGATGGGTAGATCACATAACTAATGAGGAGGTATTGAACAGAATTGGGGAGAAGAGGAGTTTGTGACACAACTTGACCAGAAGAAGGGATCGGTTGGTAGGACATGTTCTGAGGCATCAAGGGATCACCATTTAGTATTGGAGGGCAGCGTGGAGGGTAAAAATCGTAGAACGAGACCAATAGATGAATACACTAAGCAGATTCAGAAGGATGTAGGCTGCAGTAGGTATTGGGAGATGAAGAAGCTTGCACAGGATAGAGTAGCATGGAGAGCTGCATCAAACCAGTCTCAGGACTGAAGACCACAACAACAACAACAGTCAGTATAGGTTGTAAAGCTAGACACGCCGAAACATAAATGTTGTCTATAGGACTTGATAATCCTGAAGACACGGTTGTGAGGTGTTGGACCTATAGTCTCATATGAAACTTGTTTTAATATCTGTTTTGCAGTTCATATAGATTAATAATACTTATTGACTTCATCTTGGTAGGTACCACAGCCTCGATAAATTTGAAGAATGACGTCGTTACCAGTAGGATGTTATTTTAAAACAGTGATCTTTAAAGAACTAATAACTAACTTTGAACGTTATTAATTCTCAACCTCCTCTTCACAAACAAGAACAAGCCAAAACTAAATGAGTGTCAAAAATTACACAAATAAAAAAAAAGTTTGCATCACCTCGGTTCCGAGAGTTCCGGAACCTGTACAGAAAATTGGAATAGAGATCAGCAGAAACATTTTCGCTCTTTTTATTGTTCATGAAAACCACACATTGCATGTTGTGCCACCATGCAGCGAGACCTTCAAAGGCGGTGGTCCAGATTGCTCTACACACCGGTATATCTAATACATAGTAGCACGTACTCTTCCATTGATGCATGCCTGTATTCGTCATGGCGTACTATCCACAAGTTCGTCAAGGCACTGTTGGTCCAGATTGTCCCACTCCTCAACCGCGCTTCGGCGTAGATCCATCAGAGTGGTTGGCGAGTCACGTCGTCCATAAACAGCCCTTTTCAATCCATCCCAGGCATGTTCGATAGGGTTCATGCCTGGAGAACATGCTGGCCACTCTAGTCGAGCGATGTCGTTATGCTGAAGTAAGTCATTCACAAGATGTGGACGATGAGGCCGCGAATTGTCATGCATGAAGACGAATGCCTCGCCAATATGCTGCCAATATGGTTGCACTATCAGACGGAGGATGGCATTCATGTATCGTACAGCCGTTACGGCGCCTTTCATGACCACCAGCGGCGTACGTCTTCCCCACATAATGCCACCCGAAAACTGCACGGAACTTCCACCTTGCTGCACTCGCTGGACAGTGTCTCTAAGGCGTTCAGCCTGACCAGGTTGCCTCCAGATACGTCTCCGACGACTGTCTGATTGAAGGCATATGCGACACTCATTGGTGAAAAGAACGTGATGCCCATCCTGAGTGGTCCATTCGGCATATTGCTGGGCCCATCTGTACCGCGCTGCATGGTGTCGTGGTTGCGAAGGTGGACCTCGCCATGGACGTCAGGAGTGAAGTTGCGCCTCATGCAGTCTATTGCGCAGAGTTTGAGTCGTAACACGACGTCCTTTGGGTGCACGAAAAGCATCATTCAACATGGTGAGGTTGCTGTCAGGGTTCCTCCGAACCATAATCCGTAGGTAGCTGTCTTCTACTGCACTAGTAGCCCTTGGGCGGCCTGAGGGAGGCATGTCATCGACAGTTCCTGTCTCTCTGTAAGTCCTCCATGTCCGAACAACACCGATTTGGTTCACTCCGAGACACCTGGACACTTCGCTCGTTGAGAGCCCTTCCTGGCACAAAGTAACAATGCGGATGCGATCGAACCGCGGTATTGACCGTCTAGGCATGTTTGAACTACAGACAACACGAGCCGTGTACTTCCTTCCTGATGGAATGACTGGAACTGATCGGCTGTCAGACCCCCTCCGTCTAATAGGCTCTGCTCGTGCATGGTTGTTTAGATCTTTGCGCGGGTTTAGTGACAGCTCTGAAAAGTCAAAGGGACTGTGTCTGTGATGCAATATCCATAGTCAACGTGTATCTTCAGGAGTTCTGGGAACTGGGGTGATGCAAACCTTTTTTTTTTATGTGCGTATAAGCCTTTACAACTGTACAGGTTGCAGCGTTTCCTTAAAAAATAAACAAAAGTGTTTACTTAGAACAGACTTGCATAGATCATCCTCGAAAGGCGTGAAAATAGAAATCGCTTATGTCATGCACAGTTATTCATGACATGGTCATATACAATATGCATAAACGCAAGTACAGCCGTTATAATAGACAATAACCACACATACCATCAAAAATAACAGGGCTAAATATTCCGAGCGTTGTCTTTCCGTTGCTGTGTTAGTATTTTTAATAATGATGAGACAGAAGTGAGAGGATGGATAGCGCCACTAACACATAGTGAATCGCCATGAGACCCGACAGCGGCTGGGCCACCGCCAGCAACGTCACATGGCCTCATGCCATGTAAGACTATGGAGGATTATGAGAGTTCTCCATAACATTGGCAATCAGACAGGGTATTCAGTACGATAATCGACTACCCCTCCACCAGCTGCTGGGCAAATCCATGAGACGACACGGTAATACCTTGCTAATTTATCTTAGCGACCATTACTGCGGGATTTCAGGATACTATCTTTACTGACAGTGAGAATATTACCCAAAAGTGTGCCTTCTTATGTCTGTAGGTTGATCGTGCTCACTGTCTGACAATGGGCCGGCCAGAGTGGAAGAGCGGTTCTAGGCGCTACAGTCTGGAACCGCGCGACCGCTACGGTCGCAAGTTCGAATCCTGCCTTGGGCATGGTTGTGTGTGATGTCATTAGTTTAGTTAGGTTTAAGTAGTTCTAAGTTCTAGGGGACTGATGACCTCAGAAGTTAAGTCCCATAGTGCTCAGAGCAATCAAGTCCAAATCCGAAGGCAAGCGTGTCAATGTAGTACGACACTTAGAAGTGGAAAGAGGTTGTAACTGACACCAACGTACAGCCGGAACAGAACTGACCTCTTGGACAGCGTGTGCAGCTATTTGTACAAACATAGAATATTCCAGAATGATGGTATTTGCACAAGCATAAAATATTACAGAATGTACAAATACTACATACATTAGGATATTTCAGGAACGTTTCAGAAACGATAAATACTAAAAAAAATAATTGCATGTGTTTGGTTTTAAACAGGCAACGCAAAGTACTCCAACCAGCGACGCGAATCACTAAGCCAAACTGAAAGTGTCATTGCTGGCGGTGACCGTAAAATAGAATGGAATGTGAAGAGAGGAATAATATTCAAAACTCACTGAGCTGGCGTATGTAGGTAATGTCTGTGTTGCTGTTACGAATCCATTATGCATGTAATAAGTTCAGTCTTTAATTTGAAGCCTAGAGTTATTTCCATTGTCGTTATTGCAGCTGGGTACATGTCTTCTGCGACTTCTTTCATCACATGTGAAATGTTGGTGGCTTCTTTCATATTCGGGTTTACGTTGTGGCATAAGGCCAAAACATTCTGTATGTACGACTGTGTCGTTACCCCTATGACGTTGGACTCTGTTCTTGAGTGCTTCTTCTGTTAAACCTGGAATTTGTCCCACCTACTGACTTTCTCTTCATTCTTCTCGAACAACTGCTGGGTTGTTCTGTGTAAGTACAGGTACACATTTGAGAAACACATCACGTCATCCCACCTGTTGTACGGGGTGGTTATAATTAAACTTTGCCCCCACGAAAAAAAGTGATCATGAGACAATGAAAATTTGTGGAAACATTTGTAAGGGTTTGTGGAAGAGAAATAACCAATAATCGATTGAAAGAAACACATTTTAGTTTCCACATGAGAGGGCAACATTAGTTACTTGCGTATCATGTTTACGTTCTAGGTTACAAACGTTGCTCAGTGTGACGAGCATCTGCGACTACGACAGCCCGGAACCACACTAGACATTGCGCTACTGCATCCCGACTTTTCCAACGGTGAACCATGGAATCTCAGTTTTTGTGATGCAGTTATTGCACTACTTGGAGATCACACATTGCGTCCAGCGTTCTCAGACTTGGCAACAGCAACTCCTTCAACAATCTGTGGCGCGGTTTGCCACCGGCCTCTCCTACGAGAAATTCCCATATCGCCAGTTAATTCGAATTTCCGAAACATGTTCTTCATCCACGGTGCGGAAAAGGGACCTCTTCGTTTTCCTTTGATGTGTCGATGCTCGTCAAGAGCAGCAGCACTATTTCATTTGTTTTTGCAAAATACACTGACGCAAAAATGTCGCAATACCAACAAGAATTTGTGCCACGTAAACGAAAGTTGGTATGCGTCTTTCTATAAGTGGAAGATGATATCTATTCAGATTACACACCAGTCGAATAAGAGTGGCGCTAGCAACGCCATTACAAGGATGCAAATCAGCTTTGGTTTAAATATTTGCTGTAAAGTTCGTGAGCCTTACTTACATTTGACAGTGGATGTGGTGTAGACCAGAATGAGATTTTCGCGCTGCAGCGGAGCGTGCGCTGATATGAAACTCCCTGGCAGATTAAAACAGTGTACCAGACCTTTGCCTTTTGCGGGTAAGTGCTCTACCATCTTTTTATTTTGTATCTGGTCGAAGCGGACGTCACAAGACCTCCATTGAAGTTCGTTGTTGATCTTTTCACTCAGCTATTTTATTAGAGAGACACGCTAGGTCTCTGACCGAACATGCTGAGCTACCCTGCCGGCGTACCATCTGAGCTACCCAAGCACGACTCACGACCCGTCCTCACAGCTACAACTCTGCCAGTACCCCGTCTCCCACTCTCCAGAATTCACAGAAGCTCTTCTGCGAACCTTGCAGAACTAGCGCTTCTGGAAGAAAGGATACTGCGGAGACATGGCTTAGCCACAGCCTGGGGGGTGTTTCCAGACTGATATTTTCACTGTGCAGCGGAGTGTGCTCTGATATGAAACTTCCTGGCAGATTAAAACTGTGTGCCACACCGAGTCGCGAACTCGGGACCTTTGACTCTCGCGGGCAAGTGCTCTACCATCTGAGCTACCCAAGCACGAGTCACGACCCGTGCTGGATGTGGTGTGTTGATGTTAGTCAAGAATGCCTTTAAGGTGACAAAGACGATAATGTTCAAATGTTCAAATGTGTGTGAAATCGTATGGGGCTTAACTGCTAAGGTCATCAGTCCCTAAGCTTACACACTTCTTAACCTAAATTATCCTAAGGACAAACACACACGCCGGCCGGAGTGGCCGAGCGGTTCTAGGCGCTACAGTTTGGAACTGCGCGACCGCTACGGTCGCAGGTTCGAATCCTGCCTCGGGCATGGATGTGTGTGATGTCCTTAGGTTGGTTAGGTTTAAGTAGTTCTAAGTTCTAGGGGACTTATGACCACAGCAGTTGAGTCCCATAGTGCTCAGGGCCACAAACACACACACCCATGCCCGAGGGAGGACTCGAACCTCCGCCGGGACCAGCCGCAGCGCCTCACTGAGTGAAATGAAATGAAATGTCGTGTGGCTAGGACCTACCGTCGGACAGACTGGTCGCCTGGTGCAAGTCTTTTGAGTTGATGCCACTTCGCCGACTTGCGCGTCGATGGGGATGATGTGATTATGATGAAGACCCAGCCGGGGATGGAGCTCGGGCCCCTGTGCACGGCATTCCGTCGCGCTGACCACTTTTCTTTAATGTCCTTTTGTTCGTTTTGGTCATTGTATTTTCTCGGGGTGGACGTCCCATAACGCTTGTTCAAGTTCATCGTTGATCCATTCACTCAGTTTTTCTTATTACAGAGGGCAGTTACCCCTCTAACCGAACATGCTATCTACCGTGCCGGCGCAACACAAACACCCTGCCCCCAATAGGACTACGGGACGCTGCATGTTCCTTCTGTGACATTTCAGAAATACGTGGCCGGACTGCAGCCACTGTACAAGATTGCTGGTAACGGTGGTCACGAGAATGTGCGGTGGCAAGAAGACCGGGCTCCGGACGGCGACGTGGAACTAACGAGAGGGAAGACCATTGTGTTCAGCGGATGTCTCTGACGCATCTCACTGCATGTGCAATAGTAATCAGAGCAGCGGTTGGAACCACATGGACACAGCGAGCTGTTACAAACCGGTTACTTCAAGGGCAACTACGAACCAGACGCCCTGTAGCCTGTACTTCCACTGACCCCAAACCACCGCCGTTTGCAAGTTCAGTGGTGTCAAACGAGAGCTCATTGGAGGGCAGGGTGGAGTTGTGTTTTCTGATGAAAGCTGGTTCTGCCTGGATGCAGTTACGGCCGTGTGTTGGTTAGAAGGAGGCCAGCTGAGGGCCTGCGACCAACTTATCTGCGTGCTAGACACACTGGACCGCCACCTGGAGTTACGTCTGAGGTGCGATTTCGCATGACAGCAGGAGCACTCTCCTGGTTATCTCATGCACCGTGAGTGCAAATTTGTACGTCGGTCTGGTGATTAGATCTGCTGAGCTGCCACTCATGAACAGCATTACAGGGGTGTTTTCCAGCAGCTTAACGCTCGCCCACATAACGCTGATGTAACCCAAACATGCTGTACAGAATGTCTACGTGTTGTCTTGGCCTGCTCGATCACCAGATCTGCCTCCAGTCGAGCACTTATGGGACATCATCGCACGAAAACTGCAGCATCATCCGCAAACGGCATTAACTGTCCATTTATAGACTGAGCAAGTGCCACAGGCAGGGAACACCATTCCACAAACTAACATCCAGCACAACGCACGCGTGTTTGCATGCTTGCATTCAAAATTATGGCGGTTACACTGACTATTAATGTATCAGCA
This sequence comes from Schistocerca nitens, assembly GCF_023898315.1. NCBI lineage: Eukaryota > Metazoa > Arthropoda > Insecta > Orthoptera > Acrididae > Schistocerca > Schistocerca nitens. The sequence goes on from NC_064621.1 coordinate 246,980,397, forward strand.
ATTCACATTTCCAAAGGCTTATATCCCGCTTACATTAACCTATGATTTTGCGATGTTAATCACTTAAATAGGATGTTGTTGTTGTTGTTGTTGTTGTTGTGGTCTTCAGTCCTGAGACTGGTTTGATGCAGCTCTCCATGCTACTCTATCCTGTGCAAGCTTCTTCATCTCCCAGTACCTACTGCAACCTACATCCTTCTGAATCTGCTTAGTGTATTCATCTCTTGGTCTCCCTCTATGATTTTTACCCTCCACGCTGCCCTCCAATGCTAAATTTGTGATCCCTTGATGCCTCAAAACATGTCCTACCAACCGATCCCTTCTTCTAGTCAAGTTGTGCCACAAACTTCTCTTCTCCCCAATCCTATTCAATACCTCCTCATTAGTTACGTGATCTACCCACCTTATCTTCAGCATTCTTCTGTAGCACCACATTTCGAAAGCTTCTATTCTCTTCTTGTCCATACTAGTTATCGTCCATGTTTCACTTCCATACATGGCTACACTCCATACAAATACTTTCAGAAACGACTTCCTGACACTTAAATCTATACTCGATGTTAACAAAAGTTCTCTTCTTCAGAAATGATTTCCTTGCCATTGCCAGTCTACATTTTATATCCTCTCTACTTCGACCATCATCAGTTATTTTACTCCCTAAATAGCAAAACTCCTTTACTACTTTAAGTGTCTCATTTCCTAATCTAATTCCCTCAGCATCACCCGATTTAATTTGACTACATTCCATTACCCTCGTTTTGCTTTTGTTGATGTTCATCTTATATCCTCCTTTCAAGACACTGTCCATTCCGTTCAACTGCTCTTCCAAGTCCTTTGCTGTCTCTGACAAAATTACTATGTCATCGGCGAACCTCAAAGTTTTTACTTCTTCTCCATGAATTTTAATACCTACTCCGAATTTTCCTTTTGTTTCCTTTACTGCTTGCTCAATATACAGATTGAATAACATCGGTGAGAGGCTACAACCCTGTCTCACTCCTTTCCCAACCACTGCTTCCCTTTCATGCCCCTCGACTCTTATAACTGCCATCTGGTTTCTGTACAAATTGTAAATAGCCTTTCGCTCCCTGTATTTTACCCCTGCCACCTTTAGAATGTGAAAGAGAGTATTCCAGTCAACATTGTCAAAAGCTTTCTCTAAGTCTACAAATGCTAGAAACGTAGGTTTGCCTTTTCTTAATCTTTCTTCTAAGATAAGGCGTAAGGTTAGTATTGCCTCACGTGTTCCAACATTTCTACGGAATCCAAACAGATCTTCCCCGAGGTCCGCTTCTACCTGTTTTTCCATTCGTCTGTAAAGAATTCGCGTTAGTATTTTGCAGCTGTGACTTATTAAACTGATAGTTCGGTAATTTTCACATCTGTCAACACCTGCTCTCTTTGGGATTGGAATTATTATATTCTTCTTGAAGTCTGAGGGTATTTCACCTGTCTCATACATCTTGCTCACCAGATGGTAGAGTTTTGTCAGGACTGGCTCTCCCAAGGCCGTCAGTAGTTCTAATGGAATGTTGTCTACTCCCGGGGCCTTGTTTTGACTCAGGTCTTTCAGTGCTCTGTCAAACTCCTCACGCAGTATCGTATCTCCCATTTCATCTTCATCTGCATCCTCTTTCATTTCCATAATATTGTCCTCAAGTTCATCGTCCTTGTATAAATCCTCTATATACTCCTTCCACCTTTCTGCCCTCCCTTCTTTGCTTAGAACTGGGTTGCCATCTGAGCTCTTGATATTCATACAAGTGGTTCTCTTCTCTCCACAGGTCTCTTTAATTTTCCTGTAGGCAGTATGTATCTTACCCCTAGTGAGGATACGTAGACAAATTTATTCGCGAAATTCTCTACATGAATAAGTTTTTGGTGTTGCAACTTTTTCTTATCAGTGCAGGTTTACGAGTAATGCCCTGCTCACGTAGTCCAGGCCCATATTGAGTGTCTGGAACCATAATGCGCCCTGATGCTTGTGTTTCAACCCTGCGTCGCCGTACCCGTATGGCGTCTAACGGTAAGTGATGACACTAACACTGCTAGCAACGCGAATCCTACAGCGCGTCCGAGCGAGGTTACGCAGTGGTTGGAACACTGGACTCGCATTCGGGACGACGGTTCAAACCCGCGTCCGGCCATACAGATTTAGGTTTTCCGTGATTTCCCTAAATGCCGGGATGGTTCCTACAAAAGGGCGAGGCCGATTTCCTTCCCCTTCCTTCAGACAATCCGAGCTTGTGCTCCGTCTCTAGTGACCTCGTTGTCGACGGGACACTAAACCTAATCTTCCTTCCTTCCTGCAGTGCAGACTCTCAACATGATTCCTGTGAAGTTGGGTATCCATATGGTCAATAGTTTTCCGTCCTCAATGGCTCAAATAGTGAAAATTTAATTATAACCACCCAGTAGTTGGTGACTCAGTTGAATCCTTTCAACAATTTCGTCGGGTCCTGACTAGCGTCTCTGGAAAACACTGATGGGTTCCTGACGCGCAGACGACTTACTGCTGGTTTGGAATCCATTTGTCTCCTGAATATACGGATCTTAAGAATGATGTACTGCTTGCATACAGTTCCTGCCATTGTAGGCGACGGCCTTTACGGTGCCTAATTGGAGCCAAGGTGATACAGAGGCGCGCGGGATTAGCCGAGCGGTCTAAGGCGCTGCAGTCATAGGCTGTGCGGCTGGTCCCAGCGGAGGTTCGAGACCTCCTTAGGGCATGGGTGTACGTGTTTGTCCTTAGGATAATTTAGGTTAAGTAGTGTGTAAGCTTAGGGACTGATGACCTTAGCAGTCAAGTCCCATAAGATTTCACAGACATTTGAACATTTTTGGTGATACAGAAGTTTTGAAGTACCTGGCGTCCCCACTAACCAGTATCACATCGAATCCACAGTCAAGTCAAAATTCGAAAGCAGGGTCGTCAGTGAAGTGAAACACTTTGAACTGAAAGCGCGTTAATTAAGAACGCCAATGTATAGTCAGGACAGGACTGAGCTTCTGTACGGAGAGTACAGATATTTATACAAGCATCTAATATTCCAGAATACTAGTATTCATATAAATATCGAATACTCCAGAATATACCCACATTACAAACATAAGGTATTTCAAAAACGTTCCAGAAACAGTAAGTACTAAGTAACAAACAATCGCTGATGCTTGGGTTTGAAATGGAAACCTGCTGTAACCAAGCAGCGATGCTAACCACTCGCTACAATCAGTGCACCAGTGCTTCCGGCAGTGTTGAATGATTATCATAAAATGGAGTAGAAAGTGGAGAGAAAAACAGTATTGAAAACCTGCTGAGCTGCTTCATGGTGATAATGAATGTATTTCTGTTATGATTTGGTTATGCATATTAATAACTTCAGTCTTTAATTCTGAAGAAGTCGGAAGTTACTATTTCCCGTATCGTTATCGCAGAGGTCGTGCTCTGCTGCGCATCTAGACCTAAGTACTTCGGTTTGTATGGGCTCAGAAGAAACTGGGACCATCTCCACATGTGATAAATCGAGGACTGATTTTCATTAACATTAAGTAGATGTGCAGGCGCTATGTTAATTTTGTGCTACAGTCTATTGTTACCAAGTAAGCTTGCTTGAATATCGACATTTTAGGGAAATTTGCATACGCGTGTGAGATTTTGCATGGAATAGTAGTGCAATAAAATTTATTCCTTTGTTTGTTAGAGTCTACATGTGCTGTCTACATGTGTTATATTTGTCTGATATCCATACTACTGCTATATTTATTTGTAACACCGTTGAAATTTATTTACTTTTCCCGATCTGCAAGTTAGTTTATAACAACGTATCTTATACATCTGCTAGTGGAACTTCGGCTAGGGAGATCAGTTACTACTTACTGGCTCGTGACAGTACAAGATAATTATATTATAGGTTTGGAAGCGAAGAGGAGTTTTTGTTTAGCGTAAATATTCTTGAATTATAACAAGTCAGCCTATTCAAGGGATACACTTCGATTTTGATCGGCTATGAATAAGTTGTAGTTTAGAGTGAAATAAGAGATATATTTTTTATACATGCCCGAACGGCAGTTAAGGGGGCGAAACACCCCCTTTGAAAAACGTTGAGTGTAATATTTACGTATGAATTCCTTTGAAGCTTTAACAGATATAAAAATAACTCCAAATAAAAGTTCTATGCTTTTTAACGTACGTTACAACGGTGCACCCAGATTTGTCTTTTTAGGTCATTTTTGTCGAAATTCTGTTCCCCGCATGAAATTGCATTTGTTCGATGTGCTTGGTGCGCAGTATCGAAGTGTATTCAGAATTTTCTTGAGGCGAACAATTCTGCGCTTCGTCTGTATTGACTGTACAGGCTTACAGTAGTGCAAAAACAATTTCAAATATATCACAATTAAATCTGAAAAGCTTACAACTTGAGAAAAGTACACCAAATGTAAAATGAAAACACAAATACAACACAAGATGTTTCACATTTCATGAGATTAAATGAAAAACTACAGAAAAATATATGTGGAATATACAGTCAGAACATATTAAACAATCCATCATGACAACCAGCATTGAAGCAGACACATATCGGGCGCACGTTCAGTGACAGATATTTCTACCTTATTTTTGAAAAATACGTCTTTGAAGTAACACATCATCATAAATGACTGAATATGGTATTAATCAAATATCGAAATCAAAAAGAAAATAATAGGGGGAGAGGAGATTTCGAAAATATTACTATTTGGTAAATTTGGGTGCACCGTTGTAAAGTACTTTTCATTACAGTTTTTATACCTGTTACTGTTTCAATGATATTTATTTAGAAATATTAAACTCAGTTTCTTTCAAGGGAGCGTAGCACCCACTTAATGGCAGTATTGGCACATATAAAAAATATGTGTCTGTTATTTTGCTCTACACTACAACGTACTCAAAGCCGATCAAGATCGATTATTTAAGTTAAGGTGTTTCTGAAGTCTTATTCGAAATGACCAACCAATTTGTTACATAAATTTCTTAGGGAAATCTTTGCACATAATGCAGTATACACCCGCTTCATTATATTTATTTACCACAGCTTTTTCTTGTGCCTGAGTTGTTGACCTACTTCTGAGCACACTGGACGAAAGTTCAAACCTGCCGTCCGGCCATCCTGATTTAGGTTTTCCATGATGTCCCTAAATTGCTTCAGGCAAATGCCGGGATGGTTCCTTTGAAAGGGCTTGGCCGACATCCTTCCCCTAATCCAATGGGACCGATGATTTCTTGTTCCCCTCCCCCAAATCAACCAACCTACATCTGAAGCGCAAATTGAGCTAGAAATATGTTTTTAGATCTCATACGTCTGCCAGTTTTTCTGATGTTTCACCCAGATATGGTATTCTACAAAAAACAGAGCATTCCGTTGTTTGCTCGGTTGGTCTACGTGTTATAAAATCTGCCTCTAATCCGCCATGGGAAGAAAGTTTTCTCTTTTCCAAAATACTTCTATTAACTGCGTTAACAAGTTCTGGATTATAACCATTTTGGTATGCTGTATACTGTATAACATCATATTCAGCCACTTGAGCTTCACTGGTAAGGGCACCTCATACATACGGTTTAACATGGCTCGGAATGTTGCAGCTTTATATACACTGGGTGACATTACTACTTGTGTAAAATAACAAAACCTGTCGTTGTTGCCTTCCGGTAAATATCGAAGCCCTATATTTGCATTATTTACAGTCACTTGGAGATCCAAAAACGGTAAAGTGCCATGCTCCGTGCACATCCCAGTGAACTGTATCTTTTGGTTGAAACTATGTAGATCCAGAAGAAACTGATCGCTTTCAACATTATTAGACTCATAGAATATGAAAACATCGACAACTTATCTATTCCATAAAATTAATCCTCTAGCATGTTGAGCGCATTTTCTCATAAATTCTTGCTCAAAGTTGGTCGTAAAAATATTTGCTATACAATAGGCAAGTGGAGAGCCCGTGGCTAAGCCTTCTTGTTGTGAATAAAAATTTAGAATAATCAAAAGATAAAACAATTTCTAATAAAGCCAGCACTTCTTCCACCTCTTTAGATGGTCCCTCTGTAAAGGTACTACGATTCTCTGAGACAATAATTTGCACCTGAACAACAGGTAGATTGGCATACATGTTATTGATGTCATATGTCATCATACATGTATTGTGTGTAAGCTGTTTCTTATTTTTTGTACTGAAATTAGTAGGGTGTCAGAAGTGTTTATTCGGATACTCATGAAGCAGCTTTTCTACTTCATAACATGCCCCCACCCCCCTTAACTTGTAAGACGTATGCTTTGCCGGCGATGGGCGAGGCATGACAGAATCTCTGACCAGAAAGTAGTTTGCCGTTAGTTGTTGCTTGTCGCTAGTCTGCGCTTGACTGCGCGAGTCGACAGTAGTGGTCTGGTGTAGTCTGCGGGAGTCGGCATGCGTCGGCTGTGTGCTCTGCTCGCGACTCTGGTCAGGATTCTGGAGGATGAGTATTGTTGTAGAAGGTAAAGAAGCAGCCTTGCGCATATTTAATAATGTATGTTAATTGTAATTTAATTTGTTCAAAAAATGCCCCAATAATAATTTTTATGGTATAAAGCAACTCTTTTAAAGAAAAGCATTCATTTCAATTTAAAGAATTTCCAATGCATTATCATTGCATCCAAGAATCCAAAAAAAAAAAAATATACGCCAGCATTGCACGAAGCTGTGTCAAAAAATGTCTAATTTAGAGCAGATATAATTGCAGTTTTATTGAGGTAAGAATTTTTGCTGTTTTTTTATTCAGAATACAGGGCCGAAGGTCAGCTCTGCTGTCCTCATAAAATTTATCAGGTTACAAATTTTTTTTTATTATTTTGGTGTTTAGGAATTTTTGTGTTTCGAACTTGACATTAAATGGGAAAAGAATTTTGTGGTAACATTAAATGTGAATGCATTTCTGCACACAGACTATAAATGGGAGCTAATTTTGTTCAGAGGTTACATTATTAGAAAAATTCATTTAATTATTATTTTTTGTGGCGAGGCTACGCTTGGCTCATTTCCATTTTCATTTTGCATTATCATATTTTTGTGGGGATGTTACACTTGGCGACATCCGGCCAGGATCGTATTTCTTTGTGAATCTTCTGAGAAGTAGTCATTTATCTGCTCTTATTTACTTAAACGTAGTTTGCATCTGGCGCAACGCATTTACTAATTTGTCACTCTTTCTTTCACAGATCATCGGCAATTTGTTGCTCTTTGTTGTATTTGTGTTTGTTGCATTTTGCATTGTGTTTGTTTCATTAGTGAATAATTTTGATTTGTGTAAAAATGCCGCGAAAAACTGTTAACAGTACATCGCGATGTGTAGTCAGTGAAATAGCCGACTCAAATAATTTGACTGATAGTTCTTGCGACACTCAGTGTAATGATGACAATCCTCCATTTACAGACAATCAGTGCGTACCGACCACTAGTAATGATTTTAATGCTAATGATGAGCAAACAAACTCAGTTGTGTCGTCTGTTAATTTAACGATAATGGATGACGCGGCACGTTCTGTTACAATGAACGCTTCCCAGTTTAACACACCCGGTTTGCAAAATTTAAGTAATGAACAGACAAATTTTTCTAATGAAAATGAACAGTGTACTCAAAGTACGTCAGATTTAATTCCGATTTAGTGACCAACAGTGCACATTCGATTGGCAAATCTTTTGTGAATTACAGGATGACCAAATGGTTACAGAATATGTGACAATTGCAGGTATGCCATCAAACAGCACAGAGAATAGAGTAGGTAATATTGGCTTGGATCAAATTATGGCAGTATTGCTACAACATACTGAATATTTCAAACAACTTGAGGAATCGTACAAACAACTTAATGAAAGTTTCAAACTGTCGAATGAAAAACACGACAACCATATTAAACAACCTAATGTATCGTGCAAACAACTCAATGAAAAATACAATGACAATCCTTCAAATACAGACAATCAGTGCGTACCGACCACTAGTAATGATTCTAATGCTAATGAGGAACAAACAAATTCAATTATGTCCTCTGTTAATTTAATGACAATTGATGACGCGGCACGTTCTGTTACAATGAACGCTGCCCAGTTTGACACATCCGGTTTGCAAAACTTACGTAACGAACAGATAAATATTTTTAACGAAAATGAACAGTGTAATCAGAATACGTCATATTTATTTAATCCCGGTGTAGTGAATAACAGTGCACATCCAAGTGGCGAAGCTTTTCGAGAATCAGAGAATGACCAACTGGTTACACAAAACGCGACAAAAGCAGATACACCATCAAACAGCACAGAGAACAGAGTAGGTAATTTTGGCACGGATCGAGTTGTGGCATTATTGGTAAATGAAAAACAAGATAACCTTAATGAATCGAATAAACTACTTAATGAAAAACTTGACAACAATTCCAAACAGTTGAATGAAATAATAGACAACACTTACAAACAACTTATTGAAATGTTCAAACAGTGGTATGAAAGTTGCAAACAGTCGAACGAAAAACACGACAACCTTAACGAACAGAACAAACAACTTAGTGAACAGGTTACAGCTGTTACCGTGCAACGTCATGATACTCAAGAACAATTACGTGAGGATACTAAGACTTGTGCTACGAACAATAGTGAAGAAACTAGATCTGTTACACAAGAATTAAGTAATACACATGCAGCCACAACAGAATCACATAGAGACGAAATTAATGCAGTCACTGAACAATGTTCAGAAAACGCAACATAGATACGCGACGAATTTAATTTAAAGCCACCAGAACTTTCGCACACTCTGGATACGGAAGTCCATAAGAAATGTGAACAACAGAACAGCCAAATTGAGGAACGTATTAAAGTAACAGAAATGAAAAATGTTTCACTCAATAACACGGCACAGCATACGCCACATTCCGAACATTTCTCACACTCGTACAGCCAGTATAACTTAAGTAATTTACAGAAGCTACGTGACTTAAAATCCGAAAAGACACAGACAAACAGATTCTTATGCAATTCTGACCCTGTTCACACATTCAGTGACGATAACGTTGATTATAAGCAATTTGTATCTGTAAAAAAATCTAAGGTATTTGAAAATGACAGAGCACAGGTACACGCATTGAACTGGATACGTCGATTTATTTTTGTACTTTCACCGCCATTACCTGTAATGCAGAAACTAGAATTAGCATGGATACAACAACTTGCTCTTGAATTTTCACCGGCATTGCCTGTAATGCAGAAACTAGCTTTGGACTGGATACAACAATTTACTTTTGAATTTTTACCGGCATTGCCTGTAACGCAAAAGCTAAAATTTATTTGCAGCGCGTAATTGACCTCAGGGGATTCATTACGCTTTAATGAATATGTGCCGTAGCATGCACAGGGCCCCGAGCTGTAGTAGTGCTATTTCATTTTTAGTTTTCTGCACTGCTGCCTTCTCTTCTACTATCCTTTATATCTATTAAAACAGCTCTTCAACTATTGCTCTATCTAGGATTAAGAATGAGTAAAGAAAACCTGATACGACAAGTTTTTACCGAAAGTGACAGTTCTCTTTAGACACTCCAGAAATGATAACCACGAGAACTTTAATAACAGACAAAAATTTAATTATCAGTATGTGCAAAATTTTCAGCAGTCGCAAACACATTTTGGTAACAATAGACATTTTTCACCGCAACAGCAACAAAACCAGCCGGTTAGCATACCTAACCAACAATGTAATGGACAAGGTCAACCAAGCTTTAATGTTTCGCCGCATACACGTATAGCGTCGGCCCCAACAAATAGTAACGCACAGCAACAAGGAAATCAGTACGTACAGAAAACACACTATTTCAATTCCTATCGCACTGCACTGTATAGAAATGACTATCATGACAGACGTAAAAATAATGAGCACAATTTTCAGCGTACATTTAATAACATTCTATCTTATCAGCAGCAAGAACATCAGCAACAACATATTATAATGAATGAACCATACAGTAGGTATCATCCAGAACGTAAGACGTCAGGAAGAAATAACAGAACAGTACAAATAGTGGAAATGCCACAGCATCCTCCCGAAAATAATGACACGTCAGATGGAATTTGACTAGATACAGTACAGGCTGCATATTCCAGTAACGCAAGCAATACTTTTGACACGCAGAATCTTGTTCACGAGAATGTTATTTGAAACATGCTTTGTTGAATGCACCACTTTTATCGCACCCAGATCTTACTAGAAATTTTTCCATTGCCACCGACAGTTCTAACACCGCTTTAGACGTACATATTTTTCAGGAAATTGAAGAAGATAGTTGTACAGTAATTAAAAACATCGCTTTTGCAAGTCGCATTCTGTCACCTGCTGAACGAAATTATTCTGTTACAGAACTTGAAACATTATGTGTTGTATGGGCTTTTACCAGATTTAGGCATTTTCTTTATGGAAGACACACTACCGTTTACACAGATCATAGAGCGATACAATTTTTACTTTCGGCTAAATTTACACACGACAGATTAAGTAGATGGAAACTTTATTTGCAGGAATTTGATTTTACAATTGTTCACATTCTCGGTACACAAAATACTGTAGCAGACGCACTATTCCGTTCTCTTAACAACAATCAGCAAGACATCGCAACCAACTTCTGCAAAGCAAATTTCAGCGTCATGTACATTCAACAAGTTGCATTTGAAAATTTCATTTCGTTGTCATTACAAGACAGAGCACAAGAGCAGAGTAAAGACAACGTTTGGAAAGAAATCAAACACCTTTGGCAAGATAGGAACAATGTTACCATTAGAAACCATTACACTGTACGCAATGACATTCTGTTTCGCCGCTCTCATCCTAACAGCAACAATTGGTTATTATGCAATCCTGACGAACTTGTTAACAAATTAATCTGGTATACTCATTTAAGTTACGCATATTACGGAGCCAGAAAATGTTTTCTTATACTGAGACAGAACTGTTATTTTACCAACATGGAGAAACGTATTCGACGAGTTTTAGCGTCACTGCCAGAAAGCTAAATCAGACACGACTTCACATATTCTTCCATTACATCCCATTGTACCTGTTAAATTGAGACATATGGCCGCTGTAGACGTTTTTGGTCCGATTCCCAGAACTAATAGAGGTTTTTGCTACATCTTTGTCGCTGTCGAACTCACTTCAAAATTTGTTACCTTCACCCAATTACGCAAAGCTACTGCTAAAACTGTTTCGAAAGCATTTGTAAAACATTTTCTATTTCATGTAGGGCATGTGTTGAAAGTAATTTCCGACAATGGACCACAGTTTCGATCTGCTATATGGACACGTATGTTACGAGCTAGAAACATTTTTCCGATCTATATATCCAGGTACCATGCTTCTTCGAACCCTTGTGAACGATTAATGAAAGAAATTGGTAAACTGTGTAGAATATACTGCCATAAAAACATATTGATTGGGACACATACATACTCTCATTCTAGGATGTAATTAATTCCATACCAAATGAATCTACTATGCTATCTCCGTCTGTCATACTGAAAAATGTTGAACCACCTAACAAAATTAAAGAATTAGTAACCTCTGCTACATCTCGTTGACTACGACACCATGAAATAATTGAGATTGCGCTGAACAACATCAAACGTGCCGCAGAGCGCCGGAGAAGACAGCAAAAACAGGTTTGTACACGCGGTGACTTTCACATTGGACAGAAGATATTAGTACGTGCACATTATTTATCCAACAGAAGAAAGAGTAGATGCAGTAAATTTGAGCTTCTATACGCAGGTCCATATCGGATTCGCAGCATTCCTCGCCCCAATGTAGTACACGTCGAAACTTTGAGAACCAGAAAAACCAAAGGGAACCACCACATGTCGAACATCAAACCTTTTATTGAATGAACATACTTTACGATTTATCACACTGTAATGCCATTTCGTAATTTTTTTTTGACCGCTTATGCAATTATATTCACATGAACACTTACTGATGATTGTCGTATTTTTTCTTGGCAAGTGCCTGGCAAGGTAAGGTAGCAGGTTGCTCTTCTTATCGTTACACATCAGACCGTGCATATTTTTCCAGATGAATTTACACATTTTTGACCACTTATGCAATTATATTTATGTGACTACTTACTGATGATTGTCGTATTTTTTCTTGGCAAGTGCCCGGCAAGGTAAGGTTAGCAGGTCGCTTTTCTTGTCGTTACACATCAGACCGTGCATATTTTCCATTTTTTATGTATGTATGATTGTTTTCCTGTTTTGTTTGTATGCACTATGCAGTTGACTTTAACATTTTTGCCATATGATACCTCAACATCGTGACTACTTTATTTATTTATTTATTTATTTATTTTTTTTTTTTGCTGTTACATTGTGATACACTGTGTATATTTTTGCTTCTGAACACTGTCGATGTTTTTGACATATTACGTTTTCTGTCATGCTATGCTGTATGCTCAGTTATGTTACTATAAACCAGTTTTTATTTAATGGGTATATGAATTAAATGCAAGACATTAATCTTTGTTCATCATTTTCAGAAAGCGATAACGTGTAAAAGAAATAAATTAAACGGAAATGGGAATTTCACCTTCGGAATGAGCGAAAGAAAATGCAATACCTCGTGACGAAGAGTAAATGGATCAGAATTAACAAGCATTAACAAGAATATACTATATACATCGTAGAATAGCAGTCTTAACTAGTTTTTTCTTTCAGAATACGAGGCGATTGATGCAGGCTGTCAGACAGAACTACACATCTTAGTTTTAGTGATGAAATATGCTAGAAATAAGGAATATTGTATAATGAATAATGAAGTGACTTTTTTGCAGATGATAATGAATGGTGATGAATAATGATGAAGAATATGCTACTATGGATAATGAAGTTTTTCTTTACAGGTGATGATAATAATGGAGTTATGATAATATGGATAATGAAGTTTTCTCTTTACAGATGAGAATAATGATGAAGTTTATATATTTACTGTTAGTTAAGAGATGCTATATAGTTATTTAAGTATTTGTTGCAGTTCGTTTTGACAGTATGTCTTATATCGCATGGTATGATGACTGAAGGTTTTGGAAAGGACAGCTAGAGAACATATATATTTTTTATACACATTTCACTACCTGTTAATTCGAAGTTCACTACTTTTCAGCATAATATGCGTTTCTTCTTTCAGTTTAATAATCCATTTTTGTATATTTTGCAGGAGAAATTGTCCATGAAATTAATTTGGTATAAGCAGTTGTTCATTAAACCTATGTCATTAATGAATGTGATCACATATACTCTACTTGTTTCATAACCTTGCTACAGCTGACTCATGACGAATGACGTTACACATCTTCATTTGCAGCAATAACTCAAAAGCAAATATTGTTATCCCCCAGTAACTAATTATCGATCCCAACGCAATGCATTGCTAGCACAAAAAAAAATGCTTTGTAACTGGCCAATGAATGCCACTGATTACTGTAATAAGATGACCTATGATGCCAATGATTACTATAATTAGATGAATTATGTATAAATTCTATGCCAATAATTAACTCTTGTTTTGAATGATCACTTCTGAATAATGCATTAAAAATGCTTTGTAGCTGGCCAATGAATGCCACTGATTACTGTAATAAGATGACTTATGATGCCAATGATTACTATAATTAGATTAATTATGTATAAATGCTATGCCAAAAATTAACTCAATTTGAATGATCACTTCTGAATAATGCATAAAAAAATGCTTTGTAGCTGGCCAATGAATGCCACTGATTACTGTAATAAGATGACCCATGATGAAAATGATAACTATAATTAGATGAATTATGTATAAATGCTATGCCAATAATTAACTCATTTTGAATGATCACTTCTGAATAATGCATAAAAAATGCTTTGTAGCTGGCCAATGAATGCCACTGATTACTGTAATAAGATGACCTATGATGCCAATGATTACTATAGTTAGATGAATTATGTATAAATGCTATGCCAATAATTAACTCATTTTGAATGATGACTTCTGTATAATGCATAAAAAATGCTTTGTAACTGGCCACTGAATGCCACTGATTATTGTAATGAGATGACCTATGATGCCAATGATTACTATAATTTGATGAAGTATGTATAAATGCTATGCCAATAAGTAACTCATTTTGAATGATCACTTCTGAATAATGCATAAAAAAATGCTTTGTAGCTGGCCAATGAATGTCACTGATTACTGTAATAAGATGACCTATGATGCCAATGATTACTATAATTAGATGAATTATGTATAAATGCTATGCCAATAATTAACTCATTTTGAATGATGACTTTTGAATAATGCATAAAAAATGCTTTGTAACTGGCCAATGAATGCCAATGACTACTATAACTAAGTGAATTATGTTAATACTATGCCATTCATTAGCTCCTATTTTGAAAGATGACTTCTGAATAATGCATAAAACAATGATTTGTATCTGGACAATGAGTGCCTGACCTAATTACCAGAAATTACTGCAATATCCATTTGTTCTGTCTATCCTCATGATCATGGAGCACTATAGTTGGTTTTTGCACTAATTCTACGTTGGTGTACTTTACAAGAACATGGTGTTGACACGACATGCTGTCCACCACCTTGAGCGATGGAGATGCTATTATGGTCCCGCTATTTGGTGTACCTAGTGTACTACCAAAATGATAGCATGGAATATTATTACGACATTTCAGTGTCTTGACTACACTGATTAATACTTCAAGGAAAAGAACTTCAGATTGTCTCACTTGGTGTTGTGCTTCTATAGAAAGATATGGACTTTCAGTGCAGCTGCGTGCAACCTAAAGTGCTACAACCATGACGCAATCCTTCCCATTCCTTTCCTAATTCTTGTAAAATGATAAAGAGATATACAGTGCATGTGCACTTCATTTCATTTGTTAACAAGATCAGTTGTCCTAAATATGCTAAAGACTTCTACAGTGCATGTGCTCTTTATTTCACTCCTTGATATGTTTATTTGTTGTAAAAATGTTAGAGAGTTTCACAGTGTGTGTGCACTTTATGCCATTTGTACTCATTACGTATACATTTTGTGATTCCCAGATATGTTCTGTATTACAGTGCGTGTGCACTTTCGTCATTTTGTTAACATGATTTGTATTCATTGCATATACGTTTTTGTGATTTGCTGATATGTTCTGAACTACAGTGCGTGTGCACTTTTGTCATTTGTCAATATGATTTGTACTCATTATGTTTATTTGTTGTAAAAATGCTAAAGAGTTTTACAGTGCGTGTGCACTTTTGCCAGTTGTTAATATGTTTTGTACTCATTATGTATATATTTTGTCATTGCCTGATATGTTCTGTACTCAGTGCATGTGCACTATATTTTATTTCATGTTCTGCACCTATATATATGTATATTTAATGTGATTGTAAAGTTAGTTAATTAAGAAAAATTTGTTGCTCATGGCAAGTCCAATTGACTCACCATCGCTGCCAAATTTTTGCCCCCCCCCCCCTCCCACCAGTGGAGGGTTATGTAAGACGTATGCTTTGCCGGCGATGGGCGAGGCATGACAGAATCTCTGACTAGAGAGTAGTTTGTCGTTAGTTGTTGCTTGTCGCTAGTCTGCGCTTGACTGCGCGAGTCGACAGTAGTGGTCTGGTGTAGTCTGCGGGAGTCGGCATGCGTCGGCTGTGTGCTCTGCTCGCGACTCTGGTCAGGATTCTGGAGGATGAGTATTGTTGTAGAAGGTAAAGAAGCAGCCTTGCGCATATTTAATAATGTATGTTAATTGTAATTTAATTTGTTCAAAAAAATGCCCCAATAATAATTTTTATAGTATAAAGCAACTCTTTTAAAGAAAAGCATTCATTTCAATTTAAAGAATTTCCAATGCATTATCATTGCATCCAAGAATCCAAAAAAAAAAAAAAAATATACGCCAGCATTGCACGAAGCTGTGTCAAAAAATGTCTAATTTAGAGCAGATATAATTGCAGTTTTATTGAGGTAAGAATTTTTGCTGTTTTTTTATTCAGAATACAGGGCCGAAGGTCAGCGCTGCTGTCCTCATAAAATTTATCAGGTTACAAATTTTTTTTTATTATTTTGGTGTTTAGGAATTTTTGTGTTTCGATCTTGACATTAAATGGGAAAAGAATTTTGTGGTAACATTAAATGTGAATGCATTTCTGCACACAGACTATAAATGGGAGCTAATTTTGTTCAGAGGTTACATTATTAGAAAAATTCATTTAATTATTATTCTTTGTGGAGAGGCTACGCTTGGCTCATTTCCATTTTCATTTTGCATTATCATATTTTTGTGGGGATGTTACAACCTTCACAATCGGGCGTAATTGTTTACCTGTTTTGTGAAGCTTGGCAGTACCATGTAATTTTGATGCCGTTGGGTGCATTGGTAAAAGTCTTTTCTTTTGAGTTTTACTACCGTGTCGGTTGCACTTGATAACGCGGATTTAAGTCACGAAATTAGTTGTGTTTTAATGAACAATAATTTTACCATCTGTAAGTGAAGTTCCTCCTAACATCATAAGTAACAATGTTGACCCTGTTCCGATGCTGTACAAAATCATAAGAAACAAACGTTGAATAGGATTATAAACATATAAAGCTAATAAGACAATTATGATGTTTCCAGAATTAATTTCCTCCACGTATCGTGGTGCACGCTAATAATTTGAAACTTGCTGGTAGATTAAAACTGAGTGCCAGACCGGAAATCGAACCACAGATCTAAGTTAATTTGAAGGCTATTGTTAAGATGATTACTTACACGTACCACGTTAGCGTGCTGAAGAGATAAAGAAAATAGATATTACTAGAACTGATGTTATGAGGTATAGTCCGAAAATGATTACTTACAAGTATCATGTTACTGTGCTGAAGAGATAAAGAAGATAGATATTACACAGTACTCATGGTATGGGTTTCATTAACAATATATATATTAGTTCTGCTGATACCTACATCAATAGAGTGGATGGAGTTCGATATAGTAATCCTTTATACATCTCCTAAAAAATGGTTCAAATGGCTCTGAGCACTATGGGACTTAACATCTATGGTCATCAGTCCCCTAGAACTTAGAACTACTTAAACCTAACTAACCTAAGGACATCACACACATCCATGCCCAAGGCAGGATTCGAACCTGCGACCGTAGCGGTCACGCGGTTCCAGACTGAAGCTCCTAGAACCGCACGGCCACACCGGCCGCCCATCTCCTAAAACATAGATTATTAGCTTAGCACCCGAAGCATCGCTCGCATAGACTGTGTGATCTGCACAGATGTTTTTGGTTTTCTTTAATCGATTTTTTCTGTTGCTCTCGAACTGCAACACCTTACAGACTTTCTACCCTAATTAAGGCCTCAGAAGCATGGTCTTTTCCAAATGAGATTCTAACGAAACAACGATTCTTGTAGTTGGAATCCGAAGTTTTCGTTAGCCATGTCGTTTGTATTTTTACGGTAATATTTCCATAGAAGCTTTACTTTCCTAACAAATAACTCTTTATATCTAACCAAGAAGGTGAAGTACGAGTTCTCATTGAGTTTGCTTTAAAAATTTTCTTAGTATAACGAAACATTTTCTTAAAGACTTTCACTCTCTGTTTCACTCCCTTAGGGGGGTTGAATTTAAAAAAAGGATTTTTTTCTAACAGAGAAGTAAAATACCGTTTTTCAGAAAAAAAGTCACTCACTATTTTATCCTCTTAGTGGCAGAATTTCCAAAAATGCTGAAACACGTGTTTTTTCTAAATTTCTGAGTGAGACACCAAAACCAGTTTTCGTATTTCTTCAAAATTGTCTTAATAGTGACATATTTAAAAAAAATCCTTTTATCCACAATTTCACCTCCATAGAAGTGGAATTTAGAACAATCGTTTCATAAACGATGCCTACAGTGTAAGTTCAATACCATATCTATATTTCAAGTTTGTACCCTCACAGTTTGGGCTGGGCTATTATCAGTTAGTGAATCAGACTGGCACTATCTCAACCCCTGAAAGGCTGAATTCCAAAAATTGTGAAACACGTATCTTTTTATTCCTAACAGAGAAGCCAAAGACCAAGTTGAAAAAATTGTTTAACTTTGAAATTGCTTCACAATGAAATATTTTCATAAAACATTTCACCACCTATTCCACCCTCTTTAGGGTTAAGTTTCACATACCAGTAAATTGCGTATTTTTTAATTTCTAACACAGAAGCCAAATACAGATTTTGATAACTTTAGCTCCAAAAATGTTTGCATAATAAAACATTCCCATAAACACTATTTGTCACCTATTTCACCCCCACATGGACTGAATTTCCAGAAACAAAAAAATAAGTGTATTTTTTTGTTTCTAACAGCCTAGTATAATTCAAAATATCATACATTTAGCTTCACAAATACTTTCATAATGAATTTTCTTCATAATACATTTCAGCGCCTGTTTAACACCATCGGGTGTTGAATTCCCGAAACACTGAATTACGTATTTTTTCATTTGTAACCGAGAAGTCAAATACCAGTTTTCATAGACGTAGCTTTAAAATACTTTAGTAGTTCTTTAATGTTAATTTATTTGTTTTAAAAAATGTTTACCCACTATTCAGCTCCGTAGTGGTTAAATTTTCAAAAACACTTAAACATATTTTTCTTTATATCTGACTGAGAAACAAAATACCAATTTTAATAGGTCTAGATTCAAAATTACTTTAACAATCACATATTTTCAAAAAACCGTTCAACCCCTATTTCACCCACTTAGGGGTAGAATTTTAAAAGAGGATTTTTTTAAACGACACCTACAGTATAAGATCAACATTCTACCCAAATTTAAAGTTTCTATCCTTAGTGGTTTGGGATGCACAACGATGCACCAGTGAGCGAGTAAGTCAATCGGTCAGGACATTGCTTTTTATATATAGAGATTAGTAGAGCATTGTTGGTGGAACGTTACCAAAAATGTGTATTTCTGAATAAAGAGATAAATTTCTGGACCAAAGTAAGTGATTCAATCGTTATGTAGTTTATTCCCGGTATTACTTCTGTATGTTGAATTATTGACTTGGAAGGGATGTGCATCATTGATAACACATTCATTGAGTACTAAATGTACTGCTGTTGACAGGAGTTGTTGGTATACCAAATTTTGGCTAAGAATGGGGAGTTACCCCCGAAATGTAAGAATGTATAACATAATGGAAGGAATGTATGCAAATTATATCATCTGTTTTATATTTACACCACTTATATCTAACAATATTTGCTTGGCAAATGAAGATTTGTTTAGACATTTTAGTATTTCTGTGGAATTTTTCCTCAATCTGAATTCTTTATCAAGTTTTGATCGCAAATGTTTAATGCTATCAACGTACTCTATTTTTATGTCCTCATAAATTTGCATGCGCATGGTGGGTACTTCCTTGAAATTCTGAAATGAATTTATTAAGCTTTCGCGTTGTTTAATCACAATAAATTGATTAGAGCCCTTTTATTAGTGCCAATGAAAATTTTATGAACAGCTCCTTCTAACACTATACTACGAGTAGATTTGCTGTTTGTCACAGAGATTATATGTTATGGAAATAAAAAAAACATCCTGATGAAAAGTCATCATCAATATGAAACAGTGAGATCCCTAGAATTTACCATTGTGGGTTATACATAATAGTTCCCAGTTGTGAGAGAACTGATAGGTAATTACAGCATTGGCACTATTGGTTTTTCCTGTTGTACAGACAGCAAAAGAAACACATTGCAAAATTTCCTGTGCCACACAATATTTCGATTTAGTGAAGAGGATAGTCTGATTTACGCAATAATAACCGCTTTTTCTTTCATATAAGTGTCGTTCAAAAAGAAACAAGCCGGAGTCTGGAATGCGCAAACCGGTGACAGGAGGGTAATATCGTGGCGTGTGTAACGAGGTGTGGTTCCGACCAGAGTGTGGAAGTTCACAGCCTGTCGACAGAGGGCACGTGTGCACTTCACGTGACTATACAGAGCTAGCAGCAGCATGCGTCAGTCGTCCAACGCTGCCAGTCGCATTGCAAACAGTGGCATGGAGGCGTCAAAAGAAGAGCAAAGAGGTGTTGTTCGTTTTCTGACAGCGGAAGGAGTAGGAGGAATGGATATTCATCGACGAAAGTCACAAGTGTAAGGTGGACACTGCATGTCCCTTGCAAGGGTCAAGGTGTGACACAAAGGAAGGACGGGAGTCGTTAGCCGATGGTGCACGGTCTGGAACACCATACTGCATTACCGATGACATTGTCCAGCTGGTGGATGCACTAATTACCCAGGACCGCCGAGTGACAATGAAAGCCATAGCCACCATGGTCGGATTGAGCGTTGGAAGTGTTGACACCATAATGAAAGATGACTGCACATGCGCGAAGTGTGTGCCAAATGGGTGCCCCACACCAGGAAGAATGTTGAATGGCCACTGTCTTGCTCACCTGCAGCATTATATTCGAGAAGGGAATGCGTTCCTGGCACGAGTGGTGGCTGGAGATGAGTCATGGTGTCATCACTTCCAACCAGAATCAAAACGACAAAGACTCCAGTGGAAGCATCCAGTGTCAGCACCATTAAAAAAAGCCAAGGCCAACCACCCGACTGCAGAAAAGGTTATGCTGACGTTCTTCTTTGACCAAGATGGCCCCCTTCTGATTCATTTCCTGTAGCACGGCACAACAGTGAATGCCCAGTGTTACTCGCAAACCATGACCACCCTTCTCCAAGCGATCAAATCAAATCGATCAGGCAACATCATCCGTGGGGTCATCCTGCTTCACCACAATGCAAAGCCTCATACGGCCAACACTGTCGCGGCACTCCTGCAGAAATTAAAATGGGAGGTTCTCGGCCACCCTCCATACAGTGCGGATCTCTCTCCCTGTGATTACGACATTTTTGGTCCCCTTAAAAAGGCTGTGTGGGGCAAACGATTCATCTCGGACGACGACGTCCAGCTGTAATTGCGGAACTGGTTAACATCGCAGCCCCGAGTATTTTATGAGACAGCCACACACCGCCTTATGTCACAGTGGGACAAGTGTCTCAACAGCCAGGGTCAGTACCTCTACCATACAGGTACTGGTTTCTGTAATTATGCGTCCGGCTCGTTTCTTTATGAACGCCCCTTATATAATATATTGGAATACAGCCTACACTTTGAAAATGTAGTATATCATAGAACGTACTGCTGCTATGTGTTTTATTGGCTGTTAAATTATGGACATTCTCACTGCGTGTGTAAATTGCCTTCTAAATATTTGAAGCTTTAATAAATTCAAATTGTGTCTTTCCTAATATGTTATTTGAAATCAAATGAGAATTAAATGGACACCCTAGCTGCAAGCAGGCGTTGATACACTTCATTGGGGACATGTTGAAAATGTGTGCCCCGACCGGGACTCTAACCCGGGATCTCCTGCTTACATGGCAGACGCTCTATCCATCTGAGCCACCGCGGGCATAGAGGATAGTGCGTTTGCAGGGACTTATCCCTTGCACGCTCCCCGCGAGATGTTATTTGAACTGACATGTTCGAGAATACATTATATACACTGAGGCGACAAAAGTCATAGTATAGCGATATGGACATATACAGATGGTGGCTGTATCGCGTACACAAGATATAAAGGGCAGCGCATTGGTGGATCTGTCGATTGTATTCATGTGATTCGTGTGACGAGGTTTCCGACGTTATTATGGCCGCGCCACGGGAATCAGCAGACTTTGAACGGTGGATAGTAGTTGGAGCTACTCGTACAGGACGTACTATTTCGGAAACCGTAATGGAATTCACTAT
Source organism: Schistocerca nitens (assembly GCF_023898315.1). Lineage (NCBI taxonomy): Eukaryota > Metazoa > Arthropoda > Insecta > Orthoptera > Acrididae > Schistocerca > Schistocerca nitens. The sequence goes on from NC_064621.1 coordinate 247,002,285, forward strand.
TCCGAGATTCAGAGTGCCGAGAGTGTGACGAGAATACCAAATTTCAGGCATTACCTCTCACCACGGACAACGCAGTGGCCGACGGCCTTCACTTAACGACCGTATATAGCGCCGTTTGCGTAGTTTTGTCAGTGCTAACAGACAAGCAACTCTGCATGGAATATTGCAGACATCAATGTGTGACGTACGACTAACGTATCCACTTGGGTAGTGCGGCCAAATTTGGGGTTAATGGGCTATGGTAGCAGACAACCAACGCGAGTGCCTCTGCTAACAGCACGACATCGCCTGCAGCGCTTCTCCTGGGCTGGTGACCGTAAGAATTGGACCCTAGACAAATGGCAAACCGCGACCTGATACCGATTTCATTTGGTAATGGCTGACGGCAGGTTTCGAGTGGGGCACAGATCCCACGAAACCTTGGACCCAAGCGCTGTGCAAGCTGGTGGTGCCTCTATTATGGTGTGGGCTGTGTTTGCATGGAAAGAACTGGGTCATGTGGTCAAAATAAACCGATCATTGACTGGAAATGGCTATGTCCGGCTACCTGGAGACCGTTTGGAGCCATTCATGGACTTGAAATTCTCAAACAACGATGGAATTTTTATGGATGACAGTGTACCATGTCACCGGATCCCAGTGGTTTGCGATTGGTTTGAACATTTTCGACAATTCGAAGGAATGATTTGACCACCCAGATCGCCCGACAAGAATCCCATCGAACATTTATGGGCCATAATCGAGAGGTCAGTTCGTGCAAAAAATCATATATCGGCAAAACTTAGTAATGGGCGGGTATAGAGGTTGCATGGCTCATATCTCTGCAAGGGACTTTCAACGGTTTTTTGAATCCAAGCCACGTCGAGTTGCCGCACTACGCCGGGCAAAAGGAGATCAGACACGATATTAGGAGGAATCCCATTACTTTTGTCACCTCAGTGTTTAAGATTCATTAACATTTTCAAAGGACTAAAGTTTGACGGTATTTCAGCCAACTGGCAAAATCTCCCTTGGTAGATGACTGGCTACACAAATATCCTAAAATGTTAGTAAACTCAGAAGACCACTTTTTACCTTTGTTGGTATTTTATTATAAGCACTAAGACAATTTAATTTCAAAGGTTTTATGGTAGATAGTATGGGAGTGTGTTGAACTCAAGATCGTGCACGACCTACAAAATATGACTTAACTGTCCACACGTTATACAAATAGTTCTAAAAATATATTACGCTGTACTCATCATAAAATTATTAAGTATTAACACTATATTCCAAATAACTTGGATATATTATACAGAACTAAAACATGTGGAAGGCGAAATATTTACAGGTGCTGTGCAAAACACGATCTCACGTCTAACAACAACAAAACTGTAGAAAATGGCTGAAACTGGTTATTGCGTTCTCTACAGTCGGGTCCGCATAGAATAGCTACTGCCAGATGCAGCGGGCTGGGCCAGCCAGCTTCCCTCTCCTACCACAAGGAATTAAGTAAGGCGATTTTGTAAACGTCTCTATGGCAACGCCTCAGTGTTGCCGGAGCCTTATAGATAGCTATTATTTGAGCCTGCAGCTGTTTACGCTTCGTAGTTGAACTTTGGCAACGCTGCTGCCATCTGTCAGGGAACTCCTTATGCCGACTCGACTATAGTGTACATTCCTTCACATGATTTTAAAACCAGTCATTAGACTGAAATACCGACCAAAAGACACCATGCGTTCCTAGGTACACTATACTCTAGGTACACTCTCCTACTTCTCCTGGAGTTCCCAGAATTTGTTGGAATCTCTGGCCCCTGCTGCTACAGGGCAGCATGCACCAGGCCTAACGCCGGCCGAAGTGGCCGTGCGGTTAAAGGCGCTGCAGTCTGGAACCGCAAGACCGCTACGGTCGCGGGTTCGAATCCTGCCTCGGGCATGGATGTTTGTGATGTTCTTTAGGTTAGTTAGGTTTAACTAGTTCTAAGTGTTGTGTCGATTCCCTAAAGTCTCGACACAATGAGTGGCTAGGTGCACGCGAAACTAACGCAGACGGGCGTAAATTCTGAAACAGGAGACTGGATGAAAACTATAAAGAAAAGAAGAGAGATTTTAATATACTTAACTTTAATGTAGTCTTGTTCTTGTTGAAATACATCTCGTGAGTAGTAGTAAGCAATTAGCAGTGATACCATTGGCGCCTTGCTAGGTAGTAGCGATGAACTAGCTGAAGGCTATTTAATCTGTCTCTCGGCAAATGAGAGGAATACTTTGTAGGTCTAGTCGCAAGCTATGTCGTCCGTACAACTGGGGCGAGGTCATGTCCGTGTCTTGTGACCTGCCATGTGGTGGCGCTAGGTTTGCGATTACACAGTGGCGACACGCGGGTCCGACATGTACTACAGGACCGCGGCCGATTTAAGTTACCACCTAGCAAGTGTGGTGTCTAGCGGTGACACCACACTAAGTTCTAGGGGACTAATAACCTCAGCAGTTGAGTCCCATAGTGCTCAGAGCCATTTTTTGAACCAGGCCTAACAATCCCGTTCTATCAATACCAGCTACAAAACTCTTGTTACAGAACTTTTCCACATCACACGTACCTGGTACCAAGATATCATATCTTGTGTGTTCACTAACTTCCAGCATGTTGGAGTAGCTTGGGTCGGCAACTTCTGCTACTCAGTAGAACGAAAAACCACTCCAAGTTGCAAATTTTTAATTTTTATTCATTAGATGACTAGTAACGGCCCGAGACCCATTTTCAAATAATCGTAACAAAGTAAAAAATGGCATTTCCGAAGAAGTCAAAAATGTGAAATGAACGTTTACAGTTCATGTAGATAACGATACATGCACTGTACCCACTGTAAATGTTCATTGCACATTTTTGACGTCTTCGGAAATGGCATTTTTGACTTTGTTATGTTGATCTGAAAATGGGTCTCGGCCCGAACTAGTCATCGAATGTATAAAAAGTAAAAATTTGCAACTTGGACTGCTTTTTCGTTCAACTGGTTCTGTATGTTCGTTTAAAATATTCTCTGGTTGTTTAGTTAAATGCATGTATACGTCTGTTTCCTTTAAAATGGTTCTGATCATATCTCAATTTGTCTGGTTTATTTAGAACTGTGTAATTACTATTTATGCCTGCTGCAGAGTGATTTTTGTTGCTAACTTGTGTTCTAAATGTGATAAGGTTGCTTTAATTTTTGTTAGGAAGTTTTTCGTACATTGTTTTGGGTATTTTCCTCCTCGTCCGTTGAAACATTTGTCTTTTATCTATTTCCTATAGTACTTTTGTTCTTAACGAATTATTGATTGGAAAACCAGTTCAGTAGATCGAGTAACCAGTCTGTTCTGAAATCATACCCACATATGTTGATGGAGCGAATTTTGTAATGGTTTGATGGTTGTTTACATTCATTTCTTAAATTTTTTTCTTTAGTCACTTGAAATGCAAACGTGATTTTATAGTGAATCTGGTATTCTCTTTTTGTTAAATTGTTGGTGATGTAAATCCGTATCTTTCTCACAGTTTGATTTTATACAACTACCGGCCTTGCTTCAAACTAATAGCTGAAGAATAAATAAAGCAAAAACTACTGCTTTGATGGATAAATTGTGATATCAAACTACTTATTAATTCTGTGGAACATAAAAAATAAAAAAAAAAGCTTTCGAGTTGATAACAGTATCACTGTGCACAGTAAATTTGAAGTTGTGGCAGGATGTGCGACCTATGCAAGTGTAGACTGGAAGGCCCCACAGTCCTGCTTCCTCGGTTGCGATGATCGAACGTGTGGCACGCTCGCTGTAAGACTGCCAAAGTTTGTGTACGTGCACTCTTAAATTAGAAAGATGACCTGTGTTCTTCTCAAAACTTTTTCGTGGATTAGTCGAGTGGCACAGGGAACAGAGTTTGTTAAATGCAAACTTTCACGGCCCAAAAGGTTAATTAAGGGGAACAGAGAATGCAGAACTGTGAGTGACGGTGCAAAAAGTTGAAATCTCACGGGGGAAATAGGTTGACGCAATATGGCATCTGAGGCACGCTTGATGTGCGTATCCAGAGACGCCAGGCTCTCAGAAGCCCGATAACGGAGCTGACTGGATGACTGGCGGTAGATATGTCCAGGCATCCAGTTGGCAGGTGTCGCAAGGAGGTTAGTAATCAGGGACGTACCGTGCTGGAAAATCCAAACTTAAATGCTGACGTTAGCAGTGGTACGTCTTAGCAGTGGCTGCCTTAGCGAAACGCCCAAAGATGGTGAAATAACGCTGAAAATCTGCCTTAGAGTGGAAGGAAACAGACAGAAACGGTAGAGACACAACATTCAAGTACAATGTAGGAAAGGAAAGTCGATTCAAAAATGATTGCTGAACAGGCTTGTCGATACAACATAGACATTAAAATTTGTCACAGTATGATGACGAAAAAATGTGGTATTTCTTTGAAAATTAGCTACAGTCACATGGAAAGTTATTGTAGAATTCAATTCAGAGAAGTGTCATTGGACGGCGTAGATCAGATGATTTCAAACAATGTGGCGACCTCCATCACATACATACTCTCACACTATCAAAAGTATCCGGTCACCCGGCTGAAAATGACTTACAAGTTCGTGGCGCCCTCCATCGGTAATGGTGGAATTCAGTATGGTGTTGGACCACCCTTAGCCTTGATAACGGCTTCCACTCTCGCAGGCATACGTTCAGTCAGGTGTTGGAAGGTTTCTTGCGGAAGGGCAGCCCATTCTCATCGGAGTGTTGCACTGAGGAGAGGTATCGATGTCGTTCGGTGAGGTCTGGCGCAAAGTCGGCCTTCCAAAACATCCCAAAGGCGTTCTACAGAATTCAGCTCAGGACTCTGTGCAGGCCAATGCATTGCAGGGATGTTATTGTCGTGTAACCACTCCGCCACAGGCCGCGCATTATCAACAGGTGCTCGATTGTGTTGAAAGATGCAGTCGCCATCCCCGAATTGCTCTTCAACAGTGGGAAGCAAGAAGGTGCTTAAAACGTCAATGTAGGCCTGTGCTGTGATAGTGCCACGCAAAACAACACGAAAAACACGACCAAACCCTAACACTACTGCCTCCGAATTTTACTGTTGGCACTACACACGCTGGCAGATGACGTTGACTGGGCGTTTCCCATACTCACACCCTGCCATAGGATCGCCACATTGTGTACCATGATTCGTCACTCAACACGACGTTTTTCCACGGTTCAATAGTCCAATGTTTACGGTCCTTACATCAAGCGAGGCGTCGTTTGGCATTTACCGGCTAGATGTGTGGCTTACGAGCAGCCGCTCGATCACGAAATCTAAGTTTTCCCCCTCCCGCCTGTCATAGTACTTGCGGTGGATCAAAATGTTTCAAATGGCTCTGAGAACTATGAGACTTAATATGTGAGGTCATCAGTCCCCTAGAACTTAGAACTACTTAAACCTAACTAACCTAAGCACATCACACACATCCATGCCCGAGGCAGGATTCGAACCTGCGACCGTAGCGGTCGCGCGGTTCCACACTGTAGCGCCTAGAGTCCGCAGCTCGTGGTCGTGCGGTAGCGTTCTCGCTTCCCGCGCCCGGGTTCCCGGGTTCGATTCCCGGCGGGGTCAGGGATTTTCTCTGCCTCGTGATGACTGGGTGTTATGTGATGTCCTTAGGTTAGTTAGGTTTAAGTAGTTCTAAGTTCTAGGGGACTGATAACCATAGATGTTAAGTCCCATAGTGCTCAGAGCCATTTGAACCATTTTTTTTGTAGCGCCTAGAACCGCTCAGCCACTCCGGCCGGCTGCAGTGGATCCTGATGCAATGTGGAATTCCTGTGTGATGGTCTGGATAGGTGTCTGCCTATTACATATTACGACCCTCTTCAACTGTCGGCGGTCTGCCAGTCAACAGACGAGGTCTCTTGTGCTGTACGTGTCCTTTCACGTTCCCACTTCACTATCACATCGGAAACAGTGGACGTAGGGACGTTTAGGAGTGCGTAAACCTCGTGTACAGACATATGACAAGTGACACCCAATCGCGTGACGACATTTGAAGCCGGCCGCGATGGCCGAGCAGTTCTAGGCGCTTCAGTTCGGAACCGCGCGACTGCTACGGCCGCAGGTTCGAATCCTGCCTAGGGCATGGATGTGTGTGACAGGTTAGTTAGGTTTAAGTAGTTGTAAGTCCTGATGGCCTCAGATGTTAAGTCCCATAGTGTTCAGAGGCATCTGAACCACATTTGAAGTCCGTGAGTCCCGCGGAGTGTCGCATTGTGCTCTCTCATGATGCATGAATGAATGTCGTGTGACTGGGGCCTCCCGCCGGGTAGACCGTTCGCCGAGTTCAAGCCTTTCGATTTGACGCCACTTTGGCGACTTGCGCTTCGATGGGGATGAAATGATGATGATCAGGACAACACAACACCCAGTCCCTGAGTGGAGAAAACCTCCGACCCAGCCGGGAATCGAATCCGGACCCTTAGGGCTGACATTCTGTCGCGCTGACCACTCAGCTGCCGGCGGCGGACTCTCTCTCACGATGTCTAATGACTACTGAGGTCACAGATATGGAGTACCTGACAATAGGAGGCAGCACAATGCACCTAATATGAAAAACGTATGTTTTTCGTGGTGTCCGGATACTTTTGGTCACATAATATATATATATATATATGATTTTGACGATTGGTAGCTGTATGAAATATTATTTCAAATTATACACTGAAGGCGAATTTCATGATATAAGCTGCAGTGGGTATAGACATGTTATCCCTTTGTGACACACGAAAATTTGTGCCAGTCCGGGACTCGAACCCGGATTTGCCGCTTATTAGGAGCAGTCGTTTTAGCCGCTTCGGCTATCCGTACACCCTTCCTGGCCCAGTTCAAATCTCCATATGTTACCGTCCACGTCCTTATATCGTAGTCCTTATATTGTCTCCCTTTAAGTACGCAACATTGCTTAGTTCCCTACCCACTGTGACTGATGCCATGAAATTCACGTTCAGAGCATAATTTGGGATAATATATCATGCAGCAGCTGATCGTCAAAATAATGTATATTTCATAAGCCGAGGCAGGCTTTATGACGACAAAAATACTCTCGACTCCTTGTGGCGGTGTCATTCTTCCACAGCGGGAATCAAGTAACGTTGAGAGTTTAAAGGGAGACGTACACAAAGACTGCGTTATAAGGACGTGGGCTGTGGCATATGGAGGTTTCGATCGGGACAGGAAGCGTGCACGTATAGCCAAAGTTGTTAAGGCGACCGCTCCTCATAGGTGGGAACTCCCCGTTCGAGACCCACTCCAGCATAAATTGTCAAACGTCACAACTGGGTAATACAGCTATACCCACTATAGCTGACGTCACTGAATTCGCATTCACCTGATAGTCTGGAGTAATACATATATTCGTTTTGCTCGCAGATGGGAAAAACTGCTATTTACTTTAACGATCTAATTAGACACAGTTAACAAATAGACACACCAAAAAACGCAACAACATGCTTAAGAACAAGTCTGGATTTGCTAATGGATACAGGAATTTCAATCTGTTGCATTTATTTTATTACCTTTGCAATGGAATGAGAGTAATTAACGTAATTATAGGTAAGTGGTGCGTGATAGCATTGAAATGAGGGTGAAACTTCCTACGAAACTGATACTCTACATGCTCGTTAAATGATTGTAATTGGGAGGATTCTATTACCGTAACTGAAAATTTAGCAAATTCCAAACTATTTGTTAATCTCTGTCTACAACATTAATAAACATAGTAAAGGACACAGAATGGTGAGCAGTTTGATATTCGCAAGTTTCCAAAAAAATCATCCGATGACACAAGACTGTGTCATCTACACGAATAGAGATAGAAACTTCCGGTAAATTTTAACTTATGCCTCAGAACTGAATTTTGCACACTACCGCTTCGTACTGTTGGCGGTAGAGGCATCATTGGTGCAACTACCACGCTTTCTTTGTTACCCAACGTCCGCCGAGTGAACGGGGGTCGGATGGTTGTTTGGTTCAAAATTTTTGATTTTTATTTTTTGCACTTTTTTGTTACCCATATATTTGGGTTTAAATTGATACCAAATTTATTAATTTATGTTGAGTGTTTTCCGTTTTACAACCGTTTTAGTAAAACCCTGCAACGCACACTTTTCATGAACTCAACCTTCTTTTCACTCTCTAGTGACTGCTTGTTATAGTACAGCTGTTTGAAAGCTTAGTCGGTAACACTGATGAAATACTGTTGACAACAATGATGAAAACAGCTGCCAGTTTACTTTGTCGTTTTCAGTTCTTTGTTTGTGGTGATTGAAAGTGAAGTTTGTTTACGATATAAGTTTATATTATGTAAATAAGTTTATATTATGTAAAAATTCCGCGAATACAGAACAAGAAAAGAAAACGTGTGTTCACTGCAGGGGAGATGTAACCAAAAACAGTTTTTGCATCGTGGTGAATCAGAAGTGGAAGTTAGTTGTGAAGGTGAGCCTAGGCCTAGTACTAGTACTGGAGCTGCTTGTGCTTCTAAAGCAAGCTCTTCTTCTAAGAGGCTTACCTGTAACTTGGCTACATATGAGACATATGGAAAAGAAGAAGGTTGCTATGATATCGTTAATATCTACAGTTTAGGTAGCCTAGTTAGCCAAATTGCGGTGTGCGTAAAATGTAAAGGATCCCTTACCGTCTCTACTGGAACCAGGCTAAGCTTACAAGTACCGATAGTAATAAAGTGCAGTGACTGTTCTTTTGAAGTGTACACTACAAATTCTCCATGCTTATCACACTCTAAACAATCAGAAGTGAATGTTCGATTAGCCTACACATTCCGATGTATTGGAAAAGGTGAAGAAACGGCGAAAACTTTCTGCGGTGTAATGAACTTGCCGACTCCGCCAGCTTTCAAATATTACAATGAGATGTTTCGAGATACTGCAAAAGAGGTCTGTGAAGAGAGTATGAAGACTGCTATTGAAGAAAGTGTCGGTGAAAACGATGGTAATAGAGACTTGACAGCAATATTTGACGGATCGTGCCAACGCAGAGGCCACACTTCACTCAATGGAATTGTAACTGCAATAGCAGAAAACACAGGCAAGGTAATTGATGTTAAAATTTTATGCAAGTATTGCAGATGCGAAAATAGAATGAACAACAATCGTGATGCTGATTGCCTAGCTAACTACTCTGGAGTAAGTGGAGGAATGGAGGTAAAAGGAGTTGTGGATATGTTCCCAGAATCGCTGCCGAAATACGGAGTGCGGTACAAGTATTATTTAGGAGACGGGGTGATTGCTTCTTACCCTAAGGTTTGTGAGGCCAAACCATATGGTCCCGACTTCCCAACTGAGGAATTGGAATGTTGCGGTCACGTCCAGAAGCGGATGGATAGTCGCCTCAGGAAATTGAAACAGACACTTGGGAAAACAAAACTTTCCGACTGCAAAACCATCGGGGGCCGTGGCCGCCTTACTGGTGAGGCTATAAATCAAATACAACTATATTACGGCCTAGCTATAAGAAGGAATGCTACAAAAACTCTAAAGGACATGAAGGCAGCGATCTGGGCAGAATTTTTTCATTTGACGGCTACCAACGAAGACACATCTGGACACGGACCATGCCCCAAAGGTGAGACAAGCTGGTGCAAATTCCGAAAAGCCCAAGAGAAAAATGAGCCTTATGACCACAATGGCCACACTCGTCTTCGTTTCGCTGTCACGGAACAAATAAAACCCATATTTAGAGACTTGGCTCATCCTGACCTCTTGCGTAAGTGCCTGCATGGTGGAACGCAAAATCCGTCAGAGTCGTTCAACAATGTTGTATGGTGGCGGCTACCAAAAGCAACGTTTATTCTGATGACTACATTTCAGTTGGGAGTGTACGAAGCTATTACAAGTTTCAGCGAAGGAAATTTAGCAAAGTGTAAAATTTTGCGTCATCTAGGCATATCTCCAGGCAAGAGATGTGTCAAGTTTTTGAAAAAGGACGATGAACTTCGCATTAAAAAGGCGGACAAAGCTGTCACAGAAATGGAGAAAAAGTGTCGCCAGGCCACACAGCAAGCAAGAAGAAAGATTGAGGACTAGTTTGAAGAACTAGAAGATCCAGATTGACCTTCATATGAAACTGGAATGTACTAAAGTAAGAATAAAATCATTTTTTGGCTACTATTAATGTCATCAACATGATTTTTTAAAATTGTTCCTTATTTGTTAGTTGTTGATTTAAACTGAGGAAACATGAATATATTGTAAAGAACTATGGTATAAATTTAATTAAAGTAAAAAAAATTGCAGTTTTTGTGGCTACTTAAAAAATATTTTTTTAAATATAAGTTTTTATTACTTTTAAGACTTATCAGTTTAAAATGAAGATAAAGATATAAGGAACACAACAACAAAAAATCATCGTAATATGTCAATTGGTTAGGGAGAAAAATGTTCCTAAAGTCATATAATTTAACATGGCCGAGATAGAACCATCCGATTCCCCTGAAGGTGGCAACAACACAGATACAAAAGGCATTTCTCGGTCTCTATTTTCACAGGTACAATTCAGTTACAACTACGTATTCTTCGATAGTACGGGACTGCGCCTGCTACAGCTCAGGCCGGCCGCGGTGGTCTAGCGGTTCTAGGCGCTCAGTCCGGAACCGCGCGACTGCTACGGTCGCAGGTTCGAATCCTGCCTCGCGCATGGATGTGTGTGATGTCCTTAGGTTAGTAATTAAAACTTCCGGGCTAAGAGGCCGTGGTCCAATAGTAGAAATACTTCTCCCTGACGTTTCGTTGCCAGCTGCGGGCAACATCATCTGAGGTGAGTCTACGACTCTACAGTCGTAGACTCACCTCAGATGATGTTGCCTGCAGCTGGCAACGAAACGTCAGGGAGAAATATTTCTACTATTGGGCCACGGCCTCTTAGCCCGGAAGTTTTAATTACTGAAGACGCCGGCCGTGAAAGCCTACACGCTATGGTCCTTAGGTTAGTTAGGTTTAAGTAGTTCTAAGTTATAGGGGACTGATGACCACGGATGTTAAGTCCCATAGTGCTCAGAGCCATTTTTTTGCTACAGCTCAAAGTATTCGGCGAAGGGACCAGGAGTTTCTGGACTATTAAGGCAGTGGTTGTTTATGTAAGGGAAAATCCACAGGTCCGCTCGGTGTGCTGATTCAACTCTTCGAGCGCATTCTACGAGGGGCGTTCAATAAGTAATCCAACACTTTCTTTCTCGAATGCAGAGTCTTATGTAAGATACATCATAGAATATTGCCGCTTCAGCAAGCACAGTTACATGAAGTTCCGATAACGGGCTGCGCTATAAGTAGCGTTCAAAATGTCGCCTGTAGCGTAGGTGCGTTATTGAGAGCTGTTATTGATTTTCTTTTGGCGGGAAACCACAGTATCGCACGTATTCATGGACGCTTGCGGAATATCTAAGAAGACCTGGCAGAGAACAAAAGCACAAAGAGTCGTTGGGCGAGGCGTCCGTCATCATCACAAGGTCGTGAAAACCTGTCCAATCTCCCGCGTGCCGTCTGGCCGCACACAGCTGTGAAGCCTGAAATGCTGAATCGTGCGGACACTCTCATTCGAGGTGATCGACAGATCATGATCATCACATCGCTGCTCGCTGTTCAACTGGACGCTACTGTTTGTAGATTTGAAATGAACACACCGCCATTTGACTGTATTGTTTTTTATTTAATTACGGCCCAGGCTTCGGCCTTTTATGCCATTTTCAACTGATTGAGTTAATGGCATAAAAGGCCAAAACCTGGGTCTTAATTACATAAACAACGATACATTCAAATGGCGGTGAGGGCGTTTAAAAATTATTGTATGACTGTTGCTCAGCAACATCAAAAACTGTTTAGTGTTGGTAATGTTGACAAATTCGTCCACCAATTGGGTTACTAAAAGGCGTGTTCCCGCTGGCTTCCCCGCCGCTTAACGGAAGACCATAAAGAATAACGAAGGCTCATCTGTGTGGAATTTCTTGCGCATTACGAGGCTGATCGGGACAATAATTTGTCGGACATGTGACAGGCGATGAAACATTGGTTCATCATTTCGAACCAGAAGCAAGATGGTAATCCATGGAGTGGCGTCAAACCAACTCTCATCCGAAGGAAAAGTTCAATGCGGCATCCTCAACCGGCTAAGTCAAGGCGACGGTGCTCTGGGACTCTGAAGAGATTATTCTGTTTGATGTCCTCCCTCATGGTGCAATAATGAACTCGGAAGTGTATTCTACTAACATCAGAAAACTGAAGAAACGAGTAAAGCGTTTTCGTAGCCAAAAAAATGCAAACGAATTTCTTCTTCTCCATGACAACGTAAGACGTCACACAAGTCTGCGCATCTGCGAGCATCTCACAAAACTTCATTGGACTGCTGTTCCTCATCCACCCTACAGCCCGGATATCACACCTTCCGACGTCGATCTGTTTGGCCCAATGAAGGATGCAGTCCACGGGTAGCGTACGTGGATGATGGAGAAGATATTGATGCATGGGCCAGTAGAGAGGTATCATGCGTCCATAAAGGACCTCCCATTAAGGTGGCGTAAGGCCGTCGCAATGAGATTGTGTTGAGAAATAGGATTTTGTAGGAAAAAGAAGGGGAACCAACCTGCTTTCAAAAAAAAAAGTGTTACGTTACTAATTGAACGCCCCTCGTACGCAGTTTAGTACGTAGTCCACAGAAGTCTCCTTGACGTGACAGAACATTCATGCGATATTTGTGTTTCAAACCACGTCAAATTCATTTGCTACGAAGGCGTGCTGAAAAGTAATATCACCGATTTTTTTGTTCTCAGTATCGGACATGTCATGCGTATTGCTCGGCTAACCTTCCCGCTCCACTGACGCAAGTTTCAACCCTCTGCCGCTAGATGTCCCCGAATTTAAGCATGTAACCTAGTGGCGTATAGCCTAACTATGCCGAGAAACGGCGTGCTGTAATCGAGTTTCTAACTTTAGAAAAAGTGTCTCCAATTAAAATACATAGAACAATGGAAACTGTCTACCGTGGTTATTGTATCGACAACATTAAGGAGCGACTTGGATTGCTCATGCTCGTAATGAAGGAAGCGGTGGTGCTAAGCTCAAAGTTTGTGACAGAGCTTGCAGTGGACGGCTGCGTACGGCAACCGACTAGATTCATCGGAATCGGGTTGATGAACTCATCAAAGAAAATCGTCGGATAACACAGACACAGCTCTCATCTAAGGCCGGCCGGAGTGGCCGAGTGGTTAAAGGCGCTACAGTCTGGAACCGCACGACCGCTACGGTCGCAGGTTCGAATCCTGCCTCGGGCATGGATGTGTGTGATGTCCTTAGGTTAGTTAGGTTTAAGTAGTTCTAAGTTCTAGTGGACTTATGACCACAGCAGTTGAGTCCCATAGTGCTCAGAGCCATTTGAACCATTTTTTTCTTATCTAAGCGTGGCATATCACTGGAACGTGTACGGGTCATTGCGGTACAGAAAATTGTGTGCACTGTGGATGTTTCGAGTGCTCATTCCTGACGTGAAACAAAGGAGACTGGACATCTGTCAACAATTTCTTTTGCGTTATAAGTGTGAGTGTGATTGGTTCCTTAAAACTGGAACAGGTAATGAAAGCTTGGTTCACTATTTTGGCTCGGAAAACAAGAAAGCATCAATTGAGTTCCGTCAGAGAGGATCACCGACGCCAAAGAAGATCAAGCGGGTAAAGTCGTGCTCACAGTGTCCTAGTATGTTATAGGTGTGGTGCATTTGGAATTCATTTCTAAAGGCACCACCATAAGCCCTGCAAGGTACGGCGAGACCAGAACCCTCAGAAAACAGAAAGCACGGATTCTAAGATTTCGCCTACACATTGAGCGTTCTCTCCTTCAGCATGACGATTCCAGACCACACACCAGCGCTGCAACATCTACAACAGTTCGACTCCTAGAGGTCAGTGTCATCGATCATCCTCCATACAGTCCCGACTTGGCCCAATCCGATTTTCATCTGTTTCCAAAACTTAAATTATACGTTCGAAAACTTCACTTTGATAGTTGTGAAGCGGTGCAAGTAGAGGTGAGGTTTTGGTTCCGTCAAGAAAATCAAACATTTTACAATGACGGATCAACAAACTGGTCTGTCGTCGGGAGAAATGTACTCGTCGGAAGGATCACTATTTTTAGAAATAAATACGTAGACATGGAGGATAAGGATTTATTGGAATCCATCCTTTCCCGGCGCATCCATCACCACCTCCAACAAAACCACCTCATCCCCGACACCCATGTGGCTTTCGGCCTTCCTTCCCTGCCAATGACCAACTCCTCCGCCTCACTCATCTCCTCTCCCTGCAGCTGAACTCCTGTCGCTCCGACATTTTTGTCTCCCTCGACCTCGAAAAGGCCTACGACTGTGTCTGGCATCCCGGTCTCCTGTTTAAATTCCAGACCTACGCCCTTCCTGTCAACTACATCTGTCTGATGGTCTCCTTCCTCTCCTGCCGCCCCTCCTATGTTACCATCGATAATGCCAATTCCCACACGTTCTACCCCTCTGCAGGTGTGCCCCAGGGCTCTGTCCTCTCCCCTCTCCTCTACCTCCTGTACACGGCAGATATGCCCCAAACCCCCCCCCCCCTCCAGTACACCTCTTGCAATATGCTGATGACACCGCATTCCTCGCCCTCGCTCCTACCCTCCAATGGTCCCAACGCCTTCTCCAGAATCACCTTGACCTTTCTGCCGCATTGTGTAACCAGTGGCTCCTGAAAATCAATCCTTCCAAGACCCAGGCAAACATCATAGGTCATACCACTCACTCCTTCTGGCTCCCTTACTGTCTGCGCCCATCCTGTCCACCTCACCGCCACCCTCACCTACCTTGGCCTCACCATTGACCCTCACCTCACCTGGATCCCTCATCTCTGCTCCATCCCATCCAAAGCCCACAACCGCCTCCGACTCCTCAAACTCCTCTCTGGCTGGACATGGGGGTTGCACCCCTCTAGCATCCTCCACACCTACAAATCCTTAATCCGTCCCATCCTCTGTTATGCCAGTCCTGCCTGGATATCTGCCCCCCCAAATTCTATAAGTCCCTCCAGGTCCTTGAGTGTCATGCACTCCGCCTCGCCTTCCGTAAACGCCTCCCGTCCCCCACGCATATCCTCTATGACCTCATTCCTTTCCCCCATCTGCTCCTATTCCTATTCCTACTCCACACCTACCGCCGCCTTGATTCCCCTCACCCCCTAGTTGCTCCTCTCCTCTCCCATCCCCGCCCCCTGCCACATCTTCACTGTTGTGTCCCCCCTACCCTCCATCTCTACACCCTTTATCTCCTTTCCCAAGGTGGCTTCCATCAACTCCCTCTCCCGGATGATGCCCTCTCTCTCTCCATTTATCCCTCCTATCAACTCTGATCCTCACCCCCCCCTCCTTTCCTCCATCCTTTTCTTGGACTCCCTCTCCCCCTTTCCATCCTCTTTTTTCCCCACCTACCCACTCTCTGCCCCCCTTTATTTCCCCCGAGTCCTTTTGCATTTCGCCGGCCGCAGTGGTCTCGCGGTTCTAGGCGCGCAGTCCGGAACCGTGTGACTGCTACGGTCGCAGGTTCGAATCCTGCCTCGGGCATGGATGTGTATGATGTCCTTAGGTTAGTTAGGTTTAAGAAGTTCTAAGTTCTAGGGGACTGATGACCACAGAAGTTGAGTCCCATAGTGCTCAGAGCCATTTGAACCTTTTGCATTTCCCCCCTCTGCCTTTTCCCATTCCCTCTCGCGTCTGCCCTGCCCCCTCCTTTGGTCCCCCCCCCTTTCGTTTTTCCTCTCCTCCCTCCTTGTTTTCCCCCTCATCCAGGCCCCCCTCGCCTCCCCCCCCTCCCCCCATCTGCCCTTGGCTAGGGTGTCATCTTTGTGCTGACATTTTCGTGCAGTGTTTACAGTGAGTGTTCAGTGTTGTGTTTGTTTTCGGAAGTGTTGCAAACGGACATCATACTGTCGCTGGGTGTGATTTTTATATCTCTTGCGAACAGAAACCAGACTGTCGCCATGTTTTTTTAATTGTCTGTCTACTATGTTACTTGTCTGATTCCTGTGTATTTTATTAGCATTGCCAACCATTTGCTTTATGTTTTAACTTTCCCCAATTTTTCCGCCGTTTTACAATTTAAGTCACCGTTTTATCGCCTTTTTATTGTTTCCTATCTTCTTCTTACGTTTTTAAACAGTCTTTAGGCTGCAGAGCAGCGTAATAAGCTTCTTCCAGCCCGCCCCCTTCGGGGGGAATCGAAATTCAATAACGGAAAAAAAAGATAACGATTTAGAATGTTAATAAAGTTTGTAGTATTTAAAAACCTTTACGAGTTTTCACATATAAACATAGGAGACATTACTTTCCAGTATCCTCTCGAACAGCACTTTCACGATGAACTGATTTTTGTATAAATAATGATCTTTATTACTCCTTTTATAATTTTGTACGGTGATATTTTGTGCCAATTTCATACATAAACAATGAAAATTTTACTTTATATGTCATATCTCATGACCTGAAGACACACACACACACACACACACACACACACACACACACACACACGTTTATATTTATTGTTGATATTTGACAAGACTGCTTCAGTAGCTTTCTGGGTGCTCGATTACAGTTTCATCATCTTTATCTTCAGCTTCTTCTTAAGCAAAAAATTGGTTCAAATGGCTCTGAGCACTATGGGACTTAACTTCTGAGGTCATCAGTCCCCTCGAACGTAGAACTACTTAAACCTAAGTAACCTAAGGACATCACACACATCCATGCCCGAGGCAGGATTCGAACATGCGACCGTAGCGGTCGCGCGGTTCCAGACTGAAGCGTCTAGAACCGCTCGGCCATTCTTCTTAAGCAGCAGCATCTTCTCTGCCATCGTCTTCACTGCTTCACTGCGTGCCTTTTATGGCACAATATGCTCCGGTTTTATTCCTACATTACATTACAGGCTGCAATGTATAGAGCGAAGCCGCGTCAGTAGCCGACAGGATGTAACTCACCTTACACCACGCGACGCACGATGGTCACGTAATGTGGGAACACGGAACGTTCCACAGACTTCCTGAGCTGAAGCAGTCGGGAGTAACCGTTCGGACGGGGTGCCAAGTCGCATATCGCTCAAAATTTGCTTTTGCAGATTACTATTGAATTTTAACTTCTAAACCATACCCGTTGACTTACTTTTACTGAGAACAATCATTTAATACTTTTTATGAGAAAAGTTAGACACTTCAGTTAAGGTGAACTTGTATCAGATGTTGAGATGTAGCAATCACAAACGAGCAGCAGGAGACAGGCGCGAAACGATGGTTAAGCGTCTGCAAGAGTCGCGATCGGAACTGAGAGGTGTGAAGAGGAGTGTTGTAAGTGATAGGACACTGAATGACACTGAAATATTTCGTGTGTAAAAAATGGATGTCGTCGTTGATAGGTACTCATGGAGCGATATTTTGTATGAACCAGTAGGCGTAAAGCCGTATTTAACATAGCTAAAGTCTTCACTCCACCGCGATCCATTTGTCGTTTAACGTATACAGGGTGTTACAAAAAGGTACGGCCAGACTTTCAGGAAACATTCCTCACACACAAATAAAGAAAAGATTTTATGTGGACATGTGTCCGGAAACGCTTAATTTCCGTGTAAGAGCTCATTTTAGTTTCGTCAGTATGGCTCTAAGCACTATGGCTCTGAGCACTATGGGACTTAACATCTGTGGTCGTCAGTCCCCTAGAACTTAGAACTAATTAAACCTAACTAACCTAAGGACATCACACACATCCATGCCCGAGGCAGGATTCGAACCTGCGACCGTAGCAGTCGCGCGGTTCCGGACTGAGCGCCTAGAACCGCGGCCGACTCGTCAGTATGTACTGTACTTCCTCGATTCACCGCCATGATTTCATACAGGATACTCTACCTGTGCTGCTAGAACATGTGCCTTTACAAGTACGACACAACATGTGGTTCATGTACGATGGAGCTCCTGCACATTTCAGTCGAAGTGTTCGCACGCTTCTCAACAACAGATTCGGTGACCGATGGATTGTTAGAGGCGGACCAATTCCATGGCCTCCACGCTCTCCTGACCTCAACCCTCTTGACTTTCATTTATGGGGGCATTTCAAAGCTCTTGTCTACGCAACCCCGGTACCAAATGTAGAGACTCTTCGTGCTCGTATTGTGGACGGCTGTGATACAATACGCCATTCTCCAAGGCTGCATCAGCGCATCAGGGATTCCATGTGATGGAGGGTGGATGCATGTATCCTCGCTAACGGAGAACATTTTGAACATTTCCTGTAAGAAAGTGTTTGAAGTCACGCTGGTGCGTTGTGTTGCTGTGTGTGTCCGCAGCTCGTGGTCGTGCGGTAGCGTTCTCGCTTCCCACGCCCGGGATACCGGGTTCGATTCCCGGCGGGGTCAGGGATTTTCTCTGCCTCGTGATGACTGGGTGTTGTGTGATGTCCTTAGGTTAGTTAGGTTTAAGTAGTTCTAAGTTCGAGGCGACTGATGACCATAGATGTTAAGCCCCATAGTTCTCAGAGCCATTTGAACCATTTTTGTTGCTGTGTGTTTCCATTCCATGATTAATGTGATTTGAAGAGAACTAATAAAATGAGCTCTAACATGGAAAGTAAGCGTTTCCGGACACATGTCCACATAACATATTTTCTTTCTTTGTGTGTGAGGAAAGTTTCCTGAAAGTTTTGCCGTACCCTTTTCTAACACCCTGTATAAGGTTCGGCTTTGGCAGTTAGCGCTGTATTTTGACAGAGATTTTGTCTGGGCTGAGTTTGGAAGAAGAGGAGGAACGTGTAATCTTGCGGACATTTTGTAGATTCAATTTCTGGCATAGCGGAGGGATACAAATCATTGTTGTATGATTAAGAAAGCTGGTGGGGTACACAATAAGAGTATAAATATTCATTTACATTTACACATAGAATTTGGAAAGCATCCGGAACTCATGGAAAAATATGTAAAAATATGGCAAATAGGTAAAAACTGTTAAAATGCGTAAAAATATGGATACAAAATTGGAATACGGGATATTCTTTATTTATACAGAGGGACTGACCGAAATTTGCAGTATAAGCACTGGATGTACACTGAGTTGATAAGAGTCATGTGATAACGATATGCACATGTACAAATGGCGGTAGCCCCGCGTACACAAGGTATAAAAGGGCAGTGCATTGGCAGCACTGTGGTTTCTACTTAGCTGATTCATGTGAAAAGGTTTCCGATTTGATTATGGCCGCACGACGGGAATAACAGACTTTGAACGTGGAGTAGTAGTTGCAGCTAGACGCATGGGACATTCCAGTTCGGAAATCGTTAGGGAATTCAATATTCCGAGACCCACACTGTCAACACTGAGCCCAGGATACCAAATTCCTGGTATTACCTCTCACCATGGACAACGCATTGGCCCTCATTTAACGACCGCGACAGCGACGTATGCGTAGAACTGTCAGTGCACACAGACAATCAACTCTGCGTGAAATAACCAGAGAAATCAGTGTGGGACTTACGACGAATGTATCTGTTTGGACAGTGTGGCGAAATTTGGCGTTAATGGGCTATGGCAGCAGACGGCCAACGCGAGTGCCTTCGCTAATAGAACTACATCGCCTGGGGTGCCTCTCCTGACCTCGTAACCTAATCAGCTGGATCCTAGACGACTGAAAAACCCGGGCCTTGTCAGATGAGTCCCTATTTCGTTTAGTAAGAGCTGATGGCAGGTTTCGAAGATGGCGCAGACCCCACGAAGCCAACGGTCCAAATTCTCAACAAGGTATTTTGAAAAATACCTTGTTGAGAATTTGGCTGGTGGTGCCTCCACAATGGTGTGGACTGTGTTTAAATGGAATGGACTGGTTCCTTTGGCCCAACTGAACCATCGTTGACTGGAAATGGTTATATTCGGCTACTTGGAGACCATTTGCAACCATTCGTGGACTCCATGTTCACAAAAAACAATGGAATTTTTATGAATAAGAATGCGCCATGTCACTGGGCCACAATTATTCGTGACTGGTTTGAAGAACATTCTGGACTATTAGAGCGAATCATTTGGCCACCAAGATCGCCCGACATGGATCCCATCGAAAATTAATGGGAGTTTATGGAGAGGTCAGCTCGTGCACAACATCCAGCATAGGCAATACGTTCGTAATTATGGATGGCTATAGACGCAGCATGGCTCAATATCTCCGCAGGCGACTTCCAACGCCTTGTTTAGTCCATGCCGCGTCGAGCTGCTGCACTAAGTCTGACAAATGGTGGTTTGACACGATGTTAAGAGATATCCCATGACTTATCAACTCAGTGTAAGGGAGGCGAGTGACACTACACATACGGTACTCAGACAGAGTAATCGGAATTTGTGGTGACGATGATGATGATGACTCCCATACTCCTTTACAGAGCGTAGGGGAGCGACGCGGGAGACCCGCGCCCCCTTACTAGGCAAGGTCCTAGTGGAGGTGGTTTGCCATTGCCTTCCTCCGACCGTAATGGGGATGAATGATGATGATGATGATGAAGAAGACACAACAACACCCAGTCTTCTCGAGGCAGGAAAAATACCTGACGCCGCCGGGAATCGAACCCGGGACCCCGTGCTCGGGAAGCGAGAACGCTACCGCGAGACCACGAACTGTTTGAGGTAGGACTTCTAATGTAAACATTAGGTAAATATAGGAAAGGGATGAAACCACATATATGGATTTAGTAGCGGAAAAACAGTACATTATAGAGTCATGGTATCAAGAAAAACTGCCATATTCCCCCTATACATGGGCCATATGTAAGTAGGCTGTTTAGGTTTGGTTATTGTTAGTCAGGGCCATTCTTTTGTAGGGATTATTGAAAGTCAGATTGCGTTGCGCTAAAAATATTGTGTGTCAGTTTAGTGATGATCAGAATAAGTAAAGAGAGAAATGTCTGTGTACGTTCAGTTTGCTCAGCTGTTGGAAAATCAAATGACGTAGAGGTTTTCCAGCACAGTAAAATATAAATTTTTCTAAAGGGATGTTTCACATATTGCGTCAGCAGTAAACATATCGGAAGGAAACTTAGCACGTAGGTGCTACAATCCATTTAGAGGATATATATATATATATATATATATATATATATATATATATATATATATATATATATATATATATATATATATATATGATAGGGCAACGTTAAATGCGTGTTCTAATGAATGAAGTGCATGGAGGCAGTGGATATATGGGAGGTGAATGACAGCACACAAAAAGTTAGAGAAAAAGCAGTAATCTATATAGAGAGAATAGTAGGAATCCAAAACTTTGCCGTTTCTCTTTTTTTAAATGGATGCAAAATGGGAAGACGGGATATTCTGTATAGTTTACATTGCACTAGAGACCCTGCTATGGAGTTAGCAAACAATATAGTATAATTATATATGCGTTTGAAGTATGATTGCTGTTTTCGTTAAAGTAAGACATCACATGCATAGACATTCTATGCAGAGAGAGATAATTTCTACACAGATTAATTCTTAATATCAATTCATAGTGATATTTTACATTCGAAAAACTGGTCAGCATTAAGGAGTTATGATTTAGTGTTAAAACGTAGATTTGCCAGACAAGGCCAGCGTTTCTCGACATGGACGTTTTTTCGCAGGGTTAAGAAGACATCATTTTATTCCTCGCAGAGTGCTATTGGTGAAACGTTTAGGCTTGTATTATCCGGCAACGAGTACTTTGCGATGTGTGTATAGCACGCCAGGCTTGATAGAGACATATAATTTTCTGGCTGTTGTTCGGCGTTTTGCCATCTTTGTAAGTACTTTACCATAATTTTAACCATTTTATCTTGCCTATAATTATATTAATTTACATGATATTTCGGACATTGGAGACGCTCAAGATAAGTTGTTTTCTTTCGATAATCTGCATAGTGATATACATTCGCAGTTCATCAGAGATGTATAAAGGTGTAGTTCGTGTGAATACTGTACACATCACATGCTGTATGGTAGGTCGAGGTACGTCAGATAATGCTGCCACTCTGATGCGAACATGTTTAACAATTAACATAGGGCAGCAAACACACTCTCGCTTTAATGTGGAACTGACTGAAGTTTAGCTGCTTTCGAGTTTAAAACCGTATATGTAGTGCTGATATGTAATGTCAAGACCCCAGAAATAGAAAACTAATCATAGATTTCAGTGGCTCCCGTGTTTCCATATTAATCATCATAATGTCAATATTTTGAAAGAACACACATTGTGTACATCCATCTCTACCAATCTATAACCCTTATGAAGTTTGTTTGCAGATCTCATAAATTGCTTGAGAAAATCGTGGAACTGCACAATCTTATTTAGTTTTAGCCCATTTCCATATCTTTTGGACCATTATTTTCGAAACTGAAAGATAATGGGACATGAAATACTGAAACGTCCCCATAGAAAAATTATACATGACTGTGCTTAAACTGACACACAATATTTTTTTAGTGCAACGCAGTCTGACTTTCAGTAATCCCTACAAGAGAATGGCCCTGGCTAAATTAACCTATACCTTTCACAAATCACTTACCTCACCAAAAATCTTCGTTACTCGAGCAATACAGCGAGCGCCACTACTGCCAGCTAAATAAAAGATTCAACTACTGAAGGCACTAACTACTGATAGGCATAGTTAGCAAATGAAAGATTTTGATAGAGAACAAACAATGTATTTACCTTAATAGTGTTCAAAAGTCATAATATATATAGCAGATCATGACATCCATTCTTACAAATGTACTGTTTCTGATGGACACGCCTCCAGATTATCCATTCTCAAAAATCCGCCATCTTACTTCCCCACATCCACCACTGCTGGCGGCTCACCTCCAACTGCGCAACGCTACACGCTGTTAACAGCCAACTGCCCAACACTACAATGGCCAACAACAATGCAAACCAGCCACAGACTGCACACAGCACAGTCAGTGATTTTCATACAGAGCGCTACGTGGCGTTACCAATATAATAACCGAAACAGCCTACTTACAATACGTATACAAAACTCCAATGCAGACATCAATGAAATTATCTAAAATTATAAACTGTTACAGTAATAATAAAGTATTTTTGTTTGTGTGCAAAGGCATTAGTCTGTTGCTTTCCAAGCATTCCTACTTAGCGAAAACTAGAGGAGAAACCAGGCGTTGCCGAGGTATTTATTTATAGCTGTGCTTTCACGTCCGTACCATTCGGTGTCTAGTCTTGTGTTTAATGTTTATGACGTCATATGTCATGAACTATGTATCATACAACGATATAATTTTGCAGTTACATTCAGTGGTATATGTGTATATTGTTTGTAAAATGAGTCGCGAACACAATCAGTAGTAAAGAAGTAACTAATTATAATTTCAATTCCATGCTGTACTTTTACTGCAAGAACAGCGGAAAAGTAGTGAGCGATAAACATTTTCTCTAACATCATTTTTCCGGAGCTGTCAGCGAGTAAAAGTTTCTTACAAGTTTGAAAATAGGTTAACGTTTGTTGTAAGTTGCCAAGTGCTCTCATTCTCAAATACTGGAAGTGCAAAAGATGGGAATTTACACGATGCAGGATAAATTTCTTTTTGACCCCCATCCCACCCCTTTGATAGATAGATGGTTCTTACCCACACAGTGATTGTCATTAGACAGTAAGGTATATGTGTACCAAGTTTAGCTGAAATCGGTCCTGTGGTTTAGGAGGAGGAAACTAAAGTCCAATCGATCTCAGAATGGAAACCATAGTGAAAATCCGATGAAGCTTTGCTAAGATGTGTAGGAAATTGTCTCTAGTACGCTCGTCGATCGGGTCACTGCACTGTTTTCAGTTCTGAGCGCTCAGTGAGCTCATAGAGATGACTAGAAAATAGTGTCTCCTTCCAGGTTTGTGCGCCTGCGAGAGATTTCGCCTGATTTCAGGCAGCCCGCACACCACGTAACTGTCGTGCATTCCTTCTTCATGACAATGCTTGGCTGCACAATGCAGAAGCAATGACGACACTTGGGCAGTGTGTTCGATGGGAAGTGTTTAATCACCACTATACAGCTGGGACTTGGCTCCCGCTGATTTTCATCTCTGCTCACGTGACCCGCCGGCTATGAAGATAACATTTTGGCACAGACAACAAGCTGCAGATCAGCGTAAAGAATTGGCAGAATGCACAGGCGGCTGCCTTCTATGACATGGGTACTGGAAAGATGGTACAGTGCTACGACAAATATCTCAGTCGGAATGGTGACTATGTAAAGATGTAACTGGAATGAAGGTGTAGCTAACTGTTGCAAATAAAACATTTTTGATTTTCATTGTGGTTTCCATTTCGCGTCCGATCAGACCTTACTTTCTGACAGCCCTCGTACACGTACATTATTCCGTGATTTATTCAGTTTTCAAATTTATGCTGACTTTTTGATCACCCGATACATAAATGACCTTGTGGATAACATCAGAAGTTCACTGAGGCTTTTTGCGGTTGATGCTGTGGTATATCGAGAGGTTGTAACAATGGAAAATTGTACTGAAATGCAGGAGTATCTGCAGCGAATTGACGCATGGTGCAGGGAATGGCAATTGAATCCCAATGTAGACATGTGTAATGTGCTGCGAATACATAGAAAGAAAGATCCCTTATCATTTACATACAATATAGCAGGTAAGCAACTGGAAGCAGTTAATTCCATAAATTATCTGGGAGTACGCATTAGGAGTGATTTAAAATGGAATGATCACAGCCGGCCGCGGTGGCCGTGCGGTTCTAGGCGCTTCAGTCCGGAACCGCGTGACTGCTACGGTCGCAGGTTCGAATCCTGCCTCGGGCATGGATGTGTGTGATGTGCTTAGGTCAGTTAGGTTTAAGTAGTTCTACGTTCTAGGGGACTGATGACCGAAGATGTTAAGTCCCATAGTGCTCAGAGCCATTTGAACCATTTGAATGATCACATAAAGTTTATCGTCGGTAAAGCAGATGCCAGACTGAGATTCATTGGAAGAATCCTAAGGAAATGCAATCCGAAAACAAAGGAAGTAGGTTCCAGTACACTTGTTCGCCCACTGCTTGAATACTGCTCATCAGTGTGGGGTCCGTACCAGATAGGGTTGATAGAAGAGATAGAGAAGATCCAACGGAGAGCAGCGCGCTTCGTTACAGAATCATTTAGTAATCGCGAAAGCGTTACGGAGATGATAGATAAACTCCAGTGGAAGACTCTGCAGGAGAGACGCTCAGTAGCTCGTTACGGGCTTTTGTTGAAGTTTCGAGAACATACTTCACCGAGGAGTCAAGCAGTATATTGCTCCCTCCTACGTATATCTCGCGAAGAGACAATGAGGATAAAATCAGAGAGATTAGAGCCCACACAGAGGCATACAGACAATCCTTCTTTCCACGAACAATACGAGACTGGAATAGAAGGGAGAACCGATAGAGGTACTGAAGGTACCCTCCGCCGCACACCGTCAGGTGGCTTGCGGAGTATGGATGTAGATGTAGATACGAATATTTATAATACGTATTAATTACGTAAACATTAAAGTAAAATTTGACAGTATTAAAAGATTCAGTATTGCTGGAATGAAACACAAGAAACAAACACTAATGATTTTGTACATTTAGTAACACGTCTTTTCACTGAATACTTTTACCCACAGGGATCCACTGACGGGTAGTATGGGGGCCGTGGTCTTGCAACACGTAATTTCTGTGATACACTGTCTAGTCGCTGCCATCACATAGTCAGTGGTACAACGCTGCGTGGCAGATTGTAACGATTAGTCACACCCAGGCTGGCTGGTCCGCATCCGCTGTGCTCAGTCGATGAGGTTCGTCGACCTCCCGCGCCTCGCCACGCGCCTCTCGTCTGTCTCCACCTTAACGGCCGAGAGCTGAGTTCTTTCGTGTTCGTCTCGCAACGTGTAGCGAGAGCAATACTTTGCACTTGCCATCAGCTTGTGCTAGCAGATAAATTACGGTCTCTCGCACCTTGCACACGACCTAACTAGTGTCGCAATTGCTCGACCCAGTGCGTATACACACATCAAAAAATGTTTTGCATCACCCCTGTTCCCAGAACTCCTGAAGATAGACGCTGACTGTGGATATTGTATCACAGACACAGTCCCTTTGAGTGTTCAGAGATGTCACTAAACCAGCCAGAAGATGTAAACAACCATGCATGAGGAGCCCCTATTAGACGGAGGGGGTTTGACAGTCGATCAGTTCCAGTCATTCCACCAGGAAGGAGGTACACGGCTCGTGTTGTCTGTAGTTCAACCATGCCTAGTCGGTCAATACCGCAGTTCAACCTCGTCCGCATTGTTACTTTGTTCCAGGAAGGGCTCTCAACAAGCGAAGTGTCCAGGCGTCTTGGAGCGAACCAAAGCGATGTTGTTCGGTCATGAAGGAGATACAGAGCGACAGGAACTGTCGATGACATGCCTCGCTCAGGCCACCGAAGGTCTACTACTGCAGTATATGACCACTACCGACGGATTATGGCTCGGAGGAATCCTGACAGCAACACCACCATGTTGAATAATGCTTTTCGTACAGCCACAGGACGTCGTGTTACGACTCAAACTGTACGCAATAGGCTGCATGATGCTCAACTTCACTCTCGACGCCCATGGCAAGGTCCATCTTTTCAACCACGACACCATGCAGCGCGCTACAGATGGACCCAACAACGTGCCAAATGAACCGCTCAGGAGTGGCATCACGTTCTCTTCACCGATGAGTGTTGTATATGCCTTCAACAAGACAATCGTCGTGTTTGGAGGCAACCTGGTCAGGATGAACGGCTTAGACACACTATCCAGCGAGTGCAGCAAGGTGGAGGTTCCCTGCCGTTTTAGGGTGGCTTTATGTAGGGCCAAAGTACCCCGCTGGAGCTCATGGAAGGAGCCGTAGCGGCTGTACGATACGTTAATGCCATCCTCCAACCTATAGAGCAACAATATCGGCGGCATATTGGTGAGGCATTCGTCTACATGGATGACAATTCGCGCCCGCATCGTGCACATCTTGTGAATGACTTCCTTCAGGATAACGACATCGCTCGACTAGAGTGGCCAGCATGTTCTACAGACATGAACCCTATCGAACATGCCTAGGACAGATTGAAAAGGGCTGTTTATGGACGACGTGACCCACCAACTACTCTGAGGGATCTACGCCGAATCGCCGTTGAGGAGTGGGACAATCTGGATAACCAACAGTGTCTGATGAACTTGTGGATAGTATGCCACGACGAATACAGGTATGCATGAATGCAAGAAGACATGCTACTGGGTATTAGAGGTACCGGTGTGTACAGCAGTCTGGACCACCACCTCTGCAGGTCTCGCTGTATGGTGGTACAACATGCAATGTGTGGTTTGCATGAGCGATGAAAAAGGCGTAGATGTTTAAGCTGATCTCTATTCCAATTTTCTGTAAAGCTTCCGGAACTATCGGAATCAAGATGATGCAAAACATTTTTTGATGTGTGTATTTTTAAATCGCAGGGCTCTGATAGGGCAGTCTGTATACATTTCTGCTTAGTTGTATACATCCAAAGCAAGTAATGCTAGCACAAATTAAAAAATATGCGTGTTCGAAGAGCGTTCTATAAGGTATGCAACAAGTGTTTTTTCTGAAAGCTGGTTGGTTTTATTTAGGATTCCAATACACCGTATTGTTCTTCACTCTTTTGGCTGCAAAACCCTGATTTTTCAACATAATCTCCATTCAATGAGACGGCCTTACGCAACCTTGCTGGGATAGCCTGTATGCCCGCAGGGCAACACTTTACCGGTCGACGTCGGAGGCAACGTGTTGCTGCATCAGTAACCTCCTCATCATCCACATACTGCTTCCGTGATTTTTTCATCGAGCCAAACAGATAGAAATCGGAAGGTGAGAGATCTGGCCTGTAGGGTGGATGAGGGAGAAGAGTCCTGTGAAGTTTTGTCAGTCCTTCTCGGGTGCGCAGTCTTGTCTGAGGCCTTCCATTGTCGTGAGAAGGAGAAGTCTGTTTGCACTTTTGTGGCGACTGAGCCGTGCCGGCTAGCATCGATCAATCGATCGCTAGATCGCGGAAGTGAGACACTATCTTTGGTGATTCTCCACGTGATTAGCTTTGGCCGACACGACGGTTGGCAGTTGGAATTAGCGGACCGAATTGGAAGGAGCTCTTGTGGGGCACGAGGCAGGTTTACCTCCACTGTGTAGAGGCGATAGTGAAAAGGCTTTTGTGGAGCACAGACCTCATCCCGTGAAGACGGTGTTTTGTGTTGGCTGAGGGGCCGACAGGGCTCTGGAAATTTGCCTGTACCGAGGGTGTGGAGATTTTGGGTACCGCTTTGCTACCGATTCATCAAATATTTTTGGTGAGACTTTTGCTTCAATCAGTTAAGATATTCTTTTTAAAAACCAATTGAAAATTTTTGTAAATGTTAAGGTTTTGATAATTCAGACGCAGCTTGACTGACTTCAGATATCTGTTAATGTTTGACAAATTGCTTAATTTCTTAATTGTTTAAAAGATCTTTTGCTGACATCAGCTGCTAATCTCGTTACCGCTTTAATATACGACAAGTTAATTTTAACTTCTTTAACTTGTCCTAAGGTTGTTGAATTTTATTTAAATAAAAGATGATGCACGTTTTCAACTTTGAACACTGCTTTCTTGTCTTCTGGCCCAGCCCTACCGCTCAACAACGTATTAAGTTGCTTTAGGGCAACTACGCCCAGTTCAGCGACGAACACGGTCAAGTCGTTTCTTCAATTTCCTGACGGTAGCACAGTACACATCAGAGTTGATCGTTGAAACATGAGGGAGGACAGCAAACAATAATCCATTCAGAGCCCTGGAAGACCGTCGCCATGACGTTGCCGGCTGAGGATGCAGCTTTGAACATTTTATTCAGAGGAAGGGTAGTGTTTCCGATTTGTAGTGTTGAACCAATGTTTCGTCACCTGTGAAAACGTTCGACACAAACTTGTCACGATCAGCCTCGTAACACGCAAGCTATTGCGCACAGACGGTCCTTGGTTGCTCTTTGTGGTCTTCTGTTAGGTAGAGAGGAATCAAGAGGGCACACGGCTTTGAATACCCCAAATGGTGGACGGATATATCAGTGCTACCAACAGAGACATCTAGTTGAGCAGCGAGGTATTTTATTGTGGTCTGTCGATCACCTCGAACGATAGTGTTCGCACATCCAACATTGCTGGAGCCAGTATTGTGTGTTGCCGGCCGGCACGCGGAAGATCGGTCACTTTTCCGCGACCATGTTGCGATGGTTACTTGCTCCTCGCCCAATGACATACCGTGTTTTTGTTTACTTCCAGGGCTCGGTAGACATTCTGCAAGCGCCTATGAATATCTCCGATGCTCTGTTTTTCTACCAAAAGAAACTCGATGGCAGCTCTATGCTCGGAAAGCACCCGCCTTGCAAACGCCATTTTGAAGGCCAAGAACAGCGCCGCAACCTATCGGAAAATCATGGAACTATAGGGGCTGAATCGGAAATATACCACGATATCCCACAACATACACCACATTTTTTCAACCGAAAGAGGCCGAAAAAGAAGGGCTGCATTACTTATGGAACGGCCCTCGTATAACACTTCCTTAATAAGGTTCGTTAACAGTCGAAATTAACACGAAGCATTGTCTCTGGATGAAGAACATCAAAGCTTAATCATATCAATTTATACCGTTATTTAATTCATTCATGTCCTTTGAGGCATATCTTATCTATACTTTTTTAAGGCACTTTCCATTTCATAGTTTTCTACTCCTGCAGCAAGCGTACGTCGTTGTTTTTTCCATTATTCGTTACAGAGAACACAGAAGTACAAGATACGCTTTTTAGTTATTAGATAAAACGTCTTCGTATGCCTTCTCTCTTTCTTCTGTTACAAACTCGTGATATCATATTGGCAAATAAACCTCTTCCAGCTGTATATGAACCTTTATTTACAGGAACACGACCGGTTTCGCGATATCAAATCAGTTCCTTGAGTATACATACGAGTACGTCAGTGAAATATTAAGCCCATAATACGGGAAGGAAGCGGTTCTCTATCGTCTTGGAATAAAATGCTGTTACCCGCAACAAGCAGAGCATCGCGGATCAAATTTACCAGCCGAAAAACTGACATTCTAAACGCACGTTAACCAGGAAGCGGCGGACGGCATCACTCCGGCTACAGATATGAGTGGTGTCTATTCTGTCGGACACCTCCAGCAGAACAGACATAGCCATATCTATAATTGTATGAGCACGACGGCTGTTCGATGGAAAAGTTTCAGTCGGATCCACAACCAACGTCCTAACTCTTACGGGAATCAATAATCTACGAGTAGGAGGTTGACGGACGAGGGACGCCGTTTTGCAACGTGCGATAAGTTGGAAATTTGAGTCGGTCAGGGACAGTGTCCGGTTGGCGCGAATACCTTCACATGGAAAAGTTTTGGGAACATTTTTAAATGTTCTGAGGAAGGTATAGGATATTCACATTTTTGCGTTCTAACAGGAGTATTTTTCCACTGGTAGTTTATTACAATTTATTCACTTGAGATTGTCATGCTGGAATGGTTTATGCTTATAAATAAGTCACATCATCATGACGTCACCTTAGATTATGACTGCTAAAATTAGGCCACATACACTGACGGAAAAAAACCGGAACACCAAAAAATAATTAATGTAGAGTAACGAAATTACGAGAATACATTTGTCTAAGTAGCATATTTAAGTAATTAACCTTGCAAGATCACAGCTTAATATAAGCCCGAAGTAAACCATTGCAGCCGGCCGCGGTGGTCTCGCGGTTCAGGCACTCAGTCCGGAACCGCTTGACTGCTACGGTCGCAGGTTCGAATCCTGCCTCGGGCATGGATGTGTGTGATGTCCTTAGGTTAGTTAGGTTTAAGTAGTTCTAAGTTCTAGGGGACTGATGACCACAGATGTTAAGTCCCATAGTGCTCAGAGCCATTTAAACCATTGCAAATGTGAAGCGCTGGTACATTAAAAACCGGTGTAACAGCCAGAATCCTGAATGTAAGCATGCAAACGTGCATTCGTTGTGTTGTAAAGGTGCCGTATGTCAGTGTTTTGGGATGGAGCTGTATGCCTGTTGTACTTGGTCGGCCAGTACAGGGGACGGTTAGTGCTGTTTGTGCATGGCACTGGAGTTTCCGATGATGTCCCACATCTACTCGATTGGACACAGAACCGGTGATCGAGCCGAGACCGTAACTCCAGGTGTAAGTCCAGTGTGTCTAGCACAGAGACAGACTCATTGCAGGTCCTCAGCTAGCCCTTCTAACCAATACAGGACCATCACTGGCACCGAGGCAGAACTGACTTTCTTTGGAAGACACAACAGACCTCCACCCTCGCCTCCAATGAGCTCTCGCTTGACACCACTGAAGCAGCAAATGGCAGTCGTTTTGGGTCAGTGGAATGCCCGCTACACGGTGTGTGGCTCGGAGTTATCCTTGAAGTATCCGGTTTGTAACAGTTCGTAGGGTCGCTGTGGTGCCAAATACTGCTCGAAGTGCTGCTGCAGATGCAGTATGATGTGCCAGAGCCATACGCCGAAAGCGATGGCGTTCCTTTTCGGTCGTTCCACGTAGCCGTCTGAAACCCAGTCTTCTTGCGACTGTACTTTTCGTGACCACCGCTGCCAGCAATCATATACAGTGACTACATTCCTGCAAAGTATTTACGCAGTACCGCAGAAGGAATATCCAGCTTCTATTGCACGACCTCGTTCAAACTCAGTGATGTGTTGATCATGGCATCTTTGTCGCCTTGAAGACATTCTTGATTAACATCAACTCAACACGTCCAAACTTAAACATAACTAACGTTCTCGACCTTAGAAGTGTGTATTTAAAGCAAACCTGATTTTCATCCCCATAGCGGCAGTACTAGCGCCACTCTTATGCGACCGATGCGAAATTTGAATAGACACTGAGTTGGTGACACTTCTCTCTCAACTCGAGGCTGTCTTGGCTTTAGTTGCGCAGCTTCAGGCTTCAGTGGATGGGCATCACTGTTGTGGACTGACCGTGGGGATCCAACTGACGGGCAGCACGACCCACGCGTCCGCCGATCGGCCCAATTATTGCTCGCATTCAGATTGACCCCTCATCTGTAGTGAGTGGGAGGTGGGCTCGGTGTGTGGCAGGCTGCTAACGACTTCCCAGGGGCAGAATGCAAGTCTTTCCAGTTAGTCTGACAAACAGGTTACAGGTGCTGTCTCTGGTTGATAATGTCCCTCAGCGAGGTGCAGTCGCTTGTCATGTTTTAGAGGACATGTATCAATGTACAAGGTCCAACAGTCACCGAGTGTGCGATTATTGGCAGCTGGGAGCTTCAATGTTAGGCGCGCTACGAGCTCCTTAGGGACATTGCCGCTATTAAGGGGAAGAAAACCAATGTACGATCAGTGTGCATACTGGTTGGAGTCATACCAGACGTGGAACGGGTTCTTCCGTGCGCCACGAAGAGCACAGGGTGCCGCCAACTACAGATGGTGACTCATGTCGGTAAATAAACGTCGTGTGGCTAGGGCCTCCCGTCGGGTAGACCGTTCGCCAGGCGCAAGTGTTTCGATTTGACGCCACTTCGGCGACTTGCGCGTCGATGGGGCTGAAATGATGATTATTAGGACAACACAACACCCAGTCCCTGAGCGGAGAAAATCCCCGACCCAGCCGGGAATCGAACCCGGGCCCTTAGGTTTGACACTCTGTCGCGCTGATCACTGAGCTACCAGGGGCGGACCCTCATATCGGTACCAAAGAAATTTGTTGCTTTGGGTAGGAAGGGATCCTCTCTGGTTTCGAGCGGCTATCAGAAGTGGTAAAGGCTACCAGTCTTGCCAGATGAAAGCAGAGCTGACCATTTGCAGCATACTCGACAGGACCGATTGCAGACCTCTGGTATAGAGCCGAATGGAGCATCTGAAACAGAGGCTCAGACGGTTCTGCGACCGTGTAGGCTGAAGATTCCTCGACTTGCACCATACGGTGGTTGGCGTTTCGGGTTGCGCTAAATAGATCAAGCATCCATTACGCGCAGGAGTTAGCTAAACGGGTCGTGGGGGCTGTGTGGCGTGGACTGGACGATATTTTATGTTAGAGAGTCTTGGAGAAACAAGAAAAATGGCCTTCAAAAAGTGCAGATCGAACACTGGAAGAATATAGGTCTAGAAACCATCGGTATAACAGTTGCAAATTGCCGTAGCTGCGATAGGAAATTACTAGAGCACCAAACATTAATAGAACGTACTGATGCTCAAATCGTTATAGGCACTGTAAGGTGTAAAGCAAGAGATATGTATGTTCAGTTGAAATTTTTTGCTAGGTATCTAACGGTGTTCAGAAAAGATATGCTAAATGAAGTTGGTGGTGGGGCGTTTGTTGCGGTTAGAAGTACTTTATCTTGAGAAATTGAAGTAGATGGTTCCTGTGACTTAGGGTGGGTTGAGGTCATTCTTGGCAATAGGAATAAAATAATAATTGGATCCTTTTACCGACTTCTTATCTCAGATACGACAATTGCTGAATGGTTCAAAGAAAACTTGAGTCTAATTTCAAACACGTACTCGACTCATATAATTATAGTTCGTTGTGACTTCAATATACCCTCGATATGTTGGCGAAAATACATGTTTAAATCCGGGGGTAGACGTAACACATAATTTGAAATTGTGCTAAACACAGTTCTAGGCGCTACAGTCTGGAACCGAGCGACCGCTAAGGTCGCAGGTTCGAATGCTGCCTTGGGCATGGATGTGTGTGATGTCTTTAGGTTAGTTAAGTTTAAGTAGTTCTATGTTCTAGGGGACTGATGACCTCAGCAGTTAAGTCCCATAGTGCTCAGAGCCATTTGAACCATTTTGCTAAACACATTCACCGAAAATTATTTCGAACAATTAGTTCATGAGCTCACTCGAACAGGAAGCAGTTGTGAGCAAATAACCCTGAGCTAATAACGAGCATCAAAACGGACACAGGAATTTGTGAACACAGGGTTGTTGTACCGAGACTGAATACCGTTACTCCCAAATACACCAAAAATAAACCAAAAATATATCTATTCGAAAGAGTAGATAAAAATTAAAATTCACTTGACGGCTTCCTAAGAGAACGATCTCCACTCCTCCCAAATTAATAACGTGAGTGTGGACCACATGTGACCTGAATTCAAAGAAATAGTATCGACAGTAGTTCAGAGATTTATACCAAACAAATTAATAAAAGACGAATCTGATACTTCATAGTACACAAAACAGGTCAGAATACTGTTGCAGAACCAACGAAAAAAGGATGCCACATTTAAACGAACATAAAATCCCAAAGAATGGCCAACCTTTACAGAGGCTCGAAATTTAGCGTGGACTTCAGTGTGAGGTACTTACAATGGTTTCCATAACGAAACGTCGTAGAAAATTCAAAGAAATTATGGTCGCATGTAAAGTATGCTAGACCCAACCGATGCCTCCTCTGCGCGGTAGCAATGGCAATTTTGCCGATGTCAGTGCTGCAGAAGTAAAGTTAATAAACACAGCCTCCCGAAATTACTTCATCAAAGAAGCAGCAGTAAATACCGCAGAATTCGATTCAAAATCAGCTGCCAACATGAGTAACTTAGAAGCAGAAAACCTCGGAATGGTGAAGCATTTAATAGAAGCAATTGTTCCGGTCCAGATTGTATACCAATTACGTTCTTGTCAGCGTATGCTGATACAATAGCTCCATACTTAGCAATCATTTACAACCACTTGCTCGACGAAAGATCCGTACCTCAAGACTGGAAAGTTGCACAAGTCACACCGATACTCAGGAAAGGCAATAGGAGTAATCCACTAAATCACAGGCCCATATCGTTAACGTCGATGTGCAGCAGGATATTATGTTCGAACATTATGAATTATCTCGAAGAGAACGGTCCATTGACATAGTCAACACGGAGTTAGAAAACATTGTTCTTGTGAAACACAACTAGCCCTTTACTCACACGATGTGTTGAGTACTAACGACGATTTCAAATTGATTCCATATTTTCAGATTTCCGGAAGGCTTTGGACAGCATATCTCAGAAGCGGCTTGTAATCAAATTCGATGCTTATGGAATACCGTCTCAGTAATGCGACTGGATTCGTGACTTCCTGTCAGAGAGGTCACATTTCGTAGTAATTGACGGAAAGTTATTGAGTGAAACAGAAGCGATTTCTGGCGTTCCTTAAGGTAGTGCTACAAGCCCTCTGCTGTAGGAAACAATCTGAGCAGCCGTCTCAGGTTGTTTGCAGATGATACTGTCTTTTATCGTCTGGTAAAGTCATCAAAAGATCAAAACCAATTGCAAAACGATTTAAAAAAGATATCTGTACGGTGCGAAAATTGGCAATTGACTGTAGTATTGAAAAGTGTTAGGTCATCCATATGAGTGCTAAAATGAATCCATTAAACTTCGGTTGCTCGGTAAATCAATTAAATCTAAAGGCTGTAAATTTAACTAAATACCTATGACAAACTGCCTATTGGCTTCTGTCTCGGGTTCTTCGGCCGACGTTCATCTAATGATTTTTCTGACGTTTCGCCAGCACGAGTGGCTGGCATTGTCAAAGCTTCACCCTCCATTGCCGGTGGTGAACTGGAGCCGAGCTCGCGGGCGCAGACTATATGTACCTGGCGCGCCAACGTCCGAGGGCTTCTCCGCGGTCATTTCCGGTGCGGTTCTCCTCTTGCTACCTGCGACGGTCGTTCGCTGCAGTACGGGAAGCCAGGATCCGTTGACCTTAAGGCTTTCCTCTTTCTTGTTCAAACTGTTCGCGTGTTTTTGTATTTCTACAGCTTCTCTGAACAAGCGCGTGTGATAGTGGTTCTCTACAGCCAGAACTTCCGTGTCGGCGAATTTTATTACGTGGTCGGTCTCATTCAGTGCGTGTTCTGCCACGGCCGATTTCTCCACCTGCCCCAACCTGCAATGTCGCTTATGCTCCTTGATCCTGGTGTTAATGGATCGTCCAGTCATCCCGACATAAACTTTTCCGCATGTGCATGGTATGCGGTATATTCCCGACATTGAAAGTGGGTCTCTTTTCTCCTTCGCCGATCTAAGACACTCTTTGATCTTCCTTGTCGGTTTGAAGATCGTCTTTACGCCATGTTTGCGCAATATACGGCCGATTCTGTCCGTCACTCTGGGAATGTATGGCAGAAAGGCCGTACCCGACATTTCTTTTTCTGGTTCCTTACTTCGCCGAGTGTTTGGCTCAGTTACACTTCTAATATAATTTGTGGAGTACCCATTGCTCCTCAGGACTGTTTCCAGGTGTTGCATTTCTCGTTTGAGGTGTTGCGGCTCACATATTCGTCCTGCTCTCGTTACGAGCGTACTAATCATGCCCCTTTTCTGGCTCGGGTGGTGGTTTGACAGTTTGTGCAGGTATCGGTCCGTGTGAGTCGGTTTTCGATACACGCTGTGTCCCAGGTTTTCGCCGTCCCTTGTGACCAGCACATCTAGAAATGGCAGTTTCTTGTCCTTTTCTACTTCCATGGTAAATGTTATGTTGGCATGGAGGCTGTTCAAGTGTCTTAGGAAGTCACCGAGCTGTTCTTCACCATGGCTCCACACCACGAAAGTATCATCGACGTACCTGTACCACACCTTAGGTTTGCAAGTGGCCGAGTCCAGTGCCTGTGCTTCGAATTGTTCCATGAAGAAGTTGGCCACCACTGGACTGAGAGGACTACCCATGGCGACGCCTTCCAGCTGTTCGTAGAAGTCGCCATTCCACGTGAAATAGCTCGTGGTGAGACATGCATGGAAGAGCTTTCTGATGTCTAGCGGGAAAATGGAACCGATGTGCTCCAGAGCGTCACTGAGTGGCACTTTCGTAAATAACGAAACAACATCAAAGCTGACCAGGATGTCGTTTGGTGCAAGTTTCAGTTTCTTCAGCTTCTCAATGAAATGTCCTGAGTCCTTAATGTATGTGTCGGTCTTCCCCACGTGTGGTTGGAGCAGAGAGGCCAAGTGTTTTGCCAGCTTATATGTCGGTGATCCAGGAGCGCTAACGATCGGTCTCAGTGGAACGTTGTTCTTATGGATCTTGGGTAATCCATACAGCCGAGGTGGTAGGGCTTCTGTGTTGCGCTGGTTTCTCTGTATGTCCGCCGGCAGAGAAGACGCCTTGATCAATCGATTCGTATTCCGTGTGATACGTTGCGTCGGATCTGCGCTTAGTTTTCGGTACGTCGTCGGATCTAATAGGTCTCGGATCTTTTGCTCATAATCTTCGGTCTTCATTACGACGGTCGCATTCCCCTTATCGGCAGGCAGTACCAATATACTCTTGTCGGCGTTGAGTTTCTTAATGGCTTGTACCTCTTCTTTCTTCAGGTTGCAAGCTGGCGGTTTTGCTCGGCGCAGCAAAACCGCCAGCTTGCAACCTGAAGAAAGAAGAGGTACAAGCCATTAAGAAACTCAACGCCGACAAGAGTATATTGGTACTGCCTGCCGATAAGGGGAATGCGACCGTCGTAATGAAGACCGAAGATTATGAGCAAAAGATCCGAGACCTATTAGATCCGACGACGTACCGAAAACTAAGCGCAGATCCGACGCAACGTATCACACGGAATACGAATCGATTGATCAAGGCGTCTTCTCTGCCGGCGGACATACAGAGAAACCAGCGCAACACAGAAGCCCTACCACCTCGGCTGTATGGATTACCCAAGATCCATAAGAACAACGTTCCACTGAGACCGATCGTTAGCGCTCCTGGATCACCGACATATAAGCTGGCAAAACACTTGGCCTCTCTGCTCCAACCACACGTGGGGAAGACCGACACATACATTAAGGACTCAGGACATTTCATTGAGAAGCTGAAGAAACTGAAACTTGCACCAAACGACATCCTGGTCAGCTTTGATGTTGTTTCGTTATTTACGAAAGTGCCACTCAGTGACGCTCTGGAGCACATCGGTTCCATTTTCCCGCTAGACATCAGAAAGCTCTTCCATGCATGTCTCACCACGAGCTATTTCACGTGGAATGGCGACTTCTACGAACAGCTGGAAGGCGTCGCCATGGGTAGTCCTCTCAGTCCAGTGGTGGCCAACTTCTTCATGGAACAATTCGAAGCACAGGCACTGGACTCGGCCACTTGCAAACCTAAGGTGTGGTACAGGTACGTCGATGATACTTTCGTGGTGTGGAGCCATGGTGAAGAACAGCTCGGTGACTTCCTAAGACACTTGAACAGCCTCCATGCCAACATAACATTTACCATGGAAGTAGAAAAGGACAAGAAACTGCCATTTCTAGATGTGCTGGTCACAAGGGACGGCGAAAACCTGGGACACAGCGTGTATCGAAAACCGACTCACACGGACCGATACCTGCACAAACTGTCAAACCACCACCCGAGCCAGAAAAGGGGCATGATTAGTACGCTCGTAACGAGAGCAGGACGAATATGTGAGCCGCAACACCTCAAACGAGAAATGCAACACCTGGAAACAGTCCTGAGGAGCAATGGGTACTCCACAAATTATATTAGAAGTGTAACTGAGCCAAACACTCGGCGAAGTAAGGAACCAGAAAAAGAAATGTCGGGTACGGCCTTTCTGCCATACATTCCCAGAGTGACGGACAGAATCGGCCGTATATTGCGCAAACATGGCGTAAAGACGATCTTCAAACCGACAAGGAAGATCAAAGAGTGTCTTAGATCGGCGAAGGAGAAAAGAGACCCACTTTCAATGTCGGGAATATACCGCATACCATGCACATGCGGAAAAGTTTATGTCGGGATGACTGGACGATCCATTAACACCAGGATCAAGGAGCATAAGCGACATTGCAGGTTGGGGCAGGTGGAGAAATCGGCCGTGGCAGAACACGCACTGAATGAGACCGACCACGTAATAAAATTCGCCGACACGGAAGTTCTGGCTGTAGAGAACCACTATCACACGCGCTTGTTCAGAGAAGCTGTAGAAATACAAAAACACGCGAACAGTTTGAACAAGAAAGAGGAAAGCCTTAAGGTCAACGGATCCTGGCTTCCCGTACTGCAGCGAACGACCGTCGCAGGTAGCAAGAGGAGAACCGCACCGGAAATGACCGCGGAGAAGCCCTCGGACGTTGGCGCGCCAGGTACATATAGTCTGCGCCCGCGAGCTCGGCTCCAGTTCACCACCGGCAATGGAGGGTGAAGCTTTGACAATGCCAGCCACTCGTGCTGGCGAAACGTCAGAAAAATCATTAGATGAACGTCGGCCGAAGAACCCGAGACAGAAGCCAATAGGCAGTTTGTCAACAAGTGGCCACGAAAGCCTCAACAATTTTGTAAATACCTATGAATTACGATTAGGAACATTTAAATGGGAAAGAACACACAGAAAATATTGTGGGGATGGCGAACCAAAGACTAAGTTTTTTGGCAGAACATTTACGAGATGTAGCAGATGCAGTAAAGGAACTTCTAACACTACACTTGTCCGTCCTCTACTGGATTACTGATGCGCTCTGAGAGATCCTTACCAGATAGAATTAATGGAATACATCGAGCAAGTTCAAAGAAAGGCAGCGCGTTTTCTATTACCGACAAATACAGGATTTGGGGGAACATCGTTGAAACAAAGGCGTTGTGGCGGCATCTTCTCACGAAATTTATGCAGATTGCATTACCTGATTGGTTGGTTCGTGATGTCAACTTCAAGTGTGTGACGGAGCTGTTACTGCTCTAACGTTGCAAACACAAGCCACGAGATAGAGGAAAACAGGATTCAAGGTAAATCTTGACGTCCAGTTCTTAAAACTTGGTAAGGTGTTAGTGTAGATGCATGATGATTTTATTATTGTAAAGAGGAAGAGCTAGGTACATGAAGACGAGCGTACTTGCGAGTCAGCATATTTGTTTATTTATTTTATTGCTTGCCCGCATCTCGTGGTCGTGCGGTAGCGTTCTCGCTTCCCACGCCCGGGTTCCCGGGTTCGATTCCCGGCGGGGTCAGGGATTTTCTCTGCCTCGTGATGGCTGGGTGTTGTGTGTGATGTCCTTAGGTTAGTTAGGTTTAAGTAGTTCTAAGTTCTAGGGGACTGATGACCATAGATGTTAAGTCCCATAGTGCTCAGAGCCATTTGAACCATTTTTTTTATTGCTTCCTTTAGGCTTTTTCTTTCTATATACAGGGTGTTTATAAATGAATATCGGGGTTTTAACGCTTTATAATATTTATTACGTTAAACTTACAGTTATAAATGATTGTCAAATGAAAGAGTAACTCAAACAGTTGTGTTTGGTAGCAGTGCGCATGCACAGTGCGCAATGTTTCCGCCGCAATCTGCTACATAGCGGTAGTTCATGTGCCTTTCTTTTTTTGGTGAACCTACTGTAACTGGCACTTCTTACATTGATACACTAGAGCAATGGCTCTTCCCTCAGTTGGAAGAAGATGAGCCAGAGAACTTCATTTTCCAGCAAGATGGTGCGCCACTTCACTAGGATAGCGAAGTTCGCGATTGGTTGTACTTCACTGTACCCAAGCGCTGGATAGGCCGCAAGGGGCCCAATCATAGGGCTTGTTTTGCATGGCCTCCACGTTCACTCGACCTAACGCCATGCGATTTTTTCCTTCGGGGCTTTATCAAGGATCGTGTATACGTGCCTCCGCTATCAGCAGACCTCCTTGAATTGAGAAACCGGATCGAAGCAGCTGTTCCTGCAATCACTGAAGACACACTTGTCAACGTTCGGGAAGAACTCGGCTATAGACATGATGTGTGCCGTGTGACAAATGGTGCTCACATTGAACATTTATAAGGTTCTTGGTAAAACTGTTTGAGTTTCTCTTTCTTTTGATATATCATTTAAAACTGTAAGTTTAATGTAATGAATATTATAAATCATTAAAGCCCCGATAATCATATATAAACGCCATATATATACAAAATAATTCGTGCTTTAACATTTTTTAGAAGTTGTTACATGTTTCGAACGATTACAAAGTTATTTCTCAGCATCATAATAGCAATAGTAATAATAATAATAATAACGATAATGACAATGATAAATAATGATGATGATGGTGATGATGATGATGTTAGTGATGATATTGATAATATGATAATAATAATAACAGTAATAATAATAGTGATTAAGTAGTGCCGCGCAGGGGAGCCGCGTAGTTCTGGGGCGCCTTGCCACGGTCTCCCCCCATCGGAGGTTCGAGTCCTCCCTGGGGCATGGGTGTGTGTGTGTGTTGTCCTTAGCGTAAGTTAGTTTACGTTAGATTATGTAGTGTGTAAGCCTGGGGACCGATGACCTGAGCAGTTTGGTCCCATAGGAACTTACCACAAAGTTCAAAGTTCAAAAGTAGTGTTTAAGAAAAAATGAAACGTATACTTACGTACAAATACATTCATTAGCATGTTTGCGGGTTCTGCCTCATATGCCACTGTGATGTCGGTCACACACATCCTGTAACGCAACACTTGCATCTACATCTTCCACAATACTACATACTGTCGTTAATACTTCGTTATTCACATTGGCGCTCCTACGCTGATGCTGTGCAGGATGGGAGGGGTTTTGCGATTGCCGTACCTTGTCAAATCTGCGTTTTTAATGCCGGGAAATAGTGCTAGCAACATTGTGTAATATTTTCCGCCATCCGTTATTTCTTATTCATTAGTATATTGGTTGGTTAGTCTCTAATGGTTCCCTAATTTCATTGTAGGCATCACAGTTAAAGGTAATGTGCCCCGGTGTTTCCGTACGACCACATTGACAGTTGTCATTGTCTTTCTTGTTAAACCTATATACCCAAACTGGAAACGGGCTGTGTACCGGTAGGTAATTTACCATGCCCTGACTGGGGATTGCATGACCCAGCCCTGGGCATTCTCAAATGCACGCGAATAGTTGCTGAGGTGCGGGCAGTTTTATGAGTAATGTTGTTTGCTTCGTTTATGATTATCTGATTGTGTTTTGTGAAGAAACGCTTTTGATCCAGTTGTACTCCAGGGTATCACGTGCCTGTTTGTCTGGTGGTAGAGATGCTTTCTAATTTAACAGAAGCATTTTTACCTAACGAAAGATGACGTTTAATGAGTATGTATGTGGTTTCATGTGGGGCTACGGTTAGTTTGTTGTTTACACACCATCGCTGCATCAAGGAGAGGACCCTGTTCGCCATCTCCTCCAGATGAGCTATTGAGGCAATGACCCTGTTCGCCATCTCCTCCAGATGAGCTATTGAGGCAATCTTCAAAAAAATGGCAGGTTTGCATGTTCACCAGATACAGAATAGTTTCCCTTTCCTTCACAAGAGAGCTGGTGTATGTGCAGGATTATGAACATATAAAGTTCTGTGGCTGTCTTAGCACCCTGTAACTAGAGGGATACAGGAGGCAAATGTAAGTTGCTGTAGGCTGCATCATCAGCATGAAGACTTAGAAAGGATATAATATACAAAAAAATAGCTGAACAAGCAACAATCTGGAAATATTTGCCTGTAACTGATTAAGAAAAATCACATGTTTTTAAACTGCGACAATGTGGAGATGTACAATATGAAATTTTACCTTATATGTTAGAAACATTTGTCGTTCAGTTACCTGTAAGACAAGGAAAAAAAGTTAATAGCTTCTGAAAATGTCCGTGAAGCTTTTTTGGTGCATTGTGAGATAAGAGATGTATCGGAAACATTATTTCACTGCCACAATATGATTTTATTTCTGCATTTTCTATAATCTGTACATCAAACAATTTTGAGGACAATGTTCTGTCTGAAAGAAATTAATGTTATTATTATTGGTATTGCACTGTCCAACGCAAGTTTGACAATTTGTGAAATTTAACAGGCGTGTTGTATGAGGTTTGAGACATCCACATTCAAAAAAGTGAAGCTGTAGGTAACAAAAGAGGTTGAAGTATCTTTTAAGTGGAAAAGGAATTGTCATATCAAGTAAAGGTCTTGCATTATATACATTCTACAAATATTATTGCAATATATTAAGAACAGCTGCGTATGTAGAATTTCTGTCACTTGGTACCAGCGCAAAGTTTGCCAGACGCTCCCTATTTTCGCAATTACCCAAAAAGTAATAGAGCCTTTGACAATGAATAGCAATATTTGGTTAGCGCTTATCAGAAGAAACTAGGGATTTATTTTTCTCTGTATAATTTGTTGAGTGGCTTCTGAATCGAGAAACACAGTAGCCATCACTTATCTTGCTGAAGGCGCAGTTTTTAATTTCTTCTTCATCGGCAAGTTTATATGACGCAATTCCAGCGATCGCCGTTTTGTCTCAATTTCTAAGTAATGCAACAAGGTTTCATATCTCGTTGCAGTTCTTGCAAGAAGTCGTCTCCAGAATTCTCATACTGTTCCAAAAGTTCGCTGCACACTTTCTTCCGTGTTTGTTTGTGGCCGTCCATCAACATTCTCGGAACCCACCTCAAGCAGACTTTCTTCATCGTCAATTGTCTTAATATTCTTCCCACTCGCGTTGACGGTTCGTTCACTGCTATGCCTTTCTAAGTCAAAATGAAATTGTGAATACACTCTACATTGTAAGGAGTCTGTGCAGTATTTGGTCTGCCACCGTGCGGGAGGCCCGAGTCTTGGCGTGCCCACATTATAGTAGTCTACTCGCCCAACGACTAACTACACTGCAATCAACAGCATCACCCTCATACAGCTTCTTCACTCTCTTGTGAATATTTGTCACTGTCTTGTTCTCACAACGCAGGAAACCTATAAAAATACGTTACGTCAGATGCTGTTCATCATCCATTATGGCGGAGTGCTATGACAGCGCGACTTACGGGAGAAGTTTAGTTAAATTTGAAAACAAGCGGAAAGAATGTTCCTGTAACTTCCGTGAATAGATGTAGAACAAAAGTTGGAATTTCGGAAAAATGTTGTGCATTTGTTCTGAAGTGAATAGCGTACAGTCTCTACTGAAGTTCGTATTAAATAATCCATCGAAATTTGAACAGAATATATAGTTAAAAATGTAGAAAGAAATTAAACATTACTGCTCATTACTAAACCTGCCAACAGCTGAGAAGTTGTTGAATATATACCTACAAAAATCTGTGATTGTTTCCCTAGTACTTGAATCGGTCAATAGATAGAAAATGAGACTTTCAACCTAAAAATGAATTTGCTTTTTCTTGATAACTCTTTCTGTTCTACTGACGAATTTTTTAATTAAATGATAGTGCCATGTGCAGTACAGAAAACAGATATGTTTACGTTTATAAACGTTTCCGAGTCTCTGGGGATACTCTTGGGGGAGCGTCCCCTTTAACTGTATTATCCTCCGAGGGGGGAAAAGCTACATTTCATTCACGAGTTTATTAAACGGCAGAAAATCATACATCAATAACATTAGTAGCAGATGTAGATTTCGTCTGTATGTGGGGGTTTTGTAAATGGTGTGTCGGTATTCATTTTACGTGTCATGCAGCCAGTATCGCAGGCGTTTCGGAACGTAACGAGAATATCGACCTGTAGAATGATATTGCTATCGTTCCACATGTAAATGTTAAGAGGCACGAAAATAAATAACAGTCTTTTGCATTGAGATTTTAAAATAATTTCGAAAAGGCACTACTCTCATCGTTAGGCAGTGACGACGAATGCCGTTTGTTCATTTCCGTACTCAGTGTTTAATTTTATTAGGGTTTCGGAGTCGAAATGA
Source organism: Schistocerca nitens (assembly GCF_023898315.1). NCBI lineage: Eukaryota > Metazoa > Arthropoda > Insecta > Orthoptera > Acrididae > Schistocerca > Schistocerca nitens. Next base: position 247,047,103 of record NC_064621.1, read on the forward strand.
ATCGTAAGATTCCGCAGTATTTATGATCCGCAGAGGATAAAAAGATTGAGATATTTGAGAGTGGTTGATGAAAATGGAAGAGGTGCGGGAAGCAATGAAAAGAGTGGCAGTTGAGCCGTGTCGCCACTAAGTTAGAAGACTGTTCTGTCTGGCGCCATTGGCTCAGGTGTAGTATCGACTAGCAACTATCCCTCTTGCGGCCCCATTGTCAATATCTATGAGGAAGAGTTTGTATCTGTGGGTTGTGCCCTTAGAAGGTCTTTGCTTGCCGGTATATGTACGGGGTTCGCTGGCGGGATAGAGAGGCACGAAGTTTGGGGATTGGAGGTAGCGTCGCGACAGGAAGTGGTCACGAGGTCCCAGAGGCCGAAGCCACGAGCTACGTAAGCAGCGCCTGCGCAAAGCGAAGATACCGGAGTAGTTCACCAGGGTCAGCGTCGGCTACAAACAGTAGGCAGACGTCCCGTCGGTTGGTTGGCAACATTAGTGTCGGACGACTGCTCGTGGCCTGGCTGCCCTCTTCTACCTGGCTTTCATGGAGACCACTCGTTAACCGCCGCGACGCACCGTGGATCCATGGAACTGCTTGCTAATAAAGGGGAGTAACATCCTGTAATCCTCGTGGTGATTTGTGTCATTGTCTACCTGCCCTTCTAATTATTTTCTGGTTTGTACACGACCCTCAGAGTTTTAATCTGTTGGTTCTCTGGTCGCAAATATAGGCCGTAGTATTCTACTAAGGCACTAGTTGTTTGAAAATTTGTTCCTCTATTATATCTATTATATTGCCTTTCCTTTCTGGTTTATATCCTATCATTAATGTTCTAATTAATCAGCTCCTGGTCGTAAATACAGCTGGAACAATGGTACTAAGGCAAAGGTTGCCGTTAAACAGAACAGGGGTCTTGTGGTTAGATTTAGATGTTAACCGGTTCCAATATTTGATTGAAATAGCATTAGTTATAATCTGAACAACCTGTTGTACTAATCTGCGCGTTGCTGTCTTTGAAAGATCGGGTCATTATTGGTGTATTTTTAACTGGATCTTGTGGTGTCACCGAGTGAGTTCTCTTGTAATAAGTGTTCACAAGTAACGTTGTAAGATTTTCCTTCAGACAATCTTAATAACTGACAACCAGTTTAACGTGGGAAATATTAACAGCCAACTGTCAAAATAAGTGTCGAAAGGGACGGGTTGGGATCCAGTCACACCTTGGTAGCCGATTGAAATTAAGAGGTTGCTTGCTTTGAAGTAAGCCTTATCATTGTCATATTGTTTCCTGATTTGTTTAACCTTTAAGCACAGGTGCTCATGTTAACCCCGAACCTCTGGACATACAGCTTTCAAATTAAAAGTTAAGTCATTTGTTTTCAGTAACTGAATCACTCTTGTCATCAATGGTGCTTGTATAGTTTTCGTGTGTTGCAGAAGGGCATTTAATAAGAGAGACTGTGTCCAGCGCGGTAGTAAACACCGCTCTTTCACCCGATAACGGACGGGCTGCAGGTTCGGTCGTCTTGTAATTATTGTAATATTGTTTGCTGTTTTGATTTCTTTGGCAAAAGCTTACTAATTTTACAAAATTTGTTCATTTTGTAAAAAAAACAAATTTATGGTTATATATTGTTAAATAAACAGGTTGTGTGATAATAAAGTTAAATTGGTGGGTCCTCACTTCTACGTTTTCCTTAGTTCCAGTGAGTACTATGTCTCAGAAGTGAAATCTCGTGTGCTTAAAAATGTGACATTCACACGCGGGTCTACTTCTGTAAATAGTATCGACTGCTATATTCCTTACTGTTTGACATTGGATCAACAGAAAGAAGGTTTCTGCAAGAAGACTGAGTGGTCGACACTAAAAACCAAGAAACTGCAGTGTAAAAGTAGTAGAAAGTTGAGATACCAGGGCCAGAAGTCTGTAAACAAGGAATGAATATTTCGCAACGGTGATCAACAATTTCAGTGTCATACTTTTGGAGTAATCAGAACAGACTAGATGACATCTCTCCGAAAGAGGTTCCTGTTTTAACCTTAATTGTATACGTTATATACAGCACTGAATTATTTGTTTACTTTAAGGTAAGAGTATGCCTTAAAAGTATGTTGTAATTCCTTACAGGAATAGTTTGACAACAGGTTACTCGGAGTACCATTTAACTTCTTTCCAGAAAATCAGCAATGAATAAAATCAAGTGTCTTTAAAATATTAGTAGCATTCATTTTGATTATATTTAAGCCATTGCGCAATTTAGTAATCTGGAATTTGCTGGCATAAAACCACAGACAAAAAAATTACGTCTATGTAGCCTGTAAAATAGTATTCAGTATTTAAAGGAAATCATACTACTTCGCTATCGAAGGTCGATTTGAAAACGTAGCTAATAAGGGACGGTACAATGAAGGGTTTCATGATGGTTTTTCTTTGCTGGTGAATGTTCTGAGGTGTGGCTGATTGGACGTCGAAGAGCGAACCATGGGAAAGGCAGTGAGAAAGCATGGGGAAGTAATAGGCTGCGCCCTTTGAAACGTCGATTGCGACTTTTGCCTTAAGCGGTTGAAGGACACAATGCTTTGTAAATGAGCGGACAGGGACCTGAGCCGTCGTCCTCCCGAATATTAATAGTGCAGACCCTTAAGCCTGCCGTCACGGGACGTGAAAGAACAGGAGCTGGTGACGTCATAGCGTGAAATTCCATGTTCAACTAAACTGCGGAACGTGAAATAGTCTGGCACGTTAGATTCTTGTTTCGTGGAGAAAAACGTGGCCAATAAGATGCGACGTCACAAACAGAAAGTAGGAGCCACCATAATCTATAGTGTTAAACATCGTATACTGTGCGTTCTCTTTCTCACAGAGTACTTAGTATGGATTTAAACTGTTTCAAAGAAACAGCAAATTGAGTATCTCTAGAAAAATCTTCGTTTTAACTCCGATTTGTTATAATAAAATGACCGGAAAGTACATATCTGTGGGTAAAGGCTTCCTGTAGTTGACGTTTTTAGCACAGTAGCTTGTGTGCTACGAAAGTATACCGTTACAATGATGCGATACTATTATGAGCTATCAAAAACAAGACTTTTTGGTCCAGTTTGCCTACTGAATTTGTAGAAAAAATGACATTTGTAGGTACAGTCTTTGGTCAGTCTATACCTTATACAGAGACACGGTTGCTGTGTCGAAGCTGCAGCGCGTCGTGGGCTAGAGAACAGTGATGGGAAAAATAGCAGGTTCGCGTCCACCCCCTTCCACTTTTTCTCTACCTTTTGTTTTCTGAAAGATTCTCTGTCTTTCATACTCAGTCAAAAGTCAACGTTATTTATTACAAATAATGTATGTGTTGCAAAGGCCAATGAGTAGAATGTTTCCCCAACGGCCAGAAATGTTAAGTGACTGCAAGTATACGCCTGAAAGTAAACACAAGTTACGCAATCAAGGGTTTTGCTGTTAGGATCTTTCTGCAATATATATATATATATATATATATATATATATATATATATATATATATATATATATATATATATATACTTACCCCTGGGTTAATGTGTATTGCCTCGCTTTTGCATCTAGCCGTTAAATATCTTTTTCACTGATGGTGAACAGTTTTGAAAAAATCTCCTCTACCATTCTAAAGAAATTACGAATCTCTACCTTTAATCTATGTGATGAAGTACGTTATTTCAGAGCGTAGGTAGTCAATATAACATCAAGAATATGGATATTTTGCACGATCAGACTGACATCAGGCGCAATACCTTAACTATATTCAATTTAAAACCGAAAATAGGATGAAAATTCAATTGAGTTAACGAATAATTTCTACTGGTACGTATTTCAGATCGCCGCACGGCATTATGTATTGTTCCTCTACCAGCAAATGGCTGTTCAAGCCATCGACGAGTCCAGAAGCTCCTTTGCGGTTTTCTCGGCTTTTCTTCGACGATCTCTAAGAGTTAAAGCAGCTATTTTACGCGCGCACGTCTTCGTAATGAAACTGTGTGGTCTGCGAGATAAATACAGCCGACAACGTCCGCTGGAGAGCGCTGAGAGCGCAAATCACGTTAATCAGTCCGTCCATGCGCTGACGTGCTCTCTCTCTCTCGTAAGGCCAGATGTCCCATCTGCGTCCACAACAATGTTAGCTTCCTCGTCCCATGTGAGGACGACTTTACCGTCGTGCCAATGCAAAGTTCAGCTCTTTCAGTTACAATCAAGACTTAAATAAAATGGCAAAGGTAATGTTAATCAGAACACTAGGAGTTGTGGTCTAAATAACAATTGATTTATTCATTCTTAACACCACATGACAAAAGGTGGCTAAAGAAACACCACACAAACATTTTTTTTATTTGACAATCGCGTTCGATAATATGGGGTCTATGGTGAACAAAGTGATCAGCTGGGGATCAACACACGACGCTAACCAGAACTAATGGCTTTACCTGACTTCATACATGTGACTTCATGGTATGGCCCAAAAAGTACGGTACTATCAAGCATCTGTATTCTGCTATTCCATAAAGAGAAATATGGTTTCAAATAACAGGGTGCTGAGAAGCATATATTGGAGACTTAAGCTGTAGCAGCGAATACTTTACCGTTCTGCTGGTCAGGGCGGCACACCTGATGCGATCGGCGACTGTCATGGACAGCGACAATCTGTTATTAAAAGCTCGCGCCCGAAAAACTACAAGCACGCGGTCTCACGTTCGGCTGATTCGGAATACAGATACTTCCCTATGAGCCTCTGAAACCCCAGTGGATTCCAGTGTGAAGGTGGACCCGTCTGCTGGTCTGCCAAACCAATTTGACTCCATGATATGACTATGCGTGACAGAATATGTCAAACGTTTAGACAGCTGACTCAAAACAAATACGTATGCCCACGCATCACTCGTTGTGTGTGTGTGATGTCAGAAGCAGTACCTCTGATGGTTCAGATGGTGAGTGGCACAGGCTGAAGTGGTACACTAACAAAACACACAAGTCTCACCGTCAAGGTAGAGACCTGCCATTCTTTACTAGCGAAGCGCCAGTACAAGAGTAAGTTTTTCTCTCAGCTTTCCTCGCCAGCTCGATAGCATAGCACATTTACATGCTTAGACTACTCCCACTTTAGCACAAGCCAATCATGAGCTGAAGGAAGGCATTCGAAGCTAGGAGACTGCGGCCTGCTTGGCATACACGGATTTGACCAGCCAGCGACTTTAAAAGTAATCGGGAGAGAAGGAAAAAAGATTCAGCTTCGCAGCCTCTTTCCCACGCGTTTACACTGTCTTTGCTAAAAGCATGACCTGGATGGAGCTACAGCCTTCCATAAAAAGATCTTTATTTTCCCTGTTGCGTCCATTTCGAACTTTCCAAAGAACAGCCATAAACTCGCTAACAACAAATATGTTTTGTAGCAGTCTGGACACCTGGGCACCGCTGACCTGTCGCACGGAAATTCGCAGAAACTCACGGCTGTGTCATCGGCTTCCTACATAACAACGGCCCATCCACTGCTTCATTGCCAGTCATCAATGCTCTGCTCATAGCTCCAGCGACTCCTCGGCGCTAGTCAACCTACCTTGGCGCGGCCGACGACCGACCGGCATCATCCAATGTGTCTGCAATGAGACCAAGGGACTGGGCAGTCCACAAACGTTTTCACCCAGGTTTCGTAGAAAAAACGCTCTCCTCTTCCCTCAGCCGCCCTATGCTTTTGCTGCAGTCAGTTAGCTCAGCACTCTCTTCCTTTGAACGCACATAAAGCTTACCGCTCTTCCTTCACTAGAGCACACAAGCAAGAGGGTTAACTACTGCCAACCATTTGATCATATGAATGAAGTCAGATCATATCCAGTATAGTAACCAAGTAATAAAGATCTTCTCTAAGAACATTCAGCAGCTAAGAACATATCAGAAATGAGTGCCCTGCAATCTCTCACCAACTCACTCAATTTCTTTACACATATCTGTTATAATTTGAATATCAGTATGCTTTTGATGAGAACACAATCAAGACAATTAAAAAAATTACAATATTCTTTTTAATGGGAGTTTTAGAAACACATTATGTCGCTTGTTTCTGTCACTTGGTGATATCAGGTGTTAATGCCTTCCATAATGTTTCACTAATGCTGTAATTGCCGTTACTCATGTATTCCTATAAACAGGACAGTTTCATGATAGGAAAAGGAACTGATAATCCTGGACATGAAGCGTGTTTTCTTTTTTCTTTTTATCTATTTTTGGTTAGTTCACTGTACACGGGAACGTCTTTTATCCAGACTAGATGGGGCTTTTTTCATCTGGTTTATCGAAAATCCAGATAACCAGGAAATTCGAAAAAAATTAGAATGACTTCGGTTCTAATGACTCTGAACACTATGGGACTTAACTTCTGAGCTCATCAGTCCCCCAGAACTTAGAACTACTTAAACCTAACTAACCTAAGGACATCACACACATCCATGCCCGAGGCAGGATTCGAACCTGCGACCGTAGCGAATAACTTGGGTTAAAATCCGCAAAGACATGAATGAAATTCATTTTTACGTGAACACACAGATTATACACCACTTTCACATAAATTTTGAGCAGAACAAAAGGAAAATTAAAAAAAGAAAAAGAAAGGGAGAGAGTATTACGAAACAAAATACCAGTAAATTTCTTTTCAGCTAGATTAGTAAACCATTTATTTGCAACACGATATCACAGGGTTTCAATAGCATTAGTTCGAAGTTTTTTCCCACCTGGCGTTCCAAACAAGCCATTATTTTATCTAGCTACGTTGTTGTCTCTATATGTGTCATAACGTCTTCAGAATGAGTGCCAATTTCGTTAGCTCATTCGTCATCACTGTCAACGTTGCCCGTAGGTGAACAATCGGCGGTAATTCTATCATTAGCAACCAACATTCTGAAGAAAACTCTTCATTTACTTCCGGTTGTTCTTCCAATCCGACACCAAATTCAGGAATAATTTTTGTTTTCAACAATTCTCGTTTATCTTTTCTGTGCCGTCGACCTAAGATCTTGCCCATGGACACTATCACCTATTTTTTCCTTTGATATCATTTTACATTCGCAACAAATGGGGATATACTGCAATGTACTGTACAATTCAGTGTTGGTTGGTAGCTGGCACTGTGCCAGGAAATATGTGTGGCGCTGGCTGAATTTAAATCTAATGATAGTTGTCATCGATTACTACCGCTGTTACTTTGTAATGGTCCAATTACTACTTGTTTTTAATTCCCCTGTAAAGTATTAATTTCAAATATGGGAGAAGAGACTATTAATTCCGGACTGTTTCCGAATAATGGGAGGAGCGCAGCAAATCAGTAAAAACCCTTCTATTAAAATTGGTAGAAAAAATCTGTTTCATATCTTCGTCAGAATGTGTCATGCGGTTTCACTCTATCTCTTGTCGTACAGTGCACCTGAATCGGCAGGATTGAGCCTGATACGTCCACGATCTCTCATCTTCTGATTTTGAGAATTCAGTATCCATACGAATCGGAAAAGAAACGTACACAGATAACTTTGCTCCGGTGTCGCCTTGGGTATCACTTTAAAGATATCTGGAGTTTCACCGATAAGCAACACTAAAGTCGACCAGCACAACATAGGTCCGCTGAGTGCGATGTGGCTAACACTTTTGAAGGTGCCAGATATAACATACTGCAAGTAATGACTTGTAATCAAATAACTAATCAAGAAATATTCTCAGCGTCTCCACGTCTTTAAAATGCTGTAATATGTGTTCTGTGAAATAGGAATGGAATACTCTTTTGGCAAAGATGTGGTCGTTCTGTTGGGTACAAAACAACGTAACTATCCGACTTATAACCAAAACCAGATTCAGTGTAAGAGTATTGTCAGTCTAGAGTATTGTGACAGCACTCAGAACTACTTACATTGTCAATATGAATGATAACGGGGAATCTCGGCATGCACGCGTATTCCTAAAAATATTAGCAATGTTGTTGTTGTTGTTGTTGTTGTTGTTGTTGTAGTCTTCAGTCTAGAGACTGGTTTGATGCAACTTTCCATGCTACTCTATCCTGTCCAAGCTTCTTCATCTCCCAGTACCTACTGCAACCTACATCCTTCTGAATCTGCTTAGTGTATTCATCTCCTGGTCGCACTCTACGATTTTTGCCCTCCACGCTGCCCTCCAATACTAAATTGGTGATCCCTTGATGCCTCAGAACATATCCTACCAACAGATCCCTTCTTCTAGTCAAGTTGTGCCACAAACTCCTCTTCTCCCCAATCCTATTCAGTACCTCCTCATTAGTTATGTGATCTACCCATCTAATCTTCAGCATTCTTCTGTAGCACCACATTTCGAAATCTTCTATTCTCTTCATGTCCAAACTATTTATCGTCCACGTTTTACTTCCATACATGGCTTCATTCCATACAAATACTTTCATAAACGACTTCCTGACACAAATCTATACTCGATGTTAACAGATTTTGTCTTCTTCAGAAACGCTTTCCTTGCCATTGCCAGTCTACATTTTATATCCTCTGTACTTCGACCATCATCAGTTACTTTGCTCCAGAAACAGCAAAACTCATCTACTACTTTAAGGGCCTCAATTCCTAATCTAATACCTTCAGCATCAACTGATTTAATTCGACTAGATTCCATTATCATCGTTTTGCTTTTGTTGATGTTCATCTTATATTCTCCTTTCAAGACACTGTCCATTCAATTGCAATGTCACCGGCGAACCTCGAAGTTTTTATTTTTTCTCCGTGGATTTTAATTCCTACTCCGAATTTTTCTTTCGTTTCGTACAGCATATTAGCAATAACGTTGATAAAACCGGTAATAAGATTTTGTTTCAGGTTAGCTTTAAAATACACCGTCCAGTCACATTAAAGCGACAGCCCGTCAGAAGCCGGAATAACTATCTTTTGCAGAACGAATAGCTGCGAGACGTGCAGAAAGAGTGTAGGGGAAGTTCTGGAAGGTACCGACATGTATGTTGAGCTGTAGCGACGCTATTGAGGCTAAATCCACACTTTTATTGATCCGTTGTGCTTTCCAGGATGACGAGATCACCCAGGGAATGCTACGAAAGCATTCCGCAGACCATAACGGCCCCTGCTCCGGCGTGGTCCCTTCCGAGGATTGTTGCAAGGGTGTTTGCTACAGACGTTTCGTGCAGTATACGCTAACGGCCATCTATCCAATGGAGTGTAAAACGTGATTCAACTGAAAAGGCCACCTGCCACCACTCAGAGAACGTCTAGTTGCGATTTATTTTCTTTATGAGTCATCAGTCTTCTGAACAGTTTGATACGGTCCGCCACGAATTCCTCTCCTGTGTCAAACTCTTCAACTCAGAGTAGCACTTGAAACCAACGTCCTCAATTATCTGCTGAATTTATTCCAGTCTCTGTCTTCACCAACAGTTTTTACCCTTCTACATCGCCCTCTGCTACCATGAAGTAATTTCCTGATGTCTTAACAGATGTCCTATCATCTTTTCGTTTCTTCTTGTCAGTGTTTTCCACACATTCTTTTTCTTTCCGATTCTGCGCACAACCTTATCAGTCCGCCTAATTTTCAAGATTCGTCTGTAGCGCCACATCTCGAATTTGATTGTCTTCTCTTTCTGTTTCTCCACAGACTATGTTTCACTACCATACAATGCTGTACTCCGAACGTAAGAGAAATTTCTAGCTCAAATTAAGACGAGTCTGATACTAGTAGACTTCTCTTGGCCAGGAATTCCATAGTTGCCTGTGCCAGTCTGCTTTTGGTGTACTCCTAGCTTCGTCCGTCATTGGTTATTTTGTTGCCTAGGCATCAGAATTCCTTAGCTTCATCTACTTCCTTACCATCAATCCTGATGTTAAGTTTATCGCTACTATCATTTCTGCTACTTTTCATTACTTCCGTCTTTCTTCGATTTACTTTCAATCCATATTCTGTACTCAGGAGACCATTCATTAATTTAGCAGATCCTATAATTCTTCACTTACACTGACGATAGAAGGGTCATCCCCGCCATTAACCCTGGACCTTGCCGTTGTTGGGGTGGCTTGCGTGCATCAGCGATACATTCAGCTATACCGTAGGAGCAACCACATCGAAGGAATTTCCATTGAGAGGCCAGACAAACGTATGGTTCCGAAGAGAGTCAGAAGCCTCTTCAGCAGTTGCAGGCGCAACAGTCTGGATGATTGACTGATCTGGCCTTGTAACACCGACCAAAACGGTGTTGGTATGCTGGTACTGCGAACGGCTGAAAGTAAGGGGAAGCTACAGCCGTCAATTTTCCTGACGGCATGCAACTATGATGTGTGGTTGAATGACTGTGCGTAAAACATTCCGGAGCTGAAATAGTCCCCCATTCGGATCTCCGTGCTCGGGCTACTCAGGAGAATGTCATCATCAGGAGAAACAAAATTGACATTCTATGGATCGGACAATGGAATGTTAGATCCCTTAATCGTGTAGGTAGGTTAGAAAATTTATAAAAGGAAATGGATAGGTTGAAGTTAAATATAGTGAGAATTAGTGAAGTTCGGTAGCATCAGGAACAAGACTTCTGGTCAGATGAATTCAGGGTTATAAATACAAAATCAAACAGGGGTAATACAGGAGTCTGTTTAATAATTAATAAGAAAATAGGAAGGTGGTAAGCTGCTATAAACAGCATAGTGAACGCATTATTGTAGCCAAGACGGACACAAGCCCATATCCACCCCAAACGTACAAGTTCATATGCCAACTAGCTCTGCAGGTGATGAATAGATTGAAGAAATTTATGATGAAATAACGGAAATTATTCAGATTCTTAAGGGAGAGAAAAATTTAATAGTGATGAGGGACTGGAATTAGATAGTATTGAAAAGGAAGAGAAGGAAAATTTGAACGTGAATATCGAATGGGCGGAAGGAATGAAAGAGGAAGCAGACTGGTAGAATTATGGACAGGGCATAATTTAATAATCTCTAAAACGTCGTTCAGGAGTCATTAAGGTAGGTTGTGTACGTGGAAGAGACTTGGAGATACCGGAAGGTTTCAGATTGATTATACAATGATAAGACAGAGATTTCTGAACCAGATTTTAAATTATGAGACTTTCCAGAGGCAGATGTGGACTCTGACCAAAATTTATTGGTTGTAAATTGTAGATTAAAACGAAAGAAATAGCAAAAAGGCAGGAAATTAAGGGGATGGTACCTGGGTAAGTTGGAAGAACAGAGGTTCTTGAACATTTTAGAGGGAACATTGGGCAACGACTGACCAGAAGAGGGGAAAGGGATTCAGTAGAAGACGTATGAGTAACTTGAAGAGATGAAATAGTGAAGGCGGCAGAAAATAGGGAAAAAAAACAAGACCTAGTAGAAATCCTTGGATAACAAACGAGATATTGAATTTAAGTGATGAAAGGAGAAAATATAAAAATGCAGAAAATGAAGCAGGCGAAAGTGAATACAAACATTCAAAAAATGAGATTGGCAGGAAGTGCAAAATGGCTAAGTAGGAATGCCTAGAGCACAAATGTAAGGATATAGGAGCAGATGTCACGAGGAGAAAGATAGATACTGCCCACAGGAAAATTGAAGAGGCCTTTGGAGAAGAGGAGCAGCTGTATGAATATCAAGAGCTCAGGTGGAAAACCACGACTAAGCAAAGAAGGGAAAGCTGAAAGGTGCAAGGAGTATATAGCGGGTCTGTTCAAGGTAGATGAACTTGTAGGCAGTATTATAGAAATGGAAGAGGACTCAGATAAGGAGAATATTGGAGACATGATAATGCGAAAAGAATTTGACAGAACACTGCCTAAGACGAAACAAGGCCCTGGGAGTAGATGACATCCCGTCAGACTTACTGATATCCTTGAGAGAGTCAGCCATGACAGAAAAGCTTCCATATGGTGTGTAAGATATATGAGACAGGCGAAATACCCTCGGACTTCAAGAAGAAAGTAGTAATTCCAATTCCAAACAAAGAAGGTGCTGACAGGTGTGAATATTATGGAACTGTCAGAGTAATAAATCATAATTTCAATATACTAACATGAATCTTTTACAGAAGTATGGAAAAATTGGTTGAAGCCGAACTCCAGGAAGATCAGTTTGGATTCCGAGGGAATCTGGCCACACGCAAGGCAATACTGACCCTACGACTTATCTTAGAAGAAAAGTTAAGGAAAGGCAAACCAGCGTTAGCAGTATTTGTAGACTTAGAGAAAGCTTTTGACAGTGTTGTCTGGAATACTGTGTTTGAATTTCTGAAGGTAGTAGGGATAAAATACCGGTAGTTAAACGCGATTTATAACCAGTACACAAACCAGACAGCAGTTGTAAAAGTCGATGGGAATGAAAAGGAAGCAGTAATTGAGGAAGGAGTGCGCCAGCGTTGTAGCTTATGTTATTCAATCTGTACAATGAGCAAGCAATAAAGATAAGCAAAGAAAAATTGGGAGAAGGAATTAAAGTTCAGAGAGAAGAAATAAAAGCTTTGATGTTTGATGATGACATTGTAATTCTGTCAGAGAGCAAAAGACTTGGAAGGGCAGTTGAGTGGAAAGAACAGTGTCTTGAGAGGTGGGTATAAGATGAACATCAACAAAAGCAAAACAAAAAATCAGCTGATGTTGAGGGAATTAGATAAGGAAATGAGACACTTAAAGTAGTAGATGAGTTTTGTTATTTGGGCAGCAAAATAACCGATGATGGCCGAAGTACAGAGAATATAAAATGTAAGCTGGCAGTGGCAAGAAAAGCGTTTCTGAAGAAGAGAAATTTATTAACATCGGTATAGATTTAAGTGTCAGAAATCTTTCCTGGAAGTATTTGTATGGAGTGTAGCCATGTATGGAAGTGAAGTGAAACATGGACGATAAACAGTTTAGAAAAGAAGAGAACAGAAGCTTTTGGAACGTGTTGCCACAGATGAATGCTGAAGATAAGGTAAATAAATGTCGTGTGACTAGGGCCTCCCGTCGGGTAGACCGTTCGCAGGGTGCAAGTCTTTCGATCTGACGCCACTTCGGCGACTTGCACGTCGATGGAGATGAAATGATGATGATTAAGATAACACAACATCCAATCCCTGAGCGGAGAAAATCTCCGACCCAGCCGGGAATCGAACCCGGACCCTTAGTATTGACGATCTGTCGCGCTGACCACCTTTTTTTTAAAAAAAATCTCATTTTGTTCGCTTTCGTTCGTTGCATCTGCTCGGGGCGGACGTCGGAAGACACCCGCTTAAGTTCGTTATTGATCGATTAACTCAGTTTTTTTTATTACAGAGGGCTGCTAGCCCTCTGACCGAACACGCTTTTTTTTACCTTTATCTCCAACAACTTTTTTATTTACTTAACTACACTCCTGGAAATGGAAAAAAGAACACATTGACACCGGTGTGTCAGACCCACCATACTTGCTCCGGACACTGCGAGAGGGCTGTACAAGCAATGATCACACGCACGGCACAGCGGACACACCAGGAACCGCGGTGTTGGCCGTCGAATGGCGCTAGCTGCGCAGCATTTGTGCACCGCCGCCGTCAGTGTCAGCCAGTTTGGCGTGGCATACGGAGCTCCATCGCAGTCTTTAACACTGGTAGCATGCCGCGACAGCGTGGACGTGAACCGTATGTGCAGTTGACGGACTTTGAGCGAGGGCGTATAGTGGGCATGCGGGAGGCCGGGTGGACGAACCGCCGAATTGCTCAACACGTGGGGCGTGAGGTCTCCACAGTACATCGATGTTGTCGCCAGCGGTCAGCGGAAGGTGCACGTGCCCGTCGACCTGGGACCGGACCGCAGCGACGCACGGATGCACGCCAAGACCGTAGGATCCTACGCAGTGCCGTAGGGGACCGCACCGCCACTTCCCAGCAAATTAGGGACACTGTTGCTCCTGGGGTATCGGCGAGGACCATTCGCAACCGTCTCCATGAAGCTGGGCTACGGTCCCGCACACCGTTAGGCCGTCTTCCGCTCACGCCCCAACATCGTGCAGCCCGCCTCCAGTGGTGTGGCGCTGATAACCTCGCTGTTGTGCGCCCTAAAACACTAATCATCATCCAGTGGTGTCGCGACAGGCGTGAATGGAGGGACGAATGGAGACGTGTCGTCTTCAGCGATGAGAGTCGCTTCTGCCTTGGTGCCAATGATGGTCGTATGCGTGTTTGGCTCCGTGCAGGTGAGCGCCACAATCAGGACTGCATACGACCGAGGCACACAGGGCCAACACCCAGCATCATGGTGTGGGGAGCGATCTCCTACACTGGCCGTACACCACTGGTGATCGTCGAGGGGACACTGAATAGTGCACGGTACATCCAAACCGTCATCGAACCCATCGTTCTACCATTCCTAGACCGGCAAGGGAACTTGCTGTTCCAACAGGACAATGCACGTCCGCATGTATCCCGTGCCACCCAACGTGCTCTAGAAGGTGTAAGTCAACTACCCTGGCCAGCAAGATCTCCGGATCTGTCCCCCATTGAGCATGTTTGGGACTGGATGAAGCGTCGTCTCACGCGGTCTGCACGTCCAGCACGAACGCTGGTCCAACTGAGGCGCCAGGTGGAAATGGCATGGCAAGCCGTTCCACAGGACTACATCCAGCATCTCTACGATCGTCTCCATGGGAGAATAGCAGCCTGCATTGCTGCGAAAGGTGGATATACACTGTACTAGTGCCGACATTGTGCATGCTCTGTTGCCTGTGTCTATGTGCCTGTGGTTCTGTCAGTGTGATCATGTGATGTATCTGACCCCAGGAATGTGTCAATAAAGTTTCCCCTTCCTGGGACAATGAATTCACGGTGTTCTTATTTCAATTTCCAGGAGTGTATGTTCTCTCTCTCTTTCTCTCTCTCTCTCTCTCTCTGAGCGGAAAAGAAGGAATTGTCAAAAATATATGATTTCAGTCAGTATTTGAACTTAAAAATTTTTCAATGTATGAAATTGAGAGGCTCGATCACGTTAAAAAATATATAATTACAATTTGCTAGTTACTGATTTCGTTTGGTTAACAAGAAAAATAAACACAAAGCTGCCTTTCAGATATTGTGAATCGAATTATCTTTCCAAACCATACAATGTTTAAAAACATTAAAACATAAACTAGTAAATAACGTACCATGCTTAGCAAAGGATCAGTATTTCAGCACATGTTGGCATCAGCACTGCCGTTACTAAGTCTAACTCAGTTCTATGCAAAAAGACGGAATGCGTTTCAGTTAATGTGAACACTTAAGTCGTCAAAAATACATTATTTAAAAAGCCTTAAATCTTTTAAATATTTTGTTACCTATTAAATTCCTTACATCACTTTTTTAATTATTTTTTCTTTTTATTTTATATTTATTTTTTACCACTTTTCCATCTTTTTTGTTTTTTTCTCTATCCACTTTTTTATCCATCCTTTTTTCCAGCAATCCAATTTTTATTAACCACTTTTATTTTATTTTTATTTTTTATTTTTTTTATTATTTATTTATTTTTTTTGTATTTTTAGGATGGTCAGGGCGTGGTACACGCCGCACTTGCAGTGGGGTCTCTTCATGGCACTGCCAGTGCGTCGAGGCCCAAACCCCTCCCACCCCTTTTTCATGTTCCCTTGTTGGGTCATAGCACTAAGTGTGCAGAAATCTTAACACAATATTCCCATTCTCCGATGTAAGAAAACAAAGAAACCTCTTCTCTGAGTAGAAACTGAACACTGATAAAAAAAACTTAACAATTCTTCTCGAATCACACAAATACTTTGGAAGTCGAACACGAGTAATTTTGAACAAAATGTTTTGAAAAACAAAAATGTTCCGGAAGCAAGGTAATAGTAAATAATAATAAGAAACCAAGTGACTTTTAATTTTCTTCTGTTCGTTCTCGTTCAAGGTGTTGTAGTGGTTCCACATATTTAACCAACACCCATTCTTTCAAAAATGATCTTCAGCATGTTGCCGTAGTGCTTCTTGTGGTTGCGATACGTGCTGATTTTTGCATATTCACACTTCATGTAAACGCGGAATTCTATCTCGTTGTCCGACCCAAGTGTGTGGATGACATAACTAACATATTTTCCCAGTAATCAGCTAATGGCGTTGGTTTTTAACTTCGGAAAGTATGTCGTGTCTGGTCTCAGGAGGACCGATGGCGTTATATATTCCGTAGAGGATCCGGTGAGAAAAGCGATTTGTTGCCTGATCCAATTCCAGTTATACACATTGCCACCACAGGTGAATCTGTGGCCGAGTGTATCCACCAGATTGCATTTTCCACAAAGGTGTGTCTGGTTTAAACCGATCCCACATAGTCTCTCGTTGGTGCTGATGACATTATTAACTGTTTTGTACCATGCGGAAATAGCGTCTGTACATAGCCCGGCATAGTTGATGTTCCGCCATACAGCTTTCCAGTCACAATTTGGGAATTTCGTTTCAATTTTGTTTCTACCCTCATTTAACTTCCTTTCAAGTATGATGTCGCGCGCTGTGATATGTGTGTTGCTTCTGATTTCGTCACTAAGATAACTTGCTTCCAGGAAAAAGTTCCTCACATACTGCAGACGGGCATTAATCCTTCGCACATCAATCGGTGCTTGCAGGCTATGGGGTGTCACAGCCTCAAAGAGCTTTGCGGTTATACATTGTGGAAGTTCTCTGAGTATATGGAAAGTCTGTTTGAGGAACAGAACATACGCTTTATTGTGAATATCCACCAAACCGAGGCCCCAGTTTCTGACATCCAGTATAACGGTAGTCGCACCAACCCTGAATATGTCTCCTCGCCATAAATAATTGGTAACAGTGGATATGATCCCTTTCGCTACTAGTTTAGGGATTGGAAATACCCGCGCAGTGAAATACGCTTTAGACAAAACGCAGGACTTGATGAATCTGACTTTTTTCCACCAGGTCCATAGTTCGATGGATGTTCTCCATTACAGCACCATGAACTTTCCTCCTAGTTTCCGTCCAGTTAAAAGCAGCCATCCGCATCGGACATGCCATTAAGGTTATTCCCAAAGTTTTATGTTTGTTGTCTTGTTTTGCCCATGCCAGTCGAAGGTGATCTAGGCCCCGTAGATTCAATATTTGACTTTTGTTTTCATTTGTTGTCGCTCCCGACGCTAGAATTTACCTTTGGATTTCTGTTTCCAGTGTAACTGTCTCCTCCTTATTCCTTATTACAACGCCCACGTCATCAGCATAAGCTGGTATGACAGTTCTCTCACCACTCAATGATATGCCTGTTAATCTTGCGTGGACAGTGCGGAGGAAGGGCTCTAAAGATACGGAAAATAAAAACATAGATAAGGGACTGCCCTGTGGAACCCCTCGCCTTATCTGTATGGGTTTAGATGTTTGGCCATGGATTGCTATTTTCGCATTTATACCTGTTGCAATATTCCATAGCATGTTCACAATCTGGGGGTGGAAAGCCATTCTTGACAGCGTCGCAAAGAGGTATCTATGACTAACGCGGTCAAAATCTTTGTTGAAATCTATAAAGATTGACGCACATTTTATACTTGTCACTGAGGTAATTGCAATGGCGTCTCTGTATGCAGATAGACTTTCGAATATCGTTCTGATCGGAGAACAAGATTGATGATGACTCAATATTTTGTTGGAAAAGGCAGAGAGTCTTTTATTGATAATACGCGAAATTATTTTGTAATCAGAATTTAGTAGCGAAAGAGGCCGAAAATTGTTTAAGTTGGTTTTGCCTTTACTCTTAGGAATCAGTACTATTTTACTTTCCTTAAACTCTGCAGGGACCGGTTTTCCGTTCAGGACCTCATTTGCCATGGAAGTGATCTTGTCCCCAATTATAGACCAGTAGCGGGCATAAAACTCCATAGGGCGGCCATCAAGTCCCGGAGATTTTTTGAGACGTGAGTTACGCACTGCCTCATGCACTTCATCTTTAGTAATAGGTGACAGGATGTCAGCGTTGTCTGTTCCCGACAATTGTGGACCTAAAATAGTGAGAAAGTCCTCGAGAGCTGCATCTTCCACTGTGGTAGGGGCATATAAGGTTTCATAGTACCTGTGGACTTCGTCCAGTATTTGTTTCTGGCATGTGAGCCTCGTACCAGTATGCGTCTGGACTTCATCAATTAAAGTTAGACGTCTGTTTTTAGCATGCCGCACCAAGTGATACAGAGAAGCTGTTTCATCTGCTACGACTGAGTGGCTTTCGATTTAATTTTGAGTCCCTCCATCTGTTGCCGTTTAATGCTTAATAACTTGGTTTTTATTTTTTTGATATCATTCAGACGAATTACGTCATCATGGGCCTGTTGATATAAGTCTCTTAAAACTTTATAATTAAACTGCATTGTATTCCTCAACTCCCTGTGCCTCCCTGCACTATACTGCATGACAACTTTCCGCAGCCTTGGTTTAGCCCTCCTAGTCCACCAGTCAATGACTGTTGGGTGCTTGTCTACTGTGCGGAGGCACATAGTCCACGCTACTCTTATTTCCTGTTCCAGTTCTTCGTCAGTTAAAACAGAGATATTTAAATTCCATTGGCCTCTGAATCGACGGGTTGGCTGTACACTTAAATTAAAGCAAGTTAAAAGTGTACTGTGATCGCTAAAATACACGGGAATAGTTTCAAAGTTTAATAAATAATTTTGCAAATTTGGTGACACGTAAATTCTATCTAGTCTGCTGCGGGAGTGGCTGGTTATATACGTGAACCCGACTGACGTCGGGTGCTGAAGTTCCCACACATCCTTAAGGTGTAGATCACTAACTAACTTTTTTAACTGTGGCGAGTAGTTGAAGTTGGGTTGTTGATCTTTCTGGTTTAAAACACAGTTAAAATCTCCACCTAGTGTAAGAGAACACGGATTTTTCCTCAATAAATAAATCAGTTCATCTTGAAAAAACGATCCAATTTGTGGGAATTTCCTGATGGGGCGTAAAGGTTAAGCACTGTCACATCGAAAATTTTTATGCCTATTGCTGTTCCTGATTCTAGTCGTTCGATTTCAGTCACCGGAATGTTTTCCCTTATAAGCATGGCTGTACCGATATTGGCTTACGTAGAAACATTAACAATTTCAAAAAAGCCTGGGATCCGAAATTCCGTTATCACAACTTCTTGTAGCAACGCGATATCTGTCCCGGACTGGTACAAGAATTCTTTTAGTGCTGCCAATTTCAAGGGTGACTGTATTTTATTAATGTTAATAGTAGTAATGCTATAAGCTTGCATCACAGACATACCAGAAAAAGCTATTTGGGATGAGGATCGGTATGATTATAGCAGCAACGTGCTTCCCTACAAGGGACGATCTTTACAAGCTGTGTGCCCATTACATGTACTAACTCCCTAGAAAAATTTGCACTGCTTTTAAACAAAGAACTTGAGAAGAAAAGTATCCTGAAATCCTGACAATGCATTGCTATAAGTCACTGTGGCCATTCTCTTTCTCCTCGTCAGTGTTGGCCCTGATGACTTCATATTTAATATTCTTTTTCTTGATGTCTTTCTTCTCTGGTGTGGCTTTCGCTTGATGACGCGTGACAGCAAGACCCGGTGTCGATCGCAGCCGCAAGCGGTGGCTGAATGGGGCAACGGCCGTGGCTTGCGAGTCGTCAACATTTGGTTCCGGCGTGGTGTCTGTTGTGTTGTCTTGCTGGCGAGGCGGTGATGCTTGTTTATTTCCTCCTTCGGAGCGGCGTTGCGCTTCGGAGTCAGCAGGTTGTTTACTTGGTACTTCCTCGTACTGTTCGCACTGTATGGGTTGTGCACTTGATGCGGTTATTTCAGCCGTGACCTCAGGCTCAGGGTCACATTTCCGTGAAAGGTCACTACCAGCTGCGTCACTATCTGTTCGTGGCGGTATAAGTCCTTGTGCGGAAGTGGGAGCCACATCGACCTGCATTCCATCTCCTTTTTCCACTTCCAACAGATCTTCAGGACTGGGCTTCGGCCTCCTGGCAACGGGTGTTTCACAGGAAGAGTCCTCATCAACATTTTTTTCAGTGTCCTCTAGAGGACGCTTTTTAGTGGGAATCTCGCTGTCACGGGACAGAATTTCAGCAGTTAATGCAGGTTTTAAAGACGGAAAGTCATTAACATTAAGTGCAATATTTTCAGAGGTAGTAACAGGATCCACGACAGCCGCCGGCTCTGTTGTATTACTGGCTGGCAACAAATCGTTGAGTGTTCATTTCCGGCGTTGCGTAAGGTTATTTGTTAGCACAAAAACACGGCGAGGGCAGTCCTGACGGAGGTGACCAGACTCGTTACATACATGACATGTAGGGGTTTGCCCTGAGTACATAACATGCGCCTTGTGCCCGTCAACAAAGATGTGGGAGGGAATGTTTGCCTTCACTTCCATCTCCACGGAGCGAATGCCGTTAAAGCACTGCAGCTTGAAATGCGAAGCCCACCTTTCGTTGACTATTTGCTTGACAACCCCATACTTTGAAAGGACATCTTTAATTTTCGAGTTGTCTACTTCTATGGGAATATTCAAAACCCTAACATTCCTAATTACAGACTCGGAATTCCGGAGTGTGACAGTACTTTAAGTACCATCACGGTGTATAAATTCCGTTTCATAACCAAATTTTGCCAGAAAGCGGTCTACACTCACGGAATCGTTAAACTTTACAAAAATGCAGTATTCATCAGAGTCTAGCTGCATGGTATGAACAGATTCAGAATGAAGGCCAATTACCTCGGTAATCCAGTCGTGTATTTCAAGTGCAGAGGGCTGTACTCGACGGGTGTACTTGTCGAAGGTGAAAATCACGGTGTTTTTTCTCACGGAGTTTGCCATGGTGTTCTGCAGCGAAGAAATCTCGGACAACGCCGAAATCCCAACGGCACTACGTAGAAAGATGACACGAACGAAGACCAAATGCTCAATTGATGACGCTTAATTCACTTGCAAAACGTCAATAAACGAGCACGAAACACGAAAACATTGATGTAAGCACTGAACGTTCACGGAGCAAACTTGAGGAGCGTGCGACCGCTGCGACAGCTAAAGCCAGACGCTGAGCTACCGTGCCGGCTAGGCTACCGGGGACAGACGAAGCATAGGTGGATGGACCACATAACTCATGAGTACTGATTAGAATGGGGGAGAAAAGAAATTTGTGGCAAAACCTGACTAGGAGAAGTGTGTGGTTGCTAGAACACATTCTGAGACATCAAGGGATCACTAATTTATTATTGGAGGGAAGTATGAATGTGTGGACGGGAGGGGGGGGGGGAAGAGTTAAAAATGGTGAAGGGAGACCAAGAGATGAATGCAGTAAGCAGATTCACAAGGATGTAGGTTGCAGTAGTTACTCGAAAATGAAGAGGCTTGTACAGGATAGAGTAGCATGGAGAGCTGCATCGAGACAGTCTTCTGGCTGAAGACGGCAACAACAGTAATGTCATCAGAGAATCTTATCGCTATCCTTTCACATTGAATTTTAATTCCACTCTTGGACCTTTATTTTATGTTTGTCATTGCTTCCGCGATGTATAGATTTGACAGCAGGGATGAAGACTACATCCCTGTCTTACATCTTTCTTAATCCGCGCACTTCGTTCTAGGTCTTCCACTCTTTTTATTCCCTCTTGGCTCTTGTACAAGTTGCGTATTACCCGTCTCTCCCTCTAGCTTACCCTTATTTTCCTCAGAATGTCTAACGTCTTGCACCATTTGAAATTGTCGAACGATTTTTGTAAGTGGACAAACACCATAAAAGTGTCTTAAATTTCCTTTAGATTTGCTTCCATCATCAACTGCAGCATCAGAACAGACTCTGTGGTGGCGTTATCTTTCCTAAAGCCAAACTGATCGTCATCTAACACATCCTCAGTTTTCTTTTCTGTTCTTGTGTATACTGGCAGAAGTAAAGCTGTGAGGACGGGGCGTGAGTCGTGCTTCGGTAGCTCAGATGGGAGAACACTTGCCCGCGAAAGGCAAAGGTCCCGAGTTCGAGTCTCGGTCGGGCACATAGTTTTAATCTGTCAGGAAGTTTCATATCAGCGCACACTCCGCTGCAGAGTGAAAATCTCATTCTTGTGTATATTGTTTTTGTTAGCAACTTGGACACATGAATTTTAAGCTGATTGTGCGACATTCTAGCATGTGTCAGCTTTGTAGTCTTCAGAATTGTGTGGATGATATTTTTCTTAAGTCAAATTGTATATTGCCAGACTCATACCAACGTAAATGGTCGTTTTGTTGTCACTTCCCCCCAAAGATTTTAGAAATTCTGATGGAATGTTATCTATCCCTTCTGCCTTATTCGGTCTTAAGGCTTCTAAAGCTCTTTAAATTCGGAATCTAATGGTGGATCCCTTATCTCTCCTGTATCGACTCCTGTTTCTTCTTCTATCACATCAGATGAATCTTCCTCTCATAGAGGCCTTCAGTGTACTCTTTCCACCTATCCGCTCTCTCCTCTGCATTTAAGATTGGAATTCCCATTACACACTTAGTGTCATCGCCCTTGTTTTTAATTTAACCGAAGGTTATTTTGACTTTTCTACGTTCTGAGTTAGTCCTTCCCACAATAATTTCTTTTTCGATTTCTTCACATTTTTCATGTAGCCATTTTGCCTTAGCTTATGTGCATATCCTATGTATGTCATTCCTATTTTACTTTCTACATTCCTGAATTTACCTGAACATTTCTGTGCTTCCTTCGTTCTACGATTAGCTGAAGTATTTCTTCTGTTACCCACGGTTTCTTCGCAGTTACCTTCTTTGCACCCATGTTTTTCTCTCTAACTTCTGTGATTGATTCTTCTTGATTAGTCTCTTAAATTTCAGCTTACTCTTCATCATTACCAAATTGTGATCTGAGTCTACATCTGCTCCTGGGTATGCCTTGCAATTATATTATTTCGGAATCTCCCTGTATTTCCCGTCCTTTTCTAAGTGCATCCCTTCCTGCTGACACTCTTGAACAGAGAATTCTCTGTTAGTTGCTGAAATTTATTGCAGAACTCAATTGATCTTTCTCCTCTCTCATTCTTATTACCATGCCTATATTCTCCCTTAACCGTTTCGTCTACTCTTCCCTCTATAGTCGCAGTTCAGGTCCCCCGTGACAACTAGATATTCATCTCCGTTTACTCACTGAATTAACCGTCCAGTATCCTCATTTACAGATGCGATAATGGCATGCAAGTTTCAGTCTTCGTCGGCGGTGAACAGCAGTCAGCCTGGGAGCATCAACCAGGCAACTTCTTCGGAGGCGCATACGCAGCAACGTCCGCTGAGCGCTTGTTGAGGGGACACTGTTAGCAGCTCCTTCGTTCATCTGGCCGGGCAGTTGCCCAACAGTTGCACGTCTATTCGCTCATACACATCTCCAGAGCAAGTCCACCCCTGTCATGTATGGCCCGCGATGCACCCCAATTGCCTCTGCACTGGGTTTGGGTAATGCCATTTTGCCATGCACGTTATAGTTTAATCACGGCGGCATAAAAACCGTTTACAAGCGTAGCCGTTCCAGAAATGCTTCCACTCTTGGCCCTAAAGCCAATCCACGTATCCTTTTGGACGTCAGGTAAATCGCTCCGTTCCCACATTCTGCATGAGTGCTTTCCGCGTCCCCTCCCCCCTCCCCCCCCCCCTCCCACCGATCCACAGCTAGTGATGCCACCTGTCGTGTGTAAGTGGCTGTTGCACTTTGACCCCGACAATAGGTGGTGATAACATTAATGTGACGGGTCCGTCTAGTATCATTATTTGTGGAAATTCAACTCATCTACTCTGAGCGCAAAATGAAATTCAAGTACTAATAACGTATATTGTGTAATAAAATGCTCCAAGCTACTTGCAGATGGCTACTCGTAATCTCGGAATGTCGGTTGGCAAATCTACTTGTTGCCGTCAGCGTTCTTAGAAATGCTACATTACATATCGGCAAAAAATCTCTACTCAATCCTATGTGAATTTATCTCACTGCACAACCTAGGTCAATCATATTAGTGACTGAAAAGTCTGTATGTCAGGAGGAATCTTAAAGAAATGTTTCGATTGTATAAAATGTTCTCCTGGTACTACAATTAGACAGTAGCATTTGCCTGTAAAAGCATTTCCAAGGTATCATATCATTTGTAATATAATAAATGTGACTAATTTCTAGATTATTTTTACTGAGAAGAATTTGAATATCGTAAAAATCTGTATTTCAATCAAACAAGAAAAATCGCTATGTTTGTGAGTCCTTTTCATATTAATGGTTGCATATACCGCGTTTACATTTACGTAAAAATATTATGAATCGCACAAAGTATATAACCAGTTCGCTTTCCCAACAAATTGCAAATTATACAAAAACTTAATTGGTGGGTACTTCAAATAATTAATCAAGAAATCTTGAAAAATGTTTAATACAGATTACCTCTTTCCAACAAATTCTGAGAAAGAATATACATCAGTTTTCAGACGAAACGTTGTTGTTGTGGTCTTCACTGGTTTGATACAGCTCTACATGCTACTTACTCTATTCTGTGCAAGGCTCTTCATATCTGGATAACTGCTGCAACATACATACTACTGAATCTGCTTACTGTATTCATCTCTTGGTCACCATCTACCATTTTACCCCCACACATTCCAATACTAATTGGTGTTTTCTTGATATCTCAAAATGTGTCCTACCAACCGACCCTTTCCTTTAGTCAGGTGTACCACAAATTTCTTTTCTCCCTAATTCTATTCAGACCTCTTCATTGGTTACACAATCTACACATCTAATCTTCAGCATTCTTCTGTAGCGCCGAATTTCAAAAGCACCTATCCTCTTCCTGTCTGAACGTTTTTTTTCTATGTTTCATTCGCATACACGGCTACAGTCCATACACATACAGTCATAAAAGTCTCAGAACTTAAATCCATATTCGATGTTAACAAATTTCTCTTCTTGAGACAAACATTTCTTGCCATTGACAGTCTACATTTTATGTCCTCTATATTTCGACCGTCATAAGTTATTTTGCTGCACAAATAGCAAAATCATCTGCTACTTTGTGTCTCGTTTCCTAGTGTAGTTCCCTCAAAATCACGGAATTTAATTCTGCTGCTTTCCATTATCCTTGTTTTGCTTTTGTTGATGTTCATCTTATATCCTCTGTCAAGACAATGTCCAGTCTTAACGAAAGCAGATGAATACTCGATTAACATAAGCTAAGCCCTATAATTACAATGGTTGTGACAACTGCAGCCGCCACCGTGTTTTCATTTCAGTGCAAAAAGCATCTATATGACAATTAACACGCTTGTGTGTGTGTGCGTGTGTGTGTGTGTGTGTGTGTGTGTGTGTGTGTGTGTGCGTGCGTGTGTGTGTGTGTGTGTGTGTGTGTGTGCGTCTGTGTGTTTGTGTAAAAGATCTTAACAGTGTGTGTAATAGCTCAGCCATGTTGTTTAATTGATATCGTATCATCCTATCCCCTCTTCTTGTCAATATTTTCTATATATTCATTTCCTTGACCAATCTGTGGAGTTATCTCCTTACCTTAATTCTTTGGTAGAACCACATCTGATATGCGTCGATTCTCTTCTGTTCCAGTTTCCCCATTGTCCGTGTTTCGCTACCATACAATACTTTTGCTACCATACAATACTTTGCTCGAAACGTACATTCTCAGAGATGTCTTCTTCAGATTAAGGCTTATGTTTGACACTAGTAGACTTCTCTTGGCCAGGAATGCCCTTTTTTCCAGTACTATTCTGGTTTTTATGTCCTCCTTGCTTCCTACGACACGGGTTATCTTACTGCCGAGGTAGCAGGATTCCTTCATCTTCTTCGTGATCGTCAATTCTGGTAAGTTTCTCACTGTTCTCATTTCTGCAACTCCACCTTCATTACTTAAGTCTTTCTTCGATTTACTCTCAATCCATATTCTGTACTAACTACACTGTTTATTTCATTTCATTCAACAGGTCCTCTTATTCTCCTTCACCTTTACTGAGGATAGCAATGTCATCAGTGAACCTATTTATGTGAAATAGAGGATGGGGAAGGAAAGTGAAAGGAAGAGTGGACATTGTATTAATTCAACAGCGAAATTCGAAAATTTGTGCCAGAGCGAGATCCGACCCTGGTGCTGCTCTCCGTGGAACAGTTGCCTTAACCGCCTCGACCATACGGAAAAGTTTTCCATCCGACCTAAATCCTCAACTTATGCACGCTGCAATGTAACGTCCCTCGTTCATTAACCCGCAACTCATAAATTATTGTTTCCCGTCGATGTTCGGACGCTACTGGTGCTCCCGTACTAAAACAAACGTAAAGAAACTGCCGCGCTCTTACAGTAATGTACGTATCTGAGCGTTGTCTCTTATGTCGGATCGGACGATAATAGTGCATCTGAATTGAAACGAATGCCAAGAATCCAATGATTAAATGTCGATTCATTAGTACCGTCTAAGTTCCTGTGGGAATGAATAATTTGCCAGTGGCGGGTTAATATACGAGCGACGCCGCATTGCAGCGTGCGAAAGCTGAGAATTTGGGTTGGATGGAAAGGGCGTCCGGATGGTCCAGGCGGTTTAAGACAACTTTTCTAGAGAAGCGGAGTATTCGGATTCGAGTCCCGGTCAGGCACAAATTTTCAAATTTCGCCATTGCATTACCAGAATGCCCATCGCGGTTGGAAGTCACCAGATTCCCACCCTTCATTTCCCGTTTCAACCTCAGACTGTATTTCATACAAATATGCGCAGCAGCCGCATAATCACGAGTGGTGTCTGTTTTGTCGGACACACACACATCAGCCAGTCTTATCATTAATATTCCTTCACCTTCAACTTAAAAACATACTCTTGAATCTTTCTTTTATTTCTGTTATTGCCTCTTCCATGTATAGATTGAACAACAGAGGTCAAAGACTACATGGCTGTCTTACATCCCTTTTAAGCCGAGTACTTCGTCCTTTGTCTCCCACTCGTATTGTTCCCTCTTGGCTCTTGTACATACTGCATATTGCCCACCTTTCCCTAAAGTTTACCTCTATTTTTCTTAGTATTTGGAACATCTTGCACCATTTTACGTTGTCGAATGCTTTTTCCAGGTCTCTAAATTCTATGAAAGTGTCTTCAGTTTTCATCAGTCTTGCTTTCATTATCATCAGCGACGTTAGAACTGCCTCTCTCGCGCATTTCCCTTTGCTAAAGACAAAGTGACAATCATCTAATAGACCTTCAGTTTCCTTTTACATTGTTTTGTATATTATGTTAGTCGGCTATTCGCATGCACGAGCAGTTAAGCTAATTGTGCAATACTTCTCCAACATGTCAGCTCTTGCTATTTTCGAAATTTCATGGATGATGTTCCTTCGAAAGTTTGATGTTATATCGCCATTATTATTCATCTACACACAAACGTGAACATTTGTTTAATTGCCACTCCCCTCAAGGATTTAAGAAATTCCGGAGGAATGTTATCTACCCCTTCTGCCTGATTTCTTTCGAATCTTCCAAAACTCTTTTAAATTCTGAATTAATACTTGATTCTCCATCTTCTCCTTGTAGAGTATTGTTTCTTCTTCCACTACGTCATCATAGGGATGCGCATTCTAGGACTCCACTCATGATTTTTATGCTTGTTGATTAATATTTCGTGGAGATTTTTATTTTTGGTCCATAATAGCGGCAGTTCATCCGAGTCAAACTATATAAAAACTTATGTCTTCAAATTTTGTAAGTGGGCTGCTTTTGTGTTGGCAGTGCTGTGTAGCGCTTTGCACTGGATCTCTGACTGCGGTTTCCTTGTAAGAGACCCTGTGGCTGGTTGGACTCGTTGTTGGAAGTTAATCGCCAGTACCAGTACTGTTGGGCAGTTGGCAGAGAGTCGTCAGTAGTGATGGAAGTGTTGTTGGGCAGTTGGAGGTGAACAGCCAGCAGTGATGGATGTTAGACGTGATAAGTTAGGAGGTCTGAAGTAGAGGTCTGAAGTGTTAGCGTAGGCTAACGACCTGTTCATGCTGGACTTGGAGATTGAAAATTATTCATGATTATACATCTTTGTACTGGATGTTAATGACGATTTATATTCGTGTCTGAACTGGATGTCACATTATTAAATTAAAAAAAAAATACACTATTTGGTTTGCAAAATAAAAAACCTTTCCTTTGCTAACCACATGCGTATTAGTAGTTAATGGCTTTAGTAATTAGATTCTTTTATTTACCTGGCAGTACTGACGCTCGCTGTATTGCAGTAGTTCGCGTAATGAATATTTTCGTGAGGTAAGTGCTTAATGAAATGCATAGGTTATTGTTAAGATTTCTTTTTAGCCAGGACCATCCTTTTGAATTAATTGTTTGAAGTCAGGTTGTAATCTTTTTTTAGCAGTCAGATTGCGTTGCCCCAGAATATTGTGAGGTCAGTGTTGACATGGTAAGAAAAAGTAAAGAGAAAGTAGGCTCAGTACGTTCAGTTTTACTCAGCTGTTTCAGAATCAAATAACGTAGAAGTTTCATCTTCTCAGTCATTCTGCAATTTAAGTACAGACACACTCATTTAAATAAAGAAGTTTCAATTTTGGTGTGACAAAAACAGTCAGTCTAAATCGTAAATGCCGTTTGTTTTTGTGGCATGGTAACAGGTCTCAGTCGTATGTAGACCATGTTTAGACTAGTAATGTCTCCGAAATTAGTAAAACTATCTTGCTAAAAGTCGTAAAAATTCAAGAATCAATAGAAAGTTAAGAACAGCAGCAGTAAGAAGATTATAATAAATCGTCAAATAATTCGTAAGATTTCTCCTTTAAATTGATTTGTTCGATTAGAAGGCTTTGATGCTGATTTAATAAAGACTATAAATCTGTTTCTTCCAGAGCATCTAATAAATGACCTTTAGGAGCGTTGCGTAAAATCTTTTACATTGTCATTGATTGTCCCCACAGCGGATTTAATTAGTATCGGATGTTGTCCAAATGAGAATTTACTGCTTGCAACTCCAGAGGTATGTTACTTAAAAGGAATATTGAAATTACAGCCTGTCTGCCATATCTACTGCAGATCACATTCACCACACATAGCTTTGTAAACAGCAGAGCTGTGGCATCTGTTCTGATTATTGCCTATAGTATGTTTGTTTTCTCTGGACGTAATTTATGTTAATGTTTTCATTCTTAAATATTCTACACATTTTATCTGGTACATCATCCATATACATCGTATTGATGAAACTCTGTTTTAGTATGGTTAATTAATCAGAGGCAATGTTTCATCCTTTTCAAAACTGTCAGCTTCACCAGTACCGTAATCGTTAGCTCTTGCTATTTGTTTCAAGATGGAAATTTCTTTTTGAATCTCATTAGGCTCTAGGGATAGCTTTATCATTCAGTGAATCATAGTATTGAAAAATGAGATTTTATATTTAGATGGATGGCACAAGTTGGTATTAATTAAAGCATCAGTTGTGGTAGGCTTCCTGAAAATGCTAAAAAATGTCTTCCTTTACGGCTATTAACACTCAAGTCAAGGAAATTAATTTGCCTATCATATTCCTATTAAGCACTGTTATGATGCACATCACTTAAGGTGAGTGCCAAATTATCCATTACCTCTTTCCCACTTCTGTTCAGTGTTAAAGTGTGCCTATGTACCTTTTGTAGTAGATAATTTTGTCATTAAATTCAGAATTTTCTTTGAAAAATTGTATTGAATTTGATTGACAAATAGATTAACTGCTATTTTCGCAAATGAATTGCCCATAGTCAAACTATATTTCCGGCAATACAGTATAACTTATTGTTGAAAGAAAAATAATTAAATTTTCAAGCAGATCAGTGAAATATCTGTTAGCCAGTATTCATGGCCTTCTGTTTCATCAAATTTTATTTAATAATAGTTTTTTAGATAGTTGTTAGTATAGAAGTTCTTAATGTCTAACGAGGTGAACCTTGGATCATATGGAATATCGACATTGGAAGCTGACTGAGCCAGTTCAAAACTACTTTCAATACTGATATCTACTAAGTATACTTTTTAAAAATATTATTCAACTTTTTGTTTAAATTATAAGATGGGCAGTTGATGTTGGCCACAGTCGAACAAAATGAGATAACGTGCTTGTGCAACTTGGGTTGGATATTCAGTATGGGTAATTGTGGATATATCAACTTTAAACAAACTTTATCTTTTGGCATTAACAAAAACTTATTGTTTTCATTCAGGTTCGTAATTTTAGCTGCGAGCTTCGTGGTATAATGCTTAGTTATTTCATAGTTGTCACTTCATTAAAAAATGTGTGGTTTTGAAAATGTATTTACCTTTGCTAATGACAAGTATATTGCCTTTATGACTTCCCCAGCTATTAGATTATTATTTATGCTTTTTAATGTATGAATATCTTTATTTGATTTCTGTTTATTTCTTTTATTTTCAATAAATGCTTGGTTTGCAGAACAATCTAAAAGTGTTTCCAGAATGAGATATTCACTCTGCAGCGGAGTGTGCGCTGATATGAAACTTCCTGGCAGATTAAAACTGTGTGCCCGACCGAGACTCGAACTCGGGACCTTTGCCTTTCGCGGGCAAGTGCTCTACCATTTTTTTTTTTAAATCTAATTTTCATCGCTTTTGTTCGTTGCATCTGCTCGGGGCGGACGTCGTAAGACAGCCGTTTAGGTTCGTTGTTGATCGATTAACTCAGTTTTTTTTATTACAGAGGGCTGCTAACCCTCTGACCGAACACGCTGAGCTACCGTGCCGGCTGAAAACAAACAGTCTCTCATTTGCCCAAAGTGCAAAAATGAAAGGGAGCCAACAGCACCCGGTGTTCCCAGGCGGTCACCCATCCAAGTTCCAAGTTTGGAAGGTAGGAGACGAGATACTGGCAGAAGTAAAGCTGTGAGGACCGGGCGTGAGTCGTGCTTCGGTAGCTCAGATGGTAGAGCACTTGCCCGCGAAAGGCAAAGGTCCCGAGTTCGAGTCTCGGTCGGGCACACAGTTTTAATCTGCCAGGAAGTGTCAATCTAAAAGTGTTCTGATTTATGAAGTACAGCAGTTTTAATGGCAACCGTTAAATCTGCAACAATACGCTTTATATTATTCTGATTTAAATTAGATTAAGTATTATGTTTGAGACCTTTATGCAGTAATGCATTTCGATCTTATTGAATTGAGTCTCCATGATGTTCATCACTCTTGGATAAAATTTACAAAAACTATTTAAGCCTTCTTATAATGTTTTATTATTATTATTTCTTTCCTTTCTCAGACCTTAGGTCTGGTTCGAAATGAAAGTGACACGGACCTTGATCAAGCGTGACTTCCTTTTAACTGTACGGTATATGTTACATTGCGTTTAGGAACTTTAGGGTAATTGAACATGTATCAATAATTACGGATTTCTGTAGTTGTATATATGTGTTTGGATGTAGCTGTATTGCGTTGATGTACTGGTGGATATTGTGTGGTATGACTCCTGTAGTTGATAGTATAATTGGTATAATGTCAACTTTATCCTGATGCCACATGTCCTTGACTTCCTCAGCCAGTTGGATGTATTTTTCAATTTTTTCTCCTGTTTTCTTCTGTATATTTGTTGTATTGGGTATGGATATTTCGATTAGTTGTGTTAATTTCTTCTTTTTATTGGTGAGTATGATGTCAGGTTTGTTATGTGGTGTTGTTTTATCTATTATAATGGTTCTGTTCCAGTATAATTTGTATTCATCATTCTCCTGTACATTTTGTG
Source organism: Schistocerca nitens (assembly GCF_023898315.1). NCBI lineage: Eukaryota > Metazoa > Arthropoda > Insecta > Orthoptera > Acrididae > Schistocerca > Schistocerca nitens. The sequence continues at coordinate 247,078,782 of NC_064621.1, forward strand.
GTGCATACTTGTATGTGGGAACGTGTTGTTTTATAAGTTTATGTTGTAAGGCAAGCTGTTGATGAATTATTTTTGCAACATTGTCATGTCTTCTGGGGTATCCTGTATTTGCTAGTATTGTACATCCGCTTGTGATGTGATCTACTGTTTCTATTTGTTGATTGCAAAGTCTGCATTTATCTGTTGTGGTATTGGGATCTTTAATAATATGCTTGCTGTAATACCTGGTGTTTATTGTTTGATCCTGTATTGCAATCATGAATCCTTCCGTCTCACTGTATATATTGCCTTTTCTTAGCCATGTGTTGGATGCGTCTTGATCGATGAGTGGCTGTGTTAGATGATACGGGTGCTTGCCATGTAGTGTTTTCTTTTTCCAATTTACTTTCTTCGTATCTGTTGATGTTATGTGATCTAAAGGGTTGTAGAAGTGGTTATGAAATTGCAGTGGTGTAGCAGATGTATTTATATGAGTGATTGCTTTGTGTATTTTGCTGATTTCTGCTCGTTCTATAAAGAATTTTCTTAAATTGTCAACCTGTCCATAATGTAGGTTTTTTATGTCGATAAATCCCCTTCCTCCTTCCTTTCTGCTTAATGTGAATCTTTCTGTTGCTGAATGTATGTGATGTATTCTATATTTGTGGCATTGTGATCGTGTAAGTGTATTGAGTGCTTCTAGGTCTGTGTTACTCCATTTCACTACTCCAAATGAGTAGGTCAATATTGGTATAGCATAGGTATTTATAGCTTTTGTCTTGTTTCTTGCTGTCAATTCTGTTTTCAGTATTTTTGTTAGTCTTTGTCTATATTTTTCTTTTAGTTCTTCTTTAATATTTGTATTATCTATTCCTATTTTTTGTCTGTATCCTAGATATTTATAGGCATCTGTTTTTTCCATCGCTTCTATGCAGTCACTGTGGTTATCCAATATGTAATCTTCTTGTTTAGTGTGTTTTCCCTTGACTATGCTATTTTTCTTACATTTGTCTGTTCCAAAAGCCATATTTATATCATTGCTGAATACTTCTGTTATCTTTAGTAATTGGTTGAGTTGTTGATTTGTTGCTGCCAGTAGTTTTAGATCATCCATGTATAGCAAATGTGTGATTTTGTGTGGGTATGTTCCAGTGATATTGTGTCCATAATTTGTATTATTTAGCATGTTGGATAGTGGGTTCAGAGCAAGCCAGAACCAGAAAGGACTGAATGAATCTCCTTGGTATATTCCACGCTTAATCTGTATTGGCTGCGATGTGATATTATTTGAATTTGTTTGGATATTAAGTGTGGTTTTCCAATTTTTCATTACTATGTTTAGGAACTGTATCAATTTAGGATCTACTTTGTATATTTCCAATATTTGTAGTAACCATGAGTGGGGTACACTATCAAAAGCTTTTTGGTAATCAATGTATGCGTAGTGTAGCGACCTTTGTTTAGTTTTAGCTTGATATGTCACCTCTGCATCTATTATCAGTTGCTCTTTACATCCTCGTGCTCCTTTGCAACAGCCTTTTTGTTCTTCATTTATAATTTTGTTCTGTGTTGTATGTGTCATTGATTTCTGTGTAATGACTGAAGTTAATATTTTGTATATTGTTGGTAGGCATGTTATGGGGCGATATTTAGCTGGGTTTGGTGTGTCTGCTTGATCTTTAGGTTTCAGATAAGTTATTCCATGTGTAAGTGTATCAGGGAATGTGTATGGGTCTGCAATGTAACTGTTAAATAATTTAGTTAGATGTGAATGTGTTGAGGTGAACTTCTTTAGCCAGAAATTTGCTATTTTATCTTTTCCAGGGGCTTTCCAATTGTGAGTAGAATTAATAGCTTGGGTGACTTCATGTTGCAAAATTATCACTTCAGGCATTTGTGGTATCATCTTGTATGTGTCTGTTTCTGCTTGTATCCACCGTGCATGCCTGTTATGTTGTACTGGGTTTGACCATATGTTGCTCCAGAAGTGTTCCATGTCTGTTATGTTTGGTGGATTGTCTATTTTAATGTGTGTGTTATCTATTGTCTGGTAAAATTTCTTTTGGTTTGTGTTGAATGTTTGGTTTTGTTTCTTTCTATTTTCACTTTTTTTGTATCTCCTAAGTCGTTTGGCCAATGCTTGTAATTTCTGCTTCTTCTCATCTAATTGCTCTATCGCTTCTTCTTGTGAGATTTTACCTAACGTTTTTCGTTTTTTTTCTGACATTTCATTTCTTATAAATTGTGTTAGCTGTCTGATGTCCTTTCTCAGTTTTTCTATTCTGATCTGTAGCCTGTGTTGCCATGCTGGTTTTGTGGGTTTCTTCCGTGTGTTGGTTGGTTCTGATCTCTGCCTAGCGTGTATATTTAGTGTAGTGAGAGTTCCTATATAAACCAGTAGTTGTAACTCTTCCATAGTTGTATATTCATTTATTTTGTTGTGTATGATTGTATTGATAGTTTTTATTGTTGTTTCGACTTGTGGGTTACTTGGCAGTCTATGCAAGAATAGTCTAATGTCTGTATTTGTGTCTTTGTATTCTATATATGTCAGCTGAAATTTTTCTTCTATATCTAACATGTGTGTCACTTCGTGTTCTATTTGTGCTTGTTCTGGTGGCTGTCGCAAGATTTCGTTTTCCTCTGATTGTTTAATTGATGCGTGTTGTTCTTTGTTTGTTTGCTCTGGGATGTTTGAGTCCATTACTCTATTTTCTTCTTCTTCTGTTTGCACATTATTTTGTTCCAGTATTTGTTGTACTTGTTGTTTGATGTTTTCTAATTCTGACTGGGGTATCCCGTTATTTTTGATTATTACACGGATCTGATCAGCTAGTCGTTGTTCTGTTAAAAATTTTAATTCTGGGTATCTGGTAATAAATGTTGTGTATACTTGTGATCTGAATCCAGTTGTGTTGGTTCCTAGGTTTGTTGCTTGGTAATAACAGAACATGAGGTGTCGATTAACTTCATCTGACCATCTCATCCTCTGCCTTTGTTTTCCTTCTAGGGTGGTTGTAGGAAGCATATCCTGCAAAACACCTCTATTTGGATTTAAATCATTTTCCAGTTGGCTAGCAGTGTCGTTACCATTGTGGGCGGGCATAGGGTTCAAGCGTCGTCCCCGACCATGACGGCGCTTGTCCGAGGCTTCTTTAGTTCTGTCCTGAACCAACTCATCACACTAAAAGGGGGGTTAGCCCTGTTAGTGGTTTGTTCTTTTCGTCGCCTTTTACGACTGGCAGAACATACCGGAGGCCTATTCTTTTCCTGGGCCTCCACGGGGAATTATTATTATTATTATTATTATTATTATTTTTAAGAGAATATATGTTTTTCGAATACCTATCTACTATGGTGTCCCGTAACCTTTTTATCTTAACATCCATGGAGTTAAGGACCACTGAAAATCTAAAGCTGAAAGTTGGTTGCTCTGTAGCAAATGCAAATCATACCCTTCCTTATTCAAATGTTCTCTTAGCTTTATGCCTCTTCAAATTTTAGCTCGTGTTACAAAAGTTACTTCAGACTTATTTGAAAAGCGACCACTTCGAGTTCCATAATTCTAAATACTCAGTAGTTACTGTACATAAAAGAAGATCCAGATAAGCCAGTGATCCAGATTAAAGAGGACCAGAGAATACGTGTCCACTACATTAATTTACGAGGGCGTGCTGGGAAGTGTATCTCCGAATTTTTTATTTGAAAACACTTAAAGCTTTTTAAATAAAATAAATTTTATTAACATTCTACTTCATTTATTATTCATTTCTACGTATTTATTTTGTCGACATCGTTACCCTGGTGACAAACACATTTCTCAGCAAGAGACCAGTTTGTTGAGACTGTCACTGTAAAATGTTCGACTTCGTTGATAGAGCCACAACCTCACCTCTGCTGGGACTGCTTCGTCACTACCAAAGTGAAGTCCACCAATGCGTTCTTTGAATTTTGGAAACAAATGAAAATCGGTTCGCGCCAACCAGGAACTGTATGGAGTATGATCGATAACAGTGAACCGAAGGCTTCGGATTGTTGCACAGCACACATGAGTCGAACATGGCCTGGCAGTGTGCTCCACGTGTGGACTAACTTGTGCTTTCAGTTTTCTGTGGGTCTCTTAAGTACTGACACAGTTATGTTATACAGCCACGTTACAACTCGGAGCCCTCTAGCGGAATTGGCTTGCAACTTGTGTCAGCGAAGCAGGAAAGTCGACGGAATAACATAAATGGCGTGTAGTACCTGAATGGAATTGCTCAGAGTAAAAAATTTGAAAGTGTTGTCTTTCAGCGTGTCCACGTACTGTTATTTATTTTTACAGAAGTGAAACGTCACCTTTGTGAAGAAAAACACATAATTTTTATTGCAGTGTGAAAGTTTTGCACTCGTTTGTGGACAGAACGTTGCAGGCAGAAGCTGGTGTCCTCCCTTCCACCATCACATCCTCTGTCCGACCCTCTCTCTCCTCTCTCTCTCCAACAGCTCGTACGCACCCTTTTCTGTGTTGTATACCACCCAAAAGCACCGCTGCAGTTTATTTCAAACCAGGGGGAGCCTGTTCGCATCCTGTTGATGGATTTGGCCGACGAACAGGGAGGTATGATGCAGTGCATTTCCTGATTAGACTGCGCGCCTACATTGCGGTTAAGCTCAAAAACCCCCTACAGCTTGTCCAGAATGGAGGTGGGAGGGCACCGCTAATCATCATGCACAGGGGTGTGCCACGCTCGTTAACCTTGAAGACGATCGGGATGTGTGACGACTCGAGTTCTCATCTACTACCTTCTGACGTGCACACGTGACAGCACATGTAGCACGCTGCCGTGACAATCATCTAGCCATCTGCATTAGACATTTGTGACGTCAAGAATTGGTCAGGGGAAATGAAGCCATTTTCACCTTGGTGCTTCAGCAACATAATGACTCATTCCTTTCTGATTTCCATCCACAAGGACTAAAGTATTCATATCGATTAACATTCTGCACAGGATTTGCTGGACATCAGTGAATATGGTTAAAGGTTCCTTCCATCACTGGCTGGTAGTACAATTCCTTACATGAGAACGGACGCACGAAGTATAAATGTTTTAACGCGTACGTTTATCCAGTTAACTGGTTTTCACGAGGTTGTTCCCAAGCAGTTGTTTATTCTCGACATACACAGAGAAATAAGCCGTAACAGCCAAAAAATGTGCTACAACAGATTGGTGATTAAAAATGTTATTTGATAATATACCCGACTCATAGCAGAAAAAAGTAAAACTATGCAATAAGTAAATGAACGAGGGCGTGCTGAAAAGTACTACCTCCGAATTTTTATGTGAAATCTCTTAAAGATTTTTAAATGAAACAAACTTTATTAACCTTCTACGTCTTGTTTCTTTATCACTGTATATGTATTTCTCAACCTAGTCACCCCAGCGTACAACACGTTTCTTCCAGTTTGTTGATACCGGCCGGCCGGTGTGACCGAGCGGTTCTAGGCGCGTCAGTCTGGAACCGCGCGACCGCTACGGTCACAGGTTCGAATCCTTCCTCGGCCATGGATGTGTGTGATGTCCTTAGGTTAGTTAGGTTTAAGTAGTTCTAAGTTCTAGGGGACTGATGACCTCAGATGTTAAGTCCTATAGTGCTCAGAGCCATTTGAAGCATTTTTTTTATTTATACTGTCACAGTAGAATGTTTGACTTTGTTTACGGAGCCACAACTTCACCTCTGCATGCAGCTCTTCATCACTAACAAAGTGAAGTCCTGGAAGACGTTCCTTAAGTTTTGGAAATAGATGAAAATCGGATGGGACCAAGTCGGGCTGTATGGAGGATGGTCGATGGCAGTGAACACAGGGCGCCGGATTGTTGCAGTCGTTGCAACGCTCGTGTGAGGGCTTGCTTGCCATGAAGAACAGTGCTCCATGGCGGACGTACTCTCCGACTTGGTGCTTTCAGTTTCCTTATGGTCTTACAGTAGTCTGTAAGGTTTATAGTGGTGTTTTAGGCATTAATTCCAAATGCATCACACATTGAATATCCCAGAACACTATGAGCATGATGTTGCCTACTGATGGCATGGTCTTGGACTTTCTTGTCGTTGGTGATCCTTTTGGCTGTATTCGATTTATGATATGTTATTTTAGGTGTCAAAATAACGAATCCAGCTTTCCTCAGTTGTCAGAATGTTCTTAAGGAACCATCAAACCCAAGATGATAACGCAAAAGAAATTGTTGACAGATGTCCTACCTCGTCTGTTTCATATGAGCTGTGGGCATTCTCCACACAGTTTTCTGTAGCACTGTTCTGCAGTGACGGCCTGAACCCACTCTCGTGATATGCCACAAGGAGAGCTATGTCGGCGTTATACGACGATATTCTCTGATGAGTTCATTAACCCAATTCCGACGTGACTCGTTGTTCAAATGGTTCAAATGGCACCAAGCACTATGGGACGTAACATCTGAGGTCATCAGTCCCATAGACTTAGAACCCAACTAACGTAAGGACATCACACACATCCATGCCCGAGGCAGGATTCGAACCTGCGACCGTAGCAGCAGCGCGGTTGTTGACTGAAGCGCCTAGAATCGCTCGGTCACAGCGGCCGGCTGCCTCGTTGTGTCGCGTACGCGGTCGTGCACTCCGAAATCCACCATACATACTGAGTTCAACACCACCGTTTCCTTAATTATGAGCGTGAGCAACCGAACGTCGCACATTACTGATATCGATACATTTTATCGACACATTTATCACGGTACATAGGTTTCATTCTTCTGTGGAATTCAATTGGAGGCACGTTTTCTGCGGTTAGAAACCCGATTACAGTATTTCTCACGAACCTACATAGGTACGTAAAACCCAGCATTGTTACACGCTACAATTTGGGTCCCTCTAGCGGCAGACGGTTGCAGCTTGTGTCACCCAAGTGGAAAACTTGACCTAGTGATATGCATGACGTGTAAAACCTCAACCGATATTGAGAACGCAATAAAAATCCGAAGATATTACTTTTCATTATGTTCTCGTAAAAGGAGATAGGGTGGTGTGCGGCGGGAACAGTTGTGTTAGCACATGACTTGAAATCGTGGAACAACTGCCTAAACATTTCTGACTAAAGAATGACCTCCTACTATAAGGGAGAATACATTGATCAGCCAGAATATTATGACCAACTTCCAAATAGCTGGTTTATCCACATTCGGCACGGATAACATCGACGATGCGTCGTAGTATGGAAGCAATGAGGCCTTGAAAGTTCGCTGGAGGGAGTTGCACACAAAAATCATCTAATTCGCGTAAATTTCGGGGAGTTAGGGCGATGAGGTCCGACGCCACGGTCAATCACATCCCAGATATGCCCGATCGTGTTCAGGTCTGGCGAGTTGTGGGGTGGAGTTGGGGGAGGGCGGAGCATATCAATTGGAACTCGCCACTGTGTTGCTCGAACCACTCCATCACACTCCCTGTCTTGTGACATGGCGCATTATCTTGTTGTAAAATGCCACTGCTATCGGGAAACATAATCGTCTTGTCTGCAACCAGTGTATGATACTCCTTGACCGTCATGGTGTCTTGTACGAGCTCCACTGGATCCATGGGTGCCCACGTGAAGGTTGCCGAAAGCATAATGGAGCCGCCACCAGCTTGTCTCCGGCCAGCAGTACACGTGTCGGAGCTGTTCCCCTGTTTGGCACGGTGAAGAAAGTTTTGGGATTCACCAGACCATGCAGCGCTCTGCCAATGCGCCAGCGTCCAATGCCGAAGGTTAAGTGCCCATTTCAGTCGTAGTTGCCGATGTCGTGGTGTTAACGTTGGCACATGTATGGCTCGTCGGCTGCGGAGGCCGTTCGTAAGGAGTGTTCGGTGCACTTTGCCTTCAGGCACACTAGTACCCTGCCCAGCATGGGAGTCTAATCTAACTTCCGTCTCAGTTCGCCGCCTGTTCTGTCTTACCAGTCTGCCGAACTTAAGAAGTCTTAAATCTGTAATTAGGGGTGGCCGTCCAACCCTACAACGTCTAGAAGAGGTTTCACCACTTGTTGAAGACAATCATCACAGCTCTCCTCGAACACCCAAGTCGTGCAATTTCCGAAATCCTTGTTCCGAGCCTCAGGGCCATCACAATCTGCTCTCGGTCAAACTCAGATAGATCGCGTGCCTTCTCTGTCCTACACACTGTGCATACATCTGAGTAGTAGCTATTCAGCGCTAGGTGACACTGATATCGCCTGGATGGGTTTATATCGATAGCAGGTCGGTCGTCATAATGTTGTGGCTGATTAGTATATATGATAAGTCACCTAAAAATTGCGACACTACGAACAACATTTTACCGATTGTCCATATCAAGTGTAGTAGGACGAAGACTTGACTAAATTTGTAGGTGATATGGGGAATACACGGAGAGCAATTTAAATCATGCAATTGCCATCTCTGGTGGCAGAACAGCTGTAGCTCTGCTGGACATCGAGACAGTGAGCTTGAACAACAGGTACGAGTAAGTCATTCCATGGTGCTCCATCTCCGTGCCAGAGTGGTGACGTGTCAGATTTCGGCAACCCAGGACCTGATATGTCCAGTGGATGAGAACTCTTGAGAAAGTATTAACCAAAGAAAAATCTAACACCCTCTGTATCGAGGTAGATTAAGATAACACGGGCCGATATTTCGACAGGAGCAAACCCTGCCATATTCAAGGCATAACTGTAGCAAGTAAGGGCTGTGCAAAGGAAACTCTGCAAAGATAAAACACACACACACACACACACACACACACACACACACACACACACACAAACTGTGAACACTAGCGCCATCATAATCCAAATGTGACCGACCTCAGAAGTTTTCGATAGTGAAATTAATAATCAACGGATGAGGTGGCATTAACTCTGTCCCGCTGGTTTTTTTTCTTCTTTTCTTGACAAGGGAGAGAGCAGGATTCCATGTAGAATTTAAATGAGGTTACTTGCTAATTTAATTTCAACAGCTACCTTAATAACACTATCCCAATTGCTGGAAGTGCATGCCAGTATCTCCGTGTTGTTATATTCTATAGTTTCAGTTTGTGTGAGTGTTCTCTTTCCGGAGTTTCTCTCAAAACTGAGATTATAAGTTCCCTTACACACAGCGTTTGACTGGAATACTCTCTTATTGAGCAAGCAGTGAAGGAAACAAAAGAAAAATTCGGGGTAGGTATTAAAATACATGGAGAAGAAATAAAAACTTTGAGGTTCGCCAATGACATAGTAATCCTATCAGAGACAGCAAAGGACTTGGAAGAGCAGTTGAGCGGAATGGACAGTGTCTGGAAAGGAGGATGTAAATGAACATCAACAAAAGCAAGACGATGATAATGGAATGTAGTCGAATTAAGTCGGGTGACGCTGAGGGAATTAGAGTAGGAAATGAGACGCTGAAAGTAGTTTGCCATTTGGGGAGCACAATAACTGATGATGGTCGAAGGAGAGGGGATATAAAATGTAGACTGGCAATGGCAAGGAAAGCGTTTCTGAAGTAGATAAATGTATTAACATCGAGTATAGACTTAAGAGCCAGGAAGTCGTTTCTGAAAGTGTTTGTATGGAGTGTAGCCATGTATGGAAATGAAACGTGGACGATAAATAGTTTGGACAAGAAGACAATAGAAGCTTTCAAAATGTGGTGCTACAGAAGAATGCTGAAGATTAGATGGGTAGATCACATAACTAATGAGGAGGTATTGAATAGAATTGGAGAGAAGGAAATTTGTGGCACAACTTGACTAGAAGAAGAAATCGGTTGGTAGGGCATATTCTGAGGCATCAAGGAATCACCAGTCTAGTATTGTAGGGCAGCGTGAGGGGTAAAATTCGTATAGGGAGACCAAGAGATGAATACACTAAGCAGATTCAGAAGGATGTAGCTTGCATAGGATAGAGTAGCATGGAGAGCTGCATCGAACCAGTCTTTGGAATGAAGACCACAACAACAACAATAACAAAGAACAACAACACACCGCGTATTCACTGCAGTTAGCCCTTGGAAACGGCAGGGAATGTCCCTGTCGAAATATCAGCGGTTGCCGACGACATCACCTGCCTGCATTCCCGTAAGTTATTTGAACATTGTATATGCCGGGAGAAACTCAGGTCTCACAATGTAGATGGCGTTATTCGTACCTACAATGTGTGACTTTGTTTAAATGATAACCATTTGAATACATTTTAATTGATAGCATTGTGTTTTCAAAACAAGGGCATTAAAAGCTTTGCAAAATGTGTATACAGTTGCACTGATATTTTATACGCACCTGACCCTTGACCCGAATCAATAGGTCACGCTCGGCGTGCGAGTAGGTGTATCTTTGGCCAGAGGATGCACGCGCCTGGTGAACTGGGGCTCTGGCAGAACCTCTTGGAGACCAACAGGCAAGAAGTGATATGGTGGTAGCGGTAGGCAAACGTCTCCATGTGCCCCATGGGTGATAGGTGGCGCGGTGCTATGCTGGCCGTTCTCAGAGTCCTGAGTTCGTCAGTGAGCAGGTCCGTCGGGCACGTAGCGTGTGATTTGGTGGAAGCTGGAGAGCGAATCTAAGAATCAGGTCAGCGCTATCAAGCGGGGCCGGGACACGGCCGTTGACAGTAGGCGGACCATTGCGGCACGAGGGGCGCATTCTGCAGTGGTTCTCCAGTTCCAGTTGTTACAGCGGTTGAAATCTCGAACTCGGCAGCAGTCTTCTGATGAATCTTCATTGCACATACTGGGTGGCCAAGTTCTGGAACGGTTCACTAGAGTTCAGCTGTCGTGCGGTGTCTTTCCCAGTTTTGTTGTGACGTAGTGCAATTCCTCTTGTGTGTCTCCGTCTGCCTGTTTACCTAGAGCGTGCTTACTAGCTTATTGCGTTTGTCGAGTAAACTTTTCTTGCGCCGAACTGCACTGTTGTGACTGTAACCTGTTGTCTCGTTCCGGCTATGCTCAGTCTTCCCTGGTGTGTTTACTTGCTGCTTATTAAATACTTTCATCTTCATATGTACACACATGTTAATAGAGTCGGTGGTTCATAAATTTAAGGACGGCCTTCGCGCTTAGCGTTTGAATTTCACTACTTGCTTGTGACTGCTCGCGCTAGAAATATTTACCGAGTAATTACCAGTAGCCGTCACTTATTTACGTACAGGGAACGTTCTGTTTGTGCCTGGCATTTAGTATATACGCAGTCCCTTTTTTTTAAAATTCCATTGTGAGAGATAGATTCCTTTACTTAACCTGCGAGGGACAGGAGTGGGTATACTGTTGTCACATGGTTATGTGCACCTTTTCTCTTGCTTTTAAAATTGTATTATACGTGTGTTTTAGAGGTAGCTAATCTGATTCGCTCGGACGTGCTACTGTGAGGCGCCCCAGTTCGCGTGATGTCATGGCCTTTGTTGTTTTGGTACATCCACTTCCGGAGTTTTTCTGGGAATTTAATACCGACTTTTTGACATTTACTGCTCTGGGAGTTTGATACTTTCAATAAAGTATTTATTATTAATTCCTGGTTGATGTGTTGTGCTTTTCCCGAGATTAACTAATTTATTATTCAGCCTTTACAGCTCTTGAGATTTTCAGTTCAGTTTAAATTTAACTGCCTGCTCCTAAGGTATGACTAATAAAATAGAGTACCGGATTCAATTATCGGATAAAGAGCCCATTAGGCAGTCTCCCTATAGACTTTCTACGCCTGAGAACGTTAACGCAGGAAACTGACAAAATATTAGTAGACCGAGTGATCTGTTCTTCTACTTCCCCCTATGCGTTGACCATATTTCTGGTCAAAAAGGCAAATGGAGACAGTTTTCTTCCCACGGTTGGATTGGACATCGCGCATTGAATCGAAGGATAGTTCTTGAATCTGCCCTTTTCCTGAACTTCAGCATTGCTTCACCTGGTGCACTGGCGCCCAGTACTTTACGGCACTTGATCTAACTCGAGCATATTACCAGATACCAGCGGTGGAGGAATCCAAGGCCGCCACTGGGCTCGCCTGGGGCTTAGGTTTCTGGATTCTGTTCTGGGTACCTAAAGTTCCAGTTCGTCTATGATTGTCTGTACGACGTTGTGGAATATAGTAAAATCCTTTCCGAGCATTTGGAACACCTCCGTGAGGTACTGGGTACGATGGGGTAGGCGGGTTTAACAGTGAAACCATCGAAGGTCAACCTCGTGCGTCCTGAAATTTTTCTTGGAGCACCTGATTTCTGCTGGAGGGGTCAATGTGGACTACTCACGAACCTCCGAAAACCAAGAAAGGAACAGCCCGATTCGTGGGCAATTGTTTTCGAAAGCATATTCCACACTTTGAGTAGATAACCGCCCCTTTGAAGGCCTTGCGTCGTAAGGGCGTGGAGTTTAAGTGGACGGGAAGACAGCAGATGTCCTTAGATAGTTTGAAGGACGCACTGATTAATGTTCTCGTGCTGGCTGCCCCTGATGACCTCCATTTATTGCGCAAACTGATGCCTCCGACTCCGGAGTAGCGGCAGTGTTACTACACAAGCAAAATGAAGAGAGAGTCCTATTGCTTATGCTTCCCGTTCCCTAACTCCAGCCGAAGTTTAGCATTCCACGTATGAGTTGGAGGACCTCGTGGCCGAAAAATTTAAATTTTATTTCGAGCATCCAGGATTTGAATTTGACAACCAGGTCCTTAACGGGGCTCTGGATCGCCCACGTAAGACTGGCCGCATTGCTCTTTGGGCGTTCGCTGTATTGCAGTAGTTCGAGTAACGAAGATTTTTGTGAGGTAAGTGGTTCATGAAAGGTATTGGTTATTGTTATTCAGGGCCATTCTTAAGTAGATTGCGTTGCGCTAAAAATATTGTGTGTCAGTTTATTGATGATCAGAATAAGTAAAGAGAGAAATTTCTGAGTACGTTCAGTTTTACTAAGCTGTCTCTCTATCAAATAACGTAGTTTACCAGCACAGTCATTCTTAATTTTTCTAAGGGGACGTTTCAGTACTATTGTGTGTGTGAGTTCTTTTAACTACAGTATCTTAAACCTATTTATTAAGACTTCGGGATCAATCTTAAACGAATCTTGAAAAAGCAACCGAATGCTGTTACCTGTCTTGTAAGTTTTATGTTCTTTCTAATGAAATAGTGATTCCCTTATTAACATCACTTTAATTCACATTAATTGCCTGTTGCTCGATTTGCATTTGTAGTAATTATGATTTTGTGATACAATAAATGGAAAGATGTTTTAAACAAACGATGCTCTATTCCACCCACCCCCTCCACCACGGTCCAGTCATTGCTAATGTGTTTAGCTGGGCACACGCACTGGTACCGTAGTGCCACGGTACAGTGACGACGAATTTATTGCACTATACATCTTGAGAGCGAAATTAACATCAGTCAGAGTTATGACTTCGTGACATCCAATAAATGAGAGGATTATATATTTGCAGCATACTGTAACTGTTTTATTTCCTCATTGTTTTTATTACTTATAAAATTAGTTGCAGTTTACTCAGATTCAATTAAGATGTATGTCTTGGCCGGTACGATGAAAAAGAAACCGATAGTACGCCCATTTCTTGAGCAATTCGAGAGATTCGTTCCTCGGTGTTTGTTGTTACACAGAGACACAATAAATATTAGTTGACTGATTTTTATTGACGGTCAGACGTGTTGGTGCATTTCTTTACTAGGCGGTACGCTGATGGTGTGCTTTTGTTCACTCGCACTTCAAACGCGTTTTTCTCGTAATGACCTTTTTTTTATAGCGGGATGGTAACTTCAAATCTACTGATCCGAATGGCATGATTCTCTGTTTCCGAGGAAGCTAACTAAATTGTCTAGAAGTTGTGCCACTTTTATTCCGATCCATCAACTATAGTCCATGACCAGCTCACCAACTACCTAATTACTAACAACCTACTAGATGAATACCAATCAGGTTTCCATTAACATCGAAGCACAACATCCGCTCTGATAAAGGTGACAGATGACCTGAAACTTGCCATGGACAGACAAGAAGCGACTATCATTTGCTTCTTAGATTTCAGCAAAGCATTTGATACTGTCGACTTCGACATCTTACTGGCCAAACTTAGCGGTCTAAATTTCTCACCAAGTGCAGTGCAATGGTTTCGCTCATACATGACGTCTCGTCAGCAACGCGTCCTGTCTGGGAATATAAAATCACAATGGCGGCAGGCAGTGTCAGGCGTTCCCCAAGGCTCAGTATCAGGTCCTATACTCTTCTCTCTGTATGTCAATGATGTGTCATCGGTTCTGACCTATTGCAAATACCATATGTATGCCGATGACCTTCAGTGCGAAACCAAGCAATAAAACTCTTCCCTTTCGATCTGAAAAAGAAATTAGTACAAACGCTTATACTCCCAATCATTGACTTCAGCGATGTTATCCTACAAGGCCTCTCTCAGGAAAATTCCCGACGTCTAGAACTGGTCATGAATGCCTGCGTCCGATATATCTGTGATGTTCGACTTTTTGATCACATTTCACCAGCATATGCAAAATTGTCCTGGCTGCGTGCAGACAAACGCAGAGATTTCCATACACTCTGTCTCATCTACTGCCTTATAAATGTACACTGTCCCTCATATCTCTCCTCGTCCCTAACGATCATGTCGGAACAACATGACAGAAACACAAGTTCCCATTATAATAAAATCCTCTCCGTTCCACTGCATCGCTCAGTCACCTTCTCCAAGTCCTTTACAGTAGCGGGAACCCGACTCTGGAATAACCTCCCTCGTTATGTTAGAGAACTTAAAAACATGTCCGGCTTCAAAAAACAGTTAATGACGTATCTACTTAAGCAACAGCAATGCCGTCCTCTGTACAAGAACGCACTTCACCTCATTACTTCCCTCTTTCCCCCTCCTTAAATCTCCCTTCCCCAAAACTCGCTATACTAGAAAACATCTATTCTACATACCAAGATATTATGTACATCTGCACAAACCTTCATTACTATTGCCAATCCTTCTCATGTTTGTCATTATTATTTGATTTTTTTTACTGTTATTATTATTGCTTTTATCATAATCTGTATGTATAGCACCTGTTGTAAAAATACTGCCAGCATTTACTTTATTAGGTCTTAGTCATGTTTATCATTATTATTTGATTTTTTTTACTGTTGTTATTATTGCTTTTATCATAATCTGTATGTATAGCACGTCCGCCCCTCGTGGTCTCGCGGTAGCGTTCTCGCTTCCAGAGCACGGCGTCCCGGGTTCGATTCCCGGCGGGGTCAGGGATTTTTCCTGCCTCGAGACGACTGGGTGTTGTTGTGTCGTCTTCATCATCATCATTCATCCCCATTACGGTCGGAGGAAGGCAACGGCAAACCACCTCCATTAGGACCTTGCCTAGTAAGGCGGTGCGGGTCTCCCGCATCGTTCCCCTACGCTCTGTAAAGAAGCATGGGACTTCATTTCCATTTTTCCATGTATAGCACCTGTTGTAAAAATACTGCCGCATTTACTTTATTAGGTCTTAGTCACTACTCTTTATTCATATTGCCACTAGAGTAAGCTAATTTTCTCATTTAAACTATGGTCATGATGTAACACTGATTTGTGAAATGCTGCATGTGTGGAACACTGATCCGATGTAAGAGAGGGCCTGATGGCCCTAATCTGATCAGGTTAAATAAATAAATAAATAAATATTTTTACTTCGCCGACGAAGTCGAAAAATCCTTGAAAAAACCCTATTTTACTTCAAATGGCCGCCATTTTGTTCCCTGTGATCCAAATAACTTAAGCGAGACACAACTCCTAAAGAATCTTGTATACTTCGCTAACGTCAACTCAATTTTGATTTCAGACGAGCCGGCTGACCTGTGACATACCGCGCGTGGAGGTCTACATCGAAATTTTGTTTCGTTCCGATGGCACTTCCACCTTTGTTCTTCGACATTTCCGATAGAAAAAATTCCCGTTTTTAGAGGAAATATCAATGAACATTTTGAGCAAATTTGACATTGATATCTATAACACATCTCCAGAAAAAAATCTCAAAGAACATGCTTTTTTCGGGCCAAAGATAGTAAACTTTCCCTTAAACTAACATATGCTAAGAACAACAAGCACACCCAGGCCCAAGAGAGGACTCGAACCTCCGGCGGAAGAGGCCACGCAGTCAGTGACATGGCGCCTCTAACCACGCGGCCACTCCGCGGGGCACCGATAGTCAAAGTGGTCAAGGTGACCCCTCGCGATAGGTGGGAGGTCCGAGTTCGAGTCTCTTCCAGCACAAATTTACATTGTCGTCTAATAGACCCAATGGTTGTCCATATTCGCAACTGTTAGTATATTTCACGTAATGACGTTTAAATTTGCATTTACACGCGTCCGCCTTGCACCTAGTCGTCGTCGTCCCCATACGCAAGTAGAGGCACGTGTGTAGGTACATGCTCCTTCGTGAACACGTACGTGAGAGCTATTCCATTCACACCTGTGTTCGCACTGGGCGCCTCTACATCCTTGAGGGGCGAACTACAGCCGCACAGCGACTAGCTGCATGGCGCTCTGGTGTAAACGTACTTCCGTTAATGTCAGTGATTGCCACATCCAATTGCTATTTTTCACATTAAAATTTAATTATAGTGGTTGGTCTGAATTCAGCTGGGAATCGTATCGAGTACCGGTTGAGGAGAAGTTAGGGAAGCATGGGAGGCAGAAAGTTCGGAACATTGTACGATGTGCAGCCTAAACTCCACAAAAGAAGCACCGTCTGTGTTGTGTCATTAACGAGGAAAGGCTATTATATCGTTTGTTTGCCTGGGCCGTCCACTGGCGCTGGAGAAACCCACCACGAACAGGCCGTAAGAAACAGCAGCATTGCGGCGCCCTGCTCTGTTTAAGAATCCATTGTTCAAGGAAAAGCTAGACCGGAAGCAATACAAAGATAAAAATCTCTGAAGTGATGTGAGACGAGGGACAATCCGGCGCTTTTATGTTTAAGAACTTGGGGCCCACAGCTGTCAGGCTGGCAGTAAGTTAACTGCCTGGTTGTTGAATCTGTTAAGGAACAGCAAGAGCTGCAGTCATTGTTGGCTAAAATATGAGATAGGGCAGATGCTTGTTTATGAACCCTAGCACTAAAAAAACCACAACTGTGTAATTATTTTCAAACTGAGTGAATGAGAGAAACTGTTGCATTATTAGAACAGCTGTGATACGTCGGCACTGTGAAGAATCACTATCATTGGTGTACAAAATCACGTACAATCAAAAATTCTGCGTCCTGCTGTAAATGTTCTGTGGAACCTACTTCCAGCCACTGCAGCTGAAAGACGGACTTCGACTCTGAGCTCTGTTTGAAACCACAGCCCCCGTTTGCCTTCGAAGTAAAAATTACTCAACGCCTCCCCTACCCCCATTTTTCAGAGAATCTATTTTCGAAATATAGGTAATCAATGTTTTAATAATTTTCTGTTATTTCATATGTATTACGTACAACACAGGCTACTTCATCTTTTTATCTGAAAGCCTGATTCACACAAAATATAATCCATGTAAATATGTGTCTATAACTCTACAAAATTTGTGACCTAATTTCTGTTGTAAACAGTTACTGCGACAGAAATGTGTTTTTAACAAGGGAAGCACGTAAGTAAGCCTTTGAAGGTGCTGTGTAGAGGTTCACGGTTGCTCTGAAGGAACAGAAAGCCCCAGGTACTTTTAAGTATTGTAATGTTAAACGAACCATTGAAAACACAGATATCTTGATTAATCTGCACTTATGTGTAGTGTTGATAAGCTTTGTTGATTAGACCATAACAATCATAGACTTTCGCGCCCAGTGTTTAAGGTGTTCCGAACCATCAGATCTGTTTTTTGAGTCTTGTCTAATTACAGCGTTTCTGTGTCAATTTGCAGGTGTTTATTTTCCATTTTTAACTAGAGTATTCTAACAGCAGCTGACGATAAAAACTCTAGTCCCGCTCTAAAAGAAACGTAATATCTAAATAGACGCCGGCCGGAGTGGCCGATCGGTTCTAGGCGCTACAGTATGGAACCGCGCGACCGCTACGGTCGCAGGTTCTAATCCTGCCTGGGGCATGGATGTGTGTGATGTCCTTAGGTTAGTTAGGTTTAAGTAGTTCTAAGTTCTAGGGGACTGATGACCTCAGCAGGTAAGTCCCATAGTGCTCAGAGCCATTTTTGATCTCAATAGACAGCGGCGTTATTTTACACTACAGTTAACGACCAGAAGATACAAAGTATATGTTTTGATGGAAATCAACCACGTTTGCTATATGCGATTTCTTAAGATGTAATTATTAGTATGGCTACTCACAATAACTGTGTAAAACAACCTGGCTAAACTTATTGGAACAGGCCTCGAAGGGCCCTACCGGTAGCGACCGACCGCCGCATCATTCTCAGCCGATAGGCGTCACTGGATGCGTTTACGGAGGGGCATATGGTCAGCATACCGCTCTTCCAGCCGTTGGTAGTTTTCGTGACCGGAGCCGTTATTTGTCAGTCAAGTAGTTCCTCTGTTGGCCTCACAAAGGCTGTGTATAACTCGCTTGAGAACAGCGCTCGGCAGACGCGGACTGTCCAAATGAGACCCCGACGGTTATCCATCCAAGTGCTAGCCAAGCCGGACTGAGCATAGCTTCGGTGATATGACGAGAAGTGGTGTTACCACTACAGCGAGGACGTAGACATAAGGAACACTACTAGGCCAAAATTATAATATCAGCTATAGAATACGAAACTCATTTTGTCAAGCACCATTTCGTGAAAGAAATGATTATGAGTAATGCAGTGGAAGATGAATCGCATTTTTATGATCAAAAACACTGGAAGGAGGAAGAAGTGGCACCAGAAGAAAGGACATAACCTGTACAAGCAAATTAACAAATCGTAAGGTATTGCGAAGCGCAGAAGAAAACGTACGTCAATAGAGAATAACTTAAAAGACACACAGTGGGAGGAGGAAGACCAAAACCATGATAGTCATGACCAAAACTTTTACATCAGTCAGGAGCTACCACTCACATTGGCAAATAAAACGACCAGCTTATCGACCATCAAGCTGCACATCAAACGTACGTTTGAGGAGGATGACAAGGTGACAAAGAAGAAAACAGGAGACATATTTACAACTATAGATGGTAATTAACTGTTTCCTGATGTTTCATCGGTGCTATCTTTCACATGCATTTTTAAAGTCACTGATCCATCTCTATTAAAATTTCTGTTTCTTGATCTTTATTTTCTTTCTTTCCTGTGTGCTAGGAGCGATCAAGTGTGATTTTTGGAGTTTCTTGCGCAAAATTTGCTTTAAGTTCTCTTTCTAGATTAAATTCTATGATTCACTGGATATGTATTGAAAAGTTGTAGCTACTACCTTCGACCCGAAAGATCCTTTGAACACCTCAAGGGTTTACTAGCCATAGTCCACTGTTCTTACTCCACTCGTTCAACTTGCTTAGTCTCCCAGTTATACAGTGACCTACAGTTTATCTATGAAGAAACTGAGTTTCTCCTCATATAAAAATTATTAGCAGAGGGGGTGAAAGTGAAACAGGCAGATTCCATATTCCTAGATTTCCATAAAGCAATGGCACAGGGCCCCAATGAAGGTACGAGCATACGGAATAGGTTAATAGGTATTAAAGTGGCTTGAAGATTTCTCAAGTAAAGTTGTCCTCGACGGCGAGTGTTCATCAAAGACTAGGATATCGCCAGGAGTGCCCCAGGGAAGAGTGAGAGGACCGCTGTTACTTCCTATTCACATAAATGATCTGGCGGACAGGGTGAGTAGGAATATGCGGCTGTTTGCTGGTGATGCTATGGTGTACGGGAAGGTGCTGTTGCTTAGTGACTGTAGGAGGATACAAGATGAATTAGACATTCCTCTAAATGTAGAGAAATGTAAGTTAATGCAGATGAGTAGGATAAAGAATGCCGAAATGTTTGAATACAGCATTAGAAGCGTGCTGCACAGTCTCGTGTGCTTAAAAATGTGACATTCACATGCAGGTCTAAATTCAATAGCTCTAAGCACTATTTGACTTAACATTTGAGGTCATCAATCCCCTAGACTTAGAACTACTTAAGGCTAACTAACCTAAGGACATCACACACATCCATGCCCAAGGCAGGATTCAAACCTGCGACCGTAGCAGCAGCGCGGTTAAGGACTGAAGCACATAGAACAGCTCGGCCACAACGGCCGGCACAGCCACGTCGATTGCATATCTAGGCGTAACGTTCCAAAGCAATATAAACTGGAACGGGCATGTAAGGATTGTAGTAGGGAAACCGAGTGATAGACTTCGGTTTATTGTGAGAATTTTAGAAAAGTGTGGAATATCAGTAAAGAAGACCGTACACAGAATACTAGTGCGACCCGTCCTTGAACAGTGCTTCAGTATTTGGAATCCGCACCAATGCGGATTAGAGGAAGACATCGAAGCAATTTAGAGGCGGGCTGCTAGATTTTGAAACGTCCCCTTAGAAAAATTAATGAATGACTGTGCTGATAAACCTCTTACATTATTTGCTTTTCAAACAGCTGAACAAAACTGAACGTACTCAGACATTACTCTCTTTAATTATTCTGATCAACACTAAACTGACACACAATATTTTTAGCGCAACGCAATCTGACTTTAAAAAATTCCTACAAAAGAATGGCCCTGACTAACAATAACCTATACCTTTCATGAATGACTTACCTCACAAAAATCTTCGTTACTCAAACTACTGCTATACAGCGAGCGCCAATACTGCCAGCTAAATTCTAACTACTGAAGTCACTAACTACTGATAGGTATAGTTAGCAAATGAAAGATTTTGATAAACAACAAACAATGTATTTATCTTAATAGTGTTCAAAAGTCAATATATATATATATATATATATATATATATATATATATATATATATATATATATATCAGTTCATGACATCCAGCATCCAGTCTTACAAATTTACTGTCTCTGATGGACACACGTCCAGGTCATCCGCTCTCAAAACTCCGCCATCTCTCTCTCCACATCCACCACTGCTGGCGGCTCACCTCCAACTGCGCAACGCTATGCGCTGTTAACATTCAACTGCCCACTACAATAGAGAGTTTTTCAACAATGCCGACCAGCCTCAGACTGCACACAGCACAGCCAGTGATTTTCATACAGAGCTCTACGGTACAGAGCGAGGTGGCGCAGTGGTTAGCACACTGGACTCGCATTCGGGAGGACGACGGTTCAATCCCGTCTCCGGCCATCCTGATTTAGGTTTTCCGTGATTTCCCTAAATCGTTTCAGGCAAATGCCGGGATGGTTCCTTTGAAAGGGCACGGCCGATTTCCTTCCCAATCCTTCCCTAACCCGAGCTTGCGCTCCGTCTCTAATGACCTCGTTGTCGACGGGACGTTAAACACTAACCACCACCACCACAGAGCTCTACGTGGCGTTACCAACATAAAAACCTAAACAGCCTACTTATAATTTGTTACCGGTAGTTTCGATCAACATGCGCGTATTAGAGATATGCTTCGGAAACTCAAATGGGAATCCCTGGAGGGAAGGAGACTTGCTTTTCGAGGAACGCTGTTTAGAAAATTTAGAGAACCGGCATGTAAGGAAGGTAAGAGAAATTAGAGCTCGTAAGGCAACATGTAGATAGCCGTTCCTCCCTCACCCTATTTGCCTGTGAAACAGGGAAGAAAGTGGAAAGTAGTACCTCCGCCACTCACCGTACCTGGGCTTGAGGAGTATGCATGTAGACGTAGATGTAGAAACTTGGGAAAATATTCTGGCAAAGATCAAAGATTTGTCGTAAAAACCCCTGTCCGACCGTGGCCAAAATAAATCCACCTGGTCACGTGATGCACAGTAACATTCGTCTTGTTTGCTTTCACATGTTTAGTTTTCTACCCTACTCGGCGTAGGTAGAACACTGTTTATGATCACTCGCACTGCTGGTGACGCAGAGACAGGTGGAACAAACGGGCGATGGCGGTGGAGTTCACGAGGTGGCCGGCTAGCCAGAAGCAAAGTCCAGAACGTAGCGAAAGTCGTCGTTAGCGTTCGCAAACAGCCCAGGCAGCGATCAGAATCGAAAAACGTAAACACTGGCAGGAGTCAGTCACTCTCTTATGAAAGGATCGTATTGAAGGCCTTAGGGAGTAGCGAAAACTGGACAAAGGCGGAGCCTGGGTATTTACGGAATCTGTCGCCCACGCAAGACGCCCGCGACTGCGTGGGCGCCTTCAGGGGAGCAAGTTGCGACTGTGGTATCAAGCCCGACGACCTCTGACCTTTTCGTCATATCGATAGTGGGCAGCAAGCATACTTTTCCTGCTGCCTCAGTTTCATTTGTTAATCGAGATGAGGACGAAGACGCTGGAAATCTGTCTAAAATACACTCCTGGAAATGGAAAAAAGAACACATTGACACCGGTGTGTCAGACCCACCATACTTGCTCTGGACACTGCGAGAGGGCTGTACAAGCAATGATCACACGCACGGCACAGCGGACACACCAGGAACCGCGGTGTTGGCCGTCGAATGGCGCTAGCTGCGCAGCATTTGTGCACCGCCGCCGTCAGTGTCAGCCAGTTTGCCGTGGCATACGGAGCTCCATCGCAGTCTTTAGCACTGGTAGCATGCCGCGACAGCGTGGACGTGAACCGTATGTGCAGTTGACGGACTTTGAGCGAGGGCGTATAGTGGGCATGCGGGAGGCCGGGTGGACGTACCGCCGAATTGCTCAACACGTGGGGCGTGAGGTCTCCACAGTACATCGATGTTGTCGCCAGTGGTCGGCGGAAGGTGCACGTGCCCGTCGACCTGGGACCGGACCGCAGCGACGCACGGATGCACGCCAAGACCGTAGGATCCTACGCAGTGCCGTAGGGGACCGCACCGCCACTTCCCAGCAAATTAGGGACACTGTTGCTCCTGGGGTATCGGCGAGGACCATTCGCAACCGTCTCCATGAAGCTGGGCTACGGTCCCGCACACCGTTAGGCCGTCTTCCGCTCGCGCCCCAACATCGTGCAGCCCGCCTCCAGTGGTGTCGCGACAGGCGTGAATGGAGGGACGAATGGAGACGTGTCGTCTTCAGCGATGAGAGTCGCTTCTGCCTTGGTGCCAATGATGGTCGTATGCGTGTTTGGCGCCGTGCAGGTGAGCGCCACAGTCAGGACTGCATACGACCGAGGCACACAGGGCCAACACCCGGCATCATGGTGCGGGGAGCGATCTCCTACACTGGCCGTACACCACTGGTGATCGTCGAGGGGACACTGAATAGTGCACGGTACATCCAAACCGTCATCGAACCCATCGTTCTACCATTCCTAGACCGGCAAGGGAACTTGCTGTTCCAACAGGACAATACACGTCCGCATGTATCCCGTGCCACCCAACGTGCTCTAGAAGGTGTAAGTCAACTACCCTGGCCAGCAAGATCTCCGGATCTGTCCCCCATTGAGCATGTTTGGGACTGGATGAAGCGTCGTCTCACGCGGTCTGCACGTCCAGCACGAACGCTGGTCCAACTGAGGCGCCAGGTGGAAATGGCATGGCAAGCCGTTCCACAGGACTACATCCAGCATCTCTACGATCGTCTCCATGGGAGAATAGCAGCCTGCATTGCTGCGAAAGGTGGATATACACTGTACTAGTGCCGACATTGTGCATGCTCTGTTGCCTGTGTCTTTGTGCCTGTGGTTGTGTCAGTGTGATCATGTGATGTATCTGACCCCAGGAATGTGTCAATAAAGTTTCCCCTTCCTGGGACAATGAATTCACGGTGTTCTTATTTCAATTTCCAGGAGTGTATTATGAATCGCAATTTGATAGAATGCATATACCTCAACCAACACAACTATTAGGTTGGTGCATAAGTTCGTGGTGTTTTTGTTTTGTATACTGGTATTACGATTGCTCTGGATTTATTTATCGATTGTCATTTTTATTTTTAGTTCACTGTTGCTATATGAGTTCACATACGGGCAGTTTGACATTTGGAGACAGTGAGTGGAGTTGTGGACGCTAGAAAGTGGATTGCCACTTGGAGAAATCGGAACATTTCCGACAGAACCTTCTGGTTGAGTTCAATAGAAGGATGACAGCAGAGCAGGCAGCCAGAAACATTTGGGACGTGTATGGGAAGAACTCCACTGTACAGAGCTGGCAAGAAAATGGTTTTTTGTTTCGAAGAGGATAGTTTTGACATCAGTGACTCTCCACGTTCAGGAAGATCTTCGGGGACTGATGAATTTAAACGCATTAATTATCAAATGTAGACTGGCAATAGCAAGGAAAGCGTTTCTGAAGAAGAGAAATTTGTTAACATCGAGTATAGATTTAAGTGTCAGGAAGTCATTTCTGAAAGTATTTGTATGGAGTGTAGCATGTATGGAAGTGAAACATGGACGATAAATAGTTTAGACAAGAAGAGAATAGAAACTTTCGAAACGTGGTGCTACAGAAGAATGCTGAAGATTAGATAGGTATATCACATAACTAATTAGGAGGTATGGAATAGAATTGGAGAGAAGAGAAATTTGTGGCACAACTTGACTAGAAGAAGAAATCGGTTGGTAGGGCATATTCTGAGGCATCAAGGGATCACCAATTTAGTATTGGAGGGCAGCGTGGAGGGTAAAATTCGTAGAGGGAGACCAAGAGATGAATACACTAAACAGATTCAGAAGGATGTAGGTTGCGGTAGATACTGGGAGATGAAGAACCTTGCACAGGATAGAGTAGCATGGAGAGCTGCACCAAACCAGTCTCTGGACTGAAGACCACAACAACAATCATCAATGATCCACGTCAATGGTCTCGATAACTGCCAAATGTAATGAAATGAGATCGTTCCGCCATTGTGCGGCATTTTCATGCAGTAGGGGTGCGTTAAAAAATCAGGAGTATTGGTACCGCATGCTCTAAGCTAAAATCGCGAAGGTCAGCGGGTGGCCATAAGTGCATCTCTGCTTGCTCATCCTCAACTGGCTTGTGAACAACACCGACCATTCCTATTCAACATGGTTATTAGTGACGATGAATGATGTCTTCATGCTAACATATGGAAAAGAAAGGAATGGTTGAGCCCAAACAAAGCAGCAACTCCCTGTACAAAGACTCAGATCACAAATTAGTAATGATACAGAGTAAGCTGAAGTTTTAAGAGACTAGTCAGGGAGACTTAGTACGCAAGGAAGTGGGCTATGGAAATACTGAACAATGAAGAGGTACGTTTGAAGTTCTCTATAGCTATAGATACTGCGATAATGAATTGCTCAGTAGGTAGTTCAGTTGACGAAGAATGGGCATCTGTAAAAACGGCAATTACAGAAGTTGCAAAGAAAAACATAGGTATAAGGAAGGTAAAGGTAGCTGCGGAGAGAGAGCGGGTAACACAAGAAATAATTCAGCTGATGACAAAAGAAGCAAGTACATAAATGTGCAGGGAAATTCTGGAATACAGAAATATAAATCGATAAGAAATGAAATAAATAGGAAGTGCAGGAAAGCTAAGGCGAAATGGCTGCATGAAAAATGTGAAGAAATCGAAAAATAAATAATTGTCTGAACGACTGACTCACCAGGTAGAAAAATCAAAACAGCTTTCGGTGAAATGAAAAACTAGGATGATAACATTAAGACGCCCATGAGAATTTCACTATTACATGGAAAGAGTACACTGAAAGCCTCTATGAGGGAGGGGGGGGGGGGAGACTTTTCTGATGTGATAGAAGAAGAAACAGTAGTCTACGTAGAAGAAGTAGAGGACCCAGTATTAGAATCAGAATTTAAAAGATCTTTAGAAAGCTTAAGATAAAAAAAAAAAACCAGAAGGGATACATAACACTCCATCAGAATTTCTAAACTCGTTGGGGGAAGTGGCAACAAAATTATTATTCATGTTGATGTTTAAAATGTATTAGACTGGCGATAAACCATCAGACTTGCAGAAAAACATCAAACACACGATTCCGAAGACAGTAAGAGCTGACAAGTGCGAGAATTATCGCACAATCAGCTTAAAGCTCATGCATTCAAGTTGCTGACAAGAATAATATACAGAAAAATGGAAAAGAAAGTTGTGCATATGTTAGATGACGAACAGCTTGGCTTTAGGAAAAGCAAAGGCACCAGACAGGCAGTTATAACGTTCGGCTGATAATGGAAGCAAGATCAAAGAAAAATAAAGACACGTTCGTAGGATTCGCCGACCTGGAAAAAGTGTTCGACAATGTCAAAAGCTGGAAGATGTTCGAAAGTCTGAGGAAAATATGGTAAGCTATATGGAGAGACCGGAACAATAGAATATGTACAAGAGCCAAAAGGGAATAATAAGAATGGAAGACCAAGCACAAAGTTCTCGGATTAAAAAAGGGTGTAAGACAGGGATGTAGTCTTCGCCCTTACTGTTCATTCTACACATCGAAGAAGCAATGATCTAAATAAAAAAGGCTCAAGATTGGAATTAAAATTAAAGATGAAAGGATTTCATTGATAAGGTTCGCTGATGACATCGCTGTCCTCAATGAAAGTGAAGAATTGTAGGATCTGATGAATGTCTAATGAATACAGAAATGGATTGAAAGTAAATCGAAGGAAGCCGAAATTAATGAGAAGTAGCAGAAATGAAAACAGCGAGAAACTTAACATTAGGATTGATGGTGACGAAGTAGCTGAAATTGAGGGATTGTGTTACCTAGGCAGCAAAGTAACCCATGTCGGACGGAGCAAGGAGGACATCAAAAGCAGACCAACATTGGCAATAAGTGCATTCCTGGGCAAGAGAAATCTATACTATCAAACATAAGCCTTGATTTGAGGAAGAAATTTCTGACAATGTACTTTTGGAGCATAGAATTGTATGGTAGTGAATCGTGGACAGTGGAAAAACCAGAAAAGAAGAGAATCGAAACGTTTGCGATGTGGTACCACAGACGAATGTTGCAAATGAAGTGGACTGATAAGGTAGGGAATGAAGAGGTTCTGCGCAGAATCGGAGAGGGAAGGACTATACGGAAAACACTGACAAGGAGAAGGGACAGGATGGTAGGACATCGGGGAATAATTTTCATGGCACTGTAGAGAGCTGTAGAGGCTAAAAACTGAAGAAGAAAACAGAGATTGGAATACAGTCTCAAATAATTGGGGGCGTAAGTTGCAAGTGCTACTCTGAGATGAAAAGGTTGGCACGGGACAGGAATTAGTGGCGGGCCCCATCAAATCAATCAGAAGACTGATGATTCGCAAAATATATTGATAGACTGACTGCATTTCCCTAGTATTCTACAAACAAACCGGTGTGATACCTGCTTTAGCCGATCGCAGTGGCCGAGCGGCTTTAGGCGCTTCAGTCTGAAAACGCGCGACCGCTACGGTTGCAGGTTCGAATCCTGCCTGGGGCATGGATGTGTGTGATGTCCTTAAGTTAGTTAGGTTTAAGTAGCTCTTAGTTCTGGGGGACTGATGACCTCAGACGTTAAGTCACACAGTGCTCAGAGCCATTTCAACCATTTGATACCTGCTTTAACCGCGTCTGAGACTATCTGATCGTTCCATTTCATATCCCTACGAAGTGTTACACTCAGGTATTTGTATGAGTTTAAAGATTCCATCTACAATTCACTGATATTGTGATCATAGGATAGTATATATCTTCATTTTGTGAAATGTAGTATTTTACTTTCTGAACATATAAAGCCATTTGCCAGTCCTTGGACCACTCTGAAATCTGATCCAGGTGTGACTGAATATTTGTGCAGCTTCTTTCAGACGTTATCTCATTACATTTTTAACTGCATGATCTGTCAAAAGTTTCATGCAACTATTGACATTCTCCCCAAAGCCATTAATCAACAACATGCACAGAAAGGGACCCAACATGCGTCCGTGGGACAAATCCGAAGTTACTTCTGCATCTGTCGATGACTCTCCGCGTTCTCCCTACGAATAAATCCTCAAGCCACTCACAAATTTCGCCTGATACCCCGTACTGTCGTACTTTAAATAATAAGCGTAGACGCGGTGCTGAGTCAAATGATTTTCGGGAATCGAGAAATGCTGCATCTACTTGAAGGACTTGATCCATAGCTTTCAGGATGTTATGTGATAAATGTACGAGTTGGGTCTCACATGATCTATATTTTGGAAATCCGTGTTGTTGGAACAGGAACATAGTGTATGGATCACACGTCATTGTGCACACTCTCCAAAAGTTTGTTATTATGTGAGACTACTTACAGAGGAGTAATGCGGGGTTAAAAAATAACTTTTGGACTCGGCTACATTTTTTTAACTTATACTGTTCTTCATAATTAGAGAAAGATTCAGCACTGTTGCATAATGTATAAGCTGGCGTGGTATCAGTCGCCTAAAGTACTAGAATGTTGGAGCTGTAAGTATTTTGTTCGGTTGAGGAGCCGAAGCGAGGGAAGGCGGCAGTGGGCGAGCAAGTGACTATCGACAGGAAATTGGTGTCTCTCCCAGGTGTGGAAGGGGTGAGGCGAGCGTTGACCTGAGTACCGGGCGTGGGAGAAGGTGCTCACAGTAGAAGGGGCGGCTGTAGCAATATGGAAGACTGGGGCTATTCAGAAGCACCTTAAAATTAGACAGTAATTCATAGGTTCGACGTATAGGAAAACCAATCACATCAGGTTAATTACAGCATATACTGAGTCATGAATACCATAGACATAGACAAAAACTAATGGAGTTACGTCGTAACAATAAATGAATACTTTTACAAAAATCATTCAAACTAATGATGAGGTTGAAAAAATCAGCCAAACAGTTGCAAAACAAAGGTTAATTAGGCCTTGACCTAGGTTTGGATATTTCTAAAAATATCGTCTTCAGAAGGAGTGGGCTTTGTTACAGCACATGGTGGCAAATTACATTAGCTGAAGCCGAGCGGCTCTTGTGATATATATAAAATAGATGTAAAAACCAGAAACATTAGATGCTATGGCATTAATAGCATTTGAACGCTTCATGCGACCTGGAGAAACTAAGTATTTTTCAATAGTAGCGGAGTACACTAGGTGTCATCGATCAATCCGTACTTGATAAGAAAGATCCAAAGAATAGCAGTGTAAGTAGGCTAGATGTTTAGACATTATTTATTCTGTTTTGTTTTAATGCTCATGTGTGAAGATGATGTTTCGAAAGCTATTCCGAACTTTTATGTATTTACTTATGTCGTAATTCCTGTACACTGATGTGTATGTTTATTTCTATTCATTTGTAAAGCCTGTATTACTACAAATGTTGTCTGTATTATTATGTTCTTTAATGATGTATTTTGTACCTTTGTAATTGTATTCTCATGTCGTAAATTTGTAGTTCTATAGACACCAGTTCTTCAAATTAAGTATTTTCATTTCACTGCACACATTTCTGTTGGTATAGTATATGCACAATATGTAAAAAAAAAAAGGACTGTTAGTGCTCGCACGAGTGTTGATAATTCAGCAAGGGACTGGTTAACAGCATTGCTGGTGCTAAGGACATTCCAAAAAGTTTTGTGATTGCACAAGTGGTGGCTCATGGACTTGTTATATTATCCGCAAGACTCTTTGATGGTGATTGTACAGTCGCACAGTCGTAGCAGATGGCTGCTGGTCATCTCTACAAGGACTACTGTGAGCCTACACCTTTGATGGCCTACCAATACCATTATCTCTAGAAGGACTACAGTGGATCTACACCTTTGGTGGCTCAGCAATACCATTATCTCTACAAGGACTACAGTGGGGCTGCACCTTTGGTGGGCCACCAATACCATAATCTCTGCCAGGACTACAGCGGGTCTGCTCTGTGATGACCTACCTACCAATATTCTTCAAAACTTCTACTGTCTCTGCTGTGGGTTTGCCCTGTTGTGGCCCATTACCTGTCTGCATGTCTAGAGTTAGCACTGTCTTTCCGTTGGAAGGACAACACTACTTCTTTAAGACTGCATGGAAATCCACTACTTCCGTGTGAATTTTCTTTTACTGATCAGACTTTGTGCAGTGTAATTACTACTGTGATTAATGATCAGGACTGTCTTTATGAGAACAATGGTTGCTTTTGACCAACATTGTATCAATAATTGTGTGCATCTGATACATTTGCTATCGCGAATATAAAAAAATTTAGCAAATAATTAATGGGCACTGCCCAAAACAATTTCTAAAATTTTTTGTGGGGAGCATGGGGGCTAATAGGCTGTTTAGGTTTTTATGTTGGTAACGCCACGTAGCGCTCTGAATGAAAATCACTGACTGTGCTGTGTGCAATCTGTGGCTGGTTGGCATTGTTGGAATATTCGCTTTTGCAGTGTTGGGCAGTTGGATGTGAACAGCGCGTAGCGTTACGCAGTTGGAGGTGAGCCGCCAGCAGTGGTGGATGTGGGGAGAGAGAAGCCAGAGTTTTGAGATGTTAATATGAGCGGACTAGCTGGACGTGTGTCCGTCAGAAAAAGGAAATTTGCCAAACTGGATGTTACAAATTATACATATATATTATGACTTTTGAACACTATTAAGGTAAATACATTGTTTGTTCTCTATCAAAATCTTTCATTTGCTAACTATTTGCCTATCAGTAGTTAGTGCCTTCAGTAGTTAGAATCTTTTATTTAGCTGGCAGTATTGGCGCCCGCTGTATTGCAGTAGTTCGAGTAACGAAGATTTTTGTGAGGTAAGTGATTCATGAAAGGTATATGTTATTGTTAGTCAAGGCCATTCTTTTGTAGGGATTATTGGAAGTCAGACTGTATAGCGCTAAAAATATTGTGTGTCAGTTTAGTGATGATCAGAATAAGTAGAGAGAGTAATGTCTGAGTACGTTCAGTTTTGCTCAGCTGTTTGAAAATCAAATAACATAAGAAGTTTACCAGCATAGTAATTCATAATTTTTATAAGGGGACGTTTCAGCAGCACGTTTGGTTGCAGATTCATTTATTACCGCGAAAGTGTCACAGAAATGCTCAGCCAACCCCAGTGGCGGACGCTGCAAGAGAGGTGACACTGGTACACAAAGTAACCTCCGCTACGGACCGTAAAGTGGTCTGCAGAGTACAGCCATATATGCACATGTAAAAGCCACATCATATGTATTACGTGTTTTATGTTGTGTCGGCTACTGCGTGTGTCAGCGCCGACACAAACAAGGGAGGAGAGAAGTTGCGAAGAGAGGTGGTAGGAATCCAGAATGATCTGTACATAAGAATTGAAGATTAATTGAACTGTTATTTCTAAAAAGAAAATAAACATAACTTAACTTGCTTTCTGGGCCTTCTACATGCAAACGGTTTTCACTTTTACTACTCGCAGGAAGGTTTCCTATTACTCAGTACGATGCTCTCGAAGTCTGCTAGCGAACAAGGTCGACCAGCGATTGGCGGCTGGTTAAACCAGCGCTGACAGGGGGCGCTGAACACTGTCTTACTGGAGGTGTGGCGTTGTCCGTTCTTTCCATTGCTGCACGGGTCATCGCCTTCTTGATTCCGTTTCGTGGCGCTGCTTTAGGTCTGCACGTTTTATATATTTTTAATTACATCACTGTGACAGAGCATCGTATTCTCCACACCTATACGGAACATTAACAAAGCTGGGCATTCTTTATAACTTGCCCTTTGTAGCTAAGTATCATATGTAAAGCTTATTACATGATTTGTAGTTTATTCAACTATCACATTTAGCATATGTTAAAAACTTGCGACACCTGAAAGAGGTAATTTAAATGTAGCATTTGATACAAAAATTGAATAGAGCGCTAAGAGACGCTTCTATTCAAGACACCGACTTCAGTCTTATCGTGTTTTAGCAACAATTTCTTTGTCTTTAATTGTGGGTGCATGTTGACAAAGTGCACATTTCATTTGACACTGCACATTCTATTAGACACTGGTTAATATTTATGGTCGGGGGGGACCGGTGGAGAAATTCCTTTCACTTAACAAATATGAAGAGCACAAGGCAAAAATGATGATAGTCACTTTTTTGTACTTTTCAGGACGACGAATTTTCTGCTCTAGTCTCTTTTATATCATAAACGTTCACCGTATAATTATCACAACAGCATTTCTATTGTTCTATATCTATTTGTTTAGGTAATAAATGTAATACTATAAACACATTTTCAATTTTAAGGTGCTTTATTATTTAAGAACTTAAATAGGTACACAAAAAACATGGTAAAAGTGATGGTAGTCATAAAAAACTTCGTAAAAACAATGAAAGTCCACTATCTTTCTGCGCTTCTTCAGTGGATCTTGTAACCTGTAAACAGACTTTGTTTACTGTTTATTTTATAAAATTTATAATATTCTAGATTTTAACACATTAGGCTCATATAGATTTTATTTTAATACTGTTACTTACAACTTACGTTTTGTCAATGAGGAAGTTCTTCAAAGTACTTTTGAGCAGATGGACTGCAAAACTGCTTCAGGTGCTGCAGGTCTTGGTACTTTCCAGGTTTTAGCTTAATCAGATCTGGAAATAAGCAAACTTTTGGACTAAAAGAAGGATACCTGCTGGTGGTTTTTGTTATAAAATAGTAACCTACCTACTCACATAGCGTATTATGAATTTAACTAATAACCTAACTAAGTATTTGTTGCAATAACGGCAAAAATATTTCCTGTACTGATAAGTTTTCATTACTTTCAAGGTTACACTATTGTTATGAGGTATTATTCTATAACTCATTATAGGTCTATAAATTATTGATATGTGAAAGCAAAGGTAAAGTGTTGAGTCATTTTCTCTTACCTTCATGCAGAATTGGTGGTAAAGAGAAGGGCGAATTATCACCAGGGTCTTCTGTCTCTCTTGAAAGTTAGGTAAGTTAGTGTTGTTAGGATCGGTGACATAAGAAAGTACCCAGCATAAGATGATCTGTGTTCAACTAACCTGCAATGGTCTTTTGAAAATTTTATTTCACAAATTGGTCGTGTAGAAAATGGGCATTTCTTGTGATACTGATTTTCCAAATAAGCAGTCCATTTTATAAATAGGTTTTGGTCAGCTTCAGTCGCAGTGAAAGGCGAAGGCTTTACTCTGGCATTCTTTATTTCATTTACCCAACATTGATAAGCCCAGCCAAGTATGTGGACTGAGCATCATTAGATTCTAAACTATTAAAATGAGAAATTAATCTTTTTCTTTCACCTTCACAAACTCTATCAAAACACTGTAGTCTTTTACATCTGTAATCGGGCCCAGTTTCGTGAGTACACACTTTAAGTTATTTCATCACATCTCTTACCCTTACATGGGATTTTCTCTTCTTTGTGCTAGGTTTACTGACGTTTTCACAAACTTCATCCACACTTGACTCAATTCACTTATTTTCAAAGAAACTACTACCAAGAACACAAGCTATAAATTTTGGCAACTTTCTAACCACAAACACAAAGGAAACAAAAGAATTAAGACAGCACGTTGAACCCCTGATCAAGCAGGTATTGCCAACCTTATGAAATGACTCTCATCATATGTGCCGTGAACGCAGATGACATTCATCGGTTTTACCGTGCACAACAAAAATAAAATGGCAAATAACTTAGTAACTGCCAGCATTCTTGCCGTGTACATCCCCCTACAAATTCGGCCGTATTTGAGGTACAAATTCCTGTCCCAACCTGGGAAAAAATTGACTATCATCATTTTTGCCTTGCACTCTTCATATGTTTTATTTGTTGCTTGTATGTCCCATTTTCTGTATGCTACATTCGTTGTGACTTTTGGCGGCCGAACTGAGGGCTGATACATGTGACCGAGCAGTAGCTTCAAGTCATTCTGTGTCGGATGGTCACATAGTTCAGATGGTCCTACAAATGTATATTAGGGAGCTGACAGCGTGATCTTAGGACTTATGAACTGACTGATTTTGGGCGGAAAGTGGCCGCTAAAGTACTTTAACATTCGTTACACTTCGAAAGATATCCAGTCAAATAGCTCTTAGAGTCAGTGAGCCATTTTGGAACTTTAACATTTTTTCGAAGATTATGCGATGTGAAGTGTTGAATTTGATTATTTTGGGCTGGGAATCTGGAATTATCATTGAAAAGACTAGGGACATATACTGTTGATTGGGCGATTTCTGATACGATGATCACCATAGTGAACTTTATTTATGTATGAGATGGTGAATATATTGCTTAATTTAACAGAATGGGACTCTGTTTTTCGTCAACTTAAGTGGTTTATATAATATTAAATACGCAGTCACGCAATCTTCACGGCATTTGATACTTATTGTAGTTTTGTTTCATGGCTAAACAATATTTTTAATATGTTTGTGCTTTAACTGATCTACGAAATCATCATTTCATTCCATAAAAACGTCATGGTGTTGGCTGCATCCATTAACAGGAGAATGCAACATCTTTTTACAATTTTATAAATATTTACTTTATTGCAACCTGTATTTATTTAAATTCGTATTATTAGCTAATACTTGGAAATTTTGACCGAAAGATCACAAAATATTACAATTTTTTGCAGAGAGTTTAGCTGCGGGCATAAAAGCACACATGTACCGCTCGAACATGCGACAATATGGAGCCAGTATTCCAATCGTTCAGTTGCCGCTACTGCTTAAGCTCATGACGTAGATTTATTGAGCAACCAGCGCCAGGGAGGGTCTGTCATGGCGCACAGTGCATTTTCACTCCGCTTCTCGAAATTACTAAATAACAGTGTATCAGATATAAAAGCCAGAGAACTGTGAGGGGCAAATAGCAGTGAGAGTGAAATACGATAGGTTGAGCCCATGACCTTTAGATTTGTAGTCTGGTAATTATACACCTACTCACTGACCCATATTAATTATTAGATATTAAATTGCTATTTTCTGTTTTTATTAATTGAAGTTGTTTTTGTCAGTACTTTTTGAGTTGACATTTGAGACAAATAGACTCAATATTTAAGTTAGCGTGCTCGTTGGTTATTCACATTTGTAACTTTTTTCTAGCTTTCCTTTTAATCTACCGCTATATTCGAATTTATTGTTGTTTAATATGACGCGTACCTGGTAGATTTTTCTACCTGTTAGCAGCAGAATCTGACGTTTTACGTTCTGAACAATTTACTCGGTCAAAACACATCTCTTTACTGAATTATTTACCAAACTGGCTAAATTAATAATTTAGACGCCTTTGTTTGCAATTTCATTGCTACAGAAGTTTAATTTTCGTAGACTTACTGCTACAGGAAAGTTAGCATATGTATACCTAGATGGATATATATTTTATATCGAGAAAATACCGTACTTCGCAACGTAGTTGCAATAAAATATTAGTATCATGTATAGTCAGTAAATTTGTGCCGTTACAAGTTTTGATAATTTTAGTATTACACAGAACTATTAGTTTAATGTAATCTATCAAGAGTTTATTAAGCTATATTTCGACTGTATAGTAGCTGAGATCTAACGTAACATCCATTTCTGTGGCAGTAATATTTACATCTATCGGTACACTTTCATTGCTTTAACGCAATAAGCTCTATATAATTCTCTTTTTTAAATATTTTAACAGATAATTCGTTTTAGAAGTACGTCATGTGTTTTTTTTCTTTGAATGAAGCTTTTTAGTTGAATATCTGAACTGTCACATTGGCAAGTGTGCAAACTGCCGTAGAATAGTCAGAAATGGCAATCGGTGTGAAATGTCATCGTTATTTTCATTTGGGATGCGAAACAATCTGTATCAGGTATGATGCTGTTCGCTTCTGGAGATGCAGTGATTGTCACTACCTCTACCTAGAAAATAGCAGCTTATCTTGAAACCTGGCGATGATTTGGCAGTGATGCATAAAGTGTTCGTAGTTTTGCGAGCTGCAGTCGGCAGCAGTAATGTAAGGTCTAGATGGGAAGACTGGATTACAGTCAAGCCTTCCAAATCAACGGAAAGATCCAGGAGATATTGCAAATATGGCTGCTTTACTTTAGCTGTCCCAAATAGCTTCAATGTCTTGGAGACTGAGAACAGAAACATTCAGACTTCCCAGTATGATTAGGTTTTCTCATTCTGAGAATACAGGAGGAGTTATCTGTTTGAGTTTCAAGATCGGGTAAACATTTCTTTATTTAAAACAACTAGTTTTGATAGAGTTTACTGTCATCTTCAGATCTTAAAAACTCTTTTTGTTATGAAACTTGTTCATTTTAGCTTGTACAACTTGGCGTGAGGTCCAGCTTAAAGTGAACACGTTTCATAACAAAAGAATTTTTCAGACCTGAAGATGACAGCAAACTCTGTCGAAACCGGTTGCTTTAAATAAATATTCATGCGATCTTGGCTTCCGAATGATTTTTACTTCCCAAGAACGTGGAAGCAGGCTG
This sequence comes from Schistocerca nitens, assembly GCF_023898315.1. Classification (NCBI taxonomy): domain Eukaryota; kingdom Metazoa; phylum Arthropoda; class Insecta; order Orthoptera; family Acrididae; genus Schistocerca; species Schistocerca nitens. The sequence goes on from NC_064621.1 coordinate 247,115,105, forward strand.
CCAGTACAGGGCACAATATGGATGCGATGTTTAGGAAGAAGAGTCTTAAGACCAGAAAGGTTTATTGCTCGGCAGTAGTTACGGGAAGGTAATGTCCGAGCTAGTTCCGAACTCTTGCAAAGCAGTATTTTTAAGCCAAGGTAGGACTGATCTCCTTTGATCCTTCGTGTCACTCTTTGAGTGATATGGTAAGCGCTGGGTGAAGGCTTCTGTAGAACGTCTTGATGCAGGGCCCAGAGAATCACTCGGGGAGAGGAACGTTCACACATGGGTGTGACTGATGCACAGTACCTCTTCACTTGATCGCATAATGCGTGGCATGGGATGCATCTGGATTCTTCTAGTAAGAGGCTACTTGCACAGCTGAATGCTAAAAGCATCCGATATGATCAGTTCCGTAGCCGTTCCGATCCAGTGAATGTCAATATGTTTACTAGGATTTTTACGGTAAATTTACCCGAAAGTCAGAGCTGCAGAGTAAATATAGTATAATAACAGTTTAAACAGCTGCTAGTAAAACAAAATACTGCAGCTTGAAAAAGCCAGGCATATTAAATATGTTTAGTATTTTCTAACAAAACATCATAAACTTTATAAATAAAAAATATAAACTTGTGGTATACATTCAGGACGGTTGTGCAAATCAGAACATCGCATGGAGATCACAGAAGTCGGATAGTCATTTTGATCGATACAAGTTAATATCATACTACTGTAAAACCAACAAAAGGAAAGAGGAAGTTGATATATGCAGGATTATTAACGAAGATATGCAAATATTTTAATATGTTATTCTGCAAGCAAAACTGAAGAAAAAAGTTCACATAAACATTGGTCCGCAAATGTTTAGTTACGGAGTTAAGGGTAATAAAAGATTTAGCCTGACATTTAGAAACTTCGCTGATATGAAGTCATCGCAAAACTGTACGAGGTTAAAGAAAAGCACGATTTCCATTTATTTTGTTGTTACTGGTCTGGTAAATCTAACGGAGCAGGTCCCAGACGTGTATCTGAAGCAGTTTTCCAGAACATCCAGAGAAGTAAAGATTATTATACGAGTAAATTTGTTACTTTCCATTAAGAACGTAGAAACATTTATGTCACTGTTGGCGACCGTTAGTGAGCTGTTTCAGCCGTTTCCTAACCTTGACACGAGTTAGTTTCCTGTATTGTTCAGTGAAAGAGCATAATAACAAGTGAAACCGCATAGTAACTCTTACAGTTTGTAGATTATTTATGAAATAGGGATGCCTTTCAAATTTACGACAGATGAATATGCCGATATGGTGTTTATTTATGGAAAATGTGATGCTAATTCTACGGCTGCAGTTAACAAATGTCTACATCTACATCTACATACATACTCCGCAATCCACCATACGGTGCGTGGCGGAGGGTACCTCGTACCACAACTAGCATCTTCTCTCCCTGTTCCACTCCCAAACAGAACGAGGGAAAATTGACTGCCTATATGCCTCTGTACGAGCCCTAATCTCTTATATTCGTGGTCTTTCCGCGAAATGTAAGTTGGCGGCAGTAAAATTGTACTGCAGTCAGCCTCAAATGCTGGTTCTCTAAATTTCCTCAGTAGCGATTCACGAAAAGAACGCCTCCTTTCCTCTAAAGACTCCCACCAGAGTTCCTCAAGCATTTCCGTAACACTCGCGTGATGATCAAACCTACCAGTAACAAATCTAGCAGCCCGCCTCTGAATTGCTTCTATGTCCTCCCTCAATCCGACCTGATAGGGATCCCAAACGCTCGAGCAGTACTCAAGAATAGGTCGTATTAGTGTTTTATAAGCGGTCTCCTTTACAGATGAACCACATCTTCCCAAAATTCTACCAATTAACCGAAGACGACTATCCGTCTTCCCCACAACTGCCATTACATGCTTGTCCTACTTCATATCGCTCTGCAATGTTACGCCCAAATATTTAATCGACGTGACTGTGTCAAGCGCTACACTACTAATGGAGTAGTCAACCATTACAGGATTCTTTTTCCTATTCATCTGCATTAATTTACATTTATCTGTATTTTGAGTTAGCTGCCATTCTCTACACCAATCACAAATCCTGTCCAAGTCATCTTGTATCCTCCTACAGTCACTCAACGACGACACCTTCCCGTACACCACAGCATCATCAGCAAACAGCCGCACACTGCTATCCACCATATCCAAAAGATCGTTTATGTAGATAGAAAACAACAGCTGACCTACCACACATCCCTGGGGCACTCCAGATGATACCCTCACCTCGTTTGAACACTCACCATCGAGGACAACGTACTGGTTCTATTACTTAAGAAGTCTTCGAGCCACTCACATACTTGGGAACCAATCCCGTTTGCTCGTATCTTAGTTAGGAGTCTGCAGTGGGGCACCGAGTCAAACGCTTTCCGAAAGTCAAGGAATATGGAATCCGTCTGATACCCTTCACCCATGGTTCGCAAGATATCATGTGAGAAAAGGCAAGTTGAATTTCGCAGGAGCGATGCTTTCTAAAGCCGTGCTTATGCATGGACAGTAACTTCTCTGTCTCAAGGAAATTCATTATATTCGAACTGAGAATATGTTCGAGAATCCTGCAACAAACCGATGTTAAGGATATTGGTCTGTAATTTTGAGAATCCGTCCTTCTACCCTTCTTATATACAGGGGTCACCTGCGCTTTTTTCCAGTCGCTCGGGACTTTACGTTGGGCAAGAGATTAGCTATAAATGCAAGCTAAGTAAGGAGCCAATGCAGTAGAGTACTCTCTGTAAAACCGAATTGGAATGCCATCAGGACCTGGCGATTTATTTATTTTCCACCCGTTCAGCTGCTTCACAACCCCAGGGATGTCTATCACTATGTCCTCCATACTGGAATCTGTAAGAGACTCAAACGGCGGTATGTTTGTACGGTCCTCCTGTCTGAAATATTTCTCAAAAGCTAAATTTAAAATTTCAGCTTTCGTTTTGCTGTCTTCCGTTTCCAGGCCAGATTGATCAGTGAGTGACTGGATGGAAGCCTTCGACCCGTTTACCGATTTTACGTAAGAACAGAATTTCCTTGGGTTTTCAGCAAGACCTTTTGCTAAGGTATGACGGTGGTAGTGGTTGAACGTTTCGCGCATCGCTCTTTTTACAGCAGCACGAATCTCTACTAACTTTTGTCTGTCCTCATTCTCTCGATCTTTCTTGTACCGCGAGTGCAACTGCCTTTGTTTCCTGAGCATTCTCCGAATTGCGCTGTTAAACCACGGTGGGTCTTTTCCGTCCGTAACCCACTTTTTCGGCACATACTCGTCCAATGCGTGATTTACAATGCGTTTAAAATTTGCCCATAATTCTTTCACGTCCATCGTACCGGAAGTAATTGAAGTCGATTCATTTACTAAGTGAGATGCTAACAACAATATCACGTACGTTATCCAACTCGGAGAATTCTGAATGCATGAACCATTAGTGGAGTATTTCGAATATTACGAGAGACAGTTTCTCTACCTGGCGTTCATAATCAATACGATCTCTCGATAGGTGAAGACGATGACGAGGATGTTATGGATGCTGTTCAACGTAGGCCGGGTACCAGTACACGATGTATCTCTCAACGATTAGGCATTTCACAATCTAAGGTATGGCGTACACTGAAGTACAATAATCTATATCCGTACTATAAACAAAAAGCGCATCGTGTACATCCGGGAGATTCTGCCCTTCGCTTGGAGTTGTGCAACTGGTTAAATACGGCATTACTTGCTCGTATTATGAATTCAATAGGCGCAATTAAGAACAAACCTGTGAAACAGAAACGAGCAACAAAATCTGTTGATACACGTGCAGCTAAAATCATTGAACTTGGTGGAGACGTTTCTGAACATGTATTGTGAATGTATTGTGAAATTATATATACACTGTACAACTTCCTTAACACTGAGCTTTTTTTCCTCCGGTTTAATATAAATTCACGTGTGCTATGGTATTAATAATAGCAGATCATCTGACACATACATACAGTTTCAGTTAACGTTATTACCATCATTTTACCAAAATTAAATTCATTGCAACTTCTGTTGAAAACTTTGTACAATTGTCCTGAAATTAGATAACAAATTGGGCCAAATAGTTAATAAATTAAAAATTTTACGAAATTATTTCTTTGTTTCTTTGGATGTTCTGGAAAACTGCTGCAGATACACGTCTGGGACATGTTTTATTAGACTCACCACATCAATAACAACAAAATTATTGGAAATAATGCTTTACTTTACCCTCGTACAGTTTTTCGATGGCTTCACATTAACGAAGTTGCTAAATTTCAGGCAAAAATCTTTTATTATTCGTAACTCCGCAACTAAACATTTGCGGACCTATGCTTGTATGAACTTTTTTCTTTAGTTTCATTTGTAGAGTAACATATTAAAATATTTGCTTGTCTTCGTGAATCACCCTGTATATGGAGAAAGTAGAACTTAGGCCGCAGCTCTTCAGATTTGTAAATATTGTGTTCAACAGCTTTTTGAGTGCTGTGACACAAAAGTGGATCGGAAAATACTCAGACTTGTAGTATTGACAGTTTACAGACCCCTGGTGAAAAGTATGTTGAGCTTCATAACCAGATGAAAACAGTTTTAATAAGGTGACGCCGACTTAAATGTAAAAACATATTTTGTGGAGACTTTAACGCTGATTTTCTGTCATGTGGTACTGACCGAGGGCACCTGAAGTTGTTGATATCCAGCTTTGGATTATTTTACACAGTAAAATTTCGTATGAGATTTGGTGGACATAGTGCAGCAGCTATTATCAATTTGTTCATAGATCCGACAGCGTGCTGCAAGGCCAATAGCCAATGGGTTATGTTGGTAAAATGTCAACAAAAATATTTGCTGACTAGTTAGGTAGAGATCGTAGAAGAAAAGCATTGTATCGCAGAAACGGAATGATTTGATCGTAATGTGTAATGATAACTTAAGTGAAGAGTGCTGGGGAGAAATTCACAAAGGAGACAGTGTTAACTCTTTTTTAAACGTATTCCCACACCACTTAGTGTCTTGCTTTCCACTGAAACACACAATTGAAAAGCTGAACAGAAGTACAGATGAGAGATAGATAACACCTGGGATTAAATTAGCTTGTACTAAGAAGATAAAGAGCTCTGTAATTCAGAGGACAAGGAGTAGTCAAGATTTCAAACTTAATTACCACCGGTATTGTCGAGTACTCCACTCTGGCATTATAAAAGCAAAACTCAAGTTCTATGTTCAAAGGATAAAACACTCCAAGAATAAAGCAAACAATATTCGGAACATTATTAAACAGGAAACAAAGAAATTAGTCATCCGAATGAAATCGAGGCCCAGAAAATAGTTCTGCCACAAATAGTGACACACATCATAGACCACTAATTTAAATGATTATTTCCACACAATGGCTGCAAGCACCGCTCCTAGAAATAAAAACGAAATACAGACAGGTTAGAGTTACTTGTGCAAACAGTGCACCAACAGCCAACTGTTCCAAAAAAGATATCACAGAAGGAGATTGTAGAATACATCAGGTTAATAAAAAGCAGTAATTCTGCTGGCATTCTAACAGAATGTTGAAACCTTGTGTTGACTTGACAGGATTACCCTTAAACTATACTTGTAATCAGTCAATGATGCAGGGCACATTTTTGGACGGACTTGCTGCAGTAATACTCATTTACAAAACTGGAGATAAGGAAGCGACCTCTAATTACAGCGCCACACCACTCATCTGTGAGAATATACTGACTCATTTAACTGAGCAGAACTTGTTAACCACCAGTCAGTTAGGCTTTCGCAAAGGATTCTCCACACAGAAAGCAATAAAAGAGACAAGGGTATCGCCAGGAATTCTCCAGAAAAGAGTGATACGTCCGCTCTTAGTCTGTATATACATGCTTGTAAATTATCTTCCGGACACGACGAACAGCAATTTACGGCTGTTTACTGTTGACGCTGCGGTGTACTAAATTTTCATCCTTGTCTGTGTGTAGGGGGATATAAGATAACATAGACAGACTTTGTAGTTGGTGTGATAAATGGCGACGTGAGCTAAATGTAGAAAAATTTAAGTTAGTATGAATGAGTACGAAAAACAATCATGTTACGTTCGAATACATCTTTAGTAATTTGCTGCTTGACATAGTTATATCGATTAAATACGAGGGTGAGTCATATGAAAACCTTAAATATTTTTTAAATATTATTTATTGTGCAGAATGGTACAAAACTGTGTCACTTTTCAACATAATCTACCCCACGCTCAGTGCAAGTCCTCCAGCGCTTACAAACTGCATAAATTCCTTTAGAAAAATATTCTTTTGCTAGTGCGCGCAACCACTCATCCACTGCGTGGCGTACCTCTTCATCAGATCGGAACTTCTATCCTTCTATTGCGTCTTTGAGTGGTCCAAACATATGGAAATCACCTGTGGCAAGGTCTGGTGAGTATGGTGCATGAGGAAGACACTCAAAATGCAGGTCTGTGATTGTTGCAACTGTTGTACGAGCAGTGTGGGGCCTTGCATTGTTATGTTGCAAAAGGACACTTGCTGACAGCAATCCACGTCGCTTTGATTTGATTGCAGGTCGCAGATGATTTTTTAGGAGATCTGTGTACGATGCACTGGTGACAGTGGTCCCTCTTGGCATGTAATGCTCCAAAATGACGCCTTTTTCGACCCAAAAGAGAGTGAGCATAACCTTCCCTGCTGATGGTTCTGTTTGAAACTTCTTTGGTTTTGGTGATGAGGAATGGCGCCATTGCTCTCTTCGTTTCCGGTTGGTGGAAGTGAACCCAGGTTTCGTCCCCCGTAACTATTCTTGCAAGGCAGCCATCACATTCTCGTTCAGAGCTTCGAAGAAGTTCTTCACAAGCATCAACACGTCGTTCTCTCATTTCAGGAGTCAGCTCCCGTGGCACCCATCTTGCAGACACTTCGTGAAACTGGAGCACATCATGCACAATGTGGTGTGCTGACCCATGACTAATCTGTAAACATGCCGCAATGTCATTCAGTGTCATTCAGCGGTTTTCCTTCACTATGGCTTCCACTGAAGTCACGCCACTTGCGAACTTTCTACTCCATTCGTAAACTTGCTGCTGTGACAAACATGCATCACCGTAGTGAACCTTCAATCGTCGATGAATTTCAATAGGTTTCATACCTTCACTATGCAAAAACCGAATAACAGAACGCTGTTCTTCCCTGGTGCAAGTCGCAAATGGGGCGGCCATCTTTATACTGATACTGCGACGGTATGTGTGCATCTGCACTATGTTGCCACCTAAAGACCATTCTGCACGTTGTTTGTAGCACGCTTACCAACTTACAGGATAACGTCGCGAAATTTCGATTTGTTATTACAAATTTAAGGTTTTCATTTGACTCACCCTCGTATTTAGGCGTAGCACTACAATGAGATATGAAACGGAATGAGAACGTCATGATTGTAGTCGGGAAAGAGAATGCTCGACATCATTTTATTGGGAATATATTGGGAAAGTGTGACTTATATGTAAAGGAGACGGCGTACAGAAAGCTATGGCGACCCATTCTTCAGTATTGCTCCAGTGTTTGGGATCCCCACCTGCTCCAATTGAAAGAAGACATCGAAGCAATTCAGAAGCGTCCTGTTAGATTTGTTACAGGTAGGATCCAACAACAAACAAGTATTACGGAGGTACTTCGGGAACTGAAATGGGAATTCCTGGTTAGATGGCGACGGTCTTTTTGCGAGGCATCATTGCAGAAATTTAGAGAACCGGCAGTTGAAGCCAAATATAGATCAATTCTACTGCCGCCAGCGTACATTTCGCGTAAGGATCACGAAGATAATATGAGTGAAATTAGGGCTCGTATGGAGGCTATTTTTTTCTTTTTTGGGTCATCAGTCTTCTAACTGCTCTGATGCGGCCCGCCTAGAATCCCTCTTCTGTGTCAACATCTTCATCTCAGGGTAGCACTTGCAACATACGTCCTCAATTATTTGCTGGGTGTATTCCAATCTCTGTCTTCCTCTACAAATTTTGCCCTCTGTGGCTAGCTCTAGTACTATGGGAGTCATTCCCTGATGTCTTAACAAATATCCTATCATCCTGTCCTTTTCTTTGTCAGCGTTTTCAACATATTCCTTTCCTCTCCGATTCTGCGCAGGTCCTCCTCACTCCTTAGCTTACCAGTCCAACTAATTTTCAACATTCGTCTGCAGCACCACATCTCAAATGCTTCGATTCTCTTCTGTTCCGGTTTTCCCACAATTCATGCTTCACTACCACACAATGCTGTGATCCAAAAGTATATTCTCAGAAATTTCTTCCTTAAAGTAAGGCCTATGTTTGATACTGGTATTCTTGTCTTGGCCAGGAATGCCATTTTTGCTAGGGCTAGTATGGTTTTTATGTCCTCCTTGCTCGGTACGTCATTGGTTATTTTGCTGCTTAGATAGTACAATTCCTTAACTTCATCTGCTTCATGACCATGAATCCTTATGTTAAGTTTCACGCTGTTCTCATTTTTGCTACTTCTCATTACTTCCGCCTTTTTTGATTTACTGTCAATCCATATTCTGTACTCATTAGACTGTTCATTCCATTCAGAAGGTCATGTAATTCTTCTTCACTTTCACTTAGGATAGCAATGTTATCAGCGAATTCTATCGTTTATATCCTTTCACCTTGAGTTTTAATTCCACTACTGAACCGTTCTTTTATTTCCATCATTGCTTCTTCGATGTACAGACTGAAAAGTAGTGGCGAAACACTACATCCCCTTCTTACACTCTTTTTAATCCGAGAACTTCGTTCTTGGTCGTCGACTCTTATTATTTCCTCTTGGCTCTTGTACGTATTGTACATTACCCGTCTTTCCCTGTAGCTTACACCCACTTTTATCAGAATTTCCAACATCTTGCACCGTTTTACACTCCCGAACGCTTTTTCCAGGTTGACAAATCCTATGAACGTGCCTTGATTTTTCTTTGGTCTTGCTTCCTCTATCAACCGCAACATCAAAATTCTCTCTCTGGTGTCCTTACCTTTCCTAAAGCCAAACTGATCGTCATCTAACATACAGAGGAATGGAAAGAAAATTGAGCGTGCGTTATTCTTCTCAGCAGCTTGGAAATTTTGAAATTTGTGGTAAGTTCTGTGGGACCAAACTGCTGAGGTCATCGGTCCCTATGCTTACACACTACTTAATCTAACTTAAACTAACTCACGCTAAGGACAACACACACCCTCATGTCTGAGGGAGGACTCGAACCTCCGACAGGGGAAGCCGCGCGAACCGTGGCAAGGCACCCCAGACCGCACGGCTACCTCGCGCGGCTCAGCAGCTTGGATGTATGAGCTTTTAAGCTGACTGTGCGATAATTCTCACTCTTGTCAGCTCTTGCAGTTTTTGGCATTGTGTGAATTGCTCTTTTTAGGGAGCCCATTCCTCTTCAACTGTGCGTCCTCGTTAGCTGCTCCTTATTGCTCTATCTATAGCCTTAGACAACTTCAAGGGTATCCTGTAATTATTTAATACCTCATATCCCACTTCTGTGCATACCGATTCTTGCTGACTAATCTCTTTAAACTTTAGCCTACTCTTCGTCACTACTACGTTGTGATCTGAGTTTATCTGCTTAGAAATGGTCACAGAGAATTGATTTTCCATCTCTCTACTGGCGAGTGGAGCAGGAAAGGGAATGACTGGTAGTGGTACGTGATATCCTCCACCATTCACCGTAGGGTGGCTTGCGGAGTTTGTATGTAAATGTAGAAGATCTTACAAATGAAGTGCTAGCAAAGATAAACAAGGAAAATTATGAAATTATGGTGTTGGAAAATCTGGGACTTTGCCAAATCTTTTTGCTGTATGGATCACAAAATTCTATTTAGCAAACTAGAGCGTTATGACGTTAATGGCATTCCTCTTGGATGAATTGAATGTTATGTCCACAACAGAAAGCAAATACAGAGCTGTTCCTTATAGGTATTGTGATAATATCAACTACCATCATCACAGCGACGCACCTCTTAACACGCTCAAGAATTCAAGGAGATTGGCTTACTACACTCCTGGAAAAGGGAAAAAAGGACACATTGACACCGGTGTGTCAGACCCACCACACTTGCTCCGGACACTGCGAGAGGGCTGTACAAGCAATGATCACACGCACGGCACAGCGGACACACCAGGAACCGCGGTGTTGGCCGTCGAATGGCGCTAGCTGCGCAGCATTTGTGCACCGCCGCCGTCAGTGTCAGCCAGTTTGCCGTGGCATACGGAGCTCCATCGCAGTCTTTAACACTGGTAGCATGCCGCGACAGCGTGGACGTGAACCGTATGTGCAGTTGACGGACTTTGAGCGAGGGCGTATAGTGGGCATGCGGGGGGCCGGGTGGACGTACCGCCGAATTGCTCAACACGTGGGGCGTGAGGTCTCCACAGTACATCGATGTTGTCGCCAGTGGTCGGCGGAAGGTGCACGTGCCCGTCGACCTGGGACCGGACCGCAGCGACGCACGGATGCACGCCAAGACCGTAGGATCCTACGCAGTGCCGTAGGGGACCGCACCGCCACTTCCCAGCAAATTAGGGACACTGTTGCTCCTGGGGTATCGGCGAGGACCATTCGCAACCGTCTCCATGAAGCTGGGCTACGGTCCCGCACACCGTTTGGCCGTCTTCCGCTCACGCCCCAACATCGTGCAGCCCGCCTCCAGTGGTGTCGCGACAGGCGTGAATGGAGGGACGAATGGAGACGTGTCGTCTTCAGCGATGAGAGTCGCTTCTGCCTTGGTGCCAATGATAGTCGTATGCGTGTTTGGCGCCGTGCAGGTGAGCGCCACAATCAGGACTGCATACGACCGAGGCACACAGGGCTAACACCCGGCATCATGGTGTGGGGAGCGATCTCCTACACTGGCCGTACACCACTGGTGATCGTCGAGGGGACACTGAATAGTGCACGGTACATCCAAACCGTCATCGAACCCATCGTTCTACCATTCCTAGACCGGCAAGGGAACTTGCTGTTCCAACAGGACAATGCACGTCCGCATGTATCCCGTGCCACCCAACGTGCTCTAGAAGGTGTAAGTCAACTACCCTGGCCAGCAAGATCTCCGGATCTGTCCCCCATTGAGCACGTTTGGGACTGGATGAAGCGTCATCTCACGCGGTCTGCACGTCCAGCACGAACGCTGGTCCAACTGAGGCGCCAGGTGGAAATGGCATGGCAAGCCGTTCCACAGGACTACATCCAGCATCTCTACGATCGTCTCCATGGGAGAATAGCAGCGTGCATTGCTGCGAAAGGTGGATATACACTGTACTAGTGCCGACCTTGTGCATGCTCTGTTGCCTGTGTCTATGTGCCTGTGGTTCTGTCAGTGTGATCATGTGATGTATCTGACCCCAGGAATGTGTCAATAAAGTTTCCCCTTCCTGGGACAATGAATTCACGGTGTTCTTATTTCAATTTCCAGGAGTGTATTTCCGTGACTGTGGTAATCCTAGCGATCAGGTCTGAGTGAGTATCGACGCGAGTCTTGTAAACTAGCCCCTAGAACAAGTCTATTGGTGTCAAATCTGGTGACCGAGATGTCCGAGGAACAGGACCAACGCACACAATCCATTGTCGTCCAAACGTGGTTCCTAATATCGCGTGTAACGGGGGCGTTACTGTTAACAACAACAGGTACCGTGAACAAACGAAAGTAAGACACATCGTCAACATTTGCACTGTTGTGCACCATTTTCAAAGCAATACAGATACAAAGTTAATTGACTCCAGAAACCAAATGAAATGCAGTAACTCTGTAGCGAGCCACCGGAAACCGTGAGGCCCTTACATCAAAGTACTCAGATGGTATCCCCAACAATCTCAGATAGCTTGTTCATTGAGTTGTGTTTTTTTCGTGTTTTTCCAATTTATTGGCTTTCTGGGAGATCCGATTCATCCATCTCAACAGTGTAATGTCAGTTACGACCATAAGTGCGCAACGACGACACAACGTCTGGTGGAGACAGTCCCCGACCAGACTGGGAATCGAACCCATTCCCCTTCGATAAGCAAACAGCCATGCTGACTGCGCAGCTACCGAGGCTGGCAGAGTTCGGGATCACTCTGGTAAGTGATCTTCCAATGACGTGATCCAGTTCATTGCAGGAGATATATGTTCGTGGTCTTCCATCGTGAGTGATTAGAACCTGGGAATCAAACATTGTAGCATGTAGTGAGGTATGGCGTCGCAGTTTGATTTTGACCCAACGCCCACCGTTACATATATCTTGTAAATTTCCAGCACCTTTTCTTTTGAGAACCATATTATTTCTCAAGCACTTTCCGCACTTGTTTGAATGTTCCCTAACAGTGTTCGAAGGGAACATTAATAATCCAGATTACCCGGTTCCCAATCCCATCAGGACAAACAGTTACATTGCTATCACTACTATCATATGTTTATAGATACACCATTCATTAAGATAATATGTGTCAAACTAAATAAGGGCCGAATTCCGTATTGTGTTTAATTGTTTCCCGTATAACTCTTCATAATTTCGTAAAACATTCAAGCACATTTGTCTGGCAAAATATCTATCGAAGCCGAAACTAAGCTCTTATTCTATATCAAGTAGGTGTTCTGGCTAAAAGGAACTTTCAGTGAACTAAATAAACGCTAAACCATCAAGGATACCATTGACTTCTGCTCCGACGGTTGACTAGCTGCTTTCAAAATAACTCGAATTGAACTGCTCATTTAGCCGGCCGAAGTGGCCGTGCGGTTAACGGCGCTGCAGTCTGGAACCGCAAGACCGCTACGGTCGCAGGTTCGAATCCTGCCTCGGGCATGGATGTTTGTGATGTCCTTAGGTTAGTTAGGTTTAACTAGTTCTAAGTTCTAGGGGACTCATGACCTCAGCAGTTGAGTCCCATAGTGCTCAGAGCCATTTGAACCATTTGAACTGCTCATTTGCCCATCGAATCGTAATAACTCACAGACAGGCCAGAGTCATTAGGAAAGTTTAGTCTTTTTTTCGAGAAACTTCAAGTTTCGTTTGGAAAGCAGGCATAGGTATCGACACTTTTTTAGACGAACGCTTGCGACAACTTTTTTCGAAATTCATGACTAACAATATCCAGCCTCGCAATCTCAGACACCATGCTTCAATTTCTAGGTCCTGCAGCTATTTCTGTTCACTCTGTGAGCTTCTGATGTTAACATCGCACACACACACACACACACACACACACACACACACACACACACACACACACATAGGCCTTTCAGTGGGGAGGGGCGTAATTTGTACCGTGTCCACACGCCTATGAAGTATAGTGTGATCTAACACACAATGATTTCAGTAGGGATGGTTCTAGACTTTTTCTATTAAGTCTAAACTCCAATGATGTATAGTGAGCTATCGTGTAGAGCTCGTTCAGGCGAGATGAAATTAGAATTTTTTTGCTGAGTCTACACGCCTCTGATGTTTAGTCTGGTATCTCACACGGTGTTTTCCAGCGGGTATGAACGTAGATTTTCGTCCAAGTAGCGAGTGTGGCATTTCAGTCGTCGCCTGTGTTGCAGGAAACTAGGACACCTCCTGGCCTTCCATAGAAACGGTTCATTCTTTTGTATGTGTACTGGCATTCGCGTGAGAGCAGGCGATAACGTATTTCGCGACCAGAGATGACACGTGCACAGAATGCTGTGCATTCTGCCAGCGTGGGTGCTCGCCGGCATACATTACCGAACAAGAGCGGGTCTGCAGTCCGTGATACAGCACGTCGTTACTAATGCACAAGCTCCCCGCCGACAGCTGTATACGAATAGACAGTGTTTGCTCTCTCTAGGAAATACATTATGTATCACCGTCGAAGACGGCGTTGCGCAACCAACTGAAACTACAGTGCACCGTTTAAATTGCACCAACAAACAAAAGGAGGAGGTTATTTCGAATTTTCTGAACATCTGATATTTCCGTTAGAAGAACGTGCTTTCTTCCATCTCACCTGCTTCACCTGTCAAAAATCATAAGGGCTAATCAAGGTGAATATCACTTGCGTATCTGTGCTTCAAACATAAACGCTTCTCTTAAACTATGGGAAGGCCACAAAACTGCAAGCAGTCGCAGGGAGTAAAGCACCTGACGTGAAAGTAGTGTGTTTTTATAGCACTCGTGCTATACACAACTTACTACACGAAAACAAGTGGTGTTGCAAACTGCTTGTTTTTCCATCACAGCAGCCTATCGCTTATTCTTGTCATTAGTTGCGCTAAAGGTAAGAACTCAGTCATTTGCTCTGAATGATCTATTAATATGTACTGCACTGAAAAGCCAAAGAATCTGGTACACCTGCCTAATATCGTGTAGGGCCCCCGCGAGCAAGCAGAAGAGCCGCAACACTACGTGGCTTGGACTTGAATAATGTCTGACGTAGTGGTGGAGGGAATCGACACCATGAATCCTATAAGGTAGTCCATAAATCCGTAACAGGACGAGGGGGTGGAGATCTCTTCTGAACAGCACGTTTCAAGGCATCCCAGATATGTCTCATGTTGGGGACTTTGGTGGCCAGCGGAAGTGTTTAAACTCAGAAGAGTGTTCCTGGAGCCACTCTGTAGCAATTACGCACATGTGGGGTATGGCATTGTCCTCCTGGAATTGCCCGAGTCCGTCGGAAATCACAATGAACATAAATGGATGCAGGTGACCACACAGCACGCTTACGCTCGTTTCAACTGTCAGAGTCGTATCTAGATGTATCAGGAGTCCCATATCACTCCAACTGCACACGCCCCACACCACTATAGAGCCTCCACCAGCTTGAGCTGTCTCCTGCCGTGCAGGGTCCATGGATTCATGAGGTCGTCTCCATACCCGGACACGTCCATCCGTTCGATACAACCTGAAACGAGACTCGTCCGACCAGGACCATGTTTCCAGTCAACAGGCCAATGTCGGTGTTGACGGGCCCATGCGAGGCGCAAAGCTTTGTTTCGCCCAGACATAAAGGGTACACGTGTGGGCCTTCGGCTCCGAAAGCCCATATCGATGATATTTCGTTGAATGTTTCGTACTCTCACACTTGTTGATGACCCAGCACTGAACTCTGCAGCAGTTAGCGGAAGGGTTGCACTTCTGTCACGTTGAACGATTCTCTTCAGTCATCATTGGTCCCGTTCTTGTAGGATTTTGTTCCGTCCTCAGTGATTCGAAGATTTGATGTTACCGGATTGCTGACGTTCACGGTACTCCCGTAAAATGATCGTACGGGAAAACTTCACTTACCGCTCGTGCGCCGACTGTAACACCCTGTTCAAACTTTAAATCTTGATAACCTAACATTGTAGCAGCAGTAACCGATCCAACAACTGCGCCAGACACTTGTTGTATTATATAGGCGTTGCCGACCGCAGTACCGTATTCTGTTAACCTCTCTCTGTATTTGTATACGGATGCCTATACCAGTTTCTTTGCCGCTTCAGTGTATTATTTTCACTACTCTGATTTTACATTCTTTCACATGATTAAAACTTATTTTCATGCCATAGAGGCACAACAGCATTTTTTCTTTACTTTCTTGTTTAGATAAAATTCATTTCTTTTTAGAACAGATACAACAGTCTGAGTGTAGAGTATGTTGTCTACATAAGATCAGAACTTATGGGTTTCAAACGTAAAACAGTTAAAATTGTGTCAGTTAAACTTCGGAGGAATAGAGTGGGTAATAGGACCATCTTTTTAAAATCAATATTCGTCTTTTGTCTGGCCTCCGTCACCTGTCATTTTCCTCTTCACCTTTCCTTCTCCTGTCCTTGTACGCTTAAGACGCACGTGTTAATGTGACTGAGTACGAACAATAATAGCCTCTGAATTTATTTCTCACACTGTGTAATTCATTATTATTTAAAGCTGATAATATCTTTTCTATACGTTATTAGCAGGTTTTGCAACGAAATGTGAGTGAGTCTTAGTGCATGAACGTAATAACGTGCGTGGAGGAAGTTTTCTTAGACCCTAGTAAGGCTGTCTCACTGAGATAGCTACGAATTGTGTTAATTATTCAGGACCTGCTTGCTATTTAATTCATGAAATCCTATTTGCTAGTGTGAACAGCATTGGCGCAAGATATTCCTAGCTGGCACGGTCGCGAAAAAAAGAAACCAGCAGAATTAAAAGGCCTACTCCCAAACTTTATCTACTGAATTATTCCATTACTTGTTGGGAAAAAGGATCTTCACCCGCAACATTTAACAACGTACAGTCCGAGAATGTGTCTGTTACTCGTACTAGCGAAAATTCATGTGCGACACAACAGTTAAAAAAGGAGACATAACCCAGTTATTAGATAGCACCTACACATTTTCCTCATACCAGTTAAAGAACCTATTAAATTACACAAAGTTTATGAATTTTACAGACAGCCTGGTGTGGGGGGGGGGGGGGGGGGGAACCACAGTTATGAGTATTCATCTATTTAGCTGAACAATACCATCAAACCATTTCTAAAGATAAGTGAAGAGAATTAAAAAGAACACGCGGTGTGTTGGATTCTAGGTACGTTACAAAATGTTCTAATTTTATGTCCGAGGTTTTAGAAATGTACAGGCTATATACTTTCCAGCCACTACACTCTCAGGGCTATCTTTTTATTAAATACCAAATATAGTTCTTTAATAAAATATCTAGCTACCTGGGTTACGTCCTAGCATGAACAACTGCATGTACCATCTCGTAATATTTGAAACTTCTCTCGATAAATATTTGCTTTCTTTAAGTACTGATATAACTTCGTCTTTGCTACAGAGTCCATTAGCACACACAAGAACGATGTTTTTACGTAAAATTCCTTGAAATTATGCAACATACCTATCCACTCTGAAGGAGTATTATTAGTATTATGTTTTAAACAAGCCTGAGTTGAATATCATAAAGCAGGTTAGAAATACAGCGAAATACCTTTATCGGTCTTAAGGTGGCCGACAACAATATGAATAGCATCTGCACCTCTCTTGCGTTATTTAAAATATTCGGAGACTTCTTAAAGCTCAGGCTGGTGGAGATAGCAAATACTACAATAAGAGAGTACAAAATTAGGTAAAATTTCATCTTTTGCTTGAAATTACCATATTACACATACAGCAGTCACGTCTGGCCTCCAGCATGCTCAAGATGCATAATCATAAATCGAAGGAGAAGTGAGAAAAAAAAATTATCAGAGCATTTGTTCTATGAATGACAATGATCATAGATATTAGTTTCCCATACAACAGTTCTTTGTAGGTCGTGATACATTTAATTAGTATTTTTTGTAATACACTCCTGGAAATGGAAAAAAGAACACATTGACACCGGTGTGTCAGACCCACCATACTTGCTCCGGACACTGCGAGAGGGCTGTACAAGCAATGATCACACGCACGGCACAGCGGACACACCAGGAACCGTGGTGTTGGCCGTCGAATGGCGCTAGCTGCGCAGCATTTGTGCACCGCCGCCGTCAGTGTCAGCCAGTTTGCCGTGGCATACGGAGCTCCATCGCAGTCTTTAACACTGGTAGCATGCCGCGACAGCGTGGACGTGAACCGTATGTGCAGTTGACGGACTTTGAGCGAGGGCGTATAGTGGGCATGCGGGGGGCCGGGTGGACGTACCACCGAATTGCTCAACACGTGGGGCGTGAGGTCTCCACAGTACATCGATGTTGTCGCCAGTGGTCGGCGGAAGGTGCACGTGCCCGTCGACCTGAGACCGGACCGCAGCGACGCACGGATGCACGCCAAGACCGTAGGATCCTACGCAGTGCCGTAGGGGACCGCACCGCCACTTCCCAGCAAATTAGGGACACTGTTGCTCCTGGGGTATCGGCGAGGACCATTCGCAACCGTCTCCATGAAGCTGGGCTACGGTCCCGCACACCGTTAGGCCGTCTTCCGCTCACGCCCCAACATCGTGCAGCCCGCCTCCAGTGGTGTCGCGACAGGCGTGAATGGAGGGACGAATGGAGACGTGTCGACTTCAGCGATGAGAGTCGCTTCTGCCTTGGTGCCAATGATGGTCGTATGCGTGTTTGGCGCCGTGCAGGTGAGCGCCACAATCAGGACTGCATACGACGGAGGCACACAGGGCCAACACCCGGCATCATGGTGTGGGGAGCGATCTCCTACACTGGCCGTACACCAGTGGTGATCGTCGAGGGGACACTGAATAGTGCACGGTACATCCAAACCGTCATCGAACCCATCGTTCTACCATTCGTAGACCGGCAAGGGAACTTGCTGTTCCAACAGGACAATGCACGTCCGCATGTATCCCGTGCCACCCAACGTGCTCTAGAAGGTGTAAGTCAACTACCCTGGCCAGCAAGATCTCCGGATCTGTCCCCCATTGAGCATGTTTGGGACTGGATGAAGCGTCGTCTCACGCGGTCTGCACGTCCAGCACGAACGCTGGTCCAACTGAGGCGCCAGGTGGAAATGGCATGGCAAGCCGTTCCACAGGACTACATCCAGCATCTCTACGATCGTCTCCATGGGAGAATGGCAGCCTGTATTGCTGCGAAAGGTGGATATACACTGTACTAGTGCCGACATTGTGCATGCTCTGTTGCCTGTGTCTATGTGCCTGTGGTTCTGTCAGTGTGATCATGTGATGTATCTGACCCCAGGAATGTGTCAATAAAGTTTCCCCTTCCTGGGACAATGAATTCACGGTGTTCTTATTTCAACTTCCAGGAGTGTACTTTTGTAAAGAAAGTTCGTCATTATCAGTTTTTGACACTTTATAGCTAGTAACGAAGTTTTTCGTGGTAAATAAAGTTCTCTTTCACGAAAGTTTATCGCACAAATGCCTGCCCGAGGAGGCAAGCAGTAAACCATGACTGGTTTCAATTATGGAACCCGAACATCAGTTCTTACAAACTGAAATCGGGACTCAAATAATCAGGCTACGATTTTCCAGTCGTTTGTCGTACGTTCAACAGTGATTTCTTTGGTTATTTCATGTAGTGTTGCTGGTCTGTTAGCACTGACAACTACACCCAAACGCCGCTGTTTTCGGTGGTTAAGTGAAAGCCGTCGGCCGCTGCGTTGTCCGTTGCCTGAAATTTAGTATACTCGGCACACTCTTGGCACTGTGGATCTCGGAATATTGAATTACTTAACAATTTCCGAAATGTAATGTCCTATGAGTCTGGCTCCAACTACCATTCCGCGTGCGAAGTCTGTTAATTCGCGTCGTGCGGCTACTATTACGTCTGAAACCTTTCCGCGTGACTCACCTGAGTAAAAATGACAGCTCCGTCTATGCACTGCCCTTTTGTACCTGGTGTACGCGATACTACCGCCATCTGTATATGTGCGTAACGTCATCCCATGACTTTTGTCGCCTCATTGCGTGGCCGGTAGCAATGGCTAAGGTGACGTCAGGCTGCATCGCGATCCAGAGCTTGGGGCGTCCAGATATACCGGCGAAGGGAGAGATGGCTGGACCTACAGGTCGTACTCTCGGGACAACCGGAAACTGCGGGGCTGCCCCTACCGCTCAGACGCTTAAGCGGCAGACAGCGGTTCGTGTCCCTGTGGAGGTAGAGGTGTCTGCGTCTTCGGCAGGCCGGGAAACGGGTCAGGCTTCACGTCACTTAACTGCCCAGCTGTTCGACGATGACGAGCTGGTTCGGCAACGTCTAAATACTGCTCCGGTGGGTGATTTCATAGTAACAGCAATGTTAGTGTGCCATGCCGAACAGTTGGGAGTTGGGTGTAGGACCAGTTGTCGGCACTTGGGGTCTGCCGTCACTGATACGTTGCCAAGCTGCTCATCATGCAGTCCATTAGCATCCGACTTGGCTTTAGCCTGATTCCGTCCTGCCACTGCACTGCCCGTTTTAAGTCTCGTTTATAGCTTCAGCCTTTACCGATTAGAGTCACACAGGGATTGCACGTAAAATTCAGATGCTTCCTGTTTTAAATTCAAAATCGGGTAAGTGCGAGTATAACTCACTCACAGAGGGTTCCGTGCGAAGTTACTTATCCACACCGCTCCAAAAACTTTGAATGCTATCGTAAAAATGGACCATGGACCTAGCCGTTGGTGGGGAGACTTGCATGCCTCAGCGATACAGATAGCTGTACCGTAGGTACAACCACAACGGAGGGGTGTCTGTTGAGAAGCCAGACAAACGCGTGGTTCCTGAAGAGGGGCAGCAGCCTTTTCAGTAGTTACAGGGGCAATAGTCTGGATGATAGACTGGCCTTGTAACATCAACCAAAACGGCCTTTCTGTGCTGTTACAGCGAATGGCTGAAAGCAAGGGGAAACTACAGCCATAATTTTTGCCGAGGTCGTGCGGATTTACTGTATGGTAAATGATGATCGCGTCCTCTTCCGTAAAACATTCCGCAGGTAAAATTGTCCCGCATTCGGATCTCTGGGCGGGGACTACTCAGAAGGACGTCGTTATCAGGAGAAACAAAACTGGCGTTCTACGGGTCGGAGCATGGGATGTCAGATCCCTTAATCGAGCAGGTAGGTGAACAGCATTGTGAACACGTTTTTGTAGCCAAGATAACTTTCAGAGATGAAATATTGAAGGCAGCAGAGGATCAAGTAGGTAAAAAGACGAAGGCTAGTAGAAATCCTTTGGTAACAGAAGAGAATTGAATTTAATTGATGAAAGGAAAAAATATAAAATGCGGTAAATGAATCGCGCGAAAGGGAAAACAAACGTCTAAAAAATGAGATCGACAGTAAGTGCAAAATGGCTAAG
The DNA here is from genome assembly GCF_023898315.1 of Schistocerca nitens. Taxonomy (NCBI): domain Eukaryota; kingdom Metazoa; phylum Arthropoda; class Insecta; order Orthoptera; family Acrididae; genus Schistocerca; species Schistocerca nitens. Next base: position 247,135,887 of record NC_064621.1, read on the forward strand.
CAGGGATGGCTAGAGAACAAATGTAAGGATGTAGAAGCATATATCACTCGGGGTAAGATAGATACTGCCTACAGGAAAATTAAAAAGACCGTTGGAGAAGAGAGAACCACATGTATGAATATCAAGAGCTCACATGGAAAACCAGTCCTAAGCAAAGAAGACAAAACGGAAGGTCGAAAGGAGTATTATAGATGGTCTATATAAGGGCGAGGTACTTGAGGGCAACATTACGGAAATGGAAAGGATGTCGATGACAATGAAATTGGTGATATGACAGTGCGTGAAGAATTTGACAAATTACTGAAAAACCAAAGTCGAAACAAGGCCCCGGGAATAGATAACATTCCATTGGAACTACTGATAGCCTTGGGAGAGCCAACGATGACAAAACTCTTCCTTTTTGTAAGCAAGATGTATGAGACAGGCGAAATACCTCAGACTTAAAGAAAAATATAATAATTCCAATCACAAAGAAAGCAGTTGTTGACAGGTGTGAAAATTACTGAATTATCAGTTTGATAAGTGACGGCTGCAAAATACTAACACGAATTCTTTACAGACGAATGGAAAATGTGGTAGAAGCCGACCTCGGGGAAGATCGGTTTGGATTCCGTAGACATGGAAAACGCGAGGCGATACTGGCCTTACGACTTACCTTAGGAAGGAAAGGGAAACCTACGTTTCTAGCACTTGTAGACTTAGAGGAAGCTTTTGACACTGACCGGAATACACTCTTTCAAATTATGAAGGTGGCAGGGGTAAAATACAGGGAGCGAAACGCTGTTTACAGTTTGTACAGAAATCAAATCGCAGTAATAAGAGTCGAGGGACATGAAAGGGAAGCAGTGGTTGGGAAGGGAGTGATAAATGTTTGTAGTCTATCCCCGATATTATTCAATCTGTATATTGAGCAAGCAGTCAAGGAAACAAAAGAAAAATTTGAAGTAGGAATTAAAACCAATGGAGGAGAAATAAAAACTTTGAAGTTTGCCGGCGACATCGTAATTGCCGCGCGGGATTAGCCGAGCGGTCTAACGTGCTGCAGTCATGGACTGTGCGGCTGGTCCCGGTGGAGGTTCAAGTCCTCACTCGGGCATGGGTGTCTGTGTTTGTCCTTAGGATAATTTAGGTTAAGTAGTGTTAAGCTTAGGGAATGATGACCTTAGCAGTTAAGTCCCACAAGATTTCACACACATTTGAACATTTTGAATATCGTAATTCTGTCAGAGACAGCAAAGGATCTGGAAGGGCAGCTGAATGGAATGGACAATGTCTTGAAAGGAGAATATAAGATGATCAACAAAAGCAAAACCAGGGTAATTGAATGTAGTCGAAGTAAAGTAAGTGATGCTGAAGGAATTAGTTTAGGAATGAGACACTTAAAGTAGCTGATAAGTTTTGCTATCTGGGAAGCAAACTAATTGATAATGGTGGAAATAGAGATGATACAAAATGTAGAATTGCTATGGCAAGGAAAGCGTTTCTGAAGAAGAGAAATTTTTTAACATTGAGTATACATTTGTCAGGTAGTTCTTCGTGAAGGTATTTGTATGGAGTGTAGCTATGTATGTAACTGCAACATGAACGATAAATAGTTTAGACAAGAAGGGAATAGAAGCTTTCGAAACGTGGTGCTACAGAAGAATGCTGAAGATTAGATGGGTAGATCACGTAACTAATGAGGAGGTACTGAACAGAATTGGGGAGAAGAGGAATTTGTGGCGCAACTTGATTAGAAGAAGTGGTTGGTTCATAGGACACGTTCTAAGGCATCAAGGGACAACCAGTTTAGTATTGGAGGGCAGCGTGAGGGTAAAAATCGTACAGGGAGACAAAGAGATGACCACAGTATGCAGATTCAGAAGGATGTAGATTGCTGTAGTTACTCGGCGGCTTGCACAGGATAGAGCAGCATAGAGAGCTGCATCAAACCAGTCTCTGGACTGAAGACCAGAACAACAACAACGTCGTAAAATGTCTACGATATTAGAGGTCTCACTGAGCTACGCACTTCATGCATTATTCACTTAGAGCCCATATACGGTACGGTGTTTACTACTGGCGTGCTTTGTGTGCATTCCCCAGTCATGTAAACGTACTGGTGTCGCAGCGGTTCAGTATAAATAACAGCTTCATTCAATTTGTGTTCAGCTCTGCAGTAACAAGCCACGAAGCGACATACAACACTTTGATAGAGGCAAAATAGTGGCTTTACTTTCAGCAGGTCATACACAGCAAGATGTTACCGATCGGATACATGTCACTCAAAGTGGTGTGTCTATAGTGTGGAGAAAGTACAGAGAGACGGGAAATGCGCACTAGAGACCTCGCTTGTGTTCGTCCTCGTACGACAACACAATGCAGTATCGCTTCCTCCAACTGACGGCTCGCAGGCGTCATCATCAACTGCCAGAAATATTGCCCAGGCAACAGGGATTCGTATCTCAGACAAGACAGTGCATAGAAGGTTACACCGGGGTGGTCTTCATTTCAGAAGAGCAGTGAGGAGTTTTGGAATGAACGAACGGAACCAAAGCAATCGAAAGACCCTGGCTGTTGCACATCAACATTGGACCATTGCAGAATGGAATAATGTCATGCTTTCTGAAGAGACAAGGATTGATTTGTGACCGGACACTAGACGTGTTAGTGCTTGGAGAAGGGCTAGACTATACCAGAAACGCCGGTTCATTCACGTTTACATGCAAACCACACGTAAGTGCCTGGCAAAGGGTTCATTGAACCATCTTCACAATAATTCTCTGTTATTCCAATCTCGAACGGAGCGAGGAAAAAACGAATCTCCTATATCTCTCCGTGCAAGCTATGATTACCCTTATTTTATTATGATGATCGTTTCTCCCTATGTAGGTCGGCATCAAAAAACATTTTCGCATTCGGAGGAGAAAATTGGTCATGGGAATCCGTGAGGAGATTCCGCTGTAACGAATGACGCCTTTGTTTTAATGATATCCACCCCAAATCCTGTATCATGCCAGTGAAACTCCCTCCCCTATTTCGTGGTAATACAAAACGTGCTGCTCTTCTTTTAACTTTCTCGATGTACTCCGTTAATCCTATCTGGTAAGGACCTCACAGCGCGCAGCAGTACTTCAAAAGAGGAACGTCAAGTGTAGTGTAGGCAGTCACTTAAGTAGTCGCTGGAAGGAGCCAAATATTATTTTATTCCGGTTGCCAAGATTGGCCTCTGCCCATATTAACTCACAGGAACTTTCTCTACAAGATATATTAATTCTAACAGTAACAAACACGCCACCACAAACTGTGTTTAGGCTATCTTTCTGAACACCGTTACGTTCTTCGCAAAAATTTCGGCTGATCTCCGGCTTTAGTCAGCTTTCAGTGCCTATAACGATTTGAGCTTCAGTACTTTCTATTAGCGCTTGGAGCTCTGGTACTTGCCAACACAGCTGGATCTACGTTCTTCCTTTGAGACTGAAACACTTGTTTTTGTATTTCTCGAGACCCTCTAACCTAAAAAACCTCCTAGTCCGGGGCACACAACCCCTGCTACCCGTGTAGCTCCCTCCTGCGTGTAGTAGACTGCTGACCTATTCACTGGAATCCAAAACTCAACCACCGTATGGGTCAAGTCGAGGAATCTGCAGCCTACACGGTCGCAAAACTGCTTGAGCCTCTGATTCAGCCACTCCATTCGGCTCTGTACCAGAGATCCGCAATCGGTCCTGTCAATTTTGCTGTAAATTTGAGCGCTGCTTTCATCTCGTAAGCAAGACTGGCAGCATTTATCACTTTTTTTAGCCGCTTGAAACCAGAGATAATCTCTTCCAATCCAAAGCAACATAGATCATTGGTACCGACAAAGCACCCAATTGCAGGTGGCTGCACTCTATACTCTTCATGGTACCTAGAAGGACCTGTTCCCCATCTGGAATGACTCTACTCTGCATGCACACGAAGTGCAGATAGGCTTTCTTCCCCTCCTTGGCAGCCATGTCCCTAAAAGGAACCCATAACGCACATAACATTGCAGCTCCTAATTACCAATATTTCCACCCTCTGCCTGCCTTAATCTTGCAGACTGAGAGGTTTCCCCTGATGGTGGACAAGTGACTGCATCTAGCTGAGGGACAGTGTCAGCCACAGACAGCACCTGGAACCTGTTTGTCAGCTAACTTGGGAGGCCTTACGTGCAGCCCCCAGGGGTAAACCACAGTGTGAGCAGTAACTGGCCTAGCCACTGGTGCGGACCGATCGGCGGGCTCAGACGTGCTGGATGTCCATTGGACAGTCCCTCCCTCCCTTACCCCTCTCTCCTGCGGCCAGCCGTCAACGGTGATGCCCATTGCCCATCCACTGCTGCTTCAGTCTTTGTAACCAAAGGTGTCACAGCAAGGAGGTGTCCGGCCCCGGTAGCTGAGTGGTCAGCGTGACGGAATGTCAATCCTAAGGTCCCGGGTTCGATTCCCGGCTGGGTCGGAGATTTTCTCCGCTCAGGGACTGGGTGTTGTATTGTCCTAATCATCATCATTTCATCCCCATCGACGCGCAGGTCGCCGAAGTGGCGTCGACTTGAAAGATCTGCACCAGGCGAACGATCTACCCGACGGGAGGCCCTAGCCACACGACATTTCATTACAGCAAGGAGGTGAGAGCGAAGTTTCACTAACGCGGTTAGAATTTCTACACAGCCATCACAGTCCCTATCTATTCAGGAGGTCCACCTGTTTGCAGGTCGAAGCGTAATGTTTGGGCGGCAGTAATGATGGGATGATTGAGCCCTCTAATTCCCCTTTATGGCAATTTTACTGGTCTCCAATATCTCCAAGAGATCCTACAGGCGATTGTAAGATCCTACAGACGTGAAACTGGGACAGCTTGATCCTAGTCGGTAACAATGCAAGACAGAACCGTACTCTAGCAGTGTCTCGGTAGCTTCAAAGTTGCAACATCAACTTAATGCATTGGCCAGCGCACTACCCAGACATGAATGCAATTCAGTGTGCATGGGACGTGTTGAAAGTGGTCACTGCACAGAGTCCGAATCCATCTGTCAGTCTTCAGGACCTCACAAATGGCACCCTTTAGGAATGGTACCTCATATTTCAAGATAAACTTGATGGTCTCATCCAGAGCATGCCTCGAAGTGTGGAAGAACTCGCCCATGTGTGGGGAGGACATACTCATTAGTAAAGACTGACAATCATCATCATCATGCGATAAAGGTTTTCAATATTTTTGTTTTCAAGATGTGCACATATGAGAGGGACTTGTTTGTTTTGTAATGATTTACTTTACTGACCAAAATCGCTCTTGCTCTCAGAAGCAGTTATGTTTATTTTGTTAATAAGGTATTGTACGGACCACAATGTGTGTACTAGAAGAAGTCACTGTAGTAGACTCTATCATATTCCAAACTTTTTTTTGAGGTGTATACATATAGATCATCCATCCCTGGAAACGAGAATTTCGGCGATTTTTTGCTTATTATCGTTCTCTGTACTAGCAAGATATAAAATATTTGACATCCATGGCCGTATCTTTTGCCTGTTTTGGCGTAGATGCTTAGATGATTTCACTGCCAAGGGACCATAGACATTAGTGTGTGACAAAAATTTAAACTTCATGAATCCACCATTTCCCGTGAAAAATGGGTCTTAACGGATACAATCTGGTGTTATTACATTAACAATATTCGGGATTTTTTTCCTTAACTTGTACTGTGGAGCCCTGCTTCTTGCCATAATTTCATTATTCTAGGTCAGTGGGAAGAATCATATAGGTCTTGATAAATGAGTGTGCAGATATCAGAATGTGTGACGTAAATGGTCTTACGTTTTGATTGCATTGGTTTAGAAACTCAAATTATACATCGCAGACTGCAGACCTTAGTCTTCTTCGTTTTCTTCTTCTTCTCCTTCTCTTTCTTCTTCACGTATTTGGCAAACTACTCGTTATGGTACTCTACTTCTTATATGGTTTTTATGCATTTGTTCTTCCAGTGCATTTATAGATGAGAGCCCTTACCGGGAATTTTTCCCCACTCATTTGTTCCACATGTTCCTTCCATTTTCTCCTATTTTCCATTATACACACATAAAAAAAGATTGCATCACCTCGGTTCCGAGAGTTCCGGAACCTGATCAGAAAATTAGAATAGATATCAACATAACCATCATTTCCGCCCTTTTTATTGCTCATGACAACCACACATTGCATACTGTACCATCATACTGCGAGACCTTCAGAGGTGGTCGTCCAGATTTCTGTACACACCAATACCTCTAATACCCATCAGCATGTCCTCTTGCATTCATGCATGCCTGTATTCGTCGTGGCATACCATCCACAAGTTCAACAAGGCGCTGTTGGTCCAGATTGTCCCACTCCTCAACGGCGATTCGGCGTAGATCCCTCAGAGTGGTTGGTGGGTCACGTCGTTCATAAACAGCCCTTTTCAATCTATCCCAGGCGTGTTCGATAGGGTTCATGTCTGGAGAACATGCTGGCCAGTCTGGTCTAGCATTGTCGTTATCCTGAAGGAAGCCATTCACAAGATGTGCACGATGGAGGCGTGCATTGTCGTCCATGAAGATGAATGCTTCGCCAATATGCTGCCGATATGGTTACACTATCGGTCGGAGGATGGCATTCACGTATATACAGCCGTTACGGTTCCTTCCATGACCAACAGCGACGTACGTCGGCACCACATAATGCCACCCAAAAACAGCGAGGAACTTCCACCTTGCTGCACTCGCTGGACAGTGTGTCTAAGGCGCTCAGCCTGAGTGGTTTGTCTCCACACACGTCTCCGACGATTGTCTGGTTGAAGGCATATGCAACATTGGTGAAGAAAATGTGATGTCAATCCTGAGCGGTCCATTCGGAATGTTGCTGGGCCATCTGTACCGCGCTGCATGGTGTCTTGGTTGCGCAGATGGACCTCGTCATTGGCGTCTGGAGTGAGCTTGCACATCATGCAGCCTACTGCGCACAGTTTGAGTCGTAACACGAACGTCCTATGGCTGCATTATTCAACATGGTGGCCTTGTGGCCTTACTTCAGCGTCCCTCCGAGCCATAATCCGTAGGTAGCGGTCATCCACTGCTGTAGTAGCCCTTGGGCGGCCTGAATGAGGCATGTCATCGACAATTCCTGTCTCTCTGTATCTCCTCCATATCCGAACATCCGAACAACGTCGCTTTGGTTCACTCCGAGACGTCTGGACACTTCCCTTATTGAGAGCCCTTCCTGGCACAAAGTAACAATGCGGACGCGACTGAACAGCTTAACTGTCCGTCTAGAAATGGTTGAAGTACAGACAACACGAGCCGTGTACCTCCTTCCTGGTGGAATGACTGGAAATGATTGGCTGTCGGATCCCCTCCGTCTAATAGGCGCTGCTCATGCATGGTTGTACACATATTTGGGCGGGTTTAGTGACATCTGTGAACAGTCAAGGGGACTGTGACTGTGATACAGTGTCCACAGTCAACGTCTATCTTCAGTATTTCTGGGAAGCGGGATGATGCAAAACTTTTTTGATGTGTGTATTTTCGTTTAGGTTACATACTCCTAAATACACTCCTGGAAATGGAAAAAAGAACACATTGACACCGGTGTGTTAGACCAACCATACTTGCTCCGGACACTGCGAGAGGGCTGTACAAGCAATGATCACACGCACGGCACAGCGGACACACCAGGAACCGCGGTGTTGGCCGTCGAATGGCGCTAGCTGCGCAGCATTTGTGCACCGCCGCCGTCAGTGTCAGCCAGTTTGCCGTGGCATACGGAGCTCCATCGCAGTCTTTAACACTGGTAGCATGCCGCGACAGCGTGGACGTGAACCGTATGTGCAGTTGACGGACTTTGAGCGAGGGCGTATAGTGGGCATGCGGGGGGCCGGGTGGACGTACCGCCGAATTGCTCAACACGTGGGGCGTGAGGTCTCCACAGTACATCGATGTTGTCGCCAGTGGTCGGCGGAAGGTGCACGTGCCCGTCGACCTGGGACCGGACCGCAGCGACGCACGGATGCACGCCAAGACCGTAGGATCCTACGCAGTGCCGTAGGGGACCGCACCGCCACTTCCCAGCAAATTAGGGACACTGTTGCTCCTGGGGTATCGGCGAGGACCATTCGCAACCGTCTCCATGAAGCTGGGCTACGGTCCCGCACACCGTTAGGCCGTCTTCCGCTCACGCCCCAACATCGTGCAGCCCGCCTCCAGTGGTGTCGCGACAGGCGTGAATGGAGGGACGAATGGAGACGTGTCGTCTTCAGCGATGAGAGTCGCTTCTGCCTTGGTGCCAATGATGGTCGTATGCGTGTTTGGCGCCGTGCAGGTGAGCGCCACAATCAGGACTGCATATGACCGAGGCACACAGGGCCAACACCCGGCATCATGGTGTGGGGAGCGATCTCCTACACTGGCCGTACACCACTGGTGATCGTCGAGGGGACACTGAATAGTGCACGGTACAACCAAACCGTCATCGAACCCATCGTTCTACCATTCCTAGACCGGCAAGGGAACTTGCTGTTCCAACAGGACAATGCACGTCCGCATGTATCCCGTGCCACCCAACGTGCTCTAGAAGGTGTAAGTCAACTACCCTGGCCAGCAAGATCTCCGGATCTGTCCCCCATTGAGCATGTTTGGGACTGGATGAAGCGTCGTCTCACGCGGTCTGCACGTCCAGCACGAACGCTGGTCCAACTGAGGCGCCAGGTGGAAATGGCATGGCAAGCCGTTCCACAGGACTACATCCAGCATCTCTACGATCGTCTCCATGGGAGAATAGCAGCGTGCATTGCTGCGAAAGGTGGATATACACTGTACTAGTGCCGACATTGTGCATGCTCTGTTGCCTGTGTCTATTTGGCTGTGGTTCTGTCAGTGTGATCATGTGATGTATCTGACCCCAGGAATGTGTCAATAAAGTTTCCCCTTCCTGGGACAATGAATTCACGGTGTTCTTATTTCAATTTCCAGGAGTGTATTTCCTTATATCTTCATTTTCATCTTCATTTATTTTTCGATCCTTCATTGTACATCCTTCCGGTCTACTCGGAAATCTCGTTTCCTGAGCCTGTGTTCTACTTTCTTGACATGTTGCCCATGACTCACTTTCATAGGCAGGGGTTGTTACTGCTATTGTTTTATAAAACTTGAGTCGTTTCTATCCTGGCTTTATTCTCCAAACTTTCTACGATGCTTCTGCATACGGAAGAAATTTATTTAATTTTTGGTCAATGTCACAGTTATATTCGAAAGGGATGTCACATAATAGGTATTGAGAATGTTATACTTGCTCCAAGCTTTTATTATTCAAGTCTGGTAGTTTGCTCTAAAACGCAATTGCTTGCGTATTACCTAACGACAGTGTTGGGCTGTAATCAGAGGCTGTAGCTGCACCTTACAGACGTCCATCTGATGGTCATCTTCATTTTCTGTAATCGGAGTTAGTGTGCCGTGCGTCCGACTTTAATTTCAGGTAAGGTCCGCTGATTTGCTATCCCTCTGGCCGCAAGAGCACTGTCTCCAGTAGAGGTCAGGTCGGGGGACAAGGTAGTTAAGAGCTGCGGCGACTTGAGGAAGAAGAGAGTGTGCCGGCCGATGTGGCCGAGCGGTTCTAGACGTTTTAGTCTGGAACAGCGCGACCACTACGGTCGCAGGTTCGAATCCTGCCTCGATCATGGATGTGTGTGATGTCCTTAGGTTAGTTAGGTTTAAGTAGTTCTAAGTTCTAGGGGTCTGATGACCTCAGATGTTAAGTCCCATAGTGCTCAGAGCCATTTGAACCAATTGAATAGGAGAGTGTGACACGGGCGGCGAAGAGCGCAAGTGAGGCGGCGTGTTGTGGCCAAGCGTCGGCCATGGTCTGTTGGCAAGAGTGGTGCCTTTGCTCACTACGGGTTTGGCGGGCCCGTATGTTGGTCGCAGCCGTGAACATTGCTCGTTAAAGGCTAGTTCGGCAGGACGCACAGTAATCGTCGTACTCTCTGCTACTGAAGCTGCAATCAGCTTGTGTTCATTGTGGTGCCGGGTTGGAATCCGGTGGGACCTTTGCAAGTACTGGGCGCCGTTGCGTCCGTTGGATGATACCCGTGGGTTTCCGACTACGTGTAATCTTCGTTGAATCCTTCTCTCGGTGCTCCCTAAGCAAGCGCTTGCAAATGGGCGCTAGAAAAAAATGTTCAAATGTGTGTGAAATCTTATCGGACTTAACTGCTAAGGTCATCAGTCCCTAAGCTTACACACTACTTAACCTAAATTATCCTAAGGACAAACACACACACCCATGCCCGAGGGAGGACTCGAACCTCCGCCGGGATCAAGCGCACAGTCCCTGACTGCAGCGCCTGAGACCGCTCTTCTAATGCCGCGCGGCAGGGCGCTAGATTTTACGAGGAATCACGGTGAGCATCCGATTAGTGTGCACGTCACTTGGTGTCGCGTGGTGGCTATTTTGACTCCACACCCTAGTTGCCCATTGTTTTATATGTGTGTTATTTATGAAGATTTAGCCTGGTACTACTTGAGTCTAGTTCAGTCAATGTGTGTGGGCTTGTGGCTGTCACTATTCCAAAATGATTTTAGAATCTAAGGGTGTAGAATGCAGATGTAAGTCTTCTTATTTACGAACTGTACTTAATAGTTAGTGAAAACTGTTGAGTGTAGCTACCTCACTTCTGAGGCATGTCTGTAGTTACCTGCTGGCTAATATCACGAGCTCGAGCTGTTTACTAAATTGTTTGCACGTACAAAAAAGCCAAGGAAGAATTTCTGCATTTGTGGTATGTGTAATTTTTACTAAATAATTAACGAGTTGTCTCTGTGTTACAGGACAGATCCTTGTATCTCTTGTTAACTGTGACTTCGTTAAAGATGCCTGAGTACTATGACTGAAATTTTTAATGAAGGTTTCTAGTTCTGCGGTAGCGGCAACCGTCATCCTATGTTAGTAGAGAAGGAGGGGTTATTGCTACTGGCATTACCTCTGCCACCGCCTCTATCATAATAAATTTGAATCACCTTTGTCAGTCACTTTGGCTACTTCGAAGGCTATGGCGTTGTGATAATTACTGGCAACAGAGGATAGTTGATATTTGTGACATAATTATTTGGTCATATGTTTTGCTGTTGTAATGTGAATGTCTCGTTTTTTACTCCATTTAATATTCTTTACAAAAAGGAAGTGATTTTATACTGTTGGCCTTTTGAGGCGTTTGCCATCAGTTGGTTATTGAAATTTATTATTTTTAGATAAGGTTATTCTTGGATGTTTTCTTTTAAAAATAAATTCATTGATGTTTTTAGAAAAGTTAATAAATTCATTATGGCTTAATACCTCTCCACTCAACACCAGCTCCCTACCGCATTCAGTTAGGTCATCTGCATACAAAATTACTTTTAGTCTATTGTCACGATCTAAAAGAACTTCAATTATTTTCAACATCTTCCATTTGCTGATAACTTCATCTATTAATATGCGCTGAAGAGTGCTGGAGAAATACAGCAACCTTGTCGTACCGCTTTGTTTTTGTTTATTGGCTTTGTTGTCATATTTCCAATATCCATAACGATTTAGGTGCTCATTTATAGACCCCTAAAAGAATTTATGAAGTGAGATGGATAACCGCGTTCAGCCACGATATTCCATAGTATTTCTTTACCCACAGTATGTAACGCTTTCTCGAAATTCACAAAAACTAAACGGGTTTCCCTATTAAGCTCTCGTCTATTTTCCACAACTTTTTCCAGTGTAGACACGTTGTCAGTATTTGATCATCATTCTCTAAAGCTGATGGCTCTTCAGCTATTAGCTTTTCCACCAGACTTTTAAGTCCTGCATTCAGGATTTTGCCATATAATTTAGAGGTTGAATCCAGGAGGATAGTTACTACATTTATTTTATCACCCTTTTTAAAGACAAATATTACTCTGGCTCTCAGCCAATCGTTTTGTATCTTCTTATTTCTCCAACGTTGAGTAAATACGTGAAAAAGTCTTACATGTAGAAATAAACCTCCATATTTCCACAGTTCCGTATTAATACCATCTAAGCCAGTGGCTCTCCTATATTTTGTGCCTTTTTGAACTTTCGTCGGTTTTCTCTCACATCAGTATCGCCCAGGCCTTTTGTGTTATTCAGTTAAGGTAACGTCTGAATTAAAGTACCATCATACCACTACTTTTTGTAATGAGTTACCCATTCGCTCCCTCCTCTATTGTTAACACGTATGTGATAATTTTCTTCTCTGTTGAATGATTTCATCACTTTATAAGCGATAGTTGGTATGCCGTCTAAATCATGCTCTGCATTCCTAATAAAGCGTCCCCATGATTCTGCTTGCACTTTCCGAGTTACGTATTTCGCATTATTTCTCTTCTCTTTATATACATGTCATTAGTAGGATTATGTAGGTAGGTCTCGAAGGCTTCTTGTTTTTCTTTAAGTGCTGTTTCCATCTTTGGCCTCCAAATCCTTACTCCTGAAAGTTTCCTGTATTTCCTTTCCTTCACCAAAACCTCATTTGCTATGCCCGATACGGCTGTTTCTACGTTTTCCCATTCTGGAAATATCTAACAGGTGTGCTTGATCGCATTAACCAAATTACTGTACCTTTATAATGAAACGTGCCCTCTGTTGTAGAAACTTTACATATTTTCTCCATCACAGTGTACAATAATAGCTATTGCCAAACTTCCTCTTAACACACGTAACTATATGTTTGTCGTCCATAACTTCTTTGTTTCAGATACCATCTAATTTGAGTTGGCGTTATTAGGAAAATGATACGCCTTCTTAGGGATGCAGCATTCCTCCGATCTCCGAAGTCACATTTCGCAGAGATAACAACCATGTGCACCGCTGCGGGTGGTGATGGTTTGGTGCCCTCCTTTTGATAGCCGCCATTACTGCTGACAACGCAGGGCACGCCTCATTTTCGGTTACACAGCGTATATAAGCAAATGAAAAACAGAGCATTCATAAATGTTCCTGGTACTCGAAATATCAAGACGCAACCATGACATAGGGAAACGGAACTTTTTCCATTCGCCCATACGCAAGAGGCAACACCATGAAATTCAAATCAAAGCCATCCAGTGTAGGACCAAAAGCACCACAGGAACTTCGTTTGGACTTCAGAGGGATATACAAGAAAACATTTTTGATATGAAAGTGTTTCTATAATATAAATGATACATGCAGTACACTGTAAACAAAACTGTGATGTAGTACTGCGATCTGTAACTTGTTACGTAAACGACAAAATATGTACTGAAATAACCCTATTGTCTCTGATATCCGAAATATTTCCATGCTATAATATTTCGTTATGCAGATTTTTCAGTGCCACCAACTCTCCCTGACTACCGTTCCGAAATATATTAAATGTGTCCCTGGTCGAATGGTCAGTATCCAGGGGTCTGACAGGAACGATTATTCGAAGAAAGGTAGTCTAGGGTAATAGGGTAAACGTGGGATTTAAGATGCATACCTTGATAGCTACGAGCACTTCATCTTAGATACTGTGAAACAAATGTCTTCTACTGCAAGTTCTTTTCTTTCGGTATTTTGATAGGAGGCAGTAGGGACCAAAACAAGGAAATGTTGTCTTGTTAAACATAAGCTCTAGAATGCCTACCTTAAGTGTAATGAGCACTTGTTCAGCAGAAGATATGTATTTCATATTATCAAAGATAAACAAATTTTAGATATGTACATTACAGCTCATGTTTACTGGATTTTTTTTTTCTTGTTTCGGTCCGTACTCTCACCTCTCAAAATATGGAAAGCAAAGAGCTTGTAGGAGAAGAGATTTGTTGCACTGTATCGAACATGAAGAAGTACTCGTAGCTCTTAAGGCATGCATTTTAGAGTCCATCTTTACTTCACTTTCTTGGTTCGAATGAACGTTATTGTCATATCCCTGAATATTGTTATTCCTCCTGGCACACCGTGCATACATATAGCATAGATGCTATAGCCGAAATTGTAACTTGATATGGTATAGGCCTAGAATATTGAGGTATATAATTATAATGTGCTAAGTGCTACTAGTTAGCCATATGTATGCTTATCCGTGCTTATAATGCAAAATTGGCTTGATCCATACAATGTATATTGGCTATGGATCCAATAAACTTTACAGTACATTACAGTTTCGGCATGTTTCGATCTGATAACTTTCACTATATCTTTTTCTATCGTGTACAGTATCGTTTGTTTGACACAGTAAATGGAAGTCTTCCACTTATCTGTACTAGGGCGTCGCGGACAGGTGTTTTAACGATGTTATAATTTGACATTTGTGATGTGTATGAGAATTAATGATTAACCAATCAAAAACTGTTGTACTCTTCACAATGACTCGTTCTACGCTTTTAAACAGTTTTTACTTTAGTCATGTTCTTTGCATTTTTGTTTATGTGTTGGACTGTTGGTCTTTGATAGAAAACAAAAACGAAGAATTCAGACGGCAGAAATGAGTTTAGATTACACAAGATCTGATCCAGACTAAAATGAAGATGCAAGACTCAGATTAGTTGTAACGAGCTGTTACTGGAAGCAATGTTACTGCCTTAGGTGTAGACCATTTCATGTTGAAGGAATGGGTGATAGTATATGTGGGGGCAAAGCACCGAAATTGTCAGTACTTCTAACACTGTTCGTGAGATAACCACGTTGAGCGCTGTTGGGCTTGGGTAGCACTAGGATGGGTGACCATCTGGGTCTGCCGAGTGCTGTTGGTAAGCGGGGTGAGCTGAGCCCTTGTGAGGCCAGTTGAGGAGCTACTTGACTGAGAAATAGCTTCTCCAGTACAGAAGACTGACAACTTCCAGGAGAGCAGTGTACTAAGCACATGCCGCTCCATGTACACATCCAGTGATGTCTATCAACTGAGGATAACACGGCAGTCGCTCCGTACTTTGGGCCTTCTGAGGCTTGTTTGGACAGAGTTTAGTTTTGTTGATAAAAAGGATGTCTGCATGATAAAAGCACTTGAAACAGAATGAGTGTTTGATTTGTCCCTGTACTTTTACTACAGTGAAGTCGTTGACTGATAGAGACATCTGATTCTTTCTTGAAGTCCCAGGCTCTTATCCTTCTTCTTTGGGTGCTTCTGCACCAAATAGTAAGTACATATCTATCTGCGCCAGAGTCATGATCTGTATCTGACTCTGAAGAACATAGCTCCCACACCTGAAAGACCTACGAACAAACGGCTTCCGGTTGTTGAACAGTTTGAAATGCCTTGGTGGAAAAGGTGGGGAGCTGACAGGTCCCACCTCCTAGAGTTTTATAGGGCATTTGTTCGATTACGCTTAGACTATGGCAACGTAGTCTATGGAACGGCCCATCCTTCCTACTTCCTGATGTTAGATGCTGTCCACCATGCGGGCATTCGGATAACGACTGGAGTCATTCGGACCAGCCCGCTTCAGGGTCTGTGGCTCTGAGCACTATGGGACTTAACATCTTAGGTCATCAGTCCCCTAGAACTTAGAACTACTTAAACCTAACTCACCTAAGGACATCACACATCCATGCCCGAGGCAGGATTCGAACCTTCGACCGTAGCAGTCCCGCGGTTCCGGACTGTAGCGCCTAGAAGCCCATGGCCACCGCGGCCGGCAGAGTCTGTGTACAGAGGCTGGTGAACCACCACTCTGGATTCGGCGACGTGTCTTTTTAGCTCGAGAGGCTCTGAAAATCTCAGCGTCACCACAGTCATTAGCATTTAGTTCAGTGATCCAACCCGCCTTCGAACGACTGTTCAAGAATCGGCTCCAAGCGACCCAGCCATTTGGTATACGTACTATGGCCTGCCTCAAGGATGTGGATCTCTCGGGCATGAAAAAATACACACCCAGGGATGGAACGCACTGCCACATTGGTGTCTTCGGAGGCCCAAAGTGATTTTAAGCTTGTAGCAGTACCTGAAAAATTGTACTCCAGATATGGTTTTTACAAGTTTGTTTTCGTCTATTTTAAGTATGTACCATAGTTTTATCGGTATTTATACAGTTGGAGCCCAGCAGGGGAATGCTCTCGGTTGTTCTTTGGTTTTTCCTGACAGGGTTTTTAAATTGCGTCTTCCAGAACAATTTACAAATTATGATGCGGAGTTATGTGGCATTCTAATGGCGCTGGAGAGGGTTCACAGACATCACCGTACGAGTTTTCTTCTCTTTTCCGACTCTCTTAGTGCACTGCAAGCGCTTCACCAAATGTATCCGGTAGACCCGCTGATTCAGCTCATCCATGACTGCTTACAGCGGCTCCAACGCCGTGGCAAGGAGGTGATCTTTTGCTGGGTACCCGGCCACGTTGGGATACAGGGTAACGACATGGCTGGTAAAGCCGCCAAGGAAGCATGTTGGGATGGTGCTGACTCATCCCGTTGCACGCCATTATCTCATTTTCTGACAGATACATCATGCTTCAGTGGGAGACTGAATGGTTGCAGGTGTCGGACAACAAACTGCGGTCGCTCAAACCGACCACAAAAGCTTGGTGGACTTCGTGTCAGCCTCGCCGCTAGAAGGAGGTTTTGCTTATCAGATTGCGCATCGGGAATAGCTCTTTCACACATAGCTTCCTCCTCCGGGGGGGAGGCTCCATCTTTCTGTGAAGTTTGTGGCGTGCCACTTTCAGTTCAGCATATTGTGGCTACGTGTGTCCTGTATACTGATAATAGGGCAGCCCTTGGTCTCGCTGGAGATCTGCCCACCGTCCTCGCAGATACCGATACCAGTGTTAACAGTGTGGTGAAATTTTGTGAACTATCAGGCGTCATCCCTAAACTGGTGGGGAAGGGCTGCAGACTTCAGTACGTTATAAACTGCTCTGCATGTGGGGACAGCCTTCGTACCCACCCATGAGATTTCATGTTGACTTTTCGTCAGGGCGCTGATGACCGTGATGTCGAGCGCCCCCTTAACCCAACTCTTTATCATCATCATCATCTGAAGAACAATCAACTGGCTGTTTGACCTGTTTTCTTCCTTTTTTTTTGGCATTGATCTAATAAAATCTACCTTACATAGTTTTGTTTCTGTTGCACGCTGTTCTTTAGAGCGTCTTTCATTGTCGGAAGCAAGCTTTTCTTTTTCTGTGAATTGTTATACCATTCGTTCCGTATTGGGTTGCGACGTTCGAAGTGCAGATTTCAGTCTTTGCCAGAACATATCCCCTAAACCTTTATTTTAATGAGCGCAGCGGAATTATATTTTCTGTTGAGATAATTTCACCAAATGTGCGTTAAATGCCATCTTTGACGGGAGTTATCATTGAAGAATTCTCACATTGTTGGAACTGAGCGGATTTACCCCAAAACACCTGTGGGGATTTCTCCCATTTCACTATTTTCTGAGAAATGCGCCATTGTTGATTTTGGGGACCAACTGGAACGATTATTTCCTAGTGAAAGTGAAATTTAAATGCAGTAGTGTCAACGAGTAATTCGTTGATCATTATTTCCAAACTATACATCATACAATGTTCTTGCAGAGCATTAGGGAAGCTACATGTAAGTAGCAACCTGCTGGGACGAACCTTCATGGAATAATAGGTTACAATAAGATAAACCTGCCGCCTGGTGGTCAGTTCTTGAATCGAAGGCTGTTAATTCAAAAACTCGGTGCGGTTTTTTACCCCACACGGGGCTTCACCATCACTTACCCGAAACAGATATAAAAATGTGTTACTGCGAAGCTGTTGTGAAGACTGCAGAAATTTCAGATCTGTGAAGATGAATCAGTCTCAACAAGACTAATTCTTGATGATGATGATGATGGTGATAGCGTACCTTTTCTCGAGATAGAAGTTTCTGATTCTCCAAGAATACTGGCCACTGTGGCTAATAAAATGTCGCGATTGTTTCAGACAGACGATGCTGTAAAACAGGGAAACAAAACACTGAAGACTACGTGAAAGTTTCGCAGGCGTCTGCAGACCCGCTCTCTCTCTTTAGGCAAGTTGATGCTTTCTGGGGGCGCATCCAATAAGCGGTATTGTGTGCGCCGGCATCCCCGGATCCTGGCGGGGCTCCAGAAGTCACGCTGCCCGCGGCGCTGGCAGGGATTTTGTTTGGAAAGCCTGTTTACTCGCGTCGGTTTCCTCCGGCCGCAGGCGCTCTCTGTTTACTCGCGGACAGAGACCAGGCCGGACCAGCTCTCTGGCCTGCTCTTCCTCCCAGCCAGCCAAACCGACTCCCCTGTTTAGAGCTGCACAGTGCACGGCGCTGCTGGCGCCTCGCTGCGACCAACGAGGGAACTGCTGTCGATTCCTACAAGCCTTGTGTCCACCCACCGCTACGTGACTTGTAGGAATCAAGTCGCTCCTCCGGTCCCTAAACAATGGAAGCCACAGATTTCCTCCCACGGCGCGTTTTCCAGAGAGTGGACGTTTCTTTTGACGCAAACAAGATTTACGTACTAGAGCGATGGTTCCCGACTTTTGTGAGACCGTTAACCCTGAGTGCAATCACATCATATTGATCATATTAGCTGGTAACCACCCCCACCCCGACAGCCGCCGCCACCACCACCACCACCACATGAATGCCTAGCAAAACTTCATAATGAAAAATGTGTTTCTTTGAACACTTTTCTGTTTAGAATGTCAAAAGACAATTTTATTAGACTATAAACTGATGAGTTAAGGAGTCAGCATTGGTAGGATTTATTTCTAACAACCTCTTTTTGTTCTTTAGAATGATGAAGCAATTTTCATTGCGTAGCGAATGCCACCAATAACTCCTTCTCAGAAAAGAAAGCTTATCAACCACATTGAAGGTATATACTTTGTAACCCATACTGTTTTTCCTCTCGTATTTTGTGTGGATTTGACTAGTTACCTTCTTCCTGTCAAACAAAATAAAACAAATCTTTACGAGAGAAAATAAGAACTGTCCAAACTCTAATCAACCTACTACCTTGGCTCTGCGTCTTCGAAGTCCAACTGTATCGTCCACACCTACAAACTTACCTGATGTTACCTGCAGGACAGCTAACTGCATGTTGCCCATTGCCCGTAAATTCTGAGAACGAATGTGTTACGAAACTAGTTAGCTGAAAATGGCTCTGAGCACTACGGGACTCAACTTCTGAGGTCATCAGTCCCCACGAAACTAGTTCAAATGGTTCTAAGCACTACGGGACTTAACATCTGAGGTCATCAGTCCCCTACACTTAGAGCTACTTAAACCAAACTAACCTAAGGACATCACACACATCCATGTCCGAGGCAGGATTCGAACCTGCGACCGTAGCAGCGGCGGACTGAAACGCCTAGAACCGCTCGGTCACAGCGGCCGGCTACGAAACTAGTTCTCCAGGAAAGTTGTTACAAATATGGTAAACGGTTAATATATTGTTGAGGCTCAGTGTCCTCAAATTTCGTAGTTGTACGTACGTTAAAGCAACTGTGCAAAGTTCCAAGCACTTCAGTCAGAATCCACAGTGCTCTCGCGTATCTAACTTTCGACTGTCGGCCCGACACTATCTGTATCCAAGAGAAAGTTACTTGCACAAGAAGGCACTATATAATCTGGCAAAGTTCTACTATACTTTGAAATATGTACCAGCCATGTGGGTCATGCTACCTCACACTAGGGAATTCTGGCACTTTCTCAATAAGTAGAAAATAACGGAATTACCACCCTGTCAGCATCAAATTGTCACCACTGAAGATAAACTCACAACACTGAGGCAGTCAACGTTGGAATAATAAAGAATACCTACCTACTTACTTACATGCTCTGTGTTAATGGCGTGCGTTATCTCAACCGCCACCGCTCTATTCTGCGACAGTGGCGAAGCCCGATCGCTTCCGTCACTTGTGATTTTAGAGCGGTCAGCTGAATTAAAACTTGAATATCTCGTGATCTGCTACTAAGATCACGTTGGGGTTTTCACCACCATTGTTGTTGTTGTTGTGGTCTTCAGTCCTGAGACTGGTTTGATGCAGCTCTCCATGCTACTCTATCCTGTGCAAGCTTTTTCATCTCCCAGTACCTACTGCTACCTACATCCTTCTGAATCTGCTTAGTGTATTCATCTCTTGGTCTCCCTCTACGATTTTTACCCTCCACGCTGCCCTCCAATACTAAATTGGTGATCCCTTGATGCCTCAGAACATGTCCTACCAACCGATCCCTTCTTCTGGTCAAGTTGTGCCACAAACTTCTCTTCTCCCCAATCCTATTCAATACTTCCTCATTAGTTATGTGATCTACCCATCTAATCTTCAGCATTCTTCTGTAGCACCACATTTCGAAAGCTTCTATTCTCTTCTTGTCCAAACTATTTATCGTCCATGTTTCACTTCCATACATGGCTACACTCCATACAAATACTTTCAGAAACGACTTCCTGACACACAAATCTGTACTCGATGTTAACAAATTTCTCTTCTTCAGAAACGCTTTCATTGCCATTGCCAGTCTACATTTTATATCCTCTCTACTTCGACCATCATCAGTTATTTTGCTCCCCAAATAGCAAAACTCCTTTACTACTTTAAGTGTCTCATTTCCTAATCTGATTCCCTCAGCATCACCCGACTTAATTAGACTACATTCCATTATTCTTGTTTTGCTTTTGTTGATGTTCATCTTATATCCTCCTTTCAAGACACTGTCCATTCCATTCAATTGCTCTTCCAAGTCCTTTGCTGTCTCTGACAGAATTACAATGTCATCGGCGAACCTCAAAGTTTTTATTTCTTCTCCATGAATTTTAATACCTACTCCGAATTTTTCTTTTGATTCCTTTACTGCTTGCTCAATATACAGATTGAACAACATCGGGGAGAGGCTACAACCCTGTCTTACTCCCTTCCCAACCACTGCTTCCCTTTCATGCCCCTCGACTCTTATAACTGCCATCTGGTTTCTGTACAAATTGTAAATAGCCTTTCGCTCCCTGTATTTTACCCCTGCCACCTTTAGAATTTGAAAGAGAGTATTCCAGTCAACATTGTCAAAAGCTTTCTCTAAGTCTACAAATGCTAGAAACGGAGGTTTGCCTTTCCTTAATCTTTCTTCTAAGATAAGTCGTAAGGTCAGTATTGCCTCACGTGTTCCAGTGTTTCTACGGAATCCAAACTGATCTTCCCCGAGGTTGGCTTCTACTAGTTTTTCCATTCGTCTGTAAAGAATTCGTGTTAGTATTTTGCAGCTGTGACTTATTAAACTGATAGTTCGGTAATTTTCACATCTGTCAACACCTGCTTTCTTTGGGATTCATCTTATATCCTCCTTTCTACCCATTATTCTATTAAAATACTTTATACAAGTAGATATGCTTTTACTTGCTCAGTTCGTTTTTTATTTTAATTTATCCAATCATATACAAAGAGTGCAATGAATGTTGACAGTGGACAAACATACCACTGTCATGTGTCGCGTTGTTACAAAATATCCTACCTCCGCATCACTACCCTTCCAAGTGACACTTGCTTAGCCCATCCCTAGCACTCCTGTTTAAAATCAGTCAAATCAAAATGCCTGCAATATACACAGGCCTACTGTTTGTAATCTATTGACTGCTGAAGTCATTATCTCTGAACTGGCAGACTGCAGTCTGCCAGTGCTTTGTGCCTGATCGCTCCCACTCCTCCTCTTGTTCCTGGCCTTTATACCCTATCTACACATGATCCGCATGTTAGTATACATTTCCAGTCGCCACACCTCCCCCCCCCCCCCCGGCTCCCCTCTGGGACAGAAATTGTGAACCCTATACCCTATCTGTTTGCACATGGGTTAGTCATGTGAAAGTTTGAGAACGTTTTCGAACTGTTTGCGAATTGAGGGACATGCGTACATGCCCATTATTAACCAAGTCAGATGTGGCAAATCATCTGAATCCAACAACTGTACTGGTTTGTACACTGGTACTCGTAATTAACCTGCCAGGTGGACTGGATAGGTAGCTGGCACACTTCCCTAAAAGCAGTGTGCTGGTGCAAATGACTGTTCAGGGGGATTACCACTGCTACACTGTCACTAATAATAATAACACGGTGTAGGATCTCCAACAGTGTAGTAGCTGTTATACAGGGTGGTCCATTGATCGTGACCGGGCCAAATATCTCACGAAATAAGCATCAAACCCCCTTGAAGCCAGACGAGTTTCGTTCTTTGTAGTTTTTCGTTTGATGCTTGTTTCGTGAGATATTTGGCCCGGTCACTATCAATGGACCACCCTGTATAGTTACCGTATTACATAGTTACTGTTGCATTGTGTTGTCAGTTACTTCGTTTATAACTGGAAAGTGAATAACGAACCAATTTTTGGCCTATTTTGGTAATTACGTACTACACAGAGAAGAATTTTTCATTGAATATTTAACATTATTTCATACATATATCTTAGTTTTACTGTCACAGACATGTGGTATAAAGTATGATTGCAATAGGTGGTTTTTCTGAGAAAGATGATGTTTGTACATTCATTTCACAAGCTGTAGCCTCCACAAAATTATGTCAAGCGTTAATACCAGTATTTCAAAACAGAAGTTATTTATAGGTAACTTACGTAACGAGCATTATTCTGTTACGAAATAGTGGTAATAATAATGATCTTTTAAAAATAATTTACTTTACTGGCTGAAACACAAGTCAGTCGTTTTGATTTTATCCCTCAAAAAATTATATTTCACCTCTCAGGGAGTAATTACCCCCGGCTGGGACCCACTGTTCTAGAATGTGGTGAATAACGTCATATTGACATTTTACAGTGAGACAGGCCACACCACTGAATGCATGTGTAGCGCCCGTGAGTGTGTATATTCTCTTGTTTTTCGGAAATTTCTGTAAATTGACAGCTACCAGTCAGGCGATCCAAGAAGCATCTTACACAGATTAAAACAGTTTTAATATGCCAGGAAGTTTCAATTAAGCCCACACTCCGCTGCAGAGTAAAAGACTGATTCTGGAAACAACCTCCAAGGATGTGGCTAGGGTAGTTGTTTTCAGTATTCTTTCTTGCAAGTGTGCTAGTCCCATAAGGTACGCACTAAATCTCCTGTAAAGTTTGGAAGGTTGTAAAGAGCTTCTGGCGGTACCACGCGCGGTTCCACGGTTGGGCTCTTGGGGAGGAAGTGGGGGTAGGGGGTGTTACAGTTTCTTACATCCTCCTGCTACTGACGTACTAGACTAGCCCAAGACTTCAATAGTAATATCAATTAAATATATAAAATATTTTAATACAATATTAATTTTCTTAGATTAATGCTCGGTGCATTCCTTTGGCTTAACTTTAAGGCAATTTCAATTGAAAAAATCATTTTAAAAAAATATGTCCGAAAATCTGGGATGTTAATGTATCATACAACTGCTTTAAGAAATTGGGTTGTGGGAAACACTCAAAGCTGTGACAACGTCATAATTTACACAACATTATTTCACTTAGGACTACGATTGTGGACGGAGGTCTGCAGACATAACGAGAGTGGAAATGTGGAGAATGCTGTTTCTTGCCACTCCGTTTCCATTCAAGAAAGTTAATCTTTTTGTTTGAGTAAAATCATTTTGGGTATTACTAAAATGCCGACGTTTCTATCGTCTTTGTAATGGTCCTCTTCAGGGTGACTAATTGCAATGAAAGTGTTGTGAAGTATCCTGGTTCGAGTAATGTGCCAAAGTTTTGATATGGTCACGAAGTAACAACTGTTTGTTTATTCGCCATGAACTATCCTCACTACAGCTTAAGAGGACAAAGGTCCACACTTGAATACAGCTTAAGTGTCATTCTGTAATGATTAGTAGAGGCACCCACTATGATGAAGTCCATGATCGTCGATAGCGCAGAAGGGTAGGGAGGTGCCGTGGAAGAGTAGCAACACACTTCCATGAGGCTATGAGCTTGTAGACAGTCAACTGTAGAGGAGCCAGGTGTCTTAGCTACAAGGTCTCATGAGGAAGTGACCCTTGGGCAGTCCAGATGCATGTCCAACGAAGCGGGATGCTGGAGAGTGGTACATGGCGAGAGGACACTAATGGACAGCAGCTGAGCATGCACTGGGACTGTAGTTTGGACACGAGAACAGCTCATGGACAGTCTGGAGCCTGGAGTGCAGCTGGCTCTCATGAGGGGAGTGGAGACTCAAGTACTCATCCGTGAAACACTAGAGGCATGTTGTCGCATGGACCACATTGAAGCATATAGGTGCCTGCAACCACAGAGGTGTTTCCACGTATGGGTTCAGCTTGCTCTTCCTGGAACTGTGGCGGCTGCAGGAAGCTTGAAGATAAACAGATCAGTGATTCTTTTTTGATGAACAACATCAGGTAAGACAGGATCCGTGCCTGGCCTGCAAAACATATCTGCAAATATGGTCGACAAATACGCAGGGGCTCAGCCCTGCGTACGTTATAGTTTCGACCATCCTTGCAGTTTGGTGACTGCGATGTTCGCTGCAATATCGTTCGAAATGTCGGCATTTTAGATGTTTCATTGTTTTATAAGTAACCCCTACTCCATCCTGATTCATTAAAGAATCAAGCCTCCATGTGTGAAACGGCTTTAAAAGTCTGTTTGCTTGAAAAAGAGTTAAATGCGTTAACTATTTGACTTTTAAGCATCTAAAACCTTTATAGTTGAAGGCACAAAACACTAAGTATATTAGTTTGATTTGTTTCGAACCTCATAGCGATGATGGGAGCACATAGTGATGTAAGTAATATGTTTACAACCAATGTAAATATTGTACATTGTAATCATGGATGTATGGGTGTGTGAGTGATCCAGTATGTAACAGAGGCTGACTAAGGTAGCGCAAATAGAAGAAAAAATAAGAAAGTTGCATGAAGTACGCATTGTTTAGGTTCATTGTCACCTGTATTTGTAGTGGAAATTTGGAAAAAGTTTGAAATTATTTTTTAAGTTCTTTGCGAGTCACGAAATGTTCTTGGTATCAAACATGGGATAAGTACAGTCTGCTTAATTTGCGCTCTGTGTGAAGAAAAGCTAGTTTTTCATGTATCTCAATGTTTATGATGTTATATCTTCTGAATTGTTTGTTGTACACTGATATAATTTAGCATATGCATTTAGTAGCATATTAGATAGTGTTTGCAAAATGTTACGAATAGAAATAGAAGTAATAAATAAAGGCATTGTGCCAGATGCTAAACTTTTATTGTTTGAACAACGAGAATGTAATTCTTCATGCTTTCCCGGCGATCTGTTGACATCTTGGATATTCGGGAATCCAGCCGGATGTTCGCGTCGTTCTCGACGATATTTCAACAGCGTGCCTCGCTGTCTTCTTCAGGTGCTACATGAGACAGTCTGAGTGCGAGAACGACGCGAACATCCGGCTGGATTCCCGAATATCCAAGATGTCAACGAGAATGTAGTAAGCAATAAACTGTGTTTTTTTCTTTCGTTTATTTGGGTGAGGTCATGAAGGATATATTTAGAAAAGGTTTGAAATTGTGTGTGGAGTTTGTTGGAAGTTACTGAGTGTTCTCATTCTCAAATATCAGGTAAGTATAGTCTGGGTAACTTGCACTACACTTTAAGAAAAGCTAGTTTTTCACTCATCTTAATGTACTATGAAGATCACGTCTCCCATGGGTATACTATGACAACTTTTTAAGTTTTTTGATTCAGTCAATAATAATATGAAACTAGCAACCTATCTCGGGTTCACACAGTAGCATTATCTACACCTAGACGAACTGTTTAAGGGTCAGAGCATAGAGTTATGAACATAATTCAGAGAACAACGTTAAGGAAATAAATATAATCACTTTCATATAATTTATGCGATGCAAGAAGAGCATGTTGTCTGGAAGCCTGAATGTTACGTGTTCCAATTATTGAACTGGCGTTTGCTGTAAAACTCAAAGCAATGATGGGAGCACGTAGTGACGTAAGTAATATGTTTACAATCAGTGTAAATACTGTATGCTAACCAAGGGTGTATGTGTGTGCGGATGATTCAGTATGCATCGGAGGCTGGCTGTGGTGGCGCTAATAGAAGAAAAAATAAGAAAAAAGTTGCATGATGTAGGCATTGTTGAGACTCATTGCCGCAATTATTTGTCGTGGGTTCTTTATAACAGGCTTCTTCGCAGTGCCACGCACAGAATCGTGCGCAAATCTAAGTTTGATTCAAGGCAAGCAGAAAGTTGAAAGTTAAGTCTTCTGCTCCTCTCGTGAAAGAACGCATTGTAAGCGAAAGAAGCAAAGCTGTTGAAGTACTTTTTCTCAAAACGTTTTACGTACAGGATAAGAAATAAAATACCACGTAGTTTGGATTCGCATGATTTTTTCGCTGTGCAATAATTGTCCTCAAACGATTGCAGGGAAATTATTGGTTAAAAGTTTGATTATTCAAATTGTTAAGTCTTACACCGTAGCCTCATGAAGAGGTGGTTATATTTATTACGGTATTTCAGAGTTGAGTAATTCACTACCCATTGTTCCAAGATCTTTCAGTAAATTAAGAGTACAAATTGCGATTTAAGTGTTTTCCGTCGGTTGTGATGCCGTTAAGGTCTTGTGTATCAGTTGCTGTGTTCATACATCTGCTTTCCATTCGTGAGCTCTGATATCGGGTGGGCAGGTCCAATTGCATGGTCACCTCACTCACCTGATCTCACACCTCTTGATTTTTTTTTTCTTTTTTGGCTGGTGCGTATCAGTAGCCCGTTATACGTGTCATTTGTTGAATGCGTATATTTGCTAAACTTAAGCTGCGAGTACAGTAATTGTCATTGTTTCTGACATTCTGAAGCTCTGACGGGCTTAGAATTACTTGTAAAACCATAAGTTTCTATTCCAAAGTTGTACTTCGACTCCTCCATCAGATCCTTTAATTTGTGCAATCTTCTGAATCACCCTGTGTGTAACCTTGGGCTACCTGATCGCGTCAGCCCCCCTTAAGCTCAGTTACGGTTAATGTGAGCATATATGCTACGTGATGCCCACACATTTTCTTCGTCGATCTGGGAGTCACTGCCCGTACTACTGTATAAAGTATATACGTAGTCATGTAGGACGTAAAACCCATTTTATTTCGTGAACGGTTCCAGGTATCTATACGAGATTTTCGGCAGCTGATAGTACACTAAGGGGCATGTACTTTGATATTTGACAAAGTATCTTTATTCTTGCATCGATCGAGATATTGACGCAATTATGATTTTTTACTAGAATGATAAACCTTTTTCCAATGGCACCCGAAAGCGCTTGAAAAGACTACAGTGATATAATGCTTGTCAATGTTGAGGCTGAGACTCTTCGCAAAAAAATCCGACAAATGAACTGAAACTGGCAAGCCACGTGTTCAGAGTCAGCGACTGCGATGTGAACACCGACAAGGAGAGCTCCCACACGAGGCTCTGTCGCTACAAGCATCAAGACAGGCCTACACCACGAAGATAAAACGTCTTTCCCTATCCTACAAAGATATAGAGTCAGCTATTATTTTTGTATATGGAACTACGACGTATGCTAGCTTCTGGCGCATCGGATGGAGCTCAGGAAAACAATTTCAAACGAGTGTAACTTTTCAGACTTTTGTGGAAACAACTACAGTGAAAAATTACAGAGAATGTCGCAACCAGTCGCGGAAACATAATTTATTTATCTTGTTGCATATCGATTTCAACTGCTATCAGTCATCATCGGTGCATTTTTCTAACCGATACACGCCATAAGTAGAAGTACTGTCCTTGGCTGATTTCTGACGTGAAGATTTCAATCATTCAAACCTACAGTGTAGTCAGTATTTTTCTATATAAACCCTCCGCGTTGCTGCTTATTCGTCAAGAAACAGAAACGTCGGTCATTCAGACTTCATGATGATAGATAGCTTTATTCAAGGGAAACAGGAAATTACTGTATTAACTCTCTTATATATGAAAAAAAAAGAAATACCTGACCTGTCTTTGTTTGGAGATGTATGAATGCTTCACAAAGTAAACCACTTACTATTGGATAAATGTTTCTAAAAATACTACCTGAAATTATAATTAGACAGAATACACTTCAAATAAAATAAACAGCTTATTCAGAATGACTGACGACATGTCACCTGCAAAATAAACATTTTTCTTAAAGAAACGTAGTTTCACACTTTACTTTAGTATGTGCTCATATTTCTCATCATCGATTGCAAGACACATCTGCAATCACCGTTCAAGACGTAGATGAACACATGAAAATACCTGAGATGATATGTTCTTCCCATACCATAGCAATTCGACGGCATATGTCGTCTGGACTGGTTGGGGCATTGCGTTAGACTACATATTTCAGTGCTCCCCATTGACACAATTCAGATGAATAAAATCAAGGGACCTGGCCAGCCATTGTTCTGCAGCATCCCATTCCATTCAACGGTTAGACAATTTTGCATTCAGTATTTGCCTTGCACCATGGGAAGAGTGAGCTGGGCAGCCGTCATGTTGGAACCACATACTCAAGAACCAAATACAAAGTCGCTTATCAAGTGGCACCTGTTCTGGAACAACAGGTAGAAAGTGGTGAGAAAGTATTTCCGTATAATGTATCAGGGATGAAGTAACATCCCGCAATGGAATTTCCTATGTTGCTGCACCATAGGTTTAAGCTTTACGGCCATTTTTGTGGTATCTGACGACGCCAGTGTGGATTTTTAACTGCCCAACAGTGCATGTTACATAAGTTAACATTACCGTGGTTCGTAAACGTTACTTCGTCTGTAAAAAAGCACACGGTGGAAAAAGTAGTACTGTCACCCATGTGGTGCACAGCAAACCAATAAAAGTCTGTATGGCTTTTGAAATCACGTGCTCTGAGTGTCTGATGAAGTGGTGCAATTTATGTCCAGGCAAGATGTGAATGTCACTCCTATAACTGATCCCTCATTTCTTGGCAATACATCTCGTCGCACGATTCTCCGTATAAAAGTAGCATGTATAACTTCTTCTTATTGGTGTCCATGTCTGCATGCAATGAATGCTGAAGCAGAAATGACCTTAGTTCCTGACACTTCTGCAGTGCAGACAAGTAACATGTTGAAAGACCTGATAGAACGACCTAACCTGGCGTGGGCGAGTTTACAACTCAATAGCTGATTCCGGCCGACTTGTCTTTCAATTTTAGAATATTTCTCGGATTCTTATGAGAAGAGTCTCAGCCTCAACATTAACAATTATTACATTAGTACACTCGTCTTTCCAAGCACTTTCGGATACCGTTGAAAAAAGAATGTCACTCCATTTAATGAAATCACCATTGTTCAGTACCTGGGTCGATACAAGAGTTAAGTCTCGTTATTTCACACCAAGCTACATGCCCCCTGGCGTACTACCATTTGCCGCAAACCTCGTTTCGGTATCTGGAACCGTTCACGAAATAAAAGGGGTTTCACGTCTTACGTCACTCACCTTGTACAGGGTGACTAAAAAAGGACTTCACAAATTTGGTACGATACAGAATTTTGAGATATCTTACAAAACCGGTAGATGTGTCATTCTTTAGGAAACAACCTTAAGTTTGATTCACGTACTGCATCAGTACCCCAAACCGCCATCAGGAGCGCCAGCGTACTGCACAGTTCAAACTGCTACTTTCATTGGTGCGGAGCGTGCTTGCCGTGATTTGCTTTCATGAAACGTACTAGGCGTGAATTTCGCACCGACTGCGTTATAGAACGTTCAACCGGGCCTACAATATACTCTTGGCACAAGAACTTGGTTGACACGGGTTGTCAGTGGATTGGCCATGAAAGACCAATCGCATGACCACCTCACTCCCCGGACTTGACACCACTGGGTTTCATTCTCTGGGGTTTCATTAATTACTGTGTGTGTTCCTGTCAGTTATCTCAATAAATTTCTATATCACTACAGATTTTGTGAGCCCTTTTTGACTTATCCTCTATTTTACCATCAGTTCATAACTTCAGTACAAGGTCTGATATGCGCACCATCTGTGTTATACTACACATAACATAAGATTTCCTCATTCCCTTCTCAATTTCAGTTATTTGGCTACAGACAAAACTACCCAGTTCCTTATCCAAAACAACGTTACATTTCTATTATTACAGGCGTAGCTACGCTCTCAGCATGTATCAGGTGTCTTCCTGCTGACCAACAGCAAATTAATACTTATCAGCAACCTGGATCTGAAACTTCCTGGCAGATTGAAACTGTGTGCCGGACAGAGACTCGAACTCTGGACCTTTGCCTTTAGCGGGCAAGTGCTCTACCATCTGAGCTACCCAAGCACGACTCACGCCCCGTCCTCACAGCTTTACTTCCGCCAGTACCTCGTCTCCTACCTTCCAACAACTTTTAATCTGCCAGGAAGTTTCATATCAGTGCACACTCCGTTGCTGAGTGAAAATCTCATTCTGGAAACCTGGATCTTGCTTTCATCTCATTGTTTATGGCGTCACATCTCCTGAACTATGTGTCGTACAGTGATGTAATTTTACAGGTACATTTGATGATATATGCTGATATTGGCAACAAAATGTATCGGGAATAGAGTAAGTAGTAAAGAAGTAATAAAGTAAAACGTGATGAGTGATACTGAAGTTTTACTACACGAACAGAGAAACTGCAGCAAGCGGTTAGCTTCTATCCTTTCATTATTTTGTGGAGGGTGTCAGTGACAAAATTTTCAGAATGGTTTGAAATGTTGTGTTACGTTTGTTGGAATAGTCCAAGTGCTCTCATTCTCGAATAGTGGATGAGTATATTCTGGCTAATATGGTGACGGAGAGTTATGCTTCCTCAGGACATACACACAGTCTCTAATACTTGTCTTATCGTTTCAAACCTTTAACGTAACACTGTACCTCATAATGAGTAGATTATGAAAGAGCTTTCATTCTTTCAGTAATCATATGAAATACTGAAAATCAAATTTTTGTTGCCCTGGGAACCCATTAGATAACTAATCTTCGACTCTGACCGACTGACCGTCCTGTAGGAGTATATCTGGAACACTGTGAACGTTAGGCAACAGTTTCTCATCCCTGTCTACAGTGTTTCTGCTTTCCTTTTCTTCTGTATCACATGCTAACTTCTTCTCTTCGGAATCGTCTATGGGTCAATCTGCTTCAGCAGTTAAGTTAGTTTTTGAATAGTTTCCAACTTGAGGAAACACAATTGTTTCTACTCTATTACCCAGACATGTCTTGCTGAAGCGCCGGCATGGCGTTGAAATATTCGTCTTGAGGTTGAAACTAACTCTCATGTCTTGTTTGCGTATATATATATATATATATATATATATATATATATATATATATATATATGCGTATATATATATATATATATAGGATCACCTTGATGGACGCTCAGTTGCGCGGTCATTAGCGCCCGTACAAAATCCACTCCAATTTTTACACAGTCCGAGCTAGCCACTGTCGCGAATAATGATGATGAAATTATGAGGACAACACAAACACCCAGTCCTCGGGCAGAGAAAATCCCAACCCGGCTGATAATCGAACCCAGAACCCCGTGATCCAGAGGCAGCCACTAGACCACGAGCTGCGGACTGGAATCGGCTTAACACATTTTTCTTCTCTTTTGTTTTACGAAGACATTTTTCGCTTAAGTTACACCATCATCAGTGATTTGTAAGCAAACATGGACACAGAATTAAGCTTCATACTCAAGATGAATGTTTCAGCACCACTGAAGGCGTTTCTGGAGAAAAATTAAAAAATACATTGGTGATACATGTGTAATATGTCTGGCTAAAAAGGAAGAAAAAACTGTGTTTGCTCAAGGTGGAACTATACTGAAACAAATTAATTTTCTGGCAAACATGGACGCAAGGTTGAGCTTCAGCCTCAGACTGAACATACAACTCCTGGCGATTTACTTCAGATAAACGTCTCGTAGCTGGGCTTCATGGTTATGTAAAATTTTGCAAAAAGGAAATAAAGGACCTTTAAAACATGTTAAAACTTCTCATCTTTCACACGTACATGTCGTCGTCGCATTTGTGTGTGCCGCGTGGGGTAGCTGCGCAGTGTAGGGAGTCACGATCCGCGAAGCTCCCCCGTCGGAGGTTCGAGTCCTCCCTCTGGCGTGTGTGTGTGTGTGTGTGTGTGTGTGTGTGTGTGTGTGTTGTCCTTAGAGTAAGTTAGTTTAAGTTAGATTAAGCAGTGTGTAACTTAAGGAACCGATGACCTCAGCAGTTTGGTCCCATAAGACCTTACCACAAATTTCCAGTTTCCGTTTGTGAGCTGTGTTTTTAACTGAAGACTACGTCTACTTTAGATGAGAGCAAAGATAGGTACATCGTGAAAATGGCCATGTTTTACCATATTCTCACGGTATATCTAGCTTCGCCCACATGTAATGTAGATGCAATCTTCCAGTTAAAGGCACAACACACGAATGTGATGACGACGTGCATATACCCCTTACAGTCCAGAAATTTAGAGCCTGGATTACTTGAAAAAAGGAGGAAAGTGAAGATGGTTTTTTTAATGCTTCCAGATGTGCCACATAGTCTTTCCCCTCTCGACTGAAACGCACAGAACGTTCGTACAGTCACGTGAAACTTGCAGACAAGTCCTCCTTTGGAATGATTTACAAATAGTGCGTCACACTGGCTTGAATGTCCGTTACGTCATCAAAGGGTTGACCCTTCAAATGAATTTTTGCACTTCATCGTGCTGTGGTAGGTTCATATTTATAACACCAAGTCTCATCACCTGTGATGATTTTTTTCCAGAAAAGAATGAATGATCCGTGTTTTGAATTTCAATCAAGCCATGGCTGGCAGCCACGCGATGTTGTTTTTCTTCAGGACCAGAGGTGCGTGGGACATACTGTGGACATACTTTTCGCGTCTTCAAAAGTCTTCTGAAGAATTTCTTGAACACTCGGCTTGAAATTGTTTCTCCATTGCAATTTGTAACACAACAGCACTGACGTACTACAGGCGCACGTCCGCTACTTAACACTGCCTGCTTATAACTGACTGGCTGAATGCACATCAGTTGTTCACAGTTGTTAGTTCAAGCTGCCACCGCACTTACTGCGCTGACGTCGCTTAAACGGCAGGAATATCAAAGGCGACCACGATATCTTTAAGAAAATTCTCCAGATTGAATTCCTTCTGTAGTGCTGCTGAACGTTGTGTTAATATCAAATTATTCTCATTCGGCAGGAAAGTTATGTTATCAACATAACAATTTGTCAAGACGACCTACTTTAATGTAATTGTACTTGTTAACTGCTATGTAGTATGATTATTAATCACAGCTAATACATTATATATCTCGTTAGAGGAAAGGGGCCATCAAGACCTTAATCTTGCTACTTGAAATGAATTCACAAACAAAGTATGTGAAATAAGAGCAGAAAGTAGCTTAGTGATCAACGTGCAACCGAAGGCGAAGTCATGAGAGACGAAGTCATAGCCACATTCGCCTTTAAGCACTTCAGTAAAGCAAGCAAAACTTAAATGTGAATGACCAGATGGGAATTGGAACCCCAATCCTCCAGACTGTCAGGCTTCTATCTTCACAGCTGGCCACTTAAGGACATATCACACCACAGCGTTCATTGCTGTAATGGACTATGGTGGTTTGAGGGCGAATGATAAATTTTAAAAAATGTGATTTATCATAGTGGAAAGTCCAGTTAGGTAGAGTGAACACAAGATTATTAATATGAGTTTTTTTTATAAAAGCTTTTCAGTCTGGCGCGGAAAAGAGCTTTCAGATACTTTTGAGCATTCTATAAAATACTTTGTGTGTGTGTGTGTGTGTGTGTGTGTGTGTGTGTGTGTGTGTGTGTGGTGATTGATTGTAAAAATTTTCTTCAGATTTGTTTCTATCAGGAACTGCATGCTCCACGACTGCGTTAAGGAGATCCAAAATAGGTGGAAGGGCAGCATCTGGCGTTTAATGCAGATCGATTTCAGCTATTGTGTAACTGTCTTTCCATTACAGATAGCAAATAGTTAAGCCATCTCTTACCTATAATGGCAACTTGGCACCATGTGCAATTTTGTTTTTACTATAAGTCATCATGACTTAGATATAACTGCACTGAAAACAGCTACAGAGTATCTGAACTCGATTTGCATTAAAACGATTAAAAATTTACAACCGACGGTGCCCTTCCTCCTGTTTTGGATCCTTTAAAAATTTTCCTGGCAGTGCCTTCTTGAATTTTTATGCACCGTGATTGGCTGTTTTACTTAAAAATTTAGCCGGCCGGAGTGGCCGTGCGGTTCTGGGCGCTGCAGTCTGGAACTGCGAGACCGCTACGGTCGCAGGTTCGAATCCTGCCTCGGGCATGGATGTGTGTGATGTCCTTAGGTTAGTTAGGTTTAACTAGTTCTAAGTTCTAGGGGACTAATGACCTCAGCAGTTGAGTCCCATAGTGCTCAGAGCCATTTGAACCATTTGAATTTAAAAATTTCCTGCCAGTGCCACGTTTGTTTCGTTTTAATATCTGGTAAACTCACTACACTGTGATTTTTTTTTATTTCTAACCACTGTGATTGTTCTATTTTTAATATACTCCAAAATAATTTCCTGAAGGCAGCATATTTAATTTTTAAATTTCCCATAATTCATTACCACTACTTTAATTTAAATTTTCTGCCTTCTTGATGACGTCATCCATTCAAGTTCATTGATGACGCCGTAGCTGCTGGCATGTAGCCAAACAGTACCAATAGACAACCCGCACTAATGCTTATGATTTTTAAATGGCAGCCATCTTGGTTCTGTGATGTCAGTAGTAGGACATACTTCAGCACTTCATTTAAGTGTAAAGTGTTTCCGAATCTCCATAGGTACACTACTCATAGCGTTGCGTATGGCTACCTTTCGCTGTACATTGTGAGCATATAATCTCTGAATACATCCATTGCCTTCTGTTAAACGTGCTACTGGTATTTTAATTGTGGCTTTTCTACCCAGTCTTTCTCAGTCACTATACTAATAAAGGACCCCCTGCAAATAGGCAGGTTTTGGACTTCTCACAAAGTCGGAGACTGAATAGATAATCGTTTTAGAATCTTGGCTGCCTTTTCATCTCTACCACCTCTATAATACGGGGCAATCTGCTTTCATACAGGGTGCACACACTTTTTCAACATGTAAACGTCACTACAGAGATTCGTACTACAGAGATTCTGTACCACCTCTATAATACGGGGCAATCTGCTTTCATACAGGGTGCACACACTTTTTCAACATGTAAACGTCACTACAGAGATTCGTATGTAGGTTATGAAATGTTCGATATGACTGCCACCATTAGTGATGATGTGGCACAAACGAATAACGAAATTCTGCATGACCCGCTGAAGTGGCGGAACATTGATGCTGTCGATGACTTACTTCCTGAGGGCTGTTTTCAGCACAGCAATGGTTTTTGGTGTTATTGCTGTACACCTTGTCTTTAATACAGCCCCACAAAAAGGAGTCGCACGAAATTCAGATTTGGGAAATATGGCGCCCAATCGAGGCCCGTGCCAGAGGCAGAATGCGGTCCCCAAAGTTCTCCTCCAGGACAACAAACACTCTCCAGCTTCGATGGGGTCGAGCTCCATCTTACATGAACCACATTTTATTGAAATCAGGGTCACTTTGGATAACGAAGATGCAATCATTTTCCAGGCACCGTTCGGAAGTTATTGTGCCATCAAGGAATATCGCACCGATTATTCCGTGACTGGAGGTTGCACACCACACAGTCACCTATTGAGGGTGGAGAGACTTCTCGATCGCGACATGCCAGTTCTCAGTTCCCCATATGCGCCAGTTTTTGTTATTGACGAACCCATCCAAATGAAAGTAGGCTTCGTCGGTAAACCAAACCACATTCAAATCAAAGTCCTGTTCGTAAATTTTGTGGACAGTAGAATTGGCGAAACACAACCACCGTTCATGGCCTTGGGGCTTAAGGCTGATGGGTTTGTATATTGTGTAGGAAGAGATGCAGGTCTCCGACAACAATTTCTCGCAGTGTCTCCCGACTGATTCGTATCTGTTTTGCAACTCGTCTGATCGATTTCCTAGGGCTGGTTTGAAACACATCGTGTGTCTTCTCGATATTTTCAAGCGTTTTCGCCCTTTTTGGACGACCGACATTGCCAACACTGTCATCACGAACACTGCCCGTTCTCTAGAACTTGCGAATCAAATTCTTGCTTGTTAGAACACTTGCACCGGTTCTCCTCAGTTTTCACGGCGGCAAACTTCCTTTGAGCCGCAGCTGGGCCGTTATTGATCGTATTGTAGGACTTCACAAGTCTTATGCGCTCAGGAACGCTGTACCGCGACATTTTCACGTGCCGATAACATCAAGGCGCGTGCGCAAGCACATACTAATTTCCATCATGCCCCGCGGGCAACCGTGCAGTTTGAACGTCCTAAAGCAAATCGTTCATAAGTTATAACGATTTTATTTCATAATTGTCACTCTGTATCAGCTGGCTGCGGTGGATGTCCTGTTCACAGCCGGTGAAAGAGGGAAAGCGGTACACGACAAGCACACTACTGGCCATTAAAATTGCTACACCAAGAAGAAATGCAGATGATAAACGGGTATTCATTGGACAAATATATTATACTAGAACTGACATGTGATTACATTTTCACCCAGTTTGGGTGCATAGATCCTGAGAAATCAGTACCCAGAACAACCACCTCTGGCAGTAATAACGGCCTTGATACGCCTGGGCATTGAGTCAAACAGAGCTTGGATGGCGTGTACAGGTACAGCTGCCCATGCAGCTTCAACACGATACCACAGTTCATAAAGAGTAGTGACTGGCGTATTGTGATGAGCCAGTTGCTCGGCCACCATTGACAAGACGTTTTCGATTGGTGACACATCTGGAGAATATGCTGGCCAGGGCAGCAGTCGAACGTTTCCTGTATCCAGAAAGGCCCGTACATGACCTGCAACATGCGATCGTGCATTATTCTGCTGAAATGTAGGGCTTCGCAGGGATCGAATGAAGGGCAGAGCCACGGGTCGTAACACATCTGAAATGTAACGTCCACTGTTCATAGTGCGGTCAATGCGAACAAGAGATGACCGAGACGTGTAACCAATGGCATCCCGCCGGGTGATACGCCAGTATGGCGATGACGAATACGCGCTTCCAACGCGCGTTCACCTCGATGTCGCCAAACACGGATGCGACCATCATTATGCTGTAAACAGAACCTGGATTCATCCGAAATGACATTTTGAAATTCGTGCACCCAGGTTCCTCGTTGAGTACACCATCGCAGGCGCTCCTGACTGTAATGCAGAGTTAAGGGTAACCGCAGCCGTGGTCTCCGAGCTGATAGTCCATGCTGCTGCAAACGTCGTTGAACTGTTCGTGCATATGGTTGTTGTCTTGTAAATGTCCCCATCTGTTGACTCAGGGATCGAGACGTGGCCGCACGATCCGTTACAGCCATGCGGATAAGATGCCTGTCATCTCGACTGCTAGTGATACGAGGCCGTTGGGATCCAGTACGGCGTTCCGCATTACCCTCCTGAACCCACCGATTCCATATTCTGCTAACAGTCATTGGATCTCGACCAACGCGAGCAGCAATGTCGCGATACGATAAACCGCAATCGCGATAGGCTGCAATCCGACCTTTATCAAAGTCGGAAACGTGATGGTACGCATTTCTCCTCCTTACACGAGGCATCACAACAACGTTTCATCAGGCAACGCCGGTCAACTGCTGCTTGTGTATGAAAAATCGGTTGGAAACATTCCTCATGTCAGCACGTTGTAGGTGTCGCCACCGGCGCCAACCTTGTGTGAATGCTCTGAAAAGCTAATCATTTACATATCACAGCATCTTCTTCCTGTCGGTTAAATTTCGCGTCTGTAGCACGTCATCTTCGTGGTGTAGCAATTTTAATGGCCAGTAGTGTAACGTCGTTCTACTGAAAGATTTTTATTTATCCTGTTTCAGCGCCTGACTGCTTCAAATCGAACGTTTCGTTGCAAATGTGGAACTGAAATGAAAAACTACACTACTGAGTCACATTAATGTTAGCATCCGTTAAAACCCTGAATAACTGTCTTTTCCGGCGTTGACCGTTGCGAGACGTGTAGGAAGAGAGTCGAAGAGGTTCTGGAAGCTACTGACAGTGATGCGGACCCAAGCCGACTCCAGTACCGTGGCCAGGTGAGCTAGGTTTCTCCATTGACGATCCACAACGCGAACACCCCGATGTAGGTCGTCCCACGGATTGCCGATTGGGACTTAAACCGGGGAGTTCTTGGCCACGAAAGTACGGTAAACTCACCCTGGTGTCCCGTCGAGCCACAATGGTATGCAGCGACCTGTGTGACGTGTTGCATTGAGCTGCTGGTAGATCCCACCGGACCGAGGAATAACAAACTGCGTGGAAGAGTGAACATGATCCCCAAGGATAGATGCATACTTCTGTTGATCCACTGTGCCTTCCAGAATGAGGATATAACCCAGGGAAAGCAGCGAAGGCATTCCCCAGACCATAAAGCTCCCTCCCTTGTTGCAGGGTTTTTGATTTCTGCGGAGGCCTCTGCGCAGCAGTGCTCTGAACGATCGTTGAGGAGACACTGTTGGTAGCTTTTGGATTCATCTGGGCGGTTAGAAGCTCAACAGTTGCACGTCTATTCTCCCGCACACATCTCCACATCCGTCGTTCACCCACAGGTGCCTCGGCACCAGATTTGAATAGTGCCATTATGCAAGGCAATGTATACTCTAATCATCGCGGCATGCGACCAGTTTACAAATGGTTCAAATGGCCCTGAGCACTATGGGACTTAACATCTGAGGTCATCAATCTCGTAGACTTAGAACTACTTAAGCCTAACTAACCTAAGGACATCACACAAATCCATGCCCGAGGCAGGATTCGAACCTGCGACCGTAGCAGCAGCGCGGTTCCGGACTGAAGCGCCTAGAACCGCTCGGCCGCAGCGGCCGGCGACCAGTTTACAGATTAGCAGTTTCGGAAATGCTTCCACTCTTGGCCATAAAGCAACTTTGCACGTATGGCTGTTTTTCCGATGTACTGATTACGGGAGGAGGACTTCTCACGACGGGTATAGATTGCGCAGTAGTATTTACAACAATGCATACTCCAGCCGCAGTTCCCGATCTTGGTGCTCTTCACGGACGAGTGCATTTGTTTACTAGAAACGGAAAATTAAACTTGCGCAACATGCACGTTTGGGGGGACGAAAATCCTCGTGTGTAAGTGTCTCAAAACAACCAACACAGCGTCGGTATTAACATTTAGGCTGTGATAATTTGTGACCATATCACTGGGTCTTACCTACCGCCAAACAACTAACACGATCTGTCTAACTCGCATTTATTAGACATGCCCTGCCTAGCCTATAGGATGTAGTTCCGTTAAATGTTCGGATGGATATGTGGCTGCAACACGACGGAGCTCCAGCAACCTTTGTAGTCGATGTACGGAATCACCTCATCAAGTATCCCAAGCCATTCCGTAGCAAGCACGGTCGCCATATCTGACACCTCGACTATTTTCCGTGGTGTACTATGAAGAGTATGGTGTATGGCACACCTGTAAGGTCAATGGAAGACCTTATTGTTAGAGTCCATGGAGTGCTGGAAATACTTCAAACATAACCACACTTATGGGATCCCGTACATGAGGCTCAGCACTGCCGATGTAGGCTATGCATTGACATGGGAGGTACGCAATTTGAAGCCGGTTTGTAATGCTGACAGCGCGATCTGCTACTTATGTTGGGTTTACACAGGGGTGACAAGTCATGGGATAGTGATACGCACTTATACAGACGGCGGTAGTATCGGGTACGCAAGTTATAAAATGGGAAAATGGCAGTGCGTTGGCGGAGCTATCATTTCTACTCAGGTGATTCATGTGAAAAGGTTGCCAACGTGATTATGGCTGCACAACTGGAGTGAACAGACTTTCAACGCGGAATGGTAGATGGAGCTAGGTGCAGGGGACACTACAATTAGGAAATCGTTATGGAATTCAGTATTCTGCGATCTACAGTGTCAAGAGCGTGCTGAGAATACCACATTTCAGACGTCGCCACGGACAACGCAGTGGCCCACGGCCTTCACTTAACGACCGAGAGCAGCGGCGTTTGCGTAGAGTAGTGAAATAACCGGAGAAATCAGTGTGGGACGTACAACGAACGTATCCATTAGGGTAGTACGGCGAAATTTGACGTTACTGGGTTGTGGCAGCAGACGAACGAAGCGAATGCCTTTGCTGATAGCGTGACTTCGCTTGCAGCGTCTCTCCTGGGCTCGTGGCCATATCGGCTGTTCCCCAGACGCCTTGAAAACTTGGTCCAGTAGGGTAAGACCCGATTTCAGTTGGTAAGGGCCGATGGTTGCATTCGAGTGTGGCGCAGACCCCACGAAGCCATGGACCAAGTTGTAATAAGGCACTGTGGAAGATTGTGGTTGCTCCATCATGGTGAGGGTTGTGTTTACGTGGAATGGACTGGGTCCTCTGGATGTTCTGCCACTTTGAGACTATTTGCAGCCATTCATGGACTTCCTGTTCCCAAACGACGATGAAATTTTTATGGATGACGCTGCGCCATTCATGCCACAATCGGTCGCGATTGGTTTGAAGAACACTCTGGACAACTCGAGCGAATGATCTGGCCATACAGATCAGCCAACAGGAGTCCCATCGAGCGTTTATGGGATATAATGGAGAGGTCAGTTTGTGCACAAAATACTGCACTGGCAACACTTTCGCGATTGTGGAAGCACGCCTCAAAATTTACACAGGAGAGTACCAATGTCTTGTTGTGTCCATGCCACGTCGAGTTGCTGAACTACGCCGGGAAAAACGTGGTACGACAAGATGTTAAGAGGACCCCATGTTTTTTGTCACTTCAGTGTATTGACATAATGTGTGACACACACCCATCTCAGACTTCGACAGACTGCTTGGACAGCAGCGCGTTTTCAGATGTGGGTTCCTTCATGTAAACCGATCAGTGTGCCTTCCCCTATAATATAAGAGGGGCGATTGAAAAGTCCGCCCAGAGTCCGAGAGATGGCACCACCGGGGAGTATCGAAGTCATGTTTAGTTAGTAGCATCTTTGGAAAGAACGCACACCAAGTTTCAGCCATATTGGTTTATTTCTTTGTGTTTGGCATTCGTGTGAATCAAGGAAGTCGAGTGATTGTCAAAAAATGGACGAAACAGAATTTCGTGTGGCGATTGAGCATTATTTTATGAAAGGCAAAACGCCTCAGGAGACTAAAGAGAAGCTTGATAAACATTACGGTGACCCTGCACCTTTCATTAGAACAGTTTATAAGTGGTTTCAAAATTTGCGGAGTGGCCATATGGGCACAAGTGATGCTGAACGTCCTGGACGCCCTGTGGAGGTTACGACTCCAGAAATCATTGATAAAATCAATGATGTGGTGATGGATGGTAGAAGAGTTAAGGTCCGTGAGACTGCTAGTGCTGTGGGCATCTTGAATGAACAGGTACATAATATTTTGCATAAACATTTGGACATGAGAAAGCTATCCGCAAGATGGGTTCCGCTATTGCTCACACTTGACCAGAAACGGAATCGTGTGAAGCGTTGCAAGGATGGTTTGCAGCTGTTCAGGAAGAATCTGCAAGACTTTAAGCTTCGTTTCGTCACTGTGGATGAAACATGGATTCATTACTATACTCCTGAGACCAAACAACAATCTAAACAATGGGTTACCAAGGGAGAATCGGCACCAAAAAAAGGCGAAGACCATTCCTTTGGCCGTTTAGGTGATGGCGACTGTCTTTTGGGATTCGCAAGGGATAATCCTCATCGACTATCTGGAAAAAGCTGAAATTATTACAGGTGCCTATTATTCATCGTTATTGGACCATTTGAACCTGAGCTGCAAGAAAAACGCCGGCGATTGGACCGCAAAAATGTGATTTTCCATCGTGACAATGCACCACCACACACCTCAGCAGTTGTGGTCGCAAAATTAATGGAAATAGGATTCCAGCTGGTTTCACATCTCCCCTATTCTCCAGGCTTGGCTCCCTTTGACTAGTATTTGTTTCCCAATTTGAAGAAATAGCTGGCGGGACAAAGATTTTATTCAAACGAGGTGGTGATTGCAGCAACTAATAGCTATTTTGCAGACTTGGAAAATTCCTATTATTCGGAAGGGATCAAAAAATTAGAACAGCGGTGGACGAAGTGAATAAGTCTAAAAGGAGACTATATCGAAAAATAAAAAAGGTTTACCCCAAACGTAGTAAGCGCTGCCGGTGTTTTTTCGGACGTCCTACATATCAGATGTGTAACAAAATTCACTCAGTCTAACATAACCTTGTAATGCTGTTACATAACAGAGCTATTTTTCTTATTTTAGAGCTTAGGTGACTGCGTTTTTTTATAAATATTGATTAATCAGGTCTGAAGAGCAGTCATGAATCATAAAGACTTGTAACAGCACTCAGTGTGAAATACGTCTGCTATAAACGACGTTCACGTCTTATATTCCTATACTAGGAGCTAAGAATTTGTGTGACTCAAGACCCTACTGACAATATTTATGTCTGATAAGAGTAGAAATTGAAGATCTCTTTGATGATCATCAGTTTGGCTTTAGGGAAGGTAAAGTCAAGAGAAAGGCAGTTCTGACGTTGCGGCCGATAATGAAAGCAAGACTGAAGAAAATTCATGACCGTTCATAGATCTGTCGACATCGGGAAAGCGTTCTACAATGCCGAATG
Organism: Schistocerca nitens; assembly: GCF_023898315.1. Taxonomy (NCBI): domain Eukaryota; kingdom Metazoa; phylum Arthropoda; class Insecta; order Orthoptera; family Acrididae; genus Schistocerca; species Schistocerca nitens. Next base: position 247,178,615 of record NC_064621.1, read on the forward strand.
GTGCAAATTGTTCGAAATTCTGAAAAAATAGATGCAAGCTATAGGGAGAGATGGGTGATACACAATATGTACAAGAGACAAGAGGGAACAAGAGTGGAAGACCACGACCGAAGTGGTAGGATTAAGAAGGATGTACGACAGGAATGCAGTCTTTCGCTCCTACTGTTCAACCTGTACAATGAAGAAGTAATGATGCAAATAAAACAAAGGTTCAAAAGTGGCGTTAAAATTCAAGGTTAAATTATGTCAATGATAAAATTCGTTTTATGTCAGTGAAAGCGAAGAAGTATTACAGACTCTGCTAAATGGAATCAACAGTCTAATGAGTACAGAATATTGACTAAGAGTTAGTCGAAGAAAGAGAAAAATAATGAGAAGCACACTAGGCATCAAAAACCCCACGAAGGACGGAGCAAAGAGGACGTAAAAGGCAGAGTAGCACTGGAAAGAAGGATACTCCTGGTCAAGAGAAGTTTACTAGTATCAAAAATTGACCTAAATTTGAAAAAGAAATTTCTGAGAACGTACCTTTGAAGCATGGTACTGTATGGCAGTGAAACAATGACTGCGGGAAATCCAGAATCGACGTGTTTGAGACGTAGTGCTTCAGACAAATGTTGAAAATTAGGTAGACAAGGTAAGGAACAGGGAAGTTATCCCGCAGAATTGGAGAGGAAAGGAATATATGGAAAACAGTGACAAGAAAAAGGGATAGGATGATAGGACATCTTTAAGACATCAGGGAGTAACTTCCATGTTTCTAGAGGGAGCTGCAGAGGTTAAAAACTGTATACAAAGACTGAGACAGGAATAAACCTAGCTAATAATTGCGACGTAAGTTGAAGGTGCTACTCTGAGAAGAAAAGGGTGGCACGTCAGAGAAATTTGCGCCGGGCCGCATCAAACCAGTTAAAAAACTGATGGCTCAAAATATTTCGGTAATACAAATTATGTCTCGACCGAATACTTCGAACATGTACGTGCATTGGCCAATGATATTACTTGGAACCGACTTTTGATTTCGCTACAGCAACATGAACAGACAGACAAAGCCCTCTTCTTTTCCACCTGGAGCTGTGGACGTCTGCCTACTGCCGACATCTGAAATACAGGCATTTGCCTTGTGATACTGGAATGAGTAGTTCGAAGCCACATTACCCAGGGTGACTGGTGAAACGGTTGTTTGCTCGTGCTGCATCGGCGTAATTACATGAGTACATTAAGTGGTTTTAAGCGTTTCACGTGTGTTTCATTCTTGAATTCGCGTCCTTGTTAGAAAATTTGGAGATCAGTATCCTCTTTTCCTTGGTTCTAGAGGACATTTGTATGTGTCATCCAAGAGCTTTCATTTCACCTTTTTGGACAATACCTGATTTTAAATTCAATTCTCTGATGAATTCTCCTCCTTGTAAAGTGTTTTCCCAGTCCTCCGATCTTCGATAATTGTCAGCAGATGCAACATTTCTTGAAATACCATCGGCAGCAACATTATTTTCTGATTTTATATTCAGTTAGGAGCTAATTAATCCAAGTACGAGTTGCAGTGATCTTTAACACAAGTGCTGTAGCGAAGAATACTTCGAGACTTTGCTTTCAAATGAGCCTTTTTCCACTTGTTAAATGTTGAAAATACGGGGTGCAGTTACATCTGCACGGCACGCATCTCTTTCACAAGGCGTCGGATACTTAGGCTGCATTTTTTCTTGATTTAACTTAATGTTAAATCTCCCTTTATTCTTCCGTTGTGTTTTGAAAGTTGCGGATACTTGACTAAAAATCTGTCGCATTATTGTTCATTCATGGGTAAAATGTCATGAAAAGGGGAAAGTTTTCGGAGCATTAAAACCGGAGAGATATTTCCTGTGTAGCCACAGGTTAAAGTTAGAAGATAGTGAGTACTTTCACATTTTCCGCAACATAGCCTCTGAGTGCTGTCCAAAGTCAGGTACAGAGCCACTGCTCAGCTTACGGCTGAGTTTTTTGGTATTTTACTTTTTACAACTGGAGGTTAATGAGATCTGAGACTGTTGAAATGAATATTTTTAAAAATACGTAGTTGTCGCATCTCTCATGACAATACGTCGTGTACTATTTTCTAAAATCTTGCCGCCAGGTCGTAGATACATGGGAGGTTTTGGTTTGTTTATAGATAAATTTTCTGCTGCCAGTCACGATTTCCTTTTATTTATATCATACACAACGCGTTTTGGCAAGCGATTCCCATTTTCAATTGCGTTTTTGTCTTTGTACTAAGCCGTTTTTGCAATGTTTTTAATGTGTGAGGTGCTGCCTTGTTCTGTTGTCTTTACTGCAGTATATAAAAAAGCGAGATTTTTAGTTGACTAGCGATCTTTATAATATATAGCTACAGATGAAATCTAGAAGAACTTGTACTTACTGTTTTCTTGTGATACATTTGTGCAGAGTCTCACAAATATTGAACATCACACACAATTTTCTGTGCACAGTATACGCCAAGAATAACAGATCTGCATAAACGAATAGTCACAAAGATTGGTTACATAAAAATATTTTTTAATCTACAAAACTTTTAATGCCTAGACCGCAATTCTCCTATTACAATTAAAGTGTTGTTGTTATGGTTTTCAGTCCAGAGACTGGTTGATGCAGCTCTTCATGCTACTCTATACTGAGCAAGCCTCTTCATCTCCGAATAACTACTGCAACCTACATCCTTCTGAATCTGCTTAGTTTATTCATCTCTTGGTCTACCTCTACTATTTTTTCCCTCCACGCTTCCCTCCAACACTAAATTGATGATCCCTTGATGCCTCAGAACGTGTTCTACCAACCGATCTTTCCCTCTATTCAAATTGTGCCACAAATTCCTCTTCTCCCCAATTGTATTTAGTAACTCCTCATTAGTTTCTTATGAAACATAGCTGCACTCCATAAAAAATATTTTCAGAAAAGATTCCTGACACTTAAATCAATACCCGATGTTAACCAATTTCTCTTCTTCAGAAACGCTTTCCTTGCCGTAGCCGATATACATATTCTATCGTCTTTGCTTCGATCATCATGAGTTATTTTGCTCTCCAAACAGCAAAACTCATCTACTACTTGAAGTGTCTCATTTCCTAATCTAATTCCCTCAGCATCACCTTATTTAATTCGACTATGTACAATTACACTCGTTTTGCTTCTGTTGATGTTCATCTTGTATTCTCCTTTCAAGACGCTGTCCATTCCGTTCAATTGCTCTTCCTGGTCCTTTGCTGTCTCTGACAGAATTACAATGTCGTCGGCAAACCTAAAAGATTTTATTTCTTCTCAATGGATTTAATTCATACTAGAAATTTTCTTTTGTGTAGGGACTGATGACCTTAGCAGTTAAGTCCCATAAGATTTCACACACAATTCTTTTTGTTCTTTACTGCTTGCTCATTATACAAATAGAATAACATCGGGGATAGGCTACAACCCTCACTCCGTTCTTGGCCGGCCGGTATGGCCGTGCGGTTCTAGGCGCTTCAGTCTGGAACCGCGTGACCGCTACGCTCACAGGTTCGAATCCTGCCTCGGGCATGGATGTGTGTGATGTCCTTAGGTTAGTTAGGTTTAAGTAGTTCTAAGTTCTAGGGGACTGATGACCTCAGATGTTAAGTCCCATAGTGCTCAGAGCCATTTGAACTCCGTTCCAAACCACTGCTTTCCTTTCATGCCCATCGACTCTTACAACTACCATCTGGTTTCTGTAGAAATTGCAAATAGCCTTTCGCTCCCTGTATTTTATCCCTACCACCTTTAGAATCTGAAAGAGAGTATTCCAGTTAACATTCCCAAAATCTTTCTCTAAGTCTACAAATGATATAAATGTAGGTTTGCCTTTCCATAACCTATCTTTTATGAGAAGACGTGGAATGAGCATTGCTTCGAGTGTTCCTACATTTTTCCGGAATCCAAACTGATCTTCCCCGAGGTCGGCTTCTACGAGTTTTTCATACATCTGTAAATGATTCGTTTTAGTATTTTGCAGCCGTGACGTATTAAACTGATAGTTCAGTAGTTTTCACACCTGTCAGTACCTGCTTTCTTTGGAACTGGGATTATTACATTCTTCTTGAAGTCTGAGAGTATTTCGCCTGTCTCATACGTCTTACTCGCCAGATGGAAGAGTTTCGTTATGGCTGGCTCTCCCGGGGCTACCAGTATACCAGTAGATTTAATGGAATGTTGTCTACTCCGGGGGCCTTGTTTTGACTTTGGTATTTCAGTGCTGTGTCAAATTCTTCACGCAGTATCGTATCTCCCATTTCATTTTCATTTTCGTCTACGTCCTTTTCTATTGCCCTAAGTGCATTTCTTTTGTGTAGACACTCTCTATAATCCGTCCATCTTTCTGCTTTCCCTTCTTTGCTGGGGACTGGTTTTCCATCTCAGCTCTTGGTATTCATACAGGTGGTTCTCTTTTTACCAAAGGTTTCTTTAATTTTCCTGTAGGTAGTATCTGTCTTACCTGTTGCCCCTGCTACTACTGAAAAGGCTGCTGCTTCTCTTCAGGAATCACAGTTTCTCTGACATCTCAACAGACATCCCTCGGTTGGGGTTGCACCTACTGCACGGCTACCTGTATCACGCAAGCCCTCGCACCAACGGCAAGGTCCATGGTTCACAGGTTAGGGGTGGGGGAGACAATTGAAGTAGCATAACTAATTTCGGTTGAAACCATCTTCACATCGTTCAAACTGTAAAAATTCCATCAGTATGTATTGGAAAGCATCATTAGCTCTAGTCATGCACCATCTTGATGACACGATATTGCGTTTGGATGGAAATGTACCTGTAGGTGCGGAATGAAGAAATTGACACTCACTGACTGGCCACTGTTATCTTCAAGAACATATGGTCCAATGATTCCGATGGACTTTCTCAATAGCACACCAGAAGACGATCTGTGGGCTGCCGTGGACCTTTAAATCAATGAGTTGTGGCTTGTGACGGAGTAATATCGGAAGTTTTTTTCTATTGAGAACCCGTTCAGATGAAATTTTGCCCCAATGAGGCATCACAACATTTGGCAGAATGAGTCATCTTGGTCAGTTCTATCCAGTAATGTTGTGGAAAAATGCGTCAACTCATTTTATCTTCCGGTCGTAGCTGTTGAGCTACTTGCCGCTTACTAGGACGGAACTTTAAAAATTGTTTCACATTCCTCTGCAAAGACGTGCGATGGATTTGTAAAATTTCGGGAATGGTGACGGAAAAATCACTGTGCGATTCGCTACAGAACTGCATGAACTCGTCGGACATTTTACAGTGTTGGAACTGTCATTTCCAACAAGGCGTGCAAATCTGTCCGATCTCCCGTATGCTGGACGTCGGCCAACCGCACACAGCCATGATCCTGCAATGTTGGAACGTGCGGACACTCTCATTCGAGGTGATCAGCGGATTACAATCAAATACCTCGGTGCTGAGATGGACTTGCCAGAGCTGGCACAGTCATCTACCAATTGGAGTACTCAAAGGGTGTGCCCGCTGGATTCCTCGCCGCCAAACAGAAGTCCATAAAGAGCAGCGAAGGTACATCTTTTGTATAACTGCTTGTGTTTTACGATGCTGATCGTGACAATTTTTTGTGGAACATCGTCACAGTCGATGAAACATGGGTTCATCACTTCGAACCTGGAACGAAAGGGAAATCCATGGAATGGCGTCTTACCACCTCTCCTCCGAAGAAAAAGTTCAAAGTCGCACAATCAGCCGATAAAGTCATGGCGACGCCTTCTGGGACTCTGAAGGAATTATTTTTGTTTGATGTCCTCCTTCACGGTACAACGATCAACTCTGAAATGTACTATTCTAGCCTCAGGTAACTGAAGAAACGCTTTTGAGTGTTCGTCGCCACTGAAAGGTAAACGAACTTCTCCTACTCCAGGACAATGGAAGGCCTCAAGCAAGTCTGCACACACGAGAGGAGCTCACAGACTTCGTTAGACTGTTCTTCCTCATACACCCTGCAGCCTGGATCGCACATCTTCCGACTTCCATCTGTTTGACCCAATGAAGGACGCACTCCGTAGCAGTGCGTGGATGATGGGGAGTTTACTGATGCAACACAATGCTGTCTCCGACATCGACCAATAGAGTGGTACCCTGCGGACACACACGCCCTCCCAGGAAGGTAGCTAAGGCCCTCACATTGAACGGACATTGTGTTGAAAAACTGGGTTTTGTAGCCAAAAGAGTGGGGAATAATGTGGTGTATGGGAGCCCGTAAAAAAAAAAAAAAAAAAAAAAAAAAAACGAACCTGCCTGCAGAGAGAAAAATTTTTCATTATTTATTTAACGCACTTTGTATTATTTCCCGTGGGCTACACTACATTTGTCTTGGGTTCACACCCAGTTTAGTCGAGTTGAAGGTGCGTTCAGTGTGCTACAGAGTTGGATGGACGCAGTGAGATATTATAGGCCTTTTGGGAAACCCTCTGGCTTGAACTCTTCGTTAGTGACTCTTAACAGAGGGCAAATGCATGTAACTGCTGAGAGACAGTTGTATCAGCAAGAGAGCACAACAATTTCGGAGTTCCCTCCCATCGCGGCGCGGGCTTCGTGATTCGTTTCGCCTTGTTTAACCACTCGGCGCACGGGTCGTCCCCCGACAATGGAAAGCTCCAGCATTGGGGCTGTATCTTCGGGAGGAGCCATGTCGCTCGCTCCTCACCCCTCTTCTCCCTAGCGCGGAATTTCGGAGCGGAAAATCTGCTCTGCAGGGGTTTGCGCTGTCCCCCAGTTTGGAACGCCGCTAGCCCGACAAGTGGCGCTGGAGAGGGGAGGAGGGAGGGGGGAGGGCGAGTGAGTTGCGTAGCGAGCGTCCTCTCCTCTGAACTTTATACTGCTGGTGCATTCGCTCAGCGCCCGTGTCCGCTAAGAGCCTAATCATTTGTTTGCGTCACTGGTGCGCAACTCGTTTGGCCACTGACGCTGCTGTGTAATTCCAGTGGCACAGACGAAACTGCGGACAGAGGCGATCTTCGCTGTATCTGTCGTTGCACCGGCAAGAGATTTAACTGTACCCTGTACTTAACCAGATACTCTCTCATCCCCTCGCCTCACCGTGAGTAACGTATGCCCTGACTGCTGAAATTGCAACTCTATCGAGGCGTCATTCAAAAATGGTTCAAATGGCTCTGAGCACTATGGGACTCAACTGCTGTGGTCATAAGTCCCCTAGAACTTAGAACTACTTAAACCTAACTAACCTAAGGACATCACACACATCCATGCCCGAGGCAGGATTCGAACCTGCGACCGTCGCGGTCGTGCGGTTCCAGACTGTAGCGCCTTTAACCGCTCGACCACTCCGGCCGGCGAGGCGTCATTCAACAAACGTCAAATTAGCATTGTGAAAATTAGGGATGGCGGTTATAGCTGAAACAACGGGTTTCCTGTTATATCGTTTTTCATTCCTCGCAAATTTAACCTGACTGTTAAAACTGCTCAAAATAACCGGTTTCTGAAAGAACCGATTTTCGGTTATTTTATTCCTGTTATTTCCTGTAATAAAAGCAATAATCATACAAAAATTGGAAAATTTTGACTCTCTCAGTTTCAGCGTACTCAGAATCAAAACATAGGAGTAAACAGGCAAATAAAAGAGACCTTAGTACGTCCCCCGTTCACTGTTTTTTTCGAAAAGTGATGAGTGGCTGAATGCTACAAAGAAGACTATTCTGCTGTAGTTTCTAAATTTCTGAAACTCTGCCCAAAAATCATTTTAATCGGGGATCAGATCACTATTCGGGCATTATCAATAGTCAGTGCTAAAAGGTGAAAACTGAAGTTGTAGATCTCTGTTTTTCGTATTAATTTGTCCGTTCCCAAGGGCTACAAGCAAACAAAGGCGTATTATGCAGACATAGCCAGCAGATCAGCTACTTCCCATTTTTAAATAAATTGTTGTTAGGTGTTTAATTTATTACTGTTACCGTAACTTCTTTCCTCTTTTATTATTTCGCAGAAGTGGCAGACTAGTCTTTAATCCTTTAAAAGCTAATGAAACACTGTACTTCATTTCTACTTCACTTCGTAAAAATATTTGCTGTCATTCTGTAATACAGTGACTGTCCTGTGACGATAGCGAGGAATTATCGTATAGACCAGGTGGGGGCAAGTCCCGTACAGTGCACGTAAGCGTACCTTAAGCCACGACACACGGCAACGGGGGACATTATTGTCTCAGCAATGCTGTACCAATTCTTACATATTGTGTTTATTGCTCGTTTCTGTCGGCATTATTGTACAACTGTTATTGTTATACAATATCGTTTTTCCCATTTTCCGTAATAAAGCAATATTTCAAACCAATATAAATTTTACGAATAAAAATAACTCCTTTTTTAAAAAGGTTTAATTAAAAACGTAAAAATTCAGCACTGCCCCTTTGACTAATCGATATTTCGGTTTTTTACGAGGTGAAAAAGAAAGAACAGCTGTTATACCGAAAAATACCGGTTATTCAAAACTAAAATACCGGTATCGGTTTTAAACGGTCGGTTTCTGTCATCCCTACCTAAATCACGGAACTGAATACAAGGTAGCGAATGAGGCATGTTAGGTGCAGTATAAGGAACAGTGTCTACACAACGTTATAAAAAACGTCACTTTTATTTAAGCACTGAATTGCTACGCAAAATCCGGAACCGCGCTGCTGCTGCTCCGGTCGCAGGTTCGAATCCTGCCTCGGTCACGGATGTGTGTGATGTCCTTAGGTTAGTTAGGTTTAAGTAGTTCTAAGTCTAGGAGACTGATGACTACGGATATTAAGTCCCAAAGTGCTTAGAGCCATTTTTGGTACGCAAAAGCAACATGAATTATTCTCAAAAATTTGCGGTCGTTGAGAAAGTCACTAGCTAATTTTTACGGCACTTCATAAAGGAGCAAGCGGTACGAGTTGGTCACTGTACAAAGTCTCCACATTCTCCCAGGTTTCTAAAGGGAGGGGAGGGATTAATCGTCTCTCACGGGAAATATCGACGGGCAAGATCAGGAACGCGCGTTAACAGCGGTAACGGTTGACTCGTACGGCGCCCACGTGGGCATAAAACGCACGTCGATTGGTATGTTTGCGGCACGAACTTTCAGTTACTCACGAGGCTCCACAGAGGGCGTGGAGACGCAGCGGCGAGGGCGAGTCCTACACACGTGCAACTACCTGGCGTGTCCGTCACGACGCGGGCGCAGGGCCGAAGAGATGCTGACGCCACGAGAAGAGCCTGACGGAGCGAAGCTACGCTGGAGGAAGCCTCGCTAGAAACCAATCTACACTACTAGCCATTAAAATTGCTACACCACGAAGATGACGTGCTACAGACGCGAAATTTAACCGACAGGAAGAAGATGCTGTGATATGCAAATGATTAGCTTTTCAGAGCATTCACACAAGGCTGGCGCCGGTGGCGACACCTACAACGTGCTGACGTGAGGAAAGTTTCTAACCGATTTCTCATACACAAACAGCAGTTGACCGGCGTTGCCTGATGAAACTTGTTGTGATGCCTCGTGTAAGGCGGAGAAATGCGTACCATCACGTTTCCGACTTTGATAAAGGTCGGATTGTGGGCTATCGCGATTGCGGTTTATCGTATCGCGACACTGCTGCTCGCGTTGGTTGAGATCCAATGACTGTTAGCATAATATGAAACCGATGGGTTCAGGAAGGTAATACGGAACGCCGTGCTGGATCCCAACGGCCTCGTATCACTAGCAGTCGAGATGACAGGCATCTTATCCACATCCCTGTAACGGATCGTGCAGCCACGTCTCGATCCCTGAGTCAACAGATGGGGACGTTTGCAAGACGATAACCATCTGCACGAACAGTTCGAAAACGTTTGCAGCAGCATGCACTATCAGCTCGGAGACCATGGCTGCGGTTACCCTTGACGCTGCGTCACAGACAGGAGCGCCTGCGATGGTGTACTCAACAGCGAACCTGGATGCACGAATGGCAAAACATTTTTTCGGATGAATACAGGTTCTGTTTACAGCATCATGATGGTCGCATCCGTGTTTGGCGACATCGCGGTGAACGCACGTTGGAAGCGTGTATTCGTCATCGCCATATTGGCGTATCACCCGGCGTGATGGTATGGGGCCCCATTGGTTACACGTCTCGGTCACCTCTTGTTCGCAACGACGGCACTTTGAACAGAGGATGTTACATTGTTACGACCCGTGGCTCTACCCTTCATTCGATCCCTGCGAAACCCTACATTTCAGCAGGATAATGCACGGCCGCATGTTGCAGGCCCTGTTCGGGCCTTTCTGGATACAGAAAATGTTCGACTGCTGACCTGGCCAGCACATTCTCCAGATCTCTCACCAATTGAAAACGTCTGGTCAATGGTGGCCGAGCAACTGGCTCGTCACAATACGCCAGTCACTACTCTTGATAAACTGTGGTATCGTGTTGAAGCTGCATGGGCAGCTGTACCTGTACACGCCATCCAAGCTCTGTTTGACTCCATGCCCAGGCGTATCAAGGCCGTTATTATGGCCAGAGGTGGTTGTTCTGGGTACTGATTTCTCAGGATCTTTGCACCCAGATTGGGTGAAAATATAATCACATGTCAGTTCTAGCATAATATATTTGTCCAATGAATAGCTGTTTATCATCTGCATTTCTTCTTGGTGTAGCAATTTGGCCAGTAGTGCCCTTCATTCAGCCGGTAACCAGCAACCGTAATATCCAGGTGTCCGGATACATGGCAGAATAGACAGTTTTTGGCTGAAGTCGACGCGCGAAGGAAAAGCTCGCTGGCTTGGCAGACGGCCCTAGCGACCTACGAGTATGTGGGACTGCTTGGACCGATGCGCGGCTAAGGGCCGCGACAGTGTGAACTCCACTGCAAGGGAGGTTTTACGTCTAGCGGACTGATGACCTCAGATCTTAAGTCCCATAGTGCTTAGAGCCACTTCAACCCTTTTGAGCTGTCGGAAGAGCAGACTCTCGTTCTCTGGCCGAAACTACTCATCCCGAGCTGTTCCTCAGAATATCAACCTCTAGCCACGTCTCCACTCGCAACGGCTGTGCGCTGTGCTGTGAGACATTACTGGCGGTGACATTCCTCTGCTCACAAAATATTAAGTTGGTGGGTAAGTTCGTAGCATTTTTGTTTTGTGTGTTGGTATTCCGGCTGCTGTGGCTTTGTTTATCGATTGTAGTTTTTTATTTGTAGTTGACTGTTGTTATTTGAGTTTACGTACTGTCATTTTGTCATCTGTAGATAGTGAGTGGAGCTGTGAACGCTAGAAAATGGAGTGCCAAGTGGAGAAGGCGGAACATTTCCGATATATTGTTCTGTTTGAGTTCAATAGGGGTCTTACAGCAGCGGAGGCAGCCAGAAAAATTTTAGGCAGATGTGGGGAAAATGCCATTTGACAGAGCACGGCAAGAAAATGGGTTTTACGTTTCAAAGAGCATCATTTTAACATTAGTGACCCTCCAAGTTCAGGAAAATCTTCGGGGTTTGATGAAGATGGCTTAAACGCCATAATTCACAATGATCCACGTCAGTGACTCGACATCTGGCATCCACTGTCATGCGACATTTGCAGGCAACGGGGAAGGTTCAAAAATCTGGTATATGGTTATCGCATGCTCTACGCCAAAATCACAAAAATCTGCGGGCGGCCATATGTATGTTTCTGCTTCCACGTCATCAATTGGCTCGCGATCAGTTCTATCGTGTATCGTTACTGGTGACGAGAAGTGGTGTCTTATACTGTAAGTAGGCTGTTTAGGTTTTTTTTATTGGTAACGCCACCTCTGTATGAATATCACTGGCTGTGCTGTGTGCAGTCTGTGGCTGCTTTGCATTGTTGTAATACTCGCCATTGTAGTGTTAGGCAGCTGGCTGTGAACAGCGCGTAGCGTTGGGCAGTTGGAGGTGAGCCGCCAGCAGTGGTGGATGTGGGGAGAGAGATGGCGGAGTTTTGTAATTTGTCATGAACTGCTATATATATTATGACTATTAAGGTAAATACAGTGTTTGTTCCCTATTAATATCTTTCATTGTGTCTAACTTTTGAAGCTTTTGCTGTGTTTGTCCCATTTGTTGTATTAATTGTAATAACAATGCATTGGTGTCTGAAACATGTTCCTCAGTGCTTTTCGGCAGTGAATTTGCACCGGCAACATTCACATTTTGACAAGCAGAAAATGTGTCTTGACTCATTTGAGAAAACGGTGAGGACCCAAAACCTAAGTCTACAGTATTTGCAATATCGTGTTCTGTCATTTCGGATTCCTGAGGCGAGCTGTTGCCGACCGATCGATCGATAATGCTTCCTTGTTCACTACCTGTTTCACTGTCTACGCCATTGTTTGTAGCCCGCTCCATTTCCCTATGCACAGTTACCAAATTACTACTTTGAACGTCTGTTAATTCATTACACAGTGGTGCTGGCAAGCTACGCTCGTCGTCACTATTATTTCTCAGTTTACTTTGGAGCCTAGTGTTACGTTTTTCACACGCCATTATTGTCACAATATTTCACACGATAACACAGAAAAGCACAAATTGAAGAGCAAAAATAAGAGAACACATTAACATAACACTGAAAATAATATCTAGTTAATTGCAAGCGCAGCTGCGAAATACTTGGTGCAAATCTAAATGCATGCCACAACTGTTTTACTGTACAACAATGAAAGACTGCAACTACAAAGGAGATTCTCTCTACAATTACTCGCCAGCAATAAACAAAAAGTTACACTAATTACACAAACTACAAGAAAAAAAATCAGAAGATTCCATTGAGGTATCCTGGCAGGGTCGCCATATGAAACGTCCCCTTTTTGAACAATTATACGCGACTGTGCTTAAACTGACACACAATATTTTTAGCGCAATGCAATCTGACTTTCAAAAAAATCCCTACGAAAGAATGGCCCTGACTAACATTAACCTATGCGTTTCACAAATCGCTTACCTCACAAAAATCTTGGTTACTCGAACTACTGCAATACAGCAGGCGCCACTACTGCCAGCTAAATAAAAGATTCAAACTATGGAAGGCACTAACTACTGATAGGGATAGTTAGCAAATGAAAGATATTAATAGAGAACAAACACTGTATTTACCTTAATAGTCATAATATATATAGCAGTTCATGACAAATTACAAAACTCCGCCATCTCTCTCCCCACATCCACCACTGCTGGCGGCTCACCTCCAACTGCCCAACGCTACGCGCTGTTCACAGCCAGCTGCCTAACACTACAATGGCGAGTATTACAACAATGCAAAGCAGCCACAGACTGCACACAGCACAGCCAGTGATTTTCATACAGAGGTGGCGTTACCAATAAAAAAACCTAAACAGCCTACTTACAATTTCATGAGCAAAATAAGGGAATGGTTAAACCCAAACAAAGAACGAACTCAACTTACGAAGGTATGCGCGCATCTACAAAAGATAATGTAATGCATTGTGGTTCTATACTACAAATTGCTTCCCCGAAGTGTAACCATCACTGCTGACATTTACTGTCAACAACTGCGACTTCTTTCAGACGCTGTCCAAGAACAACGACCAGGAAGACTGCGTGATGTGATGGTACTCCACGATAACGCCCGCCCTCATTCTGCTACAGTCTTCTTTATTCGTGTCAGAGGTACACTAAAATGAACACATATACAATACATACAAAGAAAACTATACAGTATTCACCCAGAATTGGGCAACTTTGATAGCATTGGTGCTGCAGACGTTAAGTCCTTCGTGCTACAGCTGGTTGGGCATAAGTTACATTCGAAGAGATGCCGGGTTGTCGGCAATTCATCGTATTCGCACAGTGTTGTGTTGGAATTTGGCAGTTGGAAGTTCCATTTAAGGAGATTGTCCGTCGATCTTGCGACTTCGGTCCGTAGTCTGTTCAAGGACTTCCAGATGACCCACTTCTCCATGTGTCCAGGTGGCAGGGATTCTTGTGGTGTCATCCAGTTTGACAGTTGATGGCATCTTTCCTTCCACTTGGTGAGTCGGGTAGCCGCAGCTGATCCTTCTAAGGGCGGTGAAGTTGTTTGAAACTCTTCCTGGACTTCAGTCTTGTCTTGGCAGGTTGATGTCCAAAGAGTGGATGTGAGGTCACTGTATTTGCTTTATGCCTCTCGATGTTAGCGGCGACTTCTCTTCTGATGTCACATGGAGCAATCCCAGCGAGACATTGAACTTTGTCCATGGGGGTTGGCCTTAGGCAGCCTGTAACAATCCTACAGCTGTCATTTAAGGCTACATCAACCTTCTTTGCATGTGCTGAATTTTACCACACTGGGGTAGCATACTCTCCTGCAGAATAGCATAAGGCAAGAGCTCTTGTTCTTAATGTTTGTGGATGTGTACCCCAGTGCGATCCCGCCCCCGCGTAGGTACTTAGCATACATTTTCCAGTATTGAACCGAGCATCAGCATTCCAGAGGTACAAGCAAATGATGTCATCTGTTGTACATAGGCCTTGCTTAAGGCCAAAGTTAACTATTCTGCTACAGAGACAGAACACGCTATACAGGGGATGGGTTGGGAAGTCATTCTGTGTCCTCCTTATTCACCTGATCTTGAGCCTTCAGAGTTTCAACCTTTTCGCTCTCTATCGAACAACCTTGAAGGAATATCCTTTCCGGATGTAAATGCGTGGGAACATATCTCGACCAGTTCTTCGCCTCAAAACATGTGATTCCTGCAGTCACGGAATCTAAAAATTATCGCAGGATGGTACTGACTGTAGAAACATGGAAAACAAAAACTATATAGCGGCGTACAGCACGTGTGATGAATGCTGAATTTTTATATGTGCGTTATGTCTATTGCAAAACAAATTTCGTTTACATTCAAATTCAGCTCTCGGTCATCATACACTTTAGCTGCTTACCACGCATATCGAAGCATGTCATAGACTATTAATACAGGCAACTGAAGGTGTACGATTGACTGAATTCTTATGCAATATTCTCTAGAAGTTATCTCTCTGTTTTGTTCGATGATGTGCACACAGTTTAACAGTCATTTCATAAGGTTGTCACCAGCATGTAAAAGTAAAGCTGCACTTACGAAGCTTCTCACCAATCTAATACCACTAAATATTTATTGTGCTGGTAGAGCTGAGTTGTGTATGAGATGGTTCAGATGTGAGAAACTATCGATCTCGGGTTGCTACCGTTAGTCTCTAAGGTTTATTACGCCAGTTCTGCTAGTGCTATGTGAAGACTTCGATGTGTGTTAAGCTAAATGATGTACATGTCATGTATATTCTTTTTTTAGAGTTTTGTGTAGCTTATTTATTTTAAATAATTTCTTGTCTGTAGAGGTTTACAATGTTTACGGTTAAAAATTAGCTTGAGGTGGTACAGTCAGGTTATTTACTCTTATATTGTTAATACAGTATGTTCATAGCTGTTCATTATGAAATATGATTTATCAAATGTGTACTTGACAACATGTAAGTCACATCGTTGTCTCATTAGTCTGTATGCTGGGTTATTAACTGCATTCACAATAGGCCTGATTAGTGCATTGGTCTTATGAATTTTTTGGCTGTGCTCTGAGTCTAGGGGCTGTGGGATTTATAATAAAAAGATTTGTACTTCATTCTTAGTGAAAAGGAAATTACAGTTGTTGGGCATTTTCTTATTTTTCCCTAGAGTTTTGGCATGGGTTCAATCTGGATTTCGCGAATGTGGTTGTTTGCCAAGAATTAGTGTTTTTAGTGTATGATCGTTCTTAAGGATAATAACTGTTGACAAAAGTTTGTCAAATTTTACTCACAGGGCATTATGGTTTGGCAGTTACTTATTGATAGATTAAACTACATTTATTTTGATATATTTGTTCCTAGTTTCCTACTGTTTTAGTAGCTATGTGTTTTCATATAATTTTATTAGCTTCGGGGAATAGACTAGGAACAGACCCAAAGATTCTAAGACCAATACACCAATCATGTCCTGTAGAAGCACCTCATTTAGAACTCTAACATTCTTACTTTTCTTTCGACAACAAAATTTACAAGCAGGACAAAGGGCTACAATTGAGAATCCCTCTTATTAGCCTCACAGCAGAAATACTTATCATCCAAGCAGACAATACGAGGTGCATTCAAGTTCTAAGGCCTCCGATTTTTTTTCTCCGGACTGGAAAGAGATAGAAACATGCGCATTGTTTTAAAATGAGGCCGCGTTCATTGTCAATACGTCCCAGAGATGGCAGCACCGTACAGCAGATGGAATTTTACCGCCTGCGGCGAGAATGAGAACTGTTTTAAATATTAAAATGGTGACGTTTTCCTTACTTGAACAGCGTGCAATCATTCGTTTTCTGAATTTGCGTGGTGTGAAACCAATTGAAATTCATCGACAGTTGAAGGAGACATGTGGTGATGGAGTTATGGATGTGTCGAAAGTGCGTTCGTGGCTGCGACAGTTTAATGAAGGCAGAACATCGTGTGACAACAAACCGAAACAACCTCGGGCTCGCACAAGCCGGTCTGACGACATGATCGAGAAAGTGGAGAGAATTGTTTTGGGGGATCGCCGAATGACTGTTGAACAGATCGCCTCCAGAGTTGGCATTTCTGTGGGTTCTGTGCACACAATCCTGCATGACGACCTGAAAATGCGAAAAGTGTCATCCAGGTGGGTGCCATGAATGCTGATGGACGACCACATGGCTGCCCGTGTGGCATGTTGCCAAGCAATGTTGACGCGCAACGACAGCATGAATGGGACTTTCTTTTCGTCGTTTCTGACAATGGATGAGACGTGGATGCCATTTTTCAATCCAGAAACAAAGCGCCAGTCAGCTCAATGGAAGCACACAGATTCACCGCCACCAAAACAATTTCGGGTAACCGCCAGTGCTGAAAAAATGATGGTGTCCATATTCTGGGACAGCGAGGGCGTAATCCTTACCCATTGCGTTCCAAAGGAGACTACGGTAACAGGTGCATCCTACGAAAATGTTATGAAGAACAAATTCCTTCCTGCACTGCAACAGAAACGTCCGGGAAGGGCTGCGCATGTGCTGTTTCACCAAGACAACGCACCCGTACATAGAGCTAACGTTACGCAACAGTTTCTTCGTGATAACAACTTTGAAGTGATTCCTCATGCTCCCTACTCACCTGACCTGGCTCCTAGTGACTTTTGGCTTTTTCCAACAATGAAAGACACTCTCCGTGGCCGCACATTCACCAGCCGTGCTGCTATTGCCTCAGCGATTTTCCAGTGGTCAAAACAGACTCCTAAAGAAGCCCTCGCCACTGCCATGGAATCATGGAGTCAGCGTTGTGAAAAATGTGTACGTCTGCAGGGCGATTACCTCGAGAAGTAACGCCAGTTTCATCGATTTCGGGTGAGTAGTTAATTAGAAAAAAAAATCGGAGGCCTTAGAACTTGAATGCACCTCGTAAAACTTTGAGTCTAGATGATAGCATCACAAGCAAAATTAAGTCATAATGTAATACCGCAGCCACTTTCACCAAGTCGCCGCGAGCCGTGGAGGAGGAAGGGATCGGACTCCCTGGGGCGAGCCCGTGGGTGCAGTCATTCTGCAAGCACACAGTGGGAAGCCGGGCCGACATCCTCGCCTCGCTCAAGAATGGACGCGATGCGAAGGGCCCGTCTGACGACGAGAAGCGTGCCGAGAGCTCATGGACACCTAAAACCATTAGGATGGAACGCCAAGAACGTACGCGCGAAAGCATCTGACTTCTTCTGGTCTTGCGGCAGTCATTTTACTTGCCTTAGAAAACAGGGATGTGCCGACAATTCCAGCACCCCACAGGCACAGCGTGAAAAAAAGCGCAGTGAATCGGCGAAGGGAGGCGTGTGAAAGAAACCGGCATTCTTAAGAAGATGTTTTCCTCGACAGTGAGGATATTCCTCGTAAATGACGGACGCCAGCAGATTTTGAGATGGAGCCCAAACGTGAGTCTGTCCAGGGCTCAAGCAGAGAGAGCGGCTATAAAGAAGAGTTGTGTAGCTGCACTCCCAACAGCCTCAGAATGCAGGAAAACTTCTTAAGAATGTGAAATCGTGATGCCAATTCACGAGGAACACTGCAGCCCAGGCCAGACAGAAAATTTCCACTCTGTATGGAGAGGAGTGGCAATGAAACGGCGATCTGTCATTGGGCTGCATTGAAAATTTCGTCCACCAATGACAACGCCGAAAGGAAGAATGTTTCGAAGAGGAGTTGAGCTGGGATGAGAAGCGAAAAGGGGGAGTCGTGGAGACACCACGGGGGCTAGAGGACATGGGCGCTCTTCGACCCATCGCCAACATCCGCCTTCCGATGCCATGGTAGCACAGCTTCGGCCACGCAACTGACGCCGCAAAGCCGCGATTGCTAATGAGGGCACCCGACCCGTGCAGCACTGCTCCGACGCGACGCGCTGCACCGACGCCACACCTGCCGCCGACAGCAGTATACGACGAACGATAACAAGAATGGTGAGACGATTCGTTCCCTCCTCCTTCCCCTTAATAACCGAGTCGTGTCCACGCTCAGTCAAATCGGCCCTGAGATTTATAATATTGTTTTGGTTTGTACAAACAGCACAAAAAATAAATACATTGCTTTCATGTTTTGATCATGTATGCGATCATTTACATTCATACTTGAACCCCTTAATTATGAACCATGTGTGCTTTGTTTCGTTTAATTTCTCGAGTTCACTACAATTTTGGAGCCCAACGTGGGGCGACCTAATTGATAATTTTCATGTTATCAGATGTCACACAATGATATCCCGAGTTGATCACTACAATAATAAATAACGACACATAGCTCCACTCCAGCAGAAGACGTCACTGAACATTACTTTCTTGTCAACTGCTGCCCACTCTCTCTTCAAATACCTTATCAGCCATTCCAGCACTGAACACAAATCAAAAAGTTCTATGTTAAACAATGACAAGTACAGGTCGAAGAATCGACAGTACTTCAAAAAGGCCAAACTTATACTCACTGTAAAAATGACACACAGTTACAGACAGGCACAGTGGAAAGGCTGTTACCTATTAGCTTTTGGCCAAAGCATTTTTTAAGAAATTGAAATGCATATACATGCATCAAAAAAAGTTTTGCGCTACCTCGGTTCCGAGAGTTCTAGAATCTGTACAGAAAACTGAAATAGAGATCCACATAAACATCATCTCAGCCCTTTATATTGCTCATGAAAACCACGCATTGCATGTTGTAACACCATACAGCGAGACCTTCAGAGGTGGTGGTCCAGAGTGTTGTACACACCGGTACCTCTAATACCCAGCAGAATGTCTTCCATTTATGCATGCCTGTATTCGTCGTGGCATACTATCCAAAAGTTCATCAAGGCACCGTTGGTCCAGATTGTCCCACTCCTCAACGGTGATTCGGGGTAGATCCCTCAGAGTGGTTGGTGGGTCACGTCGTGCAAAAGCAGCCCTTTTGAATCTATCCCAGGCATGTTCGATAGGCTTCATGTCTGGAGAACATGCTGGCCAACTCTAGTCGAGCGATGTCGTTATCCTGAAGGAAGTCATTCACAAGATGCACACGATGAGGGCGCAAATTTTCGTCCATGAAGACGAATGCCTCGCTAATCTGCTGCTGATATGGTTGCACTATCGGTCGGAGGATGGCATTCACGTATCGTACAGCCGTTACGGCGCCATCCATGACCACCAGTAGGGTACGTCGGCCACAAATAATGCCTCTCCAAAACAGCAGGGAACTTCCACCTTGCTGCACTCGCTGGACAGTGTGTCTAAGGCGTTCAGCCTGACCGGGTTGCCTCCAAACACAACTCCGGCGATGGTCTGGTTGAAGGCTTATGCGACACTCATCGGTGAAGAGAACATGGTGCCAATCCTGATCTGTCCATTCGGCATGTTGCTGGTCCCATCTGTACCGCGTTGCATGCTGTCGTGCTAGCAACGATGAACCTCACCATGGACGTCGGGAATGAAGTTGCGCATCTTGCATCCTATTGCGCACAGTTTGAGTCGTAACACGACGTCCTGTAGCGGTCATCCACTGCAGTAGCACCCCTTGGTCGGCCTGAGTGAGGCATGTCATCGACAGTTTGTGTCTCTCTGTATCTCCTCCATGTCCGAACAACATCTCTTTTGTTCACTCCAAGACCCGTGGAACTTCCCTTGTTGAGAGCCCTTCCTGGCACAAAGTAACAATGAGAACGCAATCGAACCGCGGTATTGACCGTCTAGGCATGGTTCAACGACAGACAGCACGATTCACGTACTTCGTTCCTGGTGGAATGACTGCAACTGATCGGCTGTCGGGCCCCTCCGTCTAATAGGCGCTGCTCATGCATGATTGTTTACATCTTTGGGTAGGTTTAGTGATATCTGCGAACAGACAAAGGGACTGTATCTGTGATAACAATATTCACAGGCAACGTTCATCTTCAGGAGTTCTCGGAACCGGGGTGATGCAAAACTTTTTTTGATATGTGTATATTCACACAAGCAAGCACACCTCACACACATATGGCTGTTATCACTGGCCACATAGGCCATTTTACAAGAGAAACATGTTGAATGGGAGTAACATTCAGGGGCAGGCACGGAAGTAGGAGGGATAGCAGGGTATTGGTGGGAGAAATTGGCACTGCCTAGCAGAATATGTAGGAACTAGAGGTGGAATGACAGGGATAACAGGCACAGTGTCGGAAGGTTGTGGCTGAGAGAGAAGGGGGGTAAAATGCTGACTGAAAAGGTGAAACAAACAAGGGGGAAAGACTGTTGAATGTGCTGACAGGGAGCAGCGCACCATGAGGGTGAGGGGAAGCGAATGACAGAAAACAGGGGGAAGAGATAGTTGGGTAGAGGGTGTGGAGACAGTAGGTTATCATAAGTTGTGGCTGGGATCACTTCAGGAGCAGAGAATGTGCTATAAGGAAAACTCTCATCTGTACAGTTCAGAAAAGCTTGTGGTGCAGATGAGTATCCAGATGGCCCAGATTGTGAAACAGCCTTTGAAATCAAGTGTTACATAATACAGCTGTATGTTGTGCCACAGGATGGTCCACTTTGCTCTTGGCCACAGTTCAGGGGTGGCCATTCATTCTTGTAGACAGCTGGTTGGTAGTCACACCAGTATAGAAAACTGAACAATGTAGCCGAGCTGGTATGTAATAGCAACTTTCACAGGTGACCTGGCGTTTGGTGTAGCAAGATAAACCTGTGAAAGAATTGGAACATTAAGTGATTACCAAACACATGTCCACGAGGATGAATGGCCATCGTAAAACTGTGACCAAGAGTAAAGTCGACCATCTTGTTGTACAACATACAGCTATACATAACATACTTGATTTCAAAGACTGCTTCACAATTTGTGCCATCGGGTTCCTGTCCTCTGCCATCCTCCTTACAATAAAATCTCAGCTTCTGAAGTCATCCCGACCTCAACCTACGATAACCTAATGTCCGCACACCATCCATCCAACTATCTCTGCTCCCTGTGTCCTGTCAGCTCCTCACAATTCACTTCCCTCACTCTCAATGTGTGCTGCTCTCTGCCAGCACATCCAGCAGTCAACTGTCACAGAGATTTAGTTCCAGTGGTATTTGCTATGGCCTAGTTTTCACTCTGCCATTAACTCACAATATCTTCATATATATCTGTTCCCCACTATCTCCAAATGGGCATGTGTAAATTGATTATCCTATGTAGATAGACAACATCAGAGACCTGTATCAGTAGTATAGCAGGGTGGGTATGAGTGGAGGTAAACATCAGGCACTGTATCACTTCTGGTGATATAATAACACTGCATCTGTTTAGCAGTAGGACATCAGTGGCCAAACTGGGTGAGAGAAGATAGTTCTCAACATTACTGACAAGGACTTACGTTTTAGGTCACATACTTGATAATAATAAACCTCTATTTAATTTGTTATATCAATTTTATTATTTCCGAACCCTGAAAATATAGAATTGTTAATAATGAACCTTTAGTTAATTTGTTATATCAATTTTATTATTTACAAACCCTGACAATATAGAATTATTGTTTATAACGAACATGAACCTCTCTGCATGATGTACAGATCTCAAATGAAGAAACTTAAGCAACTGAGCTAGATATAAAGGATGATAAGGGGGAGAAGGGTGAGCTCGAATCTTATTGCTCTAAGACTTTTCAACCATTTTAATATGCTCCCATCAGTCCAGGCGTTTCCCACCAATTTTATATTGTGTGACCGATATTGAGTTACTTCATTGCTTTGTACAATTGCGTAAGGTGTGTGGGGGCTCTACTGGATGTCCTTGAATATTAATTTCGCAATTGCCTAAGATTTAAAGGGCTTGTCGTGTATTACCTTCACCAGCTCTCTGGTTGGGATGGAGGGGAGTGTGCAGTGACCTAGGATCTAAGTCGCCCAAGTGTGAGAGCTGTCATCAGAAGTCCTTATCAGTGGGCCTGAGCTAAGATAGTAATATCACCCAGTATGCCCACTGATACGCTAGTGGTTATCAGTTAGGGTTTTATCACATCACCAGAAGTGATGTGTCACCTGATGTTTGCCTATACTTTCACCCATCCTGCTACACTACTCGCTTCTTGTGAACTCCTAGATTCGAATGTTCACCAGCTGGTTTGGGCCTCCTGGGGCTTTTGCTTTACGGGTGCATTGTGCGAAATGAAAAGTGTAGCATTCCTTCCTCACACCACTCAGTAATTTCTGAAAATTGACATATGCAGGAACTACCTGCGACAGTTCATAGGATGATTTGATTGACGAGAAAGCAATGATGGATGCAAGAGGCAGAAATGTTTCAATAACTTTATAAATAATTTCAATTATTTAAAAAGTAAAATTTCATTCGACTGAAATTTCTAATTTTGAGAAGACAGATTGAGCGATCTCTTTTACTTGCTGGAAACATTCTAAAGCCAAAATCACATATTTATTTAAAAGAACCGGGCATTTGCGCAAGGTACTTTATGTTTTGAAATATTTTGGTTATGACAAACCTTTTATAATGTGCTGTTTTTTATTCACATGACAACTTCAGGTGAGGTGCTACTAAAGATGAACACGTTTCATAGCAAAAAGATTTTTTAACACCTGAAGATAACAGCAAAGTCTGCCGAGAAAAATAAGAGCGAAGTCTGCCGAAAACGGTTGTTTTAAATAAACAAATTTGTATGTGATCTTGGCTTTAGATTGTTTTTAGGAAACTTTTATTCGTTTTAGGGCACTCGCCGAATATATCTTGTAGCCTGAGACAGTGTCGGACAAACATGTGTTGGCTATGGTGCGTATCTCCTTTCCTATAGCTCTTGCCCGGATGACTGCCATTTGTGTGGCCACCGAAAGCTGACGAAAAATTATCTCGAGGTATGAATAAAAAAGGCTTTCAGTCACAATTTTTCGTGTTTTATTTAGTATATGATGCATTTCGGACCCTGTGGGTCCATCTTCAGGTGTAAGTCGTTTTATACATGATTTATTTGTTCTCTTGAATAAGATGAAATGCATATTTCTGTCAGGAAGAGGTTTGATGTTAGGTTACGAACTTTGTAAGTCAGACGCGGAAAATATGTGTGAACCAGTGGAAAAAATGAATAGTGTAAACTTACCAAATAATCCAAGAAAAGCGTTTTTAACGTTTTAGCAACAGTATAAGTTTTATCCTCCATCGTTTTCAAGCATATCACTTCATTCAAAAGGAACATTCTCAAGCACATTTTTGTAAACACTTCACAGATGTTTTTGTACATTGTGTGGTCAAAGATGAATTTTTATAGTGCTAAAGATATAATTATTAAGCAATTGACATATGCAGGAAACAATTGACATATGCAGGAAATAACTTAAGAATAGATCTTTAAAATTACTGAAATAGCTACGGCTTGCAAAATCTGTTTGTTCATTTAACATCGATTCTGGTTTTTTGATTTTGTGGAGGTATATCTCCAGTTGTCCTAACAGATTTAGGGTCTTACCATTGGCTTCATTATGTAATATTACCAAATTTTTTTCTAGATTGTTGATGACATGTTTCTTTATCAATATATGTTGTGCAATAACTGATTTTTCGAAGTGGTTGACCCAGAAAGCATTTAGACGTTCTTGAAAACGGCTTTTGAAGTTTCTGGCTGTTTTCCTTAGATAGTAGGCAGGACAACTGGAGCAAGATACTTTGTACACTCCACTGTTGTATGTTTGTGTATTTAATTTAATGTAATGGATGAGTAAGTTTCCTAATTTATTATTAGTTGAGAATGAAACTGTTACATTTGTTTTTTTGAAAAGGTTAGCTATTTTTTGTGAAATGGGGCCCAGGTATGGGATACTGGCGAATTTTTTCTCTTTTTTCATAGTGTTGTCATTTTTTTGTCTTGCTTTTGTGTATTTGTCCGCCTAATTGTCAATTGTTTTGGCTGCGTAGGCATTGCTAATGCCAATACTTTTTGTATCTATCTCATTCTAGAGGGTGTTTCCTTATAGATCAAGAGAGTGTACTATATGTAGCACGGACCTAAATGCAGCATGTTTCTGTGTGGTGTGATGGCATGATGAGTTGTCCAGTGTTATGTCTGTGTATGTGTGTTTTCTGTGTATGCTGAACTTATGTTTTTGTTCATAGTTGGTGATCATAATGTCCAGGAAATTTATGCTTTTGTTATCCTCATGTTATCTTGTGAATTTTATGTTTTTGTGGAAGGAATTGAATAATGCTAGTAGATCTTCGGTCTGATCTTTTGTTCCATCAAACAGAAGCAAGGTATCATCAACATATCTCCAGTAATATATTATTTTATTTTTGAATCTATTGTTTTCATTATAGAACTTACTTTCCAGATGATTGTGAAATATGTCTGCCAGAAAACTTGATATGCTACTGCCCATGGAAAGACCCTAATTCTGTTGGTAAACTTTCCTATTGAATGTGAAGTAATTTGAGACAATATTAGCTGCAACATGTCCTTGACTTCTGATACTTCTGCAATTGACATTTTTTATGTTTTATTAAGTTTTCAAAACTCATGTCTATTGTTTCTTCATTTGTAAATAGGATAGTAACATCAAAAGAGGCAAACCTGGTACCTGTACGAATGTTTATGTCTTTAATCACAAAAAACAGCTTATCTTTTCCATCGTTTCCACTATTTCACACATATTTTCCGCGTCTGACTTACGAAGTTCGTAACCTAACGTCAAAAGCTTTCGTGACAGGAATATGCATTTCGTCTCATTCAAGAGAACAAATAAATCATATAGTAAAACGATTTACATCTGAATATGGACCCACAGGGTCCGAAATGCATCGTGTACTAAATAAAGCATGAAAAAGTTTGACTGAAGGCGTTTTTTAATCCATACCTCGAGTGTATTGAGTACAGTCACGTTTGAAGCTGCAAAATATGGATAAAATTAAAAGTAAGAATTATCCATTTGTCCCCATGTTAATCCAATGACGTTATTTGTGAATAAATACCACTTCGCCACTTTATAAAATACACACATGTATATTCAGCAGGGACACTAATAAGAAGTCGTTAAATGTCCTGAAACTATTATCATAATTATATAATCTTCTCACATCTGAAAAAATGGATTTCTTTCTAAAATACGAACACTGTGCGATGAAGAATGGTGTAATACCTAGACTGAAATCCATGGAGCCAGACTATTATGCCTAGCGTTTAAAAAAACTTACTCCACAGTTCGAAAGGCGGTTGCAGAAGAAATGGTGATTACGAACAAAAATATTCATAGTAATGTGTGTGTGTGTGTGTGTGTGTGTGTGTGTGTGTGTGTGTGTGTGAATCTAGCAGTAAGAAGTTCGTCGGAAGAATGTGGTGACGTTACACTAAATAAGTACAGTAGTGTGTAAGGAAAACGCGTCGCACTGTGAATGATAGTTCTGATTATACTATCAAGTGGTTCATCCTGTCGTCGTGAAATATCAGGATAATAACTCACGATAAGTCGATCGAAGCTCCCTCACTCCCAGGTGGAATAATATTGTGGGTGACTAATACTAAAGGAACAACGGACATGTGTTGGTTGTCGCCGTCGTCTACTTCTCTCAGTGGCGGTTCTTACTTTTCTTTTGTAAGGCTCTGCTCCAAGAATAACTCTCACTTTGATGTCTGAGTAACCTAAGGCGCATCTTACTATTATAGCGTGTAGAGAAGCGTAAGGGGGAATCCATTAATTACGTGAGGCGCTTACGGGAGAGGGTCGAGCCGAATCTCACCTAAGCTCACGTGTGGGAGAGGGAGAGTGGGTCTCGGCAAATATCACGCCATTTTTTTCGTAAGAAACATGGCAAAATTGAGAGAAAATTGGGTTAAATTATGTAAAACATGTTTCTCCATTAAAATATGGCTAAATCGTACACAATAACAATTTTCGCAGTTATCTAAATGTTACAAGCTACACAGTAGCACCTCTATTGTTTAGCAGCCAACGGCCAGCCAAACGCTGCGGCGCATAAGCCAGGTGGCAACAATAGGTACCGACCTGCTGTGTTACGCCAGTGAGGTTGCTTGCGCATTAAAACCGTACGGGTTTAAATCATAGTCGGTTGATTTTCACACTGAACGAGTTTTAAACGTTAAACAAGGGCATAAGTTCCCTTCAGAGTGTGACCTGGTACAGTTCTTATTATGGATAGTGAACAAGTCATTGCGTTATGGATGCTGTGTCGACGTCGGAGAAGAGGAAGGCGCAATCGCCTTCACTGCGTCCATCCAATTAACCTGAGACGCGAGGAAGGTTCAAATGGTTCAAATGGCTCTGAGCACTATGGGACTTAACATCTATGGTCATCAGTCGCCTAGAACTTAGAACTACTTAAACCTAACTAACCTAAGGACATCACACAACATCCAGTCATCACGAGGCAGAGAAAATCCCTGACCCCGCCGGGAATCGAACCCGGGAACCCGGGCGTGGGAAGCGAGAACGCTACCGCACGACCACGATTTGCGGACACGCGAGGAAGTCGGGGGTTTCTACACATTATTTGCAGACCTGAGAAACGACGACCGTCAGTTGGCTCCTTCGATGAATTGGATGGAGAACTGAAGAAAGTTCTGCAACGCCAAAACACGCAATTCAGAAACTGTATACAGCCTATTGAAATGCTGTCTATGACTTTAAGGTAAGTTTTTAAATACAGCTTAGTTATTACTGGTGTTTGAACAACCATTCCACTGAAGCTAAATAATACATGTATAAACTCTTATTGCTGTATTTTTTCATATTCTATATATAAAATTCTTTTATTATATTTATAATTACCAAAGTGCCATACAAACAGGGAAGATGGTTGTGCAGTAAGGTGATATTGTAGTAGTAGGCAAAACAATAAAACACATTTAAAGTAATCGATTTTATTTATTAGGCTGGATTTGTGATTATGTTATCAATAAAAATACAATTATGAACAAATATGAAATTCGGAAAATACAAACATTGTAGGTTTCTGATCAAATTGTGGATTTCATTGTGTTTATTATTTTGGTAGATTATTTGTGACGTTCCAAAAACAAATTGATGATATCAGTTGAAGAAATCGGAATATGATGAATTACCTGAAGAAAAAAAAGACGAACTTGTAACATTTTCACTTTGTGGAGACTCACTGTGAACAATTTCGTGCAGGTCATGTGATGTTGTCTGTATTTCTAGTTTGGATTGTGTCCTTTTTGGAGAGGCGTTGAATGGTGTGCTTCCTTTGAATGATTTTGCAGTCCACATGTAGGTCTATGCTGATACAAGGAATGTTCTTCTACGCTAGTTGTAATCTGACTGGAAAAACTAGGCCCTGCATATTGTTGAGGTGGAAATGGAGGCTGTTGAATATTTAAAAATGGTTGCGGTTGGATAACTGCAGATGGCTGAGGCGTACACTGAGGGAATGGCGGATGAGATAGCATGGAAGAGGAGTATCTTGGTTGAGGATGAGGAACTGTTTGCTTCATTTTGTTTATGTTATCAATTACATTTAGCAATCCCATCTGAAATTGAAGGAATTCACTGTTTGAATAGTTTGTCAAATGAGGCATTAAACCGTGAAGGAAGGACATCTCACTGCAGGGCGTTTTAGGTTCCAGAGTTTTGAGTATTTTCATCTCAACCTCGTCTGGTTTCTTATGTTTTCTTCCTCCTGTAAGACTATTGGCGGGTTTACGTCAGTAGAAATCGGAGTTATAGCACCGGCACCTTCAGGCTCCCTGTCTTCGTCAAGTGTTCCTGGCTAAATTTCTGGGTCCCGGCTGTCTACCGTATCCTTTTCGGTGTAGATCTCGTTCAAAAATTGAAGTTGGTCTGAAAACAGGTATTTCTTACGTTTTCGGTCCCAGATCCTCTTTGTTTGGCAGCTTTCTCATCTGTTTTCGATTTTGCGAAACAGTCTCGGAGGCTGGTCCACCTTAGGATTACTTCCTTGCCTGCATAAATACAAATGTATTATCTGAATATTTTTTACGAAAACTTTTTTAATATTGTTGAGTAATGTAATAATTAATGTTCAATTTTTTTAGATATTTGGCGAGTGGCTGTACGTTTACGGATTTGCACTGTAGCTACAGGGTTGGAATTTCAACGGCTAGAAAAATTGTTGAAGAAGTATGTGCAGCGATTTGGTCAGTAATGCGAGAAGAGTGCATTCCAACACCAACATGTGATACGTGGTCGTCACTTGCTTCTGACTATGAAAATATCGCTAAGCCTATAAGGCTGACTAGTCCGTTTGACTCGTGATCAATGTATTACAGTTAAAAAGATTACTTTTTTATTGTACTTATGGCTGTAGCAGACGCAAAGTACAGATTTGTTTACGTTCATGTATGGAGCTATGGTAAAGAATGTGACTCATCAATATTTAAGAGTTCCATATTGTGGAGATCAATAGAAAGTGGTTCTCAAGCATTACCTGTGGAACAACAACTTTCAGGGACGGAGAGTCCTAAAATACCCTACTTCTTTGTTGGAGACGAGGCGTTTGTTCAAAAAATGTTTGTGAAATCTTATGGGTCTTAACTGCTAAGGTCATCAGTCCATAAGCTTACACACTACTTAACCTAAAGTATCCTAAGGACAAAAACACACACCCATGCTCGAGGGAGGACTCGAACCTCCGCCGGGACGAAGCGTTTGGCTTACACAAACACCTATTGAGACCTTGTGGAGGAAAACACTTAACAGTTGAGAAAAGAATATTTAACTATCGATTGTGCAGAGCACGAAGATATGTGGAATGTGCATTTGGCATTCTTAGTAATAAATGGCACGTGTTACATCGGCCTATCACTGTGCAGCCACATTTTGCAGTACTCATTGTCAAGTCTTGCATTGTATTGCATAACTATGTACGTGACAAACACGGATATATTGTTGCGGACACAACGACAATCACAGGTCTAAAAGATTTGACAGGAGAAAGTACTACAATAGGAGGCTTGGCAGCAAACAATATTAGAATTGTGCTTATCAGATATTTTGTGTTAGATGTCGGAAGTGAACCTTGGCAAATGTCTGAAATATAATTTGTCAAATGTGAAACAGAAGATTGTATGAAGTGTCTTTTCTGCAGATAGAAAATCAGTGTTCTGTAGCCTTCGTGAAATAAATTGCTTTTTTAAACTTTCGATACTATTTTATTTAGTTAGCCTAGTTATACCTCCTTCCCCCATGAACCATGGACCTTGCCGTTGGTGGGGAGGCTTGCGTGCCTCAGCGATACAGATGGCCGTACCGTCGGTGCAACCACAACGGAGGGGTATCTGTTGAGAGGCCAGACAAACATGTGGTTCCTGAAGAGGGGCAGCAGCCTTTTCAGTAGTTGCAGGGGCAACAGTCTGGATGATTGACTGATCTGGCCTTGTAACATTAACCAAAACGGCCTTGCTGTGCTGGTACTGCGAACGGCTGAAAGCAAGGGGAATCTACAGCCGTAATTTTTCCCGAGGACATGCAGCTTTACTGTATGATTAAATGATGATGGCGTCCTCTTGGGTAAAATATTACGGAGGTAAAATAGTCCCCCATTCGGATCTCCGGGCGGGGACTACTCAAGAGGACGTCGTTATCAGGAGAAAGAAAACTGGCATTCTACGGATCGGAGCGTGGAATGTCAGATCCCTTAATCGGGCAGGTAGGTTAGAAAATTTAAAAAGGGAAATGGATAGGTTAAAGTTAGATATAGTGGGAATTAGTGAAGTTCGGTGGCAGGAGGAACAAGACTTT
Organism: Schistocerca nitens; assembly: GCF_023898315.1. Taxonomy (NCBI): domain Eukaryota; kingdom Metazoa; phylum Arthropoda; class Insecta; order Orthoptera; family Acrididae; genus Schistocerca; species Schistocerca nitens. The sequence continues at coordinate 247,208,858 of NC_064621.1, forward strand.
TGGTCAGGTGATTACAGGGTTATAAATACAAAATCAAATAGGGGTAATGCAGGAGTAGGTTTAATAATGAATAAAAAAATAGGAGTGCGGGTTAGCTACTACAAACAGCATAGTGAACGCATTATTGTGGCCAAGATAGACACAAAGTCCATGCCTATTACAGTAGTACAAGTTTATATGCCAACTAGCTCCGCAGATGATGAAATTGATGAAATGTATGACGAGATAAAAGAAATTATTCAGGTAGTGAAGGGAGACGAAAATTTAATAGTCATGGGTGACTGGAATTCGTCAGTAGGAAAAGAGGGAGAAGGAAACATAGTAGGTGAATATGGATTGGGGGGGAAGAAATGAAAGAGGAAGCCGCCTTGTAGAATTTTGCACAGAGCATAACTTAATCATAGCTAACACTTGGTTCAAGAATCATAAAAGAAGGTTGTATACCTGGAAGAATCCTGGAGATACTAATAGGTATCAGATAGATTATATAATGGTAAGACAGAGATTTAGGAACCAGGTTTTAAATTGTAAGACATTTCCAGGGGCAGATGTGGATTCTGACCACAATCTATTGGTTATGAACTGCAGATTGAAACTGAAGAAACTGCAAAAAGGTGGGAATTTAAGGAGATGGGACCTGGATAAACTGAAAGAACCAGAGGTTGTAGAGAGTTTCAGGGAGAGCATAAGGGAACAATTGACAGGAATGGGGGAAAGAAATACAGTAGAAGAAGAATGGGTAGCTCTGAGGGATGAAGTAGTGAAGGCAGCAGAGGATCAAGTAGGTAAAAAGACGAGGGCTAATAGAAATCCTTGGGTAACAGAAGAAATATTGAATTTAATTGATGAAAGGAGAAAATATAAAAATGCAGTAAATGAAGCAGGCAAAAGGGAATACAAACGTCTCAAAAATGAGATCGACAGAAAGTGCAAAATGGCTAAGCAGGGATGGCTAGAGGACAAATGTAAGGATGTAGAGGCTTGTCTCACTAGGGGTAAGATAGATACTGCCTACAGGAAAATTAAAGAGACCTTTGGAGAGAAGAAAACCACTTGTATGAATATCAAGAGCTCAGATGGCAACCCAGTTCTAAGCAAAGAAGGGAAGGCAGAAAGGTGGAAGGAGTATATAGAGGGTTCATACGAGGGCGATGTACTTGAGGACAATATTATGGAAATGGAAGAGGATGTAGATGAAGATGAAATGGGAGATAAGATACTGCGTGAAGAGTTTGACAGAGCACTGAAAGACCTGAGTCGAAACAAGGCCCCGAGAGTAGACAACATTCCATCAGAACTACTGATGGCCAGTCATGACAAAACTCTACCATCTGGTGGGCAAGATGTATGAGACAGGCGAAATACCCACAGACTTCAAGAAGAATATAATAATTCCAATCCCACAAGAAGCAGGTGTTGACAGATGTGAAAATTACCGAACTATCAGTTTAATAAGTCACAGCTGCAAAATACTAACTCGAATTCTTTACAGACGAATGGAAAAACTGGTAGAAGCGGACCTCGGGGAAGATCAGTTTGGATTCCGTAGAAATGTTGGAACACGTGAGGCAATACTAACCTTACGACTTATCTTAGAAGAAAGATAAAGAAACGGCAAACCTACGTTTCTAGCATTTGTAGACTTAGAGAAAGCTTTTGACAACGTTAACTGGAATACTCTCTTTCAAATTCTGAAGGTGGCAGGGGTAAAATACAGGGAGCGAAAGGCTATTTACAATTTGTACAGAAACCAGATGGCAGTTATAAGAATCGAGGGGCATGAAAGGGAAGCAGTGGTTGGGAAAGGAGTGAGACAGGGTTGTAGCCTCTCCCCGATGTTATTCAATCTGTATATTGAGCAAGCAGTAAAGGAAACAAAAGAAAAATTCGGAGTAGGTATTAAAACTCATGGAGAAGAAGTAAAAACTTTGAGGTTCGCCGATGACATTGTAATTCTGTCAGAGACAGCAAAGGACTTGGAAGAGCACTTGAACGGAATGGACAGTGTCTTGAAAGGAGGATATAAGATGAACATCAACAAAAGCAAAACGAGGATAATGGAATGTAGTCAAATTAAATCGGGTGATGCTGAGGGGATTAGATTAGGAAATGAGACACTTAAAGCAGTAAAGGAGTTTTGCTATTTAGGGAGTAAAATAACTGATGATGGTCGAAGTAGAGAGGATATAAAATGTAGACTGGCAATGGCAAGGAAAGAGTTTCTGAAGAAGAGAAATTTGTTAACATCGAGTATAGATTAAGTGTCAGGAAGTCGTTTCTGAAAGTATTTGTATGGAGTGTAGCCATGTATGGAAGTGAAACATGGACGATAACCAGTTTGGACAAGAAGAGAATAGAAGCTTTCGAAATGTGGTGCTACAGAAGAATGCTGAAGATAAGGTGGGTAGATCACGTTAACTAATGAGGAGGTATTGAATAGGATTGGGGAGAAGAGAAGTTTGTGGCACAACTTGACTAGAAGAAGGGATCGGTTGGTAGGACATGTTTTGAGGCATCAAGGGATCACAAGTTTAGCATTGGAGGACAGCGTGGAGGGTAAAAATCGTAGAGGGAGACCAAGAGATCAATACACTAAGCAGATTCAGAAGGATGTAGGTTGCAGTAGGTACTGGGAGATGAAGAAGCTTGCACAGGATAGAGTAGCATGGAGAGCTGCATCAAACCAGTCTCAGGACTGAAGACCACAACAACAACAACAACAGTTATACCTCACCCACCTTATATTGAGAGAATAAATACTCCATGTTTTTAATTATTTACTTAACAAAATTAACGGAATTAACGACTGGATGGTAAAATTCTGGGTAGACCAACTTCACACGGCCGTAATGTCTTATAAGGAAAAGTAAAATGTTATTCAGCTATAATACAAATAAGTATTTACAAATAAGTATTTACTTTGCTTAATAGATAGTACTTACCACACGCAATTTTTTCTGTATCACTAATGCTCTCAAAATCTGGGTTGAGTATTGAACCTACCTCTTCCAAGGCTTTTCTTGTTGCGTTTGTATCCTTATAAATATCTAACGTTTTGTCCCATAAAACAGGTTTTGATTCAACTAGCGATATCAAAATGTCAGCGACAATTCCTTCCATAATGTGAAAATAAGCCAGCGACACACACAGACTGAAAACACGGAAAATCGCAACCTGAAACCAAAATGAACGCAGTAGAAATAACACTGGGGACAGCTCGCGGACGACTGAAATCGTGTAGTGTGACAGCGTGCACTTGGTCACGTGGGCCACTGAGTCGAGAGTACGGCACGGTGCCGAGCCGGTGCCGTGTGGCTGCAGTGGCACTGGACGGCTGCAACACGACTAAAAATCGTGCCCGTGCTGTAACCGTACAGCGTGAAAGGTCTCATGCTCTTCAACAGTCGACTAAGAAGTATTTACGGTTTTTTCCCGTACGGGCGAAATCGCGTAATGTGCAAAAAATGGTTCAAATGGCTCTGAGCACTATGGGACTTAACAGCTATGGTCATCAGTCCCCTAGAACTTAGAACTACTTAAACCTAACTAACCTAAGGACATCACACAACACCCAGTCATCACGAGGCAGAGAAAATTCCTGACCCCGCCGGGAATCGAACCCGGGACCCCGTGCTCGGGAAGCGAGAACGCTACCGCGAGACCACGAGCTGCGGACGCGTAATGTGCAAGCAGCGTAAATGTTCCGTCACTCGGCGGCTCAGTCAACGCTGTCACTCACTCAAGATGAACCAGAGTGATCGAAACATGTAAATGAATTAAAAAAAAAATTGCGACGGAGACTGAACAAAAAATGAAAATCATCTTAATCATCAACTCGTACCCAGTTGCTGAATTCTCTCAAGACGATTCTGTCAACTGTAGTGAGTTATCATTATTATTATTTTGCATACGTGAAAAAACACGTGTACAAGACGAGGAAGTGCGGTCAGGGAGAAAAGATAAAGCTATGGAACGCAGCGAAGCAGGAAAAGGAATACTTGGTGCTGCACGTTCATCGTGAGATCGAACAACTCTCCCGAGAAGCTGCGGAGTGAAAGACCCTTTTTGATTCGCCACCGCCTACCAATTCAACCTTTGCACGCCTTCATCGGCATGCCCTATGACCTCTATCATCCAAGCGTACGTGGTGATCTAGAAAAGAGATGCTGCAGTACATGTGTTCTTTTCTTGTTAACCGTCATAAGATCTGCAGAACACAGATGTACTGTCCACAGTGCATCAGCAATCAAAATGCGACCATCACGGATTATCACACGTCAAACTACTGAGCTTCCGTGTGTAAGTGACAACGGTTCAGACTGGCTAAACCATAGTGAGGTTGAAGGAGCAGATGATTTTACTGAAAATCGTATGGACATGATGGTTCTATTAGTTACTCTTGAGACCGCAAATGATTCTCCGTGAGTTAAATTAGAATGAATATTCCTTTACTAATTTTAGTAGTTCCTTTTACACTGAAGTGCCGAAGAAACTGGCCCAGGCATGAATATTCAAATACACAGATAAGTAAACAGGCAGAATACGGCATTGCGGCCGACAAAGCCTATATAAGACAAGTGTCTGGCTGTCTGGCGCAATTGTTAGATCGGTTGCTGCTACTACAATGGCAGGTTATAAAGATTTAAGTGAGTCTGAACGTGATGCTGTAGACGGCGCACGAGCGGTGGGACACAGCATCTCCGAGGTAGCGATGAAGTGGGCATTTTCCCGTACGACCATTTCACGAGTGTACCGTGAATAACGGGAATCCGGTAAAACATCAAATCTCCGACATCGCTGCTGCCGGAAAAAGCTCCTGCAAGAACGGGACCAACGACGACTGAAGAGAGTCGTTCAACGTGTACAATTGACATAACTGCACAACTGACACACTTGTACCCAATACGCCATTTAAAGTGTATATACAGATGTGCTATTATTTACCGGTATTTATCATGTAAAAAGCATCTGTGAGCAATATGTGTGTGGAGACGGCCTTTTAGACAAGGTGCTGTGTGTTTTTAAATATTTTAGCGATGACAAACGTTTACAATGTACTGAGTTTTATCCACTTGACATCTTTTGCATCAGGTTCAGCGTAAAATGAACGTGTTATACAACAAAAAATGTTTCAGACCTGAAGATGACAGCTAAGACTGTTGAAACAGTTTGTCTTGAATAAAAAAGTATTTTGTGCGATATTGGCTTTTGAATGTGTTTTTACACTTAAAACAGATCGCCCTTCAATACTCTCATAATGAAAAAATTCAAACATCTCTTATGGTTTTCCCGGTGGGTCCATGAACTTGCCAGAACATGTTCTTCCACACTGAAGAGAAAGAAAAACCTTCTGAAGAGAAGGAAAAGACTTCGTGCATATCTCCTCTAAACTTTGACTATTGTCTTCTCGTAATGTAACTTTACGGCTTTTAAATTTTCGTTCTGATGAAGACATCCTTAGATAGTGTTGAAACCTAGGTGATTTTGTTAAACAATTAATTGCAGACGGTTGGCTGTGTTATTTCTCCGTTGCAAAAGACATGTGGAGTATAAATATAAATCACCAGCGAAAAAAGAAAAAAAAAAGATGCGATGGGCAGGGGCGTGGGACAAGGTAAACTCTCTCTCTCTCTCTCTCTCTCTCTCTCTCTCTCTCTGTGTGTGTGTGTGTGTGTGTGTGTGAGTGTGTGTGTGTGTGTGTGTGTGTGTGTGTCTTGTGTGTGTTATAAACATTCCTGGGTATTCCAGATCAGTTGGTGTTTCTGTGCATAGTATTGAAGTTCTTCATTATTTCACGAAGCGAAGAGAACAAAATATTTTTAGGCGAGAATTTGAGGAGAATGGACCTTGTTATCATTCATAACAACGGCGTAGCTTTCATATGCATTCATTGATGTCAAGTTTATTAATTAATACTGGACATGCGTTCACCGATCAGCTACAGTGTAACTGTTTGAACTGTGTTTGGAAACATTACGTAATAATCGCGAAGACTACAGGCTTGTGCCGATATGTGTTGAGCAGAACTAGGGAGCAATCTTACAATGCCATGGTGTGTCCAATAATACAATACCAATCTCCGTTATTTAGGTTTTATTTTTAGGCTACCAGTTTCGACAATACATTACAGTGAAGGTTATAACAGAGCAGTAAGTACATATTAAAATAAAGAGCGCAATGTCTAAAAAATGCAAATGTTACATAGTAATTCACATAATTAAAAGATCTCAGTCTTAATTAAAATCTACTTGATACAACGTAATATGTATCATCAGAAATTAATTAGTTATTCATATATACTGCGAAATTATCAGTAACCTAATGGAAGTATTCATAAAACAGAAGCGTCAAAGTAATGCAACCATCAGTTCAATTGTCTGTAAACATGTATGTTTTTATACGTGGCCGACTCTACTGGTTTCTGTCAAAAAGTAAAAGAGGCGGGTAAAGGGACCACTAATCATAAGTAAAGTAGATAACAGGATCATATATAAGGTAAAGTAAATAGGGCAACTATCAAACTATCCACTCAAACTAGCAGTTGTTGACAGCTGTCCAAGGAGCAGACATGCCCGAGGGAGTACGTATTTGTGAGGGTACCAGACCTTATTTGTGATACATTCTTCGTTACTTTATTACTCATGTTGACTTCTCTCTTTAGAATAATCTTTACGAGACCAGTTAAAAGTGCTGCTTAGCAGGTGAGTAGACCCTCTCTTGTTGATTTGTGTCTTTGTAATCAATTATGGCTTAATGTAGGTCATACTTAACTATTACTAGTAGATGTACCTTACGTGTTTCTTATAGTTAGGCCATTAGGGTATGAGTACTTTTAGATTTAGTTACGGAGATGTTTCAGGCCATTCGTATTTACCTTGCCCTAATTGCGGATGTAACTATCACATCTATACAATTTTCATCTGCAGTTAAATGTTGTAACGATGGTCTGGGGAGTGGAGATAGTTTTCTAGTGACTTTTTCGCGATTACATTATTAAGAAGTGCTATATTCGGATATTGCATGATGAAGTGTATATCATCGTTTGCTATGCCAATTTTGGATCCAATCTGGACTCTCATTTGTTTTTTCATTTCATTGTTTGTACTTGAGTTTACCTTTCAGTTTTTGCGTGTCCCCTGCGATCTACGTGGAACAGTGAACGTCAGGTTTGGTTGAGCACTATTCGATATTTAAAATCAGTAGTGACATAGTCTAACAGTATATTTGTTGTTTTCGCGACTTCCTGTAACTACTGTTAATTATCTTCGTTCCATAGATATTCCACAGAAGTATGATGATAGGATTTTTCTGCCAAATAACTGATGGTGGTTTCCCACCTTGCAAATAGTGTCCTTACAATTAGAAACATAAAAACCTTGTGTTGTTGTTGAAAAAGGTGTGCTTTTTGAAACGTTAACGTACGCAATATCCACTTTTCAGTTGTGGTATCCGTGATATTATTACATCGGTGGACACATTTTTACTTTTTCTTTTCATATTTTTATTATTTAATTCTTACAGTCATCATCCTAGAGTGTTCTTTTGGTTCCTCCTTGTAGAGTATTGTCTAATAACCACTGAGTACAGCTATGGTGTTTCAATAGTTGTAATGTCTTTTTAATGTATCCTTCTTTTTGTATACCTACTATAAACAGTACCATTGCTGATAGTATACCCCCCTTTACTTTACCTGATATGAGATCCTGCTATCTACTTTACATATGATTAGCGGTCTCTTTACCCGCCTCTTTTAGTTTTTGACAAAAACCAGTAGAGTCTGCCACGTATAACCATATATCTTTACAGACAATCGATATACTGGACTTATGGTTGCATTACTTTGACACTTCTGTTTTATGAATGCTTCCATTAGTTTACTGATGATTTCGCAGTATTCATGAATAACTAATTAATTTCTGATAGTGTAGTGGACTGACAAGGCAGCCAGTCCACAGAGACGGGTAGCCGAAAGGGCACACGTACACACACGCCGACTGGCGCGAAGTCTGGAACAGGATACGTGATGAATGTGATAAAGAAAAGAACGTAGCTACTAGAACACTTAACTTTTATATCGTCCTTTGGTATACAGCATTCTTGATGATACAAGTGAGACTATCTTGAGATACATGCAATGGTACAAATGGCGCCTTGCTAGGTCGTAGCCATTAACTTAGCTGAAGGCTATTCTAACTGTCTCTCGGCAAATGAGAGAAAGGCTTCGTCAGTGTAGTCGCTAGCAACGTCGTCGTACAACTGGGGCGAGTGCTAGTACGTCTCTCGAGACCTGCCTTGTGGTGGCGCTCGGTCTGCGATCCTGACAGTGGCGACACGCGGGTCCGACATGTACTAATGGACCGCGGCCGATTTAAGCTACCACCTATCAAGTGTGGTGTCTAGCGGTGACACCACAGATAGTATATATTACGTTGTATCATGTAGATTTTAATTATGACAGATCTTTTAATTATGTAAATTAATATGAATCCTTGCATTTTTTAGACAATTTTCTCTAGATTTTAATATGTACTTATTGCTCTGTTATAACCTTCACTGTATAGGCCTGAAGATTGTGTTGTAGAAACTGGTAGCCTAAAACTGGTATTGTGTTATTGGGAATTGACCAGCCATAGTCGCCAGCCGTGTGGCCGAGCGGTTCTAGGCGCTTCACTCTGGAACCGCGCGACCGCTACGGTTGCAGGTTCGAATCCTGCCTCGGTCATGGATGTGTGTGATGACCTTAGGTTAATTAGGTTTAAGTAGTTCTAAGTTCTAGGGGACTGATGACCTCAGATGTTAAGTCCCATAGTGCTCAGAGCCATTTTTTTAACCAGCCATAGTCCCACACTCCAAACGGAGTCACATTCATGCTATGGGGCATGGTTTTATAGTTTCGATTATAAGAAATTATGTTTTAAAAACCTGAATTTCAGAACAGAATTTTATAAAAAATTGATTTCACATTGTATGTTTCATCACAAGTTTTCAAAAATCGGAACTCATGATTTTTTATGGTCGTGGGGATGCTGCATTAATGAAATCAAACAGTGCTCTAAAGTGTTGAAATCTGTTGCTGCATACCCCTGAAAACCTAACAAGGGCTTGTGGAATTCATGTCGCGAAGAATCGTTGCTGTATTGAGATACAGATTATGAACTAACACGCTGCTGACCAGGTTATAATATTTTGTCTCATCAGGGTGTTGTACAGCACCCTGAACACCATTTGAGTCACTGGCCTCTTCAAATGGCACATAAGATTAAGGAAATGACGTATACCAGGGAAGTTACATCAAACATCCTGGAAACACGAAAGTAGTACTCTTTTCTGCGAGCATGTAAACCCTGAATTAATGAGAACCACTCGTTGTCCATTACACAGCCACAAAGTTTGCTGAAAGCTCTGCAGTACTTTCCGCTTTTCTAAACTGAGATTGCCAACTGTTACATTAACAAAGGTGCCGGCCCTGGCAGGCATCATGCGACAAGAATGGGGAAACAGAGGCGCCACGCAAGCGCGATTGTGTGCAGTAATTACAGCGGGAAGCCTAACAGCGCCGGGTGCGGTTATAAAGGTTTTACTCAGCTGAGCGACGGAGAAAGTTCCGGGTGTTCCATTAGCCGCAGAGCCTTCGAGCGCGGCTTTAAATAGCACCTGCATTGTTTATAGTGATAATTAATCAGGCCTCTTGCAGGAGAAATGAAAGGTGCCTCCCACTTACAGCAGCGTCTGAAAGAGAAAGGTCGCCTCAATTACAAACTTAGGACTTGCTTGTAAGCCAAAGAAAGGGACGACGGAAGCTAACAGAAAAGGAGTCGGACTGCAGCAGACAGTCAGTGAGAATACGGAATATAGTCCCCAAGGGAACTTCCTTAGCGGAAGTAGAGCAGTAAGCAAGGAGAGACTCTTATATTTATGCCTAACACGCTTTTAGTTTCATTTACTGGCGCACGATGTACGATGCCCTCCTTCTTATGTGTGGCATTGTAGCGAGAAGGAAGCGACTCTATCCAATGTAGGTTTGTGCTCCTGCTGAAATGGAGTGTGTCAGGATGCCAGCTGTTATAGGTTAACGACGTTTTGCAATGTAATCGTTTTAATGAAGAAGACTTTAAAACACGTGTCACCTTTCCTATATGGCAGCTCTTGGCTGCGCCGTTACACTCAACACTTTACAACACAGTTATCACTTTCAATACTCGTTATAGATACTCCCCACGACACGTGGCGTTCACTGATAATTAATACCGTTCATTTTAACTTTATATCTTGTTTATCACATCTATCTTTGTGGTCAGTGGTGCATTCGGCTACTGCCACTGCCTATTCGAAACCGTCCTTTTTGGAGCCGCCTTGCTACTAACATCGCACCGTCTTCCTGACGCACAAGAGAGACCCCACCTTTCTCCCTCAGCCAATAGGGATACTCCACACGTCTCCTATGCATATAGATATCAAAACTCTCAGCCAATGGGCGTTCAGATCGCTGTTACCAGGCGGATCTTACGTCACGTTTTCGGAAAGTGTGACGGAAGTTTGTCTCGCAACACTGCCTCAGATAGTAAGATCCTACTCCCGAATAGTCGGATCTTGTCCCTACTAAGGTTGCACAACATTGCCTCTTATGATTTTATCGTTAATGCTCCTTGCTGACGCATAATTATCAGATGGACATGTATCCTGGCTGCTACAGAGCATTCCCGAGCGTATAGATCTCTAAAGGTTCGTAAATGTGCGTAATAATTAGCATAAACACGTGAAGGGAATGCACGTATGCATTACAGATGTCAACATTTTAAATTATTCAGTTAAACAGGTCAAATAAAAAAAAATGTTCAAATGGCTCTGAGCACTATGGGTCTTAACATCTGAGGTCATCAGTCCCTTAGAACTAATTAAAGTTAACTAACCTAAGGACATCCCACACATCCCTGCCCGAGGCAGGATTCGAACCTGCGACCGTAGAAGTCGCGCGGTTCCAGACTGAACAGCCTAGAACCGCTCGGCCACAGCGACCGGCCAGGTCTAACATACTTACCCATTTTTCATGTCGCAATCAGTGCAATGGCACTGTCAAACAGGGTTACAGCTACAAAAAAAGCTTGTATGTACCTAAGTCTTATCTTTGGGTGAGTAGTGAAAAGCCATGTCTTTAAGCTGTACTTCGGGTGTGGGATTTTGTCGACGAATCAGATTGCTTGGCGCAGTTTTTCAAGTTCGATAGAGCCGTGTGGACAGGACTCTCATCTCTTTATGGCCACCTGAAGTTGTTTAACAATGTACTGCCAGCTGACGATTTGGTTTCAGACACGTGTCTTGTGTATTAGTGATATGAACATTTCTAAGCTGCAGCGTTCAAGGTTATTGGTGAGACCGTTGCTTGCGCTGTATTAGTGTGAGTCAATATTACAGTATTCTTCCGGTGCGAAAAGTAGCAATTGGCCCTAAGTAACGAAAAGTGTGAAGTTATCTACATGAGTACTAAAAGGTATACGCTACATTTCGGTTACACGATAAATCATGCATATCGAAAGGCTGTGTATTCAACTAAATGCTTAGGGATTACTTCTACGTAAAACCATAATAGGAGCGATAGCTTGTGTTGTGGGGAAAGCAAATCAACACTGAGCTTTATTGGGAGAACACTTAGAAAATGCTACAGGTCTGCTAAAGGGACTGCTTACATTAAGCTTGTCCGCCGTCTTCTAGAGTACTGCTGTGCGTTGTGGGATCCGCATCAGATAGGATTGACAGAGGGCATCGAAAAACGTCAAATAAGGTCAGCTCATTTTGGTTTAGCGCGAAATAGGGGAGACAGTACCACGGATATAATATACGTACGAATTGGGACGGCAATCATTAAAACAAAGACTTTTTTTGTTTTGTTGCGGTAGGATCTTCTCACGAAATTTCAATCACCAACTTTCTCTTCAGAGTATGAAAATATGTTGTTGGCAACCACGTAAATAGGTAGAAATAATCATCCTAATAAAATAAGAGAAATCAGAATTTGCACGGAAACATTCGAGTCTTCGTTTTTGCCGTGCGCTGTTCGAGAGTGGAACGACAAAGAAACAGCCTGAAGGTGGTTCCAAGTACACACTGCGTTCACAAATTGTGAAGTACATAATAATCATGTAGATATAGTTATAGATCTGCGAGGTATACTTTTGCAATTTTGAATCCACGTGAGCAAAGTTGGGTCCTTGTTCGGACAGCGTCTTTGTTTCATTATGTGTGAATCAGTAACTGGTTTTCATTGAGTCATCTAATGATACAGGTCGTGTTTAGCGCTACTTTCCCATTTTCGGGGAATGTGTGGTACTGTACACCCACGTGCTCCATTAGACAACATTTGTATATCTTGTTTATGAGTTTTTGTAACTGTTTTCTAAGTAATAACTGAAGTTAATTTCAAATCTCTGACGAATTATTTTTCAGCCGAAATCAGTTTTCATTCCTACGAACTTCCTTGTTCATTTGCACATGTGCTCATTTATCCCTTCATACTAGCATCAGGTGAGGGTACAGCATATTTAAAATTAACTGCCTTCAACAGAATTAACATTCCGATAAATTGTCTTCAGCATACCAAGTGTTTTCTTATTTGATGCACAATTTCAGCTAAATAACGTAATTGCAAGTTGCAGAGAACTTCAAGACACGTGTTACAACAACGAATGCTTCGAGACTTTGCAACTCAGTGAAAAATTTTCTGGTATCTAGGTATTACTATATACACTGTCCAGTGACGTTAATGTGACCAAATATCAAATGCCTGAATAACTGCCTTTTGCAGCGTTGCGGGACGTGCAGGAAGAAAGACAATGAGTTTCTGCAAGTTACCGACAGGGAAGTGGAGCCATGCTGACCCTAGTGCTGTGGCCAGCTGCGCTAGTTTTCTCGGTTGTGTATCAGCCCGATCGAGGTGGTCCCAGAGATTCTCGATTGGGTTTAAATCTGGGAAGTCTGGTGACCAGGGGAGAGTGGTAAACCCATCTCGGTGCTCTTCGAAACACACACGTACATTGCGCGTTATGTGACACTTACAATTGTCCTATTGGTAGGTGTAATCCCACCGAGGAAAAACAAACTGCATGAAGGGGTTGAAAAGGTCTCCAAGGATAGATGCGTACTTATGTTGGTCCATTTTTCCTTCCAGAACGACGACATCACATATGGAATTCCACGAAAACGTTCCCCAGACTATAATGTTTCTTCTTGCGGCCTGGACGCTTCCGACTAATGTTGCTGGGTGTTTGCTTTCATACATTTCACGCCGTAAACGCCAACGGCCATCTCTCTGATGAACCATAAAACGCGATTCATATGAGAAGGCCATCTGCCGCAACTCAGTGGACGTCCAAATTGCAGCCTTCCTCGCCAGTGAACGAACAGCAGACAGCTTGGGTGTAAGAACCAGGCGCCTGCAGCGGTGGTGGCCCATATATAGCAACGTTCGCTGAATGGTCTTTGAGGAGACCCTGTTGGTAACCCTTTGGTTCATCCGGGAGGTCAGTTGCTCATTAGTTGCACGCCACAGGTGCCTCTGCACCGCTTGTTGATAGCGCCATTTTTCCACGCACGGTATAGTTTAACCACGGTACCACTTGATCAGTTCACAAAATTCGCTGTTTCAGAAATGCTTGCACCCTGGTCAGAAAGACAGTGATGATGTCCTTGTGGACGTCAGATAAATCGTTCGTTTTCGCATTATGGCGACTAATGCACTGTTTTCCGCCCCCCCCCCCCCCCCCACGCCCCGAAACGTTTTATATTCCCTCCTCTGCAGTGCTGCTAACTGCCGTCTGTAAATGGTTATTGCACGTTAACATCGGACATCGGCGGTGTAACCTTAATGTGACTGGACCGTGTATAAAGCGCAGTTACATCTGCAGGGCAGGTGGCTTTCCTACAAGGAGATGTATTTACACTGACAGGTTTTATGAAACTGTTGAAGTTCCTGGTTGCAGTTTATCTTCCCTTAATTTATGTAGAAGGTCCCTTTATATGTTTCGTTGCACTATGGTAGTTTATTTACTTCTTCGCCGGCCGGGGTGGCCGAGCGGTTAAAGGCGCTACAGTCTGGAACCGCACGACCGCTACGGTCGCAGGTTCTAATCCTGCCTCGGGCATGGATGTGTGTGATGTCCTTAGGTTAGTTAGGTTTAAGTAGTTCTAAGTTCTAGGGGACTTATGACCACAGCAGTTGAGTCCCATAGTGCTCAGAGCCATTTGAACATTTACTTCTTCATATTTAACTAACGATAGTCAGTTGACATGGTTCTTCATTTATGGGTGTAATCTGATACAAAGCTAAACATTTTCATGATTTTAATACCGGAGTAATAACGTGCTATGCACTCACAGACAAAACACAATAAGGTAATGGGGAGGTTCCAAATTGTATGTGGGAAAGAAAACATAACAAGAGAAAGAATATACTCTGTGTCACTACAGACTAGGTTCACTGAAAATATGAAACTGGAGGAATCCAAAAACTACCGTATTACGAACTTTGGGAAGAAACGAGAGTAACAATAAGTTTCCATTATTCCGCGTACGTTGAGGGCAACGAACTTGAGGAATACGTAAACTCCCGACTAGACAAGAGTCGGACACGAACTGAGTGTAGGGAAAGGACCATGTGAATAACGAAACGATTCAGGCTGTGACGAAAAGGTACTTCGAGCCTTATGGAATATTCGTTACTTAGTGACAAACACATACGATATCCAAAAGTAGCAAAAACAATGTACACTCAAATACACTCCTGGAAATTGAAATAAGAACACCGTGAATTCATTGTCCCAGGAAAGGGAAACTTTATTGACACATTCCTGGGGTCAGATACATCACATGATCACACCGACGGAACCACAGGCACATAGACACAGGCAACAGAGCATGCACAATGTCGGCACTAGTACAGTGTATATCCACCTTTCGCAGCAATGCAGGCTGCTATTCTCCCATGGAGACGATCGTAGAGATGCTGGATGTAGTCCTGTGGAACGGCTTGCCATGCCATTTCCACCTGGCGCCTCAGTTGGACCAGCGTTCGTGCTGGACGTGCAGACCGCGTGAGACGACGCTTCATCCAGTCCCAAACATGCTCAATGGGGGACAGATCCGGAGATCTTGCTGGCCAGAGTAGTTGACTTTCACCTTCTAGAGCACGTTGGGTGGCACGGGATACATGCGGACGTGCATTGTCCTGTTGGAACAGCAAGTTCCCTTGCCGGTCTAGGAATGGTAGAACGATGGGTTCGATGACGGTTTGGATGTACCGTGCACTATTCAGTGTCCCCTCGACGATCACCAGTGGTGTACGGCCAGTGTAGGAGATCGCTCCCCACACCATGATGCCGGGTGTTGGCCCTGTGTGCCTCAGTCGTATGCAGTCCTGATTGTGGCGCTCACCTGCACGGCGCTAAACACGCATACGACCATCATTGGCACCAAGGCAGAAGCGACTCTCATCGCTGAAGACGACACGTCTCCATTCGTCCCTCCATTCACGCCTGTCGCGACACCACTGGAGGCGGGCTGCACGATGTTGGGGCGTGAGCGGAAGACGGCCTAACGGTGTGCGGGACCGTAGCCCAGCTTCATGGAGACGGTTGCGAATGGTCCTCGCCGATACCCCAGGAGCAACAGTGTCCCTAATTTGCTGGGAAGTGGCGGTGCGGTCCCCTACGGCACTGCGTAGGATCCTACGGTCTTGGCGTGCATCCGTGCGTCGCTGCGGTCCGGTCCCAGGTCGACTGGCACGTGCACCTTCCGCCGACCACTGGCGACAACATCGATGTACTGTGGAGACCTCACGCCCCACGTGTTGAGCAATTCGGCGGTACGTCCACCCGGCCTCCCGCATGCCCACTATACGCCCTCGCTCAAAGTCCGTCAGCTGCACATACGGTTCACGTCCACGCTGTCGCGGCATGCTACCAGTGTTAAAGACTGCGATGGAGCTCCGTATGCCACGGCAAACTGGCTGACACTGACGGCGGCGGTGCACAAATGCTGCGCAGCTAGCGCCATTCGACGGCCAACACCGCGGTTCCTGGTGTGTCCGCTGTGCCGTGCGTGTGATCATTGCTTGTACAGCCCTCTCGCAGTGTCCGGAGCAAGTATGGTGGGTCTGACACACCGGTGTCAATGTGTTCTTTTTTCCATTTCCAGGAGTGTAGTTACGGACCTTATCTGAACAGTACGGGTATAAGAATGTTGATGTTGCGTGAGCCATCATTATTTGAACAAGTTTTGAAGGTCCAGTGCTATTTAATTGTAGTCTTGCCATAGTCACCACTAATGATTTAGCGCCGCGCGGAGAGACCGCGCGGTCTTGGGCGCCATGTCACGGGTGGCGCGGCCCCTCCCGCCAGAGGTTCGAGTCTTCCCTCGGCAATGGCTGTGTGTGTCGTTTTTAGCAAAAGTTAGTTTAAGTAGTGTGTAAGTCTAGGGGCCGATGACATCAGCAGTTTGGTCCCTTAAGAAGTCACACACATAACGATTTAGCAGTGCTTACATGTGGTATCTATGACTTTAGGTATGACCAGGGCACTCCTCATTCTCCCGTACGCCATCTGCGACTCAAGAGCTTAAATAGCTGACAGTGAGCCTCTGCCACTCCACCAATAATATCTAGGCTGGCACACTCTTTCATATACTTAATTGACCCACACAATAACCGAAGGTACCTTTGTCAGACAACACGAAACGAAATATTAAATTTGTTTTTAGATACAATCTGCTCATAAACGCATGTGACGTCGATGTTGCTGTCGTTGGATGTGGTGGTCGTGGTCTTGGGCGAAAGACAAGGTTATGACTATAGTGAGAGGAACGAGGTCTGGACATGTGGCCAGCCGGACTGGATAGCAGATGCATCAAGGAAGTATTTTGCTGGATGTATGGGGGTTGCTGCCGATTATACTCCTTTGGAGAAACTAGAGGTGGCCTATACAGAGTGATCCATGTCTTTCGGTAATGAGCAAGAAGGCTATTGTGTGATACACATGCTGTTTCCCTTTACCACTGCCTAAGATTTTGAATCCCACCCTGTAACCGTACGGAGATTACACCAGTCTATATAATATCAGGTTACAGAAATAGAATGTGTCCTTAACTAAACGACTGATTACAGAACCGTTCATAAATTTCCTTTATTATGTAGAGTTTTTCCATAACGGAATAAAGTCTGTTTTATTTACAGTTATAGAAATTTTATTAGGTCATCAAGCTGGGTATAGAAACGGACTGAGTTTTTTGTGACAAGCAAAGGAAAACGATTGGAGTGTAAGGGTTTGGCAAATCGGAAACTTTTTGACTTGGGACTAAAACAAATCTTGCATGCACCCCTTCTGGACAATAGAAAAATATAACGTACTCTATTACATATCAAACTACGGTTGGTGAAGCAGATCTCAGGGGCTCTCCCACAAGATTGATCTTGCTTTAAGTAACTTTTTATAAAATTTCTGCCTGCCGCGGTGGCCCAGCCGTTCTAGGCGCTTCAGTCCGGAACCGCGCGACTGCTACGGTTGCAGGTTGGAATCCTGCCTCGGGCATGGATGTATGTGATGTCCATAGGTTAGTTAGGTTTATAGTAGTTCTAAGTTCTAGGGGACTGATGACCTCCCATGTTAAGTCCCATAGTGCTCAGAGCCACTTGGACCATTTTTATAAAATTTCTCTCTATGAGTGAAAAAATATTGAAAGTTGGAGTTTTTCCTGGTTCTTAAATTTTCACGCATCAGAATCACGCCTTTGACAATATAATGAATGTTACAGAAGAAGATACATGGAATATATTCAGGTTTGTTAATAGAAACTTTGTAGGAAATAAAAACGCATCCAAATAACTAGGACACTGTCAAAACAATGGTGGAAAATTTCATGAAATTGGGTAGCAACAAGAGTATTAAAGTCAATTTCCTAACCTGGCACTTACGAGTGAAGAGCGAAGAGAACGCTTCCATCAGGACATGAAGAAGATGAAGAAAGATGGAAATGAAGTATATTGGCCAGCTACTGTTGGATGTGGCATAGGGACAAAGTGAAGAAATCAAAAATCAGAAAGATGTTTCGAAGTTTTCCACACTGGCAGAGGGGCGAAACTTCAAAATGTCTTCATGGCATACACATACTAAGGCGACAAAAGGCATGGGACACCTATGAATATAGTGTAGGACCTCCTTTTTTTCGGCGTAGTGCAGCAACTCGACGTGGTATTGACTAAGAAATCGTCGAAAGTCCCATGAAGAAATATGGAACCATGCTGTCTCCACAGCTGTACATAACAGCAGAAGTGTTGCCGGTGCAAGATTTCGTACACGAACTGAACTCTCGATTATGTCCCAAAAACGTTCGATGGGATTCACGTCGGACGATATGGGTGGCCACATCTTTCGTTCGAATTGTCCAGACCCTTCTTCGGACAAATCACGAACAACTGTGGCTCATGAATCCATAAAAATTCCATCGTTGTTTGGGAACAGGAAGTCCATGAATGATTGCAAATGGCCTCAAAATAGCCGAACATCAACATTTCCAGTCAATGGTCAGTTTAGTTGGACCAGAGAACTTAGTCCACTCCATGTAAACACAGCACACACCATTATGGAGCCATCACCAGCTTGCACGGTGCCTTATTGAACACTTTGGTCCATGATTTCGTGGAGTCTGTCCATCGCTCAGAAACCTACTATCAGATTTTTTTTTTTGAGTTGCAGTTTTCTGAGTGATTTGATACGGCCTTCCACGCATTCCTCTCCTGTGCCAACCTCTTCATCTCAGAGTAGCACTTGCAACACACGTCCTCAGTTATTAGCTGGATGTACTCAAGTCTCTTTCTTCCTCTATAGTTTATTCCTGCATGGCTACCTCTAGCACCATGGGAATTATTCTGTGATGTCTTACAAGATGTCCTCCCATCCTGTCCGTTCCTGTCGTCAGTGTATTCCATATATTCCTTTCCTCGCCGATTCTCCAGCGAACCTCTTCGTTCCTTACCTTATCAGTCCACCTAATTTTCAACATTCTTCTGTAGCACCACATCCCAGATGCTTCGATTCTCTTCTTTTCTGGTTTTCGCACAGTCCACGTTTCACTACCATACAATAATGTGCCCCAACATAACGATCTCAGAAATTTATGCTCAAACTGAGGCGTGTGGTTGATACTAGTATACTTCTCTGGACCAGGAATGCCATTTTTGTTAGTGCTCATTTGCTTATTATGTCCTCCTTACTTCGTCTGTCATTGGTTATTTTTCTGCCTAGGTGGCAGAATTCCTTACCTTGATCTACTTCGTGATCATCAGTTCTTATGTTAAATTTCTTGCTGTTCTCATTTATGCTGTACCTGATTACGTTCGTCTTTCATTGGGGGTGATTTATATTGAACACAGTTTCACAAGGATCTACTTCGTGATCATCAGTTCTTATGTTAAGTTTCTTGCTGTTCTCATTTATGCTGTACCTGATTACGTTCGTCTTTCATTGGGGGTGATTTATATTGAACACAGTTTCACAAGGATCAAATTCCTCGCCATTCTCCGTGCCCAGCACTCGGCGCTGACATTCGCGAGGTTGGTATGGTAGACACTTGGACATCGTCTACGCTGGGTTTCATGCACTTCACGGAACATTCGTCTAGCAGAAGTGACAGGATATATACCTCCTGCTCTCTTAGGGATGCCCTTACGGCAGCCGAGTTGTGGCCACTGACCACACTGCTTACTTCTCTAACATCACGCTTCGACGCCAAAAGGTGTGGCGCAGCTGCAGCTCATGGAAATTTAACACTACTCAACTGACGTCACTGGGATGTCAGGTGGCGGTGGGAGACACGCGGAGACCGTGCCTAAGACAGTGAGGAGCGTATACATCTGCTTTACAGTGGTAGCTGGACTGTGCACAGCCCAGCCTTTGACGCACTTTGAAGACATTTAGTAGGGAAGCAGCGACATGGAGGTGCAGCAGTACAGCAATCTACTACTCCATCCTCAGAGAGTGTTCCATGATGCCCCAGTCACCAGACCGCCAGATGACTGTCAATTGAATAAAAGCAAAGGTTGAGATGATGATGCGTCAACACTTGGAAGGGACCACGTCAATGGTCGGAATCGCCAACAAACGGCCCACCATGTACCATATAGCCATGGAAAGAAAGCACAGACTCAGAACGTTGATACATGAGGTGACGACAGGAGCTGGCGTCCGTCACGTCATGCAATCAGACATAAGCAATGCATACTCTCCTGTGCGCGGAGAAAAGGTGTGATCGCTGGTTTGACGCACGCCGCAGTTACTCCAGAACTCCAACAGGAATTGCTAAAACCGGTGACTTAAGAAGAAATGTTGAATGCCATAGGAATAGGAGCACCCAGTTAGCCATCAGGACCGGATGGGTTACTCCTGGAGTTTTATATGACGTTTCATAAGCTGTTGGTACCCTATTGGACTATTGTATATCAACAGCTCATGACGCCAGAGGTGCAACTTCTGACTGTCTT